>NC_053037.3:546534879-547784879 GCF_002575655.3 Aegilops tauschii subsp. strangulata
TTATGACTTCATTTGTTATTTTGCATGCATTTACTAATTATTTTGAGCTATAAGACCCTAAAATTGAAAAGCATTTTAAATGAACCCTGAAAAGGTTGAAAGTTGGCATGATATCATCATTTCATCCACATAGCATGTGCAAGAAAGTTGAGAGGGTTACGGCATAAACTGGATGCACTTCGTGTACAAAACGGACAATCTCTTTCAGAGTATCAGGATTTCATCCGGAAACTCGTCTGTTATAAAGGGATTTCATTTTTAAAACTTATTTGAACTCCTGACTTTGTGTGTGTTCAAAATGCACCATTCAAAGCCACATCATAATTTTTCAATCCTTTATGACTTCATTTGTTATTTTTCATGCATTTACTAATTATTTTGAGCTATAAGACCCTAAAATTGAAAAGCATTTCAAATGAACTCTGAAAAGGTTGAAAATTGGCATGATATCATCATTTCATCCACATAGCATGTGCAAGAAAGTTGAGAGGGTTACGGCATAAACTGGATGCACTTCGTGTACAAAACGGACAATCTCTTTCAAAGTATCAGGATTTCATCCGGAAACTCGTCTGTTACAAAGGGATTTCATTTTTTTAAAACTTATTTGAACTCCTGACTTTGTGTGTGTTCAAAATGCACCATTCAAAGCCACATCATCATTTGTCAATCCTTTCTGACTTCATTTGTTATTTTCATGCATTTACTAATTATTTTGAGCTATAAGACCCTAAAATTGAAAAGCATTTCAAATGAACTCTGAAAAGGTTGAAAATTGGCATGATATCATCATTTCATCCACATAGCATGTGCAAGAAAGTTGAGAGGGTTACGGCAAAAACTGGATGCACTTCGTGTACAAAACGGACAATCTCTTTCAAAGTATCAGGATTTCATCCGGAAACTCGTCTGTTACAAAGGGATTTCATTTTTTAAAACTTATTTGAACTCCTGACTTTTTGTGTCTTCAAAATGCACCATTCAAAGCCACATCATAATTTTTCAATCCTTTCTGACTTCATTTGTTATTCTTCATGCATTTACTAATTATTTTGAGCTATAAGACCCTAAAATTGAAAAGCATTTCAAATGAACCCTGAAAAGGTTGAAAGTTGGCATGATATCATCATTTCATCCACATAGCATGTGCAAGAAAGTTGAGAGGGTTACGGCATAAACTGGATGCACTTCGTGTACAAAACGGACAATCTCTTTCAAAGTATCAGGATTTCATCCGGAAACTCGTCTGTTACAAAGGGATTTCATTTTTTAAAACTTATTTGAACTCCTCACTTTTTGTGTGTTCAAAATGCACCATTCAAAGCCACATTATCATTTGTCAATCCTTTCTGACTTCATTTGTTATTTTTCATGCATTTACTAATTATTTTGAGCTATAAGACCCTAAAATTGAAAAGCATTTTAAATGAACCCTGAAAAGGTTGAAAGTTGGCATGCTATCATCATTTCATCCACATAGCATGTGCAAGAAAGTTGAGAGGGTTATGGCAAAAACTGGATGCACTTCGTGTACAAAACGGACAATCTCTTTCAAAGTATCAGGATTTCATCCGGAAACTCGTCTGTTACAAAGGGATTTCATTTTTTAAAACTTATTTGAACTCCTGACTTTGTGTGTGTTCAAAATGCACCATTCAAAGCCACATCATCATTTTTCAATCCTTTCTGACTTCATTTGTTATTTTTCATGCATTTACTAATTATTTTGAGCTATAAGACCCTAAAATTGAAAAGCATTTCAAATGAACTCTGAAAAGGTTGAAATTGGCATGATATCATCATTTCATCCACATAGCATGTGCAAGAAAGTTGAGAGGGTTACGACATAAACTGGATGCACTTCGTGTACAAAACGGACAATCTCTTTCAAAGTATCAGGATTTCATCCGGAAACTCGTCTGTTACAAAGGGATTTCATTTTTTAAAACTTATTTGAACTCCTGACTTTTTGTGTCTTCAAAATGCACCATTCAAAGCCACATCATCATTTTTCAATCCTTTCTGACTTCATTTGTTATTTTTCATGCATTTACTAATTATTTTGAGCTATAAGACCCTAAAATTGAAAAGCATTTCAAATGAACTCTGAAAAGGTTGAAAGTTGGCATGATATCATCATTTCATACACATAGCATGTGCAAGAAAGTTGAGAGGGTTACTGCAAAAACTGGATGCACTTCGTGTACAAAACGGACAATCTCTTTCAAAGTATCAGGATTTCATCCGGAAACTCGTCTGTTATAAAGGGATTTCATTTTTTTAAAACTTATTTGAACTCCTGACTTTGTGTGTGTTCAAAACGCACCATTCAAAGCCACATCATAATTTTTCAATCCTTTCTGACTTCATTTGTTATTTTTCATGCATTTACTAATTATTTTGAGCTATAAGACCCTAAAATTGAAAAGCATTTCAAATGAACTCTGAAAAGGTTGAAAATTGGCATGATATCATCATTTCATCCACATAGCATGTGCAAGAAAGTTGAGAGGGTTACGGCATAAACTGGATGCACTTCGTGTACAAAATGGACAATCTCTTTCAAAGTATCAGGATTTCATCCGGAAACTCGTCTGTTACAAAGGGATTTCATTTTTTTAAAACTTATTTGAACACCTGACTTTGTGTGTGTTCAAAATGCACCATTCAAAGCCACATCATCATTTGTCAATCCTTTCTGACTTCATTTGTTATTTTTCATGCATTTACTAATTATTTTGAGCTATAAGACCCTAAAATTGAAAAGCATTTCAAATGAACTCTGAAAAGGTTGAAAGTTGGCATGATATCATCATTTCATCCACATAGCATGTGCAAGAAAGTTGAGAGGGTTACGGCAAAAACTGGATGCACTTCGTGTACAAAACGGACAATCTCTTTCAAAGTATCAGGATTTCATCCGGAAACTCGTCTGTTACAAAGGGATTTCATTTTTTAAAACTTATTTGAACTCCTGACTTTGTGTGTGTTCAAAATGCACCATTCAAAGCCACATCATCATTTTTCAATCCTTTCTGACTTCATTTGTTATTTTTCATGCATTTACTAATTATTTTGAGCTATAAGACCCTAAAATTGAAAAGCATTTCAAATGAACTCTGAAAAGGTTGAAACTTGGCATGATATCATCATTTCATCCACATAGCATGTGCAAGAAAGTTGAGAGGGTTACGGCATAAACTGGATGCACTTCGTGTACAAAACGGACACTATCTTTCAAAGTATCAGGATTTCATCCGGAAACTCGTCTGTTACAAAGAGATTTCATTTTTTAAAACTTATTTGAACTCCTGACTTTTTGTGTGTTCAAAATGCACCATTCAAAGCCACATCATCATTTTTCAATCCTTTCTGACTTCATTTGTTATTTTGCATGCATTTACTAATTATTTTGAGCTATAAGACCCTAAAATTGAAAAGCATTTTAAATGAACCCTGAAAAGGTTGAAAGTTGGCATGATATCAATCATTTCATCCACATAGCATGTGCAAGAAAGTTGAGAGGGTTACGGCATAAACTGGATGCACTTCGTGTACAAAACGGACAATCTCTTTCAGAGTATCAGGATTTCATCCGGAAACTCGTCTGTTACAAAGGGATTTCATTTTTTAAAACTTATTTGAACTCCTGACTTTTTGTGTGTTCAAATGCACCATTCAAAGCCACATCATCATTTGTCAATCCTTTCTGACTTCATTTGTTATTTTGCATGCATTTACTATTATTTTGAGCTATAAGACCCTAAAATTGAAAAGCATTTCAAATGAACTCTGAAAAGGTTGAAAGTTGGCATGATATGCATCATTTCATCACATAGCATGTGCAAGAAAGTTGAGAGGGTTACGGCATAAACTGGATGCACTTCGTGTACAAAACGGACAATCTCTTTCAAAGTATCAGGATTTCATCCGGAAACTCGTCTGTTACAAAGGGATTTCATTTTTAAAACTTATTTGAACTCCTGACTTTTTGTGTGTTCAAAATGCACCATTCAAAGCCACATCATAATTTTTCAATCCTTTCTGACTTCATTTGTTATTTTTCATGCATTTACTAATTATTTGAGCTATAAGACCCTAAAATTGAAAAGCATTTCAAATGAACTCTGAAAAGGTTGAAAATTGGCATGATATCATCATTTCATCCACATAGCATGTGCAAGAAAGTTGAGAGGGTTACGGCATAAACTGGATGCACTTCGTGTACAAAACGGACAATCTCTTTCAAAGTATCAGGATTTCATCCGGAAACTCGTCTGTTACAAAGGGATTTCATTTTTTTAAAACTTATTTGAACTCCTGACTTTGTGTGTGTTCAAAATGCACCATTCAAAGCCACATCATCATTTTTCAATCCTTTCTGACTTCATTTGTTATTTTTCATGCATTTACTAATTATTTTGAGCTATAAGACCCTAAAATAGAAAGCATTTTAAATGAACCCTGAAAAGGTTGAAAGTTGGCATGATATCATCATTTCATCCACATAGCATGTGCAAGAATGTTGAGAGGGTTAAGGCATAAACTGGATGCACTTCGTGTACAAAACAGACAATCTCTTTCAAAGTATCAGGATTTCATCCGGAAACTCGTCTGTTACAAAGGGATTTCATTCTTTAAAACTTATTTGAACTCCTGACTTTTTGTGTGTTCAAAATGCACCATTCAAAGCCGCATCATCATTTGTCAATCCTTTCGGACTTCATTTGTTATTTTCCATGCATTTACTAATTATTTTGAGCTATAAGACCCTAAAATTGAAAAGCATTTCAAATGAACTCTGAAAAGGTTGAAAGTTGGCATGATATCATCATTTCATACACATAGCATGTGCAAGAAAGTTGAGAGGGTTACGGCAAAACTGGATGCACTTCGTGTACAAAACGGAAATCTCTTTCAAAGTATCAGGATTTCATCCGGAAACTCGTCTGTTATAAGGGATTTCATTTTTTAAAAACTTATTTGAACTCCTGACTTTGTGTGTGTTCAAAACGCACCATTCAAAGCCACATCATAATTTTTCAATCCTTTCTGACTTCATTTGTTATTTTCATGCATTTACTAATTATTTTGAGCTATAAGACCCTAAAATTGAAAAGCATTTCAATGAACTCTGAAAAGGTTGAAAATTGGCATGATATCATCATTTCATCCACATAGCATGTGCAAGAAAGTTGAGAGGGTTACGGCATAAACTGGATGCACTTCGTGTACAAAACGGACAATCTCTTTCAAAGTATCAGGATTTCATCCGGAAACTCGTCTGTTACAAAGGGATTTCATTTTTTAAAACTTATTTGAACTCCTGACTTTGTGTGTGTTCAAAATGCACCATTCAAAGCCACATCATCATTTTTCAATCCTTTCTGACTTCATTTGTTATTTTTCATGCATTTACTAATTATTTTGAGCTATAAGACCCTAAAATTGAAAAGCATTTCAAATGAACTCGGAAAAGGTTGAAAATTGGCATGATATCATCATTTCATCCACATAGCATGTGCAAGAAAGTTGAGAGGGTTACGGCAAAAACTGGATGCACTTCGTGTACAAAACGGACAATCTCTTTCAAAGTATCAGGATTTCATCCGGAAACTCGTCTGTTACAAAGGGATTTCATTTTTTAAACTTATTTGAACTCCTGACTTTGTGTGTGTTCAAAATGCACCATTCAAAGCCACATCATCATTTGTCAATCCTTTCTGACTTCATTTGTTATTTTTCATGCATTTACTAATTATTTTGAGCTATAAGACCCTAAATTGAAAAGCATTTCAAATGACCTCGGAAAAGGTTGAAAATTGGCATGATATCATCATTTCATCCACATAGCATGTGCAAGAAAGTTGAGAGGGTTACGGCAAAAACTGGATGCACTTCGTGTACAAAACGGACAATCTCTTTCAAAGTATCAGGATTTCATCCGGAAACTCGTCTGTTACAAAGGGATTTCATTTTTTAAAACTTATTTGAACTCCTGACTTTTTGTGTGTTCAAAATGCACCATTCAAAGCCACATCATCATTTTTCAATCCTTTCTGACTTCGTTTGTTATTTTTCATGCATTTACTAATTATTTTGAGCTATAAGACCGTAAAATTGAAAAGCATTTCAAATGAACTCTGAAAAGGTTGAAAATTGGCATGATATCATCATTTCATCCACATAGCATGTGCAAGAAAGTTGAGAGGGTTACGGCATAAACTGGATGCACTTCGTGTACAAAACGGACAATCTCTTTCAAAGTATCAGGATTTCATCCGGAAACTCGTCTGTTACAAAGGGATTTCATTCTTTAAAACTTATTTGAACTCCTGACTTTTTGTGTGTTCAAAATGCACCATTCATAGCCACATCATCATTTGTCAATCCTTTCGGACTTCATTTGTTATTTTTCATGCATTTACTAATTATTTTGAGCTATAAGACCCTAAAATTGAAAAGCATTTCAAATGAACTCTGAAAAGGTTGAAAGTTGGCATGATATCATCATTTCATACACATAGCATGTGCAAGAAAGTTGAGAGGGTTACGGCAAAAACTGGATGCACTTCGTGTACAAAACGGACAATCTCTTTCAAAGTATCAGGATTTCATCCGGAAACTCGTCTGTTATAAAGGGATTTCATTTTTTTAAAACTTATTTGAACTCCTGACTTTGTGTGTGTTCAAAACGCACCATTCAAAGCCACATCATAATTTTTCAATCCTTTCTGACTTCATTTGTTATTTTTCATGCATTTACTAATTATTTTGAGCTATAAGACCCTAAAATTGAAAAGCATTTCAAATGAACTCTGAAAAGGTTGAAAATTGGCATGATATCATCATTTCATCCACATAGCATGTGCAAGAAAGTTGAGAGGGTTACGGCATAAACTGGACGCACTTCGTGTACAAAACGGACAATCTCTTTCAAAGTATCAGGATTTCATCCGGAAACTCGTCTGTTACAAAGGGATTTCATTTTTTTAAAACTTATTTGAACTCCTGACTTTGTGTGTGTCCAAAATGCACCATTCAAAGCCACATCATCATTTGTCAATCCTTTCTGACTTCATTTGTTATTTTTCATGCATTTACTAATTATTTTGAGCTATAAGACCCTAAAATTGAAAAGCATTTCAAATGAACTCTGAAAAGGTTGAAAATTGGCATGATATCATCATTTCATCCACATAGCATGTGCAAGAAAGTTGAGAGGGTTACGGCAAAAACTGGATGCACTTCGTGTACAAAACGGACAATCTCTTTCAAAGTATCAGGATTTCATCCGGAAACTCGTCTGTTACAAAGGGATTTCATTTTTTAAAACTTATTTGAACTCCTGACTTTGTGTGTGTTCAAAATGCACCATTCAAAGCCACATCATCATTTTTCAATCCTTTCTGACTTCATTTGTTATTTTTCATGCATTTACTAATTATTTTGAGCTATAAGACCCTAAAATTGAAAAGCATTTCAAATGAACTCTGAAAAGGTTGAAAATTGGCATGATATCATCATTTCATCCACATAGCATGTGCAAGAAAGTTGAGAGGGTTACGGCATAAACTGGATGCACTTCGTGTACAAAACGGACAATATCTTTCAAAGTATCAGGATTTCATCCGGAAACTCGTCTGTTACAAAGGGATTTCATTTTTTAAAACTTATTTGAACTCCTGACTTTTTGTGTGTTCAAAATGCACCATTCAAATCCACATCATCATTTTTCAATCCTTTCTGACTTCATTTGTTATTTTTCATGCATTTACTAATTATTTTGAGCTATAAGACCCTAAAATTGAAAAGCATTTTAAATGAACCCTGAAAAGGTTGAAAGTTGGCATGATATCATCATTTCATCCACATAGCATGTGCAAGAAAGTTGAGAGGGTTACGGCATAAACTGGATGCACTTCGTGTACAAAACGGACAATCTCTTTCAAAGTATCAGGATTTCATCCGGAAACTCGTCTGTTACAAAGGGATTTCATTTTTTAAAACTTATTTGAACTCCTGACTTTTTGTGTGTTCAAAATGCACCATTCAAAGCCACATCATCATTTTTCAATCCTTTCTGACTTCATTTGTTATTTTGCATGCATTTACTAATTATTTTGAGCTATAAGACCCTAAAATTGAAAAGCATTTTAAATGAACCCTGAAAAGGTTGAAAGTTGGCATGATATCATCATTTCATCCACATAGCATGTGCAAGAAAGTTGAGAGGGTTACGGCATAAACTGGATGCACTTCGTGTACAAAACGGACAATCTCTTTCAGAGTATCAGGATTTCATCCGGAAACTCGTCTGTTATAAAGGGATTTCATTTTTTAAAACTTATTTGAACTCCTGACTTTGTGTGTGTTCAAAATGCACCATTCAAAGCCACATCATAATTTTTCAATCCTTTATGACTTCATTTGTTATTTTGCATGCATTTACTAATTATTTTGAGCTATAAGACCCTAAAATTGAAAAGCATTTTAAATGAACCCTGAAAAGGTTGAAAGTTGGCATGATATCATCATTTCATCCACATAGCATGTGCAAGAAAGTTGAGAGGGTTACGGCATAAACTGGATGCACTTCGTGTACAAAACGGACAATCTCTTTCAGAGTATCAGGATTTCATCCGGAAACTCGTCTGTTATAAAGGGATTTCATTTTTTAAAACTTATTTGAACTCCTGACTTTGTGTGTGTTCAAAATGCACCATTCAAAGCCACATCATAATTTTTCAATCCTTTATGACTTCATTTGTTATTTTTCATGCATTTACTAATTATTTTGAGCTATAAGACCCTAAAATTGAAAAGCATTTCAAATGAACTCTGAAAAGGTTGAAAATTGGCATGATATCATCATTTCATCCACATAGCATGTGCAAGAAAGTTGAGAGGGTTACGGCATAAACTGGATGCACTTCGTGTACAAAACGGACAATCTCTTTCAAAGTATCAGGATTTCATCCGGAAACTCGTCTGTTACAAAGGGATTTCATTTTTTTAAAACTTATTTGAACTCCTGACTTTGTGTGTGTTCAAAATGCACCATTCAAAGCCACATCATCATTTGTCAATCCTTTCTGACTTCATTTGTTATTTTTCATGCATTTACTAATTATTTTGAGCTATAAGACCCTAAAATTGAAAAGCATTTCAAATGAACTCTGAAAAGGTTGAAAATTGGCATGATATCATCATTTCATCCACATAGCATGTGCAAGAAAGTTGAGAGGGTTACGGCAAAAACTGGATGCACTTCGTGTACAAAACGGACAATCTCTTTCAAAGTATCAGGATTTCATCCGGAAACTCGTCTGTTACAAAGGGATTTCATTTTTTAAAACTTATTTGAACTCCTGACTTTTTGTGTCTTCAAAATGCACCATTCAAAGCCACATCATAATTTTTCAATCCTTTCTGACTTCATTTGTTATTCTTCATGCATTTACTAATTATTTTGAGCTATAAGACCCTAAAATTGAAAAGCATTTCAAATGAACCCTGAAAAGGTTGAAAGTTGGCATGATATCATCATTTCATCCACATAGCATGTGCAAGAAAGTTGAGAGGGTTACGGCATAAACTGGATGCACTTCGTGTACAAAACGGACAATCTCTTTCAAAGTATCAGGATTTCATCCGGAAACTCGTCTGTTACAAAGGGATTTCATTTTTTAAAACTTATTTGAACTCCTCACTTTTTGTGTGTTCAAAATGCACCATTCAAAGCCACATTATCATTTGTCAATCCTTTCTGACTTCATTTGTTATTTTTCATGCATTTACTAATTATTTTGAGCTATAAGACCCTAAAATTGAAAAGCATTTTAAATGAACCCTGAAAAGGTTGAAAGTTGGCATGCTATCATCATTTCATCCACATAGCATGTGCAAGAAAGTTGAGAGGGTTATGGCAAAAACTGGATGCACTTCGTGTACAAAACGGACAATCTCTTTCAAAGTATCAGGATTTCATCCGGAAACTCGTCTGTTACAAAGGGATTTCATTTTTTAAAACTTATTTGAACTCCTGACTTTGTGTGTGTTCAAAATGCACCATTCAAAGCCACATCATCATTTTTCAATCCTTTCTGACTTCATTTGTTATTTTTCATGCATTTACTAATTATTTTGAGCTATAAGACCCTAAAATTGAAAAGCATTTCAAATGAACTCTGAAAAGGTTGAAATTGGCATGATATCATCATTTCATCCACATAGCATGTGCAAGAAAGTTGAGAGGGTTACGACATAAACTGGATGCACTTCGTGTACAAAACGGACAATCTCTTTCAAAGTATCAGGATTTCATCCGGAAACTCGTCTGCTACAAAGGGATTTCATTTTTTAAAACTTATTTGAACTCCTGACTTTTTGTGTCTTCAAAATGCACCATTCAAAGCCACATCATCATTTTTCAATCCTTTCTGACTTCATTTGTTATTTTTCATGCATTTACTAATTATTTTGAGCTATAAGACCCTAAAATTGAAAAGCATTTCAAATGAACTCTGAAAAGGTTGAAAGTTGGCATGATATCATCATTTCATACACATAGCATGTGCAAGAAAGTTGAGAGGGTTACGGCAAAAACTGGATGCACTTCGTGTACAAAACGGACAATCTCTTTCAAAGTATCAGGATTTCATCCGGAAACTCGTCTGTTATAAAGGGATTTCATTTTTTTAAAACTTATTTGAACTCCTGACTTTGTGTGTGTTCAAAACGCACCATTCAAAGCCACATCATAATTTTTCAATCCTTTCTGACTTCATTTGTTATTTTTCATGCATTTACTAATTATTTTGAGCTATAAGACCCTAAAATTGAAAAGCATTTCAAATGAACTCTGAAAAGGTTGAAAATTGGCATGATATCATCATTTCATCCACATAGCATGTGCAAGAAAGTTGAGAGGGTTACGGCATAAACTGGATGCACTTCGTGTACAAAATGGACAATCTCTTTCAAAGTATCAGTATTTCATCCGGAAACTCGTCTGTTACAAAGGGATTTCATTTTTTTAAAACTTATTTGAACACCTGACTTTGTGTGTGTTCAAAATGCACCATTCAAAGCCACATCATCATTTTTCAATCCTTTCTGACTTCATTTGTTATTTTTCATGCATTTACTAATTATTTTGAGCTATAAGACCCTAAAATTGAAAAGCATTTCAAATGAACTCTGAAAAGGTTGAAAGTTGGCATGATATCATCATTTCATCCACATAGCATGTGCAAGAAAGTTGAGAGGGTTACGGCAAAAACTGGATGCACTTCGTGTACAAAACGGACAATCTCTTTCAAAGTATCAGGATTTCATCCGGAAACTCGTCTGTTACAAAGGGATTTCATTTTTTAAAACTTATTTGAACTCCTGACTTTGTGTGTGTTCAAAATGCACCATTCAAAGCCACATCATCATTTTTCAATCCTTTCTGACTTCATTTGTTATTTTTCATGCATTTACTAATTATTTTGAGCTATAAGACCCTAAAATTGAAAAGCATTTCAAATGAACTCTGAAAAGGTTGAAACTTGGCATGATATCATCATTTCATCCACATAGCATGTGCAAGAAAGTTGAGAGGGTTACGGCATAAACTGGATGCACTTCGTGTACAAAACGGACACTATCTTTCAAAGTATCAGGATTTCATCCGGAAACTCGTCTGTTACAAAGAGATTTCATTTTTTAAAACTTATTTGAACTCCTGACTTTTTGTGTGTTCAAAATGCACCATTCAAAGCCACATCATCATTTTTCAATCCTTTCTGACTTCATTTGTTATTTTGCATGCATTTACTAATTATTTTGAGCTATAAGACCCTAAAATTGAAAAGCATTTTAAATGAACCCTGAAAAGGTTGAAAGTTGGCATGATATCATCATTTCATCCACATAGCATGTGCAAGAAAGTTGAGAGGGTTACGGCATAAACTGGATGCACTTCGTGTACAAAACGGACAATCTCTTTCAGAGTATCAGGATTTCATCCGGAAACTCGTCTGTTACAAAGGGATTTCATTTTTTAAAACTTATTTGAACTCCTGACTTTTTGTGTGTTCAAAATGCACCATTCAAAGCCACATCATCATTTGTCAATCCTTTCTGACTTCATTTGTTATTTTGCATGCATTTACTAATTATTTTGAGCTATAAGACCCTAAAATTGAAAAGCATTTCAAATGAACTCTGAAAAGGTTGAAAGTTGGCATGATATCATCATTTCATCCACATAGCATGTGCAAGAAAGTTGAGAGGGTTACGGCATAAACTGGATGCACTTCGTGTACAAAACGGACAATCTCTTTCAAAGTATCAGGATTTCATCCGGAAACTCGTCTGTTACAAAGGGATTTCATTTTTTAAAACTTATTTGAACTCCTGACTTTTTGTGTGTTCAAAATGCACCATTCAAAGCCACATCATAATTTTTCAATCCTTTCTGACTTCATTTGTTATTTTTCATGCATTTACTAATTATTTTGAGCTATAAGACCCTAAAATTGAAAAGCATTTCAAATGAACTCTGAAAAGGTTGAAAATTGGCATGATATCATCATTCCATCCACATAGCATGTGCAAGAAAGTTGAGAGGGTTACGGCATAAACTGGATGCACTTCGTGTACAAAACGGACAATCTCTTTCAAAGTATCAGGATTTCATCCGGAAACTCGTCTGTTACAAAGGGATTTCATTTTTTAAAACTTATTTGAACTCCTGACTTTTTGTGTGTTGAAAATGCACCATTCAAAGCCACATCATAATTTTTCAATCCTTTCTGAATTCATTTGTTATTTTTCATGCATTTACTAATTATTTTAAGCTATAAGACCCTAAAATTGAAAAGCATTTCAAATGAACTCTGAAAAGGTTGAAAGTTGGCATGATATCATCATTTCATCCACATAGCATGTGCAAGAAAGTTGAGAGGGTTACGGCATAAACTGGATGCACTTCGTGTACAAAACGGACAATCTCTTCCAGACGCATTTTATTTTTATTTATTTTACTGCTGCTATTCTTATTTATTTTACTGCTGCTATTTTTACTTAATTTATTAAGGTTTATTTATTGTAGTTACTATAGTTTATTTTATTTTATTTTATTAAGGTTTATTTAGTTTTATTTATTTTATTAAGGTTTATTTATTTTATAAATATAAAAAAATGAAAATAGATGCGCTTATAGAGAAAATTCAACCTAAATTCATAATAAATTTCTATGAAATTTACTGTAAATTTAGGTCAAATTCCCTGTATAAGGGCATCTATTTTCACTTTAAAAGGCAGAGAGGGACGGGCTTATAAACTGGTGTGAGCCCCTTCGGTTGGCGAGGTGGGACTAAACAGTGGCCGCAACTAGGACCAGCCCTTTAGTCCCGGTTTGTGGTATGAACCGGGACTAAAGGGTGGTGGGCCAGGAGCGTGGCCCATTGGTCCCGGTTTGTACCACCAACCGGGACCAAGGGTCCATACGAACCGGGACCAATGCCCACGAGGCCCCGGACGGCCCCCTAGGCTCACGAACCGGGACCAATGCTCACATTAGTCCCGGTTCGTGACTGAACCGGGGCTAATGTGAAAACTGCCCTGTGACCTTTGCCCCGTTTTCTACTAGTGTTGAGACCTTTTGCTTTTTTGGTACTACCTGTGTTGTTGTGTTTAGCTTTTATAAGAAGAAAAGGGTAGGAGGAAACATGAGCAAATCTGAGGCATTGCTTTAGTATCGGTGCAAGTCTTGTTTTTCCAGGCGTGGAGTGGAGACATGTATATATAGGAGTGTAGACCTGGTTTGCAAACTCTTGTATATCAACTTAACGTCACTTGATTCATCAAAAACACAATACTTTGGTACCTCAAGAATTCCACGAAGCTCAAGGAATTTCTTGACTAAATGAACTTGATAAGAACCCTTAATGTTTACACGACGAGGTTTTCGACTAATTGTAACCGGAATTTCTTCTACAAAGTTGTATTAAAGCAGCGTCAATTAATATGGATCGGAGTGAGTATGTATATTTTTCTTGACTCCAAGTCATCTAGTATCTACGTTTTGTCCACAACGACAAACATTTCTGCGACAGGATCTGAATCTGTAACCTAAGCAACCACGCGCCAGAGAGACTGCTTTCGTGTGTTCTAATCCACCATCGGCCGGCGATCGATCAGTCTGTGATTGATCATGAGGAGGCAATGCCATGGCATGGTAACCCCACATTCATGTGTGCCATGACAGAGAAGAACACTCACTGATTTGCTAGCTAGCGGTGTAGTAGTTCATCAGCAGCCGGTGTGGCGTGGTTAAAGGCGACGCAGCCTTTTGGGCACTCACACCTACTTAGAGTACTGTACTCCAAGCAGGCATGCCATTGATGTGATCTGGTGTGGATAGCCAGCAGTAGCACGTACGATATAGCTACTGCTACTAATGTGTAGTGTAGACGATACTCGGAAGCAAACCAAAATGCTTTGCATACGTTTGCAGCTGGGTCCAGCAGCTACACTTATGTTTCGTGCATGAACGACCTATTAGGCAATTTACATGAACTAGGTTAGGTGGCTGTTAGCAGGTGCTGCAAATTGCACGCATGCTAAGTTGGTTGAGCCACTCCCCCAATTTTTTACAGTACATGATTTCACAAGGAATAAAACAGAAACTTAACAATCATGTGAATGCTAGCCCATTATTGAGAAAATGGGCACCTTATACGCTTGGCTGGCCTCACTAATTAATCAGCAAACAGCCTAAGCTCCCAGGACGAAGAATTTCTTTCTCCCTCTCTCGAGCGACCCCTTCCCTTTTTGAAATGCTTTTCCCCTAGATTAAGCTAGCTCATTTTCCTCTCATGCACCAGCACTGTACATCCATAACATAAAACGGGAACAGTGGCAGCCATCTGGTACTGCCAGGAAGCCTCTACATTGTCCTCATCTCCTCCATAACGATGTGTCCCCATAACAAAAGCATCCAGCATCAAATCTTCTTTGGCTGTGGCAAAGATTAGTTATTAGCATTATTGATCATGTCATTTTGCTTTCGAACCCTGTTAGATCTATTAGTACTTCTTGCACGCGACAAAAGTACACAACTTGACATCTCCTTAACTTAACCTCGGGTTTTCTCACATGCCCTGCTTTCTCTTTCACTGCTTGTTCCTCGCTATTAGAGCATCTAGAGCCCCTTAAACCCGCCTCAAACGTCCGGGCGGACGGCCCGGTCAGTGACCGGTCACTAAAAAGTGACCCGGACAAACTCCTCAAAAGGATCCTGACCGGCACTCCTTATATCCAGTCCAAATCCGGGGCAGGTATGGGGGGTCACAGACGCGTTTTCCACGTCGGACTGACGATCCCACACGGAATCGTCCGAAAACATGGTGGTCTGACAGATGTCTCCTTCGGTGGGGGAGTGAACGCCTCATGGCGCTGCTCCGCCTCGCAGCCCGAGGCCAAATCCGACCATTAAGCCAGCCGGCATCCCCCAACTCTAGCCTCATCCACCTCCTCCCTCTCCGAGCCGCCAGCCCGAGCCCATCCATCTCTCCCCCTCTCTCGCTCCGGCACTTACCCACACCCTCCGGCTTCACCATGGCTTGGCAAAAGAAGACCACGTATGCTATGCTCACGTCGGAGCGCCGGTTCCAGATTGAGGAGGAGATCCAGGCGAGGCCCACCACCAACATCGCTGCCGGCCTGCCTTGGGACTCGTCGGAGCCAGAGGAGGAGGAGGAGGAGGAGGAGGAGGAGGAGGAGCCAGCTCCGATGGAGATGGTGGATCCGGAGGAGGACGAGGCGGAGCAGCCGGAGGAGGAGCTGGCACCGACTCCGGGCTTCAACATGGAGGACGCGGAGGCGGAGTTCGCGGTCGCCTAAGCGGCCGAGATGGTGGAGCAGCAGGCCATCCTGGAGTCCATCCAGGATGAGACCTATGTGGAGGCCAACCGGCAATTCATCCGGCAGGAATGGGCGGCGACCGACGCTCTTTTCGCCGAACTCGACACAGAGATGGAGGCGGAGGCCGACGCAGAGCAGCCGGAGGAGCCGCAGCTACAGCTTTCGCCCATGTACACGGAGCCGGGCACGAAGATAGTGGACATCTCCAACGAGGAATAGAGTAGTATAGGTTGATCCACGTATGATTTCCTTGTTTGCATGCTTTTGTACGGATTTATGGTTTCAAATATGAGGTATCCGGATGCAAAGGAGGAAATTTGTGCTACGACCGGTCACTGCCCGTGGACGTGCTTGAACCCGTCCGCAGGCGTTTGGGGGCCTGGATTTGCCAAGTCTGGCTGTAGATACTCTTAGGTCTAGCTGGCCGGAGTGGCCCTAGGTGAAGGATACAGAAGAGTAAATGCAAGTGCGGCGTTGCAGAGGCCGGGCTCCTTAGAGTCCATTTTGCAAAAAATAAAAATAAAAAGATTTTAAAAATGTTAGTTTTTATACAAATACATAGGCATGTTCTTTAATAAGTATGTACAAATTTTCATCAAGTAATTTGATTATTTGCATGCTACACAAAAAAGATATATATCTTGCCCAAAAACAACAAAGAGAAAGCCCCTTTTAATCTGTATGTTTATCGTTTTTGTATACATTACATATTTACATATGGACATATATGTTCATGAAATTTTATATGTGTATACTACAAACATACATCTATGTATATACTTTTTTTCCCAATTTTTTCAATGTGCAAATAGTATTTTCACTGGAATTTTTTTTAATAAAGCGCTCCATGGAGCTCGGTCTATGAATGCACTTTTCAAGTAAACGCCCGCTTTTTAGTCCCCCATGGCTTTGACAACACACTTCTTGGTACATTAGAGGGGAGAAAATTACATATTTCATCCTTGAACTCGCTGGTGCATAACGAAAACGTCCTCAAACTTTAGAAATATCACAATATGAATATGGTACTTCTACATGAAAATACATGACATCTACAATATCACTTTCATCATGTTGGTTCGATTCGTGTTCGCTACTTTGATATGTGGGTGGACCGGTGCTTAGGTGCTGTTCTTACTTGAACAAACCTCCTACTTATGATTAACCCCCTCGCAAGCATCCGCAACTACGAGAAAAGTATTAAGATAAAATCTAACCATGCATTAAGATCCAAATCAGTCCCTTACGAAGTAGCGCGTAAACTAGATAGGGTTTAAGCTTCTGTCACTCTAGCAACCCATCATCTAATAACTACTCCACAATGCATTCCCTTATGCTCTAATAAGGTGAAGTGCTTGTTGGGGAACGTAGTAATTTCAAAAAATTTCCTACGCACATGCAGGTTCATGGTGATGCATAGCAACGAGAGGGGAGAGTGTTGTCTACGTACCCTCGTAGACCGTAAGCGGAAGCGTTTATCAACGCGGTTGATGTAGTCGTACACCTTCACGATCCGTCCCGATCAAGTACCGAACGTACGACACCTCCGCGTTCAGCACACGTTCAGCTCAATGACGTCCTCGCCTTCTCGATCCAGCAAGAGGGGTGAAGTAGTAGATGAGTTCCCGGCAGCACGATGGCGTGGTGACGGTGTTGGTGAAGAACAATCTCCGCAGGGCTTCGCCTAAGCACTACGAAAACTATGATGGAGGATAAACTAGAGGGGACCGGGTAGCCGACACACGGCTTGGTGTTTCTTGATGTCTCTTGGGTGCTAGCCCTACCCCTCTATTTATATGTTGAGCCTTGGGGTCGAAACTTGGAGTAAAAGCCTCCACAAAGTCGGTTTCACCCGAAAGGCAAGAGTCCTTCTCGGACTCCAGGGCCAGACGCCAGGGTTCCCGGCGTCTGGACCCAGATGCCAGGGACCCTGGCGTCTGGCCTCTGGACTCCGCAAAACTTCCTTTTGCGCTTTCCAAAAACCTCGTGGGCTTTCCCCTTTGGCCTAGATAAAGTGTTCTCGTGCCCAAACATTTCGGGAAACATCCGGAACCCCTTCCGGAGATCAAACACTACTATCCACATATCAATCTTTACTTGCGGACCATTCCGAAGTTCCTCGTCACATTCGTGATCTCATCCGAAACTCCGAACAACATTCGGTCACCAACATACATAACTCATAGTACTATATCGTCAACGAACGTTAAGCGTGCGGACCCTACGGGTTTGAGAACTATGTAGACATGACCGAGACACCTCTCCGGTCAATAACCAATAGCGGAACCTGGATGCCCATATCGGCTCCTACATATTCTACGAAGATCTTTCTCGGTCATACCGCATAACAACATACGTTGTTCCCTTTGTCATCGGTATGTTGCTTGCCCGAGATTCGATCGTCGGTGTCTCAATACCTAGTTCAATCTCGTTACTGGCAATTCTCTTTACTCATTCCGTAATACATCATCCCGCAACTAACTTATTAGTCACATTGCTTGCAAGGCTTATAGTGATGTGCATTACCGAGAGGGCCCAGAGATACCTCTCCGACAATCGGAGTGACAAATCCTAATCTCGAAATACGCCAACCCAACAAGCACCTTTGGAGACACCTGTAGAGCACCTTTATAATCACCCAGTTACGTTGTGACGTTTGGTAGCACACAAAGTGTTCCTCCGGTAAACGGGAGTTGCATAATCTCATAGTCATAGGAACATGTATAAGTCATGAAGAAAGCAATAGCAGAATACTAAACGATCAAGTGCTAAGCTAACGGAATGGGTCAAGTCAATCACATCATTCTCCTAATGATGTGATCCCGTTAATCAAATGACAACTCATGTCTATGGCTAGGAAACATAACCATCTTTGATCAACAAGCTAGTCAAGTAGAGGCATACTAGTGACACTCTGTTTGTCTATGTATTCACACAAGTATTATGTTTCCGGTTAATACAATTCTAGCATGAATAATAAACATTTATCATGATATAAGGAAATAAATAATAACTTTATTATTGCCTCTAGGGCATATTTCCTTCAGTCTCCCACTTGCACTAGAGTCAATAATCTAGATTACACAGTAATGATTCTAACACCCATGGAGCCTTGGTGCTGATCATGTTTTGCTCGTGGAAGAGGCTTAGTCAACGGGTCTGCAACATTCAGATCCGTATGTATCTTGCAAATCTCTATGTCTCCCACCTGGACTTGATCCAGGATGGAGTTGAAGCGTCTCTTGATGTGCTTGGTTCTCTTGTGAAATCTGGATTCCTTTGCCAAGGCAATTGCACTAGTATTGTCACAAAAGATTTTCATTGGACCCGATGCACTAGGTATGACACCTAGATCGGATATGAACTCCTTCATCCAGACTCCTTCATTTGCTGCTTCCGAAGCAGCAATGTACTCCGCTTCACACATAGATCCCGCCACGACGCTTTGTTTAGAACTGCTCCGACTGACAGCTCCACCGTTCAATATAAACACGTATCAGGTTTGCAATTTAGAATCGTCCGAATCAGTGTCAAAGCTTGCATCAACGTAACCATTTACGATGAGCTCTTTGTCACCTCCATAAACGAGAAACATATCCTTAGTCCTCTTCAGGTATTTCAGGATGTTCTTGACCGCTGTCCAGTGATCCACTCCTGGATTACTTTGGTACCTCCCTGCTAAACTAATAGCAAGGCACACATCAGGTCTGGTACACATCATTGCATACATGATAGAGCCTATGGCTGAAGCATAGGGAACATCTTTCATTTTCTCTCTATCTTCTGCAGTGGTCGGGCATTGAGGCTTACTCAACTTCACACCTTGTAACACAGGCAAGAACCCTTTCTTTGCTTGATCCATTTTGAACTTCTTCAAAACTTTGTCAAGGTATGTGCTTTGTGAAAGTCCAATTAAGCGTCTTGATCTATCTCTATAGATCTTGATGCTCAATATATAAGCAGCTTCACCGAGGTATTTCATTGAAAAACTCTTATTCAAATATCCTTTTATGCTATCCAGAAATTCTATATCATTTCCAATCAACAATATGTCATCCACATATAATATCAGAAATGCTACAGAGCTCCCACTCACTTTCTTGTAAATACAGGCTTCTCCAAAATTCTGTATAAAACCATATGCTTTGATCACACTATCAAAACGTTTATTTCAACTCCGAGAGGCTTGCACCAGTCCATAAATGGATCACTGGAGCTTGCACACTTTGTTAGCTCCCTTTGGATCGACAAAACCTTCCGGTTGCATCATATACAACTCTTCTTCCAGAAATCCATTCAGGAATGCAGTTTTGACATCCATTTGCCAAATTTCATAATCATAAAATGCGGCAATTGCTAACATGATTCGGACAGACTTAAGCATCGCTACGGGTGAGAAGGTATCATCGTAGTCAATCCCTTGAACTTGTCAAAAACCTTTTGCAACAAGTCGAGCTTTATAGACAGTAACATTACCGTTAGCGTTAGTCTTCTTCTTGAAGATCCATTTATTCTCGATGGCTTGCCGATCATCGGGCAAGTCAACCAAAGTCCATACTTTGTTCTCATACATGGATCCCATCTCAGATTTCATGGCCTCAAGTCATTTTGCGGAATCTGGGCTCACCATCGCTTCTTCATAGTTCGTAGGTTCGTCATGGTCTAGTAACATTACCTCCAGAACAGGATTACCGTACCACTCTGGTGCGGATCTTACTCTGGTTGACCTACGAGGTTCAGTAACAACTTGATCTGAAGTTTCATGATCATCATCATTAACTTCCTCACTAATTGGTGTAGACGTCACAGGAACCAGTTTCTGTGATGAACTATTTTCCAATAAGGGAGCAGGTACTGTTACCTCATCAAGTTCTACTTTCCTCCCACTCACTTCTTTCGAGAGAAACTCCTTCTCTAGAAAGGATCCATTTAGCAACGAACGTCTTGCCTTCGGATCTGTGATAGAAGGTGTACCCAACAGTTTCCTTCGGGTATCCTATGAAGACACATTTCTCCGATTTGGGTTCGAGGTTATCAGGTTGAAGTTTTTTCACATAAGCATCGCAGCCCCAAACTTTAAGAAACGACAACTTTGGTTTCTTGCCAAACCACAGTTCATAAGGTGTCGTCTCAACAGATTTTGATGGTGCCCTATTTAACGTGAATGCGGCTGTCTCTAAAGCATAACCCCAAAACGATAGCGGTAAATCAGTAAGAGACATCATAGATCGCACCATATCTAGTAAAGTACAATTACGACATTCGGACACACCATTACGCTGTGGTGTTCCGGGTGGCGTGAGTTGCGAAACTATTCCGCATTGTTTCAAATGTAGACCAAACTCGTAACTCAAATATTCTCCTCCACGATCAGATCATAGAAACTTTATTTTCTTGTTACGATGATTTTCAACTTCACTCTGAAATTGTTTGAACTTTTCAAATGTTTCAGACTTATGTTTCATTAAGCAGATATACCCATATCTCCTTAAATCATCTGTGAAGGTGAGAAAATAACGATACCCGCCGCGAGCCTCAACATTCATTGGACCACATACATCAGTATGTATGATTTCTAACAAATCAGTTGCTCGCTCCATAGTTCCGGAGAACGGCGTTTTAGCCATCTTGCCCATGAGGCATGGTTCGCAAGTACCAAGTGATTCATAATCAAGTGATTCCAAAAGTCCATCAGTATGGAGTTTCTTCATGCGCTTTACACCAATATGACCCAAACGGCAGTGCCACAAATAAGTTGCACTATCATTATCAACTCTGCATCTTTTGGCTTCAACATTATGAATATGTGTATCACTACTATCGAGATTCATCAAAAATAGACCACCCTTCAAGGGTGCATGACCATAAAAGATATTACTCATATAAATAGAACAACCATTATTCTCAGATTTAAATGAATAACCGTCTCGCATCAAACAAGATCCAGATATAATGTTCATGCTCAACGCTGGCACCAAATAACAATTATTTAGGTCTAAAACTAATCCCGAAGGTAGATGTAGAGGTAGCGTGCCAACGGCGATCACATCGACTTTGGAACCATTTCCCACGCGCATCGTCACCTCATCCTTAGCCAGTGTTCGCTTAATCCGTAGTCCCTGTTTTGAGTTGCAAATATTAGCAACAGAACCGATATCAAATACCCAGGTGCTAGTGCGAGCTCTGGTAAAGTACACATCAATAACATGTATATCACATATACCTTTGTTCACCTTGCCATCCTTCTTATCCACCAAATACTTGGGGCAGTTCCGCTTCTAGTGACCAATCTGCTTGCAGTAGAAGCACTCAGTCTCAGGCTTAGGTCCGGACTTGGGTTTCTTCTCTTGAGTAGCAACTTGTTTGCTATTCTTCTTGAAGTTCCCCTTCTTCTTCCCTTTGCCCTTTTTCTTGAAACTGGTGGTCTTATTGACCATCAACACTTGATGCTCCTTTTTGATTTCTACCTCCGCAGCTTTTAGCATTGCGAAGAGCTCGGGAATCGTCTTATCCATCTCTTGCATGTTATAGTTCATCACGAAGCTCTTGTAGCTTGGTGGCAGTGATTGAAGAATTCTGTCAATGATGCTATCATCCAGAAGATTAACTCCCAGTTGAATCAAGTGATTGTTATACCCAGACATTCTGAGTATATGCTCACTGACAGAACTATTCTCCTCCATCTTGCAGCTGTAGAACTTATTGGAGACTTCATATCTCTCAATCCGGGCATTTGCTTGAAATATTAACTTCAACTCCTGGAACATCTCATATGCTCCATGACGTTCAAAACGTCGTTGAAGTCCCGGTTCTAAGCCGTAAAGCATGGCACACTGAACTATTGAGTAGTCATCAGCTTTGCTCTGCCAGACGTTCATAACATCTGGTGTTGCTCCTGCAGCAGGTATGGCACCTAGCGGTGCTTCCAGGACGTAATTCTTCTGTGCAGCAATGAGGATAATCCTCAAGTTACGGACCCAGTCCGTGTAATTGTTACCATCATCTTTCAACTTTGCTTTCTCAAGGAACGCATTAAAATTCAACGGAACAACAACACGAGCCATCTATCTACAACAAACATAGACATGCAAAATACTATCAGGTACTAAGTTCATGATAAATTTAAGTTCAATTAATCATATTACTTAAGAACTCCAACTTAGATAGATATCCCTCTAATCATCTAAGTGATCACGTGATCCAAATCAACTAAACCATAACTGATCATCACGTGAAATGGAGTAGTTTTCAATGGTGAACATCACTATGTTGATCATATCTACTATATGATTCATGCTTGACCTTTCAGTCTCAGTGTTCCAAGGCCATATCTGCATATGCTAGGCTCGTCAAGTTTAACCTGAGTATTCTGCGTGTGCAAAACTGGCTTGCACCCGTTGTACATGGACGTAGAGCTTATCACACCCGATCATCACGTGGTGTCTGGGCACGACGAACTTTGGCAACGGTGCATACTCAGGGAGAACACTTTTATCTTGAAATTTAGTGAGAGATCATCTTATGATGTTACCGTCAATCAAAGCAAAATAAGATGCATAAAAGATAAACATCACATGCAATCAATATAAGTGATATGATATGGCCATCATCATCTTGTGCTTGTGGTCTCCATCTCCGAAGCACCGTCATGATCACCATCGTCACCGGCGCGACACCTTGATCTCCATCGTAGCATCGTTGTCGTCTCCCCAACTATTGCTTCTACGACTATCGTTACCGCTTAGTGATAAAGTAAAGCATTACAGGGCGATTGCATTGCATACAATAAAGCGACAACCATATGGCTCCTGCCAGTTGCCGATAACTCGGTTACAAAACATGATCATCTCATACAATAAAATATAGCATCATGTCTTGACCATATCACATCACAACATGCCCTGCAAAAACAAGTTAGACGTCCTCTACTTTGTTGTTGCAAGTTTTACGTGGCTGCTACGGGCTGAGCAAGAACGGTTCTTACCTACAAATCAAAACCACAACGATAGTTCGTCAAGTTAGTGCTCTTTTAACCTTCTCAAGGACCGGGCGTAGCCACAATCGGTTCAACTAAAGTTGGAGAAACTGACACCCGCCAGCCACCTGTGTGCAAAGCACGTCGGTAGAACCAGTCTCGCGTAAGCGTACGCGTAATGTCGGTCCGGGCCGCTTCATCCAACAATACCGCCGAACCAAAGTGTGACATGCTGGTAAGCAGTATGACTTGTATCGCCCACAACTCACTTGTGTTCTACTCGTGCATATAACATCTACCCATAAAACCTGGCTCGGATGCCACTGTTGGGGAACGTAGTAATTTCAAAAAATTTCCTATGCACACGCAGGATCATGGTGATGCATAGCAATGAGAGGGGACAATGTTGTCTACGTACCCTCGTAGACCGTAAGCGGAAGCGTTTATCAATGCGGTTGATGTAGTCGTACACCTTCACAATCCGTCCCGATCAAGTACCGAACGTACGGCACCTCCGCGTTCAGCACACGTTCAGCTCGATGATGTCCTTGCCTTCTCGATCCAGCAAGAGGGGCAAAGTAGTAGATGAGTTCCTGGCAGCACGACGGCGTGGTGACGGTGTTGGTGAAGAACAATCTCCGCAGGGCTTCGCCTAAGCACTACGAAAACTATGACAGAGGATAAACTAGAGGGGACGGGGTAGCCGGCACACGGCTTGGTGTTTCTTGATGTCTCTTGGGTGCTAGCCCTACCCCTCTATTTACATGTTGAGCCTTGGGGTCGAAACTTGGAGTAAAAGCCTCCACAAAGTCAGTTTCACCCGAAAGGCAAGAGTCCTTCTCGGACTCTAGGGCCAGACACCAGGGTTCCCGGCGTCTGGACCCAGACGCCAGGGACCCTGGCATCTGGCCCCTGGACTCCGCAAAACTTCCTTTTGCGCTTTCCAAAAACCCGTGGGCTTTCTCCTTTGGCCCAGATAAAGTGTTCTCGTGCCCAAACATTTCGGGAAACATCCGGAACCCCTTCCGATGGATTTCGGAACCCTTCCGGAGATCAAACACTACTATCCACATATCAATCTTTACTTCCGGACCATTCCGGAGTTCCTCGTCATATCCGTGATCTCATCCGAAACTCCGAACAACATTCGGTCACCAACATACATAACTCATAGTACTATATCGTCAATGAACCTTAAGCATGCGGACCCTATGGGCTCGAGAACTATGTAGACATGACCGAGACACCTCTCTGGTCAATAACCAATAGCGGAACCTGGATGCCCATATTGGCTCCTACATATTCTACGAAGATCTTTATCGGTCAGACCG
Source organism: Aegilops tauschii subsp. strangulata (assembly GCF_002575655.3). Classification (NCBI taxonomy): domain Eukaryota; kingdom Viridiplantae; phylum Streptophyta; class Magnoliopsida; order Poales; family Poaceae; genus Aegilops; species Aegilops tauschii. Next base: position 546,560,104 of record NC_053037.3, read on the forward strand.
CATAACAACATACGTTGTTCCCTTTGTCATCGGTATGTTACTTGCCCGAGATTCGATCGTCGGTATCTCAATACCTAGTTCAATCTCATTACTGGCAAGTCTCTTTACTAGTTCCGTAATACATCATCCCGCAACTAACTTATTACTCACATTGCTTGCAAGGCTTATAGTGATGTGCATTACCGAGAGGGCCCAGAGATACCTCTCCGACAATCGGAGTGACAAATCCTAATCTCGAAATACGCCAACCCAACAAGTACCTTTGGAGACACCTGTAGAGCACCTTTATAATCACCCAGTTACGTTGTGACGTTTGGTAGCACACAAAGTGTTCCTCCGGTAAACGGGAGTTGCATAATCTCATAGTCCTAGGAACATGTATAAGTCATGAAGAAAGCAATAGCAGAATACTAAACGATCAAGTGCTAAGCTAACGGAATGGGTCAAGTCAATCACATCATTCTCCTAATGATGTGATCCCATTAATCAAATGACAACTCATGTCTATGGCTAGGAAACATAACCATCTTTGATCAACGAGCTAGTCAAGTAGAGGCATACTAGTGACACTCTGTTTGTGTATGTATTCACACAAGTATTATGTTTCCGGTTAATACAATTCTAGCATGAATAATAAACACTTATCATGATATAAGGAAATAAATAATAACTTTATTATTGCCTCTAGGGCATATTTCCTTCAGTGCCATGTATTCAACGTTCACATGACACCACTAAGGGAATCACAACATACATATCATCAAAATATCGAACACATATCAAGTTCACATGATTACTTGCAAGAAGGTTTCTCCCGTGACCTCAAGAACAAAAGTAATGAAAGGATCGATATAGTTGACTAGAGGAGGGTGAATAGGCAACTAACAATTTTTAGCTGTTCTTTACCAATTTAAACTTTGCATCAAAGTAGGTTGTCTAGATAAGCAACTAAGTGAGCAATCTATATGATGCAATGACAACAAAAACACAAGCAAGCAAGGGATTTAACACAAGTAAGCTTGCGAAAGTAAAGGGACGAGATAACCAAGAGTGGAGCCGGTGAAGACGAGGATGTGTTACCGAAGTTCCTTCCTTTTGAAGGGAAGTACGTCTCCGTTGGAGCGGTGTGGAGGCACAATGCTCCCCAAGAAGCCACTAGGGCCACCGTATTCTCCTCACGCCCTCACACAATGCGAGATGCCGTGATTCCACTATTGGTGCCCTTGAAGGCGGTGACCGGACCTTTACAAACAAGGTTGGGGCAATCTCCACAACTTAATTGGAGGCTCCCAACGACACCACAAAGCTTCACCACAATGGACTACGGCTCCGCGGTGACCTCAACCGTCTAGGGTGCTCAAACACCCAAGATTAACAAGATCCGCTAGGGATAAGTGGGGGGAATCAAATTTCTCTTGGTGGAAGTGTAGATCGGGGCCTTCTCAACCAATCCCGAGCAAATCAACAAGTTTGATTGGCTAGGGAGAGAGATCGGGCGAAAATGAAGTTTGGAGCAACAATGGAGCTTTTGGGGGAAGAGGTGGGTCAACTTTGGGGAAAAGACCTCCTTATATAGTGGGGGGAACAATCCAACCGTTACCCCCAAAACAGCCCCGCAGAGGGCGGTACTACCGCTCCCCCGGGCGGTACTACCGTGAAGTTTGGAGGGTAGGAGAGAGACGGACCCGAGCGGTACTGCCGCGGTGGTAGGGCGGTACTACCGCTCATGAGCGGCACTGCCGCTCTACTGCCGCTGCAAAGTACCGCACAATCCGACACGAGAAAGGGCCCCTCGAATCGACGTGGTAGGGGCCTGGTACCGCAGCGGTACTACTGCTGAGGACCCACCGGCGGTACTACCGCTGCGGAGCGGTACTGCCGCCTGTGACCCCTAAGCGGTACTACCGCTGGGACCAGTCACAGCCCAAAGAAAGGGGTAATAGATCTCCATTGAAGCGGAAAGGCTCAGATTGTGTAAAAAGGATGTGTACGTGTTGATTCCACTCTAGCCTTACCAAAGCGGACCCCATCTTGATAGTACGGTGACTCCAACAAAACTAGTCCACCAAAAAGAAGTGAAAGAGCTACACCGTCTTGAATGACACTCCGAGGGGAAAGAAATCGTCTCGTGCCAAAGGATGAATCTCTGAAATGCTCAAAGCACACGATTAGTCCGCAAACATGTTGTCATCAATCACCAAAACTACATCTAGAGAGATATGCCTTAACAATCTCCCCCTTTTTGGTGGATTGATGACAACCAGGGATTTGCACAAGGATATATCATGAAAGTAAAGATACTTAGAACTAGAAAATATAGACGGGCTCCCCCTGAATGTGTGCACCTAGTTAGTAGTGACTTTGGAAAGTAAGACACACACATTAGGATCAACACTCCCCATATATTTTATAGTCCAACAGCCTAAGCATAGGATACATGAGAGGCAGGTAATATAACAGGATAGACAAGCCACTCATAAGATACCAAAGTACTAGAAAGACATGGATAAAGATAAGGTAGCATATGTCTTACACCATATGTCTGGAACTTAGGTCTCACTGGCACAAAACCAAACAAAGCAAATGGCGAGAACACACAACGACACCATAAAGCACAAATCCCTAAGCTCTCTCCCCCTTTGGCATCGAGACACCAAAAGGGCAAAGAGTGAAGCTACGGCTCCAGGTGAAAGCAAACTGAGGAGCTCTCTCATCACATCCTGGCAGGGTCATCTGCACTGCCATCCTCAGTCGGAAACTGCTCGGTGTCGGAATCGGTCCACGGACAGTGCTGCTGAATCCACTCCTCTTCCTCAGTGATCTGGCCCTCAGACCCACTGACAACGGTCGCACCCAGCTGACGCATGAGCTCCTTGTGACGCCCCCTGGCCTTCTTCTCAGCCACATGAGTCATGTACTGACCATGAGACTCCATGCAGAAGAGCTTCTTCATCTTGCGCTTGAGCTTCTTTGCCCAAGAGGGCTCTGTCCCAGAAGGCTCATAGTCCTCATCGTCATCATCGGCCTCAGCCCCGTCCTCGGTCTCCATGTCAGCAGCAGTAGATGGACCCCCGGATTTAGGGGCTGGGGTGCCCCAATTGTCCTTCTTCCTCAGACGCTTGATCTCATGAGAGACCAATTCTCCAATTTCCAGCATCACCTGGGGATAGACACGTGCCCAGGCCTTCTCAATGAGCAGCATGATGAACGGACCATAGATCGGGCACTTGCGCTCAGAAATGGCAGTAAGAAGTTCAGACCACATAACATGAGAAATGTCCAGGGACTCGCCAGTGTTTGTTTCCTTCTCATGCTGGCAGAAGAGAAGCATATCCACGAGATAGGAGTGGACCATATCCAGATTCCCGATGCGAGGGAAGAGGGTCTCTCGAAAGACACGATGAAGGATGTCCAGGAAGGTAGACAGCTCATAGGTTTCCTTCTTAGTCACAGGGTTAACCTTCACAGTGCAGTAGGGCCAGAGGGCTTGCTTGTGAGTGGAGTTGACATTGCGGTGAGGGCGAAAGCCGACAGGAGTCTCAAGCCCGTGATCTTCCACCTCAAGTAACTCCATGAAGGCCTTCCACTTGACAGACAGTAACTTGCCATTTGTCATCCAGGTCAGAGTCCTTTCTTCAATAGTTCAAGATGGACAGTAGCATAGAATTGAGCCACCAAATCTGCATCAAAGTCCTTGTTGAACTACATGATTCTGAGAATGTTTAGCTGAGAACACATCTGAAGAGCTTCACCGAAGTACTCATGATCCTTTTCCATGGCATCCGTGTTGTAACGCCCACGATGCGGCTATATCTCCCACGTGTCGAGGCACGACTTAGAGGCATAACCGCATAGTGGTTTTGTCGCAAGAAGGGTCATCTTCACACAATCCCATGTAATGAACAAGAATGGGATAAAGAGTTGGCTTACAATCGCCACTTCACACAATACATAAATATAATTCATACATCATCCAAAATACAAACATATAGATCGACTACGGTCAAGATCCAGATGAAAATAAGACAACCCCAAATGCTAGATCCCCGATCGTCCCAACTGGGCTCCACTACTGATCATCAGGAAAAGACACATAGTAACGACCACGTTCCTCGTCGAACTCCCACTTGAGATCGACCCCATCATCTGCACTGGCATCGTCGACACCTGCAACTGTTTTGGTAGAATCTGTGAGTCACGAGGACTCAGCAATCTCACACCCGCGAGATCAAGACTATTTAAGCTTATAGGAAAGGATGGTGTAATGAGGTGGAGCTGCAGCGGCAATAAGCATATATGGTGGCTAACATACGCAAGAGAGAGCGAGAAGAGAAGCAACGGAGCGGTCGTCATCTAGCAATGACCAAGAAGTGATCCTGAACTCCTACTTACGTCATACATAACACAGACCGTGTTCACTTCCCGGACTCCGCCGAGAAGAGACCATCACGGCTACACACGCAGTTGATGTATTTTAACTGGGTCAAGTGACAAGTTCTCTACAACCGGACATTAACAAATTCCCATCTGCCTCATAACCGCGGGCACGGCTTTCAAAAGATAATACCCTGCAGGGGTGTCCCAACTTAGCCCATCATAAGCTCTCACGGTCAACGAAGGATAAACCTTCTCCCGGAAAGACCCGATCAGTCTCGGAATCCCGGTTTACAAGACATTTCGACAATGGTAAAACAAGACCAGCAAAGCCGCCCGAATGTGCCGACAAATCCCGATAGGAGCTGCACATATCTCATTCTCAGGGCACACCGGATGAGCCAGACGTCGGGTTGGCATAGACCCTGGTTGCCCAGGGGGCGCCGGACATCGCTCGGTTTGGGCCAGCACTCGAAGGAGCACTGGTCCGGGGGTTTAAAATAAAGATGACCCTCGGGCTCGCGAAAACCCGGGGGAAAAGGCTTAGGTGGCAAATGGTAAAACCAAAGTTGGGCCTTGCTGGAGGAGTTTTATTCAAGGCGAACTGTCAAGGGGGTCCCATAAATCACCCGACCGCATAAGGAACGCAAACTCAAGGAACATAATACCGGTATATCAGTAACTAGGGCGGCAAGAGTGGAACAAAACACCAGGCATAAGGCCGAGCCTTCCACCCTTAACCAAATATATATAGATGCATTAATTAAATAAGAGATATTGTGATATCCCAACATGTCCATGTTCCGACATGGAACAAACTTCAACTTCACCTGCAACTAGCAACGCTATAAGAGGGGCTGAGCAAAAGCGGTAACTTAGCCAAACAACGGTTTGCTAGGAAAAGATGGTTAGGGGCTGACATGGCAATATGGGAGGCATGACATAGCAAGTGATAGGTAGCGCAGCATGGCAATAGAGCGAACAACTAGCAAAGCAAAGATAGAAGTGATTTCGAGGGGTGGTCATCTTGCCTGCAAGGTTCTCAGAGTTGTCGAAAGCTTGATCCTCGTAAGCGTACTCGACAGGTTCCTCGTTCATGAACTCGTCTCCCGGCTCTATCCAAGACAAGAACACAAGCAACGGAACCACAATCAATCACGAGAAATGCACAAACAACATGATGCAAAACATGTATGATATGCGAGATATGATATGCGATGCATATGCGTGCTCCGGAAGGAAAATGATGAACAAGGCAGTAACTTGGCAAACCAAGCATGCCACTGGAGAGGTGAGATGATTTCGGTCGAAATCGATATAAAGTTCGCCGGAAACGGATGCACGGTTTGCAAATGGCAAGCAAAACAAGAATGACATGAATCTGCGATAAACAGCATGATAGCACTTAAAATGCAACAAGCAACAATGCTACAGCACTCCAACATAGCAACAAAGCATATGGAAGTAATCTACAGGAGATGCTTGACAAAAGATGAACACTGAGCTACGGCTAGATCACAACATATCAAGCTCAAACAAGCATGGAAAAAGTGCAAAAGATAACAGGATCACAGACTTAGTGAAAAACTGGACATGGCAGAAAACAGCATCAGGTAGCAATGTTCAGAGCACGAAATCAACATGCTACAGGAACTTAACATAGCAAAACAAGGCATGACAGTGTTCTACTAAATGCATATGACAAAACTACCTTACTGACCATAAGACAAAAAGGACCAGAAGCTATGATGGCAAGCATGTAAACATAGCAAGTTTCGTTATCAGGTTTCAGACTTAGCAGAAAACAGAGCATGGCAGAAATAATAATATGAAGGCATGTTGGTGAGCTTGATGCACTCACTACAGAGCAATGAATGACAAAACAAGCATACCTCCAGCAAGATGGCATGTTTATGAAGCTATCCATGGCAAGAACAAAAGCATATCATGTATGGATCAACTAAAACAAGCTTCGCAAAGTTGCATATCATGTTAAGAATCTGCCAGAAATATTTTATAGCAAAAGTAGAGAAAGATTGAGTCATGCTATGCACTCCATAATTGCAAACAATTGCAGGAATGGATCAATTACAACTATAGCTACAAAACGTCCTTACTGAACATCTCCAAAATATGCATGGATCTCTCTGTAGCATCAAGTTTACATGGCAACAAAATAACAGCAGACAAAGACTTAAGAGAAATCACCAAGTCCCTGAAATCAGAAACATTACGGAGCCTAGTTTGCATGCTTGTGCTAGTAACCACGGAGATCACAAAAATACATGGCATACTCCACTGGAAAGATGGCATGGCAGACAACAAAACACATGTAGAGCTCATGCCCATAAGATGCACAGATTTAATGATACAAAAATGACAAATCTCCAAGTTCTGTTAAGAACCGGCAGATAACAGCAACTAGCCTTCTTGCAACAGAGATTAGGGCATCAAGATGACCTCTAATGAACATGGTGCAATTGAACAAAATGAAGAGCATCACGAGGCGAACAATTTGACATATTACACGCGTGAAACGGAGCTACATCCAAGGAGTTATGCACTGATGAACATGGGTACATAATAAGAAAATGCCAAAAAACTTAGGAAAAAACAGGGCTCGGGAAAGTCAACGCTACAGTGTTTGAACGGATCCAGATCGGGATCGCAGGGAGCTCGGGCTCCGATGGCGCTCGTGGCCGGCGACGGAGGAAGGAGAGGGAGGCCGCGGCCGGAGGGAGAGGAGGCGGGGTGGCCGGCGAAGGGGGGGGGCGCCGGCGGCGAGCACGCCGGCGACGGGGAAGGCGGCGCCCGCGGCGGACCGGCCGGCGGAGGACCGGCGAACGGCGGCGATGGCGATGTGGAGGAGAAGAGGCGACGGCGGCGAGCACGCAGGCGCGGGAGGCGCGGGCGAGCGCGGGCGCGGGGCGGCGCGGTTGGGCTCGGCAGGCCCGCGGCGGGCCGGGCGGGCCGGCGCGGTGGAGACCGCCGGAGGAGAGAGAGAGAGAGAGGGTGACGTGGCGTGATGTGGTTGGCTGCGGCTGGTGCGTCCGGCCGGCGGCGGACGTGTCCGGCGTTGCGCGAGGAGCGGGTTAGGGTTTGTGTGCGTTTGTATTTCGGGAGAGATGAGAATATATAGGTAGAGGGAGCTAGGAGACTCCAAATGAGGTGCGGTTTTCGCCCACACGATCGTGATCGAACGACCTAGAGCATGGAAGAGAGTTTGGTGGGTTTTGGGTTGGTTTTAAGGGGTTTTTTTGCTGGACACTCAAATGGACTTTGCGGATGCCCGGTTAACCGTTGGAGTACCAAACGACCTCCAAATGGAACGAAACTTGACCGGTGGTCTCCGGGTGGTATATTAAGGCCACTTGAGAAGCCTCGGTCCATTACGAGAATGTTTGACACCCGCTCACGAAAGAAAACAAGAGGGGTGCACCGGAGGAGATAGGAGCGCCGGATTGCAAAACGAACAACGGGGAAAATGCTCGGATGCATGAGACGAACACGTATGCAAATGCAATGCACATGATGACATGATATGAAATGCATGACATGAACAAAATGCAAAACGAAAAACAAAAACCCGACCACGGAGGGAATATCATAACACATAGCCGAAAATGGCAAGAGTCGGAGTTACAATTATGGAAAGTTACATCCGGGGTGTTACACGTGTCGATGGAGCGAACATCAACATAGAGATTCTTCTTCGTCTTGATCACATCAAAGTAGATGGCAAACTGAAAGCGGTTCCAGAACGGGCGGTTGGCCAAATTGGGTTCTTGGTCTTCCGCATAGGGGTTGCGGCGACGCCTTTCCCAGAACTCCTTGGTAGCCAACTCAGTCACAGTCTTGCCCCTTGGCTTCGGCCTGTTGGCAGGTTTCTTCTGGAGTTGAGGCAGAGGTGCCGCACTCGAGGAAGCACCTGCTGACTCAGAGGTGCGGTAGCGCTTTGATGTTGCATGTCCGGGGTTGACACGACAGACTTGCTGCTCAGGATGTTCATCACCTGGAACCAAACACACGAACAGAAGAACCAACACGAAAGAAAGAGCATAAGCCTCCAAACAAAACAACATGGATCAAACAGTGGTAGGAAAATGATGGAATCGGGCAAGCAGCGGTAGTACTGCTGGCCATAGGCGGCAGTACCGCACAAGCGGTAGTACTGCTCTAGTGGGAATGGTAGTACCGCTCAAGACTGGGAAACGGCGGTTCCTACTGCCGTGGTCAGATCCGGCACTACCGGACTGCCAAATTCAAAAATACTCCTACCAAAACTTAATCCACACAGTCTAGATGCCTTCTCCAAACTACTCAAGCCGGGATTTAGCCAAAAATCGAGAGATGCAACCACTATTGCCCCAAAAATGCTAGATCTAAGAACTAGACAAAAAGATATGAGGAACGAGGGCAATACTGGCATCCATGGCAAGAGGACGAGGTGGGGATCGACTCCACCAAAGGGAATGGAGAGGGATGGTCCGGAGACGGCGGCCCGCCAGAGCCCTCCCGCGGCGAGGCGACGCTGGAGAGAGGAAGAGGAACGAGGGGGCGATGCGAATGGGTATGGGAAAGGAGAAACCTCCCCCTGCCCTGACATAACCCCCTGGTCCCGCCCCCCAATGGTAGTACCGCTCGGGTGGGCGGTAGTACCGCTTGTCAACATAAATGGTAGTACCGCGCACCACGAGCGGTAGTACCGCCCAGCGAGATGCAACTACTAGACAAGAAGGCTTGGCTAAAAAAGGAACGAAAAAACAAACGGCAAGAAGAGGAGACTAAGACAAGGCAGAGAGAAAGAAAGGCAAGAGACAACGAGGACCAACCACAAGACACAACCTCTCCAAGCAGAGGGCGGTGGCCGGAGCCACCTATGTTTGAGTCAATTGGTATGGTACCGCGAAGAATTATCCTTGGGCCCATGACCAAAACTCGTCTTTGAAGCACAAGTACCATCAAAAATGGCTAATGTGAAAGAGTTGATCAATTTATGCATAATAAGGGGAGGGAGAGTTCATTGAGAGAACAACACTCCCCCTATGTCCATGCCTACACCTAAACAAGATAACAAGTTGAGTATGGTGGGGAGTGCAAGTGTTCAAGCAACATTGCTCGAATCAATGATATTTAGCTCATGCCTTAACTCGCGAAATCTTGCTTCATCCAACGGCTTCGTGAAAATATCTGCAAGGTTATCATGAGTGTTGACATAGTTGAGCTCGATCTCCCCTCGCCTAATATGATCCCGGATGAAGTGATGCACCGGGTTGAGAGAAATCTTGATGGTCACACCAAAGAGGCACTTTGTCACAAATGACACCGTAATCCTTTAAAGTTTGCCTCATCCATAAGAGTTGTGCACAACAACTGCCGGCCGCCACATACTCCACTTCGGTGGACAAGAGAGACACACAACTTTGCTTTTTAGAAGACTAACTTACCAAAGAGCAACCAAGGAATTGGCACCCTCCGGAAGTGGACTTCCTATCCACTTTGTCTCCCGCCCAATCGGAGTCCGAATACCCTACAAGCTTGAAGTTTGCTCCTCTTGGGTACCATAAGCCAAAGTTTGGGGTATGAGCCAAATATCGAAAGATTCGCTTGACCGCCACAAAGTGGCTTTCCTTAGGTGCGGCTTGAAAACATGCACAAATTCCCACACTCAACATGATATCCGGTCGAGATGCACAAAGGTAAAGTAGGGAACCAATCATGGAGCGATATACCTTTTGATCCACCGCTTTACCATTGGGATCGATGTCAAGTTGGCACTTGGTGGGCATTGGAGTGGATGCCAGCTTGACATCACTTAGCTTGAATCTCTTGAGCTTGTCTTGAGTGTATTTGGCTTGGTTGATGAAGGTTCCTTCTCTTCTTTGCTTTACTTTGAAACCGAGAAAGAACTTCAACTCTCCCATGGAAGACATCTTGAACTTTGAGGTCATGAGTGCGGCAAATTCCTCATTGAAAGCTTTGTTAGGGGAACCAAAGATAATGTCATCAACATATAGTTGGCACACAAACAACTCCCCTTTGACCTTCTTAGTAAAAAGAGTGGGGTCGATTAGCCCAACTTCAAACCCACGATCTTGTAACAACTCGGTAAGGTGGTCATACCACTCACGTGGGGCTTGTTTAAGGCCATAGAGTGCCTTATCGAGTTGATACACATGATCGAAAGTAGGGATCCTCGAACCCGGGGGGTTGCTCGACATAAACCAACTCATTAATAGGACCATTAAGAAAAGCACTCTTCACATCCATTTGTTGCAACTTAAAGTTGTGATGAGAAGCATAAGCAATCAACAAACGAATAGATTCAAGGCGAGCAACGGGAGCAAAGGTTTCACCGTAGTCGATACCCTCGACTTGGGAGTAGCCTTGTGCCACCAATCGTTCCTTGTTGCGGATGATGGTCCCATGAGCATCTTGCTTGTTCTTGAATATCCACTTGGTTCCAATGACATTGTGGTTCCCCGTTGGCCTTGGCACTAATCTCCACACCTTGTTGTACTCGAAGTTGTTGAGTTCTTCATGCATGGCATTAAGCCAATCCGGATCTTCGAGTGCTTCATATACCTTTTGGGGTTCCACACAAGAGACAAACCCGTGATGTTCACAATAGTTTGCCAATTGTCTACGAGTGCTTACCCCCTTTTGAATGCTTCCAAGCACATTCTTCATGAGATGACCCTTGGTGGAGAGCTTGGAAGCAATCTTGGCGGCACGACGCTCCAATTCCTCCTCGGTGGTGAGTTGAGGAGCGGTCACTTGATCATCTTGAGCGCCGTCTTGAGCTTGTTCTTGATCTTGAACTTGCTCGGAGGAGAGAACTTGACCTTGTGCATCACTTGGTGTGTCACCACCGTCTTGAGCATGATCTTGCCCTTGGTCTTGTTCATGAGGTTGAGGGACTTCACTTTGTTCTTCGGAAGCGTGTGGGCCTTGGGTTGGTGATGGCTCCACTTGAGTGGAGCATTGTCCTTCTCCTTCGGCCACAAGGGGTTCCTCAATGGGTAGGATAAAACCAACACCCATTCTTCTTATGTCTTGAGGAGGAATTTCATCACCTACATCACAAGTGCCACTTTGCTCCACTTGGGAGCCGTTATTCTCATCAAACTCCACGTTACACGTCTCCTCAATAAGTCCCGTGGATTTATTGAGGACATGGTAAGCATGAGAGTTTGTAGCATAACCAACAAATATGCCCTCATAAGCTCTAGCCTCAAATTTAGACAACCGAACACCTTTCTTGAGAATGAAACACTTACACCCGAACACCCGAAAGTACTTGAGGTTGGGCTTGTTACAGGTGAGTATCTCATATGGAGTCTTGTTCAAGCCCTTGCGGAGGTAGAGCCGATTGGATGCATGACACGCAGTGTTGATGGCTTCAGCCCAAAAGTTGTATGGAGACTTGAACTCCGCCATCATGGTCCTTGCAGCATCCATCAACGTCCGGTTCTTCCTTTCCGCAACACTGTTTTGTTGAGGGGTGTAAGGTGCGGAATATTGATGCTTGATCCCCTCATCACTAAGAAACTCATCCAAGGTGTATTTCTTGAACTCGGTGCCGTTGTCACTTCTTATTGTCAAGATCTTTGCATTGTGTTGACGTTGGGCTTCATTTGCAAAGTCAATGACGGTTTGTTGGGTCTCACTCTTCCTCTTGAAGAAATACACCCAAGTGTATCTTGAATAGTCATCCACAATCACCAAGCAATACTTCCTACCCCCAAGACTATCAAAGGATGGAGGCCCAAAGAGATCCAAATGAAGGAGCTCCAAAGGCCTCTTCGAGTAAATGAGAGTCGTGGGAGGGTGAGCCTTCTCATGAAGCTTTCCTTCGATACAAGCACTGCAAGCACGATCTTTAGCAAAACTAATGTTCGTTAGTCCACGGACATGGTCCCCCTTGAGAAGACTTTGCAAAGATCTCATATTGACATAATCTAAATGGCGATGCCAAAGCCATCCCATGTCAACTTTAGCCATTAGGCATGTCGCGGTCTTAGTGGGTCGCTCTGAAAAGTTAATCACATAGAGACCGTTCTCGACATGCCCAACAAAGGCTACTTTAAGAGTCTTGCTCCACAAGAGGGCCACGGTATCAATATCAAAGAAATTGGCAGAGCCCATGATTGCAAGTTGACAAACGGAAAGTAAATTGTATGCAAGGGACTCAACAAGCATGACCTTCTCGATCGTGAGATCATGAGAAATGACAACTTTGCCGAGTCCCAATACCTTTGAAGATGAGGCATCACCCCACTCGACATTGGTGGGCATGGATGGAATCTTGTGCACATCCACCACCAAGTCCTTGCTTCCGGTCATATGATTTGTAGCTCCACTATCGAGCAACCATGATCCCCCACCGGAAGCAAACACCTACAAGAGATCAATGCTTGGTTTTAGGTACCCATTTTGTAATGGGTCCTTTGATGTTAGTAACAAGGGTCTTAGGAACCCAAATAGACCATTCAATATACTCATGAGGAGAACCAACAAATTTGGCATAAACATGCCCATCACTAGCACGGCATAACACATAAGAAGGATTAAAGTCGTCGGCTTTGTTGGAAGGGGTGGCGTTGCCCTTCTTGACACCGCCACCCTTCGCATTGTTCTTCTTCTCCTTGGAAGCACCCTCTCCCTCCTTCACAAAGGTTTGCTTGAGAGGAGGAGGTCGTTTGGTCTTGTCATTCTTCTTCTTGTTCTTGGGATTGGGTGCGAACCCAATCCCCTCGTTGGCCACAACTTCCTTTTGATTGCTCAAAAGGTCGTTGAGGTTCTTCTCACCTTGTATGCATTACACAAGGCCTTTCTCAAGTTGCTCCTTCAACTTAGCATTCTCCTCAACAAGATGCACATGCTCACAACAAGGGTTAGTAGCATTTGCATTATCAATTAACACCATATGAGGAAAGGTGGCTTTCTCCTTAGTTAGCTTCACTTGGAGTTGATCATGAGACTCCTTGAGGCTAGCATGAACACCCTTCAAGACTTTGTGAGCCTTGTCGAGAATGTCAAACTCCTCTTTGAGTCTAGCAAGATCAACCCCAAGCTTTGCCTTCTCGGAGTTTAGCACACAAGACACAACAAGAGCATGATCAAGATCTTTCTTTAACTTAGCATGATCATCGTTGTGTGACTCCTCAAGAGCCAAGAAGACCACGCTCTTCGTCAAGAGCATTGGAAAGATCCGAAATCTCATCGGCATAGTCACGACTATGCCCCTCCATCTTAGAGATGGTATCTTCGTGAGCCTCGATCATGTCATTGGCTTCACCAAGTTGTTCCAAGAGAGCAACAAAGTGCTTCTTGGATTTACCCTTGAGTTTAACCATAAAGTTCTCAAACTCATTCTCCTCCACATTTGTCCCCTCATATTCATCAATGCTATCTGTCGAAGAAGGATGATTAATGATGGTAGTTTTGATGTTCGGGGTTACCTTGTTGGTGGCTTTAGCCATGAGTCACTTGGCGGTGATGTTCTCATTGGGTGAGTCGAAGAGAGACATCCGTGGAGTCATCGCAATGGCAACGGAGGCCATGGCAACCGACTCACCATCTTCATCATCCTCATTGTACTCTTCTTGTACCACCAATGCCTTGGGAGGAGTCTTCTTGGTGAAGTTGCTCTTGTTGGGGAACGACTTGGCCTTGTCCTTTCGGATGAGCTTGCACTATTGTCTTCCCTCTTCTCGTAAGGGCACTCCGCAACAAAGTGGCTCACATTGCCACAATTGAAGCAAGTCCTCACTCGTTGCTTGCCCTTTGCGCTACTTGAATTGTTCTTGTTGAAGTTTGGCCTTGAGTTCTTCTTGCTCCAAAATTGCCTTGAAGTAAGAGCCATGTGTTCATGATAGGAATACTTCGTATCTTCGAGGTTGCTCTCCTCTTCTTCCTCTTCCTCCATACTCACCTTGGCCTTTAGCGCAAGGTTGGGCTTCTTTACTCTTTGAGAGCGAAGAACCACATTGTCGGTGGTCTTGTCCAAGATGCTCATAGCAACGAACTCATCCAACACTTCACTTGAGGACAAGGTGTGGAAGTCCGGCCTTTGATGAATGACGGAGGACATGGCTTTGTGGTAGGGCATCATTGCCTTGAGGAATTTGCGCTTGATCCAATTGTCATCCGTGTCCTTACTTCCATGATCTCGGAGAGAGACCGTGAGTTTGGTTACTCTTCGATAAAGCTCACGAGGTTCTTCATCTTCTTTCATTGCAAACTCATCGGCTTCATCTTGCACCACTTCATAGTTGGAGCGTTGAATGCTTGCGCTTCCCCGATAGAGGGAAATCACTTGTTGCCAAGCATCTTTGGCAATGGTGTAGGGCCGGAGATGAGGAAGATCTTCGGGTGGGATTGCTTCTTGGATGATGAAGAGAGCATTCTCATTGAATTGATGGTCCACGACTTCTCTAGGAGTGAAGTTGCTTTGGTCATGCAGATAGAAACCTTCTTCAATGATTCTCCAAAGGTTAGTGTTCACATGATTTAAATGACGCTTACAACCGATAGACCCAAGAATCAAATTCTACATTCTTCTCGATCTTAGGGGCCAGGCCGGCATGATTCAAATGAGTGGAAGGAAGCGGTCCACCATAGACAAGTGGAGGTTCCACATGGGCAAAGATACCGGTGCCATTTTTACCACTAGAAGAAGGAGCTTTCTCGCTAGTAGCTTCCCCCTTGTCGGAGGTTGCATCCGTCACCTTGTTAGCGGGATCACCCACGTTCAACGGTGCGGTGGAAAGTTTAAGCCCTTCTAAGAATTTATTAAACATGCTTTCGACCTCGGTCGTCATGGAGGTTTTCAATGTGTCCAACGCCACATTGAATTCCTCACGAGAGACCGCGGTTCCCCCATCTCCCGTAGACGAGACCGGATTCACACCGGAGTGCTCCTCCAAACCGTCTACGACGTCAACCATACTCTTCGGACGGTAAAGTCCTTAACAAAGAGACGAGGCTCTGATACCAATTGAAAGGATCGATATAGTTGGCTAGAGGGGGGTGAATAGGCAACTAACAATTTTTAGCTGTTCTTTACCAATTTAAACTTTGCATCAAAGTAGGTTGTCTAGATAAGCAACTAAGTGAGAAACCTATATGATGCAATGACAACAAGCACACAAGCAAGCAAGGGATTTAACACAAGTAAGCTTGCGAAAGTAAAGGGACGAGATAACCAAGAGTGGTGCCGGTGAAGACGAGGATGTGTTACCGAAGTTCCTTCCTTTTGAAGGGAAGTACGTCTCCGTTGGAGCGGTGTGGAGGCACAATGCTCCCCAAGAAGCCACTAGGGCCACCGTATTCTCCTCACGCCCTCACACAATGCGAGATGCCATGATTCCACTATTGGTGCCCTTGAAGGCGGCGACCGGACCTTTACAAACAAGGTTGGGGCAATCTCCACAACTTAATTGGAGGCTCCCAGCGACACCACAAAGCTTCACCACAATGGACTATGGCTCCGCGGTGACCTCAACCGTCTAGGGTGCTCAAACACCCAAGAGTAACAAGATCCGCTAGGGATAAGTGGGGGGAATCAAATGTCTCTTGGTGGAAGTGTAGATCGGGTCCTTCTCAACCAATACCGAGCAAATCAACAAGTTTGATTGGCTAGGGAGAGAGATCGGGCGAAAATGGAGCTTGGAGCAACAATGGAGCTTTTGGGGGAAGAGGTGGGTCAACTTTGGGGAAGAAGACCTCCTTATATAGTGGGGGGAACAATCCAACCGTTACCCCCAAAACAGCCCCGCAGAGGGTGGTACTACCGCAGGAGGCAGCGGCACTACCGCTGAGCACAGCGGTACTACCGCTCCCCATGGCGGTACTACCGTGAAGTTTGGAGGGCAGGAGGGAGACGGACCCGAGCGGTACTGCCGCGGTGGTAGGGCGGTACTACCGCTCATGAGCGGCACTGCCGCTCTACTGCCGCTACAAAGTACCGCACAATCCGACACGAGAAATGACCCCTCGAATCAACGCGGTAGGGGCCTGGTACCGCAGCGGTACTACTACTGAGGACCCACCGGCGGTACTACCGCTGCTGAGCGGTACTGCCGCCTGTGACCCCTAAGCGGTACTACCGCTGGGTACCGCGGTACTACCGCTAGGTACCGCGGTACTACCGCTGGGACCAGTCACAGCCCAAAGAAAGGGGAAAGAGATCTCCATTGAAGCGGAAAGGCTCAGAGGGTGTAAAAAGGATGTGTACGTGTTGATTCCACCCTAGCCTTACCAAAGCGGACCCCCTCTTGATAGTACAGTGACTCCTACGAAACTAGTCCACCAAAAAGAAGCGAAAGAGCTACACCGTCTTGAATGACACTCCAAGGGGAAAGAAATCGTCTCGTGCCAAAGGATGAATCTCTGAAATGCTCAAAGCACACGATTAGTCCGCAAACATGTTGTCATCAATCACCAAAACTACATCTAGAGAGATATGCCTTAACAAGTAACTACTCACAAATGATAATCATGCTCAATATTAGAGGGGTACTAAATAGCATAATGGATCTGAACATATAATCTTTCACCAAATAAACCATATAGTAATCAACTGCAAGATGTAATGAACACTACTAGTCACCCACAAGTACTAATCTAAGGTTCTCGTACAAAGATTGAACACAAGAGATGAACTAGGGTTTGAGATGAGATGGTGTTGTTGAAGGTGTTGATGGAGACTGCCATCCCAAAGATGGTAGAGTTGTTGGTGATGATGATGACGATGATTTGCCCCTCCGGGAGGGAAGTTCCCCCGGCGGAATCGCTCCGCCGGGGGGCAAAAGTGCTCCTGGCCAAGTTCCGCCTCGAGACAGCGGCACTTCGTCCCGAAAGTCCTCCCTTTATTTTTCTAGGTCAAAATGGCTTATATACTAGAAGATGGGCACCGGAGGTGGGCCGAGGAGGGCACAACCCACCAGGGCCCTGGCGCGCTGATACGTCTCCAACGTATCTATAATTTTTTATTATTCCATGCTATTATATTATCTGTTTTGGATGTTTTATATGCATTAATATGCTATTTTATATTATTTTTGGGACTAACCTATTAACCTAGAGCCCAGTGCTAGTTCCTATTTTTTTCCTTGTTTCAGAGTTTTGCAGAAAAGGAATACCAAACGGAGTCTGAACGGAATAAAACTTTCGCGATGATTTTTCTTGGACTAGAAGACATCCAGAGGACTTGGAGTGCAAGTCAGAGAAGCCATGAGGTGGCCACAAGGACGGAGGGCGCGCCCGCCACCCTTGTGGGCCCCTTGTGACTCCACCAACCTAGTTTCTTCGCCCATATATTCTCATATATCCCAAAACAAATGAGGGGAGCCAGGAAAACACTTTTCGACCGCCGCAACCTTCTGTACCGGTGAGATCCCATCTAGGGGCCTTTTCTGGCGTCCTGCCGGAGGGGGATTCGATCACGGAGGGCTTCTACGTCAACACCATTGCCCTTCCGATGAAGCGTGAGTAGTTTACCACAGACCTACAGGTCCATAGCTAGTAGCTAGATGGCTTCTTCTCTCTCTCTTTGATTCTCAATACCATGTTCTCCTCGATGTTCTTGGAGATCTATTTGATGTAATACTTTTTTGCGGTGTGTTTGCCGAGATTCGATGTATTGTGGATTTATGATCAGCTTATATATGAATAATATTTGAATCTCCTCTGAATTCTCATATGAATGATTTGATATCTTTGCAAGTCTCTTCGAACTATCGATTTGGTTTGGCCAACTAGATTGGTTTTCTTGCAATGGGAGAACTGCTTAGCTTTGGGTTCAATCTTGCGGTGTCCTTTCCCAGTGACAGTAGGGGCAGCAAGGCACATATTGTATTGTTGCCATCGAGGATAATAAGATGGAGTTTTCATCATATTGCTTGAGTTAATTCCTCTACATCATGTCATCTTGCTTAAAGCGTTACTCTGTTCTTTATGAACTTAATACTCTAGATGCATGCTGGATAGCGGCCGATGTGTGGAGTAATAGTAGTAGATGCAGGATCATTTCGGTCTACTTGACAAGGACATGATGCCTATATTCATGATCATTGCCTTAGATATCGTCATAACTTTGCGCTTTTCTATCAATTGCTCGGCAGTAATTTGTTCACCCACCGTAATATTTTCTATCTTAAGAGAAGCCTCTAGTGAAACCTATGGCCCCCGGGTCTATTTTCCATCATATAAGTTTCCGATCTACAATATTAGTTTCCGATTTACTTCTTTTGCAATCTTTTACTTTCCGATCTATAAACCAAAAATACCAAAAATATTTACTTTACCATTTATCTATCTTGTCGTGGAATTGTCACGGCAGATGTCCTTACTGTCAGGACTTAGTCGCGAGGCCAGCGCATCTATGTGGTAGCTTGAGAGGGGTTGGGCGGAATCGAGAGACGCAACACAAGACAAGGATTTAGACAGCTTCGGGCCCCGGGAAACATCATCCGGTAACAACCCTACATGTTGTTTGAGGCTAGGTCTCATTATGATCACGGGAGAGTCGCCGGGAACCGGCTCTCGGTGTCTAGCCCTAGAGATTGTTTCTTTTTTTGCTTGTCCCTCTTTGGGGTGCCCTGCCCCTCCTTATATAAGTTAGAGGGGCGGGTTACATGCGGAGTCCTAGTAGGACTAGGACTAGTCTATCTTTTCTTACAAGTTGAATACAAGTCCGGGTCTTGCTCCCTCGTAAAGGAAATATTCGTCATCCCTTTCTCCTTAAGCCGGCCCACCAGCTTGCTGGGCCTTGGGCCTTGTCGTCCGTCTGATCCGCCCGCCGGGACTCCAGTGAGTCACAATGTCCAGGCGGGTTACCTGTGAATCGCCATGTTCGGGCGGATCACCAGTGAGTCACCAAGCTCTAGCCAGGTCTCTGGTGAGTCGCCAAGTAATGCCGGGTCATACCGCGGGGTATATCCCCAACATATCTCTATTAGATCTCACTTTTGCAAGTATCCGTGAAGGGATTGACAACCCCTTTATCGCGTTTGATGCAAGTTGTTTGATTGTTTGTGCAGGTATTCAGTGACTTGTTCGTTGTCTCCTACTTGATTGATACCTTGGTTCTCAAACTGAGGGAAATACTTACTCTACTTTGCTACATCACCCTTTCCTCTTCAAGGGAAAACCCAACGCAAGCTCAAGAAGTAGCATGCGCCCAGGTGGGTTGTGCCCACCTGGTGGGCCCCCTCTGGTAGTTATTTTCTCCAATAATTCTTAAATATTCCATAAAAAATCTCCGTGAAGTTTTAGCTCATTTGGAGATCTGCAGAATAGGTAACTCTGACGTAGCTTTTTCAGGTCCAGAATTCCAGCTGCCGACATTGTCCCTCTTTGTGTATATCTTGCATAATGTGAGAAACAAAGCATTAGAAATACTCCAAAAAGCTTTATTATGCATAAAAACATTATAAATAACAGTAGGAAAACATAATGCAAAATGGACGTATCAACTCCCCCAAGCTTAGACCTCGCTTGTCCTCAAGCGAAAACCGAAATTGAAAAACATGTCCACATGCTTAGAGAGAGAGGTGTCGATAAAAACAAAATACAGACATAGAAGCATCTTGTATATTATTATAACAACAAGGAACTTTAACATAAAACTTTATCACATAATTTTTATGATATAACTTCTATCATCTAACTTCTATCGTATAACTTCTCATGAGTAAGTAACAATTCATCACAACATTGAAGTATAAAGCATAAACCTTATTGAAAACCAACAAACTATGTTCTTAGTCAACTTTGCAACTACAATTCATCGTCTTTTCAGGAAGGGTCACGTATCGGAGCCTTTAGGCAAGTCCACATACCCAACCATCATATAGTCTTTTATGATTGCTATCACTCACCGCATACACATGAGCAAAAAGTTTCAACCGGACACATAGAAAGATATGGGCTTATAGTTTCGCCTCCCAATGTATTCACCTCAAGGGTTATGTCAACAATAATAACTCATGCCCACCCATATCCAACTGGATATATGTGCCTAGATCTTTCCTCACCACATGGTGCTTGCCAAAAGAGAAAATAAAAAAAGGAATAGAGAAGAATACTTTGACTCTTGCATAAAAGTAAATACATAAATGTAAAAGATAGGCCCTTCGCAGAGGGAAGCAGAGGCTGCCATGCGCTTTTGGTTGTATGCTCAATCTCTTAGTGCAAAAGAACGTCACGTTATATTGCCACTTGTGATAGCAACCTTTATTATGCAGTCTGTCGCTTTTATTATTTTGC
Source organism: Aegilops tauschii subsp. strangulata (assembly GCF_002575655.3). NCBI lineage: Eukaryota > Viridiplantae > Streptophyta > Magnoliopsida > Poales > Poaceae > Aegilops > Aegilops tauschii. Next base: position 546,580,753 of record NC_053037.3, read on the forward strand.
CATCCCAAGTTCGTACAACGCTCAATTTTCTCTTACACTAAATGATCTAACACATCTAGAAGCAATTATTATTGCCTTTTTGCACCGATGACAACTTACTTGAAGGATCTTACTCAATCCGTAGGTAGGTATGGTGGACTCTCAAAGGAAGATTTGGGCTTATGGTTTTTGGATGCACAAGTAGTATCTCTACTTAGTGCAGAATTTTTGGCTAGCAAAGATATTGCGCAAGCACCACATGTTAAAGGATCTATGACAATATAACTTCTATGTGAATATGAACAAGCATAAATCATTACGTTGTCTTCCTTGTCCGACATCAACAATTTTGACATATAATATTTTGATGGGGTTCACGATCATAAAAGATATCCAAGATAGTGTATTTGCATGTGATCTTCTCTTCCCTTATTAATTCTTTCATGAATTGGATCATTGACCAATGCTATGTTTGTCAATCCCCAATAAATTTACCACTTATACTTTTACTTATGTGATGTCATTACTTACCATAAGATTAGCATATGATCTTTTTCATTTATTTCCTTTCTTTTTATTGAGACAAAAAAGTAAAGAAACAAAACTCAAACTACTCTTTATTATATACTCACACACAATTACATCAAAAGATAGATCACTAAGCAAACACTCGAAAAGAAAGCATCGAACTAAAACTTTTATCCAACTAAATCATAAGATAACTAAAGATCAAACTAAAATAGATAAAGGCAAAGATAGTGGTGGTGATACGATACCGGGACAGCTCCCCCAAGCTTGGCACAAGCCAAGGGGAGTGTCCATACCATGAACTCAAGTCTCCTTTGGTGATGAAGAAGGTGGTGGTGGTGATGGGGTTGCGTGAGTGTTCTTCTTCCTCAGCTTATGCTTGAGGATGGAATTTTCCTCCCTGAATTCACCGATCTCCTGCTCAAGATTCACTATCTTTTTGCATAATTCCTGCTTATTTTCCTGCAAGAGACGAAAAGGGATAAAGTGGATCTTAGATTTCTTTGCTTTATTGGGGAGACTTGACTTCTTGAATTCCACGTGCATGTCCCCAGGTTGGGGCAATGGAACTTCATCTTCATCTGAGCTTGTCTCTTCTTTCCCCTTTGGATCATAGTCTTCTTCTTCCTCCATGGTCCAACCATAATGTTCCACATCTCCGTAAACCTTGGGTTTTGCCATGTAATCAGCAACATAGCTCTTACCCTCTGAGTCTTGAGATGACATTTTTCAGATCTGCCAGAAAAACAACAAGAAAGAAGAACATGAGATTTCTCCGCGATACGGAGGTCAATATGTTCGGGGGGTATATAAAGATTTTTTGTCTTGGGAAACAAGCAAATGGGGGGAAAACGGAGTCTGAAAGGTTCCCGAGGTGGGCACAACCCACCTGGGTACGCTAGGGGGCCCTGGCGCGCCCTGGTGTCTTGTGCCCCCCTCGGGTGCCTTCCTGGTTGTTTCTTATTTTCCTAATTTTTAATATATTCCAAAACTGACAGAAAATATTTTTGTGGATTTTTCAAAGTGCGTTTACTTACCGTATCATGTACCTCCTCTTTTTTAATTATTCTGGAGTGTTCTGAAAGGTCTCCTTTATGTGTTCCTCAGGTGTCATTGTTTGGATAATATTGCTTTCAACATTAATAGGCGTACCTGAGATGTAGTGTTTAATTCTTTGCCCATTGACCACCTTCGGGTTAGTACCTTCGACATTATTTATTTTGATGGCTCCAGAACGATAAACCTCCTCGATGATATATGGTCCTTCCCATTTAGAGAGGAGCTTTCCTGCAAAGAATCTGAAATGAGAGTTGTACAAAAGGACATATTCACTAGCTTTAAATTCCCGCTTTTGGATTCTTTTGTCATGCCATCTTTTAACTTTTTCTTTAAACAACTTGGCATTTTCATAAGCTTGGGGTTCTCCATTCATCTAGTGAGCTAATATCAAATAACCTCTTTTCACTGGCAAGTTTGAAATCATAGTTGAGTTCTTTGATTGCCCAATATGCTTTGTGTTCTAACTCAAGAGGAAAATGACAAGATTTTCCATAAACCATTTTGTAGGTAGACATACCCATAGGATTTTTATAGGTTTTTTTATTTCTGTGCCCCTGGTTCCTTAGCTCTACTCATTCATCCCCACTCTGTTAACTTTTGCTCACTTTTCCCCACTCCCTTGCCCGAAACCCTTAGAACAGGTTACAACGGACGTTGCTGTCGGGTCAATGCCTTTGACCGTTAACTCTGACGAGTGGGGCCGCATAGGGCCAAGTACACCTTTGACCGTTACTCGTATAGTTGTTTCGTATGCTGACCGTACAGGTATTCTTATACGTGGGCACATGCAACGGACCGCGGTCGTGGGGTAGCACGTGTCCATGGGACATGTCTAAAACGTCCCATCGTATAAAGAGGGGCAACCACCTCCATTGCCCCCTACCATTTCCTCCCAAATCCCCTCCCTGTCGCATCGTCTTCCTCTCCCCCACCGGCGTTGTCTCGCTCTCCTCCACTGCCTCGACCGCACCGTCTTGCTCTCCCCCACTGCATCCTCTTCCTCACCTTAATCGCCTTCACCCGGAGATGGCCGAAGCCTGTGGCGACGCCGGTGCTGCGGCCGGAGATGTGGTCGAGCTGTAGGGCACGGTGACCATGGATGTCGGCGGCGTCCACAGCGGTGCGGGGAAACTCACAATCGTTGCGGATGTGGAGAAGGAGGTGGCGGGCTCCGCCTCAGCGCTGCAGAAGGTGACGGCGTCGAGCGGCGCAGTCAATCCCGATACCCCCGATGCGCAGCCTGGCGAGGAGTAGGAGGTATTTGCACTTGCTTTGCTTTAGGATATTAGCCTGTAGAGTTAGTTGGATTAGTTAGATTTTGGATTCATACCGTAGTTCAGATGGTTAGAGTAGTTGGTTTGACAGATGGGCCAGGGTTTTCTGTATTGGGGGGATAGGGGTTTTTGTACTAGGGTTTGTTGGATAAATTCGTTGCAAAAATGCTAGATAGATCTATTTATTAGATGTGCTTCAATGCTACACGGATGTATGCTTATTGATTTGTTTTTAATGCTCACAGATTGGGGTTTTTAATGCTACATACATGTATGCTCATTAGATTGGGAGATTGGGTCCCTATTAGATTTGTTTTTGAATGCAACTCAGATTGGGGTTTTGAATGTCATATGCCCAAATGGAATCCATTGATTAAGAAGTTATTTGATTCATTAGTATATAAATTTGTCCACAATATGTAGTTATATTAGCTCTGTTCTTCAATGTGTGTGCATGACCAATGATCAATGTGTTATTTGAATGTCATATTGGGGTTTTGAATGTCATATGTATTATATTAGATTTGTTTTTGAATGCTACTTATGTTGGGGTTTTGAATGTCATATTGGGAGTATATTAGCCCTATGATCAATGTGTCATGTGTGCATATCTAAATTTTCAATTGGCTACTAGTGATGGATGTAATTGTATATTCAGGAGGATGATGGTTGGGGGGGGAGGGGAGGAAGAGGAAGCTGGCCGACTACGACCCGTACGAGGGGGCATTTAGTGAACATTCTGAATATGAAGTAAGCCTATCCCTTGTTCATTTAGTTCCTTTGACATGGTGTATATGAATCTATAATGTATTAATGCAATTCATGCATGTGTGCAGTGTGATTCTGGAGATGATGTGTACAAGGGCAACGTCGCGTCCTTCATAGCCAAGGAGGTGGAGAAGATCAAGGCCAAGGGAGTTGCTTCCTTCTACAACCGCAAGTTCAAGAAGTGGCACTGCCCCTACTGCACCACCAAGCCAAAGCCCAAGGATGGCCGCTTCGATCACCTTCTGTCTCATGCAGAGGATGTAGCGATCTGCGGGGAGGACTACATGATCAGGGGGCAGCATGCTGTGCTCGCGAAGGCCCTGACTCCGGCGTGAAGTGATGTGATGATGTGATGCTGTGATGGTGTGATGCTGTGAACTGAATCTTAATCTTTTGGGTACTTTGGGTCCGGTTACTTTTGGTAAACTTAATGTGGTTGTTTATGGTGTGAACTGAATCAATGGTGATGCTAGTAATGTATTATTCTATCTATATTTGTTTGTCCTTATATTTGCATGTGGTGTATGGTTAGTTCTGTTTAGATGTTGTGAACTATGAGTTTAGGTGCTGCAATGATCACACATGTTGTTTCAGTGTTGCTTCACTGATCAGACATGTTGTTTCAGTGTTGCTTCACTGATCACTTCAATGTTGCTTCACTGATCACACATGTTGTTTCAGTGTTGCTTCACTGATCACACATGTTATTGGTCTCATGTTTATTTATCAAATCAAATGCATGCTTTTTCCCACCAGCATGTTTCATTATCCGATGTTTTGAACTGACATTCGACAGGACAGTATAAATTCAAGAAAATGGAAAAAAATAAAACCTTGGCAAACTATCTATGTTTGTGTAGGAGATCATGTGTGCAAAATTTGAGGTGATTTTGAGGAGGTCAAAGAAATTTGAATTTGAGAAATGTGCTCCAAATAAGCTCCCAGGCTAGGGTAAATAACCCATTTGTAATCAACTTTTTTTGGACCTACTCTAAATGAGCCAAATGTTTTTTATTAAGACCTATTCAATCTATATAGTGTAGATTTGAAGTCTCACAATTTTTTGAATTAATCTTCATATTTTTACATTTTCTTTTGAAAAATATGCTTTAATATAAAAACTATTAAAAACACGTTTAAAATATGAAAAATGGAAAACTAAGTTACGATCCTTCTTATTCACTTTGAAATAAAGCTTTGGTGATATTTTTTATTTTTTTAAATTTTAAAAACAGAAGGTAACCCTACCTCATCTCCTTGAACTCTATGAAATCTTGTAGGTGATAGCTCACATGTGTGAAGGTTTTCTCATGAAAATGACCATAGACCAAGTTTATGATTTTTGGTTGGTAACATGTCACATAAGACAACATTGTGCGCATGTTACATATTTTTTTAATTTTTTCTAAATTAATGGTGCTCATTTGACCTCGACCGTGCCAGCTAGGGTTTTTTTCATGAAAATGACCATAGACCAAGTTTAGTATTTTTCCTCGTTAGTGTGTCTTATAAAATGACGAACGGCGAAGGTTTCATATTTTTTCGAATTTTTTTAAATTAGTTATGCTCAGTCAAAGCTTTCGTAACCCCGTTGACCAGCTCAAAACCCCTCTAAACCCCGCGGGGTTTCGCCTAACCCTAGCTCCGAACGTCAGCCGTCCGATCATACCCTGGCGCCAAGCGATAGCCCTCAGATGTGGTCTTCTAGAAGTATTCAGTGGGCAGGCTGCGTGCAGGCTTCGGGCCGTTGGATCACAAGGATGGCTCCACATCGTTGGATCGTGGGGCGATCCGCGAGAGGCGATCCTGTTGGTTGTGCTTGGCTGCTCGCCCACCACTGACTCCGCGAAAATAACGTTGTTATTTGGTCCAAAAGGAAACCAAGCTCTGGTTGGGCCGTCAAATTGCGTCATTTTTTTTGTGAACGTGCTGGCTCTGTTTTTTGTGAACGTGTTGGCTCTGTTTTTTTGCATCGTTTGAAATTACACAACAATTGACATTGCATAGAAAATTTAGTTCTTTTTGTTCTATACAAATGCAAAATGACCAAATTTATAAGGGCCAAATTTATTTTATCATGCAAAATGGCCACAAACTATTAAAAAATGGGTCATTTTGCATTTGTATAATGGCCACAAGCCCTCTATCTTTTTTTATCATGCAAAATGACCAAATTTTGAAGGACCGAATTTATTTTTATCATGCAAAATGGCCACAAGCCCTTAAAAAATTGTCTCTTTTTGTTCATATAATATATATATATATATATGACCACGGATTCCCATGTGTGCAATTAGCTTCTTTTTCTTCTTCTTTTCAAACCACCGTTTCCCACACGTGTACACTCCCGATGCTGTGGTGGGTTTGACAAACGGGCTACTAACTTCACATTTGACCCCGTTATTGCCACGGCCAAATAACATGTAGCGCTACGGCTATTTGAGCCACACTCTGCCTCTGCCATCTCCCACCCGCTGCCTCTGCCATCTCTCATCCATCTGCCCTTCTTGCTCTTCGACCCCTTCTCCTTCTTCTGCACATCCCTCAGCCATGCAGTACACCGGACCAACCTACCGCTTCCCACCCACCGTGCAAGAGAGGCTCTACCCTACCGGCGTGTACGTTGATCGCAGACTACGTGTGTGGGCGATATCATGGCTGAGGACCGCAAGGAACTTCACCGAGTTCTTCCTCGCGTCTGGCTACCACCACCTCCCGAGGGGATCTCCAACGATGTTCCGCGTCGAGGAGGTCATCCAAAACCGGGTGGTGGTTGCTCTCCTTACCCACTTCACCAACACATTCGACGCCTTCTACCTCCTCGGCCGGGTGTTTTGGTGTGGCTCCGAGTTCATCGCTTTCACCACCCACAATAGGTTCACGGAGTACACCAACATCTTCCCCACCGCGACACGCATGCACACTCTTCCGTACCCCATCGGCAACGCCCCGGAGGAGAAGTGAAAAGGGCGCCCGGAGGAGCAGCGAGGTGGAGAAGGCGGCGGCTAGGGTTCTAAACCCTCTATCTTTTTTAGTCTATGTTATGTTAAGTTGTAATTGAACTATGTTGGAGTTGCTATGGGCTTGTTGGCTTAAGTATTCTATCTATTCTATTATTAAGTTCTTCCTAGTTTGAACTATGTGATCGTGCTATGGGCTTGTTGGCCCTATCTACATATTGGGACTACATATTTGTTGATTGTTTTCTTAGAGAGCTCGACTTGTTAGTAGGGTTCCCTTGTTAGTAACCACATAGTGCATGCAAGCAAGCTTTGTTAGTAGGGATGAATGAGTAGAGCTAAGCAAGGGAGTGGCTCTTTTTTTTACACAAGCCACAAATATGTAGCCATCTAGCTAGAAGAGAGGAACCAGCGGCAGTGACCGTCGCTGCATCCGTGGCACCTGGCGTGCAAGAAAGCTGCTCGGTCAGTGCATCGTGGCGGACGCATCGGCGCATGCAAGCTCGGTCGGCGCATCGTGGGATCGTGGCATTGGCGCATGCAGGCTCGATCGACGCATGCAAGCAGGCTTTGCTGGGTGCATGCATAGCAAGCTTCTGTCCTGGCGGCGCGCCCAGACGTTTAATGCAAGGGACGACCCAACGAAACCACAGCCCAACGGTCGAACAGCGACACCACCCAACGCGGCCCACTTGTCAAGTCGAACGGATGACATAGTCCAGCGTGGCCCTGATCGCTCTCTGACTATAGCGCCAGAAAACTCCTGTCTGCTAGGACTACGTCGGTATTTCCCCAAAGAGGAAGGGATGATGTAGCACAACGAAGGTAGGTATTTCCCTCAGTGAAGAAACCAAGGTTATCGAACCAGTAGGAGAACCAAGCAACACAACGTAAACGGCACCTGCACACATATAACAACACCTCGCAACCCGACGTGTTAAAGGGGTTGTCAATCCCTTTCGGGTAACGATGCCAGAAAATTGTAGTAGATTGAAATAATAGATCGCAAATCAAATAAAGTGCAGCAAAGAATTTTTGTATTTTTGGTTTAATAGATCTGAATAAAAATGCAAAGGAAAAGTAGATCGCAAGCAAATATATGAGGAAGAAGACCCGGGGGCCGTAGGTTTCACTAGTGGCTTCTCTCGAAAAAAATAGCAAACGGTGGGTAAACAAATTACTGTTGGGCAATTGATAGAACCTCAAATAATTATGACGATATCCAGGCAATGATCATTACATAGGCATCAGGTCCAAGATTAGTAGACCGACTCCTGCCTGCATCTACTACTATTACTCCACACATCGATCACTATCTAGCATGCATCTAGTGTATTAAGTTCATGGAAAAATGGCGTAATGCAATAAGATCCGTTTATCTATTGCGTAGATATAGATCTCGTCTTTTTATTCTTAGTACCAACAATACATACGTGTCGGTTCCCTTTCTGTCACTGGGATCAAGCACCGTAAGATCGAACCCACTACCAGGTACCTCTTCCCATTGCAAGATAAATAGATCAAGTTGGCCAAACAAAACCCAAATATCGGAGAAGAAATACGAGGCTATAAGAGATCATGCATATAAGAGATCAAAGAAACTCAAATAACTTTCATGGATATAAAAAGATATGACTGGTCATAAACTCGAAGTTCATCAGATCCCAACAAACAGAACGCAAAAGAGTTACATCATATGGATCTCCAAGAGACCTTTGTATTGAGAATTCAGCGAGAGAGAGAGAGAGGAAGGCATCTAGCTACTAACTACGGACCCGAAGGTCTACAAAGAACTACTCACGCATCACCGAAGAGGCACCAATGGAGGTGGTGAACCCCATCCGAGATGGTGTCTAGATTGGATCTGGTGGTTCTGGACTCTGCGGCGGCTGGATGAATATTTCGTCGATGCTTCTAGGGTTCTGGTATTTTTGGGGTATTTATAGAGCAAAGAGGCGGTCCGGGGGGCACCCGAGGTGGGCACAACCCACCAGGGCGTGCCTGGGCCTCCTGGCGCGCCCTGGTGGTTTGTCCCCTCCTCGGGACTCCCCTCAAGTGCAACTAGGGCCCAACTTCTTTCTTTTAGTCCATAAAAAATCATCGTGAAGTTTCTTTGCATTTGGACTCCGTCTGATATTGATTTCCTGCGATGTAAAAAACATGGAAAAAACAGCAACTGGCACATGGCACTATGTCAATAGGTTAGTACCAAAAAATGATATAAAATGACTATAAAATGATTACAAAACATCCAAGATTGATAATAAAACAACATGGAACAATAAAAAATTATAGATACGTTGGAGACGTATCCGGCCCCACTAGTCAGAGTTAATGGTCAAGCCTTTGACCCGACGGCAACGTCCGTTGTGCCCAGTTATGAGGGTTTCTGGCAAGGGAGTGGGGAAAATTGAGCAAAAGTTAAGAGCGTGGGGATGAATGAGTAGAGCTAAGGAACCAGGGGCACAGATGTAAAAATCCCATTTTTATATGCCGTTTTGTAGGCCCAAAGTGCATCATCAAATTTCTTAGACCAATTCTTTCGGGACCTATTAACAGTTTTTTGTAACATTAGTTTTATTTCTCTATTGATAAGTTCAACTTGACCACTAGATTGAGGATGATAGGGTGATGCAATTCTATGGTTAACATCATATTTAGCAAGCATTTTAAGGATAGCACCATGAATAAAGTGTGAACCACCATCAGTCATTAAATATCGAGGGACTCCAAACCCTAAGAAAATAACTTCTTTAAGCATTTTAATGGAAGTGTTGTGATCAACACTACTAGTTGGAATAGCTTCTACCCACTTAGTGACATAATCAACAACAACCAAAGTATGAGTATACCCATTAGAGGAAGGAAAATGTCCCATATAATCAAAACCCCAAACATCAAATGGTTCGACAACAAGTGAATAATTCATAGGCATTTCTTGACACTTACCGATATTACCAATTCTTTGGCATTCATCACAAGATAAAACAAACTTACGAGCATCCTTGAAGAGAGTAGGCCAATAAAAACCGGATTGCAATACCTTGTGAGAAGTTCTATCTCCCGCATGATGCCCTCCATAAGCTTCGAAGTGACATTTCCGTAGGATTTTTCCCTGTTCATGCTCAGGTACACAATTTCTAATAATACCATGTACTCCTTCTTTATAAAGATGTGGGTATCCCAAAAGTAATGTCTTAAATCATAGAAGAATTTTTGTTTTGTTGGTATGTGAAACAAGGTGGTATATATTTAGCAACAATATAATTAGCATAGTCAGCATACCAAGGATTGTTATGAGAAACATTTATCGCAGCTAATTGTTCATCAGGAAAACTATCATCAATAGGTAGTGGGTCATCAATGATATTCTCTAACCTACATAAGTTATCAGCTACGGGGTTCTCACCTCCTTTCCTATCAGTAATATGTAAATCAAATTCTTGTAGCAAGAGAACCCACCTAATGAGTCTAGGTTTAGCATCTTTCTTTTCCATGAGATATTTAATAGCAGCATGATCGGTGTGAATAGTAACTTTGGAATCAACAATGTAAGATCTGAATTTATCACAAGCAAACAGAACTGCTAAAAATTCTTTTTGAGTAGTAGCATAATTTGTTTGGGCACCGTCTAGAATTTTGCTAGCATAATGAATAACATCTAGTTTCTTATCAACTCTTTGTCCTAGAACAACACCAATAGCATAATCACTAGCATCACACATGATTTCGAAAGGCAAGTTCCAATCAGGTGGTTGAACAATAGGTGCAGAAATCAAGGCTTTCTTAAGTGTTTCAAAGGCTTCTACACAATCATCATCAAAAACAAATGGAACATCCTTTTGTAAAAGATTTGTAAGAGGCCTAGAAATTTTAGAGAAGTCTTTGATAAATTTCCTATAGAAACCAGCATGACCAAGGAAACTACGAATACCTTTAGTATCTCTGGGGCATGGCATTTTCTCAATTGCATCAACTTTAGCTTTATCCACCTCAATACCTCGTTCGGAAATTTTATGCCCCAAGGCAATACCTTCATTAACCGCAAAGTGGCAGTTCTCCCAATTCAAGACAAGATTAGTTTTCTCACATCTCTACAAAAATTGATCAAGGTTGCTTAAGCAATCATCAAAAGAACTTCCATAAACAGAAAAATCATCCATGAAAACCTCGACAATCTTTTCACAAAAATTAGAGAATATAGCAGTCATACATCTTTGGAAGGTAGCAGGTGCATTACATAAACCAAAAGGCATACGTCTATAACCATAAGTTCCAAAAGGACAAGTAAAGGTGTTTTTCTCTTGATCAGGTTGTGAAACAGGTATTTGAGAAAAACCAGAATATCCATCGAGAAAACAAAAGTGTGTGTGCTTGGATAGTCTTTCTAACATTTGATCAATAAAAGGCAAAGGGTAATGTTCTTTTCTAGTTGCGTTATTTAATTTTCTAAAATCAATTAACATCCTACAGCCAGTAACAATTCTTTGTGGAATAAGTTCATTCTTATCATTAGGAACAACAATAATACCTCCCTTCTTGTGACACCAAAAAATTTTATCTGGCTTTTTCAAACTTTTATCTTAATTTGAGGGATGTTATTTAAAATTTTCTTCTAAAGGACTCTCCCTCTCAAAAACTTTCTTTTATGACAAGTGTTTTGTTTGGATTCACCCAAGGCTTGATTTTTTGGTCTTGGAGGTTTTTCCATCTTATGTGGGCTCAAAACCAAATGCTTTTCATTTGGGAAATTTCTCTTGAAAAATCTTTTAAATAGCCCTATGGCATTTGGAGTGATCTTTTCCCCTTTTCAAAATCTCCTCTTGCCATGACATGAGTGGAAATCCCCTCCCAAAAGCCTTTCCCATCTTGGTGTCAAGATATACTCCAAATCCAGCAAGTTGGAACCTCCCCATGATTTTCTTCCATTGAATTCTTATCAAAAATATTTTCTGCCTTCTACTTTAGCTCTTGGAGATTTACAAAGGAGCTACCACTTCTACTTTGAGTTTGGCCTCCAAACAAATTTCCCTGGCTAGTCCTTAGAACCCTCAACCAAGATCCATGATGATCCACTGGCCCCCAGTTCAAAAATTTCAAATTGTGCTTACTGCAAGTTTGGACCATGTTTGCCAAATTTGATGAAATTCATTTGTTTTCTCCTCCTAAAAATCTGAGAAAATTCAGGCAGCCTCTGGATGCATTGAGAGGTCACCTCACCAAGTCCCAGCTCCAGAAATATTTTTCTTCATGCCAAATCATTTCGTCGAACACCTGAAGGGCACTGTTACTGTCAATATTCAGAAGTTTAGCAAACAGTTTCAGGAGCTGCTGTCGTTTTCTTCAGAACCTTTCGTCGATCTCGCCAGTAGCCACGGTGGCGCCTTGCTCCCTGTTCCCTCCTTCTTATCCCTGCGCCGCATGATCGCCTGGAGGTTTGCGGGCGTCGGCGACGAGTAGGAGGAGGTGCGCCACCCCGTGAGCGATGGCAGCAGCGCCCTTTGCGGCCGCTAGTGAGGCGCAGCGTTGGACGGCGCCGTCCAGCGCCGCCCAACCCACCAGAGGCCACCGTGTGGCCATCCACTCACCCGTGCACGCTGCAGTCCGTTGTCGTGAACTGGTAGGCGTGGAGCGCGCTCCCTGCCGCCGCCGTGCCCGTACGGTCGTCCCGTCGAGGATCGGCGCATTACGCCTAGCCCGACCGAGGTTTAGCGGGGGAACGGCACCAGTGATCCTCCCTGATGGTGCCTAGCCGCTTAAACCCCTTGCCCAACCTCTACCTCGCCGTAATCGCTCGCCGGAGCTATCCCGTTCACGGCCACCCCCTCGGATCGCCTATAAAAGGAGGTCCCGAGCTTGAACTCGAACCCGCACCACCTCTACACACCACCAATACCACGCCAAGCCACTGGAAGAGCCCCGAGGGAGTCTTCTTCCCCAACTCCGGCCGCCTCGACCCGGCACGGGATCCAGCGTGATTCACTCCCGTGCGTGCACCCCTACCCCTCAGCTCTTGCCAGTAGCTTCCTAGTTCATCCACTCTTCTGACCCGCGCATCAATTTGGAGTTTGCAGCGCCCACCGGAGTACTCCACCATCGCCCGAACCACCGTCCGCCGGAGAAAGTGTCGCCGTTGACGTGGTGCTCTCCGACGGCCAAGTCCACCACCCACCGACGCGGAAGAACAACCTGAACCTATTGGTACCCTCCGATCTCTCTGCCTCGCCGTGGTTCAACGCCGGCGACCACCGCAGCCTTCGGGCGCCGGCGAACTCCGTTGGGAGTTTTAAACCTGACGGGTCGGACCCCCCCGTCAGCCTCTCTCTTTTCCCCCTTCGAACCGTTTTCTGGTAGCGCCTTCGGGCAAAATGCGTTTTCTCTTTGGGCTGGCGCATTTCCTACCGAACCGTTCTCTGTTTTCTCAAACAAGTCCCTGGATCTTTTCTGTTTCATCACAGATCAGTCCCTGGACTAGAACCCTTATATCTTTTTAACAAAAGATGATTTTTGATTGATTCTTTTTCTGTCAGTCTTGTATTTTTGTCTAGTTTTTTATAGTATTTATTTGGAAAATTTTTGGAACAATTTTTATGCACGCAACGATTTTCACGTTAGTGTACGGTTTCGTTATACCGTAGGTTCCGGAGGAGGTGACGGAGCCGCGAACTTCGCCGAACTAGACTCCGACTTCTCCGAACCAGCCAAGCATGTTTGAACCTTTGATATGATAGGTGTTTTGCATGTTTGCTTGAATGGTTTGTGCATGGCATGTGAGCATCGGTGAGTATTACGTTGCAATGTAAGGCAACCAACCGTATGTTCCGAAGTTACTGTGATCTCTGATGAGAGATGGCCTGATCATGTGGTGACATGAAAGGCAGTAAGGTGGTATTGTTGTAGCATGCCAGTCTTACGTCATCCGATAAACTCCGGCGTTAACGTGGACTGAGCCACATTACCGTTCTTCCCCTTTCGTGCTGCCACATGTTTTTTGCAAAGAATACGGTTTAGTAAGTTGTTAACCTCTTTCCTTGTACACACCAAATAGAGGGGCCGGGATGAGGGTTCCATGGCCCTGGATTAAAGCCAGTCATCCGGTCAGGGGCATGGGTGTTTCCGGTTGGGACCGAGAGGGGGGCACCCCTTAGAGCGCGCGGTATAAATTTGATCCCATGCCACGCGAGGTTGTAGCCTCCCCGTCTCAAAGTTTTTCTTGAACGTTGCCGAGGGTGATTCCTGGCATCGAAATGTTGAATGGGTGTGTACTGGTTAGATGTGTTTCTCCTAAAACACCGTAAACGGAACTAGTCCCTTGTGACTACTGAAATCCGTTGGCTGTGGTTAAATAGTACAAACTCTGCAGAGTCAAATCCTTCTGAATCATCGTGTCCATGGTCAAGGCCCATGGCCAGTATATCCATATCTATGTCAGTCTCCGTGGTACATCCCCGGTGAACAAGCTCGAGTGGTAAACCCGGTTAAATTGTTATTCCTGTGGATGGACTAACCTTTTATTTATCCCGTACCTGAAATGATTTAAATCCCTGAGCTACTGAAATATTAAGTTATGAAATATAAGCCCTTTATGTGATGTCGCTCAGACGTCCGATTGTGGCACTCTTGTCATTTAGTTTCAATATAAGCTCTTTATGTGATGTCGCTCAGACGTCCGACTGTGGCACTCTTGTCATTTACTTTCAATATAAGCCCTTTATGTGATGTCGCTTCAGACGTCCGACTGTGGCACTCTTGTCATTTACTTTCAATATAAGCCCTTTATGTGATGTCGCTTCAGACGTCCGACTGTGGCACGCACTGTCATTTATTTTCCATTATAAGCCCTTTATGTGGTGTCGCCTTGACGCCCGACTGCGGCATTGTTATTTCTTTCGTACCCTTTCGAGGAGTCATTCAGACACTCGATTGGCCTTCAGCATTACATTGGGATTTCGCGAGGACTACCGCCCGACTCCCCTTTTATTTCCCATGCATGGCTATCTCATTGTCTGAGTGCGCTTTATTAATCTGTTCATATGCATCATGTTTACATTTGTTATATCTTATGTCCGAACTGTCTTGCGAGTACTTTCATAGTACTCACCTGGCTTGTTGATTTGGCCAGATGTTGACGAAGGCGATCTCATGGATGAAGAGTTTGATAGTGAGTCCGACGCCTAGAGGAATCCCAGTCAGTCCCGTGCGATCCTGGATATTGGTCACTTGTATTATATACGCTTCCACCACCCGCAATAAGTATCCTCGAGCCTCACTCCGACGCTCGAAGAGCTGCTAGATTTAGGAGTCATGTCACCCACTTCACTGTGATATATCCACCACCGCTTTTATTTTGAGTCAGTAGTTATGCCACCCTATCCGCGTTTATGTGTAATATCGGCGTGTTTGTAATAAATAGTTGAGCAGTCTCCGCTCAACCTTGTATTATATTTAGTACTCCTGGTTTTTCTTCTGTGATCAAGAAAATTGTCTACCAGTGAGGAGGATTCTTCTCTACTGGTCCGTAAAAGGGATCGGTTTCTCAATAAATATTTTTATTGGAAAACCGGTCGTGACAAGCTTGGTATCAGAGCCAGGCTGACTGTAGGAAGCCCCTAGGTGCGATCGCTAATTGGTTATTAGCATCTTTAGTGCTTCTTCAGCATTTTGCAAATGTAGCTATTTTCTGTTGGTCGTCATAAATTTATGATTTGACTACTCAGAAATTTTGCCTACTTTTGTAGATGGCTGGCAACGTCTGCGAGACTCGGGTGTTCACGAATGTGCCCGAGGGGTTTGTCAAACTCCTCGTCTCCATCACCAAGCTCGCGATCGGGCCAGCGACTCGTTCGGAGTTCACACTTTACCAGCACAAGCTCAGCGACGACGTGTCTATGCACCAGGCCGTGGTGCAATTCAAGGGAGGACGTTCTGTGTCTCGCCACTTCTGTTTTGTGGGAAGGGCCATGCCTACGGAGAGGCATGCCATGCAGATGGCCGCCCGTGAGGCGATAGCTCGCCTTCGGGATATTCTTCCTTCGATGAAGACTCATCGCTACCGCTACCTCCCATGCCATGTGCCATATACTTGTCACTATGCATTCGCCTGCCATAGGGGAGAGCGAGATGAAGCTATCGAGATGCTTGTTGAGTTTCTCAAAGCTCTGGAGGAAGCTTTCGACAACCTCATGGACGATCTTGTGGCTGCCCGCATGGACTTAGTTCGTGGCTGTTCTGCCAACAGGAGGGAGCTTCTCCACATGGCACCGCCACTGACGTTCGTCTCGTCCTCAGCATCCTATTCATCTGCCATTTTGGCCACCGCTCGCTGTCTGCCTACCACTGAGGAGTTCGACCAGGTCATTGCTCCTACTCCAGTCAGAGCTGCACTGCCTGCCGCACCCACACTATCGCTTGTCGCACCCGCGCCATCACCTCAGCGCAGTGCTACGCGCCTGGAGCCTATTAGGGAGGAGGTGGAGGTTGAGTCTCCTGCACCGCTGGGTCTTACCCTGGGCAAGGGGAAGGACATCTTCACCATCTCCGACTGAGTGCGCCTAGTCACCGCGCGATGTGTTTGCATGTATGATATGTTTTATATGTGCATAGGTTTGTAGTAGTTGTATGCGCTTCATTCCGGAGGAGTGTGCTAGCCTTAATAACATGTCAGGAGTGTGTACGCATATCCTGAGTGATGTATCGTGTGTTTGCGTATCGCGTGTAAGATATGTGCTAAGCAGTCCTTCTCCGTGCGCAATCAAATATTTTCTTGAAAAATCTTCGGGGTCTTTTAAAGTTTTCGTCTTTGCAATTTTTTTATGCCACACAGTTTTACTCATAAATTTTGCAAAATAATACCCCAGAGTGGAAAATGTCTCGTCCGTGGACTCGTTCCATGCCAAATCCACCAGAAGAAGTTTATGGAACACAGACAAGCAACAACTTCACACAGGGGCAGTCTAGCCAACAGGACAGCGAGGCAGCCTTATCTCAAGTATGCCGCCTTTTCGAACAAAGCCAACCGCAACACCAAGAAATGATGAATCACGTCATCAATATGGGAAATCACCGTGAGCCATACCAACCACACTCCAAGTTGTCTGAACTGCAGAAGACACGCCCTCCAACGTTTGCTCACACTGATAGGCCGCTTGAAGCCGATGATTGGCTTCGAGACATCGAAAGAAAGTTGATTATTGCTCAATGTTCTGATCATGAGAAGGTGCTTTATGCACCTCACTACCTCACTGGAGCAGCCGCAGCATGGTGGGAGAACTTCCTACACATGCATCCCAGTGAACATAACATCACCTGGGAAGAGTTTAAGGAAGGCTTTCGTGGGGCACACATACCCCCGAGCATCATAAAAATCAAGAAAAGAGAATTTGATGACCTCAAGCAGAGAGGCATGACAGTGACGGAATACAACAGTCAGTTTACCCAGCTATCTCATTATGCCTACGATGAGCATATGACTGAGAACAAGAGGATGGAAAAAAATTTGGACGGCCTGGCGCCAGCATTAAAATGCCAACTGGTCGTACACACTTTCCCAGATTTCAAAACTCTGGTTGACAAGGCCATTACTTTGGAGAATGAGCGCCGCAATCTGGAGGATATTCGTAAGCGAAAGAGGGACAAGACAACTCTTGCTTGCAACAACCGAAGCAAGACTGATGTTCAGAGGAATGAAGCGAGAAAATCCACGACCACTGCTCTAAGGCCAACCAGACAGTTTCATTCAAGGGACAAGGACTTTACATACCGTCCAGGGGTCACTTGCTATGCTTGTGGAGAGGAAGGGCACTATGCCAAACAGTGCCCAAAACCAAGGAACTCGGCCCCCAAGCCGAACAATGGTGGGAACAATCCAGCCCCCAAGCGTAACAATTTCAATCCCAACAACAATCACAGGAAGGGTCACCTGAACCATGTGACCAAGGAAGGAGCACAAAATGCCCCAGACATCGTACTCGGTACGTTCCCTGTAAACACAGTACCTGCCACGGTTTTGTTTGATTCTGGAGCTTCTCACTCGTTCATTTCGAAGAGTTTTGTTTTGCAACATGGTTTTCCGATACTTCCTTTGGAAAAATCTATGATCATCAAGTCCCCCGGGAATAAGCAGATCACTCAGAGTTACTGCCAAGGAGTGATTATTGAATTCAAAGGACTAAAGTTTCAGGCTAATCTCATCGTGTTGGAAAATAAAAGACTGGATGTCATCCTAGGGATGGACTGGTTGACCACCAACAAGGGATTTATTGACTGTTTCAATCGGACTGTGATTCTCACTCATCATCACGGCAAGACAATAAAAGTTACAGCTCAAGAGCGACCATGGTCACGGCAACCAAAGTTGAATAAAGTGGACATTTCAGAATTGAGAAAAGTACCAGTGGTGTGCGAATTTCCCGACATATTTCCAGAAGAACTACCAGACATGCCACCAGACCGAGAGATAGAGTTCAGCATCGAACTAGCACCTGGCACCACCCCCATCTACAAGAAACCTTATAGAATGGCACCATCCGAGTTGGTAGAATTGAAGAAGCAAATAAAGGAATTACTGGACAAAGGATTTATTCGAGCCAGCTCCTCACCATGGGGTTCACCAGTATTATTCGCCAAGAAAAAGGATGGGACACTGAGATTGTGTATAGACTATCGAGCTCTCAATATGGTCACCATCAAAAACAAATGTCCGATGCCACGGATGAATGACCTATTCGACCAGCTCGCACAAGCCAAGGTGTTCTCAAAGATTGATTTAAGATCCGGATATCATCAATTAAAAGTACGGACAGAAGATATCCCTAAAACAACATTCACCTCCAGATACGGATTATATGAGTTCACAGTAATGCCGTTTGGGCTAACGAACGCCCCCGCATATTTCGTCCACCTCATGAACAAAGTGTTTATGAAATTTATGGACAAATTTGTTGTGGTGTTCATTGATGATATTCTGGTATACTCAAGGACACCAGAAGAACATGCTGAACATCTCAGAATTGTTTTGGGAGAATTAAGGAAACATCAATTGTACGCCAAATTTAGCAAGTGTGAATTTTGGCTAAGACAAGTTGGTTTTCTAGGCCATATATTGACCCAAGAAGGCGTGGCCGTAGACCCAGAAAAAGTCAAAGCCATACTTGACTGGAAACCACCAGCCAACATAACTGATGTACGGAGTTTCCTAGGAATGGCTGGATATTACCGAAGGTTTATTGAAGGATTCTCCACTGTGGCAAAACCAATGACACAGTTGCTCAAGAAAGACAAGAAATTTGTATGGACGGAAGCGTGCGAGAAGAGCTTCCAAGAACTCAAAAAGAAACTAACAACAGCACCGGTTTTGATTGTGCCAGACATACACAAGAGTTTTGAAGTGTTTTGTGACGCATCCCGGAAGGGCCTCGGGTGCGTATTGATGCAGGACGGCAAAGTTGTCGCGTATGCTTCCAGGCAACTACGTAAGCATGAGGAAAATTATCCTACTCATGACTTGGAGCTAGCATCAGTCATCCATGCACTCAAAGAGTGGAGGCACTTTCTACTGGGAAATCGTTGTGAAATATATACAGACCATAAGAGTCTTAAATATATTTTCACGCAACCAGAGCTAAATTTACGACAACGACGCTGGTTGGAATCTGTCAAGGACTATGATGTCGGCATTCACTACCATCCAGGGAAACAAATGTAGTGGCAGATGCTCTTAGTCGGAACCCCAGCCCGGGCAACGACAGTCCACAGAACTTGAGGCCTGAGTTTCAGCAGGAGTTCACTAGACTCAACATGGTGTTAGTCTCTGAGGGCAACGTATCAAATCTGAAGATACAACCCACCCTAATGGAACAAATTAAGAAGGCTCAACAAGGACATCCCAGCATCGAAGGTATAAAGAGAAAAATGAGCCTTGGCAAGGCTTCAGAGTTCGTCACAGACAATGAAGGAATATTATGGTACGGGGACAGACTTTGCGTACCAAACATTGAGGAACTCAAGCAAAAGATCCTAACCGAAAGCCACACCGCTCCATATTCAATCCACCCTGGAGGAACCAAAATGTACAAAGACATTCAGGAAAGATTTTGGTGGCACGGTATGAAAAGGGATATAGCCGCATTCATTGCTTGTTGCGATTCATGTCAGTGCATTAAAGCCGAGCATCAAAAGCCAGCAGGGCTGCTACAGCCAAACCAGATACCTGAGTGGAAATGGGATGAAATTGGAATGGACTTCATCGTCGGACTACCTCGATCTCAACGCGGAAATGATGCCATATGGGTCATCACAGATAGGCTCACCAAGGTAGCATGTTTCATTCCCGTGAAGACGACCTACTCCACTCAAAGGCTAGCCAAGCTTTATCTCTCCCGTATAGTTTGTTTACATGGAGTCCCAAAGACTATAATATCCGACCGAGGCACTCAATTTGTCTCTAAATTTTGGGATCACTTACAACCAGCTCTGGGCACGCAACTAGCATTCAGTACAGCGTACCACCCTCAGACAGATGGACAAACGGAACGCGTGAACCAAATCCTAGAGGACATGCTGAGAGCCTGTATGCTCACCTATGGATCCAGTTGGGAAGAAAGTTTGCCATGTGCCGAGTTTGCATACAACCACAGTTACTAGGCCAGCCTACAAATGGCACCTTTTGAAGCATTGTACGGGCGGAGATGTCGTACCCCACTAAATTGGTCAGAAACAGGTGACAGTCGTATCTTCGGCCCAGACATGCTCAAGGAAGCCGAGGAGAAAGTTAAACAGATCAGGGATAGACTCAAGACAACTCAAAGCCGACAGAAGAGCTATTACGATCGAAAACATCGTGAGGTCACCTTTGAACCCGGTGATTACGTATACCTACGAGTGTCTCCTATGCGAGGCATGCAACGGTTCAAAATTAAGGGGAAGCTAGCCCCGAGATTTGTTGGACCTTTCTGTATAGTTGCACGAAGAGGCACAGTAGCCTACCAGCTAGACCTACCCAAAGAGCTGTCAGACGTCCACGACGTGTTCCACGTCTCACAGTTGAGGAAATGTGTGAGCAACCCGGAGAAGCATGTATCTCATGAAAACATTGATGTGCAACCAGACCTCACCTACAGAGAGCGGCCAGTAAAGATATTGGAAGAGTCTGAAAGGAGGACCCGTCAGAAAACAACTAAATTTTTCAAGGTTCAGTGGAGCAATCACACCGAGGATGAA
The DNA here is from genome assembly GCF_002575655.3 of Aegilops tauschii subsp. strangulata. Taxonomy (NCBI): domain Eukaryota; kingdom Viridiplantae; phylum Streptophyta; class Magnoliopsida; order Poales; family Poaceae; genus Aegilops; species Aegilops tauschii. The sequence continues at coordinate 546,601,538 of NC_053037.3, forward strand.
GCTACATGGGAAAGAGAAGATTTTCTTCAGGCAGAGTACCCACATCTATTTGAGGATCAGCTGAAATCTCGGGGAGGAGATTTTTCCTAAGGGGGTAGGTGTTTTGACACCCAAAATTTTATCTGGCTTTTTCAAACTTTTATCTTGATTTGAGGGATGTTATTTAAAATTTTCTTCTAAAGGACTCTCCCTCTCAAAAACTTTCTTTTATGACAAGTGTTTTGTTTGGATTCACCCAAGGCTTGATTTTTTGGTCTTGGAGGTTTTTCCATCTTATGTGGGCTCAAAACCAAATGCTTTTCATTTGGGAAATTTCTGTTGAAAAATCTTTTAAATAGCCCTATGGCATTTGGAGTGATCTTTTCCCCTTTTCAAAATCTCCTCTTGCCATGACATGAGTGGAAATCCCCTCCCAAAAGCCTTTCCCATCTTGGTGTCAAGATATACTCCAAATCCAGCAAGTTGGAACCTCCCCATGATTTTTTTCCATTGAATTCTTATCAAAAATATTTTCTGCCTTCTACTTTAGCTCTTGGAGATTTACAAAGGAGCTACCACTTCTACTTTGAGTTTGGCCTCCAAACAAATTTCCCTGGCTAGTCCTTAGAACCCTCAACCAAGACCCATGATGATCCACTGGCCCCCCAGTTCAAAAATTTCAAATTGTGCTTACTGCAAGTTTGGACCATGTTTGCCAAATTTGATGAAATTCATTTGTTTTCTCCTCCTAAAAATCTGAGAAAATTCAGGCAGCCTCTGGATGCATTGAGAGGTCACCTCACCAAGTCCCAGCTCCAGAATTTTTTTTCTTCATGCCAAATCATTTCGTCGAACACCTGAAGGGCACTGTTACTGTCAATATTCAGAAGTTCAGTAAACAGTTTCACGAGCTGCTGTTGTTTTCTTCAGAACCTTTCGTCGATCTCGCCAGTAGCCACGGTGGTGCCTTGCTCCCTGTTCCCTCCTTCTTATCCCTGCGCCGCACGATCGCCTGGAGGTTTGCGGGCGTCGGCAACGAGCAGGAGGAGCTGCGCCACCCCGTGAGCGACGGCAGCAGCGCCCTTTGCGGCCGCCAGTGAGGCGCAGCGTTGGACGGCGCCGTCCAGCGCCGCCCAAGCCACTGAAGGCCACCGCGTGGCCATCCACTCACCCGTGCACGCTGCAGTCCGTCGTTGTGAACTGGTAGGCGCGGAGCGCGCTCCCTGCCGCCACCGTGCCCGTACGGCCGTCCCTTCGAGGATCGGCGCATTACGCCTAGCCCGACCGAGGTTTAGCGGGGGAACGGCACCAGTGATCCTCCCTGATGGTGCCTAGCCGCTTAAACCCCCTGCCCAACCTCTGCCTCGCCGTAATCGCTCGCCGGATCTATCCCGTTCACGGCCACCCCCTCGGATCGCCTATAAAAGGAGGTCCCGAGCTTGAACTCGAACCCGCACCACCTCTACACACCACCAATACCACGCCAAGCCACTGGAAGAGCCACGAGGGAGTCTTCTTCCCCAGCTCCAGCCGCCTCGACCCGCCACGGGATCCAGCGCGATTCACTCCCGTGCGTGCACCCCTACCCCTCAGCTCTTGCCAGTAGCTTCCTAGTTCATCCACTCTTTTGACCCGCGCATCAATTTGGAGTTTGCAGCACCCACCGGAGTACTCCACCATCGCCCGAACCACCATCCGCCGGAGAAAGTGTCGCCATCGACGTGGTGCTCTCTGACGGCCAAGTCCACCACCCACCGACGCGGAAAAACAACCTGAACCTATTGGTACCCTCCGATCTCTCTGCCTCGCCGTGGTTAAACGCCGGCGACTACCGCAGCCTTCGGGCGCCGGCGAACTCCGTTGGGAGTTTTAAACCTGACGGGTGGGACCCCCCCGTCAGCCTCTCTCTTTTCCCCCTTCGAACCTTTTTTGGTAGCGCCTTCGGGCAAAATGCGTTTTCTCTTTGGGCTGGCACATTTCCTACCGAACCGTTTTCTGTTTTCTCAAACAATTCCCTGGATCTTTTCTGTTTCATCACAGATCAGTCCCTGGACTAAAACCCTTATATCTTTTTAATAAAAGATGATTTTTGATTAATTCTTTTTCTGTCAGTCTTGTATTTTTGTCTAGTTTTTTATAGTATTTATTTGGAAATTGTTTGGAACAATTTTTATGCACGCAACGATTTTCACGTTAGTGTACGGTTTCGTTATACCGTAGGTTCCGGAGGAGGTGACAGAGCCGCGAACTTCGCCGAACTAGACTCTGACTTCTCCGAACCAGCCAAGCATGTTTGAACCTTTGATATGATAGGTGTTTTGCATGTTTGCTTGAATGGTTTGTGCATGGCATGTGAGCATCGGTGAGTATTACGTTGCAATGTAAGGCAACCAACCGTATGTTCCGAAGTTACTGTGATCTCTGATGAGAGATTTCCTGATCATGTGGTGACATGAAAGGCAGTAAGGTGGTATTGTTGTAGCATGCCAGTCTTACGTCATCCGATAAACTCCGACGTTAACGTGGACTGAGCCACGTTACCGTTCTTCCCCTTTCGTGCTGCCACATGTTTTCTGCAAAGAATACGGTTTAGTAAGTTGTTAACCTCTTTCCTTGTACACACCAAATAGAGGGGCCGGGATGAGGGTTCCATGGCCCTGGATTAAAGCCAGTCATCCGGTCAGGGGCATGGGTGTTTCCGGTTGGGACCGAGAGGGGGGCACCCCTTAGAGCGCGCGGTATAAATTTGATCCCATGCCACGCGAGGTGGTAGCCTCCCCGTCTCAAAGTTTTTCTTGAACGTTGCCGAGGGTGATTCCTGGCATCGAAATGTTGAATGGGTGTGTACTGGTTAGATGTGTTTCTCCTAAAACACCGTAAACGGAACTAGTCCCTTGTGACTACTGAAATCCGTTGGCTGTGGTTAAATAGTACAAACTCTGCAGAGTCAAATCCTTCCGAATCATCGTGTCCATGGTCAAGGCCCATGGCCAGTATATCCATATCTATGTCAGTCTCCGTGGTACATCCCCGGTGAACAAGCTCGAGTGGTAAACCCGGTTAAATTGTTATTCCTGTGGATGGACTAACCTTTTATTTATCCCGTACCTGAAATGATTTAAATCCCTGAGCTACTGAAATATTAAGTTATGAAATATAAGCCCTTTATGTGATGTCGCTCAGACGTCCGACTGTGGCACTCTTGTCATTTAGTTTCAATATAAGCCCTTTATGTGATGTCGCTCAGACGTCCGACTGTGGCACTCTTGTCATTTACTTTCAATATAAGCACTTTATGTGATGTCGCTTCAGACGTCCGACTGTGGCACTCTTGTCATTTACTTTCAATATAAGCCCTTTATGTGATGTCGCTTCAGACGTCCGACTGTGGCATGCACTGTCAGTTATTTTCCATTATAAGCCCTTTATGTGGTGTCGCCTTGACGCCCGACTGCGGCATTGTTATTTCTTTTGTACCCTTTCGAGGAGTCATTCAGACACTCGATTGGCCTTCAGTATTACATTGGGATGTCGGGAGGACTACCGCCCGACTCCCCTTTTATTTCCCATGCATGGCTATCTCATTGTCTGAGTGCGCTTTATTAATCTGTTCATATGCATCATGTTTACATTTGTTATATCTTATGTCCGAACTGTCTTGCGAGTACTTTCATAGTACTCACCTGGCTTGTTGATTTGGCCAGATGTTGACGAAGGCGATCTCATGGATTAAGAGTTTGATAGTGAGTCCGACGCCTAGAGGAATCCCAGTCAGTCCCGTGCGATCCTGGATATTGGTCACTTGTATTATATACGCTTCCGCCACCCGCAATAAGTATCCTCGAGCCTCACTCCGACGCTCGAAGAGCTGTTAGATTTAGGAGTCATGTCACCCACTTCACTGTGATATATCCACCACCGCTTTTATTGTGAGTCAGTAGTTATGCCACCCTATCCGCCTTTATGTGTAATATCGGCGTGTTTGTAATAAATTGTTGAGCAGTCTCCGCTCAACCTTGTATTATATTTAGTACTCCTGTTTTTTCTTCTGTGATCAAGAAAATTGTCTACCAGTGAGGAGGATTCTTCTCTACTGGTCCGTAAAAGGGATCGGTTTCTCAATAAATATTCTTATTGGAAAACCGGTCGTGACACTTCTTAGGGACACAATGAACGGGACTTACCCATCTACTATAAGCTATGGTATAGATTATACCTACTTCCAAAAGCTTTAATATTTTTGTTCTTACCACTTCTTTCATCTTAGGATTCAAACGTCGTTGATGATCAACAATGGGTTTAGCATCAGGTTCCATATTAATCTTGTGCTGACAGAGAGTGGGACTAATGCCCTTAAGATCATCAAGAGTATATCCAATAGCAGCTCGGTGCTTCTTCAGAATTTTCAATAATATCTCTTCTTCACGTTCTGAAAGGTTAGCACTATAATAACATGATATATCTTTTCCTCCTCAAGATAAGCATATTTCAAAGTGTCAGGCAATTGTTTTAATTCACAGCATCACCTTTAGGTGTTGGTGGACCTCCTAGAGTTTCAATAGGCAAATTGTGTTTAAGCAGAGGTCGTTGTTCAAAGAAGATCTTATCTATCTCATTTCTTTCATGCTTATGCATATCATTTTGATGGTCTAGCAAATATTGTTCTAATGGATCAGTATGAGGTACGACAATAGAAGCAAGACCAATTATTTCATCCTTATTAGGAAATTCTTTCTTATGAGGTTGTCTATTAAACTTGTAAAAATTAAACTCATGAGACTCATCACCAAATCTAACACTGACGGTTTGTTTGTGACAATCTATTGTGGCATTGACAGTGTTCAAGAAAGGTCTACCAAAGATAATGGGACAAAAGTCATCTTATGGGGAACCAAGAACTATAAAATCAGTAGGATATTTTATTTTCCCACACAAGACTTCAACATCTCTAACAATCCCAAGTGGTGTGATGGTGTCTCTATTAGCAAGTTTAATAGTAACATCTATGTCCTCTATTTCAGCGGGTGCTATGTCATTCATAATTTCTTGATAAAAGGTAAAAGGGATAGCACTCACGCTAGCACCTAAGTCACATAAACCATGATTACAATGATATCCTATTTTAACAGAGACAATAGGCATGCCAACAACAGGTCTATGTTTATCTTTTTCATCAGGTTTGGCAATTCTAGCAGCTTCATCACAGAAGTAAATAACATGCCCATCAATATTTTCTACCAGGAGATCTTTAACCATAAAAACACTAGGTTCTACTTTAATTTGTTCAGTAGGTTTAGGTGCTATAATATTACTTTTGCGAACCACAGTTGAAACCTTAGCATGTTCCTTTATCCTAACAGGAAGAGGTTGTTTTTCAATATAAGCAGTAGGTACAACTGGATCAACATTATAAATAAAATTTTCATCTTTAGCTATTACCGGTTCTTTAATTTCTTCTTTAATAGGGGGATGATATTTAAACCACTTCTCCTTAGGGAGATCAACATGAGTAGCAAGTGATTCACATAAAGAGGCTACTATCTCAGAGTCAAGTCCATATTTAGTGCTAAACTTTTGAAAAGCATCGGTATTCATAAAAGATTTAACACAATCAAAATCAAGCTTAATACCTGACTCTTTACCTTCGTTGAGTTCCCAATCTTCAGAGTTTCGTTTAATTCTTTCTAGAAGATCCCACCTGAATTCAATAGTCTTCTTCATAAAAGAACCAGTACAAGAAGTATCGAGCATGGATTGATCATCACGAGAAAGCCGAGCATAAAAACTCTGAATGATAATTTCTCTCGAGAGCTCTTGATTGGGGCATGAATATAACATTGAATTAAGCCTCCCCCAAGCTAGAGTGATACTTTCTCCTTCACGAGGCCAAAAATAATATATATAATTCTGATCACAATGAACTAGATGCATAGGGTAATTTTTTTATGAAATTCCAATTTCAATCGATTCTAGTTCCAAGAGCCAATACCATCGCATAACCTATACCATGTCAATGCTTTGACCTACAAATATAAAGGGAAAACCTTCTTCTTAGCTTCATCTCCGAATAAAACTTCAAGCTTAAATAATCCACAAATTTCATCCACATATATCAAGTGCATATCAGGATGTTCAGTTCCATCTCCTACATAAGGATTAGCTAGCGGTTGTTCTATCATGCCCGAAGAAATTTCATAACCAATATTTTCAGTAGGTGCAGTAGGTTGAGGGGAAACTAACTGTGGTTCCGTTCGAGGTGAAGATACCCCGAAAAAACCCCTCAAAGGATTGTTGTCCATAGTAACAAGTGACAATAAATTTTAGCACGTAGTAATAATTTTCCTTGCCAATTTCCACTTACCAAGAGCGCTTCACTTCCCGGCAACGGCGCCAGAAAAGAGCCTTGATGACCCACAAGAATAGGGGATCAATCGTAGTCCTTTCAATAAGTAAGAGTGTCAAACCCAACGAGGAGTAGAAGGAAATGACAAGTGGTTTTCAGCAAGGTAATCTCTACAAGCACTGAAATGGTAGGTAATGAGTAGTTTGATAGCAAGATAATTTGTAACGAGCAAGTAACGGTAACGGTAAATAAAGTGCAGCAAGGCAGCCCAATCCTATTGTGGCAAAGGACAGGCCAAAACGGTCTCTTATGATAAGCAAAGCGTTTTTGAGGGTACACGAGAATTTCATCTAGTCACTTTCATCATGTTGGTTCGATTCTGTCGAGTGGTTGGTGCGACATATGCCAAGGGATGGCTTATCATTGTGGGAGCCAATAGAACGTCGCCGGTGCCTGGAAACGGGATGAGGCGAAGACATGCACGCCGGCGAATCTTACCCAGGTTCGGGGCTCTCCGAGGAGATAACACCCCTAGTCCTGCTCTGCGGGGTCTCCGCATGATCACTAGATTGATAAAGGGTAGCTACAATCGCTCCTAGAGCTGCTGAGACCAAGGGAGAAGAAGAACAAGGCTAGCTCTTGCTTCTCTCTATCTATGGTGTGTGTGCTATGCGTGGGTGTTAACCTAGAAGCCAACCCTTTGCATGGGTGCTCCGGGGGGTTTATATAGGCCTACCCCCCGGGGGTACAATGGTAATCCGACTGGGAACTGGTCCCAGCCGTCAGTGTCTACGCTCGCCGGCTTCTCCGCCGGCTGGTGGGTCCCGCCGGCTGCCGGCTACTTGGTCGACAGGCCGGTCCCACCGCCTAGGGTTTTGTCGGCGGCTGCTTACTGTAGCCGCGCCTCTGATGATGAGGGCTTTGTCGAGGTGAGCGTGGCTACAGTGGGCCGCCTCGGGGGCTATCACTGTAGCCTCACCTCGTCTTGTCTCCTTAATGGGGCTCCTGCTTCGAGGAAGGGAGTAGCCGACTTCTGGAGGCCGGCTATACTCTTGGCCGACTAGGAAAAGCCGGGCCGCCTTCACGCCTCTCTCTGGCTGAAGGGGCCCGCAGTCCTTGGGCCGTACAGGAGTGGGTCGTGGATGACGTCGAGGCTAGCGTGGCTACAGTGCCGAGCCGCAAGGGAGACGTCCCACCCGTACGGCCTCCTGTAGCCATGCCCGCCTCGGGCTTCGGGGGTCATGGGCCGCACTGTGTCCTGCTGATTATTGTGTATGCTGCGGCTCGTCGTTGCACTAGTCTTGCTGAGATCTCATCAGCCGGCAGCTCTCTGCTGACTAGGAACTTGAGGATGGGCTGGGCCCATGAGGGAGCTGTGACTTCTTCTGCTGTTAATATGGCCACCATGACTCGGGTTGGTGGATTGGGTGTTGCATTGGAGTCGGCCACCGCTTCTTGTGTCGTTCCAGTCCCCGGGCCGACTGCTGCAGTCCCCGGGCTGGGTTCTGAAGTCCCTGGGCCGGGTGCGACTACGTCAGTCCCCGGGGCAGTCGTCGAAGTCCCCATGCCGCCTGCGGGATTTCTTGAGCCGGATCTGGCTGTTTCTGGCGCAGGCGGTACGAAGATGGAATCCGACTCTGGAGACGGCTTGATGGACGGCTTGAGGAGGCGCTGGAGGGAGACGCCAGTCGGTATGGCTTGTCGGGTGGAGCCGATCCGTGCTAGGGCATCTGCTTGGTCGTTGTCGGCCCTTGGCACGTGAAGGAACTCGCACCCTTCGAAGTATCCGCTCATCTGCTGGACGAGGAAACGGTAGCTCGCCATGTTCGCGTCCTTGGCGTCCCAGTCGCTAGATGATTGCTGGACCACCAAGTCTGAGTCGCCGTAGCACAGGATCCGGCGTATGCCGAGCTCTTTGGCTAGCCGGAGCCCATGTACGAGCGCCTCGTACTCGGCCACGTTGTTGGAGGCGGCGAAGTGGATCTGCAGCGTGTACTTGAGCTTGTCGCCTTTGGGAGAGGTGAGGACGATGCCGGCTCCCAAGTCGGTGCGCATCTTGGACCCATCAAAGTGCATATGCCAATGGGTAGAGTCGGGAGCCGGCGGTAAGTACTGGGTCTCGGCCCAGTCGACGAGGAAGTCGGCCAATGCTTGCGACTTGATGGCGGTGCGGGGTTGATAGAAAATCATGTAGGGCGCCAAGGCAATGGCCCATTTGGCCACCCGGCCGGATGCATCCCGGCTACCTATGATCTCGGCGAGCGGGGCAGTGCACACGACCGTGATGGGGTGCTCTTGGAAGTAGGGCTTCAATTTCTTGGCAGCGAAGTACACCCCATAGCACATCTTCTGGTAGTGCGGGTAGTTTTGCTTTGAGCTGGACAGTACTTCGCTGAGATAGTAGACCGGCCTCTGGACCAGCTGGGCTCGGCCTTCCTCCGGGCGCTTGACCACAACAACAGTGCTGACGACTCGGCTTGTCGCAGCGATGTAGAGGAGCATGGGCTCCTTCTCAGTCGGCGCAGCCAGGACAGGCGGAGTGGTCAACATTTTCTTCAACTCATGGAAGGCTTGGTCGGCTTGATCATTCCACTCAAAGTGAGTGGACTTCTTCATGAGTCGGTACAGGGGGAGAGCCTTCTCTCCTAGTCGGCTGATAAAACGGTTCAGGGAGGCTAAGCAGCCAGTGAACTTCTCCACATCTCGCAGCTTGGTGGGAATCTCCATCCTCTCGATGGCCTTGATCTTGACAGGGTTGCACTCAATGCCGCGTTCGGAGACCAGGAAGCCTAGCAGCTGGCCGGCTGGCACTCCGAACACGCACTTCTCGGGGTTGAGCTTGATCTGGAATCGGCGCAAGTTGGCAAATGTTTCCTTCAGGTCTTCCAGCAAGGTACCGCGCTTCTCTGTCTTCACCACAATGTCGTCTACGTAGACGTGGGCATTTCTGCCGAGTTGTTTCAAGAGACATTTCTGCATGCAACGCTGAAAAGTGGCACCGGCATTTCTCAAGCCGAATATCATTGTCAGGTAGCAGAAAGCTCCAAAGGGTGTGATGAAGGCAGTCTTCAGGCGGTCAGCCAGGTCCAACTTGATCTGATGATACCCGGAGTATGTATCCAAAAAACTTAACAGCTCGCATCCGGCTGTGGAGTCTATCACTTGGTCAATCCGTGGCAAAGCAAACGGATCCTTTGGGCAGGCCTTGTTCAAACTTGTGTAGTCTATACACATGCGCCACTTGTTATTCTTCTTCAAAACCAGAACTGGATTGGCAAGCCATTCTGGAAAGAACACTTCCATGATGAAGCCGGCTGCAAGGAGCCGGGCTATCTCTTCTCCCACGATTCTTCGCTTCTCTTCTGATAGTCGGCGGAGGGGTTGCTTGACCGGCCTCGCATCAGCTCGGACATGTAATTTGTGCTCGGCGAAATCCTTCGGGACACCCGGCATGTCCTTTGGGGACCATGCAAAGATGTCTCGATTCTCACGGAGGAAGTCGACGAGCTCGCCTTCCTATTTACTGTCCAAGTTCGCCCCAATCACGGCGAACCTCTCCGGGTGCTCCGGGTCTAGAGGTATCTTCTTCGTCTCTTTGGCAGGCTGGAAGGAGCCCTGCGCATCACAGTCCTTGGGGTTGGGGGACAAGGCCGGCTGCTTGCCGGCCATGGCCACAACCCGTTCCAACATTTTCTTCTCTTCTGCCACCACGAGGGACTCGGCCAGCCGGCTGCTGGCCATGGCACACTCGATGGACTTCTTGTAGTTGCCGGCTACCGTGATGATCCCCTTCGAGCTCGGCATCTTCATCTTCAGGTAGGCATAGTGGGGCACAGCCATGAATTTGGCCAAGGCAGGTCGGCCAAGTAGTGCATGATAGGGGCTCTCCAAATCCACCACCTCGAACCATATTGCTTCCCGGCGAAAGTGATCTTTGTCTCCGAAGAGAACATCCATTTTGATCTTGCCGATTGGAGAGCAAGATAGGCCGGGTACGATACCATGGAAGACGGTGCGGCTCGGCATGAGCTGCTTTGCTTTGATGTTCAGCTTGTCCATGGTATCGCGGTACAGTATGTTGATACTGCTTCCGCCGTCTATCAGGACGCGGGAAAATCTGGCAGCTCGCCTCTCCGTCGCAAGGGTGACATCCAAGACCATAGCATAGGAGCCAGGCGAAGGCATCACCTCTGGGTGGTCGGCCTGGCTCCAGCTGATGGGCTTTTCCGACCAGTGCATGAACTCGGCGGTGCTAGAGGCGACTGCGTTTACTTCTTGGTGCTGCCGGCGTCGGCTGCGCTTGTCGTCGACTTGGCTGGTGAAGACGACGTAGGTGTCGTGCGCTTCGGGGAACTCGTCTTGGATGGCGCCGACTGCCGGCCGGGCCGCCGGCTGCTGGGGAGCTGGAGGCGGCGGGCCGGGAGGCGGAGGCGGCACCATCCCTTCGCCCTTGGTGATGCGGGTGAGCCAGTGGCATTTCCGTGTTGTATGGTTGGACGGCTTTGCGCCGCTGTGGAACTTGCAGGGAGCATCGAGTGCTTGTTCGTAGGAGAAAGAAGGCTGCCAAGGCGGCCGACCACCCTTCTTCTTGGGAGCGGGCCGCTCTTCGGGCTGCTCGTCTTCAATTGTGGCCACCTGCCGACTAGAGGAAGTCGGCATGGGGCCCTTGTGCTTGTGGTCGTTCTGGTAGGGGCGCCGGTTAGAGTCGCCAGCCGGCGTCTTGGGAGCCGGAGCAATTACTTTCCCCGAGGCGTCTACTCGGAGCTCGGTCTTCATGGAGGAGTCGGCAGTGGCGTACTTGTCAGCGATGACTAGTAGCTCGTCGAGGATAGCCGGCTCGTCGCAGAGGAGTCGGTGCTTGAGGAGGGTGCCCTCTCGGCACCCGGCAGTGAAGTACCCTATGGCCTGGACCTCGTGCACTCCCTCGCAGGAGTTGCGGAGCTCGGCCCATCGCGTGAGGTAGTCACGGGTCGACTCGTTGGGCCCCTGGACGCAGAGGGAGAGCTGGCGAGGCTTGGGAGGCCGCTTGTAGGTGCTGGTGAAGTTGCGGACGAAAACCTCGGTGAAGTCCAGCCAACTGTTGATGCTGTAGGGCTTGAGGCTGTTGAGCCATGTGCGCGCCGTGCCCTGCAGCATCAGGGGGACGTACTTCACGGCAACGCGCCGATTGCCGTTGGCGATGCTGACGGTTGTGGAGTAGTCGATGAGCCAATCTTCCGGCTTCACCGAGCCGTTGTACTTGGGTGTGTCTCTGGGGAGCGAGAACCCTTTGGGGAAGGGCTCGTCGCGGATGCGGGGGCCAAAGCATGGCGGGCCGACATCGTCTTCTTCTTCTAGCGCCAAGGATCGAGCAAGGCGGTCGATCCTGTGGCGGGCGTCGTTTTCGCCGACTCCTTCTCGGCGGCCGAGTCGGTCGCCAAGAGTCAGATGGGTGACAGGCGGTGGAGTGAGGCATCTTTCTCTTCGAGGCGGGGGAGGAGGCAGGTTTCCCTGGTGCTCTACCGCTCGAGGGCGGCCATCCGCGTCGTGCTCGATGGTAATGCGAGTCCGGCTGCGGCTGGCAGCCGACTCCTTGTCTTTCTTCTGGCGCGCGCCGCTCGCAGTCGGCGAGTGGGACGTCGCGGCGTGCTCCCGGCGCGGGGGATGGCTATCAGCTCGGGCGCCGGCTTCGTGCCGTTCTGCAGCCGCGTCGATCAGCTGCTGGATCCGTCTTGTCATGTAGGGGAGCTCGTCGGCTCCCAGCCCATTGAGCTCCTCTGCAGCCGCCTGAGCGGCTCGCAGATTCTCCAGCGGGGTGGCGTAGACGGGGCGATCTGCGCCGAGCATGCTGGCAACGGCTGCGCCGCGCTTCTGGACGAAGCCGGCTCGGCTCGGGCCGCTAGGCGGCGGCGTGCCGAAGGCAGCGCGGTCGACTTCGCGTTGGTGGGCCTCGGTGCGGCGTCTCATCGAGGCTATCTTCTTGCCGTCCGCGATGAGGGCAAGGCGGCGTGCCTCTAGGGTCTCGGCGTCGGCGTCGGCCGGGATGGGGACGGAGAGGTCGTGCATCGCCGCTTGCTGAGCGTCGCGGGCGTTCTCGCCCGAGTTGGAGACGTGGCTGATGACTAGCACTTCGGTGACAGCGCTGCTGCCACTGTCAGCTCGAGGGAGGGGGTCGTCGAAGACCACCACGTCGGAGGGGTAGGCGTCGAGCGACGCGGTGTCTGAGTCGATGAGCATCGGGTCGGTGGAGCCGACAGACTCCATGTCCGCAGCGGGCTCGCTGGAGACGTGAAGTTGGTCGAGGAGGCTGACGAGGCGGCTCTCGGGGTAGTCGGCGACGCAGGCTCGTCGGAGATGCGAGTCTCGCCGAGTAGATCGGCGAGGCGGCTCGCTGCGCAGGCGTCATCGACGCCTTGCAGCGCGTCGAGCCTAACGCCATCGGGCGCAGCAGGCTGGCTGCGCTCGCGGGGGAGGAAGAGGGTTCCCGTCCAGAACAGGTCTCCGGACGACGGTGCACCTGGCCCCACGGTGGGCGCCAAATGTCGGGTGGTTGGTGCGACATATGCCAAGGGATGGCTTATCATTGTGGGAGCCAATAGAACGTCGCCGGTGCCCGGAAACGGGATGAGGCGAAGACATGCACGCCGGCGAATCTTACCCAGGTTCGGGGCTCTCCGAGGAGATAACACCCCTAGTCCTGCTCTGCGGGGTCTCCGCATGATCACTAGATCGATAAAGGGTAGCTACAATCGCTCCTAGAGCTGCTGAGACCAAGGGAGAAAAAGAACAAGGCTAGCTCTTGCTTCTCTCTATCTATGGTGTGTGTGCTATGCGAGGGTGTTAACCTAGAAGCCAACCCTTTGCATGGGTGCTCCGGGGGGTTTATATAGGCCTACCCCCCGGGGGTACAATGGTAATCCGACTGGGAACTGGTCCCAGCCGTCAGTGTCTACGCTCGCCGGCTTCTCCGCCGGCTGCCGGCTACTTGGTCGACAGGCCGGTCCCACCGCCTAGGGTTTTTTCGGCGGCTGCTTACTGTAGCCGCGCCTCTGATGATGAGGGCTTTGTCGAGGTGAGCGTGGCTACAGTGGGCCGCCTCGAGGGCTATCACTGTAGCCTCACCTCGTCTTGTCATCTTAATGGGGCTCCTGCTTCGAGGAAGGGAGTAGCCGGCTTCTGGAGGCCGGCTATACTCTTGGCCGACTAGGAAAAGCCGGGCCGCCTTCACGCCTCTCTCTGGCTGAAGGGGCCCGCAGTCCTTGGGCCGTACAGGAGTGGGTCGTGGATGACGTCGAGGCTAGCGTGGCTACAGTGCCGAGCCGCAAGGGAGACGTCCCACCCGTACGGCCTCCTGTAGCCATGCCCGCCTCGGGCTTCGGGGGTCATGGGCCGCACTGTGTCCTCACCCCGTCACGTCGCCGTTATGGAGGGGTGATTGTGATCTTGGCCGGCTCCTAGGAGTCGGCGTCCTTCCTGGTCGGCTTCTTGGAGTCGGCCACCCCGTAGTGGTCCTGGGGAGGAGTCGGTGAGGCTGGGTCGCCTTCCGGGAGTCGGCTTTAGTGGTAGCCGGCCAGGGAAGGCGGCCCAAATGCTTGGAGTGCTTGAAGGCCCAAATGCCTGATAAATTTTCCGAAGAGCCAGGGGTAGTCGGTTAGGCTACCCGTGGCCATTTACTCCGACAGATTCGTGTTCGCTACTTTGATAATTAGATATGTGGGTGGACTGGTGCTTAGGTGCTGTTCTTACTTGAACAAACCTCCTACTTATGATTAACCCCCTCGCAAGCATCCGCAACTACGAGAAAAGTATTAAGATAAAATCTAACCATAGCATTAAACTTGTGGATCCAAATCAGTCCCTTATGAAGTAGCGCATAAACTAGGGTTTAAGCTTCTGTCACTCTAGCAACCCATCATCTAATAACTACTCCACAATGCATTCCCTTAGGCCCTAATAAGGTGAAGTGCCATGTAGTTGAAGCAAATATTCCCTAGAGGCAATAATAAAGTTGTTATTTTATATTTCCTTATAAATGATAAATGTTTATTATTCATGCTATAATTGTATTAACCGGAAACTTGATACATGTGTGGATACGTAGACAAAACACTGTGTCCCTAGTAAGCCTCTACTAGACTAGCTCGTTAATCAAAGATGGTTAAGTTTCCTAACCATAGACATGTGTTGTCATTTGATGAACGTGATCACATCATTAGGAGAATGATGTGATGGACATGACCCATCTGTTAGCTTGGCATATTTATCGTTCAGTTTTGTTGCTATTGCTTTCTTCATGTCATATACATATTCCTCTGACTATGAGATTATGCAACTCCCGGATACCGGAGGAATACCTTGTGTGCTATCAAACGTCACAACGTAACTGGGTGATTATAAAGATGCTCTACAGGTATCTCTGAAGGTTTTTGTCGGGTTGGCATAGATCAAGATTAGGATTTGTCACTCCGAGTATCGAAGAGGTATCTCTGGGCCCTCTCGGTAATACACATCATAAGAAGCCTTGCAAGCAATGTGACTAATGAGTTAGTTGTGGGATGATGTATTAAAGAACGAGTAAAGAGACTTGCCGGTAACGAGATTGAACTAGGTATGAAGATACCGACGATCGAATCTCGGGCAAGTAACATACAGATGACAAAGGGAATAACGTATGTTGTCATAACGGTTTGACCGATAAAGATCTTCGTAGAATATGTAGGAGCCAATATGAGCATCCAGGTTCCGCTATTGGTTATTGACCGAAGAGGTGTCTCGGTCATGTCTACATAGTTCTCGAACCCGTAGGGTCCGCGCGCTTAACGTTCGATGACAATTATGTATTATATGAGTTATGTGATTTGGTGACCGAATGGTGTTCGGAGTCCCGAATGAGATCACAGACATGACGAGGAGTCTCGAAATGGTCGAGAGGTAAAGATTGATATATAGAATGATAGTATTCGGACACCGGATGTGATCCGGATAATATCAGGTATTTATCGGACTACCGGGGGGGTTACCAGAACCTCCGAGGGAAAGATATGGGCCATATGGGCCATGAGAGGGGAGCACACCAGCCCACAAAGGGTGGCGCACCGTCCTATGGAAGCTAGCCGAATAGGAAAAGGAAAGGGGGGGTTCGGCCCCCCTTCCTTTCTCTCTTCTCCTTCCCCTTTTCCCCCTCCGGTAAAAAGGAAGGGGGGTGGGCCGAATTGGGTTAGGTCCCCAAGTAGGATTCCTCCTACTTGGGGCGCCCCATGGCAGCTCCCCTCCCCGTCCCACCTATATATATGTGGGGAGGGGGCGCCTAGAACACACACCAACAATTGTTAGCCATGTGTGGCGCCCCCCTCCATAGTTTACGCCTCCGGTCATATTCTCATAGTGCTTAGGCGAAGCCCTGCGCAGATCACTTCATCATCACCGTCGCCACACCGTCGTGCTGATGGAACTCATCTACTTCCTCGACACTTTGCTGGATCAAGAGTTCGAGGGACGTCATCGAGCTGAACGTGTGCAAAACTCGGAGGTGCCGAACGTTCGGTGCTTGATCGGTCGAAACGAGAAGAAGTTCGACTACATAAACCGCGTTGTCAAACGCTTCCGCTTTCGGTCTACGAGGGTACGTGGACACACTCTCCCCCCTCTCGTTGCTATGCATCTCCTAGATAGATCTTGCGTGAGCGTAGGAATTTTTTTGAAATTGCATGCTACGTTTCCCAACAGTGGCATCCGAGCCAGGTCTATGAGTAGATGACATGCACGAGTAGAACACAAAGAGTTGTGGCCGGTGATCGTCATACTGCTTACCAACAATATCTTATTTTGATTCGGCGGTATTGTTGGATGAAGCGGCCCGGACCAACCTTACATGACCACGTTCATGAGACCGGTTCCACCGACAGACATGCAACTAGTTTTGCATAAAGGTGGCTAGCGGGTGTCTGTTTCTCCAACTTTAGTCGAATCAAATTTGACTATGGCCGGTCCTTGTTGAAGGTTAAAACAACAAACTTGATAAATCACCGTTGTGGTTTTGATGCGTAGGTAAGAACGGTTCTTGCTAGAAGCCCGTAGCAGCCACGTAAAACTTGCAACAAGAAAGTAGAGGACGTCTAACTTATTTTTGCAGGGCATGTTGTGATGTGATATACGTTGTTGTATGAGATGATCATGTTTTGTAAAAGTTATCGGCAACTGGCAGGAGCCTTATGGTTGTCGCTTTATTGTATGAAATGCAAACGCCATGTAATTTCTTTACTTTATCACTATGCGTTAGCGATAGTTGTAGAAGCAATAGTTGGCGAGACGACCACGACGCTACGATGGAGATCACGGTGTCGAGCCGGTGACGATGGAGATCATGACGATGCTTTGGAGATGGAGATCAAAAGAAAAAGAAGATGATGGCCATATCATGTCACATATGTTGATTGCATGTGATGTTTATCTTTTATGCATCTTATTTTGCATAGTACGGCGGTAGCATTATAAGATGATCCCTTAAAAAATTTCAAGGTATAAGTGTTCTCCCTGAGTATGCACCGTTGCGACAGTTCGTCGTGCTAAGACACCACGTGATGATCGGGTGTGATAGGCTCTACGTTCACATACAACGGGTGCAAGATAGTTTTGCACATGCAGAATACTCGGGTTAAACTCGACGAGCCTAGCATGTACAGACATGGCCTCGGAACACTGGAGACCGAAAGGTCGAACGTGAAGCATATAGTAGATATGATCAACATAGAGATGTTCACCATTGACGACTACTCCATCTCACGTGATGATCGGACATGGTTTAGTTGATTTGGATCATGTATCATTTAGATGACTTGAGGGATGTCAATCTAAGAGGGAGTTCTTAAGTAATATGATTAATTGAACTTAATTTATCATGAACCTAGTCCTGATAGTTTTTGCATATCTATGTTGTAGATCAATGGCCCGTGCTACCGTTCCCTCGAATTTTAATGCATTCCTAGAGACAGCTAAGTTGAAAGATGACGATAGCAACTACACGGACTGGGTCCGTAACTTGAGGATTATCCTCATTGTTGCACAGAAGAATTATGTCCTTGATGCACCGCTAGGTGAAAGGCCTGCTGCAGGAGCAGATGCTGATGTTATGAACATCTGGCAAGCTCGATCTGATGACTACTCGATTGTTCAGTGTGCCATGCTTTATGGCTTAGAATCGGGACTTCAAATACGTTTTGAACGTCATGGACCATATGAGATGTTCCAGGAGTTGAAGTTAATATTTCAAGCAAATGCTCGAGTTGAGAGATATGAAGTCTCCAACAAGTTCTATAGCTACAAGATGGAGGAGAATAGCTCTGTCAGTGAACACATACTCAAAATGCCTGGGTATCATAATCACTTGACTCAGCTGGGAGTTAATCTTCCAGATGATAGTGTTATTGACAAAGTTCTCCAATCACTGCCACCAAGCTACAAAGGCTTCGTGATGAACTATAATATGCAAGGGATGGATAAGTAAATTCCTGAGCTCTTCGCAATGCTCAAAGATGCGGAGGTAGAAATCAAGAAGGAGCATCACGTGTTGATGGTTAACAAGACCACTAGTTTCAAGAAAAAGGGCAAAGGAAAGACGGGGAACTTCAAGAAGAATGGCAAGCAAGTTGCCACTCCCGGGAAGAAGCCCAAGTCTGGACCTAAGCCTGAAACTGAGTGCTTCTACTGCAAAGGGACTGGTCACTGGAAGTGGAACTGCCCCAAGTATTTGGTGGATAAGAAGGATGGCAAAGTGAACAAAGGTATATTTGATATACATGTTATTGATGTGTACCTTACTAATGCTCGTAGTAACGCCTGGTATTTGATACTGGTTCGGTTGCTCATATTTGTAACTCAAAACAGGGGCTATAGATTAAACGAAGATCGCTAAGGACGAGGTGACGATGTGCATCGGGAATGGTTCCAAGGTCGATGTGATCGCCGTCGGCACGCCACCTCTACATCTACCTTCGAGGTTAGTTTTAGACCTGAATAATTGTTATTTGGTGCCAGCGTTGAGCATGAACATTATATCTGGATCTTGTTTGATGCGAGATGGTTATTCATTTAAATCAGAGAATAATGGTTGTTCTATTTATATGTGCAATACCTTTTATGGTCATGCACCCTTGAAGAGTGGTCTATTTTTGTTGAATCTCGATTGTGGTGATACACATATTCATAATATTGATGCCAAAAGATGCAAAGTCGATAATGATAGTGCAACATATTTGTGGCACTTCCATTTAGGTCATATTGGTGTAAAGCGCATGCAGAAACTCCATGCAGATGGGCTTTTGGAATCACTTGATTATGAATCATTTGATACTTGCGAACCATGCCTCATGGGAAAGATGACTAAAACTCCGTTCTCCGGAACAATGGAGCGAGCTAATGACTTATTGGAAATAATACATACCGATGTATGCAGTTCGATGAGTGTTGAGGCTCGCGGCGGGTATCGTTATTTTCTGACCTTCACAGATGATTTGAGCAGATATGGGTATATCTACTTAATGAAACACAAGTCCGAAACATTTGAAAAGTTCAAAGAATTTTAGAGTGAAGTGGAGAATCATCATAACAAGAACATAAAGTTTCTACGATCTAATCGCGGAGGCGAATATTTGAGTTACGAGTTTGGCCTTCATTTAAAACAATGTGGAATAGTTTCACAACTCACGCCACCTGGAATACCACAACGTAATGGTGTGTCCGAATGTCGTAACCGTACTTTATTAGATATGGTGCGATCTATGATGCCTCTTACAGATTTACCACTATCGTTTTGGGGTTATGCATTAGAGACAGCTGCATTCACGTTAAATAGGGCACCGTCTAAATCCGTTGAGAGGACACCGTATGAAATGTGGTTTGGCAAGAAACTGTCGTTTCTTAAAGTTTGGGGTTGTGATGCTTATGTGAAAAAGCTTCAGCCTGATATGCTCGAACCCAAATCGGAGAAGTGCGTCTTCAAAGGATACCCAAAAGAAACTGTTGGGTACACCTTCTATCACAGATCTGAAGGCAAGATCTTTGTTGCTAAGAATGGATCCTTTCTAGAGAAGGAGTTTTTCTCGAAAGAAGTGAGTGGGAGGAAAGTAGAACTTGATGAGGCAATTGTACCTTCTCTCGAATTGGAAAGTAGCTCATCACGGAAAATCGTTCCCGTGATGCCCACACCAACTAGAGAGGAAGCTAATGATAATGATCATGAAACTTCAGATCAAGTTACTACCGAACCTTGTAGGTCACCCAGAGCACGTCCCGCACCAGAGTGGTACGGTAATCCAGTTCTAGAAGTCATGTTACTAGACCATGACGAATCTACGAACTATGAAAAAGCGATGATGAGCCCAGATTCCGATAAATGGCTTGAGGCCATGAAATCTGAGATAGGATCCATGTATGAGAACAAAATGTGGACTTTGGTTGACTTGCCTGATGATTAGCGAGCCATAGAGAATAAATGGATCTTCATGAATAAGACTGACGCTGATGGTAATGTTACTCTCTATAAAGATCAACTTGTCGCAAAAGGTTTTCGACAAGTTCAAGGAGTTGACTACGATGAGACTTTCTCACCCATAGCAATGCTTAAGTCTGTCCGAATCATGTTAGGAATTGCCGCATTTTATGATTATGAAATCTGGCAAATGGACGTCAAAACTGCATTCCTTAATGGATTTCTTAAAGAAGAGTTGTATATGATGCAACCAGAAGGTTTTGTCGATCCTAAAGGTGCTAACAAAGTGTGCAAGCTCCAGCGATCAATTTATGGACTGGTGCAAGCATCTCGGAGTTGGAATATACACTTTGATGAGGTGATCAAAGCATATGGTTTTATACAGACTTTCGGAGAAGCCTGTATTTACAAGAAAGTGAGTGGGATCTCTGTAGCATTTCTAATATTATATGTGGAGGACATATTGTTGATTGGAAATGATATAGAATTTCTGGATAGCATAAAAAGATACTTGAATAAAAGTTTTTCAATGAAAGACCTCGGTGAAGCTGCTTATATATTGGGCATCAATATCTATAGAGGTAGATCAAGACACTTAATTGGACTTTCACAAAGCACATACCTTGATAAAGTTTTGAAGAATTTCAAAAATGGACCAGTCAAAGAAAGGGTTCTTGCCTGTGTTACAAGGTGTGAAGTTGAGTCAGACTCAATACCCGACCACTGCAGAAGATAGAGAGAAAATGAAAGTGATTCCCTATGCCTCAGCCATAGGTTCTATCATGTATGCTGTTGGGGATATTACTATTGAGTATAAACCGGCCAGGAGGGGCCGGATTATGCCCATAATGAGTTATTCATATTGAAGCCCATGAAGACAAGGAATATGGCGCTTTACGGAGGAGATCTAACATGAAGGCCCAGGGCCCATAGGCGGATTAGGGCCCGTAGACATGAACCGCCATATGATATGTAACTTGTGTTGTAAGATATGAAAGGGTACAAACCGAGCCAGACATGTTTATGAGCCGGCCGGGATTCTGTGAAACGCCGGGCGTCAACCTGTGTATATAAAGGGATGACCTGGCGGCGGTTTAGGGACAAGAAACAACAACTCGAGAGCCAGGAATAGCGGATTCGCTCCCTGGTCATCGAAACCCTAGCAATTCCACATCAACTGGATTAGGCCTTTACCTTCACCGCAAGGGGCCGAACCAGTATAAACTCATTGTGTCCTTTGTCCCGCTTTAACCCCTTTAAGATAACCCGTCGCGATGTCTCCAAGACTAAGTCCTTTCACTAGGACATCTACCGTGACAAAACCACGACAGTTGGCGCCCACCGTGGGGCTATCACACGATGGTTTCAAGTTCTTAGAGGGCAGCTTCGAAGGGCTCAAGGGATACGCTGTGGGCCGGATGACCAAGAGTCGTCGCGGCAAGCTCTACATCGACGGCGCAGGCTGGGGCCCCGAGGCCGGCTCAATTGAGTACGGGTACCGGGTCCCCTTCGGTGGCATTCACGTTTTCATTGGCAAGATCGGCGAACCGGGCCCTGAGCCGGACATCTGCACCGACATCGTCGAAACGGCTCAGTGTGCGAGACCCGCCCGGGTTCAGCCTGCCATGAAGCGTGCCTTCGTGGGAGTCATCCACGGAGCGGAATCTGAGGTTAGATCGGCATCTGGTGGTGAAACCGTCGTTTATTCTGATGACGAGTCATCTACTGGAGAGACTGAGTCATCGTACCAGCTGCAAGATGGCCGGTTTGGGGGCTGTTCCGATGGCGACAGTATTCCGGACCCCTTCGATCCGCCGAGCCGGGTTGCGATATTTATGGCCGTACACAGCCTGCGCAGCACTCTTCGACCGCAGCAGCAATGATTTCCGGATCGGTAGCAGCGACAGCAGCCGGGGCAGGAGGCCCTACGCGATCGCCGGCTCAGGTTTTGACCGACTTATTTGACGCTTTGGCAACGCTACTAGCGGCAGAAGTTAATCTGGCGAATCAGGATGACCATAACGCGGAAGTTGCAAAAGTGAAGAATCAGATGGCTCAGGCCAAAGCAGACCTGGCAGCTGAGGACACCAGGATGGCTGCAGAGCGGGCCGAGTTGGAGGCACAGGCTTACCGGCTTATGTTGGATCATAGTGCGTCAAATGATGTCATGAGGAGAAGGTACCGGTCTCACCTGCCTCCGGTTTATGAGGCAAGGAATCTCTTTAACACGCCAGGAGCAGGAACCAGTAACCAGCTAGTGGTAAACCAGGCGGAGGCACCTGGAACGGGGGCGCCCACTACTAGGAAAACGACTATAGCTAATATGGACACTAATGGCGCACCATGTATGTGGTGCGCCACTGCTATAGCAGTGGCGCACCAGATACATGTACGCCATTATAGGCCACATTACTAATGGCGCACCTGGTGTGTGGTGCGCCATTACTAGTTTTGAAAAAAAAGATAAAAAAATTGTTAGCAGTGGCGCACCAGGGGATAGTGCGCCATTACTAGTTAAAACTAGTAATGGCGCACTATCCCCTGGTGCGCCACTACTAACATGTTTTTTTAATATTATTTTTTCAAAACTAGTAATGGCGCACCACACACCAGGTGTGCCATTAGTAACCCTGGTTACTAATGGCGCATTCTTAGGTGGTGCGTCATTGGTAACCTGGGAGCAGCTAGATATTTTGGACAGCCACCTACCACACTCACTTTCCCCACTTCATTCTCTCCACCTCTACCAAGCTTGGTCTCGGCTGCCTCCTCTCCTCACCTCATTTGCACCATAGATTCACCCAAATTAAGTGGTTAAATTTCCTTTTTTTGATAGGTAAGTAAGGGGAAAGCTTTCTTTATGTTCTAGATCTAGTTTTTTCTCCCTCCAACAACGTACACACTTTTTATGGCCTAGATCTACGTATGTTTGTGGTGTTGCATATGTTTGTGTTTGCAGGTATCGGTATTTGAAATGCGATAGTTGCCAATATTTTGCCAGAATGTTGATTCATTTCCGTTTCGGCGAGAATTTGGCACTATGCATTCTTTTTTGTCCTATTTTTAGACAAAGTCATGCCAAAAAAAATTTTGGTTCTAAAATATCATTTTGCTCTACCCCTCAGGCGACCATGGTCCGCACGATGACCGAAGGCATCATGAATAGGTTTTTGAGCTCCGCGAAGGCCGAGATGCTTCAAAAGAACGAGACGGAGATAAGATGTCCGTGTCGAAGATGCAAGCTGAAGAGCCTTATGGACCCGGATTCCGTACAGGTGCGGGACCACCTGCTCTTGCGTGGTTTCATGGATGGCTATCGGTGGCAAGGTGATGAAGATGATTATGAAGTCGTCCATGGGGGCCGGGCAAGAAATGAGGAAGGGCAGCAAGACAACCGTGGCGAGGGCGGGCGAGAAGACGAAGAATCTCCAGGACATGATCACGAAGTAGATGCAGTACACAGTCATCATGTAGAAGATGCCGGACATGATGATGAGGAAGATCAAGACGAAGGGCATGATCATTAAGATGAAGATGCCGGAGCAGACAACGATGGACCATCGATGGGCTAGGTGCAGGACCCTCATATTCAAGAGCTGCTTCTCAAGCAGACGGATAACGCAAGAGCTGCCGACCGAGAGAAAGCCGAGCTGGATCAACAGGAGATAGACGCGGTTACTCCATTGTATGAAGGATGCAGGCCCGAGGATACCCGCCTGAAAGTAACGCTCATGGCTCTGGAGATGAAGGTAAAACACAAAATGACCGACACATGCTTCGACGAGAACATGTCATTATGGCACGAACGTCTTCCCAAGGGGAACAAGTGCCCGACCAGTTTCGAGGAGGCGAAGAAAATCGTGTGTCCTCTGGATTTACCGCACATGAAATACCATGTGTGCATGAACAATTGCATCATTTATCGGGACGAGCACGCGGAGTCTACCATATGTCTGGTGTGCGGCGTCACTCGATACAAGAAGAGGAAGAAAGCTCCTCGAAAAGTGGTGTGGTACTTTCTGATCACTCCTCATCTGCAGCGGTATTTCGCGGACCCTAAGCTAGCAAAGCTCCTGCGTTGGCACGCGGATAGGGAGGAGAAGAAGCGAGAAGATGACGGAACTGATCTGGAGATAAATAAAAAAGACAAGATGCTGAGTCACCCTAGGGATGCAAGCCAGTGGCAAGCGTTGAACTTTGAACACCCAGAATTTGGGGACGATCGAAGGAACATCGTGCTGGGCGCGAGCACCGATGGAGTCAATCCGTTTGGCAGCTAGAGAAGCACACATAGCACCTGGCCTGTGTTTGTGTGGATGTACAACCTTCCCCCCTGGTTGTGCATGAAGAGGAAGTACATTCACATGAGTATGCTAATTGAAGGGCCGAAACAACCAGGGAACGACATCAATCTGTATCTGGGGCTGCTAAAAGAGGAGCTAGACACGCTGTGGAAAACGCCAGCCAATACGTGGGACGCCGCAGAGAAAGAATATTTCCCTATGAGAGCCGCACTGCTCACGACGGTGCATGACTATCTCGGTTACGGATATGTCGCGGGGCAGGTGGTCCACGGAATTTGTGCATGCATCAGGTGCATGGATGACACAACGTATCTCCAGCTAGATAGAGATCTCGGGTCTTCGAAAACCGTGTTCATGGTACATCGAAGGTGGCTTCGCGATGATGACTCATGGAGAAAACGCAAGGATCTGTTCGATGGTGAAACCGAACCCCGAAGACGCCCACGTATGAGGAGCGGCGAGGAAATAGATGAGCTGTTGAAAAATTGGAAAGATTGCCCACCGCCGGGAAAGAAGCGAAAGGCGCCAGAACCGGGACAGAAGCGAAAGGCGCCAGAGCCGCTGCTGAAGGTATGGAAAAGGAGGTCTGTTTTCTGGGACTTGCCGTACTGGAAGATCCTCCGTGTGCCTCATAGCCTTGATGTCATGCCTATCACGAAGAACGTGTGCGAGAGTCTGCTTGGTACCTTGCTCAACATGCCAGAGAGGACCAAAGATGGGCCGAAAGCAAGGGCAGACTTGAAATCAATGGGCATCAGGGAGGAGCTTCACGCTAATAATGATGATGAGGCGATGGACACGGAAAGTCGTCGCAAAGGCAAAAAGGCCAAGAAGATCGGAAATGACTACCCTCCCGCGTGCTTCACTCTAAGTCAGGAAGAGATCGAGCAGTTTTTCACTTGCCTCGTAGGAGTAAAACTTCCTTACGGTTACGCGGGGAAGATAAGTAGATACCTAGACTCAGCGAAGCAGAAGTTCAGCGGGATGAAGTCTCACGACTGTCACGTGCTGATGACGCAGATACTTCCAGTTGCAATCCGTGGGATCATGGACGCGCATGTCCGTGAAACGCTATTTGGCCTATGCAACTTTTTCGACGTCATCTCTCGGAAGTCGGTTGGCGTGAGGCAACTCAGAAGGCTACAGGAAGAGATCATGGTGATACTATGCGAGCTTGAGATGTACTTCCCGCCCGCATTCTTTGACGTTATGGTGCATCTGCTGGTCCATATCGTGGAGGATATCATCCAACTCGGGCGGACGTTCCTGCACAGCATGATGCCGTTCGAAAGGATGAATGGTGTCATCAAAGGATACGTTCTCAACATGTCACGTCCAGAGGGAAGCATAGCCAAGGGCTTTCTGACCGAAGAGTGCATCTCCTACTGCACTAATTATCTAGGCATCGAGAACCCCGTTGGTCTGCCCGTCAACAGGCACCTCGGCAGGCTCGCTGGATGTGGTCACCATGAGGGTCGCCGCGAAATGCATGTCGACTTCGAGGGTCGACTCGCCGACTTTGAAAGAGCAAACCTAGTCGCGCTACAACACATAGACGTGGTCGATCCTTGGGTGGTAGAGCACAAAACCTTTATTGAGAAGACGTACAATGACCGAGGCCAACAGAGGACGGACGGAGATATAATCAAAGGGCACAACTCATGTTTCACGCATTGGTTCAAGGAGAAGCTTCTGTCGTACCCTTTACATGATGATTCTTCCGCGGAAGAAAAACTCATATTCGCCTTGTCACAGGGCGCCGAGCACAACCTGATGACCTATGAGGCGTACGATATCAACGGCTACACATTCTACACCGAGGAAAAGGACATGAAGAGCGATGGTTATCAGAACTCCGGGGTAACGATGGAATCCTACACCGGTAACAACAAGGACAGATACTACGGAAGCATCGAGGAGATCTGGGAGCTGAGCTACGCTGGAGAGAAGGTCCCGATGTTCCGTGTCAGATGGGCCAAGAGCGTCCTAAAAGAAGATCGGTATTTCACCACCATGGTTATACCCGAAGCTAAATCCAAGACCGCGGGCGCAAACGTCACCGCGAAAAATGAGCCATGGGTACTGGCTTCCCAAGTGGACCAATGCTTCTTCATTACCGACCCGTCAAAGCCCAGTCGTGTTGTCGTGAGGAGAGGCAAAAGGAAGATCATCGGAATGGATGGAGTCGCCAATGAGCAAGACTTCGACAAGTACGGCGACCCGAAGATGGAACATGACAATGACGATGAAGTACCATACACCACAAGAAGAAGCAGGATCACCCTACCTAAAGGACGTCCGTTCAAGAGAAGAACTCCTTTTGCGAAAAGGAAGGGCAAGAAGATTGTGAAAAGATAGCTAGCTAAGATCGATTGTATTCAAATTGTAGTCTTCATTTCTCGATTGTATTTCGACATATGGAAATGACATTTCTTCTGTTCTAGTCCTCATGAATATTTATTTATGTTTATTCTGGTATACCAATTTTTATTTATGTTTATTCTGGTATTGAATTTCTAACTCACAAAAGTATTGAATTTGTTAATATTTTTTGAACTCATGAATATTTTTAAATTTCATGGGCACTTTTTGAATTCATGAATATTTTTTCAAATTTGATGATATTTTTTCATATTCATAAATGTTTTACCAATTCACAAATGAATGCAACTAAAAATCCAAAAAAAAGTTACTAATGGAACACCAGGAGAAGGTGCGCCATTGCTATCAAGGTACTTATGGCACACCCCTAGGAGGTGCGCCATTGGTATACCAATTTTTATTTAGGTTTATTCTATTATTGAATTTCCAACTCACAAAAAGTATTGAATTTGTTAATATTTTTTGAACTCATGAATATTTTTAAATTTCATGGGCACCTTTTGAATTCATGAATATCTTTTCAAATTTGATGATATTTTTTCATATTCATAAATGTTTTACCAATTCACAAATGAATGCAACTGAAAATCCAAAAAAAAGATAGTAATGGCGCACCAGGAGAAGGTGTGCCATTGCTATCATGGTACTTATGGCACACCCCTAGAAGGTGCGCCATTGGTAACCCTCCCCCCACTCCCACTTACTCCCCTCTCCCTCTGGCCTCTCTCCCTCCCTCGCCAGATCCACCTCGCCCCACCTAACCCAACGACCCCCACGGGAGCACGCCGCCGTTCCCCCGCGCCCGCTCCCGGCTCCCAAATCCCAAATCCCCTCGAACCCTAGCCCCCTGCCCTCCCCACGAACCCTAGCCGCCCCTGCCCTCGAGCGCGAGCCGCAGCCAATCCAGCCACCGGCGGGGCAGCGCGAGCAGCGGCCGGTCCAGCCACCGGCGGGGCGGTGCAAGCGGCAGCCGGTCCAGCCACCGGCGGCGCGGCGCGAGCAGCGGCCGGTCCTACCACCGGTGGGGCGGCGCGACCTTGACCTCTCCAGGTACAGGGCCTCCCCACCGGCGGGGCTCCTGTGCTTCTCCACTCCGGCGGTGCTTCCCTGCTCCGGCTCGCCCAACCCAGCAGCACACTCCACCACCACATCTCTCTCTCTCTCTCTGCACCACCACACTCCACCGTTTCTCATTGTATTTCTTATGTCGTGGTGAAGGTTGCAGAGGTGGAAGGGAAGCAGAGGACAAGCTGCTCACCGTTCGACCATACTCTCAGGACAAGGTGCTCACGGAGGTGCCCAAGTACAAGCAGACCATCTTCTCCGTCCTCCCCTAGGTAACTTCATCTTCATCCCACATTCTACTCTGCTCGTTCGTACCTTAATTGTGTATCAAAGTTGCAAACTACTGTAGGTAGTAATTTGTTTGTCTGAATGCACCTGCACCTGCTTTTGGTTGCTTATGTTCCAGCACATGGAGTGGAGTAGTGCTTTATTATATTATATTCAGATCAGATAGTTGTTGGAGTGGTGTATACATTGGTTGATGATGATATAAAGTCTAGTCTGGATAGTTGGTTGATGATACACTAGTAGTATAAAGTGTAGGTGGTTACTCCACAACAAACTCTGCCTGGCTTGTGCAAAAGAGAAAAACAAGTCTGGCTCCTTCAGACTTGTTTTTAAACCAACATGGCAATTTTAAAGTGTAGGTGGTTACTCTCTCTCTCTCTTAGTGACTAAAAGGCTATAAACTATAATTAGAAACCAATCAGAACAGTCTCCAAGCAGCTGCTGAGGATTCTGTAGTAACTTCAGGAAGCTCAGCTCGAGTGTTTTTAAACCTATCAACCTTTGCACTTTTACTGTGCCATCTAGTGTTAAGTTCACACAAACTGCATCCAACATGGCAATTTTATTTATAATGCGGTCTCCGGTCAAATGTGAATGCTAGATGATGCCGGCTCCCGTTACACCTTTAGGGGTCAGAGAAATGACATGTTCAAAGATTATGTTTCACTCCTCTGCTTTGACCTCATGGCCAATCCCTCCACTGCTAAAAACTCCTTTAATCAGTTCAGACTGCACCAATGACATTTTGCTCTCAACTGACATAATAATGCTAGTATAGTGGTCAAGAAACTAAGTGTTGGCTAGCTGTTTTACACTTATTTTTTACAATTTATAGTAGTATGTGGTAAATTCTTACTCTAAGCAAGGTAATTAAGTAAATTGCTACATGGTCACTACACTAGTACAATGTTGCTCTCTTCAGCTAGCATAGATAGGGCCAGTTAAGGCAGGCAAGCAAGCAAGCAAGCAAACAAGGATGGATTCTCTGACCCATTTGCTTTCCTTTTTGTTCTCTTTAACCACACACATACTCCTCTGTCCAAGTTGTGAGTCCTTCAACTTGTGATGCTGCTGCTACTTGTTCACTTCTGCTGTTGTACTAATGTTTTTTCTCGAGAGAACCGACCGAACCAATGATTCTCTTGTACTACTTGTTCACTGCTGTTGTTGTACTAGTGTTGTACCAAGGGGTCATCTGGTTCACTGCTGTTGTTTTTTCTCGAGAGAACCAAACCCAAAGTACATGCTATAAAAACTGTATTCACTGTTGCTGCTGCTGTACTACTTGTGATGATGTTGCTGCTGTACTACTTGTGATGCTGCTGCTACTTGTGATTTTGTCAACTTGTGATGCTGCTGCTACTTGTGATCTTCTGAAATGACCCCTTTCTCCTGAAATGTTGATTAATTTCCGTTTCTGTTGAGAATGGGGCACTCCTAGGTCAAGAAAATTAGCAAAGGTCATGCCCAATATTCTTGACCTAGAAGGTGGTCGATTCTCAACCGAAACAAAAATTAATCAACATTTATAGTTTGACCTAGAAGATGCCCAATTTATTAACTCTAGTAGTGTACTCCTGTTAATATTGCAAACATAACTGGAAGTTTTGAGACTAATAATGCATTGCAGTAGAATCAGCCGCTATATCCTCCATCCCGTCCCACCGGAGCAAGCAAACCTACAAGCTGCTCCTCATGTTTCCCCCCTCTACTAGTAGACTGGAACTTCCCAATGATGGCTGGTTTGCAAGTTGATCAAACTAAATACATACAGTATAGAGCTGAATGCGCTTCAGTCCATGTGGTGGTTCAGTTTGAGAATTGGGTCCAGTCCAAAACTTTGAGATGGTAGGCTTTCTTTTGGTTCTCACAAATAACAAGTCAATAATGCATTACAGTAGAAACAACCTATACTTTCTAATTATTTTAGATTACATGCCGAATAACCTAACAGCCATCGAAATCTAGTTTGAATCAAAAAATGTGAGAAAACCCATCGATTGAGGCGGACAACTAGTTGTAGATGAGGAAGGGCATTTGAGGCCCCATCGAGTCTATGAAGATGTGATGGGTCCTGATATATTGACTTGTGGATTTATTTTTTCCTAGACTGCATTTAAGAAATAACTCCAGTAGCCTTTTTTTCCTATTTAGAGTGAACATGGCCAACAACGATGAGGCCGACGGTTCGGGCAAGGCATTCTGGGAGCTATCCCAGGAGATGGAGGAAGAACCTCACCGCTATGAGGACGTCGCGGAAGACACCGATCCCGACTACACAACCCCTAGTGGCATCGGGGATGACACCACTGATAGTGCCGCCGAGGATGCCACCACTGATGATGGCAGCGCACGCACAGATGGCAGCCAACCGAAGAGGCAACAGAAGGACCGGCGCCCGAACGTGCTCGGCACCGTCAAGGAGGAATTTACTGAAGTGTCCTCCAGTGGGCATCCAACGGCGCCCAAAGAATTAGTCAGTGGGTACGCGAGACATCTCGGGTGCATTCTCTGGAGCACCGTCTCGATCAACACCGAGAACCTAAGGCATCGTGACTGAGGGAATTTGCGCAACCTCCTCTTCATGAAGCTGCACGAACGATACAAGTTCCCTGGTGACTTCGCAAACACACGCCTCTCAGGGAATAAAGTGAACAGTGCCGCCCTCACGAAGATGAGCACGGCCCTGGCTACTTGGAGAGCCGCGGTGAAGAGAAGGATTCTAAGAGGTGATAGTTATGAGAAGATCAAGGAGACAAATCCTTCGATCAGCGAAGCTGACTACCTGGAGTTCAAGATCAAGTGCGAGAGCAACGCATCTGCGGAATCAAGTCAGTGGGGGAAAGATATGCGGGACTTGAACTTAGGGGTCCACAAACTCGGTCCCGGTGGTTACAGAGTGGCGGAACCTATATGGGACAAGGAGGACGCTGAGCGTGCCGAGCAAGGCCTACCGCCCCTCTTCGATAAATACCGTGACAAGCAGACCAGGAACTATGTCAGGGCCCGGTACAAGATGGACCCAGTAACAAAGGAGCTTACCACGAATCCGAAGACCAAGGCGCTTGAGCTTGTTCTGGTAAGGAATACACCCCCGTGTAATTAGCTCCATATGGTTGCATTCTAATTAATGAAGCCAAATTTCTAAATGGTTCACGTTCCTTCCGCAGGACACTGAAAGCAGTAGCGCGGGGTCGTCTCAGAGCTCCCCTTGGGACACCACTTTAAATAGGGCGTTGAACGTAATGAAACACGAGGATAAGTTCAGTAAGCCGTCGTCAGCTGGTCGTGTGGCCGACAAAGGCTTGTCCACGAAATGGTCGGAATACTATAACGCTGGGTGAAAGGAGAGAAAGACCAACTCGGAAAGCCAGGAGCGCGAGGTTCATGAACTCAAGGCACAAGTGGTGCGGATTCCGGAGATAGTCGAAGAGCAAGTGCGAGACCAACTGGAAGCGACGATCACCGCCATTGTGCCTACCTTGATTGAGGGGCTGCAGGCATGGATTGCGGGCGGCCAATAGGGGCTGCCCCCGATTCCCAGCTTCACGGGCAGCAACTCGCACAACGCGCCGACGGCGCCATTGGTATCTCCGGCGGAGGCGGCATTGGTGTCTCTGGCGTCGGCGCCGGCATTGGAGCTTAATGCACCCGGGTGTGGGTAGAATGCGCCGGCCGGCACCTCGGCAGCAAGCGGCCCCTCCGTCACTTGCACGCCCGCCATTGGCAGTGCCTCAACATTAGCCGAGCTCAACGCCATCATGGTAACTAAGCCTCTCGGCCGATGACTTCATCTCCTTGCCTTTGACTGGGCATCCCTGACGCCCTACATGTTTTCGCAGGGCGCCGCCGACGTTCCATGCACTCTCCTGCACTTCGTGGACGGCGAGTTGATCGATGTCGCCAAGGCCAGAATCGTTCAACCGGGCAACCGCGTGTTCCACGGTAATCCGATGCCACCCACCGTGTATAGGGTTCAACTGGTTTGGGTGCTGCGGGGCTGCGACAACTTGTTACCTCCGTATCGACCCCCTGGGGCCGACGAAGATGATGTGATGACCCTCAGCGCCTGCATAAGCTAGTCCATCCTTTGGCCGAAGAGCCAGATTCGTTTGGGGGCGGGGGACACCACCCCACAGAAAACACCGCCAGTCGTGCCGGTGCCAAGCCATGGCAAGACCGCCGCAACGCTACCGCCGTCAGCTGATCCGGACATGCATATGGCATAGGATCCGGACGACGACGATGGTAAATTTACCAACGTCGATAAGTACTTCAACGAACATGGGTACGATGACGAATTCTTGGGGCCTCCTTCTGAAGAACCCAACCCTGCAAAAGACAATCGCGATCTAGCTGGTACCGCGGAGAAACCCAATTGCAACAGGCGTCGTCTGGCGTTCAGTTCTCAGGAGACGCCTCCAGCTGCCACCTTCACCGAGCCTCAGATAGCCGAGGTGCGAAATATTATCAGCCCCAACACACTCAAGAAGGTGGTCTCTGAGCAGAACTCGATCCCATTACAGCAGAAGAAGCAGAAGGGACGGAAAAGAAAAAATAACATGGGTGCGAGCCAGCCGGCACCGAGTATGATCCGTGCTCAGGACGGGCCACCTTCACCTAAGGATATCTCGAGGAGGGTGCATGTGGCGGGTAGGCCGATGCTACCGACTAATCTGCTCAATGCTGCAACCGGTGCTATGCGGAGTCAGCATGACGGTGTTCTTTCTTTGGAGAAGCGGCGTCTCTCTGAGAATGATGTGGCATACCCGGTTTTCGTGGCCAAGGTGCCAGAGGGCAAGGGCTTTGTCGATAGCACCATCAGGGGTATGATCGTCCTGTGGTTTGATGACATCTTCGCTATGTTTAACCTTCATCCGCTGCACTACACCTTCATTCGGCTATCTTCGCTCAGTATGGAGATGTGGATCATTAGAGACAAGACCCCGGACATCGTGATAGTCGACCCCTTCTACATGCGTGCCAAGATCTTGGCAGCGCTGGGGACCGGCAAGTCGCGATTCATACCTCGAAGGCGTCATTCTGGCGAACCCAGATAAGGATAACTTCCTCGTGCCTTACTTTCCCGAGTAAGTCATCCCCTCACCGCCCCGTAACATATGATTTCTTAGATTTCGATCGTTCTTTCTTTTCTAACATTCCGTGTTTTGTGCAGTGACACACATTGCACACTCGTCCTCTTAAGCCCGAAATATTCCATGGCCACGTATTTCGACTCGGACCATCAGTCGAAGAAAGACTACACAAATATCAAGAAAGTTCTTGATGATGCTCTCCCCGGCTATGCCAAATCTGGAGGCACCTTCAGGAGGCCAATTTGTAGGTACGGCAAGCACGTGTTCACCCACGTAACGACGTTCCCCTGCGTTAAGCAGCCACCTGGCGGTCAGAAGGATGCCTACTACGCCCTCCATCACATGCGGGCGATCGTACGGGATCATAATCACCTTCTGCTACCAACTAATCTCAAAGATTGGGTCGCACGCTTGTCGGCAATCCAGGACGCGAACATCAGACAAGAATTATTTCGCATCCAGTTGGAGTTTGCGGAAATCATCCATCAAGATGTCCTTTGTACCTCGGGGCAGTTCTACCTCAAATATCAACTGTCCAACAGTGAAATAGAAACAACGCTACAAATGCAGGCTGACAACGATTGCGATTTCATGACCATCACGAAAGACGGCGGCTTCATCCACGCTCCGGTCCCTGAGTCGAGTCGGAAGTAATGATGCTATGTAGTTCTGAAATATCTATTAGCTCATGTTGTAATTAAACTTTAATGAACTTGTATGTCTATTTAGTTTGGACAGTCGTTCAACTTATATGTAATCGATGCTATTTATTAGTAGGACCATGAATCGTGCTATTAATGTGTTGCTTTTCTCTTCTGATCCTTTTGTTGCATACTTATATATTGCTTATATATTGTCTGCGAATTGCTACTAATGTTTTGTTTGTCTAGTGCATAGAGATGCCGTCGTATGTCGTGTACAAGGGTAAGGTTCCCGGAGTCTACGACGACTAGGAGGAGTGTCGGAGATAGCTTCACCGTTTCAGCGGTAACAGTTACAAAGGGTACACCACTAGGGCGGAGGCGGAAGCTAGATACGCGCGCTATCTAGCAGGAGAGAGGAGGGAGCGGAGGAGGAACCGGATGAAGACCAGTTTCATCGCGATGATGCTCATCGTGACCGCAGCTCTCTTCTATGCGATGGTAGTTTAGATGATCGATATCGACTTTGTAATGTGACAACAAACTCAGCTAATATATATGATGAACTTTGCTAATGTCTCGAGACCTAAACTTGGCTAATGTTTGAACTTTGTTCGCTATTTCGAATTTGGAGACTAATATGATGAATTCTATTGTGTGATGTTTATATTCTGTGCTGTGTAATGTGTATTTTGTAACATGTGCAAATAGCAGATATTTTGTAACCTGTGCAAATACCAGAAAAGCAAAAAAATAATAATTCCTAATATTCATAGTAGTGGCGCACCATATTGAGCATTAGTGGCGCACCAGGGCTAAATACCAGTGGCGCATTATGGGGCATAGTAATGGCGCACTTGGGGGCATACGTGAAGGTAAATATGGCCCCCTAGGAGGCATAGTAATGGTGCACTGTTGGACATACTAATGGCGCACTGCCAGGTGCGCCACTATTATCTGGTATACTAATGGCGCACCAGAGGTGCGCCATTAGTATTTGTTATTAGTGGCGTGGTAATAGTGGGGCACCTATTGTGCGCCATTAATGGCCAAAATAGGTGCGCCACTAACAGGCCTTTTTCTAGTAGTGGCCGGTTCAGCCGCGCACGATGGATCCACCTCTTCAGAACAATGTCCTGTCGCAGCATATTTCAACGCCCCCGGGTCATTACTCTAACCCGTTGGATATCATCGTTGTCGCCGCTTCACGATTGGCAGCTCTCCCGATCGAAGGCGAGTCTCCAGTAGAAGTTGAAACACGACGGGCTAGAGAGCTCCTTCAGACAGCTTTGACTCAGCAGCAGGCCTATTCATACAGCCGCGAGAGGATTCATTCTACCCCTCGCCCAAGCCGGAGTTACAGCAGGCAAATGGATGAACCGACCGTGTCGAGCAGTGCGCGGAATCGTAATCCGCCTCATGGCCATAACCCGGCGGGTGGCGGTGTTGATGCTCAGAACATGGTGGACCAAGGAAGAGCACGTCGCGAAGCCGAGCTAGCGGCGTAGTACGCGGCCCGTCAGCTTACTCCGGTTCGTCCAACAACTTCGATGGAGCCAGGAGTTACCTCCAGTTCTTTGGGGGTGCCGTGTCTGACCCCGGCTTTACGTAATGTATGGCTGCCCAAGGATTTCAATGGTCCACGTAAAGTGCCCAATTACACTGCCGACTTATCCCCCGAGTCATGGGTTGAAAGCTATGAGATGGCAATGGAGATGCTGGATGTGGATGATGCGGCATGTACTAAATATTTCACCATGATGTTGGAGGGAACAACTCGCACTTGGTTGAAAAACTTGCCGGCTAACTCCATTGGGTCATGGACCGAGTTAAGGGCCCGATTTATCCAGAATTTCAAGGACACGTGCAAGCATCCCATGTCAATTGTGGACTTAGCTGCCTGTGTCCAAGAGGAAGGAGAATCAACAACCCATTGGGTGCGCAGGGTTTCAGAAATCTTGCATTCATCGGACCGCAGCAACGCTGATACAACAGTTGTAACGTTGGAAGGCAATTGTCGGTTCGCGCCTCTGAAGCTGAAGTTGGGACGGCTCAAGCGTCATTGCAATGACATGGGGACGCTTATGGCAGCTCTGGTTAAGTATGCTGACTCTGATAGTACCAAGGACCCTGAGTCTGACGATGAAAAGCCGGGAAAGGGAAAGAAGAGTGGCAGCACCAAAGGGCAGCAGCATAATCCGACAGGTCATGGAAACAGCGGTAAGAGTAAAGCGGATAACAGTCTAGATTTTGTGGCTAACACCAACACGCAGGATAATGGTCAGCGTTGTAAGGGTAAACCGCCCCCGCGGAGTGGAGGATCAGGTCGCAATCTTGAGCGCCTGTTAAACCAGCCTTGCCCAAAGCACGGGTCGCGAGAAAGGCCAGCCACGCACCTCTGGAAGGATTGCTTTATTATGCGAGAGTTCAAAAATCCGGATCTTTTCCAATATGATCATGGACCGTCCGGCGGGTCAGGACCCGGTTCTCATGGGCCTGATACGTCTCCAACGTATCTATAATTTTTTATTGTTCCATGCTATATTATATTCTATTTTGGATGTTTAATGGGCTTTATTATACACTTTTATATTATTTTGGGACTAACCTATTAACCGGAGGCCCAGCCCAGAATTGCTGTTTTTTTGCCTATTTCAGAGTTTCGCAGAAAAAGAGTATCAAATGGAGTCCAAACGGAATGAAACCTTCGGGAACGTGATTTTTGGAACAAACGTGATCCAGAGGACTTGGACCCTATGTCAAGAAAGCAATCAGGAGGGCACGAGGTAGGGGACGCGCCTACCCCCCTAGGCGCGGCCTCCACCCTCCTGGGGCCCATGTTGGTCCACCGACGTACTTCTTCCTCCTATATATACCTACGTACCCCCAAACTACTAGATACGGAGCCAAAAACCTAATTCCACCCCTGCAACCTTCTGTACTCGTGAGATCCCATCTTGGGGCCTTTTCCGGAGCTCCGCCGGAGGGGGCATTGATCACGGAGGGCTTGTACATCAACACCATAGCCTCTCCGATGATGTGTGAGTAGTTTACCTCAGACCTTCGGGTCCATAGTTATTAGCTAGATGGCTTCTTCTCTCTCTTTGGTTCTCAATACAAAGTTCTCCACGATTCTCGTGGAGATCTATTCGATGTAATCTTCTTTTGCGGTGTGTTTGTTGAGACCGATGAATTGTGGGTTTATGATCAAGTTTATCTATGAACAATATTTGAATCTTCTCTCAATTCTTTTATGTATGATTGGTTATCTTTGCAAGTCTCTTCAAATTATCAGTTTGGTTTGGCCTACTAGATTGATCTTTCTTGCAATGGGATAAGTGCTTAGCTTTGGGTTCAATCTTGCGGTGTCCTTTCCCAGTGACAGCAGGGGTAGCGAGGCATGTATTATATTGTTGCCATCGAGGATAACAAGATGGGGTTTATATCATATTGCATGAGTTTATCCCTCTACATCATGTCATCTTACTTAAAGCGTTACTCTGTTCTTTTGAACTTAATACTCTAGATGCATACTGGATAGCGGTCGATGTGTGGAGTAATAGTAGTAGATGCAGGCAGGAGTCGGTCTACTTGTCACGGACGTGATGCCTATATACATGATCATACCTAGATATTCTCATAGCTATGCTCAATTCTGTCAATTGCTCAACAATAATTTGTTCACCCACCGTAATACTTATGCTCTCGAGAGAAGCCACTAGTGAAACATATGGCCCACGGGTCTATTTTCCATCATATTAATCTTCCAACACTTAGCTATTTTCATTGCCCTTTTATTTTACTTTGCATCTTTATCATAAAAATACCAAAAATATTATCTTATCATATCTATCAGATCTCACTTTCGTAAGTGACCGTGAAGGGATTGACAACCCCTTTATTGCGTTGGTTGCGAGGATTTTATTTGTTTGTGTAGGTGCGAGGGACTCGTGCGTGGCCTCCTATTGGATTGATAACTTGGTTCTCAAAAACTGAGGGAAATACTTACGCTAGTTTACTGCATCACCCTTTCCTCTTCAAGGGAAAACCAACGCAGTGCTCAAGAGGTAGAAGAAGGATTTCTGGCGCCATTGCCGGGGAGTCTACGCAAAAGTCAACATACCAAGTACCCATCACAAACCCTTATCTCCCGCATTACATTATTTGCCATTTGCCTCTCGTTTTCCTCTCCCCCACTTCACCCTTGCCGTTTTATTCGCCCTCTCTTTCCGTTTGCCTCTTTTTCTTTGCTTGCTTCTTGTTTGCTCGTGTGTTGGATTGCTTGCTTGTCACGATGGCTCAAGATAATACTAAATTGTGTGACTTTACCAATACCAACAACAATGATTTTCTTAGCACTCCGATTGCTCCTCTTACTGATACTGAATCTTGTGAAATCAATACTGCTTTTTTGAATCTTGTCATGAAATATCAATTCGCCGGCCTTCCTAGTGAAGATGCCGCTACCCATCTAAATAGCTTCGTTGATTTGTGTGATATGAAAAAGAAGAAAGATGTGGACAGTGATATTGTTAAATTGAAGCTATTTACTTTTTCGCTTAGAGATCGTGCTAAAGCTTGGTTTTCGTCTCTGCCTAAAAATAGTATTGATTCTTGGAATAAGTGCAAAGATGATTTTATCTCTAAGTATTTTCCTCCCG
Organism: Aegilops tauschii subsp. strangulata; assembly: GCF_002575655.3. Lineage (NCBI taxonomy): Eukaryota > Viridiplantae > Streptophyta > Magnoliopsida > Poales > Poaceae > Aegilops > Aegilops tauschii. The sequence continues at coordinate 546,639,762 of NC_053037.3, forward strand.
CTAAGATCTTCTCTCTTAGAAACGATATTATGAATTTTAAGCAACTTGATCATGAACATGTTGCACAAGCTTGGGAGAGGATGAAATTAATGATACGTAATTGCGCTACACATGGTTTGAATTTATGGATGATTATACAAAAATGTATGCCTTTGCTTCTAGAAATCTTTTAGATTCGGCCGCGGGAGGCACTTTTATGGAAATCACTTTAGGAGAAGCTACTAGACTCCTAGATAATATTATGGTTAATTATTTTCAATGGCACACCGAAAGATCCACTAATAAAAAAGTGCATGCGATAGAAGAAATTAATGTTTTGAGTGGAAAGATGGATGAACTTATGAAATTATTTGCTACTAAGAGTGTTTCTTCTGATCCTAATGATATGCCTTTGTCTACTTTGATTGAGAATAATAATGAATCTATGGATGTGGATTTTGTTGGCAGGAATAATTTTGGTAACAACGCGTATAGAGGAAACTTTAATCCTAGGCCGTATCCTAGTCATTCCTCTAATAATTATGGTAATTCCTACAACAATTCTTATGGAAATTTTAATAAGATGCCCTCTAAATTTGATACTAGTGTTAAGGAGTTTATGAATTCGCAAAAGAATTTCAATGCTTTGCTTGAAGAAAAATTGCTTAAAGTTGATGAATTGGCTAGGAACATTGGTAGAATTTCTCTTGATGTTGATTCCTTGAAACTTAGATCTATTCCACCTAAGCATGATATCAATGAGTCTCTCAAGGCCATGATAATTTCCATTGATGAGTGCAAAGAAAGAACCGCTAGGATGCGTGCTAAGAAAGATTGTTTTGTGAAAGCGTGTTCTTCTAGTTTCTATGAAAATAAAGATGAAGATCTAAAAGTTATTGATGTGTCCCCTATTAAATCTTTTTTTGCAATATGAATCTTGATAATGATGGAACTGAATATGATCCACCTTTACCTAGAAGGCGTTCAAAAAATTCGGAGTTTTTAGATCTTGATGCAAAAATTTGTAAAAGTGGGATTGAAGAGATCAAAACTCTAGATATTAATAAACCCACTCTCTTGGATTTCTAGGAATTTAATTATGATAATTGCTCTTTGATAGATTGTATTTCCTTGTTGCAATCCGTGCTAAATTCTCCACATGCTTATAGTCAAAATAAAGCCTTTACCAAACATATCGTTGATGCTTTGATGCAATCTTATGAAGAAAAACTTGAGTTGGAAGTTTCTATCCCTAGAAAACTTTATGATGAGTGGGAACCTACTATTAAAATTAAAATTAAAGATCATGAATGTTATGCTTTGTGTGATTTGGGTGCTAGTGTTTCCACGATTCCAAAGACTTTGTGTGATTTGCTAGGTTTCCGTGATTTTGATGATTGTTCTTTAAACTTGCACCTTGCGGATTCCAATATTAAGAAACCTATGGGAAGAATTAATGATGTTCTTATGTTGTAAATAGGAACTATGTGCCCATAGATTTTATTGTTCTTGATATAGATTGCAATCCTTCATGTCCTATTATTCTTGGTAGACCTTTCCTTAGAACGATTGGTGCAATTATTGATATGAAGGAAGGAAATATTAGATTCCAATTTCCGTTAAGGAAAGGCATGGAACACTTCCCTAGAAAGAAAATAAAATTACCTTATGAATCTATTATGAGAGCCACTTATGGATTGCCTACCAAAGATGGCAATACCTAGATCTATCCTTGCTATTATGCCTAGCTAGGGGCGTTAAACGATAGCACTTGTTGGGAGGCAACCCAATTTTATTTTTAGTTTTTTGCTTTTTGCTTCTGTTTAGGAATAAATATTTGATCTAGCCTCTGTTTAGATGTGTTTTTATGTTTTAATTAGTGTTTTTGCCAAGTTTGACCTATAGAATCTTCTTGGATGATAGTTATTTGATCTTGCTGAAAATTCCAGAAACTTTCTGTACACAAAAACAATTGTTAAAAATCACCAGAACGTGATAAAATATTGATTCCAAGTGCAGCAGATCAATAAACAAATTGTCTAGGTCTTCCAATTTTGGTAGATATTTTGGAGTTCCAGAAGTTTGCGTTAGTTACAGATTACTACAGACTGTTCTGTTTTTGGCAGATTCTGTTTTTCGTGTGTTGTTTGCTTATTTTGATGAATCTATGGCTAGTAAAATAGTTTATAAACCATTGAGAAGTTGGAATACAGTAGGTTTAACACCAATATAAATAAAGAATGAGTTCATTACAGTACCTTGAAGTGGTGTTTTGTTTTATTTCGCTAACGGAGCTCACGAGATTTTCTACTAAGTTTTGTGTTGTGAAGTTTTCAAGTTTTGGGTGAAAGATTTGATGGATTATGGAACAAGGAGTGGCAAGAGCCTAAGCTTGGGGATGCCCATGGCACCCCAAGATAATCTAAGGACACCAAAAAGCCAAAGCTTGGGGATGCCCCGGAAGGCATCCCCTCTTTCGTCTACTTCCATCGGTAACTTTACTTGGAGCTATATTTTTATTCACCACATGATATGTGTTTTGCTTGGAGAGTCTTGTATTATTTGAGTATTTGTTTTTTAGTTTACCACAATCATCCTTGCTGTACACACCTTTTGAGAGAGTCAAACATAAATTGGAACTTATTAGAATACTCTATGTGCTTCACTTATATTTTTTGAGCTATATAGTTTTGTTCTAGTGCTTCACTTATATCTTTTAGAGCACGGCGGTGGATTTGTTTTATAGAAACTATTGATCTCTCATGCTTCACTTATATTATTTTGAGAATCTTAAAACAGCATGGCAATTTGCTTTAATTATACTATCATGAGAAATTTGATGCTTGATAATTGTTTTGAGATATAAAGGCGGTAATATCATAGTTGTGCTAGTCGAGTAATTGTGGAATTGAAAAATACTTATGTTGGAGTTTGTGATTCCCGTAGCATGCACGTATGATGAACCGTTATGTAACGAAGTCGGAGCATGAGGTATTTATTGATTGTCATCCTTTGTGTGGCGGTCGGGATCGCGCGATGGTTAACTCCTACCAACCCTTCCCCTAGGAGCATGCGGAGTAGTACTTTGCTTCGAGGGCTAATAAATTTTTGCAATAAGTATATGAGTTCTTTATGACTAATGTGAGTCCATGGATTATACGCACACTTACCTTTCCGCAATTTTCTAGCCTCTTCGGTACCGTGCATTGCCCTTTCTTACCTTGAGAGTTGGTGCAAACTTCGCCGGTGCATCCAAACCCCGTGATATGATACACTCTATCACACATAAACCTCCTTATATCTTCCTCAAAACAGCCACCATACCTACCTATTATGGCATTTCCATAGCCATTCCGAGATATATTGCCATGCAACTTTCCATCGTTTCGTTTATCATGACACACTCCATCATTGTCATATTGCTTTGCATGATCATGTAGTTGACATTGTATTTGTGGCAAAGCCACCATTCATAATTCTTTCATACATGTCGCTCTTGATTCATTGCATATCCCGGTACATCGCCGGAGGCATCCACATAGAGTCATATTTTGTTCTAAGTATTGAGTTGTAATTCATGAGTTGTAAGTAAATAAAAGTGTGATGATCATCATTATTAGAGCATTGTCCCAAGTGAGGAAAGGATGATGGAGACTATGATTCCCCCACAAGTCGGGATGAGACTCCGGACTAAATAAAAAAAAGAGGCCATAAAAAAAGAGAAAGGGCCCAAATAAAAAAAATGAGAGAAAAAGAGAGAAGGGACAATGTTACTACCCTTTTACCACACTTGTGCTTCAAAGTAGCACCGTGATCTTCATGATAGAGAGTCTCTCATTTTGTCGCTTTCATATACTAGTGGGAAATTTCATTATAGAACTTGGCTTGTATATTCCAATGATGGGCTTCCTCAAATGCCCGAGGTCTTCGTGAGCAAGCAAGTTGGATGCACACCCACTTAGTTTCTTTTGTTTGAGCTTTCATACACTTATAGCTCTAAGTGCATCCGTTGCATGGCAATCCCTACTCCTTGCATTGACATCAATTGATGGGCATCTCCATAGCCCGTTGATTAGCCTCGTTGATGTGAGACTTTCTCCTCTTTTTTGTCTTCCCACATAACCCCTATCATTATACCTTATACCACCATAGTGCTATATCCAGGGCTTGCGCTCATGTATTGCGTAAAAGTTGAAAAGGCTGAAGCGCGTTAAAAGTATGAACCAATTGCTTGGCTAAAACCGGGGTTGTACATGATATGAATATTTTGTGTGGGGAAGATGGAGCATAGCCAGAATATATGATTTCGTAGGGATAACTTGCTTTGGCTATGTTATTTTGATAAGACATAATTGCTTGGTTAGCATGCTTGAAGTATTATTATTTTTATGTCAACATTAAACTTTTATCTTGAATCATATCAAATCTGAACATTCGTGCCACAATAAGAAGAATTACATTGAAATTATGCTAAGTAGCATTCCACATCAAAAATTCTGTTTTTGTCATTTACCTACTCGAGGACGAGCAGGAGTTAAGCTTGGGGATGCATGATACGTCTCCAACGTATCTATAATTTTTGATTGTTCCATGCTATATTATATTCTGTTTTGGATGTTTAATGGTCTTTATTATACACTTTTATATTATTTTGGGACTAACCTATTAACCGGAGGCCCAGCCCAGAATTGCTGTTTTTTTGCCTATTTCAGAGTTTCGCAGAAAAAGAATATCAAACGGAGTCCAAACGGAATGAAACCTTTGGGAACGTGATTTTTGGAACAGACGTGATCCAGAGGACTTGGACCCTACGTCAAGAAAGCAATCAGGAGGGCACGAGGTAGGGGGGGCGCCTACCCCCTGGGCGCGCCCTCCACCCTCGTGGGGCCCATGTTGCTCCACCGACGTACTTCTTCCTCCTATATATACCTACGTACCCCCAAACTACTAGATACGGAGCCAAAAACCTAATTCCACCGCCGCAACCTTCTGTACTCGTGAGATCCCATCTTGGGGCCTTTTCTGGAGGTCTGCCGGAGGGGGCATTGATCACGGAGGGCTTCTACATCAACACCATAGCCTCTCCGATGATGTGTGAGTAGTTTACCTCAGACCTTCGGGTCCATAGTTATTAGCTAGATGGCTTCTTCTCTCTCTTTGGTTCTCAATACAAAGTTCTCCACGATTCTCGCGGAGATCTATTCGATGTAATCTTCTTTTGCGGTGTGTTTGTTGAGACCGATGAATTGTGGGTTTATGATCAAGTTTATCTATGAACAATATTTGAATCTTCTCTCAATTCTTTTATGTATGATTGGTTATCTTTGCAAGTCTCTTCGAATTATCAGTTTGGTTTGGCCTACTAGATTGATCTTTCTTGCAATGGGAGAAGTGCTTAGCTTTGGGTTCAATCTTGCGATGTCCTTTCCTAGTGACAGCAGGGGCAGCAAGGCACGTATTGTATTGTTGCCATCGAGGATAACAAGATGGGGTTTATATCATATTGCATGAGTTTATCCCTCTACATCATGTCATCTTACTTAAAGCGTTACTCTGTTCTTTTGAACTTAATACTCTAGATGCATGCTGGATAGCGGTCGATGTGTGGAGTAATAGTGGTAGATGCAGGCAGGAGTCGGTCTACTTGTCGCGGACGTGATGCCTATATACATGATCATACCTAGATATTCTCATAACTATGCTCAATTTCACCCACCATAATGCTTATGCTCTCGAGAGAAGCCACTAGTGAAACCTATGGCCCCCGGGTCTATTTTCCATCGTATTAATCTTCCAACACTTAGCTATTTTCATTGCCCTTTTATTTTACTGTGCATCTTTATCATAAAAATACCAAAAATATTATCTTATCATATCTATCAGATCTCACTTTCGTAAGTGACCGTGAAGGGATTGACAACCCCTTTGTTGCGTTGGTTGCGAGGATTTTATTTTTTTTGTGTAGGTGCGAGGGTCTCGTGCGTGGCCTCCTACTGGATTGATACCTTGGTTCTCAAAAACTGAGAGAAATACTTATGCTGCTTTACTGCATCACCCTTTCCTCTTCAAGGGAAAACCAACGCAGTGCTCAAGAGGTAGCAGGGCCGGGTTATGGTGGAGGCAGTTCTGGCTCGGGATTTCAAGGTAATCAAAGCGGACATGGCAATCAAGGCAGTCAGGTCAACCAGGGTGGTTATAATCATCAGGGGAGTCAGCAGCAACAACAACAGTCGGGTTACCAGAGCAACCCGGAGCAGTTGAATAGTGGACAGTATCATGTCTTCACCACTAGCCTGTGCAAGCGCGATCAGAAGCTTCATAAAAGGGCAGTGAACTCTGTTGAACCGGCGGTGCCCCGTTACTTGCGCTGGTCTGAACAGCCCATTGTGTGAAGTCGAGAGGACCATCCGCCCCGGGTTGATAATCTGGGTCATCTGGCATTGGTGGTGGCGCCTCAGGTTGGAGGGTATAAGTTTACTAAGGTGCTCATGGATGGAGGGAGCAGTATCAATATTCTTTATTATGAGACCTTCTGTCGCATGGGGTTAACAAATAAGAGCCTTAAACTGTCGAACACTGTTTTCCATGGAGTGGTGCCTGGTAAATCGGCATACCCAGTTGGCAAGATAGCTCTAGAGGTTGCTTTTGGAGATGAGCATGATTCAAGATCAGAGACCTTGACTTTTGAAGTGGTAAAAATCAAGAGCCCGTATCATGCCCTGTTTGGACGGCCGGCTTATGCTAAGTTCATGGCAAGGCCCTGTTATGTTTATCTGCAGCTCAAAATGCCAGGTCATAAGGGGACCATCACAGTACATGGGAGCCGTAAGATCTCTTTGGAATGTGAAGAAGGTGATGCGGCCTATGCTGAGTCGGTTTGTGCAACAGAGGAGTTGAAGTTCTACAAGGACAATGTTGATCCGGCGGATATGACCTCTTTGAAAAAGCCAACTACAGAGCATGATCCGGCCTTGAAGTTTAAATCGGCTGATGAGACTAAGCTGGTTGATTTTGTTCCTGGCGATTCATCCAAGCAGTTCAGCATCAGCGCTAACTTGGATCCGAAATAGGAAAGCGCGCTCATCGGGTTCATCCATGAGAACCGAGACATATTTGCATGGAAACCTTCTGACATGCCAGGTGTACCGAGGGAACTCGCTGAACACACTCTTAATATTGATCCCAAGTTTAAACCGGTCAAGCAGTTTCTCCGCCGCTTCAATGAAGAAAGACGGAAGGCCATTGGTGAGGAGGTAGCCAGGCTCTTGGCGGCTGGGTTTATCATGAAGTATTTCATCCTGAGTGGTTGGCTAATCCGGTGCTAGTACTTAAGAAGAACGGCACTTGGCGTATGTGTGTGGACTACACAGATTTGAACAAGGCTTGTCCAGCGGATCCTTTTGCTCTCCCTCGTATTGATCAAATCATTGATGCTACGACGGGTTGTGAGCGTTTGAGCTTTCTGGATGCTTATTCTGGTTACCATCAGATCAAAATGGCAGTTAACGACCAGGAGAAGACAGCCTTTATAACTCCCTTTGGAGCCTTCTGCTATGTATCTATGCCTTTTGGGCTCAAGAGTGCCCAGGCGGCTTATCAGCGCAGTGTGCAGAATTGTCTTCATAATCAGATTGGGCGTAATGTTCATGCTTATGTGGATGATATAGTGGTGAAGTCTAGGAAAGAGGAGACATTGATAGATGATTTGAAAGTGACTTTTGATAATCTCCGGGTTTATAAGATGATGTTTAATCCGGCCAAGTGTGCCTTTGGTGTTCCGGCAGGCAAGCTCTTGGGTTTTCTGGTGTCAAACAGGGGCATTGAAGCTAATCCGGAGAAAATCAAGGCTATTACGTCTCTGGCTAAACCGGCGTGTGTCAACGATGTTCAACGTCTAGCGGGTCGTATTGCAGCGCTGAGCCGGTTTATCAGCCGATTGGGAGAGAAGGCTATCCCTCTTTATCACATGATGAAAAAGACAGACAATTTTTTCTGGAGTGATGCTGCTAATGCGGCGTTTGAGGACTTGAAGAAACAGTTGGCTGAGCCACCTGTCCTTGCTGCTCCGGTCAATAAAGAGCCGCTATTGTTATATGTGGCTGCCAATGCCCGGGCTGTCAGTGTAGCCATTGTGGTGGAGCGCAAGGAGGCTGGAAAGGAATATCCGGTTCAACGGCCAGTATATTATATCAGTGAGGTTCTTATTGAGTCCAAGCAGAGGTACCCACATTGGCAGAAGCTAGTGTATGGAGTGTTCATGGCGAGCCGGAAGCTTAAGCAAATTTTCAAGGTCATCCCATCACTTTGGTCAGTTCTGCCCCTTTGGGAGATATAATTCAAAATAGGGAAGCAACAGGTCGGGTTGCCAAGTGATCCATTGAGCTTGGACCTCATGGGTTAAAATATATGCCTCGGACGGCAATAAAGTCCCAAGCGCTTGTGGATTTCATCAATGACTGGACAGAGTTGCAGGCGCCAGAAGAGAAGCCGGATCACACTTATTGGACCATTCATTTTGATGGGTCCAGGCAATTGGAGGGCTCGGGGGCTGGAGTCGTGTTAACTTCCCCAAGAGGTGACAAGTTTTGTTACGTTCTCCGTTTAATGTTCCCTTGCACTAACAATGCTGCTGAATATGAGGCTTTACTCCATGGTCTTCGAATGGCTAAGGAGATGAATTTAAGCTGGGTTAAGTGCTTTGGTGATTCGGACTTGGTAGCTCAACAAGTGTCTGGTACTTGGGACTCCAGGGACCCGCTCATGGTGGCGTATCAACGAGAGGTAGATATTATGGCTGGTCACTTCAAGGGTTATCAGGTTGATCATGTGGACCGGCGAAAGAACGAAGCGGCAGACGCTTTAATCCGTTTGGGTTCCCAACGCAAACCGGTTCCACCCAATGTTTTCCTGGACGTTTTGCATAACCCGTCGGTCAAGCTACCTACAGAGGAGGACTTGGCTGTCCCTGATCCGGAGGCTCAGTTGGTGGCGGCTCTTCATGTTATCCCAGATTGGACCATCCCATATTTGGCGTACATGAACCGGGGCGAGTTACCGGAGGAAAAAACTTTGGCCTGGCAGATAATCCGGTGATCCAAGTCTATGACCATTGTCAATGGAGAGCTGCATCATTGCAGTGTGACAGGGGCGTTTCAGCGTTGCGTATCTCCTGAAGAAGGCCGTGAGATCTTGCGTGAGATCCACGAAGGAGATTGTGGTCACCACGCCGGTTCAAAATCCTTGGTAGCAAAAGCTTTTCATCACGGTTTTTATTGGCTGACAGCTCATGCTGATGCTGAGGACTTAGTGAAGAAGTGCGATGGTTGTCAGAAATTTTCACGCCGAGCTCATGTTCCGGCTCAAGAATTGAGGATGATTCCAATCACTTGGCCGTTTGCAACTTGGGGGCTGGATATGGTTGGGACCTTTAAGAGATCCAATGATAAGAAGACCCACCTTCTGGTGGCGGTTGATAAGTTCACTAAATGGGTAGAGGCAGAGCCAATCAGTAAGTGTGACGCAGCCACGGCGGTTCAATTTATCAAGAACGTGATTTTCCGGTTTGGTTTTCCACACAGCATCATAACTGATAAAGGCACTAATCTGTCCAAGGGGGCTATGAGAGAATTTTGTCAACGTGAGCACATCCGGCTTGACGTGTCATCAGTGGCTCATCCTCAATCTAATGGTCAGGCTGAGAGAGTCAATCAAGAGATCCTGAGAGGCATCAAGCCCCGGCTTATGGTTCCCCTGCAGAGGACGCCGGGTTGTTGGGTGGAAGAGTTACCTTCTGTGTTATGGAGCATCAATACCACGCCCAACAGATCTACGAGTTACACACCTTTTTCATGGTTTATGGAGCAGAGGCGGTTCTCCCTAGTGACATCCGTCATGACTCGCCTCGTGTGGCAGCTTATGTCGAAGCTGACAATGAGCAGGCACGACAGGAAGCACTTGACCTGTTAGATGAGGAGCATGACATTGCAGCAGCTCGTTCGGCGATTTACCACCAAGATCCGCATCGTTATCACAGCCTCCGGGTTAGAAACAGAACTTTTCAAGAAGGCGATCTGGTGCTCCGACTCATCCAGGATCAGACTGATATGCACAAGTTATCCCCGCCTTGGGAAGGACCCTTTGTGGTCAGCAAGAATCTGCATAACGGGTCATACTACCTTATCGATGTTCGAGAGCACAAAGACTCACGTAAATCGGAGGAGGAGACCCACCGGCAATGGAATATCGCTCATCTTCGGCCTTACTATACTTGAGCCACAGGCTCTTCTTATGTACATAGTTATGGCAATGTATATATTATGATCAATATAATAAACCGGAGCCTCAGCTAAATCAGGGTCTCTGTTGTTTTTCTTACATCATGTGTGGTTACATGGGGGCTTCTGTTTATAAAGCGGAGTTCTGTTTACCCATTGATCCGGCTTATCAAGCCGTATATAAAAAAATCACTTGGGGGCTTGGTCGTATTCGAACCATAGCTACACCTCTTGATCGGCGTAAGGCCAACAGGGAAATCACTTGGGGGCTTGGTCGTATTCGAACCATAGCTACACCTCTTGATCGGCGTAAGGCCACCAGGGAAATCACTTGGGGGCCAAAGAGAGTGTTGCAAAAGCACAACTCAAACATAGGCACCCACTGAGCACAGCTCAAAATATTGCTCGGGGGCTCTTTGCTTCTCAAAGAACAAAGAGCCTACACCCTGGTAATAGGCTATCAAGCCAGGCTTGGAAGCCAAGTGTATTCACCTAAAACCCCGGGTTATTCTGCCTTTTTAGGTAATCCTGGTATGACCCGCCGAACGTTTGGCAAGTCAATCTTATAGACCCTGAACTTGTCAAAGTTAAAACGACGATTGGTTAATGTGAGGTCCATCTTAAAAGGCTTTGTAAAATGGTTTAACTCAGTGGCCTGGTAGCCCATGAAAAGCCTCGATTTTGGGCCTGGCAGCCCATGAAAAGCCTCGCATATTCTTTTTATGCTTTTATTTGCCAAGTTTTTCTCCTTTGATGAGGTTTATAATATCTTATGATAAACCAGCGTTTATTGACCCGGCTATGCTTTCAACTTCAAATTGTCAGTACATGATCAGTTATAATCCGGTGCTCATTGGCCCGGCCTGGTTTCGATTACAAGTCGCCAGTATCATATACGGATAATCCGGTGTTTATTACAACCCGGTACGGTTTTATTATAAACCGGCAACATATGGGAGGAGTTATCAATACTCAAGATGGGGGTTATCACCCTGACTACAAAAAGCTGGTGAAACCAATGATGTGATTCAATGTCACAGGTATGATATATTTCATTCTTAAATGCAGCCTTGGTTATAAACCCGGGTTATATGTTGGGCATCATGACCCGTCCGGTGATAAACCGCCAGGACACTTTAAACTTGTTGCATGCAGGAACAAGTTGAATAAAACTGCTAAGAATTATGAGCAGACATAATATAATGATGGAGGATTAACAGTATCATGCAAAATAAGTATGCACGATGGCATAGCAGACCAAGTGTTTAAACTAGCCTATTACAAGGCGCTTTAATGCCCAAAAGGATAATTGTTTTCAGCAAGTGTTGCAGTATGCAGAAAGCTAAACCAGCTTCCGGATCATGATTCTTCGCTGGGCTGACTTGACGGTTGTGGATCATCTTGCGCCGTTTCATCCTCCTTCTCTCCACCCAGTGGCTGGAAGTCAATGGTTGCCCAATCGATCCCAGTTAGGGCTTGGAATACAGCTTCATCGCTTATAAGAGTGGAGGGTTCAACATCAGGGGCATAGGTATGCTTACGGATTGGCGGGATAAGATTCTGCACATCATATGTTGGCGCGTTAACCCACTTGTTGTCGGCGTCGTAGATCGACTGATGATGAGAAAGGTCTTGTTGTCGGCGTCGTAGATCGACTGATAATGAGAAAGGTCGGTTTCTTCAGCCAATTTACTAGCCAAGGGGGGGATTTCCCTTGTCAAAGCTCGGAGATCATCATTATCAAAATCTGATCCGTCCTCCCTTAAACTTGGATAGCCATTCCACACGTGAGCCGGATCAAGATCAGGTACCCATGCTTTCGCCCGGGTTAGTGCGCTAAGAGCTCCTGCCCTTGCAGCTGATCTTTTTAATTCTTCAAACCGGGCAGGCAGCATTGACAACCTTTCTAAGGTTTCCTTGATTAAGGTTGGGGGCGGTTTGTTATGAGAGGCGGTACATATAAACCGTTGCGCGCCGGTATATAATTGCTCTATCAGTGTATAGGGAGCCTTCAATTTTTTCTGCATGTCAGAGCCCAGATGGGTAATGCGAGTTCCTGCATCATTACGAACATTGATAAACCGGCAACTTATGGGATAAGACATGTTGAAAGCTTATAATAAGGATATTTACCGAAAACAGCTGTGGTCATGGCATTTATCTGCCGCTTCAAACCAGTCAGCTCTTCTACCGCCGGTTTAAGAGTTGCCTCTGTATCCTCAGCCCTTTTCTGCAATGCGGATTTCTCTATGTCCCAATCCGCCCGCTCCTTCTTGAAATTCTACTTCAGCTTCTCCATGGTGGCTAAGGCACTGGTCAGCTCATCGTTGGCTTTGGAGGTTTCTGCTTGTTGGGACTTGATGTTTTCTTGAAGATCAGCGACTTGGGATTCCTTCTTGCTCAACTCAGCCTATAAGAGACATACATATCATGAGTTGGCAGCACATATTTGAAGTACCAAGCACATAACAAGTTATACACTCAGTACTTGGGGGCTAATGCCTATTTGCTCGTTATCAGAAATTTTTACAAGTTCCAAGCACAATACAAGTATTATTCTTGGCACTTGGGGGCTAATGTATAGTTGCTCAAAATAACATCATGAGTATTCTCCCATTAGTCATCTTAGTGGATGATTGGTGTACAACGATATTCAGCAAAGAAATTTGACACGATATAAGTCCCGGTTCATCTTGAAAGAATAAACCGGCCCTTGGGGGCTACGCAAGCAAAGTTGAGGTATTACAAAGTCACGGTTTACATTGATATCATAAACCGGCCCTTGAGGGCTACTGGAGTTAAAATATTAGAAATTTGACACAAGAGAGAAACAGTTATGCAGAGTTAAGCAGCAGTTACCTCATATCGCTCTTTCATCAGATTCACTAAACCGGCTTCATAGTCGCGGCTTGTGTACAGACGGTTTAAAAAGCCAGAATGAATGTCTTGGGCGTTGAGGTTGGCATAGCTTGACAAATCCGCATTCCACTTGCCTTTGTCCAAAGCAAAAAATTCTTCCTTGGCACTATGCTTTGATAAAGCGACAGGATTGCCAGGAGTGGTGTAGCCGAAGCCAGTAATCATAATATCATCCGCCTTGTCATCAGCAGCTTTCGCTGGACTTGACGGTTTATCAGCAGCTTTAACTGGACTTGACGGTTTATCAGCATCTCGGACTGGGCTTGTCGATTTATCAGCATGGCCCGCTGGATCAACTTCCGCTTGTTCAACAACAAAGTCATAATCTTGCGGTGGCGGGTCATCAAGCATGGCGTCAGCATTTGTATCCTCCGGTTCAGCGGCCGTATTGTCATCAGCCGGTTTATTTAACTTGGCCTTTTTGCTGGGTCTAGGTTTGGCGCTGAGAGGAACAAACATAAAGGTTAGTACAGTGGGCAAACGTAACATATTAAGGATACAATTAAATCATAACTCACCCAGGAACCGTTTTGAGGGTTGGAAGTTGTGTGGCCGTTGACTCGCCAGAGGATGAATGAGGTGTTCCCTGATAATTTAAATCAGACGGATTAAGAGGTTGTCGAAAACAACCCGCCTTGGGGTAAGAAGTATCAGGAATATAAGAGACCTCTGATCGACGTTTCCGGACTGGAGTGTTCGGTAAACCAGCTGAGGTAACTACCTGGCCACTGTGCCGGGTTGTGCGGCGAGCTTCGTGTTGTTGCTTCTTCGAAAGAAAGTTTGGTGCAAGTGAGCTAGGGGGTGAGAAAATCTTACTTTCCGGTTTGCTTGACGGATTTTCTGTGTTGGCAGAGGATCTGAACCGGAGGAAAGAATAATTACCTCTACATCATCAGCATGGCTGGCTTCAGCGTCATCCTGATAATAGTCATTGTCAATGAGGTGTATGAAAAAGGAGCCAAGAGAATCAAGTTCTACCTCTGATTCCGGGTTTTCCGGATCATCATCAATGTTTAACTCAGAGGATTCAGCGGTTTTCTTCTTGGCAGGTTTTTTAGTAACCTTGGTCTTGGGGCGAGGCGTCTTGGACGGTTTGTTCTGTGGTTTCTTCTTCCAGAACGGATCATCACCCTGTCAAAGATTGACAAAATTTTGAGGGAATACTTAAAAGAATCGGATTAAAGCAAGAGTTATATGATTCTTACAGCTGGCGGTTTATTGGAAACACAGAAGGGATTCAGCCCTGTTTTGCTGCAGACAGCCACCGATTCATCCAATATCTTCTTAACAGCTTCAGTAACTTCATCTTCTGTTAGCTGAATGTTAATATGTCGTTCGGGATCTTTCAAGTCCCCTGTGTACTCGCACATTAAACCGGGCGTCGGCTTAAAGGCAGAATGCTCCAGGAGATCCAGCAACGAACAAAATCGACGCATGTTAAACCATTCGAAACGAAGGCCCGAAGCTTTGAAAGCTGTGGTGCATACTTGGATCGTTCCTTGGCGCTAAGACGTTGGGGAAATGGATGTGTATTGCTAAGCCGGTGAGGACGATAACCCAACAGAGGATTTTCGTCAGTTGGAGACGTGCCTCGGCAGAAAAACCAAGTATGATTCCAGTCCTTGGGGTGACTGTGATGCTTGGCGTGAGGGAAGCTAACATCTTTCCTCTTTTGAATTGCCATCCTGCCAAGTTCAGTATTGGGTCCGTCTGTAAATTCTATACGACGGTTCAAGTAGAAGAAATCCCTAAACAGTTCAACTGTGGGGTCCTCTTGAAGATAAGCCTCACAAAATCCTTGGAAATTGCAAATATTGGACACGGAGTTTGGTCCAATGTCTTGAGGATGGAGTTGGAAGCTAGCAAGCACATCTCGGAAATTGTTTGATCCGGGAGGGCTAAACGCTCGACCCAGATGATCAACGAATACAATCACTTCTCCGTCCTTAGGCTCAGGAGGATTTTCCGGGCCAGGGACCCTCCAGTGGATGGCCTCCTTTTTTGCTAAAGCGCCCATGTTGACTAAACCGTTCAATTGTTCTTCGGTATCCCGGGACGGAACCCAACAGGAGTGAAATTGCTTGGCCATTTCAAGGAAAAGCTGAAAGAAAAGATTAAATGCCGGTTTATGATTTATGACTGACAAATATAAAGCGTCACAAGAGCAAAGGAAAATACGTTGAGGCATATACACATGTTAAACCGGAGTCTCACATTGGAAGGGTTACAAAGATAAACAAATCGGCACTTTAAGAAGGGACTAATGGTACCTGCCGGATTATCATTTTCCAACAGTTAAACCGCCTACTTTGGTATGGAAGGTACAGATCTAAAATATCTAAGTGAGGGAAAAACAAGTTTCACAGATTGATATGATAAATTCAGATCTGCAGCGTATCAGTAAATCAAAATATATTCAGACCTAAGATACAGGTGCTTAAGCAGTTCATCAGATCCAGATGAGATTATTTTATACAGAGACGACGCGCTAATGAGGAAAAAGGGGATTATAACCACGACCGCACAAGAAAATATAAGATCTAAATTCGCCATTTATGCCACGAAGAAGAACAGGGAAGAACATCACTAAGCTTCGATGAACTCGCAGAAAACCCTAACGGGATCTATGGAGGAGCAAAGAAAGACTCACCAGGGCTGTTGGACGCGGAGGCATGCAGGCGGAACTCTGGTCGAATCAGGTTGATGCAGCGGCCGTTGTTGGGGCAGAAGCGAAGGTCGACGGCGGTGGCAGCGCTCGAGTACTGAGGCGACGCGAGGTGGAAGAAAGGCGAAGAGGCAAGGGGAGAAAAGGAAAGGGACCCTTGGCCCTATTTATAAGATGAGGGGATAAGCGACAGGCGCGAGAATCGAGGAGCCCAAAAAATGGATATCTGGTAGAGCTGTCGCCTCGATTTTCGGAGGCTCGTTAATAAAAGTAAGGTATATACGATTCTTTAATGAACAGGTGACGTCATGACGGTTTAATATAATTTTGGAAGACGACGTCATGGCGGATTACAAGATTTACGCGAATGTGCTGAAGAAGGAATTTTTCTAAAGTATTGAAGATTGACATGAATAGGTTCAAATCAATCTGGGGCCTAATGTTGGGGATATTACTATTGAGTATAAACCGGCCAGGAGGGGCCGGATTATGCCCATAATGAGTTATTCATATTGAAGCCCATGAAGACAAGGAATATGGCGCTTTACGGAGGAGATCTAACATGATGGCCCAGGGCCCAAAGGCGGATTAGGGCCCGTAGACATGAACCGCCATATGATATGTAACTTGTGTTGAAAGATAGGAAAGGGTAGAAACCGAGCCGGACACGTTTACGAGCTGGCCGGGATTCTGTGAAACGCCGGGCGTCAACCTGTGTATATAAAGGGACGACCCGGCGGCGGTTTAGGGACAAGAAACAACAACTCGAGAGCTAGGCATAGCGGATTCGCTCCCTGGTCATCGAAACCCTAGCGATTCCACATCAACTGGATTAGGCCTTTACCTTCACCGCAAGGGGCCGAACCAGTATAAACTCCTTGTGTCCTTTGTCCCGCTTTAACCCCTTTAAGCTAACCCGCCGCGATGGCTCCACGACTAAGTCCTTTCAGTAGGACATCTGTCGTGACAAAACCACGACATATGCTATGATGTGTACCAGACCTGATGTGTGCCTTGCTATAAGTCTAGCAAGGAGGTACCAAAGTAATCCAGGAGTGGATCACTGGACAGCGGTCAAGAACATCCTGAAGTACCTGAAAAGGACTAAGGATATGTTTCTCGTTTATGGAGGTGACAAAGAGCTCGTCGTAA
The DNA here is from genome assembly GCF_002575655.3 of Aegilops tauschii subsp. strangulata. Lineage (NCBI taxonomy): Eukaryota > Viridiplantae > Streptophyta > Magnoliopsida > Poales > Poaceae > Aegilops > Aegilops tauschii. Next base: position 546,656,751 of record NC_053037.3, read on the forward strand.
ATGGTTATGTCGATGCTAGCTTTGACACTGATCCGGATGACTCTAAGTCACAAACCGGATACGTATTTATATTGAATGGTGGAGCTGTCAGTTGGTGCAGTTCCAAGCAGAGCGCCGTGGCAGGATCTATGTGTGAAGCGGAGTACAAAGCTGCTTTAGAAGCAGCAAATGAAGGAGTCTAGATGCAGGAGTTCATATCCGATCTAGGTGTAATACCTAGTGCATAGGGTCCAATGAAAATCTTTTGTGACAATATTGGAGAAATTGCCTTGGCGAAGGAATCCAGATTTCACCAAAGAACCAAACACATCAAGCGACGCTTCAACTCCATTCGTGATTGAAAGTCAAGGAGGGAGACATAGAGATTTGCAAAATACATACGGATCTGAATGTGGCAGACCCGTTGACTAAGCCTCTTCCACGAGCAAAACATGATCAGCACCAAGACTCCATGGGTGTTAGAATCATTACAATGTAAGCTAGATTATTGACTCTAGTGCAAGTGGGAGACTGAAGGAAATAAGCCCTAGAGGAAATAATAAAGTTTTTAGTTTATATTTCCTTATTCATGATAAATGTTTATTATTCATGCTAGAATTGTATTAACCGAAAACTTGATACATGTGTGGATACATAGACAAAACACTGTGTCCCTAGTAAGCCTCTACTAGACTAGCTCGTTAATAAAAGATGGTTAAGTTTCCTAACCATAGAAATGTGTTGTCATTTGATGAATGGGATCACATCATTAGGAGAATGATGTGATGGACATGACCCATCCGTTAGCTTAGCATATTGATCTTCCAGTTTTATTGCTATTACTTTCTTCATGTCATATATATATTCCTTTAACTATGAGATTATGCAACTCCCGGATACCGGAGGAATACCTTGTGTGCTATCAAACGTCACAACATAACTGGGTGATTATAAAGATGCTCTACAGGTATCTCCGAAGGTGTTTGTTGGGTTGGCATAGATCGAGATTAGGATTTGTCACTCCGAGTATCAGAGAGGTATCTCTGGGCCCTCTCGGTAATACACATCATAAGAAGCCTTGCAAGCAATATGACTAATGAGTTAGTTGCGGGATGATGTATTACGGAACGAGTAAAGAGACTTGCCGGTAACGAGATTGAACTAGGTATGAAGATACCGACGATTGAATCTCGGGCAAGTAACATACCGAAGACAAAGGGAATAACGTATGTTGTCATAATGGTTGGACCGATAAAGATCTTCGTAGAATATGTAGGAGCCAATATGAGCATCCAGGTTCCGCTATTGGTTATTGACCGGAGAGGTGTCTCGGTCATGTCTACATAGTTCTCGAACCCGTAGGGTCCGCACACTTAATGTTCGATGACGATTACGTATTATATGAGTTATGTGATTTGGTGACCGAATGTTGTTCGGAGTCCCAGATAAGATCACGGACATGACGAGGAGTCTCGAAATGGTCAAGAGGTAAAGATTGATATATAGGATGATAGTATTCAGACACCAGATGTGATCCGGATAGTATTAGGTATTTATCGGAGTACCGAGGGGGGGTATTACTGAAACCCCCGGGGGAAAGATATGGGCCATATGGGCCATGAGAGGGGAGCACACCAGCCCACAAGGGGTGGCGAGCCCCCCTATGGATGTTGGCCAAATTGTAACATCCCAAATTTTCAATTTGGAATGTTATACATTAGATCATCATGCATATCATATTTTATTGTATTTCGGTTTGCGATCCTCGAAATTCTAAGCAACTCAAGGACCCACGGAGAGAGTTGGGGATTTCACGATTTTCATATTTGAATTTTATCAAATATCGAAACGAGGATAATTTGTTTTAATTATTTTTCTCTCCGAAAATATTTCATATCAAAATACATGAGAGGGGATAATATGACTTCTCCAAAAATAATGAAATATTGGAGGAAAAATATTTAAAAAAAATATTTGATTTTATTCAGATTTTATTTCTATTTTATTTGCCTAGGAAAAATCTGCATTTTTCAAAATTGCATTTTAAGCCCAAATAAATGTTCATCTTGTCCGGCTTATTTTTAGAGGACGGGGAAAATTTATTTCGGGATTTTTGGAGTCCGTTTAGTATTTCTTTTCTTTCTTTTTCTGCACGTCCGAATTGTTAAAAAAAAGGTCAAACCGACTCGGGCCGTAACCAGCCAGGACTCCGCCCAGCAGGCCCTCTTAAATAGCGCCGCCCCGAGCCCCCCAGCCCACCGAAGCCCGCCGCCACCTAAACCCTAACCCTAGCCCGACCCCGCCGCCGCCGCCGCTGCCACCGACGCCGCCCGTTCCGCCGCCGCCGACCCGTCGACCCGCCGCCGTCTCGTCGCCACCGAGCCCGTCCCGCCGCCACCTCGCCGCCTCGCCAGAGACCTCGCTGGACTCGAGGTAGCCGCCGCCGTTTTTTTCATAAAACCGTTCGATTTAAAAAAAAACTAGATCCGTTTTTTTAGATCGGTTCGTCGATTTTCTCGGTTTAGTTATTTTGCGGTCGTTCGTCCGTACGTTCGTTTTAACGAACGGTTTTTGTCGTTTAACCGCAGACAGCGAACATCGTTCGTTAGCCTGTTCGTCAGATTTTCTTTTTCTCAGATTTTTTGCAATTATTTTCGATCGCGATTTCTGATCCGATTTTCGTTTTAATAACTTTTCGCTCGTTTATCGGAATCAGGCGATTCAAGCGCCTAGAGTTTCGTCCCGAAACCCTCTTTCTGTTTAACCAACTCAAACAAGTTTTTGCTACTGTAAAATTTGACTTAAGTCCAGATTAGTAAACGGAGTTTGTTTCTTTCGCCGTTTGAGTTTTGTTGCTTCGTTCGATTTGATTCTTTTTGCCAACCGGAGTTCTTAAGTTGAACATTCTGGTTAGATCTCTTCTTTGATTTTTACCCGTGCACCCTTGCTTGATTGCTTATGAATGTCATTGTTTGTTTGCGATAGAGTACCCGGAGTGCGCAGCGTGCTACTACGAGTCTCTAAGTTTCCCGGATCATCAGCAAGGCAAGTAACACTTTGATCATACCTCTTTACCACCCAGTTTTATTGCATTAGATCAACCCTCAAACTATTGCATGGTTAGGAACTGTTTAATATATAGGTTTTGGGAAGTAGATGAGGTAGTACCTATTACCTGTTTTGTTATCAAACCCTTGGGAGTTACTTCTATGTTTGCTTATATTGGTATGCTATGCTCGTAGACGTGGATTGGGTTGGAGTGATTACATGACAGAAGTGAGATTGTTAATTAATGGTTAACTTAAGGTCGCTACTTAAATACACATCTGGGTGGATTGAGGCACCTGGGGAACCGAGTGTTGCCTTTTTTTTGGAAATCCCGGGGTACCGTGTGTTTCTCCTATGGACCGCCACCCGGGCTCAAAGGGAACATGAGATTATTCATGCTAGAAACTTCCGTGTGCAGCCACAAGCTATTATGGGCTCTAGCATAGTTGATTAAGTCATGTGAACTCTTACAGTGGTAGACTAGCAGATGTAGGGAAAAGTAGGTGTAACTGTCTACCCATCGTAAGGTGCTAACGCTTCTGAAAGACTGTGTCTCGGTCATCCGTTTCTCAAACATCATGAAGTGCGAGAAATCCAACGGAGGAGATCGAGTCTTGTGGGGAAAAGTGTGCAAACCTCTGCAGAGTGTACACTCTAATCATGGTTAGCCGTGTCCCCGGTTATGGACATCTTGAGTATATAGTTCTTGGTTTATCATGTGAATCTCATCATCATGTTACTTAATTAAATTTGTTGGGTTTAATGAAGATTACTTAATTGGGATTGAGTTGGGTGAACCTTCTCAATGTTTAACAACCACCATAATAGTTAAATAAAATTTAATCCTTTGTTGTAGGGAAAAATTGGCTTTTCGCAAAAATTGTAACCATAGAGCTTTCCACCAGCCAAATATGCATGTAGTATTAGCATTATTCTGCTCATTACTCTCTATGTGTTACTTTGCCAGCATATTCCATGTGCTGACCCGTTTTCGGGCTGCAACGTTCATGTTGCAGACTTTCCAGACGACGAGTAAGGTGCCATAGGTCGTGGTCTTATACTCAGTGATGCCGTTGGAGTTGATGGACTCACTTTATCTTCCAAGCCTTCCGTTGTTATCGTATTAGATGGCCTTAAGCCATGTTTTTTTGTAATAAGTTCTCTCTGGAGACTATTCGGTGTAATAAGTGTGTGATTGCTACTCTGTTATAAATCCTTCAAGTACTGTGTGTGTCAGCATTACCGATCTAGGGATGACACTGATGCACAGAGACTAGACTGTTTGAGCTCTGGTCTCTACAAAGATGGTATCAGAGCACACACTGACTGTAGGACACGACCACTAAGCTAAAGCCCTAGATCACTACTCTCTTCTCATTTCTGACTCCTCTCCTTTCTTCCACTCTTTTAGGATGGCGGATGCAAGGAACAAGTTCGCGCAACCAGATGAGGATACACCTTTTGGACGACACTTGAAGGAAGTTACTAGGTACCTGAACATCGGAATACCAAGCTTCACCGGGACCTACAATGCCACTTTACCAGAAGAGGAGCGCTGGATGATTCAAGTTCAAGTTCCAGGAAGGACGTTCATGCCAGTCACTGAGCCCATAGAGTTTTCTTTCGATGCACCAACCTGGAGTCTAGGAAAGAGTATGGAAGCTCACATTACCATGGGACGCATTGGAGAAGTTTACCAAAATGATCTCAAGGATACTATCTATCAGATTTGTGGGTGCCGAGACGAGCAATGGGAGATGATCAGCACCAGGAAGGATAGATCTATTGCAGCTTTCATTCAAGAGTTAAACCAGCACATTCGTCGCCAGGAGAACCAGATGTGCGCAGGCATGATGGATTTGAAGAAGGCAATGACAAGGATCACGGAGCTGGAGGAAGAACTCAAGGCTACACGCGAAGATTATCAGGAGGAAATCGTCGCACTAGTAGAGAAGAATGGCGACCTGACAAAGAAGCTAGGAGTTTTCATGGGAGACCCTGCGCCAGGAGGAGAAGACGACGATTCTACTTGTCCGGAGAACTACATCATCATCGACGACACCGACTCGGACCCCAGTGATGATGATTTGGAGCATGAAGCCGGAGCAGATATCATGGAGTCTTCGACCGATCAATTTTTCTAGTCGACCACCATATCAGTAGTAGTATTCCACCATGTATATAGTACAGTCCAAGCACTTTGTAACGATAGTTAGATCGATTGTATGCCTTGTTTGAATTGATTGGAGTGATATGATTGTGTTTGTCTCATGTGCATATGGGTAGTGTTTTCCCTCTAGATCTCATTCTATCCTATTTTCTCATCTTTTCTAAACCCATCAGATGCCTCCGAGAGGCGACACCGGATTTGTTTTCCCACCGGAGATCACTCAGTTGATTCAGCAGTAGAATACCCTGATGCAAGTGCTAGTTCAGAACCAGGGGAACAACAACAACAACAACCCACCACCACCCCCACCAGTTGACCACTTAGCCTGTTTTCTTAGGCTGAATCCGCCGGTGTTCTCCAGTAGCACCGAGCCGATTGTTGCAGATGATTGGCTTCGCAAGATTGATAGGGAGTTGACCACTACAGGATGCACAGATGCGGAGAGAGTGCGTTTTGCCGCACATCAGCTTGATGGACCCGCAGCATCATGGTGGGAGAATTACACAGCCACTCACCCCATTGACACTGTCACATGGGACCAGTTTCAGCAAGCTTTTCGCACTGCCCATGTTTCAGCAGGAGCTATGGCCATGAAGAAGCGTGAGTTTCGCGACTTACGCCAAGGAGGACGTACCGTTGGCCAATACGTGGAGGATTTCAGGAAGTTAGCACGTTATGCCCCAGATGACGTTGCTACGGATGCAGCTAAGCAGGAGAAGTTTCTGGAAGGACTGAATGATGAGCTGAGCATGCAGTTGATGGTGGCAACTTTTAACAACTACCAGGAGTTGGTAGACAGAGCTCTCATGATTGAAGGGAAGCAGCAGCAGATTGAGAGCCGTAAGAGGAAGTATGGACAAGGGAAGTACAATTATGGAGCTCATTAGAAGCCTCGATTTACCCCAAACTCGGGAGGACCTTTTCAGCATACCCATGGAGGAGGGAGTTCGCACAACCATAGTGGCCCCAAGAATGGGAATGGTAACGGAGGAAGCAACGGACAGAACCGTTCCAACCCATCAACCCAGCCAAGAAGGATCTGAGCCACGTCACTTGGTACAAATGCCAGAAGACTGGACATTATGCCAATGAATGTCCTGGAGCTAAGAATGGGAATGGCAACAGAAGCTCGGGGAAGAAGCCGAACCCTTTCAACAGAGGACAAGTGAACCACGTTAGCGTGGAGGAGGTAGAAGCCCAGCCTGATGCAGTAATAGGTAAGTTTTTGGTTAAGTCATTTACTGCAATCGTTCTTTTTGATACTGGTGCATCGCATTCATACATATCAAGGGGATTTGTGGATAAGTTTAAGTTGCCCACCAAAGTTCTTAGAACACCTATGTTAGTAACCTCGCCAGGAGCAGAGTATATGGCAAGCCAAGGATGTTTTCAGATGCCATTGGCCATAGATATACATGTTTTCCCCTCAGACCTAATAGTTTTGGAGTCCCAAGGTTTGGATGTGATTTTGGGAATGGATTGGCTATCAATGTACGGAGGAAACATCGATTGCGCCAGTAAGACGATTTTGCTTACCACCCCAGAAGGAAGAAGGATTAAGTATGTATCCCGGCATGTGCCGAAGAGGACTCAAGTGAATTCCTTATCAGGAGTTGTACAGGAGGAAGTACCAGTGGTGAAGGATTTCCCTGACGTATTTCCAGAGGAGTTGCCAGGCATGCCACCGGATAGAGACATTGAGTTTTTTATTGAGCTTTTGCCAGGCACAGGGCCAATATCTAAGAGACCGTACAGAATGCCACGCAAAGGATTTGGAGAAAATTAAGAAGCCGATTAAGGAGTTACTGGATAAAGGATATATTTGCCCAAGTTCGTCACCTTGGGGATCACCAGTACTTCTAGTGGAGAAGAAAGATGGATCGTTGAGGATGGTTGTTGATTATCGTGGATTGAATGAAGTAACAATCAAGAACAAGTACCCACTGCCAATGATCAATGATTTGTTTGACCGACTACGAGGAGCTAAAGTATTTTCCAAGATTGATTTGCGATCAGGATACCACCAGTTGAAGATTCGAGAGCAGGATATACCTAAGACAGCTTTTACCACAAGGTATGGGCTATATGAGTACACCGTTATGTCATTCGGTCTGACTAACGCACCTGCCTATTTTATGAACATGATGAACAAAGTGTTTATGGAGTACACCGTTATGTCATTCGTAGTGTTCATTGATGATATTCTGGTCTATTCGAAGAATGAAGAAGAGCATAAGGAGCATTTGCGTTTGGTACTTGGAAAGCTCAGAGAACATCAGTTATATGCCAAGTTCAGCAAGTGCGAGTTTTGGTTAAAGGAAGTTGGATTCCTTGGACATGTTATATCCGGGGAAGGTATAGCAGTAGATCCCACCAAGGTTAACACTGTGACAAATTGGGAGTCACCCACGTCAGTTGGAGAGATCCGGAGTTTTCATGGACTCGCAGGATACTACCGGAGATTCATTGAGAATTTCCCAAAGATTGCAAAGCCTATGAAGGAATTGTTGAAGAAGGACACCAAGTTCAATTGGACTGAGGAATGTGAGGCTAGTTTTCAGGAGTTGAAGAAACATTTAGTTACAGCGCCAGTGTTGATTCTGCCAGATCAACGCAAGGATTATGAAGTATATTGTGATGCTTCACGTCGAGGACTTGGAGTCGTACTTATGCAAGAGGGAAGAGTTGTTTCATATGCCTCACAACAGCTTAAACCCCATGAGTTGAATTATGCTACACATGATTTGGAGTTAGCAGCCGTAGTGCATGCGTTGAAGACATGGAGACATTTTCTCATCGGAAACCATTGTGAGGTGTACACGGATCACAAGAGTTTGAAGTACATTTTCACGCAGAAGGAGTTGAATCTCAGGCAAAGGAGATGGTTGGAGCTCATTAAGGATTATGATATGAGATTACATTATCACCCAGGAAAGGCTAACGTAGTAGCTGATGCGTTGAGCCGCAAGAGTCATGTAAATACCCTCATGACCGAAGAGTTACCCAAGGAGTTAGCAGAAGACCTTTGCGAGCTGCGTTTGGAGATAGTTCCAAGAGGTTATGTAGCAGCCTTGGAAATTCAGTCTACCTTGATGGATAAGATCAGAGAAGCTCAGAAGACGGACAAGGAGATTGCCGAGATAAAGGAAAGGATGAGTAAAGGAAAAGCCAAGGGTTTTCGTGAGGATGAGCACGATACCTTCTGGTTTGAGGACCGCGTATATGTGCCCAATGATCAGGAGATCAGGAAGTTGATTCTGCAAGAGGCCCATGATTCACCATATTCGATTCACCCAGGAAATACCAAGATGTATCTGGATTTAAAGGACAGTTTCGTGGACCGGAATGAAGAAGGATATTGCGGAGTATGTAGCAGTTTGTGATGTGTGTCAGAGAGTGAAGGCAGAGCATCAGAAGCCAGCAAGATTGCTACAACCATTGCCGATACCCGAATGGAAGTGGGATAAGATAGGCATGGATTTCATCACGGGATTGCCCAGGACTCGTTCAGGCTATGACTCGATATGGGTTGTAGTCGATCGTTTGACGAAGGTAGCTCATTTCATCCCAGTAAAGACCACTTATACCAGTGCTAAGTTGGCAAAGATATACATGACCAGGATCGTACGTCTGCATGGAGTTCCGAGGACCATTGTATCAGATAGAGGAACCCAGTTTACCTCAAAGTTCTGGCATCAGTTGCACGAGACTTTGGGTACCAGACTAGAGTTCAGTACAGCTTTTCACCCACAAACAGATGGACGGACGGAAAGAGTCAATCAGATTTTGGAAGACATGCTGAGAGCTTGTGCGCTAGATTATGGATCCAGTTGGGATGATAATTTACCTTATGCAGAGTTCTCTTGCAACAACAGTTATCAATCCAGTTTGAAGATGGCCCCTTTCGAAGCTCTGTACGGAAGGAGGTGCAGGACACCGTTGTTGTGGGATGAAGTTGGAGACCGCCAGTTGTTTGGACCAGATTTGATTAAAGAGTCTGAACAGAAGGTGAAGTTGATTCGCGATAGGCTCAAGGTAGCCCAGTCCAGGCAGAAGAGTTATGCGGATTCTAAATGCAAGGAGACAGTTTACGAAGTCGGAGACAGAATTTATCTTCGTGTGTCCCCACTTAGAGGAGTTAAGCATTTTGGAGTTAAGGGAAAGTTAGCACCATGTTTTGTGGGACCATACAAAGTTTTGGAACGTATGGGAGAAGTTGCTTACAAGTTGGAATTGCCCGAAGGATTGTCAGGAGTTCACGATGTGTTCCATGTTTCTCAGTTAAAGAAGTGCCACGCGGAGATGGCTGATATACCTTTGAGAGATACAGTGCCACTGGAAGCGATTCAGTTGGATAGCGATTTGACCTACGAGGAGAAACCAGTCAAGATTCTCGAGTTTGCCAGCCGAGTCACCCGCAGCAAGGTTATCAAGTTTTGCAAGGTTCAGTGGAGCCACCATGCTAAAGATGAAGCCACTTGAGAACGAGAGGAAGACCTACGGAAGGATCACCCTCACCTATTTTCTAGCCAACCCGAATCTCGAGGGCGAGATTCATCTTAAGGGGGGTAGGTTTGTAACATCCCAAATTTTCAATTTGGAATGTTATACATTAGATCATCATGCATATCATATTTTATTGCATTTCGGTTTGCGATCCTCGAAATTCAAAGCAACTCAAGGACCCACCGAGAGAGTTGGGGATTTCACGATTTTCATATTTGAATTTTATCAAATATCGAAACGAGGATCATTTGTTTTAATTATTTTTCTCTCCGAAAATATTTCATATCAAAATACATGAGAGGGGATAACATGACTTCTCCAAAAATAATGAAACATTGGAGGAAAATATTAAAAACAAATATTTGATTTTATTCGGATTTTATTTCTATTTTATTTGCCTAGGAAAAATATGCGTTTTTCAAAATTGCATTTTAGGCCCAAATAAATGTTCATCTTGTCCGGCTTATTTTTAGAGGACGGGGAAAATTTATTTTAGGATTGTTGGAGTTCGTTTAGTATTTCTCTTCTTTCTTTTTCTGCACGTCCGAATTGTTTAAAAAAAGGTAAAAACCGACTCGGGCCATAACCGGCCAGGACTCCACCCAGCCGGCCCTCTTAAATAGCGCCGCCCCGAGCCCCCCCCCCCCCAGCCCACCAAAGCCCGCCGCCACCTAAACCCTAACCCTAGCCCGACCCCGCCGCCGCCGCCAGCCGCCGACGCTGCGGCCGCCGCCCGACGCCGCCCGTTCCACCGCCGCCGACCCGCCGCCGTCTTGTCGCCGCCGAGCCCATCCCGCAGCCACCTCGCCAGAGATCTCGTCGGACTCGAGGTGGCCGCCGCCGGTTTTTTTCATAAAACCGTTCGATTTTTTAAAAAAAACCCTAGATCCGTTTTTTTAGATCGGTTCGTCGGTTTTCTCGGTTTAGTTATTTTGCGGTCGTTCGTCCGTACGTTCGTTTTAATGAACGGTTTTCGTCGTTTAACCGCAGACAGCGAACGTTCGTTCGTTAGCCTGTTCGTCAGTTTTTCTTTTTCTCGGATTTTTCGTGAGTATTTTCAATCACGATTTCTGATCCGATTTTCGTTTTAGTATAACTTTTCGCTCGTTTATCGGAATCAGGTGATTCAAGCGCCTAGATTTTCGTCTCGAAATCCTCTTTCTGTTTAACCAACTCAAACAAGTTTTTGCTACTGTAAAATTTGACTTAAGTCCAGATTAGTAAATGGAGTTTGTTTCTTTCGCCGTTTGAGTTTTGTTGCTTCGTTCGATTTGATTCTTTTTGCCAACCGGAGTTCTTAAGTTGAACATTCTGGTTAGATCTCTTATTTGAGTTTTACCCGTGCACCCTTGCTTGATTGCTTATGAATGTCATTGTTTGTTTGCGATAGAGTACCCGGAGTGCGCAGCGTGCTACTACGAGTCTCTAGGTTTCCCTGATCATCAGCAAGGCAAGTAACACTTTGATCATACCTCCTTACCACCCAGTTTTATTGCATTAGATCAACCCTCAAACTATTGCATGGTTAGGAACTATTTAATATATGGGTTTTGGGAAGTAGATGAGGTAGTACCTATTACCTGTTTTATTATCAAACCCTTGGGAGTTACTTCTACGTTTGCTTATTTTGCTATGCTATGCTCATAGACGTGGATTGGGTTTGAGTGATTACATGACAGATGTGAGATTGTTAATTAATGGTTAACTTAAGGTGGCTACTTAAATACACATCTGGGTGGACAGAGGCACCTGGGGAACCCAGTGTTGCCTGTTTTTTTGGAAATCCCGGGGTACCGTGTGATTCTCCTATGGACCGCCACCCAGGCTCAAAGGGATCATGAGATTATTCATGCTAGAAACTTCCGTGTGCAGCCACAAGCTATTATGGGCTCTAGCATAGTTGATTAAGTCGTGTGAACTCTTACAGTGGTAGACTAGCAGATGTAGGGGAAAGTAGGTGTAACTGTCTACCCATCGTAAGGTGCTAACGCTTCTGAAAGACTGTGTATCGGTCATCCGTTTCTCAAACATCATGAAGTGCGAGAAATCCAACAGAGGAGATCGAGTCTTGTGGGGAAAAGTGTGCAAACCTCTGCAGAGTGTATAATCTAATCATGGTTAGCCGTGTCCCCGGCTATGGACATCTTGAGTATCTAGTTCTTGGATTATCATGTGAATCTCATCATCATGTTACTTAATTAAATTTGTTGGATTTAATGAAGATTACTTAATTAGGATTGAGTTGGGTGAACCTTATCAATGTTTAACAACCACCATAATAGTTAAATAAAATTTAATCCTTTGTTGTAGGGAAAAATTGGCTTTTCGCAAAATTGTAACCATAGAGCTTTCCACCAGCCAAATATGCATGTAGTATTAGCATTATTCTGCTCATTACTCTCTATGTGTTACTTTGCCAGCATATTCCATGTGCTGACCCGTTTTCAGATGACGAGTAAGGTGCCATAGGTCGTGGTCTTATACTCAGTGATGCCGTTGGAGTTGATGGACTCACTTTATCTTCCAAGCCTTCCGTTGTTATCGTATTAGATGGCCTTAAGCCATGTTTTTTTGTAATAAGTTCTCTCTTGAGACTATTCGGTGTAATAAGTGTGTGATTGCTACTCTGTTATAAATCCTTCAAGTACTGTGCGTGTCAGCATTACCGATCCAGGGATGACACTGATGCACAGAGACTAGACTGTTTGAGGTCTGGTCGCTACACGAATAGGGAAAGGAAAAGGGAGGGTCACCCCCTTCCTTTCTCTCTTCTCCTTCCCCTTTTCCCCCTCCGGTAAAAAGGAAAGGGGGGCGAATTGGGTTAGGTCCCCAAGTAGGATTCCTCCTACTTGGGGCGCCCCATGGCAGATCACCTCCCCCTCCCACCTTTATATATATGTGGGGAAGGGGCGCCTAGAACACACACCAACAATTGTTAGCCGTGTGCGGCGCCCCCCTCCACAGTTTACGCCTCCGGTCATATTCTCGTAGTGCTTAGGCGAAGCCCCGCGCGAATCACTTCACCATCACCGTCACCACGCCGTCGTGCTGACGGAACTCATCTACTTCCTCGACACTTTGCTGGATCAAGAGTCCGACGGACGTCGTCGAGCTGAACGTGTGCAGAACTCGAAGGTGCCGTACATTCGGTGCTTGATCGGTCGGAACGAGAAGAAGTTCGACTACATCAACCGCGTTGTCAAATGCTTCCACTTTCGGTCTACGAACACTCTCCCCCTCTCATTACTATGCATCTCCTAGATAGATCTTGCGTGAGCATAGGAATTTTTTTGAAATTGCATGGTACGTTTCCCAACAGTAGTCGACGTTCACATGACACCACTAAGGGAATCACAACATACATATCATCAAAATATCAAACACATATCAAGTTCACATGATTACTTGCAATAAGATTTCTCCCGTGACCTCAAGAAAAAAAGTAACTACTCACAAATGATAATCATGCTCAAGATCAGAGGGGTATTAAATAGCATAATAGGTCTGAACATATAATCTTCCACCAAATAAACCATATAGTAATCAACTACAAGATGTAATCAACACTACTAGTCACCCACAAGTACCAATCTAAGGTTCCGGTACAAAGATTGAACACAAGAGATGAATTAGGGTTTGAGATGAGACGGTGTTGTTGAAGATGTTGATGGAGATTGCCCTCCTAAAGATGGTAGAGTTGTTGGTGATGATGATGACGATGATTTCCCCCTCCTGGAGGGAAGTTTCCCCGGCGGAATCGCTCCGCCGGAGGGCAAAAGTGCTCCTACCCAAGTTCCGCCTCGAGACGACGGCGCTTCGTCCCGAAAGTCCTCCCCTTATTTTTTTCTAGGTCAAAATGGCTTATATACTAGAAGACGGGCACCGGAGGTGGGCCGAGGAGGGCACAACCCACCAGGGCGCGCTTGGGGGCCCTGGCGCGCCCAGGTGGGTTGTGCCCACATGGTGGGCCCCCTATAGTAGTTATTTTCTCCAATAATTTTTAAATATTCCATAAAAATCCCCGTGAAGTTTCAGCTCATTTGGAAATGTGCAGAATAGGTAACTCTGACGTAGCTTTTTCAGGTCCAGAATTTCAGCTGCCTGCATTCTCTCTCTTTGTGTAAACCTTGCATAATATGAGAGTAAAAGCATTAGAAATACTCCAAAAAGATTTATTATGCATAAAAATATTATAAATAATAGTAGGAAAACATGATGCAAAATGGACATATCATGCCCCTCTCTTTTCCAAAAATCCACACGCGTCCTATGCGTTGTCAATTTTCTGATTCTCACGTTTCAGAGTAAGTCTAAAAATAAAACGCGCAGGCTAGGGATCAAACCTGCAACCTCGTGTATGCAAGAGGATGTCCTAACTAGGACATACACCATTTTTTGTTTGGTATTGACTGTAGATTTCTGTAATAGTTCATTTAACTGGAAATTTTCAGTTAACTGAACTTTTCTCTGAAGTCAAACACACAATTCAACAGAAAATGAACATTGATTTCGGCATTGTAACACGGACTAAACACTGATTAAGAAGAAACTAAGCATGACCATTAGACTAAGGACGAACCATAGATAAGCAAAAGACCCTTCTTCTTCACGCAAACGACTCTTCTTCTTCATCGCCGACACTGCAATTGTTGCAGCGCAACTAATCCTCCTCTTCTTTGTCAGATGAAATCTCGATGATGCTGTCATCTTCCTTGTCGCCGGAGGGGCCAATCGCTGCATCTATTTTGACACTCAAGATCTGGGCATGGCTGTTGGACTCAGCGTGGTAGGCCAACTGGTTGGCTTGCTGTGCGCTCACCGATGCCATCGAGGCCACACATTGGGTCTCCTCCGCTTGCGCCTACACCCCATGAAGGATGGCTTCGGCCCCAGCTGTGATGATGGATTCCTTAAATGCGACAGCCTAAACGTCGACGTAGATCATGCGAACGGGGTGAGCCCAGTGGCGGAGCTACAAATAGAAAGCTAGGCGGGCCGGGCTGAAGCTGATGCTAAATCTTGTCGCTGCCTTTGTAGTGCCCTGTAGTTTATGGGCTGGGCCTATGTATAGTTTTACAATTTTCCTAAAAATCTAGGCGGGCCATGGCCCATTCGGCCACAACGTAGCTCCGCCAGTGGGTGAGCCGGTGGGTTGATATTGACCCGCCTCACCCCCATCGGCGGTTTTCATGTTGCGATTGTGATTTTGTTGATGGCATGTGTTTAGTCAGTCACATATAATGTCAGATTCAATAATCAAGAGACATATTCTTTCATTCCTGATAGGGGACTCCCGCAAGGAATCCCTACTCTGCTATCTGTGCTAACTGCTTTCAACTAGCACACATGATTGGTGCAACTATGTCATGCTTTTAATTCGAATTCTTCTTTTCTTTTGGGATGATATTCCACCTAGCTTCATTGTTTCGATGTAATAAACGATGCATCCTTATTCGAGTTAAAATAAAGTGCGCCATGAAGGCTTTTGCCTCAACAACAAAAAAGAACCGCTTTTGCTATTCTTCAGGCACCTGAAAATTTATTCTGTTTCAGTCGATTTTTTTTCTATGGCCTGGAACAGCCCACCGTCCATGTAGCTGGCTAGACAAATAATACTGGGCCAAAGCCGATCCACGTACAAAGGCTGTATATCCATTAGTTAGTGGAGGTTTGTCTCACGGGCTTCTATATGGCGCGTACCGCGCCGGCCAGCAACATAGTGCCCCCCCTTTGCGCGCGGGTGTACGTATGGGCCGGCCCATTTCCCGATTTTTCATTTTTTTCCTTCTTTTTTTTGCTTCTGTTTTTGTTTTTTGTTTTTCTTGTTTTCCTTTCTCTCTTTCTCTTTTTTACTTCTTTTACTTTTTCAATTTTTATTTCGAATTTGCTTTTTCAAATTCACAAACATTTTTGTTCATCGATTTTCAGAAAAAAATCATCAATGTACAGAAATGTTCATCGAATTCAAATTCTGTTCATTGGCTATTAAAAATGTTCATCAAATTCAAAATTTGTTAATAAATTTTCGAAAATTTTCATCGATTTTTCAAAAATTGTTCATCAAATTCTAAATCACTTCATCTATTTTTCAAGAATGTCCTTCAATACAATATTTGTTCATCAAGTTCAAAAAATATTCTTCGAATTCAAAAAAAATCACCAATATAAACAAATGTTCAACATTATACAAAATTTCTCACTAAATTTTTTTCAGCAAAATAATAATATACTCATAAATATTCGAAATTTTTCATTCTTTTGAAATTGTGAACATTTTTTGAATTCGGTGAACATTTTTTAAAATCTACGAGCATTTGTCATTTCCCAAACATTTTTTTAAATCATGAACTATTTTTTAATTCATGAACATTTCAATTTTTTGCTTATAAAGGAAAAAAAAGTGCTTGCCGCCCCGCACATGGGCCGGAACACGAGGGGCGCGCGGGGAGCCTGGGTGTGCGCGCTGCTGTTCCCTGGCGCGTTACGCGCCAAATAGGAGGTCCCGTTTGTCTAAAAAAATAGTTTGTGGAGGTTGCCTCAAAAAAAGAAAAAAAAATTGCGGATGCATGCAAGTGTGTGTGTACGTATCTGATCTGATTGTGTGTGCTGTGTTTTTTTTTTACGAGAAAACTTCTGATCTATTCATCTTCAATCATGACAGTACAACGAACACTAGAAATAATAAAAATTACATCCATATCCGTAGACTACCTAGCGACGATTACCAGCACTGAAGCGAGCCAAAGGCACGCCGCCGTCATTGCCCTTCCCTTGCCGGAGTCGGATAAAACTTATTGTAGTAGATAGCCGGGAAGACTGTTCGTGCTAAGGCCCCATAGGACCATCGCGGCAGAACAACAACCACCGCCGATTAAGAGTAGTTTAGATCGGAAGGATCCAACCTGAAAACACATGAAGAATTGTGTGTGCTGTGTTGCACCCTCGTGCACAAAATGTGCTGTGTGTAGTGTTGCTGTGTCTACGTCCACACGCGTGTGCACATTTTCCGTGAGTGAGTGTGCGCTTGTGTGAGTGGAAGAGAAATAAATGGGGAATCAACATTATTGATATGAAATGCAGTTCAGTTATAATGTGTCGTGAAACGACTAATCTCGTTATATTGTGGTTTGAGCACTGGGTATAATATCGACATATGTATGTGCAAGTTATACTTATTATATGATTATATTAGAGATTAACACAAGCTCTATGCATTTTGTTTGAAAGCTTTGGGCCATTATTAATTTTAGTTATTTCTTCATTTTCATTGTTCTTTTAGGATAATCCCAATGCCCCTAATTCATTCTTTCTTAGAATATTTTTCTATTTTCAAGTAAGACCACTTTCACAATTCCATCTTCTTTAGATTGAAATTTATATTTTAAATAAAATTTAGGTTTTGTTTCGGTTCACACTTTTATATGGTTATGTTTACTCATGAAAAAAGTGGTTGGGGATGGAAAAATCGTCTGGTTTCCTCGCGTGTGCTAATGTTTCATTTTTTATTGCTTAGTGAATGTTTGACTATTGGACTTTCTCTGTTTAGGCGGTGACTATTCATGTGACTACTTAATTCGTGAAAGGCACATAAAATGGAATAAATTTTTAATCAATCTGATTAAATCATAATTACTATAAAGTTGCACTATTTTATGCTTGTTTTTGCATAGTATGGCATAGTGCAAGTTTTGTGTTATATATGTGCAATTATCAATATATTCTAACTTCCCCATATAAGAAAGGAGTTTGACCCGAAGTATTTATAACTTGTTCATGTTAGGCATAGTTCTACAATATAAATTTCCATTTTAAATTTCTTGTCATTCGTTTTAGGTTTAAACCACTCCCATAAGTCATTCTTCCTTAGAAATAAATGTGTTCTTCTTTGTTTTTCTTCATGATCTAAATTTGTACTAAAAGCTAAGTGAGGTTTAGTTTTTAAATTTGTTCTTGGTCATGTTTTATCCTTTCTTCATTTCTTTCTTCTTTCAGGATAACACCAATTCCCTTAATTCATTCTTCCTTGGATGACATCAGTTTCAAGTTTTGTGTTTTTCTTCATTTTTTCTATACTTTCATTTTCATTTTCATTTTTCCCAGATAACACCACTTTCATGATTCTATCTTCATTATATTGAAATTTCTATATTTAAATAATATTTAGCCTTTTTAGTTCATATTATTATATGTCTTTTATTATTGGTACAAAACTGACTGGTATGAAAAAATATGTCTAATTTTCTCACTTGTGCTAATATCTCATCTTGTTTTTTTGGTTGTTGCTTAGTAAATTATTAGATCGTTGGATTTTCTTTGTGTTACCGGTGACTATTTGTGGTAATCATGTGACTGCTTAATTTGTATTAGAGACTTAAAATGGAAATCATTCTGAATTAATCCACTTAATTTATTACTATTATTTGCACTATTTTACGCTTGTTTTACACAACATGGAAGAGTGCATGTTTTGTGTAATTTATGCGCATTATGTTCTAATTTCCGCATATAAGAGAGAATATGACATTAAGTATTTATAATGTGTCCATGTTAGGCATAGTTGTATAATATATATTTTATTTTTAAATTTCTTATCATTCTTGGACTAAACCCCTCCCATAGGTCATTTTTCCTTACAAATAAATGCGTCCTTTTATGTTTTTGTTCATGATCTAAATTTGTAATAAAAGCTAACACTATTTTATTTTTATTCTTATTTTATTTTTTGTTCGTTTTCAATCTTCTTTTAGGTAATATCAATGGCCTTAATTCATTCTTCCTTAGGATAAATGTTGTTTTATTTTCATTTTTTTGTTAGGTAATACCATTTAGCTTGGCTTTGTTAATTATTTCTTCCATAGAAAGAAATGTGTTTCTATTTCCTTTTTTTATCTCTTCTTTGAGGTACGATATGGGCATGTGTGCTTCGGATATGACCAGATATTACGTGCATACATATAATTCAGTATTTTTTGTAATTATTAAATATATTGTTTTAGTGTTGAGAACAAAAGACTACTATTTTTATGTGTGAAACTAACGAAGACGGTGATTTATACATGGCATGAGTCAATGCGTAATTACCTTCTATGTTCTAATCAAGTCATGATCACGAATTCCAAGATAAGACGAGCTAGGCTCGTGCATGTTGTTGCATAGTAGGAAATGCAAAATTTGCATGCGTTCACTTCTCCGGGAATGCAAAACTTAGATGCATCCACATGGATGCATGGTGCGTCAATGCAGGCAAGAGACGAGCACATCACGAGGCTTTTGATCGGCTCCTATGTAGCGTGCAGGCTTTGTCCATCGGATGTTAATCTGAGGGCATAGAAAACAAGTGACTGAAAGTTAAATAAAATTGAAAAAGGATAGCAAGTTGGATGATGTTGGCCTGACGTTCCCCGCAAGCTAGCTAGCTCCCCCCCCCCCCCCCCCACACACACACACACACACACACACACACACACACACACACACATCCCCCTGCGCCGCTGGCCGCTCCGGCCGCGGCGGCCACCCACCGGCCTTTATGGCGACGTCTCCCTCACCATCTCCAGCTGCGGGCTCAAGCTCCGGACCGGATCCGGCCGCGTGCGATCCTCCTGTTTCCCCCGGTCCTTCTGAGGTGCCGGAAACGCAGCTCGAAGCTTCCCCAGATCCAGCCGACCAGCCGCAAATCCTGCAGCACGCCGCGCCATTGCCGGCTGAGGCGCCTTCAAGCGCGGTCAGACTACTGCCGCCCCCTACCCAGCGCCTTAAATCCATCATCGTCGCCCCATCCCCCCCCCCCCCCCCAGCTGCCCAGATTTCCGATTCGGGGATGGGCGGTGGGTGGACCGTGGTCAGCCACCAGAAGCACAAGCGCCCTGCCTCCAATCTGCCAGACTCCGGGGCGCACCCTGGGGTGCAGCGGCCGGAACCCCGCAGAGGCTTGAATGAGGACGCCGCCCGCGTGGCCTTCTTAAGGCGCTTCCGCGGCCGCTGCTTCCGCTGCCTCAGCAAGAAGCACCGCCGCGCTGACTACCGTGATCCCATCCATTGCATCCTCTGCGAGCAGCCCGGGCACATCGAGAAGCACTACCCTCGAAACCCACGCTCCAGTGCCGCTAGTAGCAAGCCCGGTCCAGCCGCTCCGCCGGTTCCAATCCACTCGCGCCTCTACTTCCCGCCACCCGCTGCGTCCACCATGCCCACCACCACCCCCGCCATGCAGCACCACATCGACCCCGCGCGCCGCCCCAGAGAGAGCCACTCGCTGACCATGTCCTCCCCGACGACGGAGCAGGCCATCTTCTTCCTACGCAACCACGCGGTCACCATGTGCGCGGCCGACGGCGTCAACACCACGTCCCCCATGGCGGTGGGTCGCGCGCTGGAGGCGCAGCTCGCCATCCCGGTGAGCCAGCTCCGCGTCACGGCTCACCTCCCAGAGCACTACCTCGTCATCTTCAGCCAGCCAACGCACCACATCAACACCGTCCGCTGTGGCTCCATCTGGGTCGACGGTGCCGTCTTCAACATCGGGCCGTGGCATGAGCACGACCACGCCTCCTTCGACACGCTCCAGCTCCACGTTCGGGTCGTCATCGAGAAGGTGCCCATGAAGTAATGGTCCCTGGAGGGTATCGAGGAGATCCTCGGGAGGAAGGTGCGCGTCGACCGCCTCGACAACAGGACGCAAGAGCGCGACGACACGAAGACATTCGCCTGCTGGGTTTGGACCAACGACGTCACCCACATCCCCACCAAGCACACGCTTGGGGTCCTGCCGCGCGGCGCAGGGCGTGTCGAGGAGATGCAGGGCTACTCGCAGCCCGACCGTCGCGTCGCTCCACCGCCGGGCACCACGGACTACACCATGCTCATCCACATCGACAGGGTTGAAGATTGGACACCTCCATCGCTGCGCTCCTCCCACTCCGCCCAAAGCGGGCTGCTGTCATCCGACTCCGACACCGACAACCGGCCCCGCTTCACGGTGATCCCTGCCACCTGGACCATGGAGGTCGAGGATGGCCAGCGGGGTGATCGCCTCCAGCGCCTTGGGCGTGCACCGGTGGCTGACCTGGGCTGCCGGGGCATGCCATGGGGTAGGCGCGACCACGACGACGCTGGTGGAGCTGGAGGCGGGGACGTCGTTCCTGGACGGACACCTTGCTGCAACGAGGACACACGCCGGCTCAGCCGGCGCCGGCGCCGGCGCCCGCTCATCACCACCGCAGCCGCTCCCCTCCTGCCAGACGCCACCACAAGGACGCGCGCAGCCGCAGTGCGGGCAACAGGAGGTCGTCAACGGGCGACTCCCAACAACGCCAGCGCTGGCCATCCGCTCCTCGCTCGCCACGGGCGTCGGCAGGCTCGGGGGCGGCACAAGATGCCATCAGCAACAACAAAGGAAAAGACCCGGTCAACGGCTTCTTCAGGGAGGCAAGGCGGCCCATCCTTGCCTCGGTGATCGTCGACAACTCGGCGGCGGACGTCCAAGCCGCTGCCGACGCTGCGGTTGCGGCGCCCCTGGACTTCGACAGAGGCACACCGATGTTGGATGCTGAGACGGAGACACAGCTGGACGCCTTCGGCCCCACACTCGCCACCACCCCCAGGCCTCCGTCCAGTTCAACAGATGCGCCCCCACGCCTGCCTGTACCCTGGAGATGCAGCTCGGCGCGGTCACCACCCGTGTCTGCCAGCTCGAGATCACCAACGACAACGAAGAAAGCGCCCCCCAGCCACTCGCCGCCTGTTCATCGATGCCCCAGCATCGATCATCGCCAATGCCCCCCTGCGCCGTCCTTCTGCTCCACCCAAGGCACGTGTGGCAGCGGCCCCCACCAGGCAGAGCGCTCGCCAGGCCGCCTGCACCCCCAAGACACCGGTCTCACAGCGTGCCTCCCTCCGCATCGTCAAGGAGCTCGGGCTGCTCGGGGCGAAAGAGAAAATGACCAAGGAGGTCACCGACGCTCTCATCCGTCGTATCGACGAGCCTCTCACTGACAACGACGTCGCCGCCATCACCAAACTGACGCGCCTCGACAAGGATTCCCTCCTCGTCGCTGCAAGCCTTGCAGGGCCTGAAGGAGCAGCCATGCGGCCCCGGTTTAGTTACGTTAGCTCCCCTTTGCTATATTCTTCGGTGGCGGCCGGCGTGTAGCTGGTTAGAGTTAGGTTTCCTTTCCTCTGTTTCAGTAGAGAGGACTGTTTCTCGCCGGCGTTGTTTGGGTGCTATTGGTGGACGCCGGCGTGCCCCTGCTAGTATGGTTGTGTCTGTAATGGGCCTGAGGCCATTTAGTTTCTATCAGTGTTCGGAGCAAATCTTGTTTCCAAATGAGTGAAAGCCTCTGCCCGATCATGTCGTGGAATGTCCGCGGCCTTAACCAGCCGGCAAAACGCACGGCGATCTGCGAGGTAGTTACAGCTAACAAAGTAGCGATCCTGTGCCTGCAGGAAACTAAGATAGATATCTGGACCCCAAGCATCGTCAGAGAAATTGGTGGCACTGCTCTGACTGAATGTATTGTCCTCCCTGCGATCGGCTCCCGTGGCGGAGCCGCTATCTTCTGGAACAGAGACTTGGCCAGCATTGTCTCGCAGGCTGTAGGTGAGTTCGCGATCACTGCACAAGTGACACTCCTCCAGCAATCCACAAGCTTCTGGCTCACGACTGTCTACGGCCCAGCAGATGACAGTAGGAAAACTGCTTTCCTTGCCGAATTAGCTAGAACGGCCCCCCACCCTCTGATCCATGGCTCATCAACGGAGATTTTAACCTCATCTACGAGGCGAGAGACAAAAACAACCACCACCTCAACCGCAGGATCATGGGCATGTTTATACAAGCCATCGACAACGCCGGACTAAAAGAAATTAAGTGCAAAAATCGCCGCTACACCTGACGCAACGAGCGCAAGAACCCGACACTCGTCAGCATCGACAAATTCTTCTGCACCTGCAGTTGGGAAGACCTGTTCTCCTCAAGCATGCTGATGGCGGCGTCCACGACATGCTCAGACCACTGTCCGCTGCTCCTCATTGATGCAGCGGCCCCCCGCCGTCGCGCCCAATTCAAATTTGAAAGTTTCTGGCCTCGGTTCCCGCGCTTCCACAAAATGGTCGATCATGCATGGAATAGGCCGGTGCAAAGCACTTGTGCTTTCAAGCGCCGGTCGATCAAGATGGTGCGTACCGCAAAGGATCTGAAGATCTAGAGCTCCTCCCTCTTCAGCGACGCCAAGCTCCAATTCCACATAGTAATAGAGATCATCCTGCGCCTAGACATAGCCCAAGAATCCCGCAGCCTCTCCACGCCAGAATTCAACCTCCGGCGACTCCTCAAGCAGAGACTGCTCGGCCTCGCCGCGATTGAGCGCGCGCAAGCGCCAACCATCCCGGCTGACCTGGATCGAGCTGGGCGACGTGGGAACCAATTTCTTTCATGCAAAGATCCGCTCGAGACGCAGAAAGAACTTCATCCACAGCCTGAGGACGAGCAACGGAATCGCCACGTCGCACGAGGACAAGGAGGCAGCCATCTTCGAGCATTTCAACTCCGTCCTCGGCTCCAAAGGTGCTCGCCCTAGAGCCATAAACTGGAGCCAGCTGCAGCTGCCCACAATCCAAGGAGGGGGCATCGACAACCCCTTCTCCGAGGACGAAGTTTGGGAGGCGATCAAGGCCTCGCCGGCAAAAAAAGCTCCGGGCCCGGACGGATTCATAGGAACCTTCTTCCGTAGTTGCCGGCAAACCATCAAACACGACATCATGAGGGCTTTCCACCAGTTCTACTCCATTGCCGGCGAAGATCTAGATGCACTCAACTCTGCCATGGTAGTTTTGATCCCAAAGAAGGACGGCGCAGAAACAGTCTCTAATTTCAAGCCAATTAGTCTAGTTGACTCCGTAGCTAAGCTGATCACCAAAGTCCTCTCCATGCGGCTCTCCAACGTCATTGACTCCATAATCTCGCCGGCACAATCTGCTTTGCTGGCAAAGAAAAGCACGCACGACAGCTTCCTCTACGTCCAGAATGCAGTTAGGTCTCTACACAGGAAAAAAAACGCCCGCGCTCCTGATCAAGCTTGATATAGCTAAAGCATTCGACAATATTTCCTGGGAGTATCTTCTTGAACTCCTCCAAGCCCTAGGCTTCTCGGCTAGATGGCGTGACTGGATCGCCATGCTTCTGTCAACATCGACCTCCTCCTTCTTGCTAAATGGCGCGGCGGGAAAGAAAATTCTGCACTGCCGAGGACTCAGGCAGGGCGACCCCCGTCCCCGCTCCTCTTCATCATTGCCATACACCCCCTACATCGACTACTCCAACGTGCCATGGAGCTAGGCCAGCTCGACTCGCTACCAGGCAGAGACCTCTCGATGCGTGTGAGCCTATATGCGGACGACACCATCATTTTTGCCAACTCAGTGTAGGAGGAGATCGACACCCTGATGAGCATCATCCACGATTTCGGGCTAGCATCAGGGCTAAAAGTGAACCTGCTGAAATCTTCAGTCACCGCTATTAGATGTGACCACATTAACTTGCAACAGGTACTCCAGAACTTTGGAGGACAACAAGCCCAATTCCCCCTACGGTACCTTGGGCTCCCAATCATCATCTGCAGGCTGCGCA
Source organism: Aegilops tauschii subsp. strangulata (assembly GCF_002575655.3). Lineage (NCBI taxonomy): Eukaryota > Viridiplantae > Streptophyta > Magnoliopsida > Poales > Poaceae > Aegilops > Aegilops tauschii. Next base: position 546,681,080 of record NC_053037.3, read on the forward strand.
TAGTGCATTTGCAATTCATCCTTGACCGAATCAGAGCTCGTTTGGCGGGCTGGAAAGGACGACTCTTGTCCATAGCAGGGCGGCGAGTCCTCGTCAGAAGTGTGCTGAGTGCACTCCCCACTTTTGCCCTAACTATTTTGAAGATGCCGAAGAAAATACTAGCCGAGGTGGACAAGATCAGAAGACGTTTTCTATGGGCTCAAGAAGAAGTGATCAGTGTCGGGAAATGCAAAGTAAGCTGGCCGGTGGTGTGCACTCCGATCGACAACGGTGGCCTGGGCATCTCCAACTTGCCTCGTTTCAGCCGTGCACTCAGGCTCAGGTGGCTATGGTTCTCTTGGCTCACTCCCAACAGGCCCTGGGTGGGCATGCAACTGCCATGTGATCAAGGAGACAGAGATCTTTTCAACGCCTCAACTACGGTGACGCTGGGTGATGGAAAGACGACCAGTTTCTGGGACAGTTCCTGGACTGATGCTGGCACTCTAAAAATGAAATTCCCTGAGCTACACAAACACTCAAGAAGGAAGAATAGAACAGTTCATGCGGCACTCCTCAATGACACCTGGATTGCTGATCTAGCTCACGGAGACACGCAGCAACTATGGCCGGAAGTGATCCGCCTGAACAGACGGCTCATCTCGAGGAATTTAAGCCTAAACGACCAAGTGCGCGACACAATTCAGTGGAAGCACATGGCCTCGGGATCCTTCTCCACCAGCTCGGCATACAACTGGCAATTCCAAGGGATGATCAAGACTAGCTTCAGAAAGATGCTCTCGTAAGTTTGGGCACCGGCCTGGCTAAAATTTACGGTCTGGCTACTACTCAAAAACAGATTATGATGCAATGACCGACTACAAAGAAGAGGATGGCCAAATGAGTATTTTTGTCAGCTTTGTCTCAGAAATCTAGGGTGTGTTTGGTTTATGCACCAGCTAGCCCCACCAATTTTTTGGCATGACCAAAGCAAGGGCATGACCAAAAAATTGGCAAGTTATGCTTGTTTGGTTTAGATCCATTATACCTACCAATTTTTTGGCAAAATCAATGAAGCCACCATTTGGTTTGCTGCCAACTAAGCATAACAAAGTTTGGGACTTACGATTGATCCACGCTTCCTTTTATCCATAGTCAGTAAAAAAGTGACACATAACCTTTTTAATCAGCTACAATACGCTGTAAGAAACGAAAATTGGCATGCAAAAGCTCAAATGTACGTTACATTTGTCACACAAAAGAATAATCTTTTTTGCCATAAAATTCCCGTTTTTCCAGGAGTGGTTTTTTTGAAGGGTTCCAGAAGTAGTTTTTATTTAGGACATTCAGGATTAGTTTTTTTAAGGCAAATTCTGGATTAGTTGTATGAGTTAGGGCTGCTCTGGGCCGTAATAATAAACAGATTAGGTATGGGGTTTGCACTGGATTTTATAGTCCATCTAAACAACCGATGCTAATTTGTTTGGTAAGTATGGGAAACACTTTCTTTCTATAGTCTGATAGAAGTTCAGCGCCAGACCTGTCCAACACCGTCGATTCAACCGAAATCTGACGCCTCACAATTTGTGTTCCTTGACTAAAAAAACATCGGCAATAACTAACTACCCGCAGCACCCGCACGTAAACCTCTCGCTAATCTCTCCCTCGCAGCCACTTCTGGCCCGATCTCCCTTCACCACGCCCAGATCCCCTCACCCCCTCTTCGCACGCAGGTGCCTCCTGCCCTCCTCGCCTTCTCCAAATCATGTCGTCTTCTCCACTGCTGCGACCCTCGGGCGACAACGCTAGTGCGCCATCCTGGCGTTAGGGATCGAGCCTCCTATCCTCATCTATGATTCGTGCTTCGTCAGGTTAAATCAGGTACCTTATATATACCCTTGCCTAGTCATGTTAATTCACCTTCACCTACTTGTGTTCACGAGCATCAACCATGTCAACCAGAATGGAGGATCAGGCGAGGCTAAGCAAGAAGGCGCGCACGTCTCCGCCACCGCCTGCGGTGCGCTCTGGCGGCCTGACGGCATTCGCGCTCCGCTTGGCAAAAATGCTGACCGCGGGTGACGGCAACGTTGCCTTCTCGTTATTGTCAATCACCTATGCATATGATGTGCATGCATGCTTGGCGCCTGGTCCCCCGACGAGGCCGCCAGGTTCGTGAGCGGCCTCGCCTCCGACCCATCCGGCTTCGGCGGGCCCCTCATCACCTATGCATATGGTGTGTTCCACCAGTAGAAGATGGAACTCACGCCAGCCTACCTGCACACTGCCGCAGTCGTACAAGGCCTTGATACATACTGTCGACTTCGCCGAGGTCTGCACGTTCATCTTTCTTTTGTTGCCGCTAGTGCTTGATCTGGCATATTTTTTTGCTAGTGCTTCGTCTGGCATTGCAATGAATACGTGTGTGCAGCGGGTGCTTCTAATATACAACTGTTTTGCATCACATGATAATTTGCTTCCATAGTTTTTTTTTTTGAAACAGTGCTTTCCATCCATAGCTCAATCAAATTCTATAAGCTTTCTGGAATGTAGGTGATCAAACCATCTGTGAGTTCTGCTCGGCGCTGCCCTTGATGATGCGGTGGCCATAGCCTCAAGTTGTACGCGGTGTTGTGGAAGACAGAAAAGAGCCTGTGACCGTGCCATGCTTAGTGAGGAGATCATGGGTGGATAAGATAGAGGCTAGTGACGATATTGTCTACAGAATAAACAATGTGCCTCTAGCTTTTAAGAAAGTTTTGATTTCCTTGGATGCAAATTATATTTTCTTCGGAAGCAGATTCTAGTATCTCTAGAAGCAGTGTCTGGTTGATGGATTTTTTCTGTTGGGAGCAATTTCATTTTACACTTGAAACAAGTTTTTGGTCGTTGTATTGTCTATACATAGCAAAGAAAATACAATGATATATTGTACACAAATTTTCACTAGATCGAAGCAATCATCCGCTGGCATGAAACAATTTCTCGGCGAGAAATGTGACTAAGTTATAAGTTTTTTTCTGCTTTATTCAACTTGTTTCATGCTTCCTTGGGAGCTTGCTTCGTGTACATACGTTTTCTGTACTTCATACAACTTGCTTTCATGTTTCAATGAACGCATTCTTTGAATTTGATCACAACGGACTCCCGGTCCGCAACGGTTGCTGGCTTGTTCAAAATATAAACCACATAAGGAAGCACACAAACAGCGGAGTCAAAAGCAAATATTATTTAGAAGACGTAACAGATGATATGAAGCATGTTAAGTTATGTTGATATGGAAGCAAAATTTTGGCGACCAGAATGAAGCAAATATTTAGGTCCTTTGAAACAATTATTATGATGAAGCACTATTATTTCGGAGACGAGAAGGAAGCAAATATTTACGTTGCTGGAAACATGTTATACGAAGCAATGAAGCATGTTAATTTTCAGTGGAAGCAAAAAAATTAGTCGATGAAAGCATAGATTTAGTGCATTGCAAACGAATAGAAACGACTTTTTTGGAGTGTAAAAATAACTTATATTTGCATAGGAAGCAAATTTTGGTACATTTGATGCAAAGTTTGCCTCGTATGGAAACAACTGCATGGTGCGGAAGCTTATTTCGCCACATTGATTATCTTCCGTTAAAATGTAGAATTAGTTTCCTAAGATAAGTTTTGCTTCCTAAAATCATGGATCTGTTCCCTCGAATCACGTGATCAGTGCACAGTTATTAGTATCCTTTAACGGACGAGACTTCCTTTAACCACGCAAGGCTATGCATAGTTATTAGCGTGGGGATCATTTCCTATCCAACAAACCATGCGTGGCCACTAGCAGATTGGACGGCTACTATTCTTCTAATCCTACGGTCTTCGACTGGTCTGATGGAAAGCAATTAGCAGTAGTCTGATCCCTAGTGCTGCCCGGTAAGTATCTATCTCGCTGCATGCACCTGCCGATTAGTTGAGCCAAAAAAGGAGTATGTATCACCTGAAGATTAGGAAATTGGAGAGATACGCGGACCAATAAGTATGTTTCCAGAGTAAATCGCTAGTTAACTGCTGGAATAATTAAGCGGGTCCCACGGAGAGAGCGGGCGAGGGAGTTCAATTTGTTGGCGCCGCTTTTCCGTGCCATCAACTCGTCCTCGCGTTGGCAAGAATCGTACTGGTCAGTCGTGGGCACGTGGGGCGAGCCAAAATTTTGGTTGCCATCCAAACGCTCGCCAATTTTCGTGGGCTTGCCAAATTTTTGGTATGGTTGCTATTGGTTGCAATCTAAACACACCCCTAGAAACCTCGCAACACCTTTTCTGGCAGTTCCCCTTTTCATCAGCAGTCTGGCAAGAACTGCTCAAGGAAATGGATGCAACTCCATGCACCCCTCAAACTGGCAGCACAAGAGCAAAGCGGTGAAAATCATAGCAGAGATGATTAACGGAGCAAGACCCGAGCACAAGAAGGGAGTCAGAACAATGATCATTTTGGTGCTGGGCGACATTTGGCAGCAGCGAAATGAGTGCACCTTCAGACACAAGGTTGCAAACCTGACCGAAGCAATGGCGAGCATCAGAAGGACTTTTGAATTGTGGCGCCAAGCAGGAGCAACCCACCTAGAGCACCCATTCCGGGACCCTCCCTGAGAGAGCAGCTTGCTGTTTCTAGCCCCGGCTAGTTTTTTGGCTTCTCTTTTTTCTTTTTTTTTCCTCCTTGATGGCTAAATCAAACACCACCTTATGTTTTCCCGCCTGCTTCCTGCTTTGAAATCAATATATGCCAGCCATCAGCTGGTCCGTTCAAAAAAAAAGTTAAATAAAATTCAGGCACCTGACACATATAGGTGCTCCCAAGAAGAACTCACATGCCACAGCCTCACATGTGATTCAAGATCGACTTGGAAAAAAAGAAACCTGCAAATGGCATGCCTATGTTAGGACTTGGTGAGAGTTATGGAGAGGAAATGGTGATTCCGTGTTGCGTTTTTTGTGATTTTTTTTGACATGCGGCGGACTTGATGATGTTTGTCTTGTCAAATGACATACAACCCTGCATATGCTTTCCTTACGTGCTTCTCTTGTTAGCGGGAACCATTGTATGTTTATGGCCTTCTCGTTCTCGACATAAAACTGAGTACTTGGATGTTGCTTTTAAGCGGCATACTTGCTTCTCGTGAGCATTATTTTTTGCCGATAATTGTAAGGGCCAATAGCTCCTGTGCGACGTTTTTCATGCGAATTGAAAGGAGTGCGACGTTGTTGGAATGAATGGCTGTGATGCGATGTTTTAGAAGCAAACAATAGCTCCAATGCAACATGGTTCTGCTTAACCATGAAATGAAAAACACGAGGGGTTAGCGATTCGAGTTATGACACGCGGGCCCTAGCAGTTACTCGCATGCGGGTGGGACCCACAACTTATCCACGCAAGCATGCCCGTGCTCATCAGCGTGCCCCGACCCAAGCCAGCCACGAGCCCGAGCCAGCCCACCCCCCCCCCCCACGCCCTCCATTGCTTGCCCTGCCCCTTTCCTTTCCCACCTTCTTCTTCCTCTGCTCTGGCAACGAAGCGCGCCGCCGGCGAGTGATGTCTAGCTCGACTTCGGCCTCCCGCCAATCATGGACGCAGTACGGTCCACTGCCGTTGACAAGATGCCCCGATTGCCCGCGCATGGAGCCTCTGAAGCGTTTGACTTGTGTGAGGGAAGAAAATGGCAATCGTGGGCGCGAGTTTGTGAAATGCTTGAGCAAGCCACAGCCGGGGCAGGTTAGATCTGTGTTCTTGACCAATCCTATGGTATAATTTCTCCCGATTTCTTTCTTTTTTTCCTCGAATTAGGGCGGTGGATCTGGGTGGTGGATCTAGGATTCATGCGCCGCCGGCCCCCTGTTTTTCAGGTTCTGAAGAAATGTGGGCATTTTGAGTGGCTCGATGACTATGTTGAAAGGTTGAAATTGGAGGGATCAACCGGAACCCAAGAGCTCAATTTTGGGGGGCGGCTTGCCGTGGAACAAGCCCCCAATTTGGCGGACAGAGCCGATCCGATGATGCACAGTGCAGAACTGAAGTGTGAATTGAAGAAAATTGGCAAGCAACTAAAGCATCTGATCGATTTGAAGCAGCAAGCAAATATGATGGCTGGAGCATTTTATGGTTGTGTCATTGCTATGGGTTTATTTTACTTGATGTTCATCAATCGCTAGAATTTGTTAGAGTTTCAGTTAGTGTGTCAACTAGTTTCAGGGGTGCCCAGTAGTTTGAGTTAGCCAGGGATCATTTGCTAGATGAATTTGAATTAGTGTGAAGCAAAACTTGCTTGAATTATTGTAATGATATTCTCAGGGGCCCTATTCAGTGTTCATGCTCCGTTTCCTCTGTTTTTGTTCTTCAGTTAACAGAGTACACACCCAAATTCAGTTTCTAGTAAAAAACAAAACTGGGCTGCCGAATAGATGTTGGGCTGTGAGAAAATGGGCCCTGAGAAAATAACCATGGCCAAGACCAGCCCACCCGCGTAGGGGCACCAGCCCACCTCTAACTTCGGCAAATAAAATGGGGCCCAATAAAATGTTACTTGTTTTTATTTTGGCCTTTTTCTTGCACTAAATTTTGTGATGGATCATTTTTTGATGCACTAAAACTAAATGTTAATTGTTTTTATGCATGTCTACGGTTCCATGAACTAAATGAGTTGCATGCTTGCATGAAGTGCCCGAAGTAAATTAGTTTGCATTTCCTAGTTGCACCCATGTCCATAGTGGATTTGCATGGGGAAATCCTAGTTGCATGTCCATGGTTTGGCCAATATTTTGAAGATGGTGTGTGTGGTGATTGGGGTGTAGCAACCCATGCCCGTAGCAACCCATAGCAATACACGAATAATAAGCAAGAACAACCCATAGCAATCCACAAATAATAACACGAAACACACAATATATATAGTAGCATAATGATTATATGGAAGCATAACGATTGCAACCCATAGTTCCACGATAGCCTTACAACTTAAAGTACTAATAAAACTTAATAATTGCAGCATAACGATTACAACTTAAAAAAACTAATACGATAGATCTATAGCAAGCTAGATAGATCGGGGGGCACCAAACGCGGGTTCTTCTTCGGGTTCTTCTTCTCCTCCTCCTCCAGGCCACCTCGCTCCTCCGGGTGCCGCCCTTCACTCCTCCCCGTTGTTGATGGGGTACGGGAGCGTGTGCATAAAGCCGTTGTTGGGGAAGATGCCGTTGAAGTCAGTGAAGATATTGTAGGTTGTGAAAGCTATGAACTCACAACCAACCCAATACGCTCGCCCGAGGAGATGGAAAGCATCGAAAGGGTTAGTGAACGTGGCGAGGAGCCCAACCACAACGCCGTTGTGGTTGACCTCCTCAAGATGGTACATCCGAGGAGAGCCGCGGGGGAGGTGGCGGAAGCCGGCCGCAAGGAAGAACTCCATTAACTCCCTTGCGCCCCTCCACCTCGAGATCGCCCAAACCCTAAGGGTTCTCTCTACATACACTCCGTCCGGGTAGAGCCTTTCCGGCACGGTTGGGGGGAAGCGGTAGGTGGGGCCGTTGTACTGCATGGTGGCGGGGTGGCTCGAGGGCTCGATCGGGTTTGATGGAGAAGAAGGAAGAAGGAGGGCAGAGGAGGCAGAGGATGGGGTGTGGATGAGGAGGGAGAGGAAGACGATAGTGCCCGGCTTAAATAGCCCAAGTGCGACGTGGTTTCACCCCGTAGAATTAATGGGCGGGCGGCGTTTGGTGGCGCCCCATGAAAGTGTGTACACGAGCGTGGGAAACGGGCTGCGATCCTTCTGTGCAACCGGTCGCGGGTCAAGGGGGACGGGCTCACGGACGCGTCTGTGCCGTCATGGGTCAAGGGGACACGCCTGTGCCGTCATGGGTCAAGGGGACACGCCTGTGCCGTCATGGGTCAAGGGGACACGCCTGCATGAAGTTCTCTGCGTGTGCCGCCCGTGCATTCATGCTGTAGCCCATTAATTTGCACATCTTGCTAGGGCCTGGCTAGAGGGCAACGTTTGGTCGATGGGAGACGTGACAATGGACGCCTTCATTTGCCCATCTTGTAACGGGCAGCACGCCGTTTGAACTGGGCATCGATACCCACATCGATACCCCATGCCAGTATTGCGTCCTCAAAGAGGAGCACGCCATGTACAGCACGCAATGCAACGTTGGATTTTTGGTTGTCTTCATCGGGCTGCTGCGTTGTGGCCGGGCGCATGCTTTCATGCGACGATGCATCAATTGTAATGGTAGGCATGTGACAGGTTACTGCGTCGACAGGGGTGGCGGAGCAGGGCTACGTCGAGGGCATGCATGCAACGCACGGGTGCAGTTCTGCGGGTGGGCATGCATGCTGCGGGTAGGCACGAGCACGCATGCAACGATGGAAAGGGCACTGCGTAGGCTTGGTCCATGCACCGCGTCAACTCTTGCCGTTGGATTCAAATGAACGGTCCTGATGCCGCAACGAGAGAGGCTGATCCAAACCCCACTGATTCAACCAATCAGCGCGTCTCATGCGGATCGATGCACATTGTAGCTAACCCTAGCGCCTGATCTCAACCGTCCACGCACAACGATCGACGACCCGGTAGTGTGCGGGGTTTTGAGAGGGGTTTTGATGGGTTTTGACTGATTAGGGTTGAGCATAACTAATTCAAAAAAAATCAAAAAAATATAAAACTTGCGCACATAGTCTTATTATGTCGTATAGTAACGAGAAAAAAATATAAATATGGTTTACATACATTTTTACGAAAAATCCTTCACAAAATTTTCATTCCTCGAACAATGTAGTATGGAGTTCAAGGGAGAGAGTAGTGGGCACCCGAGAGTAGGTGGGGTTTTGAAAATGAAAAGTGTGAAAACCTCACCAAAACTTCATTTTGGATTGACTAAGAAAGATCTTAACTTACTTTTCTCATTTTCATGTTTTAAACTTGTTTTATATATAATTTTCTATTAAACCTTGTTTTTTCAAAAAAAATAAAATAATAGAAAATTAATTCAATAAATAGTGAGACTTTAGATTTACACTATATAGGTAGAATAGATGTGTAGAAAAATTATTTGGCTGGTTTAGACAAGGTGCCAAAAAAACTTGCTTAAATATGAGGCCGTTTATCCTACCTTTGGAGGTCATTTGAGACACACTTTTCATGACTATGAGTTCAACTTACCAAAAGGGCTCGGAATGATCAGCAAGCAAACATATTTCAGTTGAGGTACTTTAGATAGCATTAAAACATCAATACCCCATTCCTAATTCAAATTTGAGTCCAAATTTGAATTTAAATTTGAATTTTATTTGGCTGGTTTAGACAAGATACCAACAAACAAGTTCGAATAGAAATACGGGGATACATAGTGACTACCAGTACGCACCAAGTTACAAATATTATTACATGCCCCAAATTTTCAAACTGTTCTCTGTTCTACCTCTTCCTACCACGTCGCGTGCCCTTCTTCGCCTTAGCACTTCTTGTTTTTGATTCTACTACACACACAAGTTCACTGATCATCTTGGTTTTCTTCACTGGTCTTTTCAACACCTCGCCAGCACCCTCGTGATCAGTGTCTTCAGTCTCAATGTTGACAGCAGTTTCAGTTTCTTCGGTGTGTACCCCAACATGGGTTTCTTCAGTCTGAACCTCGACACGCTTAGGTTCAGTTTCTTCGGTGTGTACCTCAACATGGGTTTCTTCAGTCTGAACCTCGACACGCTCAGGTTCAGTTTCAACCTCGAGAGCAGTTTCTTCAGTCTGAATGTTGACTGCAGCATGATTTTCTTCAGTCTGCTCAGGCTCAGGCACACTTCTTTTCTTTCTACCGCCATTGACTCTTGCTTTTTTTGTTGGCCAACATTGTTCAACAACAAGGGGCTGACTTACTCGCTTCCTCCTGGCCACTGGGAAAATGTTATAGATATAGTAATTGGAAGAAAGCACCAAATCAAAACATAAAAAAATACACAAGAACATACTTTGGCTTATCAGGAGTGTAACGGCATTTGACAGATCCCACTCTGTGCCCAAGTTCCTGGCACAACTTGCATCTGTTTTTGTTACCTTTTTGGGCCCTTTTTGGCTTTCCATCTTTCTTTCCCTTCTTACTACTCCCACCTTTCTCAAACCATGCCTTGAATCTACTCTGTTTAGGCCTGCCAGCCTTTCTTTTCGTCAAGGGAGGACACATGGAAAATTCAATGTCCACTTCAGGCCACTGAGACTGATCTGTAAGTGCTGGAATTGGAGTAGCATATGCAGCTTTGAATCTTGCTACCGAATAATATTCATGCAAATATGGGTGCATGTTTATCTTCCGTTGGGAAGCTAAGAAGAGAATGGCATGCTCACATGGTTTACCAGTGTGTTGCCACTCGAGGCAAGTGCAATCATGCAATTCAGTGTTAACAACATGTCTCCTTCCACTTTTGTTATCTCTAACTTCAGCACCCCAAGGTGAAGATTTTTCAACAAACAAATGTGAAAGACATCTGCTCCTATTGACCACCTGTTGTACCACTGCTGGAAGCTTATCACCTTGCAGACAATCACCTATCCTTCTTCTCAATTCCCACAACCGCATGAGCATGATCCTGATTTGGTCAACCATGTCATGCACAGGCAAATCTTTTAACTCCTTCACCTTGTTGTTGAAATTCTCTGCCAAATTGTTGTTGATGTGGTCACACTTGATGGCAGTGTTGAATGCTGACCTGTACCATAACAAAGAATGGTAGGTGTTCAGCCATGGACCAAACTCATCACATGCTGCCATTATCTTATCAAGATGATATTTGTGTGTCTGTCTAGTGTAAGATCTTGCTGCTGGCCACATGCGCCCAAATTCTTCTCTAAATTTTTTGATCAAATTCATCCACAAATGACCGAAGCACTCCCTCTGCTCAGCATGTGGGAAAACATTTTTCACTGAATTTTCAAGCCCCTTACATGCATCTGTGTGTATAGCCAAAGGTGACACTGGCCCTAGGCATCTTTTCAACTGGATCATGAACCATGTCCATGAAGCCTCTGTTTCTGATTGAAACAAGCCAACAGCAATAGGAAACATCCAGTTGTGTCCATCTAGAGCATTGCATGCTGCCAACTGACCATTCCACTTGCCTGTCAAAAATGATGAGTCTATGCTCAAATATGGACGGCACCCTGCTTTGAACCCATCGATGCAAGGCTTCAAAGCCATAAAAAACTTGGAGAACTTGACTTCACCTTCGGCTGATACCTCTGTATCTATCTCCACAACACTGCCAGGTGACCTCTTTTCCACCTCTGCTTTGAAGTTGTAAAGCATCCTAAATGTATTTGCCCAATCACCATATAAATTTTTCTTTGCCCTTTGTTTTGCCTTCCACACTGTGGTATATTTCAGTTTAATGGGGTACATCTTTTCCAAGTCTACTTTGAGTTTCTTGGCAGTAGTGTTTGGTGTTTTGGCTAAAATTAGGGTGATCTTTTCTGCAACCCAAAGTTGTGATGTCATGGTTGATACTCTCTGTGAACTTGTAATACAAGTATGTTGATTGGGGATTTGGTTAACCCTGATAGTACTTCCATCAGGTTGCAGTCTAGGAGATATGTACCACTTGCAAGGCTTCACACTACCATCAAATCCTCTGCACCTCGCATAAAACTTCTTTCTATCAGTCCAAACAGTCTTGGCATCAAACTCATGTTTCACTGCATAAGTCTTGAAACACATCCTAAACTCCTTCATGCTTGGGAACAACTTGCCTATTTCAATGACAGGGTTTTCTTTGTCATACACATGCACCAGCTCATCATCATGTGCATCATCTACTTCATCCGCAGCTTGTTCCATCAACTGTCCATCTACTTCTTCATCAGCATTAGCAGGCAAACTAGATTCGCCCCTCTCCTGCTTATCTCTGTCATCGACTGGAATGCCAAAAAGTTTGGCCATCTCAATGTCAGGCATTGGTGCAATGACCAAATCAGTAGGCTCATCTAATTCAACTACATTCCAATCAACAGTTGCTGCTGTTTCAGTTTCAGTTCCAGTCACCTGTCCCTCTTCGGCTATTACAGTAAGTTCAGTACACATGGGAATCAATGGCCTCTGTATAGCCCAATCATCATCTACCATCTGCGCAGCCAATTGTGATGGCACATATCCAACCTTCAAAAAAATGTTCAGATCAACGAGCTCAGCAAAAAATTAGCCCGTTTGCTTGTCCAGCCGTTTTGCCGATCGATTTCTTCAACAATCTGTTCACCATCTTTTATTCTCACATACTCTCCTTTCCAATCATCAAACCGCAACAGTGATACTTCTTGCTCTGGACCCCAAACTATATTCTCCCTAATTTTTTCCACCCATTTCTTCACTGCCGTCTCTCCCATGTTCTGTAGAACTTGTGGATAAATCTCTGTAAACTCAACCTCCCATTTAACAATTGTGTCTCTCTCAATGTTCTGTATGCTACCATCAACTAATTTTGCCTTTGATGGAAAGAAATTGACTATCAATTCGAAGGTCCGAGCGGCAGCATCCCCTCTGTCAGTGGCGGACAGTGTGAGCCCGTGAGAAAGAGTAGACGAGGCTACCCCCTAATTGCATGCAAAATTGGATCGGAGAGAGGCGCATTACCTATTCGAAGTTGAATCTGGCGGCTCCATCTCAGTATGCCCACGGACTGCCCTCACAACCTATCGATTCCGCAAGTGAAAACAGAGGAAACGAGCTGAGATCTACGGGCCCGAGAGAGGAACGGGAGGGCGACTAGGGTTTGAATTCACTCACCATTTTCTTATGATGAAGGCTCCGCTGCCGTTGAGAACGAGGGCTCCGCCGCCGCCACCGAGAACGCAAGATCCGCCGCCACCGGAGAAGAAGGGGGGCAGAGTGGCGGGCCCAGCACGGTCGGGCGGCAGGGCACGGTCAGCTGTTTTGAGGAACAATTAAGTTGGACCCACATGTCCTAACATAAACGGGCGGGCTTGGTTGATGACCAATTTAACCACATTTAACACCCCATGTGGCCCTGGGCTATTTACACGCTCAAATGTGTCGCACCACAGCCATTCGCTCGAACAATGTCGCATTCTTGCCAATTCACCTCAAAAACGTCGCACAGGAGCTATTGGCCCTAATTGTAAACGACGTTTGACGTGGTCATCTTCATAATCTTGGGGCTCTGTTTGCGCCCCCCCTCTTTCTTTTTGGCATTTTAAGCGATGTTTGACGTGCTCATCTCATACTGTTGGGGTCTGTTTGCCCTGCGTGCCATTATGTTATCTGTTTCGAGGTTGGTTGGAGGCAGACGGGACAGAGAGGCGCCCCTGTTGTCACACATGCAGGCTTGCCATCTCACGTGCGCATGCAACACATGGACCGATCTCGTCTAGCCTAAGAGCATCTCCAGCCACGCCCCTAACAGACCCCCCAGGACACTTTTTCGGCGCCGACGCCAAAAAAACGCCTAGTCGCGCCCCCAGGACGACGAAAAGCGCCGGTTAGGCTCTTTTTTCCGCCCGGCGACCGCAGGCCGAACCCGGCGCACTGGGGGGCGATCGGGGGCTCCGGTGCAAGGGAAAAGCGCGGCTGGCCCACATCCTCAGGTGAAAAGTCAAGATTTTCTTCCCCGACTCGCCTTCCAGCCCCCGCGCCCTCGGCCGCCACTAGCTATATCCCGGCGCCACCGGCCGCCTCCTTTCACCGCTAGATAGTCGTTCCCCGCCGGAAAAATAGCAGAGGTTCACCGAGGAAGCCCCTCCAGCAGCAGCTGGGCGTTTCCGGCCGCCATTTCCAGCCGCGGAAGGGCAGTTAGCGGCGGGTGCACGCCCACCGGGCGCAAGGTGTTCGGCGATTTGCCTGCCTCGGCGATGGACTCGGATGACGAGGAAGCGCTCGCCGCGCTGCTGGAGGAGGAAGCCGAGGCCGACGTCCAGGAAGAAGAGCATCTGATGGTGCTCGCCGCCCTCGCCCAGCTGCTGGCGAGCACTGAAAAGCCGCGGCGAGGTGGCTCGGCTTTTGGGCGGGTGAAAGCAAAAAACCGGCATCGTCTCGAAGGCTACTGCATGCTCTACTCTGACTACTTCGCCGATGCTCCACTTCACGGCGACAAAACATTTCGGTGCCGTTATCGGATGAGCCGAAAGCTCTTTCTCAGAATTGTGAATTCCATCCAGGAGTTCGACAACTACTTCAAGTGCAAGATGGATTGCACCGGCAAACTTGGATTCACCTCGATCCAGAAGTGCACGACAGCGATGAGGATGCTTGCATACGGAGCTCCCGGTGATTCACTCGACGACTATGGGCGCATGGCCGAGTCCACCAGCATAGAGTGTTTCTACAAGTTCTGTCGGGCAGTGGTGGCAGTGTTTGGACCGCAATACTTGAGAACACCCAATGCGGAAGACACTGCTCGGATCCTAGCACAAAATGCAGCAAGAGGATTTCCTGGGATGCTTGGAAGCATCGACTGCATGCATTGGAAATGGAAGAATTGCCCATTTGCTTGGCAGGGGATGTACAAAGGCGCCAAAGGCGGTTGCAGTGTGGTACTTGAGGCGGTGGCCACACAGGACCTCTGGATTTGGCACTCCTTCTTTGGTATGCCAGGAACTCACAATGACATCAACGTGCTGCAGTGCTCTCTTGTCTTTGCCAAGCTTGTTGAAGGCCATTCTCCTCCGGTGAACTTCGAGATCAATGGGCGGCACTACAACAAGGGGTACTATCTAGCTGATGGCATCTATCCGAGATGGTCAACATTTGTGAAGACGATCTCAAACCCTGTGCCAGGAGGCAAGAACGTCTGGTTTGCGAAGATTCAAGAGGCTTGCAGGAAGGATGTCGAGCGGGCATTTGGTGTACTCCAATCTCGATTTGCTGTTGTCCGATACCCCGCTCAGACCTGGTCCAAAGATCAAATGTGGGAGATTATGACTTGCTGTGTCATCTTGCACAACATGATCATCGAGAGCGAGCAAGAAGACCCAGTGTTTGACACTGAACCATACTACAGGCAGGGTCCTCTAGCCGAAGTTGATCACCAGCTACCGGCAACCTGGACTGCCTATCTCAGTATGCGTCAGGAGATCCGAGACCCACAGGTGCATCATCAACTGCAGAAAGATCTGATTGAGCACCTATGGAGGCTCAAGGGGGACGCCGGGCGCGACGTGTGATGAAATATGAGTTTTTATTTGTTGAACTATATAATTTGTATTGAACTATTTGTTGTTGTACTATTTTGTTGAAGGATTTGATTTTTCTGTGATGAAATATGTGATAAGAAAAAAATTGTGTTGATAATTGAACGCCGAGACACGGCGAACCACGCCGAATATGGGCTTATTCTCACCCATATGAGCCCTTTATTCGCCGAAATGGGGCTAAAAAGTGGGCCAATTTCGACGCCTGGGGCGACGGCTGGGCGCAAAACCGCCCCCAGCGCCGATTGTATCGCCGGCTCGCCCCAGGGACGGTTTTTATGCATCCTGGGGGGCCAACGGCTGCAGATGCTCTAACATGTTTGTCCTCCTCCCAACTAAATTATGGGCGACGTAGACGTGAGCCGGTGAGCGCAACCAGATCACTGCCAGCGCCGGGTTCTTCCAACGTGTAGCAACGGGCTGCCCTGCACCACCATACACCTGTAGTCACCGCACTGTTGGCGTCCCGGTCTCCGGCCGGGGGGCTGCACATGCCGTCGCCGGGAGGGACGGGTACCGTGTCCGTCCGTCCGGGCGTGTGGGGGCTCCAGAGTGACGGGCTTGAATTGATTGCTGCATGTTACTACTTGCATCTAATGATCTCCATGTACTGCCTGTACCGGTGTACCCCGTTCCTGGCAAATCAAGAAAAGCACTCTCACTGCCATGGATTAATGGATATGATGGTTCCTTTTTCTCGAGCTAGCCCAATCAGGAGGGTTGACAGAGGTACTAGTAACTGCAGGTACCTGTCTCCTCTCCCACGACGGGATGCACAACCGCAAACCGACTCAGCGCAAAATAAAGATCTGACTCGCACGGTGACACACTTGCGTCTTCGTCATGGTGCAGACGCCAGAGTTTCCCCTTTTCGAAACAGATATGATGAAATGAAAATCCCTTTCTCGATCTTCAGACTAGATATCTAGCGTCGTCGGCGCGAGTGCACACTTTTTTCTTATGGCCTTGCTTTAGAAGATTGGGACTCAGTGGATTATCGATATCATCTTGTGAATGGTTCCGCCATTGCCGACTACTCCCTCCGTTCCTAAATATAAGTTTTTGTAGAGACTAAAACAATGCCCGTGCGTTGCAACGGGATATAAATATTCTAGTATGTTAGCTTGTGATTTACCTGTCTATAATAATGCGATTGTGAAAATAAATGTTCATCAAATTTTGCCCGTGATTTACCTTGTATTTTGTTCAGGAGTTTGGTAAGTAAGTTAAAGTATAATTGGTTAAGAAGGTAAGTTAATTGAGGTGATTGACTATAATAGGGGTAGGTTGGACAAAGGGGGTGGTGGAAAGAAAGGTGAAACGGGAACCTTACGTTCTTTTTAAGTAGTAGAGATTTCACTATGAACCACATACGGATGTATATAGATGCATTTTAAGTGTACATTCATTCATTTTGCTCCGTATGTAGTCCACCTAGTGAAATTCCTACAAAGACTTATATTTAGGAACGGAGGGAGTACTATGTACTCTGGTTGTAATTTTATGTCATGAATTTGCTAGAGATCTTCCATAACAAATTTGTGGAATTTATGTCCTAGGATGCGGGTTTTAACCTTTCTTAAGAAAATTATGCATCGATCCAAGTCATCCAAACTACGTTAGATCGAAGGCCAAAGACCCATTGCATTTAGGTGTAGGACAATTAACTAAGCTAACAAGATGGTAGCAGGTCTCTCCTAGCTAGGGCCTAGTAGGGCCTAACTCAAGGCATGGTCCATCCACAAGATGTTTCCTTCGATAATGGGCATCCTAGACATAAGTTGATGATTCTATAAAAAATGACATGAGTTGATCCTCTTTGGTCCTTCCATGACATATGGGCTTGAATTGATTGTTACATGTTACTACAAGTATCTAATGATCTCGGTGTACCCGTTCTTGAAAAATCAAGAAAAGCCCTCCCCTCCCTACCCGGCTGCACATCCATCATGGCCACTGCTTTGGAGATCATGATTCCTTTTCTCAAGCCTACCCAATCACAAGGGTTGACAATGGTGGTAGTAACTGCAGGTACCTTGTCTCCTCTCCTAGGATGGGATGCACAACTACAACCCGACACAGTGCAAAGAAAGGTAAAACCTAAAGGAGAGGAGATAAATGGAGCTTTTCGATCTTTTCGTCAGAGTCATGCCGTGCACTTGCGTCATCCTCTGGGAGAAGACATTTCATTTGTTTCTGTTCCGTTGTCCTAGCTTTGAGTAATCAGTTGGATTGGGCATAGTGAAATAAAATGGTTGTGTGCATCACTTGATGTACAGGCCGGGGCTTTCCTTAAAAAACGAAAAGAAAATCGTTGTCCCGATCTTCAGAGACTGGATACCTAGTGACGGTGGTGTGAGCACACACTTTTCCGAAGGCGTTGCCTTAGAATATTGGGTCTTAGTGGTAGGTGTTATCAATCTCATCTTTGTAAATGGTTCTGCCATTGCTGACTACTAAGTACTCTAATTGTAGGTTTATGCCATGGATTTGCTAGAGATATTCCGTAATAAATTTGTGGAAATTTATATCCTAGGATGCGGTTTTAACCTTTCTTAAAAAAGCGCTTGTGCATCGATTCAAGCTGCCCAAACCATGCTAGATCAAATGACCAAAGATGACCAGTTGCATATATGGGCGTAAGGCAGTTAACTAAGCTAAGCAGATGGTAGCAAGCCTCTCCTAGCTAGGGGCTAACAGGACCTAACTGATGCCATGGTCCATCCACCTGATGTTTCCTTCGATAATGGGCATCCTAGGACATAAGTTGATCCACTTTGGTCGTTCCATGATATATGGGCCTGAATTGATTGTTACATGTTACTACAAGTATCGTCTAATGATCTCGGTGTATCCCGTTCTTGGAAAATCAAGAAAAGACATCCCCTCCCTACCCATCGGCCAATCCATCATGGCCACTACTTTGGAGATCATGATTCAATTTTCTCAAGCCTGCCCAATCACGAGGGGTGACAGTGGTGGTAGTAACTGCAGGTACATTGTCTCCTCTCCTAGGATGGGATGCACAACTGCAACCTAACTCAGCGCAAAGAAAGGTAAAAGCTAAAGGAAAGGAGATAAATGAAGCTTTTCGATCTTTTCGTCAGAGTCATGCCGTGCACTTGCATCATCCTGTGGGAGAAGACATTTCATTTGTTTCTGTACCGTTGTACTAGCTTTGAGTAGTCAGTTGGATTGGGCATAGTGAAATAAAATGGCTGTGTGCATCACTTGATGTAGAGGCCGAGCTTTCCCCCTTTTGATTTTTTTTAAATGAAAATCGTTGTCCCGATCTTCAGAGAATGGATACCTAGCAACGTCAGTGTGAGCGCACACTTTTTACTTCAAGGCGTTGTCTTAGAAGATCGGGACTTGGTGGTAGGTGTTATCAACCTCATATTTGTAATGGTTTTTCCATTGCTGACTACTATGTACTCTGATTGTAGGTTTATGTCATGGATTTGCTATAGATACTCCATAATAAATTTGTGGAAATTTATATCCTAGGATGAGGTTTTAACCTTTCTTTAGAAAGTTTGTGCATTGATTCAAGCCACCCAAACTGCGCTAGATCAAATGACCAAAGATGATCAATTGCATATATGGGCGTAAGGTAGTTAACTAAGCTAAGCAAATGATAGCAGGCCTCTCCTAACAAGGACCTAACTCATGGCATTATCCATCGCTAGGATGTTTCTTTCGAGAATGGGCATCCATATGATAGGATGTGCTCCCCTAGGACCCAACTAATGTCACTCATGGTGGTGCACGTAGGAAGGCCGGACAAAATTGACTTAAAGGAGGGGAGAGGTGTATCAGCTGCCGAGGGTTCTGCCAGCGCCGAGTTCTTCTAAACGTGTAGAGATGGGCTAGCATGGCGGCATCATGCATCAATTGTCACCACAATGTTGTCATAGTAGGGCACGACGCGTCCGGGTCTCCGGCCGAGGAGCTCGCAAACTATTGGAAATATGCCCTAGAGTCAATAATGAAATATTATTATGTTATTTCCATGTTCATAACTAAGTTTATATTTATGTGCTATAATTGCAAAGGTTCTTGAATGTGAGATTTAGAGGAAAACTCAGCCGCATGTGTGGAAACATAAACAGAAAATTGATAACTGTCTCGCCTCTAAGACTATCTCGTATATTGCAAATGGTCCTGTTTTCGCGACCATGGGCATTGTTAAACTAACAAGGGTGCCAACAATAATGAGACAACATTGTTGGTTGAACAATGGTTTTGAATAGACCTAATTTATTATATACTACGAGATCCCATCATAACTAATTATCGATATTACCATATTATGAGTTACGACATACTTACATCCTTACACCATGAGAATATCGTAGGCCTTCATACCGGATGGTTACATTGGGGTTGCCAAACATTTTCTGTAATTGGGAGATCATAAAGGTAGCTTGCGAGTACACCCTATGTCAATGTTCTCGATGATTCAAGACTAGGATTTGCTCCTCCAACGACGGAGAGATACTCTCCGATCCCACCCGGTACTACAACATCCATCATCATCTGGCCACACAAAAGCGTGATATTGATCGTAGGGATACCTAAATACATAAACGAGAAAAGAGAACAAAATCGTTAACGAGGATAACTTGGTATCTGATACCGACAACTGGGGTTTTATAACACATCACGAAGAAAGGGAAGCATATGCGAAAACAGAAGGTCCGGTAGATAAAGATAATCGTGAATATATGGGAATTATTAAGGGTGTCCAGATCCCACTGAAAATTATTAACAGAAATGTGTTCCGGACATGTCCACATGTTTTCAAACCAATAGGGTCACACACCACATGACTAGTGGTATTTAAGAGAACTAGGAGATAGTGGAGAATGAGAGAAGGGCTTTCAAAAGTGTTTCAGATGTGCCCAGAAGTGTTTCGGGAGGTCCCAGTGTGTCCCAGTGATGTACGCATGTGTCACAGAAGGTGACGGAAGCTTTGAGAAGGTTCTACGATGTTCTATACAGTCCCTAATGGGCCTACCCCCCCCCCCCCCAATTCCAAGGGGCAAGGCTCCCCATCGGAAACCAAGTCGACAGCCCCTTGGCAAGTCAGGAGGAGTCCTAGTTGGACTGGGACTCCCCTGCGCAGAAGGAGGAGGACTCCTCCAAGGTTTTCGTCGACTCCCCTTGGCCCTCCACCTATATATCGGTCAGGAGGGGTGCACCCAAGGACGTACTAAGCCCCTCGGCTGGACCCCTCCATGCAGTCGCACCCTCTCTCTCCCTGATCTAGATCAGAATGCCGCTAAGCTTTCTCTTTCTCTAGTTTTCTGACTTGTTCTTCATGTTGGTTCCACAAATTGCTGCAGTACCTCTATGTAAGTATGTGTGGATACCTCAGAGGTTTCAACTACTTTGACACTAGATCGACGGATCATCTAGACGATATTCTCGCACTGGGAGGTATAACCTAGCCACAGGAACCAACGGATCTTCTCCCTGATGCGGTTTCCTAGTGAGATTGATCTATTCTATCATATTCAAGTGTTCCTGGGTGCAACCGTACAGTAAAATTTTGTTGCGTGGTATGTCCCTCAACACACATGCCGTGTCGGGGATCCGGAGAGATGAGATGAGTGAGTGCTTGAATTGACTGTTGCATGTTACCACAAGCATCTATTAATCTCGGTGTACCCTGTTCCTGGCAAATCAAGAAAAGCCGTTCCGTTCCTATCCGTCCGTCATGGCCACTACTTTGGAGATTGTGATCTTTTTCTCAAGCCTACCCAATCAGGTTGGTTGACAGTGGTGGTAGTAACTCCAAGTACCTTGTCTTCTCTCCTAGGACGGGACGCACAACTGCAAACTAACTTAGTGCAAAAATAAAGATGAAAACTAAAGGAAAGGAGAGAAATGGAGCTTTTTGATCTTTTTGCCGGAGTCATGCTGCACACTTGCGTCATCCTCTTGGAGAAGAGATTGCATTTTTTGTGTGTGTTGTTGTTCTAGCTTTGGGTAGACGATTGGATTGGCATAATAAAATCAAAATGGATGTGTGCATCGCTTGATTTGGAGGCCAGGGTTTTCCCTTCTAAAAAATGTGAAATGAAGATCATTGGCTCGATCTTCAGATATTGGATACCTAGTGACGTCAGCGCGAGCACACACTTTTTCCTTGAAGGCATTGCTTTAGAAGATTGAAACGTAGTGGTAGGTGTTAACAACCTCATCTTTGTAAATGGTTCTGCCATTGCCGACTACTGTGTACTCTGATGTAAGTTTATGTCATGGATTTGCTTGAGATCTTCCATAATAAATTTGTGGAAATATATGTCCCAGGATGTGAGTTTTAACCTTTCTTAAAAAAGCTTGTGCATCGATCCAAGCCGTCCAAACCGCACTATATCAAACAGCCAAAGAGGATCAATTGCATATGTAGGCGTAAGGCAGTTAACTAATCTAGGCAGACAGTAGCAGACCTCTCCTAGCTATGGCGTAGTAGGACCTAACTCATGTCATCATCCATCCACATGATGTTTCCTTCGATAATGGGCATCCACATGATAGGATGTGCTCCCCTAGGTCCCAACTCATGTCACTCATGGTCATGCACGTAGGATGGCCGAACAAAACTGGTGGAGGGGAGAGGTGTAACAACCACTAAGGGTTCTGCCAGCGCTAGATTCTTCTTAACGTCTAGCGACAGGCTGGCATGGCGACATCATGCATCAGTAGCACCGCACTATTGGTGCAGTAGAGTACGACGCGTCCAGGTCTCCGGCTAGGGGGCTCACACTCACATAATCCGTGTGGGTGCTCTCGACAGATGAGATGAGACGAGGGCTTGAATTGATTGCTGCATGTTACCACAAACATTTAATTATGTCGGTGTAGCCAGTTCCTGGCGAATCAAGAAAAGCCCTCCCGTCCTTACTTGTCTGTGCGCCCATCATGCCCACTGCTTTGGAGATCATGCTTCCTTTCTCTCAAGCCTGCCCAATCAGGCGGTTAGACAACGTGTAGGAAGGAGAGTTGGAAGATATACCTAGATCCCCCAATAGAGAAAAGAGCGAGCAGGTTACCTACTGTTGTGGTGGTAACTGCACGTACTTTGTCTCCTCTCCTAGGACGGGACACACAACCGCAAACTGACTCAGTGCAAAAACAAAGATCAAAGCCAAAGGAGAGGAGAGAAATGGAGATTTTTGATCTTTTTGCGGAATCATGACGTGCATTTGCGTCATCCTCTTGGAGCCATGCCGTGTCATTGTTCTTACTTCGAGTAGTTGGTTGGATTGCGTATCATGAAATGAAATGGCTCTGTGCATCGCTTGATGCAGATGCCAGGTTTTCCCCTTTCCGAAAAAATATGAAATGAAAACCGCTATCTCGATCTTCCGAGACTGGACATCTAGCGACGTCAGTACAAGTGCACACGTTTTCCTTGAAGGCGTTGCTTTAGAAAATTGAGGCTTGGTGGTAGGTGTTATCAACCTCATCTTTGTAAATGGTTATGCTTTTGCTGACTACTATGTACTCTGATTGTAAGTTTGTGATGTGGATTCACTTGAGATCTTCTGGGATAAATTTGTGCATATTTATGTCCTAGGACGCAGGTTTTAACCTGTATTAGAAAAGCTTGTGCATCGATCCAAGCGCGCTAGATCAAACTGCTAAGGAGGACCAATTGCATATGTAGGCGTAACACAGTTAACTCAGCTAGGCAGATGGCAGTAGGCCTCTCCTAGCTATGGCCTAGGACCTGATTAACTCATGGCATGATGCATCCACATGATGTTTCCCTTCGTTAATGGGCGTCCATATGATAGGATGTGCTCCCTAGGACCCAACTTATGTCACTAGCTCATGTGATGCACGTAGGACGGCCAAACAAAACTGGCTTAAAGGAGGGAGGGGGCGTGGCAGCTGAGGACCCAACAAACCTCAACTCAACAGGAGGATGCTTCCTTGTCACGCCGGCCTGCGTGCGCCTGTGCCTTCGACATGCAGCAGCAGCTGCTACAGGAGCAGGCAGCCGGCCGGCCGGACCATGTCATGCAACGCATGGGAGATGGGACCTCCTCCCGCCGTGCGCTGACAATCGTTCACCCCCATCACCACCCCGTGTCGGCTTCATCATGCATCGGCTGCGTACGTTGCAAGCAGCAACTTATTGACTCGTACCACCAAAAACACACGCTTCCTCTCGGGTCTGTATGTATGCCCAACTGTCATCCGCTTTTTCTTTCTTTCTATATATTGGGTGTTCTTCGTTAACTCATAACCAAATATCAAGAGGATAAGCATACATCCGGCCTGTGCATGGCTAAGATATGCACAGTCAACATCAGCGCGCGCACATACACAAAAGATCAAGAGCGAAACCATACAAAACATAATGACCGCACAAAAGACTGTCACCCACTTAGGGCTCGACCGAGTTGACCCACCAAAAAGAAAAAAACTCGACGGAGTTAGTCGAGTTTTGGTCAACACTCTAAAAGAGTATCATGCGCGTCATAAGGCTGGTCATAGTGGGAGTAACATAGCAAGTAACATAACACATCCCAAAAACAGTTTGCTTACATGGCATGTATTTAATGAGGAGAGAGATGGTTGGAGTAACATAATATGTTACTGTAACATAACACATCCAAAGGCAAAATAAGTCTACATTTTAATAAATGATGGCTTGCATGATACTACATACTTTCTCCGTCCGAAAATACTTGTCCTCAAAATGGTTGTATCTAAACTTATTTTAGTTATAGATACATCCATTTTATTCATTTCTAGGACAAGTATTTTCGGACGGAGGGAGTACATGTTACTCCCCACTATGAAGATGGTAACATAGACTAGTAACATATGCATGTTACTAGTCTAAGTTACTCGCCACTATGACCAGCCTAAGCTAGCCACTTAGCCTTCTGCCAGACACTTGCAGTGGTTGGTTGGTGTAAACGGGGGCACTGTCGAGAGAGAACATGGTTCTGTCGAGAGGGTCCGGTCCGATCCGGTCCCGCTGCGCCTGGCGTAACGCTTGGGCATGGCGCCGGAGAGTTCCTCGGCCCCTTTTCCTGGGAGCGACGTACGCTTTATTTTCCTCGTGTTGACCCCTGACTCCGTGAGGCACATCAGAGATCGATCCACCAAACCACCATGCTAGGGCTTGTGAGGTGTGTACATAGGCAGACCGTATATATATCTAGTGTGTGTTGGTGGATGGACAGCGACGCCGTTGGTTGTACAGTACCCGCGTGAACCCGTAATTCAAACCGGGGTGGTGGCCGTCACGGCCGTGGTGCAGTGAACCCTCACCAAATCATAGATCCGTCGTTGCCTCTTCAGCTACATGTCTAAGGCACGCGCACTGTTGGAGATCGACGTGGTAGATAGGTCGAGAAAATGCAAGGACCATGTGGATGAACTTGAACGATACTACCAGTTTGTCAACGTGGACGCAATAAACTCCGACCCTTTCAAAGGAATTCGGACCCATCAACGCACTGTACATGGTCCATCGACACGCTACACGTGATCCAGCAACAAACTATGTGCATGCATGCATGCACGCATGAACGGATGATGAACTGATTAATACTCCATGATGGGCTGCCGCCTGGCCCCAAAGGCCATTCGATGGCATATGCCGGCCGGTCAGCCAACGCATGCGAGTGACCTCCCATCATCTCACCACGCTGCCTTGCACGAGATCTGAAGCTAGCTAGGTTTGCAACGATCTGCTTCCCTGGTCGACCACCATCATCATTGTCGCATTAACTTCGTTGTGTATTTTGCACTTGCAAGTTAGCAGTTAAGCCATGTTGGTGGCCCGGCCGGCCAGCACTGTAGGGGTGGCCTGCAGGCTCCCTTCGCACACACACAACACCCGGCACCACTTTTCCCCCAAGCTATGGCCAAGCTAATAAGCTAGCTGCCTTGGCTGGGTTAGCAAGGAAGATGAGTAATGGGACAGCAACTGCATCTTCTTGACTCGAGTTGATTGGGGTTGGGGCACTACCCCCCTCACCCTTCCTTCCTAGGACTAAATTTGTGGCTGGGTGGCGCCATTGGAGTACAAGACCCAACCAACCCCTCCCCACTTTTGGACTTGGCCGGCCTCACATGCACCATGCAGGCAGGCAGGCAGAGCTAGCCCCCGACATTTCATTTCTGGTACCTCCTTGGCGCCTTGCTGCGCCAGATTAATAAACTTTGTTGAGACCTTTTGCTTTTTGGGTACTAGCTGTGTGGTTGTGTTTAGCTTTTAGAAGAAGAAAAGGGTGAGAGGAAACATGAGCAAATCTGAGGCATTGCTTTAGTATCGGTCAAGAGTGGTATCGGTGCAAGTCTTGTTTTTCTAGGCGTGGAGACATGTATAGGAGTGCAATCCTTGTTTTTTCTGGCGTTGAGACATATGCAAGAGGGTAGGTCTAGTTTGGAAGCTCTTGTATATCAACTTCAAGTCACTGGCTACCAACTTTTTTTTTCATGTCATCAGATTCCTGAAAAATATAAAGTTGTACTAAAGTTGAGATACTTGTTTTGGGACAGAGGGAGTAACATTTTTGGGTGCCTAAGAATTCAAGAAAGCTTGACGGATTTCTTAACTAAATGAACATGATAAGAACCCTAAATGTTTAGACGACGGGGTTTTCGACAAACTGTCACTGGAATTTCTACTACCACTATATTTTTTCTTGATCGTCCACAATGACAAACATTCTAGGACAAGATCTAAACCGGCAACGTAAGCAACCGCGCGCCAGTGAGTGTGCTTTCTTGTGTTCTAATCCACCATAGGCCGGCGATCAGTCTGTGATTGATCATATGGCATGGTAACCCCACATTCATGTGTGTCATGGCAGAGAAGAACATTGATTTGCTAGCTAGCCGTGCAGTTCATCAGCAGCCGGCGTGGCGTGGTTAAAGGCGTTGCAGCCTTTTGGGCACTCGCACAACTCACAAGTAATAACGGGAGTACTACCCCAAGCAGCAGGCAGGCCATTGATGTGATCTGGTGTGATAGACTATGCTCTGAAGCAAACTACGATGCTAAACATACGTTTGTTGGCTCCAGCTCTACTCATGTTTTATGCATGAGTGAGCTTACAATTTTGTGATTTACATGATAGGTTAGGTGATTGTTAGCAGGTGCTAGAAATTGCACCCATGCTAAGTTGGTTGAACCATCGGAGGGAGTACATGATTTCAAAAAAAAAAAAAAACAATCATGTGTTAGTCCATTATGGAGAAAATGGGCACCTTATCCGCTTGGTTGGCCTTACTAATTGTTGGAAATATTAGCACTTTTCCGATTAGACTTATCCACGAGTAACCAGTAAGCATGGCATAAAAGGTATGCATCTCATAGCAATACCTAAGCATACTAGCACGTACAGAACATAGAATCGAACCTTCTATGAGCAGCACATATACGGCTAGCATAAGTACGAGTAAACGAGGGATGAACAGATCATACCCTCCAGTTGACCAGGCCAACGCGGCGGCGGCGGCAGCAGCCTCGGCGTCGTCCGTGGCCTTCTTCTTACCGTCGGCGTCGTCGGCCATGGTGTCGATGCAGAGGAAGTAGTAGAAGCAGAGGCGAACAGAGTTGGGGACGGATCGGGAGCAGTCGCGTCGAGACGCTCCCCAAAAACCTTATTGCCGTTCTCCCGAGCAGGATCTCGAACGACAGGGTTCCGGAGGCACCTGCTCTCCCGACCAGCCGTGCACGCGGTCGTCGGGATGGGATCGTTGGAGGCAGCACAGAGTGAGGAACAGTAGATGACGGCTAGTTCACGCGAGAGGGAGTGAGTGAACCGAACTAGGTTACTTCACTGGCCAGAGCCTTCTTATATAGTCCGTAAGGAAGAAAGTCGTGGGCCTTGCCGAGGCCCACGACCGAGTCGGCCCACTCCCGGCAAGGGAGTCGTTGTTCCCGGCAAGGGTCGCACTCCCGGCAAGGGAGTCGACGAATCCTGGCAACGCGGGTCCCGGCAAGGGTCGCACCCCCGGCAAGGGAGTCGACGAATCCCGGCAACGCAAGTCAGCCCACAGTCCAACGTCTTGGACAGTGGCCCACATGTTAGCGACTCATTAATTAATCCCTGATTAATTAATTTGTTCCTAAGCGGCAAAAATAAGCTTCGGCTCGGCTCATTCCCGCAACCCGCGGCGCGCGCGTCATGGCGAGGCGAGGCGAGGCGAGGCGGGCGGCAGAGGAGGAGGAGCGCGCGTGTACCACTCCTCTTCCCAAGCTCCCAATGGCAAGTGGTAGAGCTGCCCTTATAAAGGGGTCTCAACTCTCCTCAACTAGCAAGGTGGGACTAAACTTCCCACCACCTGCCATCTCATACATGGGCCTCAAGACTAACTAGGGATTAGTGTCTTATATGGGCCTAAGCCCATCCATAATCCAACAATCCCCCGCCAGATCTCGAGGCACATAAGTTTGTCAACTGTTCCAAACAATGTTTGATATACCAGAATTTTCAGTGAAGACTGTTAAGTTGAACTTCCACCTAGAGCAACAGGATTAGACTTCTTCACAACTGAACAATGGACTATGCCTTGAATTGTCAGTTTGGCGTGCAGAAGTTTCGCCTATTGTCAGCTGATACATGGCTGCCGTAGGCTAAACCCCACGGGTGGAGCTTATTAGTCATACTACGTACCTTCTCATGAGCTTACTAGAGATTACCCAATCTCATAGACTGTGACCAGCAGTCGGGCTCACATAGGTGTGTTCCTCCAAAGAATGCTCTGTAGGTTAGCATCTTGCTTACATAAGCTTTGGAACACATTAAGACAAAAGTCAGCCTGCCTTACAGAATTGAGAGTATTACTGCATCTCCAACGGAGTGGGTTTATTAAGGATACTCTCCTCAGTTGACCGCTGGATTGTTTTCCCAGGTCCTAATTCACGGGATCTCCGATCACATAGGTTGGGTTACCCCCATGGCAACTTACGTGGGTCTCATACACATCTCCCTCGATGCATTTTCTATCACAATCCGTGATAGCCCTTTCGTAAAAGGGCTGCCAGATTCTTAGCCGTCTGGATATAATCCAACGCTATTACTCCGGAGTTTCTTGATTTTCTGACAGATTTCTATCTTCTTCTTATGTGCTTTGTGGATTTCATGTTGTCCTTTGAAGTCTTAGCCTTGGCAATCACTGTTTGATTGTCACAGTTCATAAGGACAGCCGGCACTGGTTTATCAACCACCGACAAATCCATCAAAAGCTCTCGAAGCCATTCTGCTTCGACGCATGATGTGTCTAATGCTGTGAGTTCTGCTTCCATAGTCGATCTGGTTAAGATCGTCTGATTGCAAGACTTCCAGGAAACAGCACCACCACCAAGTGTGAAGACATGTCCACTTGTGGCTTTCATCTCATCAGCATCAGATATCCAATTCGAATCACTATACCCCTCAAGTACCGTCGGGTACCCAGAATAGTGAATCCTATAGTTCGCAGTACCTTGCAAATAACGCATCACTCGCTCAACAGCATGCCAATGCACATCTCCTGGATTGGAAACAAACCGGCTCAGTTTGCACAAAGCAAATGAGATGTCAGGACGAGTAGCACATGCTAGGTACATCAGTGAACCAACCACTTGAGAATATCTCAATTGATCTACAGTCGTGCCTTCAAACTTTCGAATCCGCACGCTAGGATCATATGGTGTTGCAGAAGGTTTGCAGTTCGAATATCCAAAACGGCTCAAAATCTTCTCAACATAGTGGGATTGCAAAAGTGTAATTCCACCATCAGAATTTCTCAGTAGCTTGATGTTCAGGATAACATCAGCCACACCCAGGTCCTTCATCTCAAAGTTGTGAGATAGAAAAGACTTGACCTCCTCAATGACCTTGAGGTGGGTCCCAAATATCAGTATGTCATCGACATACAAACACAGTATAACTCCTTCGCCCCCACCATAGCGATAGTATACACATTTGTCAGCTTCATTCACAACAAAGCCAGCAGATGTCAGAGTAGTGTTGAACTTCTCATGCCATTGCTTAGGCGCTTGTTTCAGGCCATACAAAGATTTCACTAGCTTACACACCTTTCTTTCCTGACTATTTACTACAAAGCCGTCTAGCTCTCCGTCAAGGAAAGCCGTCTTAACGTCCATCTGATGAATGAGAAGACCATGCGAGGCAGCCAAAGCGAGTAACACTCGAATGGTTGTCAGTCTAGCCACAGGTGAATAAGTGTCAAAGAAATCCTCTTCTTCTTTCTAGGTATAACCCTTGGCCACAAGCCTAGCCTTGTACTTCTCAACAGTACCATCAGGCCTAAGCTTTTTTTTAAACACCCACTTACATCCTAATGGTCGACAACCATAAGGACGATTAGTGATCTCCCATGTCCCGTTAGCCAGGATGGAATCCATCTCACTACGGACCGCATCCTTCCAGTAGTCAGCATCCGGAGATGCATAAGCTTCTGAAATGGAGCTGTGAGTATCATCATCCACGAGGTACACGAGGAAATCATCACCAAAGGACTTTGCAGTCCTCTATCTCTTTCTCCTAACAGGAGCTTCCTCGTCATCCTCCGTGGAACTCTTATCACTTTTATGTTCATAATATTCCATCGGAATAGCAGGTTCAGGAGTCTCATCAGATTCTAGTCTAGAATTGCTTTGCATATCTCTCATGGGGAAAATATCCTTAAAGAATGTAGCATCCCTAGACTCTATAATTGTACTGACCTTCTGGTCAGGTACCTCGGATTTCACCACTAGAAATCTATAGCCAACGCTATGCTTGGCATAGCCAAGAAAAACACAGTCCATGGTCTTTGGTCCCAACTTGCGCTTTTTCATTATCGGCACGTTGACTTTCGCCAAACAGCCCCAAGTGCGCAAGTAAGAGAGTGTAGTTCTTTTCTTTTCCCATTTCTCATAGGGAGTAGTCTCATTATCCTTTGTGGGAACTTTATTCAGGACATGACAAGATGTCAATACAGCCTCCCCCCACCATGCCTTGGATAAACATGATGTATCTAACATGGTGTTAACCAAATCAGTTAGAGTACGGTTTTTCCGTTCGGCAACCCCGTTTGACTGGGGTGAGTAGGGAGGCGTCCTCTCATGAATAATACCATGTTCCGCACAGGATAAATCAAACTCATTAGAAAAGTACTCTCCACCACGATCAAACCGGACTCGCTTTATTTTCTTCTCAAGTTGGTTCTCAACTTCAGCCTTATAGACTTTAAAGTAGTGTAGAGCCTCATCCTTAGTATTTAATAAATACACATAGCAGAATCTAGTGGAATCATCAATCAGAGTCATGAAGTATTTCTTTCCACCTTTAGTCAACACGCCATTCATCTCACAGAGATCTGAATGTATGAGCTCTAATGGTGCCAAGTGTCTCTCCTTCGCAGGCTTGTGAGGCTTACGAGGTTGCTTAGCTTGCACACACGCATGTCACTTAGAGCCTTTGGCTAAAGTGAAACTCGGGAGTAAATCCATCTTAGCTAGCCGCGTCATACAACCGAAATTTATGTGACAAAGACGTGCATGCCAAACCTCATATTCGTTCACATTAGAATGAATTTGGTTCACGACTTTATTACAGAAATCCTCCAGGGAAAGGCGAAACAAACCACCACAATCATATCCTTTTCCAACAAATAGTCCATACCGAGATACGACTACTTTGTTAGACTCAAATACTAACTTAAACCCTTCTTTACATAGAAGGGAGCCACTAACGAGATTCTTCTTTATGGCGGGGACATGCTGCACGTTCTTCAGTTGCACGAGCTTTTCCGAAGTAAACTTCAGATCTACCGTGCCAACACCATGAACAGAAGCATGCGAGCCATTCCCCATCAGGACGGAACAATCTCGTGCGACCTGGTAGGAAGAAAACAAAGACACATCAGCACACACATGAATATTGGCCCCAGTGTCAACTCACCAATCGGTGGACTGACAAACTGAAAGTATGGTAAACAGATTACCATACCCAGATGCCGCATCATTGTTGCTCAGAGTGACATTCACTGACTTGGAGTCCTGTGCTGGCTTCTTGTACTTGTTTGCCCAATGTTCATCTGAACCACAAGTAAAGCAGCCATCTCTCTTTTTGTCTTTCTTCTTACCCTTCTTCTTAAAGGTAGTATTCTGCTGGACAGAGTTCTTTCCCTTGAACTTGTGGAAGTTCTTCTGCACCACATTGGCGCTAGAAGAACCCTCTGCCCCTTTCACGTGTGAGTCCTTTGCTCTCGAGTTCTGCTCAACACTGAGATGACCGATGACATCCTCAACAGAGAATTCACGTCTCAAGTGCTTGAGAGAAGTAGCAAAGTTCCTCCAACTAGGAGGGAGTTTTGCAATAATGCAACCCGCGACAAACTTGTCCGGTAACTCACACTTCAGGAGCTCCAGCTCCTTAGCAATGCACTGTATCTCATGAGCCTGGTCCAATACAGAACGGTTATCAACCATCCTGTAATCATGGAACTGCTCCATGGCATACAGCTCACTGCCAGCATCAGTTGCGCCGAATTTGACTTCGAGCGCATCCCACAAGTTTTTGGAAACCCCCATATGAATATAGGCGTCAACCAACTTGTCTCCAATCACACTCAGAACTGCTCCCAGAAAGATTGTGGTTGCCTCCCTAAACGCCTTCTCCTGTTCAGGAGCAATCGTTTCTGTGAGGAACACACCACCAACCCAGAACACGTTCATCGCTGTGAGCCACAAGGTGGTCCTAGTCTGCCAACGCTTAAAATGTGTCCCGGTAAACTTTTCCGGTTTCAGAGTAGCAGCAAAGCCTTGAATCGAAAAGTGCCTAAAATAAGGTTTTTGGATTGTTGGAAATATTAGCACTTTTCCGATTAGACTTATCCACGAGTAACCAGTAAGCATGGCATAAAAGGTATGCATCTCATAGCAATACCTCAGCATACTAGCACGTACAGAACATAGAATCGAACCTTCTATGAGAAGCACATATACGGCTAGCATAAGTACGAGTAAACGAGGGATGAACAGATCATACCCTCCGGTTGGCCAGGCCAACGCGGCGGCGGCAGCAGCAGCCTCGGCGTCGTCCGTGGCCTTCTTCTTAGCGGCGGCGTCGTCGGCCATGGTGTCGATGCAGAGGAAGTAGTGGAAGCAGAGGCGAATGGAGTTGGGGACGGATCGGGAGCAGTCGTGTTGAGACGCTCCCCAAAAACCTTATTGCCATTCTCCCGGGCAGGATCTCGAACGACAGGGTTCCAGAGGCACCTGCTCTCCCGACCAGCCGTGCACGCGGTCGTCGGTATGGGATCGCCGGAGGCAGCACAGAGTGAGAAACAGTAGATGACGGCTAGGTCACGCGAGAGGGAGTGAGTGAACTGAACTAGGTTACTTCACTGGCCAGAGCCTTCTTATATAGTCCGTAAGGAAGAAAGTCGTGGGCCTTGCTGAGGCCCACGACCGAGTCGGCCCACTCCCGGCAAGGGAGTCGTTGTTCCCGGCAAGGGTCGCACTCCCGGCAAGGGAGTCGAAGAATCCTGGCAACGCGGGTCCCGGCAAGGGTCGCACCCCCGGCAAGGGAGTCGACGAATCCCGGCAACGCAAGTCAGCCCACAGTCCAACGTCTTGGACAGTGGCCCACATGTTAGCGACTCGTTAATTAATCCCTGATTAATTAATTCGTTCCTGAGCGGCAAAAATAAGCTTCGGCTCGGCTCATTCCCGCAACCCGCGGCGCGCGCGCATCGTGACGAGGCGAGGCGAGGCGTGGCGAGGCGAGGCGGGCAGCGGAGGAAGAGGAGCGCGCGTGTACCACTCCTCTTCCCAAGCTCCCAATGGCAAGTGGTAGAGCAGCCCTTATAAAGGGGTCTCAACTCTCCTCAACTAGCAAGGTGGGACTAAACTTCCCACCAGCTGCCATCTCATACATGGGCCTCAAGATTAACCAGGGATTAGTGTCTTATATGAGCCTAAGCCCATCCATAATCCAACACTAATTAGTCAGCAAACGGCCTAAGCTCCCAGAACGAAGAATTTCTTTCTCCCTCTCTCGAGGGACCCGTTCCCTTTTTGAAATGCTTTCCCCCTAGATTAAGCTAGCTCATTTTCCTCTCATGCACCGGTACTATACATCCAAAACATAAAATGGGAACAGTGGCAGCCATCTGGTACTGCCAGGAAACCTGTACACTGTCCTGATCGCCTCCATAACAATGTGCCCCCCTAACAAAAGGAGCATGGATTAGATCTTCTTTAGCTGTGGCAAAGATTGATTATTAGCAGCAGAGGTGGCAAGCCCAAGCCGCCACTCCTAGTCCACCGCCTCCAGCTCCCTCCCTCGCCGCCGCCGGCATGCGCTGCCGATCTGGTCAGCGTAGGCGGCGGCGGGGATCCCCTTCTCCTTGCACGATGCCGGGCGGCGCGGGACGACGGCTTCAGCGACGACGTCTTGTGGATCCATGGTACGGTGCATCCTGGCGGCGGCGCGGGTGGATCGGTTGGGCGTGGCGTGCCGGTCGGCTGGACGTGGCTAGAAGATGGAGGTGGGGCTAGGCGTGGCCGGTGGCGGCGTCCAGCCTAGATCCGGTCTTGGCGGTGCCGATGGTGGGGATGACGGGCCAGGTGGTGGGTCCTTGTGGTGGCGCCGGTGGCGGCGGATCTTGGGAACCCATGTCCGGGCTCATCGCCGGACACGTGTGGCGGCCGGAGCTTCCTCCGGCGTCGACGACGCTTGATTCGGGATCGCGGCGACGGTTGCCGTTGTATGGGCGACGACAGCGGCTGGCTCCCTGTAGCGCCCGGAATTGGGGCGGCGGCCCCTCTTCATCAACCACGGCGGACTCCGGGGTCGTGTGGGCGAC
Source organism: Aegilops tauschii subsp. strangulata (assembly GCF_002575655.3). Lineage (NCBI taxonomy): Eukaryota > Viridiplantae > Streptophyta > Magnoliopsida > Poales > Poaceae > Aegilops > Aegilops tauschii. The sequence goes on from NC_053037.3 coordinate 546,715,121, forward strand.
TCGGAGTCCGGATCTCGAGATGGTGACGTCCTTCTAAGGCTGGTGGCGGTATGGGACGCCCCCTCCATGAATAGACCGAGTTCGATGCGGCTCGACAGGTGACACATGAGCCTCTCTCGGAGTTGTTGGCAGTGTGTGTTGTTGGCAGGTGAAGCTACCGGTGGATGTGCTACCGGCGGATGCTGCGCACGACGTCTTATACGGAGACGTCAAGTCATGTGCTACCGGCAGGTGATGCACGTCGGTTCTGGCGGAGGTGTCAAGTTTAGCCTGTTGTTGTGACGTCTTTGTCTTCCGTTGTCTCCTCCGGAGGTATTCAGTTATCGAGGCGTCGGTAGACGGATAAAGGCGGATGGTACAGACAACTTGAACGACGAGCTTATGCACTCCAATGGAAACACAAGATCTCTAATCGGGCTATGTCGTCGCGTGCCTGCGTCGTGTCCTCACTGAAGGTGGTGGACTGAAACTTTGCTTTGGGGATGAGAATCCGAAGTTCAACCTTGTGATGGACTCGCCATCATCGGCGCACGTGTGGCGATTCCTTCTTGAAGGGGTAGCCTAGGAGTTGTGTATTTTTCGTTTATGTTGTGTCTTATATCATAGGGTTACTGGTTATCTGGGGGAGTTACTCTCACGAGGTATATGGCCTCAAGATTTGTTTTTCGCTTGTTTTTTCCGGATCAATGGTGTTCGGCTGCTGAATTATACTCTTTTAATAATATATAGCTGCATGCACGTCCTGATGCAGAGACCGTGGTTATCCTCCTTCCAAAAAAGCAGCATTGACCATGTCATGTTGCTTTCGAACTCTATTATCTATTTGTGCTTCTTGCATGCGACAGAAGTACAGAACTTAGGGCCTGTTCTGGAACTCTCCCAGCTCCACCGAATCCACGATTTCAGCTTCTGGAGCGAGCTCCTCACTTCACCCAGTGATCAAAAAACGTTCTGGAGGGACGCTGGCTTCTCCCTTCGCTGCAGCCCAGCTGGGAGGCAAAAAGCCTGTTAGGCTCCCCATTGGGCTGGCTGGAGGCCGCCCAGATGTGCAGCAGAGTTTTTTTTTCACAGTTGTCATGCCTTGGGCTAGCTAGGCTGTACGTGGTGATACACACATTTGGCGTGTTAAAAAAAAGGATACACATATGGCTGGGCGGGGCTGTACGTGGTGCCTTGGGCTTATAGCATGCAAAGTTCTTGTTAATACAGTAGCTACTGCAGCTACTTTTGCTGTACAGGAACATGTACAGAGAGATCGCCCGTTTGGTACATGGAGCAACAAATATACAGCAATCATGTAATATTCGAAAGATCCCAAATTTTCGGAGCTAACATAAGTCATAATTTAGCAGAAAAACTTGTTGATTCCACAAAAGCTTCATTTGCCAATAAGTTTGCAAATCAATATGGTCACGCATAGAAAGTCATGAACATGATTTCTTCACCAACTAAGAGCAATGGCTGTAGCTAGTTCATGCCTAAACAAATCCATGTTAGGACCGCTTTCTGCCGTTGTTGAAGCATCCGATGCATTTGAAGGAATAGCATACTTCTTGTATCTATCAGGAATAGTTGGAACATAATCCGGATCCCTCTCACACCGAAGAAAGTGGAGATCCTCTTTGTCATGGAGGCGGACGTAGTTGTGTAGTGTCATGGTAGCCGCAACAATCATCTTTTGTGTTGCAATCGAGTAGTTTGGCATCTTGAGCAAGATTTGCCATTTCATCTTCCATACACCAAAGGTTCTCTCTATGGTATTGCGCTTGGAAGAGTGGAGCCGGTTGAACTTCTCTACAGGAGTAGTTGGGGGCGCACCTCTCTGGAAGTCGGGGACGTGATAGCGTTCTCCTTTGTAGGGTGCTAGATAGCCATCTCTGTTAGGATAACCGGCGTCTACAAGGTAATATTTGCCTACACAAAGAAACAACAAACATGATTGTGAGTTGGAGGATATGTTACATAAGTTGCAACAAAAAGATATACTAACCCTTGGGAGGATGTGGGAATATGGCCTTGTCATTTTCAATTGCATGGAATAGCACACTTGTGTCATGCATAGAACCCGGTTGTCCAATTGAAGCATAGGTGAAATGCATATCAAAGTCGCATACTGCCATCACATTTTGAGTTGTTGCACCCGTTCTTCCAATGTACCTTACTTTTGAAGGTCCTTCCGGAATAGAAGCCCTAATATGTGTCCCATCTATTGCACCAATGCAATCTTTGAGGTGAGGAAAAGCCCTTTTGTCACGCTTAATCCTATCATGCACAATGTGAAAATTTGGGTCTTGAGGCCTAATGTAGTGAGATGACATCTTGATCACACAATGTAGAACCTCATGGAACTTACGATGGACCGCATCTGCTCCATGTTTGAAACGGTTTTGGGTTCTCCTATTTGATTCACAACCCCCCAAGGTCCATAAGAACATAGCTAAAGACTCATAAGTGGTAACAAAGCATGTTTCTTTGAGGCCATACTCTGCCACCAACTTGTCATGAAGATCAAAGAACACATGTGCATTCATTCTCAACATTGTGTATGTCTCTCCGGGAGTGCCAATAGTCTCTTGCAACCATTCAAAACTAGTCAACCTAGATGTCCTAGGTTCGGCCTTCATGACCCAACTTTTACAATACTTACCAACTATGGAAGACACGCCTGAACAACGCATGTCCATATCATGTTGATATTGTAAAACCATAATTTTCTTTCTTTCATAATTAGTGTCATCATCACTTTCACTATCCGATGACATCTGCATATAAACAATCACCAACATATGAAACACAAGTTAGCATCTATTGGATCAACAACATAGACATAATGCATAGATAAATAACAAACACTAGGTTAAACAACATAGACATAAAAGATGGTTCCATAAAGCCTACATAAATAGATGGAATGGTATCAAGTAGTTCCCATACTTTAAGAAGTAGGTTCAACATAAAAGACATAAATAGTTTTGATAGCAAAGGATAATCGACCATCACACATAGATGGAATATAAACTAACTACTTCGCATACTTCAAGTCATATTTCCTACGCAACCAACCCTTCCGAGAGTCAAGAGGCATGTAAAGAAACATCTCCCTTTGCGCCCTCTTCACAAACAACTCTCTAGCCATGAAGAACTCATCCGTATCAACTGTTGCACCACAAGCAATGACTTCGTCCATGACCGAGGTGACACAGTTTGCCTCATCTTGCTTTAGGAAAGACTGAAATGACGAATGAGAAGCCTCGGCAATGTCACCAATCCTTGTAACTTGCTCACACATCACTTGTGCGGTCTTGGGTTTCTTGTTCTTTTCTAGAATGATGATTCCAAGCCTCACTTTAGATGAAGTAGGTGTTGCCTGAGATGCTTGTTCTTCCATATCATCCAGATCAAGGTCCTCGATCTCGTCAACATTGATGGATTCTTTCACTGCCGCACTAGAGGGGGGAGGTATGCCAGAAGAGGGATTCCAATGGTTTGTACCATCAGTTGTGATATCTCCAAAAATAACCCGCAACTTTTCTTCATTAGCAACTCCTTTCTTCTTGAACTTACCACAACCTTTAATATCCTGTAATGCAACAAGTGAAACACATTATTAGTAAATAAAGAGATATGGCTAAATTAAGATACATGATATAACAGCAAAAGAACTCACAATTTTAGCCTTCTTCCACCACTCATCATCTTGTGACACGGTGTTGTTCACATAATCCCATCCGGCTCCGGTCTCCCGAAACTTGAGTTTCTTGAACAAGGTGAAATCAGCTTTAAGCTTGTCCCATTTGTTTTTCAATTGGGTATGTGTGTAGTCAAGCCCGGTTCTCATCTTAAATTGTCTTGTCACCTCATCAAATGCATTTGGGGTCAAATAATTGCATGGCCTATTTCCAGCGTCCACTTGCTCGGCGAACAACTCGCACACAATCCGAGTGTTTTCAACACTCCATTCAGCAGTCATGCTTGACACTTATCTACGAAAATGCATGTCACATTGGTCCTCACATGTACTAGCATAATATGTAAACAGAAGTTTTTTGCAAAGCCAAAATCATGTCATATCTGAACAACACTTCACAAAGCAACTAATATCTTAGCAGTACAGCTAATATCTTAGCACTACGTACACAATTCAAACTGTTAATATGCTACCAGTAGTACACTTCAAAAATTACATTCAACCAATTAGGCAGGCACTAGTTCATACTGTATATATCTTAGCAGTACACATACAACACTGCACAAAAATTCAGTTTCCATTAACAGTACAGGGGCACCAAGTCTGACATAGGAGCTCAAAATTTCAGTTTTCATTAACAGTTCAGGGGCACCAAGTCTAACATAGGAGCTCACCTTGTGGTTTGGGCGAGGGGGCTCGGCCTCCGGGCTGCTGCTGCTCCTGGCTCCGGCGTCAATGGCGACCTGCTGAGTTCGCCATTATCAAGGGCTCGCTGCTCCAACCTGGTGCCGGGACGAGCGCCGCTGAGCAGGGGATCCGCCGGGAAAGAGGCCGGGGTGGCCGGATCTGTATGCGCAGGAGGGGATTCGGCCGGCGACGGGGGCAGCGGGTCTGGCGGCGCGACTGGCGGCGGCGAGGGTTCGAGGAGGGAGCAGAGGAGCGAGAACGGTTCGAGTATGGGCTTCTCTGTTCTGTACGCGAGCCGTGCAAGGAGAGTGTGCGCGCCAATCGTTTTCCTGGGCGGTGGCAAAGCGCTGTAAATACAAGGAACACCAGATTCTGTCGATTCGTGAAGCTGGGTTTTCCTCGCTCCGCAAAAATGCACTACGGCCCATCCCAGCATCGCTATTTCAGCTTCTCGGAGCTAATGCGTTCTGCTTCGTTTTTCACGTGGAGTTTGGGAAGCTCAGAGTGGGAGAGTTCCAGAACAGGCCCTTAACCCCGGGTTTTCTCACATGCCCAGCTTTCTCTTTTAGTATTTGTTGCTGACTGTTCGGTCTATAGCCGTCCGGCTGACCGGCTGCTGGTAAGGGCATCTATAATCGAGAGTCTCAAATCCTTTATATACGTCCGAGCCGGCTGGTCATTGACCGGTCGAAAAAACCCGACCAGACGGGCTTCTTATACCCTGTCCTAAACGTCCGGGCTAACCGGCACCCTTCATATCCAATCCAAATTTGGGGAGGCTCGGGCGCGCCCAGGCACGTCCATCACGTCGGATCCGGCCCATGTTGGGCCATCCCGACACCACATATATTTGTCCCTACCGCTACACGAAGCAAACCCTAGCCACTCCACTCCAGTCAACTCCGCTCTGCCCCATGCTCCCTTCTGGAGATCTCCAGCCCTTTTCGGCATGTCGGCCAGCGGAACTGACTTTGACCACTCTGGATCCGTCGACTGGGGTATCGTCCCATGTGGAATGGAGGAGGCTATGGTTGTGCATTGTCCTTCGCCACTCTCGGGAGGACAGTGCCCGCAGGGCGGAGCCTAATGGGCCAACTCGGTGGCACATGCTACAGGATCCAAAACTATTTTTAGTGCTAATTATCAGCAATTTGGCCTAAGGCATCAGGGTGGCCCATCAAGCATGCCACAGGGCCGATGGAAGAAGCTCACACGGCCGCACCAGGCTCTTGGCTTTGCTTCCAGCAGCCCACTGCCCACGTCACGTATACGCTCGATCTCGGAACCTCATATTTGGCGTTGTATGCCCCAGGGAACCTGGGAGCACCCCCCCCCCCCCCGCTCCCCCGCGTGCCCACATGGGCCGACCCATGTGCGGGGTGGGAAAGCCAGAAGCACCTTAGTTTTTGTTTGCCTTTTTCTATTTTAACTTTTTTTTCCTTTTTGAAGATAATTCAGGCCGAAAAGTTGCAAATTGTGAAATGTTCGTGAATTCAAAAATTGTTCATGATTTGAAAACATGTTCAGGAAATGATAAATGCTCAAGGATTCAAAAAATGTTCACCGAAAAATGCTCAAAAATAGGTTAATAGAAAATGTTCAAAAATAGGTTAACAAATTTGGAATGTTAAAAAATGTTCAAAAATGATAAATGCTCAAGTTATTATTTTCAAAAAATGTTCGTAATTGCAAAAGAATGATTTTTTAATTTTAATGTTTTTATATTTTAATGAACAATTTTTATCAGCATTTTCTAATAATGATGAACAATTTTTGAACTTGATGAACAAAAATTGTATTCAAGAACATTGTTTTTGAAAAATTGATGAACAAAGTTTGAATTCAATGAACAAAACTTGAACTTGATGATTTTTTTCAAAAATAGGTTAACAAATTTGGAATTTGATGAATATTTTTAATTCGATGAACGAATTTGGAATTTTTATGAATATTTTTTAAATCTGATGAACAAAAAATGTCCACGAATTTGAGAAGAAAATTCGCAAAAAGGTGAAAATTACTCAATTTCAAAAAATGTACATCAATTTGAAAAATGTTTACAAATTAAAAAAATGTTCCTAATTTCAACAACTATTCATGATTTAAAAAATGTGCACAAATTTGAAAGATTTTTTAAAATTAAATACATAAAAGAAAAATAAACAAAATATAAATTAAGATGCAAAACGAAGAAAGAAGGAGAAAGAAAAAGAAGAAGGAAAAACCTAAAGGAAAGAAAACCAGTTTAGGGAAGGTTCTAGTACCTTCCCAATACCGAGGGAAGAAATTTGTTAATGGATCGGCCCAAAGGAGGATCGAACGTTGGAGGGGCTACACGCTACGTCGCTAGGGTGCACCCTGCGCGCCAAATAGGAAACACATTCGATCTCATCGATACCTTCACACACGTGCGTGATCAGCGATAGATGAACCGATCCATCTCCCTTTTCTCTTTGTAAAAAACTTGTAAAAAAGATGTCCACTTCGCACATTATTTGCAACAAGGACGTGCGTTGGAGGTTATCAATGCTTCCGCCGCCACAGCTGCCTAGGTCAAACTAGGTTGCTTGTGCGTACGCATCAAGCTGGTGGATCTACGGGGCATACCTATATTAACTTGACGATTTGACGAGGAGGCTTCTCTACAGACTTGTTGTCCCTTAGCACTATCACCGAGAGTTTTTTCCTTCGCAGTTCCTCGTTGCACCTACTGTTGACGATAATGAAAGTCCTTTCTTGGAATTGTCGCGACATGCTGTCAACAAGGCAGTACGTGAGCTATTGGATCTTCAAGGGCGGGTGAGAGCAGATGTGATCCTTTTGTCTGAATCTTATCTAAACGAAGTTAAGGTAGTTGAGTTGAGGATTAAGTTTGGGTTCCATTCCCTTCATGTTATTGAAAGCGGTGGCCGCTCTGGTGGCCTCGTTTTGTTTTATAATAATGAGAAGGAAGTGGTTCTGAACTATATGACACCAAATTTATTGAGTGTTAGTAGGACGGGAGTGATGCGAAATATTTGTGAAATTGTTTCATTAATATTCGGGATAGTTTCGAGAGGATCCGGAAGCGTTTTGGGGTCACCAGAACGGTTTCGGTGAATATCGGGTAATACCGGGTATTACTGATTATATATATATATATATATAGGTGGAAAATGTTTCCGGGGTTGTTAAATTATATATATAATATTCTGAAAATATTTAGAACTAATTTATATTTAATTTAATATCAACGCGCCTAAAAAGGCCAAGTAGTGGAAGGCAACTTGGGCCAAAAAGGCCCATGTGGGAAAGTGGCTGAATAGGGGAAGGGGAGGAGTCAGACTCCTCTCGCCTAGGCCGACGCACCAAGGGGGACTCCTTGCCCCTTGGAGGCAGCCCTCCCTCTCCCTCCAACCTATATATACTAGGGGATTTTGCTCTTTTGTATATACAAGTTTTGGAGCCTCCTCTAGTTCTTCTAGTTCTTGTTTTAGTTGGTCTTACTTGACTACTTAGAGCTTGGCTAATCCTCTTGTCCTCATAATAAGCCCTGTGTGGTTTTAATCTCCTCCCTCTAATTCTCTGACAATGATTAGCTCTGGACGATGAAGCGCCGCCGGATCATGAAGGCTGCGAGCTTGCAACCAAGTAGAGAGGTTGTGCTTTCGGTCTTCAGTTCGAGGGCTGTTCGTGGGCGGTATGAGGGATCGTTCATTGACAGTTCGAGGGACACCAAGTATGATCTATAACGACACATTCTTCTTCCGCTGCAACTCGGTGACGGTACGTGATACCAACCCGTTATGCATCTTCATATTGATCTTGGGTGATCGTAGGTGCGAATTTTTTTGTTTTCCACTACATTTCCCAACAAGTGGAGGAACCAGATCAGGAAGTATGGAACAAGGTGATCCCTAAGGGTCAAATTCAATGAATGATAGATTGCTGAAGCCTTATTCTGTCGACGAAATGAAGAAGACGCTCTTTTCCATTGGGGACATGAAAGCTCCTGGTTCTGATGTGCTTCATGCAATTTTCTTTAAGAAGTGTTGGCATTTTTTGGGCGATTCTTTGACTTTACAAGTTTTATATGCAATAGACAGTAAGGTGATTCCGGAAGGGTGGAATGACACGGTGATTGTTTCGATACCGAAAGTTGAAAACCCAAAGCTAACTACGCATTATAGACCAATCATTTTATGCAATGTCCTTTATAAGGTGATCTCCAAAGTGATTGCCATACATTTGAAATTTGTCCTAGAAGATATTATTCTCCAATCCTGAGTGTCTTTATACCTAGAACGCTATTCACTGATAATATCTTACTAGCTTATGAGAGTATGCATTCAATTAAAAATAAGAAGAAGGGCAAGTGGAGTAATTGTGCAGTTAAGTTGGACATGCATAAAGGCTATGATCATGTTGACTGGTGATTTCTACGTGGTATGCGGACTAATTTGGCTTTCTATGTTGAGTTTGTGTATTTGTTGATGGCATGTGTTCAATGAATCATATGTAATGTGATATTCGATAATCAAGAGACAAAATTTTTATTCCTGAAAAGGGGACTCTAGCAGGGAGATCCCCTCTCCCCTTATTTGTTCTGGATTTGTGCAGAAGGTCAGTCTAGTCTTCTGGCTCATAGAGAGGAGGTTCGTGGCATTGAAGGTGTCGGGTTTTGCATAACTACACCATCAGTTTCTCACTTGTTATTTTGCTGATGATTGCCTGATCCTTATGAAAGCTAATATGACTAATGCAACCTCATTGAGATAAGTTCTAGATCAATATTGTGCAAGTTCTGGCCAATTGGTGAGTGAAGCAAACTGCAATATCTTAGTTTGACATTTCACTTTTGGAACTTCTGCGTCAGCCGAGCAACAAGTCACCTGTTCTTTTCTTCTTGGTCATGTCAAATTGAAATAATTTATCATTGTGGGAGCTTGGTACATTTGGTGGCAGAGAGTTGGTGAAAGGAGAAGTTTGTAGCTTTCGCCGCCACGAACAGCTTTTGCAATACAAGCTCTGGCAAGCAATTGCGGGGGGAGCTCACGTGAGTGCAAAGGTACTTGAAATAACATGGTGTAAACCTCCAAAGAACACATACAAGCTTAATTATGGGCGATGGTTGGTGCAACTACGGTACACCACAGCAACCTGGAAGTGAAATATGTGGCGCACAAGAGAGATGCTATTCTAACGTACGAGTTTTACGTAAATCGTACGTACTTAGTTCACCTGGTTGACGGTTGTTAGCACTTTTTTCTCTAGGTAGTTATTCCTTCCCTCACAGTATGTAAGACTTAAGTAAAACTCTTACGCAGGAATAGGATTTCTGGGCGCATAATTTGGCTAGACATGCTTTCAATTTGAATTCTTCCATTTTTTAGGATGATATTCCTCCTAACTTTATTTTTTTTTATGTATCCATATTAGAGTTAAAATAATGTGCGCCATAAAGGCTTTCCCTTAAAAAGACCTCACATGCCACAGCCTCACATGTGATTCAAGATCGACTTGGAAAAAGGAAACCTGCAAATGGCATGCCTATGTTAGGACTTAAATGGTGTTTCCGTGTTATGGTTTTTGTGAATTTTTTCTTGTCCATATTACCACTAACAAGACGAGCACACAAAAGTGCAAGGAAAGCATATCCAGCGTCCTTAACCACATCAAGGACGTTGCACATGCTTTCCTTACGTGCTTCTCTTGCTTCTCTACATTTTTTTTCCGATGGGCTTCTCTACATAATATCGAGGAGTACTTAGATTTTCTTTTTAAGCGGCATACTTGCTTCTCTTTATCAATTTTTTGCCAATGATTGTAAACGTCGTTTGACCTGCCCATCTCATACTCTTTGGGGTTCTCTTTGCCTGTATCATTTTGGCATCTTCAACCTTCGAATGCGTGCCTGTTATCTGTTTCGAGGTTGGTTGGAGCCAGACGGGACAGAGAAGCGGCCCTGTTGTCACACATGCAGGACTGCCATCTCACGTGTACACGGAACAAATGGATCCATCTGACCTAACATGCTTGTCCTCCTTCCAATTAAATTATGGGCAACGTAGACGTGAGCGCAACCAGATTTCTGCCAGCGCTGAGCTCCTCTAACGTGTAGCGACGGGCTGGCCTTAATACCATGCACCAGTAGTCACCGGACTGTTGGCGTCCGGGTCTCCGGCCGGGGGGCTCGCACATGCCGTCGCCGGGAGGGACCGGGACTGTGTCCGTCCGTGTGGGGGCTCCAGAGAGACGTGCTGAGATGAGGGCTTGAATTGATTGCTGCATGTTACTACTAGCATCTAATGATCTCCATGTACCTGTACCCCGTTCCTGGCAAATCAAGAAAAGCGAAGCCCTACCGGTCCGTCCGTCCATCATGGCTACTGCTATGCTATGGAGATCATGGTTCATTTTTCTCAGGTTGGCAGCAGTGCTAGTAACTGTAGGCGTCTTCTCTCCCAGGACGGAGTGCACGCACAACCGCAAACCGAACCCTACGAAAAGAAAGAGAGATCCTGTGTTAGGGTTTGCTCCGGATTTTCATTTCTGGAAACTGATAATCCAAACAACAGCCTGAAGAACTAGAAATTTTAGCCTGCCGTTGTTTAGTTGCAGCGCAAGGCTGAAGCAAAAGCAAATTCATGGTTTCCAGATGAAGCCTAAAAACACGGCAGCGGCTGGACTTCCAACCGGGAGTCGCGTTTTGTCGTAGTGCTGTGTGCGTTGCCAGAATCATGTGTATGCTTCGTCGGACCTGGCCGCGACACACCTGCGTCGTTCACTTGGTAAAGACATTGCATTTTTTTTTCTTGTCGATGATCTAACCTTAATTGGTTGGTTCGACCTGACATCAAGAAATGAGAAAATAATAATATCCTAATCATGAACTTCAAAGACTAGATCTGGCGATGTCTGCTTGAGCACACACTTGTTGAAGGGGTTGCTTTGGACGATTGAGACCTGGTGGTTTTGTTATTGCCGACTACTTTGTACTCTGGTTGTATGTTCATGTCATATAGGATGCTGAGGTCGGCGTGTTTTAACCTTTAATTTCAATAAAGAAAAATGATGCATGCCTTGATCCGAGCCGTCCGATCTGCGCTCGATCGAGCGGCCAATGAGGATTTCACGTAAGGCAGTTAAGCTAGGCAAGATGGTAGCCGGCCTCTCCTAGCTAGGGCCTAGCTAGGACCCTAACCCATGTCATGATCCATCCACGGGATGTTCCCTTCGATAATGGGCATCCATATGATAGGATGTGCTCCCCTAGGACCCAACTTATATGCCACTCATGTGATCGATGCACGTAGGATGGCCGGACAAAACCGGCCTAAAGGAGGGGAGAGGTGTAGCAGCCGAGGGCGATGTGGGAGATGTATCCAATCCAACACAACACATCTCAACAGGAGGATGCTTCCTTCTCACGCCGGCCTGTGACGAGCAGCAGCTGCCGCTACAGGAGCAGCCGGCCCGCCGGCTGGACCATGGCATGCATGGGAGGTGGGACCTCCTCCCGCCTTGCGCTGACAATCGGTCACCCCTCATCACCACCCTGTGTCGGCTCCATCATCGATCGGCTGCGTAGGTTGCAAGCACCAAGCAAGCAGCAACTTATTAACTCACTCGCACAGTCACACCACCACAACAACACGCTTCCGGTCAAGAGCTTTGCTCGGAGATGTGCAGCTAGTCAAGATTTCGTCAACACTCTGAAAGAGGATCATGTGCGTCATAGCCACTTAAAGCATCTACAACCGCACTCTCCATACCCATCCCAAACCTGGACGGACGCCATCCAGTCGGGCGCCCCATATCCGGCTCAAACGTCCGGATTGATCGGCATTCCTCATATCTAGCTCATATGGGGCGTGGGTATGGGATGCCCGGACGTACCTGGACACGCCTGCCACATCGGGTCCGGTCCACGCTGACCCATCCAACCCCACATAAATTGGACCATATCCGCACTCTGGATGAAACCGTAGACGCATTCCTCTCCACTCCACTCCCCTCCAGTCCACTCCTCTCCGCCCACAAGCTCCCGTCCGGCGAGCTCCCACCGTCTCCGGCATGGCGGGCGACGGATCCGAGTCCTACACCTCCAGATCCGTTGACCTGGAGCTCGTCCCACGCGGCTTCCAGGAGGAGATGGCCGTCCGCCTAGCTTTGCACCGCTCCCGGAAGGAGGCTGCCCGACTGCAGCGGCCGGACTCCTTTCGCCGGGAATCCATTGCGTACGCCGAAATGGCGCATGGATCCAGCGCGAGGTGTGCCGCCGGTGCCTCACCGGAGGCGGTGCGGTCCATCTGGTGTCCTAATGCGTTGGCAGATGCGCAACCCTTACGTTGGCGCGCCGAGGCGGGCGTGAAGGCATGAGCGTCATCCGATGCAAGTATGACGCGGCGTGCCTGCCGTACTAGGCAGCGGGCGCGAGAGGCGGTAGAAGTGATGAAAGGAGGAAGACAGGGATTTAACACAATTCGATTAGCTCTCTGGCTGAGTCTATATACAGTTTACAGAGAGGTCGTGTGCCACTACCAGGACAGATCGTGGGCGGCCTATGTGCCCACTACTCACGTACATGCGCTGACTAGGTTTACAAGGCGCGTACACTATCCATACAAGAGGTTACTACGTATACTCTAACAAGAAGCCCCTTGCAGTGGACATTGACGAGGCGGAGTCGCACTCTCCGGTGCCGTATATGGTGCAAGGCTATCCCGGGGCGCCGCAACCGCATCATGCTGGACATCGCCGGCTCCTGCCATGACGGATTCATCATCGATCTCACGTCCAACATGAAGGCTCCGGACTCCGACGAGGAAGAGTAGGGCATGAGAAACGGTGGCGCCTTCAGTCCCATGAGCCTGTTTGTGTCCCATGTCCTACTCTATCTCGCAGCGACCGGAGCAACACTTCGAAGGATGCAGCCGACCGCCGGACATGGGCATGGCAGAGCCGGACGAGCTTCGCTTAGATTAGGTTTCACGTTACATGTAATAATATGGATTTGATAATTTAGAAATGATGTTTGTGGTTCTGGAATCATTTTTTAGGGAAAAAGTCCATTTTAAACGTTGAATTTGCAGAGGTCGGGCGAAACAAACCCTCAAGTCGAAATCCCGGTCGATTGCACCCTGAACTCTGCATTCAAAGTCTAAATCAAACCTTCGGGTCATTTTTCAAACAGGGATTGTTGACGTGGCAAAGAATGACTGGGATTGGGGAGGAAACGCCCGCAGCGCCCGTGGGTGGGCCGGCCCAGTTCACGGCAGCCCATGCCGCGCCTTGTTGCTTCTTTTTTTTGTTCGTTATCTGTTTTTTTTCGGCTTTTCTTTCCTGGTTCTTTTTTCTTTTAATTTTCATTTTTCTTTTATTTTTATATTTATATTTATAATATTTTACTTTTTCTTTTTTATGATTTCTTTTTTTATGTTTACTGTTTCTTTTCCCTATAGTGTTACAAAAATGTTCATTGTATATTTAGGAATGTTCACGGTATATTACAAAAAAGTTCATCATGCATTATAAAATGTTCATCGTATATTAGAAATTGCTCAATGAATATAAATTGTACCCTATGTTCTTAAAATTTGTTCAGTGTATATTACACAATTTTTAATGTGTATTCAAAAATTCTTCAACGTATATTACAAATGTTCAATGCATATTCGAAAATTGTTCAACACATATATTTATAGTTTTCCCAAAATGTTCATTGTGTATAATTTAAAATGTTCATCGTACACTAAGAAAATGTTCAATGGATATTACAAAATCTAAAGTTCAAAATATTCGCAACTGTTCAAAAGAAGTTCGATAAATAACGTTTCGTGCCATGAAACTATCAGTTGAATTCACTAGTTCGAATGGCAAGTTCCAGCAGTTAACAAGATTGAGGTCGCGAGTTTGAGTCGCTCCTGCAGAACTTTTCCAGATTTTTTGCGCGCCTGCTATTCAATAGCTTCAAATGGGCCGGTTTTTATATACTTTAAAATAATTTGAGCATTCAAAAAAATTGTTAGTAATTTTCGAAAAATGATCATTCTTCAAATTATTTTTATTTTTTAAAATCATTGTGTTTTATTGTTTTCCATTTTGGGGGTTCAAATGGGCTTGTTTGATGCTATGGCTAGCCCAGCGCGCGCAGCAACGTGAACTTACTAGTTCGAATCCCAGCGCCAGCGTTTTATCGCTCTTGTATTTTTCTTTTTTCGCGTTTTACATCTCGCGAAACGCATGCGAACCCTCGACTCTTCCACGCAAGCAGCGTCCTCGCGAAAGCCAAATGGACCGGCCCAGTTGCCCTACTCATGCATACCCTTGACTGAAAAAAAGAGCTCCCGGTGTGCGCCCTTTCGAATTTTTTGTTTTTGAACAAAAAAAACTCTAACGGGCCGGCCCACCAGACGAATCCCAGTTCAAACAATGTCAGGGTTTGATTTAGACCGGGATTGTATAGTTCAGGGTGCAATCGACCGGAATTTCAACTTGAGGGTTCATTTCGTCCGACCTCTACAAGTTCAAGGTTTAAAATGGATTTTTTCCTTTTTTGTGTGATGTCCGGTCACTGTCCACGGACGCGTCGAACACGTTCACGGACGTTGGTGCGATGGATGTTGGTGTTTGTTGTTGTAGACGCTCTTAGCCCGTTAGCAAGACACTTGCAGTGGTCGGTTAGTGTAAACGGGGGCACTGGCATCTTCTCGGCCGAGAGGAAAATTCGTCAGCAAGGTTGAAACTCAGGAGCTCAGCTGAGCGCGAACATGGTTCTGTCGTGTCGACAGTCGAGAGATGTCCTATCCGGTCCATCTGCGCCTGACGTAACGCTTGGGCATGGCGCCGGAGCGTTCCGGGTCCCCTTTTCCGGAAGCGACGTACCCTTTATTTTCCTCGTGTTGACCCGTGAGGTACAGGGATCGATCGACCAAACCACCAGGGCAGGACTTGCGGTGTATATAGGTAGATATATCTAGTGTGTGTTGGTCGATGGACAGCGACGCCCTTGTACCCGCGTGAACCCGTAATTCAAAGCGGGGTGGTGGCCGACTCCACCGTGGTGCAGTGCACCCTCACCAAATTATAGATCCGCCGTTACCTCTTCAGCTAGCGTACGTACGTCCAGCAGGACGACTACATGTCGCACGCACGAGCACTGTCGAAAAAATGCAGAGATCATGTACAATTAACTTGAATGATCGTAGACGGAAAAGGCAGTTTGTCAACGTAGAAGAATCAGTGCAATAAACCCGGGACCTTTTCAAAAGAATTCGGATCATACAAGATCCATCAACCCACTGTATGCCTGCATGCATGCATCAAGGAATGATGAACTGATTAATAAGCTAATACACTGTGGTGCCGCAAGGCCTGGCCCCAATGCCTTCGATGGCATATGCCGGTCGGTCAGCCAACGCATGTGACCTCCCATCATCCCACCACCACGCTGCCTTGCACGAGATGTGAAGCTAGCTAGGTTTCTATAGGACCGGAACTTGGTGCTCTCGGGTACCCGCACACCCTATATGCGCCAAAAAATTTAGTAATTCAAAAAAAATTCAAAAAATTCCAAATCTATTTTAGAATAAAACATGGTCAGGTATTGTACTTGTATAAAAAGTTTGGACAAGAAATGATTTCTATTGACTTCAGGACAAAAAAGACAAGTTTATAACCACAATATAGTGTGTATAGTACTTGTATATAGCGTTTTTTGCCGAATCTTCGACACTGGATGCAACGAAAGTCATTCTCCGGCGAATCTTTTATACGACTACAATACTTAATCATGTCTGGTATAAAAAAAGATTCAGAACTTTTTGAACTTTTTTTCAATTACTAATTTTTTTTTTTGCATATAGGGTGCGCTGGCACCCAGGTTCTCCTTCGTATTTTCCGGTTTCTATAACGCTTTCTTCAATCGATCTGCTTCCCTGATATAGGATCATCATGGCACCATTAAGTTCCTTCTGTATTCTCCACTTGCAAGTTAGCAGTTAAGCCATGTTGGTGGCCCGGCCGGCCAGCACTGGTAGTGGTTTGCTTGCTCCCTTCGCCCACACCAAACACCCAGCACCACCTTTCCCCCAAGCTAGAGTTAAGCTGACATATCTAGCTGCTTCGGCTGGGTTACCAAGGAAGATGAGTAATTGGAAAGCAACTGCTGGTACATACTTCTTGCATGTTCTTGACTCGAGTTGATTAGGGTTGGGGCCCTGCCTCCCTCACTCACTCTTCCTTCGTAGGACTAAAAAATGTGGTTGGGTGGCGCCGTTGGAGTACAAAACCCAACCAACCCCTCCGCACTTTTGGACTTCATGCGTGTCCTTGGCCGGCCTCACATGCACCATGCAGGCAGGAGGACCTTGCCCACCATTTCATTTCTGGTACCTCCTTGGCACCTTGCTGCCCCAGATTAATATACTTTGTTGAGACTTGAATAAAAGGGTTAGAGAAAACATGAGCAAATCTGAGACGTTGCTTTACTATCGGTGCAAGTGTAGGCCTAGTTTGGAAACCCTTGTATATCAACTTAACGTCACTTGATTCTTTGAAAATACTAATATCATAATATTTTGGTCCCCCAAGAATTCAAGGAAGCTCAAGGCATTTCCTGAGTTTATTATGTACTCAAAACCCTTATCGGTTCGATGACGAGGTTTACGACAATGGGAATATGCACTGTGTTTTCTTGAGTCGAAGTTGTCTATCTACGTTCTAGGACAAGATCTAAACCTGCAACCTAAGAAACCACGCGCCAGTGAGTGTGCTTTCGTGAGTTCTAATCCACCATCAGCCGGCGATCAGTCTATGATTGATCATGGCATGGTAACCCCACATTCATGTGTGCCATGGCAGAGAAGCAGAACCCTTTTGGGCATTCGCACCAACTCACAAGTAATAACTGAGATACTACCCCAAGCAGCAGGCATGCATGCAATTGATGTGATCTGGTGTGATAGCCAGCAGCAGCTCTTACTAGCTAGATATAGTTCTCACCTACTGTGTAGACGGTGCTCGGAAGCAAACCAATATGCTTTGCGCGCATACATTTGTTGGATCCAGCTGCACTCTTGTTTCATGCATGAGCGAGCTTACAAAAATTGGCAATTTACATGAAACTAGGTTAGGTGATTGTTAGCAGGTGCTGCAAATTGCACCGCTGCTAAGTTGGTTGAGCCACTCCCAATTTTCTTACATGATTTCAGAGGAATAAAACAAAAACTTCCTTATCCGCTTGGTTGGCCTTACTAATTAATCAGCAAACAGCCTAGGCTCCCAGGAAGAAGAATTTCTTTCTCACTCTCTCGACCAATTCTTCCCTCTTTGAAATGCTTTCCCCCTAGATTAAGCTAGCTCATTTTCCTCTCATGCACCGGCACTGTACACCCACAACATAAAACGGGAACAGTGGCAGCCATCTGGTACTGCCAAGAAACCGCTACACTGTCCTGATCGCCCCCATAACGAAGTGTCTCCATAACAAAAGCAGCGTGCATCAGATCCTCTTTGGCCGTAGCAAAGATTGATTATTAGTAGCATTGATTCTGTCATGTTGCTTTCAAACCCTTAGATCTATTCGTGCTCTTGCATGCGACAGAAGTACAGATCTTGACATCTCCTTAACTTAACCCTGAGTTTTCTCACATGCGCTGCTTTCTCTTTCACTGTTTGCTACTGGCTGTTAGTGTTAGGTCTAGCCGGCCGGCCGGCCGGCCAGCTGCTGGTAAGTCAGTAAGTGGTCCTTGGCGAAGCATGCAGACGGAGTAAATGCCCACTTACTTGTGGCTTTGACAACACGCTTGTTGGTACATCAGAGGGGTCGGTCATCTCATCTCTTTCCATGCATGAGTAAATAATAGCTTGGATATATCGGCAGCACGGGTGGATGAAAAAACAAGCCATTATTATCACCATTTCTTCGCAGTGTTTGGATGATCATTGTAATAGACCTTTTTGGGCCAGCATAACTGCAAATGAAGTATTGCAATGTCGCGAGAACTGCAAATTTTCGGTGCAGAGGTATTCATGCGAGTTGGAAAACTCTACCGCTTCAATTTGTCTTGCTTTCTCTAGATTCTCTAAAAAAATGATTGAGCTCCAGAAGCTTCTGAATAGTGGGTGATTTCTCAGAAAGTCTTGACTTCTAATTTGCAAATCTTGTATCCTTCCACTTGGATCAAATTGAATTTTACCTATCAAAACTACATTTTTCTCTCGAATACGCACGACGTGCGTATCAGATTATATAGAAAGAAGGGTGGGGGACTAGGCCCCAAATCCAGCATGTGGTGATGCAAAATAGACGGGTACATGTAGATCATTGAAACCCTTTTGGCTCATCTTATCTTACTTTCCTAGTTGTTCTAAGTAATGTGTCTGGTCATTCGATTCGAGCGTTACTAATGGGCTAGGCTCATTGGTGGTGGTTGCGGAGACACATGGGAGGTGCTAAATTCGATCTTCGATCTGTCTCACATTCACCTCAAGATCTATCACTAATGGATGAGAATCACATTTGTTGTGATATCTCAAGGAGAATAGGGTGAGTCTTCGTGGTGTTTGTGTGCCTTTGTGATAACAACAATCCCTTCAACGGAAGCTACCTTCCCTCCAAGAAAGTGAACATCGGGTTACATTCTCATCTATCCCTAACCTTAGCTCTTTTCTTGAGGTTTACTTTGGTCCTTTGACCTTACATTTACTACAGCTTGTTGACCACATTATATTATATTGTTTATCACCATAGCAATTGTGTAGGCTAACCTTTATATTCCACATTGCCTAAAATTTGGAATTGTACGTACCCCCCCCCCCCCCCCCCACTGCCACTAGTATATAAAACAGTATGAAGCTCCTAAAAATTTCTACTTTATTAATGCATGAACTGGTGTTACTTCGAAGGACTTATGATTCTGCTTAAGTGGGTGCTATTTTGAAGGACTTCTTTGGTGTATACTAAAAAGGAAAAATGACGCCTCTCTCTCTCTCTCTCTCTCTCTCTCTCTCTCTCTCTCTCTCTTTGTGTGTGTGTCTCCTTGATACATATTTGTTAATTCTCTCATGTAGTTGCAACACCTTACAGTGATTATCAACACACATCACTTACTTCAATTGAATGTAAACATAACTCAAACTATATATCAATTTGTCCATGGGGTTCTTATCATCGAACATGTATAGGTACTTGACCGTTTAGTATCATGCTGTTGGGTAACGTAGTATTTCAAAAAAATTACCTACGATCACGCAAGATCTATCTAGGAGAAGCATAGCAGCGAGCGGGGAGAGTGTGTCCACGTACCCTCGTAGACCGAAAGCGGAAGCGTTTAGTAACGCCGTTGATGTAGTCGAACGTCTTCGCGATCCAACCGATCCAAGTACCGAACGTACGGCACCTCCGCGATCTGCACACGTTCAGCTCGGTGACGTCCCTCGAACTCTTGATCCAGTTGAGGCCGAGGGAGAGTTCCGTCCGCACGACGGCATGGTGCAGGTGATGAAGATGGTACCGGCGCAGGGCTTCGCCTAAGCACTACGACGATATGACCAAGGTGTGTATCTGTGGAGGGGGGCACCGCACACGGCTAAAAGATCAACTTGTGTGTTCTAGGGTGCCCCCCTGCCCCCGTATATAAAGGAGGGAGAGGGAGAGGTAGCCGGCCCAAGGGGGCGCGCCAAGGTGTGGAGTCCTACTAGGACTCCCTAGTCCTAGTAGGATTCCACCTCCCATATGGAGTAGGAAAGGGGCAAGGGAGAAGGAGAAGGAAACGGGGGGCCGACCCCTTCTCCTAGTCCTAATCGGCCTCCTGCCCAAGAGGGGGCGCACCAGCCCAATGGGCTGGTGTGCTTTGATACGTCTCCAACGTATCTACTTTTTTTTTCTTGTTTTGGACTCTAATTTGCATGATTTGAATGAAACTAACCCCGGGCTGACGCTGTTTTCATCAGAACTACCATGGTGTTGTTTTTGTGCAGAAATAAAAGTTCTCGGAATGGAACAAAACTTTGGGAGGATTTTTTATATCAATAATAAGAATTTCTGGAGCCAAGACCTGCCGGAGAGGGGCACCTAGGTGGGCACAACCCACCAGGGCGCGCCCCCCTCTCCTGGCACACCCAAGTGGGTTGTCCCCACCTGGTGGCCCCGCACACCCTGATTCCGACGCTATAAAATCACATTATTTCAAAAAAAACCAGGGAGAAAGAATTATCGCGTTCCACGAGACGGAGCCGCCGCCAAGCCCTGTTCTTCCTTGGGAGGGCAGATCTGGAGTCCGTTTGGGGCTCCGGAGAGGGGATCTTCGTTCTTCGTCATCACCAAACCTTCTTCATCGCCAATTCCATGATGCTCCCCACCGGGAGTGAGTAATTCCTTCGTAGGCTCCCTGGTCGGTGAGGAGTTGGATGAGATTCATCATGTAATCGAGTTAGTTTTGTTAGGGCTTGATCCCTAATATCCACTATGTTCCTAGATTGATGTTGCTATGACTTTGCTATGCTTAATGCTTGTCACTTTGGGTCCGGGTGCCATGAACTCATATCTGAACCGTTTATGTTATCATCATCATATCCATGTTTTAGATCCGATCTTGCAAGTTATAGTCACCTACTACGTGTTATGATCCGGCAACCCCGGAGTGACAACAACCGGGCCCACTCCCGGTGATGACCGTAGTTTGAGGAGTTCATGTATTCACTATGTGTTAATGCTTTGTTCCGGTTCTCTATTAAAAGGAGGCCTTAATATCCCTTAGTTTCCAATATGGACCCCGCTGCCACGGGAGGATAGGACAAAAGATGTCATGCAAGTTCTTTTAATAAAGCACGTATGACTATTTATGGAATACATGCCTACATTATATCGATGAACTGGAGCTAGTGCCGTATCGCCCTAGGTTATAACTGTCACATGATGAATATCATCCAACAAGTCACCGATCCAATGCCTACGAATTTATCTTATATTGTTTCTGCTAAGTTACTACTGCTGTCATCACTGTTACACTTGCTACAAAATTACTGCTATCACTGTTACCGTTACCGTTACTGCTGCTACTACTATCAAAACTATCAAACTACTTTGCTACTGATCACTTTGCTGCAGATAATTAATCTCCAGGTGTGGTTGAATTGACAACTCAGCTGCTAATACCTTCAAATATTCTTTGGCTCCCCTTGGGTCAAATCTATAAATTTGGGTTGAATACTCTACCCTCGAAAATTGTTGCGATCCCCTATACTTGTGGGTTATGAAGACCTTTTTCTGGCACCGTTGCCGGGGACCATAGCTATATTTGTTGAGTCACTTGGGATTATTATCAATTTATCACTATGAAGAATCTGAAGGATCCAAAGACTACGATATTTCCCTCAAGGGCGAGGGGAGGTAAGGAACTGCCATCCAATTCTGCTTTAGATTCACCTTCTGTTATGAGTAAAAGAAAATGAATATGGCTGTGAATCACACCTCATCAAGGGCGCATGTATTAACAATATATAGGAGTACAAGCCTTGGGAAACAAGGAAGATCAGAGACATGCCTAACCAAATTTATACACAAGATATTCGGTAGGATATCTAGTTACTTTCCTATACATTGGCTAATGACAGAAAGGAATACTTTAACATCCCCCCTCAGCTTGTGCGCATATGGAAGTAAGCATAAGCTGGAACGAAACTCAGTAAAGAGCTGCGAAGATAATCCTTTCGTCATAATGTCGGCGTATTGATGTGAGGATGGCACATGAAGAACTCGGACCTCACCAAGAGACACCTTTTCTCGAACGAAGTGAATGTCGATCTCGATGTGCTTGGTGCGATGATGTTGGACCGGGTAAGAGGCCATGTAGACACTGCTCACATTATCACAAAAAACGACAGTGGCAGTCGTTAGAGGATGATGAAGCTCACCAAGCAGCTGACGAATCCAACAACACTCAGCAACCACATGAGCAACAGCATGGTACTCCGCCTCGGCACTAGAACGAGACACTGTAGTCTGTCGTTTGGATGACTAGGAGACAAGGTTATCACAAAGATAGACACAGTACCTGGATGTAGAGCTCCGCGTGTCAGGGCATCCGGCCCAATCAGTGTCAGAGTAAGCTGTGAGAGCCACTAAAGGTGAGCGAGAAATGTGCAGACTGAGGACAAGGGTGCCCTTGATGTAGCGAAGAATATGCTTGACCAAGTGCATATGAGGCTCGCGGGGAGCATGCATGTACAAGCAGGCCTGCTGAACAGCATGTGGAATGTCCGGACGAGTGAGCATCAAATACTGTAGCGCACTAGCATAGCTCCGATATTCCGTGGGATCGGAAAGAAGAAGTCCATCCTGAGTAGAGAGCTTGCACTTGGTGTCTATCGGTGTGTCCGAGGGATTGCAATCAATCATACCAGCCCATTGAAGGAGCTCCAGTGCGTACTGTCGCTGAGAGAGGACCATGCCTGAAGAGGTCCGGGTGACGGAGATGCCGAGGAAGAAGGACAGTGCGCCGAGGTCTGCCATGGCAAGCTCGGCATGAAGCCGTTGTGTGAGATGTCGAAGGAGCGGTTGAGGGAGTCCTGGATTAGGGGGTCCTCGGACAGCCGGACTATATACTTCTGCCGGACTGTTGGACTACGAAGATACAAGACTCAAGACTTCGACCCGTGTCCGGATGGGACTCTCCTTGGCGTGGAAGGCAAGCTTCGCAATACGGATATGTAGATCTCCTCCCTTGTAATCGACTCTGTGTAACCCTAGCCCCCTCCGGTGTCTATATAAACCAGAGGGTTTAGTCCGTAGGACAACAACAATCATACCATAGGCTAGCTTCTAGGGTTTAGCCTCGTGGTAGATCAACTCTTGTAATACTCATATCATCAAGATCAATCAAGCAGGAAGTAGGGTATTACCTCCATCGAGAGGGCCCGAACCTGGGTAAACATCGTGTCCCCCGCCTCCTGTTACCATCCGCCTTAGACGCACAGTTCGGGACCCCCTACCCGAGATCCGCCGGTTTTGACACCGACATTGGTGCTTTCATTGAGAGTTCCATTGTGCCGTCACCATAAGGCTAGATGGCTCGCCTTGTTGTCAAGAACAACATCACCTCTGGGGGAGCCCTGGCTGTAGGCCAAACTCTCCGACTAGGCGGTTTTGTCATGACCGCCTGTTCGGCCGCTGCGCCGACGATGACTTCTCGGGTCATCGAAAACAACCTCCACGTCGGCTCGGGACTCGCCGAGCAGTTGGATCCAATAGATCTCTCTTCCTTGAACGAGCTCTTGGATCGCATCGCCGCTTTGGGAGTCGCTACAGACTATGATCAGATCGGGCTTAAACCCAACCAAAGGGAGATTAACTCCCCACCGGTCACCCATCAGATAGCGGTGGTGGAGGAGCAATGCGGCGATTCTTCCTCTATCTCGAGGACAAACTATGTCCGGATTCCCGAGCTCTCCGAGCCGGATACCCGTCTACAGGAGGACATCGCCCGAATCCTGAACCTAGAATCAGGCAGCGGGCCAGACCTATTGGGCAACATCCCGGAGCCCGAACTGCCAAGATCGGAAACTCCTCTGCCCCTGGGTCTCAGATCGGGTCAAGGTTCGGACTTAAATCCACCCACCCACCCAGATATAAACGATCTTTCCCACATTAGACAAGAGCCCCAGGAAACAGTACACCACTATTGGGCCAGATTCCTCCTTGTAATGAACAAGGTCAAGGACTATCGCGAGGAAGACGCAATTTCATTCTTTTGCAATAATTGCACGGACAAGGGAATCCTCAACGCCATAAGTTGGCGTGACATAGCACACTTCACTGACTTGGCGGCCATAGTACGGAAGTACTGTGCAATGGAAAGCGCCTGGAAAACCCAAACAAAATTTTGGGACCCTCTGGCTCTAACAAAACCCCCAGTCCGAACTAAAAGGGTGCACTCTCGTAAGTCGCCCGACCCAATTACAAAGAAACAAAAGCCCACTACAGGGCGTGGAACCGTATTGGAGGGATGGATTAATGGGCCATGCAAAATTCACAGTACAGCGGATACCATACCAACACACAGCCTTAGAGCATGTTGGGTACTCCGGCAAGTGGCCAAGAGCGGTGAGGATCTCCTCATCAACAATACCGCAGAGCACCATCCCGTGGAGAACAACAATACAGTATTGACAGTCTTCGAGACCTTCGTCTCAAATAATAGGCGTAAGCGAGCACTTCGCAGCCTTGCCGAAGTCTGCCACGTGGCAGCAATAAATCCATGGAGCGATACGGCTATCACCTTCAATGCCAGTGACGAACCTAGATTCCGAACAGCCCGAGCACCAGCCGCCTTGGTCCTTAGTCCAATTGTGGACGGCTTCCAGCTTACTAAAGTGCTCATGGACGATGGCAGCGGATTAAACCTCATCTATGAGGAGACTCTTCAAATAATGGAAATAGACAGAAGCCGCATTGAGCAAAGCAGCATGACCTTCAGAGGAATCATCCCTAGTCGGGAGGCACGATGTGCGGGGAAAATCACACTAGATGTGGTATTCGGCACGCCGGAGAATCATAGGTCCGAAGAAATCACATTCCAAGTGGCCCCGTTCAATAGCGGATACCACGCCCTTCTAGGGCGGGAGGCATTCACGATCTTCCAAGCTATACCCCATTACGGGTACATGAAGCTCAAAATGCCTGAGCCCAATGGAATCATCACTCTAGCTAGTGATCCGGACATAGCACTCCACGCCAAAAACAAAACAGCCGCACAGGCCCTTGAGGCGTTATCCGAAGCCCTCGCGGCCGAGGAATTAACTGCGCTGCGCTCCACAGTGGACATGGACCACGTGATACTCGACAAAAGATCCAAGTCCATCTCTTTTAAACCAGCGGATGAAATAGTCAAATTCCAAGTCCACCCAACGGACCCTACAAAAACAGCATCCATCGGGGCACTGTTAAACCCCACTGTATACGCCGCACTACGGGAGTTCTTGCGCGAGAATTGGGACATATTCGCCTGGCATCCTTCAGACATGCCAGGAATCCCACGCAGGCTGGCCGAGCATAGCCTTAACATCCTAAAGGGATTCAAGCCGGTCAAGCAGACTCTTCGGCGTTTCTCCGAACCTAAGCGACAAGCCATGGGAGAGGAGCTAGCCAAGTTACTGGAGGCCGGATTCATTAGAGACATAAAACATCCGGACTGGCTAGCAAACCTGGTGATGGTACCAAAGAAGGATAAACCTGGCGCCTATGTGTCGATTTCAAGGACCTTAACAAGGCTTGCCCCAAGGATCCCTTCCCCCTCCCCCGCATCGATCAAATTATCGACGCTACTGCAGGACACGACTCATTGTGTTTCCTCGACGCATACTCCGGATACCATCAAATCAAGATGGCGGAGTCCGATCAAGCCGCAACGGCATTTATCACCCCATACGGCCCCTTCTGTTTTAACACCATGCCTTTCGGGCTTAAGAACGCCGGTGCAACCTATCAGCGCATGATTCAGACATGCCTGGAAACACAGATCGGCAAAACAGTGGAGGCATACGTAGATGATGTGGTCGTTAAAACCAGACACGTCGAATCCTTAATAGACGACTTGAGGCTCACGTTCGACAATCTCCGAACATACGACATCAAGCTCAATCTGGAAAAATGCGTCGTCGGCGTGCCCGCTGGAAAGCTCTTAGGCTTCATCGTCTCCAACAGAGGAATCGAAGCGAATCCGGCTAAAATCCGAGCTCTGTCATAGTTGGCCATCCCAACAGACCTCAAGCAGATCCAGAAATTAACTGGATGCGTGGCTGCTTTAAGCCGCTTTATCTCCCGATTAGGAGAAAAGGCACTGCCTCTTTATCGCCTTCTTCGACGCACCGAACACTTCGAGTGGACGGACGCAGCCACGACCGGATTAGAAGAAATAAAGGCCGTTTTGGCCACAAACCCAATCTTGGCCGCACCTAACGTCGGTGAACCAATGATGCTGTATATAGCGGCAACACACCAAGTTGTAAGCGCAGTGCTCGTCGTCGAACGAGAGATGGACGGACATAAGTTCCCGCTTCAAAAGCCGGTATACTATGTATCCACTTTCCTCACTCCATGCAAATCACGGTACCCACATTATCAAAAGATAGCATACACGGTCTTCATGGCATCCCGGAAGCTACGACACTACTTTCAAGAGTGTTCAATTACGGTGGCCTCAGAAGTACCACTCAATGACATAATAAATAACCGCGATGCCACGGGCCGGATTGCTAAATGTGCTATCGAGCTCCTCCCGTTCGACATAACATACAAACCACGGCGAGCCATTAAGTCGCAAGTACTGGCCGATTTCGTCGCCGAATGGACGGAAGCCAAACTCCCTAAAGAGTACGGCGCGTACTCCAATTGGATCATGCACTTTGACGCCTCAAAGATGCTGGCGGGTCTGGGGGCAGGCGTCGTCCTGAAATCCCCCACCGGAGATACAGTCCAGTATGTACTCCAAATATTATACACAGACTCCAACAATGCAACAGAATATGAGGCCCTGTTACACGGTCTCCGGATGGCAGTCTCCATGGGCATTCAACGCCTAGAGGTGCATGGGGACTCGAACCTCGCAATATCTCAGATAAATGGAGACTTTGACGCCAAGGATCCAAAAATGGCGGCTTAGCGCAACGCCGTCCTCAAAATGTCAGCTCGGTTCGAGGGGCTCGAATTCCACCATGTTGTCCGAGAAAACAATCAAGCGGCGGACATCCTCGCCCGCATCGGCGCTAAGCGCAACCCTGTCCCACCCAATATCTTCTTGGAAAGGCTGTTTAAGCCATCCGTGGTATGGGAAGGAGAGACCGGCAACAACAGTCCGGACTTGGCCACAAAACCAGATACCGAACACTCTGACGTAATCGGAGGCTCCGCCACCGAAATAACACTTTCCGCCCACGTGATTATGGTTGTCATTGCCCCGTGGACGGAACCCTTCCTGGCCTACCTAACTAGGCAGGAACTAGCTGAGGACCCAAACGAGGCACGTTGCATTGTGCGGCGGTCTAAAGCCTACAAGGTCCACGAGGGAGAGCTTTATAACAAAAGCGCTACCGGAGTCCTTCAAAGGTGCATCTCCGAAGAGGAAGTGCGGAAACTTTTGGTAGAAATTCATGCTAGACTTGGCGGCCACCACGCCGCAGCTCGGGCCCTTGTAAGCAAGGCCTTCCGTATAGGTTTCTACTGGCCGACGGCCCGAGCAGACGCACAGGACCTTGTCCAACGTTGCGTCGGTTGCCAGCTTTTTGCAAACCAAAGCCATATGCCGCCTACCGCTCTCCAAACAATCCCCATTACTTGGCCCTTTGCGGTCTAGGGGCTTGATATGGTCGGACCCCTCAAAGGGGGAAGCCATAAGAAAAAAAATACTTATTGGTCATGGTGGATAAATTCACCAAATGGATAGAAGCCAAACCAGTTAAAACGGCCGAATTCGGACTAGTGATAGACTTCATATCTGGGGTTGTACACCGTTATGGCGTCCCCCATAGCATCATCACCGATAACGGCTCGAACTTTACCGTCGACGAGGTAAAACTTTGGTGCAGCAACATGGGCATCAAGCTCGATTATGCTTCTGTCTATCACCCGCAAACTAACGGTCAAGTCGAGCGAGCAAATGTTCTTATCATTAGCGGCATTAAACCCAGATTAGTGCGGTCCTTAAAGGAATAAAACTCGCACTGGGTAGAGGAGCTCGACTCCGTACTATGGGGGTTGCGGACCACGCCGAATCGCACTACCGGATACACACCGTTTTTATGGTGTATGGCGCAGAGGCGGTACTGCCCTGCGACATAATTCATGACTCACCTCGAGTGCGCATGTATGAAGAGAAAGAAGCTGAGCTTGATCAGCAGGACAGTTTGGACGCCCTGGAGGAGGAGCGTGACGTGGCAAAAGCCCGTTCCACATTCTATCAGCAACAGGCTCGAAGGTATCAAAGCAGAGAAGTACGGGCCAAAACCTATAACGTTGGCGAACTCGTTCTACGCCTACCGGAGAAGAAAAAGAACAAGCTCAAGCCCAAATGGGAAGGTCCCTTCATTATTGACCAAGTTCTGACCGGTGGAGCGTACTGTCTGCGGGATGCATCGGACAATCGACTCGAGCCAAACCCATGGAACGCAGCCAGACTCCGAAGGTTCTACGCCTAGTGCCAGACTCTATGTTCGTCTCCTTACCTCCGTCAATTTTTTACATATCCGCTATCTGTCTTTTATCTCTTTCTTTTTTCCTTCTTCTTCAAGGCCTTAAAAGGCTAAATTGTGTCTTGACTACACAATCTTGACGCGCTAACCGCGCTCATTATACCTAGGGTCTTCTTATACAGAAGCTTAATATAACTATTTTCCGGGCTCTATGCCCCACACATGTGTTATTCTTCCACATGTACCTTTTTTCGCCATTATATGCATCGATATGCCTTAAGTTTTGGCCAAGCTGGGTTGCCTGGCTCTTGTGTTTATGCCCTACATTCCCGTTAATTCGGCTAGGGCATAAGGGGAGCACCTCTGTGATTGTTACTGCCGGGTCAGCCGGATGTGTACCTCAGACTGGGTGAAGCCGAAAGCTAGCGTTCTTAAGGGAATACTCGGTTGGTGAACAAAAGATGACTTTTATTTATTTTAATACATGCCCCCAGATGTTTATAGCCTGCATCTCTTTTCACAGTTCGGACATGCACATTAGGGCATGCGTACCCAGGGAAAGGAACCCTTAACGGAACTATTCTCCCTGGAAGATGTTTCTTACTATCCATGTAATATAACATAGCTAGTTGGGTACTTGTCTGTTCAAGCACTTATGACCCCTACGCCTGGTTTCCACGCATACCCTGGTTTTTACATAACTGAGCGGGTATTCGGATACACTCCAGACTGTCGGGTCCAGAGGTTGAAGCGAAAAGGTCTGCCATGACAAATGATTTACAATCCGGCTAGGGACAATACATGTCACTTGAAGTACACAGTCACTTAGACTGACTAAATTCTTCCTATACCATCCAACAGGCTGTCTAGCCTACAATCCTGTTGGGAATACTTTGTGGCTAATTCTACTTGGTAATACACCAAACTGACGGGGATCTCTTTCGCATCAGGCCCCACAGGTCCGACCTCGGCCATGTGGTTAGGGTCAGCCTTGGTATACCGCGTCTTCACCATTGCCCAGGCTTCCCTCGCACCTTGTCGGCAGGCTGATATCTTTCATAATCGGAAGTGCCGCCGCGCTCCCTTGAGCTTCTCTACAAGCTCCCCCATGCCTCCTGGCAGGGAGACAGATGGCCACAAGGCTTGGGCAATGCCCTGCATCACCTGCCGAACTTGTTCGTACAGTTGTGAGAGCTCGGGCAGAAGATCACCCGTAGACCCGGGCATCTCCTCCTCGGGGCGACCCGTCAGCATACCTGCAGATATAACTCTGTTAGCCGGTTTCTTCGCCGAACCCTTTAAAAGTTCGTTCAAGCACTTACTGAAAATGCCGCGTCGAAGCCTCTTATTCTCCTTTACGGAGTCAGCAAGCTGGGCTCGAACATCTTTCAGTTCCACGCCCAGCTGGATATTGGCATCTTGGAGATTGTTTTTCTCATGCCTAACCTTTTTAAGCACGCGCTCACCAGCCTTTAGCTGTCGTTGGGCATGTGGCTCATTCCCTATCACGACCTCCGGATTCACTCCGGAGTCATCTGCAGAATCTATTGTTAGATTTGCATGCATGCCACATACTATCTGGTACCTATCATTCTTTGCAATAGAGACAAGTGTTACCAGAGGGGGCCTTCTCGGACTCCTTCAGCGCGGCAACTGCGGCCCGTAGCTGGGCTTTGCACTCTTCCAGCTCTTGAGACAATTGGGTATTCTTCTCTGTAAGAACCTGCACAAATAATGATCCTTAAATCAGTTGTGTCAACTGTTTCAAGTCTCAGGGGCTACCGATATATATAATTATCAGATTTTCTTACCCGTCTATCCTTTACATACTGGTCCGTGGCTCTGGCAAGACCATTTTTAGCAGCTCGGATGTACGCGTCTCCTGAGTTGAAGGCATCGAATGCCTCTTGGGAGAAACAAGCGTCACGGAGTACGGCCCAGTGACGCCTGTGATTCATAGCGCTCTCCACTTCGGAATTTCTAGCGGATAGCCTATCCGCATCCTTTGTAGAGGAACATCCAGCGTTCGCCCCATGTTAGCGTCCGCCTCTATGTCCGGCTCTGGAGCCCGACTGGTGCAGGC
The DNA here is from genome assembly GCF_002575655.3 of Aegilops tauschii subsp. strangulata. Taxonomy (NCBI): domain Eukaryota; kingdom Viridiplantae; phylum Streptophyta; class Magnoliopsida; order Poales; family Poaceae; genus Aegilops; species Aegilops tauschii. The sequence continues at coordinate 546,745,747 of NC_053037.3, forward strand.
GTGACCGGCAGCCTTTCCGGATATAGTCCGGCGAGTGTTTTTCCTACTAGGAAACATGGGCGTTATTATATTTTAAAAGACGACAACCGCGGAGCGGGGTTCTGTTTCATACCTCTACAACGGCGTCTCAGTCCTGACCGCCTTACTTTTAAGCCTACCCGGCTTTGGTGCCCCTTATTGGTGAGTCACTGGGGGTTCGGCATGGCGTCCCGAGGGCCTTCCCTGTAAGACACCATATGTGTGCAATAGGTGAAGTGCAGAAAAAGGGGATCCTTCTCGGAAGTTGGGACTCCGGTTTTACTTACATGCGACGTAGGGAGTAGTCCACCATGGCATCATTGCAGCTCAATTGATAGAACGTCCTATCAATCAGCTCCACAAATATGTCCGGATCCTCTTCGAGTCCGGGGTCGAGGGCCCGGTCAGGGTCCTCTGGTTGTGGAGGCGGGCTGTGGACCTCCCTCACAGCTTTTCGCAGCTCCTGCTATGAAATAGCAAGGTAAATATTTTTGACAAAGAATGCGGGAAGGTCTGGAGTAAAAAGTGGCGGCTCACCCAGCTTGGAGGGTTGTACATGGAGAATCCATCTCGTGGCTTAATGCGGATGAACTCCTCTTCCTCCCCCTTATATAAATCGGACATATCTTCGCTAGAGCAGCGACGGAGTCCGGCCGCTTACGACCGCAGCGGGTAGCATCGTCTTCTCCATTGAAGTGCCACACGGGATGTCCCCGGTATTGAAGTGGCTGCACCCCCCGCATTATACATATTGACATAACCTCGATTATTGCCAGTCCTGATTGAGCCAGCATTTTTATCCGGCCCATCAGGTAAAGTATTTCTCCGTTATCTTCCTCCTGGGGGCTCCGAGGGCGCCAGCTGCGGCGTTTCATCAGGGGAGCGTTGTTGAACTCAGGAAGGCCCATCCGAATAGGGTCCGGAAGGGGGACGTCCTCCATATAAAACCACTCCGAAGGCCAGTCCTCGGATGTCTTCTTCGGAGTACCGAACATGTATCCGGTCCCGGCGATGCGCCATATTTTGGCTCCGCCCACTTGGTATATTGACCCATCCTGTGTACGGGGTACGAGGCAGAATAGCCTCTTCCATAGCTCGAAATGAGCTTCCCAGCCCAGAAACAGCTCGCAAAGGGCGACATAGCCAGCAATGTGTAATATGGAGGCGGTAGTAAAATTATGCAGCTGGAGGCCATAGAACTCTAGGAGCCCGCGGAGGAATGGATGAATTGGAAATCCAAGCCCTCTTAATAAGTAAGGGACAAGGCATACCCGCTCCCCCATGGATGGGTTGGGAAAGCTCTCCACTTGCTCCCCGCCATTATAGGTGGCGAGCCCGGCTTGAACGGGGACCATATACGCTGGAGGGAGAAATCCCTGGGTCTGTAACTCTACTAATTGGCTGTGGGGGACGGAACACTTCTTCCAATTGCCGGGCTTAGGGCTACGGGTGCGAGAGGAGGAGCTGCGACGGCCGGCCATGTTGGAATGGATTTTTTCTGGGCGCGCTCCGATGGATACTCGCTGTGGGAGGATGGTGTGATCCAGATCTGAGGATCCCCGTCTCTTTAATAGACGATTTACTCGCATGGCTAGGGTGGCAAATGTAAAAATGCCCCGGCTTCTCGCATTCGCTCGACACGTGGAAGATATCCATTATTAGGCGCGGAAGCCAAGGAGTGCAACATTTATGGGAAGCCGGACACTACTCAACAGGTATTCAAAATTTGGAGAAGAACCCGCCTTGCAATGCCGAAGACAATCTACGCGCCCGACTCGTCGTCATTGAAGCCTGGTTCAGGGGCTACTGAGGGAGTCCTGGATTAGGGGGTCCTCGGACAACCGGACTATATACTTCTGCCGGACTGTTGGACTATGAAGATACAAGACTCAAGACTTCGACCCGTGTCCGGATGGGACTCTCCTTGGCGTGGAAGGCAAGCTTGGCAATACAGATAAAATATGTAGATCTCCTCCCTTGTAACCGACTCTGTGTAACCCTAGCCCCCTCCGGTGGCTATATAAACCGGAGGGTTTAGTCCATAGGACAACAACAATCATACCATAGGCTAGCTTCTAGGGTTTAGCCTCTACGATCTCGTGGTAGATCAACTCTTGTAATACTCATATCATCAAGATCAATCAAGCAGGAAGTAGGGTATTACCTCCATCGAGAGGGCCCGAACCTGGGTAAACATCGTGTCCCCCGCCTCCTGTTACCATCCGCCTTAGACGCACAGTTCGGGACCCCCTACCCGAGATCCGTCAGTTTTGACACCGACAACGGTGCCGAGGATGCGGTGATGACTGCTACCTCTTGAGCACTGCGTTGGTTTTCCCTTGAAGAGGAAAGGGTGATGCAGCAAAGTAGCGTAAGTATTTCCCTCAGTTTTTGAGAACCAAGGTATCAATCCAGTAGGAGGCTACGCGCGAGTCCATCGCACCTACACAAACAAATAAATCCTCGCAACCAACACGATAAGGGGTTGTCAATCCCTACACGGTCACTTACGAGAGTGAGATCTGATAGATATGATAAGATAATATTTTTGGTATTTTTATGATAAAGATGCAAAGTAAAATAAAAGCAACGGAAATAACTAAGTGTTGGAAGATAAATATGATGGAAAATAGACCCGGGGGCCATAGGTTTCACTAGTGGCTTCTCTCAAGAGCATAAGTATTTTACGGTGGGTGAACAAATTACTGTTGAGCAATTGACAGAATTGAGCATAGTTATGAGAATATCTAGGTATGATCATGTATATAGGCATCATGTCCGAGACAAGTAGACCGACTCCTGCCTGCATCTACTACTATTACTCCACACATCGACCGCTATCCAGCATGCATATAGAGTATTAAGTTCATAAGAACAGAGTAACGCTTTAAGCAAAATGACATGATGTAGAGGGATAAATTCATGCAATATGATAAGAACCCCATCTTGTTATCCTCGATGGCAACAATACAATACGTGCCTTGCTGCCCCTACTGTCACTGGGAAAGGACACCGCAAGATTGAACCCAAAGCTAAGCACTTCTCCCATTGCAAGAAAAATCAATCTAGTAGGCCAAACCAAACTGATAATTCAAAGAGACTAGCAAAGATAACCAATCATACATAAAAGAATTCAGAGAAGATTCAAATATTGTTCATAGATAAACTTGATCATAAACCCACAATTTATCGGTCTCAACAAACACACCGCAAAAGAAGATTACATCGAATAGATGTCCATGGGAGAGGGGGAGAACATTGTATTGAGATCCAAAAAGAGAGAAGAAGCCATCTAGCTAATAACTATGGACCCAAAGGTCTGAGGTAAACTACTCACACTTCATCGGAGAGGCTATGGTGTTGATGTAGAAGCCCTCCGTGATTGATGCCCCCTCCAGCGGAGCTCCGGAACAGGCCCCAAGATGGGATCTCATGGGTACAGAAGGTTGCGGCGGTGGAATTAGGTTTTTGGTTCCGTATCTGATCGTTTGGGGGTACCTAGGTATATATAGGAGGAAGGAGTACGTCGGTGGAGCAACGTGGGGCCCACGAGGGTGGAGGGTGCGCCCAGGGGGGTAGGCACGCCCCTACCTCGTGGCTTCCTGGAAGCTTCCTTGACGTAGGGTCCAACTCTCCTGGATCATGTTCGTTCCAAAAATCACGTTCCCGAAGGTTTCATTCCGTTTGGACTCTGTTTGATATTCTTTTTCTGTGAAACTCTGAAATAGGCAAAAAAACAACAATTCTGAACTGGGCCTCCGGTTAATAGGTTAGTCCCAAAATAATAATATAAAAGTTAATAATAAAGCCCAATAATGTCCAAAATAGAAGATAATATAGCATGGAGCAATATTAAATTATAGATACGTTGGAGACGTATCAAGCATCCCCAAGCTTAATTCCTGCTCGTCCTCAAGTAGGTAAATGATAAAAACAGAATTTTTGATGCGGAATGCTACTTGGCATAATTTCAATGTAATTCTTCTTATTGTGGCATGAATGTTCAGATTTGATATGATTCACGATAAAAGTTTAATGTTGACATAAAAACAATAATATTTCAAGCATACTAACTAAGCAATTATGTCTTATCAAAATAACATAGCCAAAGCAAGTTATCCCTACAAAGTCATATAGTCTGGCTATGCTCCATCTTCCGAACACAAAAAATTCATATCATGTACGACCCCGGTTTTAGCCAAGCAATTGGTTCATACTTTTAACGCGCTTCAGCCTTTTCAAATCTTACGCAATACATGAGCGCAAGCCATGGATATAGCACTATGGTGGAATAAGGTATAATGGTAGGGGTTATGTGGGAAGACAAAAGAGGAGAAAGTATCACATCAACGAGGCTAATCAATGGGCTATGGAGATGCCCATCAATTGATGTTAATGCGAGGAGTAGGCATTGCCATGCAACGGATGCACTAGAGCTATAAGTGTATGAAAGCTCAAAAAGAAACTAAGTGGGTGTGCATCCAACTTGCTTGCTCACGAAGACCTCGGGCATTTGAGGAAGCCCATCATTGGAATATACAAGCCAAGTTCTATAATGAAATTTCCCACTAGTATATGAAAATGAGAGACTCTCTATTATGAAGATCACGGTGCTACTTTGAGGCACAAGTGTGGTAAAAAGATAGTAACATTGTCCCTTCTCTCTTTTTCTCTCATTTTTTTATTTGGGCCTTTTCTCTTTTTTATGGCCTCTTTTTTTTAGTCCGGAGTCTCATCCCGACTTGTGGGGGAATCATAGTCTCCATCATCCTTTCCTCACTTGGGACAATGCTCTAATAATGGTGATCATCACACTTTTATTTACTTACGACTCATGAATTACAACTCAATACTTAGAACAAAATATGACTCTATATGAATGCCTCCGGCGGTGTACCGGGATATGCAATGAATCAAGAGCGACATGTATGGAAGAATTATGAACGGTGGCTTTGCCACAAATACAATGTCAACTACATGATCATGCAAAGCAATATGACAATGATGGAGTATGTCATGATAAATGAAACGGTGGAAAGTTGCATGGCAATATATCTCGGAATGGCTATGGAAGTGCCATGATAGGTAGGTATGGTGGCTGTTTTGAGGAATATATAAGGAGGTTTATGTGTGATAGAGCGTATCATATCACGGGGTTTGGATGCACCCGCGAAGTTTGCACCAACTCTCAATGTGAGAAAGGGCAATGCGTGGTACCGAAGAGGCTAGAAAATTGCGGAAAGGTAAGCGTGCGTATAATCCATGGACTCACATTAGTCATAAAGAACTCATATACTTATTGCAAAAATTTATTAGCCCTCGAAGCAAAGTACTACTATGCATACTCCTAGGGGAAGGGTTGGTAGGAGTTAACCATCGCGCGATCCCGACCGCCACACAAAGGAAGACAATCAACAAATACTTCATGCTCCGACTTCGTTACATAACGGTTCACCATACGTGCATGCTACGGGAATCACAAACTCCAACACATGTATTTTTCAATTCCACAATTACTCAACTAGCACAACTATGATATTACCACCTTTATATCTCAAAACAATTATCAAGCATCAAATTTCTCATGATATTAATTAAAGAAAATTGCCATGCTATTTTAAGGCTCTCAAAATAATATAAGTGAAGCATGAGAGATCTATAGTTTCTATAAAACAAATCCACCACCGTACTCTAAAAGATATAAGTGAAGTACTAGAGCAAAACTATATAACTCAAAAGATATAAGTGAAGCACATAGAGTATTCTAATAATTTCCGAATCATGTGTGTCTATCTCAAAAGGTGTGTACAGCAAGGATGATTGTGGTAAACTAACAAAAAAAGACTCAAATCATACAAGACACTTCAAGCAAAACACATATCATGTGGTGAATAAAAATATAGCTCCAAGTAAAGTTACCGATGGAAGTAGACGAAAGAGGGGATGCCTTCCGGGGCATCCCCAAGCTTTGGCTTTTTGGTGTCCTTAGATTATCTTTGGGGTACCATGGGCATCCCCAAGCTTAGGCTCTTGCCACTCCTTGGTCCATAATCCATCAAATCTTTCACCCAAAACTTGAAAACTTCACAACACAAAACTCAGCAGAAAATCTCGTGAGCTCCGCTAGCGAAAGAAAACAAAAGACCACTTCAAGGTACTGTAATGAACTGATTCTTTATTTATATTGGTGTTAAACCTGCTGTATTACAACTTCTCTATGGTTTATAAACTCTTTTACAGGCCATAGATTCATCAAAATAAGCAAACAACACACGAAAAACAGAATCTGTCAAAAACAGAACAGTCTGTAGTAATCTGTAACTAACACAAACTTCTGGAAGTCAAAAAAATCAGCCAAAATAGGACGACCTAGACAATTTGTTTATTGATCAGAAGCAATTGGAATCAATATTTTATCACGTTCGGGTGATTTTTCAGAACTATTTTCGTGAACAGAAAGTTTCTGGAATTTTCTGCAAGATCAAATAACTATCATCCAAGAAGATCCTATAGGCTTAACTTGGCACAAACACTAATTAAAACATAAAAACATATCTAACCAGAGGCTAGAACAAATATTTATTGAATAACAGCAAGGAAAAATATTGGGTTGTCTCCCAACAAGCGCTTTTCTTTAAAGCCTTTTAGCTAGGCATTGATAATTTTAATGATGCTCACATGAAAGACAAGAATTGAAGAACAAAGAGAGCGTCATAAAACACGTGACAAACACATCTAAGTCTAACATAATTCCTATGCATAGGCATCTTATAGAAAAACAAATTATCATAGCAAGCAAAAACTAGCATATGCAAGGAAGCGGAAAGGAACAATAGCAATCTCAACATAACGAGAGGTAATTTACTAACATGAAAATTTCTATAACCATATTTCCCTCTCTCATAATAATTGCATGTAGGATCATAAGAAAATTCAACAATATAGCTATCACATAACATATTCTCAACACGATCCACATGCATGCGAAGTTGACACTCTTCCAAAATAGTGGGATTATCATTAACTAAAGTCATGATTTCTCCAAGCCCACTTTTATCAAAAATTTCATAAGATTGAATATTATCCAAATATGTGGGATCTAAAGTTGGCACTCTTCCAAACCCACTTTCAATATTATTGCAAACACTATTATCAATCTTATATTCATCATGGGGCTTAAATAAATTTTCAAGATCATAAGAAGAATCTCCCCAATCATGATTATTGCAACAGGTAGTGGACATAGCAAAACTAGCATCCCCAAGCTTAGGGTTTTGCATATTATTAGCAAAATTTGCACCAATAGAATTTATAATAAAATCATTGCAATCATGCTTTTTATTCAAAGATCTATCGTGAATTACTTCATAAAGCACTTCATCACAATTTTCAGATTCACGGATTTCAAGCAAGACCTTATAAAGATAATCTAATGCATCCAAATCACTAGGAATTGGTTCATCATAATTGGATCTCTTAAAAAGATTGGCAAGCGGATGAGGATCCATAGATATTAGCTTCTCTGTTTAGGAATAAATACTCAACTATTTCAACCAAACGAGCAAAGGAGCCAAGTAAGACATCAAGGCAAACGAAAAGACGAACGGAAAAAGGGCGAATAAAACGGCAAGGGTGAAGTGGGGGAGAGGAAAACGAGAGGCAAATGGCAAATAATGTAATGCGGGAGATAAGGGTTTGTGATGGGTACTTGGTATGTTGACTTTTGCGTAGACCTCCCCGGCAACGGCGCCAGAAATCCTTCTTGCTACCTCTTGAGCACTGCGTTGGTTTCCCTTGAAGAGGAAAGGGTGATACAGCAAAGTAGCGTAAGTATTTCCCTCAGTTTTTGAGAACCAATGTATCAATCCAGTAGGAGGCTACGCGCGAGTCCCTCGCACCTACACAAACAAATAAATCCTCGCAACCAACGCGAGAAGGGGTTGTCAATCCCTACACGGTCACTTACGAGAGTGAGATCTGATAGATATGATAAGATAATATTTTTGGTATTTTTATGATAAAGATGCAAAGTAAAATAAAAGCAACGGAAATAACTAAGTGTTGGAAGATTAATATGATGGAAAATAGACCCGGGGGCCATAGGATTCACTAGTGGCTTCTCTCAAGAGCATAAGTATTTTACGGTGGGTGAACAAATTACTGTTGAGCAATTGACATAATTGAGCATAGTTATGAGAATATCTAGGTATGATAATGTATATAGGCATCACGTCCGAGACAAGTAGACCGACTCCTGCCTGCATCTACTACTATTACTCCACACATCGACCGCTATCCAGCATGCATCTAGAGTATTAAGTTCATAAGAACAGAGTAACGCTTTAAGCAAAATGACATGATGTAGAGGGATAAATTCATGCAATATGATAAAAACCCCATCTTGTTATCCTCGATGGCAACAATACAATATGTGCCTTGCTGCCCGTACTGTCACTAGGAAAGGACACCGCAGGATTGAACCCAAAGCTAAGCACTTCTCCCATTGCAAGAAAGATCAATCTAGTAGGCCAAACCAAACTGATAATTCGAAGAGACTTGCAAAGATAACCAATCATACATAAAAGAATTCAGAGAAGATTCAAATATCGTTCATAGATAAACTTGATCATAAACCCACAATTCATCGATCTCAACAAACACACCGCAAAAGAAGATTACATCGAATAGATCTCCACGAGAGAGGGGGAGAACATTGTATTGAGATCCAAAAATAGAGAAGAAGCCATCTAGCTAATAAATATGGACCCGAAGGTCTGAGGTAAACTACTCACACTTCATCGGAGCGGCTATGGTGTTGATGTAGAAACCCTCCGTGATTGATGCCCCCTCCGGCGGAGCTCCGGAACAGGCCCCAAGATGGGATCTCGTGGGTACAGAACGTTGCGGCGGTGGAATTAGGTTTTTGGCTCCGTATCTGATCGTTTGGGGGTACGTAGGTATATATAGGAGGAAGGAGTACGTCGGTGGAGCAACATGGGGCCCACGAGGGTGGAGGGTGCGCCCCCTACCTCGTGGCTTCGTGGAAGCTTCCTTGACGTAGGGTCCAAGTCTCCTGGATCATGTTTGTTCCAAAAATCACGTTCCCGAAGGTTTCATTCCGTTTGGACTCCGTTTGATATTCTTTTTCTGCGAACTCTGAAATAGGCAAAAAACAACAATTCTGGGCTGGGCTCCGGTTAATAGGTTAGTCCCAAAAAATAATATAAAAGTGAATAATAAAGCCCAATAATGTCCAAAATAGAAGATAATATAGCATGGAGCAATCATAAATTATAGATACGTTGGAGGCGTATCAAGCATCCCCAAGCTTAATTCCTGCTCGTCCTCGAGTAGGTAAATGATAAAAACAGAAGTTTTCATGCGGAATGCTACTTGGCATAATTTCAATGTAATTCTTCTTATTGTGGCATGAATGTTCAGATTTGATATGATTCAAGAGAAAAGTTTAATGTTGACATAAAAACAATAATATTTCAAGCATACTAAGTAAGCAATTATGTCTTATCAAAATAACATAGCCAAAGCAAGTTATCCCTACAAAATCATATAGTCTGGCTATGCTCCATCTTCCCCACACAAAATATTCATATCATGTACGACCCCGGTTTTAGCCAAGCAATTGGTTCATACTTTTAACCGGGGTTGGAAAAAGCGGTAGGCGTAAGCGAGGCGGTTGGCCTTCGCCTAGTGCCTAGGCGGTGCCTAAGCTCCCTAGGCGCGACCTAGGCGATAATATAGTTTTTACTCGTAGTGTATTTTTGATTATTATATGGGTGTTGATAGTAGTTTAGGGCATATAAATAAGTTAATTTCCGTCTACTACCATTGGAATATAACCCGTTTGGCATATTAGTGTAGTATGTGGCATGATTTCTTGCTTGGGTAGGCAATTCCTTGCTTGCCCTGCCTAGACCTCCATTTATGCCCTAGACGAGGCGTTTGGCCATTGCCTAGCGCCTAGGCGTGCCTAAGCGCCTTCTAGGCACTGCCTTTTCCAACAGAGCTTTTAACGCGCTTCAGCCTTTTCAACTCTTACGCAATACATGAGCGCAAGCCATGGATATAGCACTATGGTGGAATAAGGTATAATGGTAGGGGTTATGTGGGAAGACAAAAGAGGAGAAAGTCTCACATCAACGAGGCTATGGAGATGCCCATCAATTGATGTTAATGCGAGGAGTAGGCATTGCCATGCAACGGATGCACTAGAGCTATAAGTGTATGAAAGCTCAAAAAGAAACTAAGTGGGTGTGCATCCAACTTGCTTGCTCACGAAGACCTCGGGCATTTGAGGAAGCCCATCATTCGAATATACAAGCCAAGTTCTATAATGAAATTTCCCACTAGTATATGAAAATGAGAGACTCTCTATTATGAAGATCACGGTGCTACTTTGAGGCACAAGTGTGGTAAAAGGATAGTAACATTGTCCCTTCTCTCTTTTTCTCTCATTTTTTTATTTGGGCCTTTTCTCTTTTTTTATGGCCTCTTTTTTTTAGTCCGGAGTCTCATCCCGACTTGTGGGGGAATCATAGTCTCCATCATCCTTTCCTCACTTGGGACAATGCTCTAATAATGGTGATCATCACACTTTTATTTACTTACAACTCATGAATTACAACTCAATACTTAGAACAAAATATGACTCTATATGAATGCCTCCGGCGGTGTACCGGGATATGCAATGAATCAAGAGCGACATGTATGGAAGAATTATGAACGGTGGCTTTGCCACAAATACAATGTCAACTACATGATCATGCAAAGCAATATGACAATGATGGAGTATGTCATGATAAATGAAACGGTGGAAAGTTGCATGGCAATATATCTCGGAATGGCTATGGAAGTGCCATGATAGGTAGGTATGGTGGCTGTTTTGAGGAATATATAAGGAGGTTTATGTGTGATAGAGTGTATCATATCACGGGGTTTGGATGCACCGACGAAGTTTGCACCAACTCTCAAGGTGAGAAAGGGCAATGCGTGGTACCGAAGAGGCTAGAAAATTGCGCAAAGGTAAGTGTGTATATAATCCATGGACTCACATTAGTCATAAAGAACTCATATACTTATTGCAAAAAATTATTAGCCCTCGAAGCAAAGTACTACTCCGCATGCTCCTAGGGGAAGGGTTGGTAGGAGTTAACCATCGCGCGATCCCGACCGCCACACAAAGGAAGACAATCAACAAATACTTCATGCTCCGACTTCGTTATATAACGGTTCACCATACGTTCATGCTACGGGAATCACAAACTCCAACACATGTATTTTTCAATTCCACAATTACTCAACTAGCACAACTATGATATTACCACCTTTATATCTCAAAACAATTATCAAGCATCAAATTTCTCATGATATTAATTAAAGAAAATTGCCATGCTATTTTAAGGCTCTCAAAATAATATAAGTGAAGCATGAGAGATCTATAGTTTCTATAAAACAAATCCACCACCGTACTCTAAAAGATATAAGTGAAGTACTAGAGCAAAACTATATAACTCAAAAGATATAAGTGAAGCACATAGAGTATTCTAATAATTTCCGAATCATGTGTGTCTATCTCAAAAGGTGTGTACAGCAAGGATGATTGTGGTAAACTAACAAACAAAGACTCAAATCATACAAGACGCTTCAAGCAAAACACATATCATGTGGTGAATAAAAATATAGCTCCAAGTAAAGTTACCGATGGAAGTAGACGAAAGAGGGGATGCCTTCCGGGGCATCCCCAAGCTTTGGCTTTTTGGTGTCCTTAGATTATCTTTGGGGTACCATGGGCATCCCCAAGCTTAGGCTCTTGCCACTCCTTGGTCCATAATCCATCAAATCTTTCACCCAAAACTTGAAAACTTCACAACACAAAACTCAGCAGAAAATCTCGTGAGCTCCGCTAGCGAAAGAAAACAAAAGACCACTTCAAGGTACTGTAATGAACTGATTCTTTATTTATATTGGTGTTAAACCTGCTGTATTACAACTTCTCTATGGTTTATAAACTCTTTTACTGGCCATAGATTCATCAAAATAAGCAAACAACACACGAAAAACAGAATCTGTCAAAAACAGAACAGTCTGTAGTAATCTGTAACTAACACAAACTTCTGGAACTCAAAACAATCAGCCAAAATAGGACGACCTAGACAATTTGTTTATTGATCAGAAGCAATTGGAATCAATATTTTATCACGTTCGGGTGATTTTTAAGAACTATTTTCGTGAACAGAAAGTTTCTGGAATTTTCTGCAAGATCAAATAACTATCATCCAAGAAGATCCTATAGGTTTAACTTGGCACAAACACTAATTAAAACATAAAAACATATCTAACCAGAGGCTAGAACAAATATTTATTGAATAACAGCAAGGAAAAATATTGGGTTGTCTCCCAACAAGCGCTTTTCTTTAAAGCCTTTTAGCTAGGCATTGATAATTTTAATGATGCTCACATGAAAGAAAAGAATTGAAGAACAAAGAGAGCGTCATAAAACACGTGACAAGCACATCTAAGTCTAACATAATTCCTATGCATAGGCATCTTATAGAAAAACAAATTATCATAGCAAGCAAAAACTAGCATATGCAAGGAAGCGAAAAGGAACAATAGCAATCTCAACATAACGAGAGGTAATTTACTAACATGAAAATTTCTATAACCATATTTTCCTCTCTCATAATAATTGCATGTAGGATCATAAGAAAATTCAACAATATAGCTATCACATAACATATTCTCAACACGATCCACATGCATGCGAAGTTGACACTCTTCCAAAATAGTGGGATTATCATTAACTAAAGTCATGATTTCTCCAAGCCCACTTTTATCAAAAATTTCATAAGATTGAATATTATCCAAATATGTGGGATCTAAAGTTGACACTCTTCCAAACCCACTTTCAATATTATTGCAAACACTATTATCAATCTTATATTCATCATGGGGCTTAAATAAATTTTCAAGATCATAAGAAGAATCTCCCCAATCATGATTATTGCAACAGGTAGTGGAAATAGCAAAACTAGCATCCCCAAGCTTAGGGTTTTGCATATTATTAGCAAAATTTGCATCAATAGAATTTATAATAAAATCATTGCAATTATGCTTTTTATTCAAAGATCTATCGTGTATTATTTCATAAAGCACTTCATCACAATTTTCAGATTCACGGATTTCAAGCAAGACCTTATAAAGATAATCTAGTGCATCCAAATCACTAGGAATTGGTTCATCATAATTGGATCTCTTAAAAAGATTGGCAAGCGGATGAGGATCCATAGATATTAGCTTCTCTGTTTAGGAATAAATACTCAACTATTTCAACCAAACGAGCAAACGAGCCAAGTAAGACATCAAGGCAAACGAAAAGACGAACGGAAAAAGGGCGAATAAAATGGCAAGGGTGAAGTGGGGGAGAGGAAAACGGGAGGCAAATGGCAAATAATGTAATGCGAGAGATAAGGGTTTGTGATGGGTACTTGGTATGTTGACTTTTGCGTAGACCTCCCCGGCAACGGCGCAAGAAATCCTTCTTGCTACGTCTTGAGGACTGCGTTGGTTTTCCCTTGAAGAGGAAAGGGTGGTGCAGCAAAGTAGCGTAAGTATTTCCCTCAGTTTTTGAGAACCAAGGTATCAATCCAGTAGGAGGCTAGGCGTGAGTCCCTCGCACCTACACAAACAAATAAATCCTCGCAAGCAACGCGATAAGGGGTTGTCAATCCCTACACTGCCACTTACGAGAGTGAGATCTGATAGATATGATAAGATAATATTTTTGGTATTTTTATGATAAAGATGCAAAGTAAAATAAAAGCAACGGAAATAACTAAGTGTAGGAAGATAAATATGATGGAAAATAGACCCGGGGGCCATAGGTTTCACTAGTGGCTTCTCTCAAGAGCATAAGTATTTTACGGTGGGTGAACAAATTACTGTTGAGCAATTGACAAAATTGAGCATAGTTATGAGAATATCTAGGTATGATCATGTATATAGGCATCACATCCGAGACAAGTAGACCGACTCCTACCTGCATCTACTACTATTACTCCACACATCGACCGCTATCCAGCATGCATCTAGAGTATTAAGTTCATAAGAACAAAGTAACGCTTTAAGCAAAATGACACAATGTAGAGGGATAAATTCTTGGAGTATGATAAAAACCCCATCTTGTTATCCTCGATGGCAACAATACAATACGTGCCTTGCTGCCCCTACTGTCACCGGGAAAGGACACCGCAAGATTGAACCCAAAGCTAAGCACTTCTCCCATTGCAAGAAAGATCAATCTAGTAGGCCAAACCAAACTGATAATTCGAAGAGACTTGCAAAGATAACCAATCATACATAAAAGAATTCAGAGAAGATTCAAATATTGTTCATAGATAAACTTGATCTTAAACCCACAATTCATCGGTCTCAACAAACACACCGCAAAAGAAGATTACATCGAATAGATCTCCACGAGAGAGGGGGAGAACATTGTATTGAGATCCAAAAGGAGAGAAGAAGCCATCTAGCTAATAACTATGGACCCGAAGGTCTGAGGTAAACTACTCACACTTCATCGGAGAGACTATGGTGTTGATGTAGAAGCCCTCCGTGATTGATGCCCCCTCCGGCGGAGCTCCGGAACAGGCCCCAAGATGGGATCTCGTGGGTACAGAAGGTTGCGGCGGTGGAATTAGGTTTTTGGCTCCGTATCTGATCGTTTGGGGGTACGTAGGTATATATAGGAGGAAGGAGTACGTCGGTGGAGCAACATGGGGCCGACGAGGGTGGAGGGCGCGCCGAGGGGGGTAGGCGCGCCCCCTACCTCGTGGCTTCCTGAAAGCTTCCTTGACGTAGGGTTCTAGTCTCCTGGATCATGTTCGTTCCGAAAATCATGTTCCCGAAGGTTTCATTCCGTTTGGACTCCGTTTGATATTCTTTTTCTGCGAAACTCTGAAATAGGCAAAAACAGCAATTCTGGGCTGGGCCTCCGGTTAATAGGTTAGTCCCAAAAAATAATATAAAAGTGAATATTAAAGCCCAATAATGTCCAAAACAGAAGATAATATAGCATGGAGCAATCAAAAATTATAGATTCGTTGGAGACGTATCAATGACGATGTCGTCTACATATAGAAGAATATAGGCGAGGTCATGTCCACGCTTGTAGATGAAGAGGGACACATCTGACTTGGAAGCGACGAAACAAAGCCGATGTGCAAAAAGCACAAACCGTTGGTACCAAGCATAGGGGGTCTGCTTGAGACCGTAAAGTGATTTGTGCAGACGTCACACATAGTCGGGGCAGCGAGCATCAACAAAGCCAGGGGGTTGCTGACAGTAGACCTCCTCATCAAGATTGCCATGGGGAAAGGCATTCTTAACGTCGAGCTGGTGAATAGGCCACGACCGCGAGACCGTGAGACTGAGGACGATGCAGATCGTGGCGGGCTTAACAACAGGGCTGAATGTCTCATCAAAGTCGATGCCCTGTTGTTGAGAGTAGCCACTAACCACCCACCGAGCCTTGTACCGCGCAAGGCGTCCATCCAAGTGAAACTTATGCTTGAAGATCCACTTCCCTGAAACAACATGAGCACGAGGAGGACGGGGGACTAAAGACCACGTCCCGTTAGTGACAAGAGCATCAAATTCTCGTTCATCGCATGACGCCAGTGCGGGTCATGTAGTGCACCCCGGTATGTCTTAGGGATAGGCGAGGGTGTGGAGTGGGAAGCAAGAAAGTTGAGATGGTCAACAGGTTGGAAAAGACCACGTTTAGCACGTGTAACCATAGTATGAGTATTGGTTGGGGATGGTGGCCGATGTATAATGACGGGCGGAGAGATGTCTCTGATCGCAGAAGAAACAGGCGAGGTGGAAGTAGCGGGCGAGCTTGTGTGCGAGGCGGGGGTTGCGGCCGAGGCGTTGGCAGCGGATGAAGCCGCGGGCGAGGCTGGAGGGGTTGCGGGTGAGACAGGCCAGGAGGGAAGCGAGGAGCCACCATGCATGGCGGGTTTCGGGTGTGCATGCATGGCTGGTGGGAAAGCCTGGCGGAGGGCTACCAGCCGGCCGAGGGAATGTGTAGGGAGGTGCATGCATGGCGGCTGATGGGTTTGCATGCAGCATGGATGAGTTGGTGGCTGCAAGCGGAGGCTGCGAGGCCGTGAGGTCGAGTAGGAAACCGAGTTCGGTAATAGGGTTAGCGGGACGGTCTTTGGAGTAGGAAAAAGGAAAAACCATTTCGTCAAAGACGACATGGCGAGAAATAATGACACGACGAGTGGTGAGGTCAAGGCAACGATAGCCTTTGTTGTTGCTAGGGTACCCAAGGAAAACACAAGCTACAGAACGGGGAGAAAGTTTGTGTTTCGCCATGGCGGACTGGTTAGGGTAATATAGGCAACCAAAGACGCGAAGAGCGGCGTAGTTAGGTGTAGTGTCGTGGAGGCGTATGTATGGCATAGAAAAGCTAATCGATTGGGATGGGCAGATATTCACGAGATGCGTTGGCGTGGCAAGTGCTTCGGCCCAGTAAGGAGGTGGCATGGAGGATTGAAAGAGAAGGGTGCGGATGACATCGTTGATCATGCGGATAACACGTTCAGCTTTGCCGTTTTGGGCGGATGTGTAGGGGCACGAGAGACGGAGATGAATACCGTGAGTTGCGAAGAACGTGGTGACTGTAGAATTTATAAATTTTGTCCCGTTGTCCGCTTGCATGGTAACGAGAGGGCAAGAGAATTGTGTGCGTACATAGGCAACAAAATTAATAAGAATGGCGGCTATGTCAGATTTTAAGCGAAGGGGAAAGGTCCACATGAAGTGAGAAAAAACATCAACAATAGTAAGATAGTATTTAAAACCAGAGTTGCTTAAAACCGGAGAAGTCGAAAGATCACAATGAATCAACCGAAAGGGTTCGACGCTTATTGAGGTAGACCTAGTGAAGGTCAAGCGCACATGTTTGCCAAGTTGACAAGCATGGCATACATGCGAGGCTGCTTTATTACATGGAATAAAAGAGTTCTTATGAAGATGGGACGTGGTGTCGCATCCAGGATGACCTAAGAGATGATGCCAAAGCTCGGTGGAGGTGGTGGCGAGGAGTCCATGGGCGTGGTGGTTGATGACCGAGGATGGGAAGATGTAGAGGTCACCGAAGCTATTGCAGTGAAGAATCACGGCCTTGGTGCGAAGGTCCTTCACAGAGAAGCCAAATGGGTCAAATTCAATAGAGCAAAGATTGTCAATCGTGAAACGTCGAACGGAAAGTAAATTTTTGAAAATATGAGGGACAACTAAAACATTATGAAGCATGAGAGAACGTGCGGAAGAAGGGATGGAGGCGTGTCCAATGTGAGAGATGGGTAAGGTAGAACCGTTGCCTACGATGACAATGGAGGAAGAAGGAGAAGGAAGGAGATTGTGGAGCATACAGGGGTCAGAGGACATATGTGCTGTCGCTCCAGAGTCCATGACCCACTCACCAATGGTGGATGGGGTGGCGGCGTTGTTCAGGGCGGCGAGCAGCACAAAATAGTCCCACGCCGGGGCACCACCGTAGCCAGGGATCGGTGGGGGGTTTGTACCGAAGGCCTGCCCGTGCAGAGGCGCGAGGGACGTGAAGGCTTGGGCTGGCGGCAACACAGGAGGACGTGGGCCAAGGAGGCCGGCGCTGTTGTTGGAGCGGGGTGCTGATGGGGCCGAGAGGTGCTAGGCCTGCCCCGTATAGGGGTTGAAGCAGACCCAGGGCCCGACAGAAGAAAACGCCCCCCGCTGGGCGTTGCTGTCGCTGGCGCCCGAGCTGCTGCCGCCGCTGTTCCCGCCGTTGCTGTGGCCGCCGCCATAGCTCTTCTTTTTGCACCAATTACCGCTGTTGCGGTTGCCACCAAAGGAGCCCCCGATGGAGGTGTGGGTGTTGCGGGTGCCGTCGCCGCGGTCAGAGCCACGATGTTGTCCAGTAGAGTTGGAGCCGGTGGCGCCATGAGAGTTTGTGCTGCTGTAGAAGGCCGTCTGGTTCCCGACAACGACGGAGTTAGTGAGCTAAGTCTCGCGAAGCGTGAGTAGCGACCTCGTCTGGGTGAAAGACGGGAGGGGACTCTGCATGGTGACGATGGTGGTGATGTCGGAGAAGCGCGGATTGAGCCCACGAAGACAGTTGAGGACGAGCGTTTGGTCGGAGATGGGGGTGCCGACATTGCTGTGAGCATCGGAGAGGGCCTTAAGATGGTGGCAGTAGGCGGTGATGGAGAGGTCGCCTTGGATGAGACCGTGGAACTCCGCCTCAAGGTAGACTGCGCGAGTCATCTGGTTGTCGAGAAACAAGTTGGTGATGAGCGTCCAAGCTTCCTAGGCCGTCTGGTCCTCCACCATGATGATGTCGAGGATCTCATCAGAGATGGACCCGTACAACCATGAACGGACTATGTAGTCCTTGCGAGTCTAGTCCGGGGTGCGGTCCGCCTCGGCGGTGACGTGTGGGAGGAGGTCGTACTTGCCGAGGAGGACGCGAATCAACATCCTCCACTTGGTGAAGTTGGAGGTGTGGAGGTCCAAGGTGACGGGGACATGGGTACGGACGCTGGCCACGTTCGCTGCCAGAGAAGCGGAAGACGGCATGGGGGTGGAGAGCATGGCGCCGGTGGTGGAGTTACGGGTGGTGGGGAGGGTGGAGCTGTTTTGGGATGAGGAGGTGCCAGTCATGGTGCTGTGGCGGGCTGACCAGAGTTGAGCGATCAGGTGGAGGAAGGATCGTATCTGATACCAAGAAAACGAATATGGTTGTGAATCACGCCTCATCAAGGGCGCATGTATTAACAATATATAGGAGTACAATCCTTGGGAAACAAGGAAGATCATAGACATGCCTAACCGAATTTATACACAAGATATTCGGTAGGATATCTAGTTACTTTCCTATACATTGGCTAATGACAGAAAGGAATACTTTAACAGTAAACTTGCAACACCACCACATGCTATTAATTCTGATATGTCGCAAGTTATTGATGATGCTACTTCTACTATGAATGATGCTTATGATGATGGTAGTACCTTGCTTGATAATGATGATGTGCCACTTGGTGATTTTCTTGATGCACAAATTGCTAGAGTAATACAACATGATGTTGTTGAATCTGATGATGAGCTTGAAACTGAAACTCCTGAAACACCTGCTAGAACTAGCCCTCCTAGATATGAATTACCTAAGGTACCGGAAGGTTATGTTATGAATGAGGAGACAACTAGAGATATTCTTGCTTGTAAGCATAGAGATGATCTAGAGAAATTACTATGCAAGTATAAAGAAAAATCTCTGAATGCTAGAATGAAATGTGATCCTAAGTTTGCTACTTCACCTATCTTTATTGATGATAAGGATTATGAATTCTCTATCGATCTAGAGTTAATTACTTTGGTTGAATCTGATCCTTTCCATGGTTATGAAACTGAAACTGTTGTGGCACATCTTACTAAGTTGAATGATATAGCCACCCTTTTTACTCATGATGAGAAGACTCGTTATTACTTTATTCTCAAATTATTTCCGTTCTCATTAAAGGGTGATGCTAAAGCTTGGTACAATACTCTTACTCCTGGTTGTGTGCGTAGTTCCCAGGATATGATTTATTACTTCTCTGAAAAATATTTTCCTGCTCATAAGAAACAAGCTGCCTTACAGGAAATATTTAACTTTGTGAAAACTAAAGAAGAGAGTCTCCCACAAGCTTGGGGGAGGCTTTGCCAGTTACTTAATGCTTTGCCTGATCATCCTCTTAAGAAAAATGAAATACTTGATATCTTCTATAGTGGACTAACCGATGCTTCTAGGGACTTCGTAGATAGTTGTGCTGGTTGTGTTTTCAGGGAACGAACTATTGCTCAAACTGAAGAATTATTGAATAACATATTGAAAAATTACGATGATTGGACTCTTCCTGAACCACCGGCTAAACCCACTCTGAAGAAGAGGGGTATATTATATCTCAGTCCTGAAGATATGCAAGAGGTAAAGAAATCTATGAAGGAAAAAGGTATTAAAGCTGAGGATGTTAAAATTTTACCTCCTATTGAAGAAATACATGGGCTTAATACACCACCACTACCTAAGGTGGTAGAGGTAAATTCTCTTATGAAATTCAATGATAATGACAATCCTCGCAATATGCTTCCTAGTTAATGCCTTTATGAGTTTGAAAACTACATTAGAAAAGAAGATCACTTCAATGCAAATGTCATGAAACAATTGAAATATAATTCTGATATGATTTCTCACTTGAGTGACTTGTTATTTAGAATTTCAAATGATGTTAGAGGTGCTGTAAAACATGCTTCTATGGTACAAACCCAGCTAGAACAAGTTCCTAAATCACAAAGAGAATTACTTGATGAAATGAATAATAATATGCATGACCTTGCTGTTAGAGTTGCAACTAGAGGAGGTAAAATGACTCAGGAACCACTTTATCCCGAGGGACATCCAAAAAGAATTGAACAAGACTCACAAAGAAACAACACCACTGCACCTACTCCTTCTAGAAAGAAAAAGAAAAATAAAAATGATAGGACTTTGCATGCTTCTAGTGAACCCGAAATAGAGAAACCTCCTGATAATGAAAATGAAACTTCTATCTCTGATGTTGAAACTCAATCTGATAGTGAACATCCACCTAGTGTTAATGAAAAGATAATGCTGATGTTCATGAAAATGCTCGACCAAATGAAAAAGAACCAGATACTGATGTTGAGATAGAACCACATGTTGGTCTTGATAACCCACAACCTAAAAATAAAAGGTATGATAAAAGTGAATTTGTGGCTAGGAAACACGGTAAAGAAAGAGAACCGCGGGTCCAAAAACCTATGCATTTTCCACCCAAGTCAACTAAAAAGAATGATGATGAAGAATTTGAACGCTTTGCTGAAATGCTGAGGCTAGTCTTTTTGTGTACTCGCTTGACTGGTATCTTGAAAATGCCTCCCTATGCAAAGTATATGAAAGACATCATCACAAATAAGAGAAAAATGCCTGAAGCTGAAATATCCACTATGCTTGCTAATTATACTTTTAAAGATGGAGTACCTAAAAAACTTGGAGATCCAGGTATACCAACTATACCTTGCTCCATCAAAAAGAATTATGTGAAAACTGCTTTGTGTGATTTAGGAGCTGGTGTTAGTGTCATGCCTTTCTCTTTATATAAAAGACTTGACTTGAATAAACTCACACCTACTGAAATATCTTTGCAAATGGCTGACAAGTCAACTGCCATACCTATTGGTATCTGTGAGGATGTGCCCGTTGTTGTTGCTAATGTTACTGTTTTGACTGACTTTGTTATACTTGAGATGCCCAAGGACGACAACATGTCGATTATCCTTGGTAGACCCTTCTTGAATACTGCAGGGGCTGTTATTGATTGCAATAAAAGCAAGGTCACGTTTCATATTAATGGTAATGAGCATATGGTGCACTTTCCGAAGAAACAATTCCAAGTGAATGCTATTAATGTTATTAAAAAATCTCCGACAATCACTATTGGAAGTTTTCAAATACCTCTACCCACTATCAAAAAGAAATATGAAATACTTATTGTTGGGGAGATGCAAATCCCCATTGAGGTAACTTAGTGATTTACAAAAGCTCTTCGGTTTCATGCTAATCGAAAGTGGTTGTTAATAAGACCTGATCAACCTTATTAATGAATCATTTTTTAGCGGTATGAAGTTGATGAATTTAGTAAGCACTACTTTCTGTCCCTACTTTTTGTTTTCTGTTTTTACTAGTTAAATAAAATAAAATGCCATGTTTTGTCTGTTTTCTGAATTTCCCGATCAATAAAAAAATGACCCAAAAATAAAAGTGCTCAGAATGCCCTGAAAATTTTATATGATATTTTTTATGAATATTTAAGAATTTTTGGTGCAAATAATACCAGAGGGAGGTGCACCAGGTGGGCACAACCCATCTGGGCGCGCCAAGAACCCCAGGCGCGCCCTGGTGGGTTGTGGTCCCCACATGGGCCCCCTCACTTATCTCTTCATCCCACATCATCACTTACCTCTAGAAAAAAATCCCTCTTACTCTCTCTCCCGTGTTCTTGAGCTCTAACCCGCAGATTTCAATCTCTTTGCTCGAAGCTCCGTTTCCAAAATTGTTTCGGGGGATTGGTTTTTGGTATGTGACTCCACCATTTGTCCAATTAGTTTTTGTTTTAGTGGTTTATACTTTGAATAATTAGCTACTCTTGGTGTTGCTGTACATGGGCTTGTATGTTGAATTCTTATTGATCTAAGTAGTTTGAATGCTTGCTATGGCCTCTATGTATCCCTATGAGTAGTTGCTATCAATTTTGTGAAGTTCTGTTGAGAAAATTTTGTGGACTAAAACTTCAGATTTTTGTTCATAGGAAAATTGTATGCGGACATGAATATCTTTAGGAAGTTTGGCTCTAAGAAGAACTCCAAGGGTGTTATTAGGGATCTTCTGACAGTGATCTCCACCCTCGGAGGTTGGCGGAGGTACGACCGTGCGAATGGCCGCACACCCCGTTCCTGCTAGAGGCTGGAATTCTTCCGGAGTTCTTGCAATATATTGCTAATGCCGGCCTCACCGAGTTCATCGCAGATGAGTGTGACCAGCACCAAATCCTCACAAACATCTTTGTTCAAATCTTTACTTTTCTGCCTAGAAATAATCCTCCTGAAGTAAGCTTTGACTTATATGCTGAAAACCATCAGATACCACTTACTGAATTTTGTAACATATGCATGATCCCGTCTGATGGGAGCTTGGCTGAGCCTAGGCCGGCTGAGTTTGAGGCCTTCTGTCGCACTTTGACAGTGGGTGATGAGAGAGGAGTGTCATCCATCACTGCCGGTGGCTTACATTTTCCTGCTGTTCGTTACTTTGCACTCTTCATTACCAAATACTTGCTTGCTAGGGAGAAGGTGGGTGCACTTAGTTCACCAGAACTTGCTGTTTTACGTCGTGCATTAGAGGGCGTCAACACTTATAGCTTGGGAGCTATCGTGGCTTGTCGCCTCCATCTTAATAAATCCCAGGGTAAAATACATGGTGGGATTTTTGCTACTCGTTTGGCGGCTCACTTCGAGGTTGAGATACGCCCTCACGATTACCCTCTTGCTAAGGTTTATCTAGACCGTGCAGCCATGGATCACCATCACTTTCTAGCACATGATCGTCTTGATATTGCCATTCCTTATAACCTGGTCTATAGCATTGAAACTCGTAATGTTATCCCCTTGCCTGCACCTGCTTTGTTTGATACTATTGCCAGGGGCGGATACCCGATTATGCCTACAGACATCATCGCCTACTAGAACGCTCACGCTGCTGCAGAGGCTGCTCAGGCACCTCAGCAGTGGGATGAGTGGATGACTGCTCCTCAGGATCCCTACTACCCTCTAGGCTACTGATCGACTAACAAGTTAGGCCAAAAGCCTAAGCTCGGGGGAGTACGTGTTCCCACCGACATTCTATTCATGTCTACATATCATTCTATCTGTTGGTGTTCACACTTTTTCATTGTATCGTCCATGCTTAGATTTATTTTCTTGCTTTCTTCTTGAGTGTTTGAAAAACTTTAGAAAAAACAAAAAAAATAGTTGTAGTAATTTACTTTCTATGCATGCTTAGTAGTAGCACTAAAAAGAAAATCCAAAAAGATTTCCTTGTTCTTCTTTTGCTTGTTGGGAGCTTTCCCATGTAAATAGTTTTTCTCGTTTTTGCTTTTCCCTTTTATCTCCTTGTTCAAGAAAACCTAAAACTCCAAAAATATTTCAGTGTGTTTCTCTGAATTTCTTTTCCTTTTATCCAAGTTGTACCGAGGAGAAGACCACGATGAAAATGTTGAGTGGCTCTCATTTGAATAACTGTTGAACTAATAAAGAACCCATTTTACCTTGTCTTCTCCTGTTGAATAAAATGTTTGCAGACTTCAGCTTAGTCCATGACACTCTTGCACTATTTTTATTTTCATATCATTCGGTCGTGCAAGTGAAAGGCAATAATGACGATATTCGATGAATTGGTCATGGCAAAGAGAAACTGGTATGAACTCGACTTGTTCTGTTTGTGTAAATATGTTTAACCTAGTATCCAGGCTTCAGCCCATTATGATTAAACATGTTTGTAATGACAATTAGAGATTATAGTTTCCCATGTCATGCATAAGTAGCTGGGAGCTGATAATGATTTATCTTGGATATCAACATAGCCTTAAAATGATTGTGATGTAGTATGATGATATGGTATCCCCCTCTGAATGTTCGAGTGGTGTGATGCCCGGATAATTAAACTACAGTAATCCCCCATTAATGGTGCCATGTCATCACATTACTGTTGCTAATCCTCGCTTGATCCAAAACATAATTCAATTCAAATTCAAATTTAAGTCCAAGATTCAAATTTCTCAAACATGAAGAACAAAATGTTCAAAGTGTTGTAAATAATCCCTGGTATTTGTCATGTTGAAACCCATATTTTATAAATTGTTTAAATGCCCTTAAATGAATAAAACAGGGGTCGAAACAATATTTTAAATCACTTTTAAAGTTATAAAAATTCTAAGGCTTTTCAACTGCTTCTCAAACTTCTTGAGGCAGTGCTAAATATTACATAATAATTATTGAGGCAAGCGACACATTTTTTAAAAGTCTTTTGGAGCAAAAAGAAAATGCAAAACAGAGAGGACAAAGGGAAAACAGAAAAGTTTTTGTTAAAGAAAAGAAAAGGCCCATGGCCCCCGGGCCTTAACCTACCCGGACGGCCCACCCTGGCGATCCCTCCCCCTCTCCCCTGTTCATGCGACCTAGTCGCTACAGGGGCGCGGTCGCCACCAAACCACCTCGCCGGCGCCGACGCCGGGAGGGGATAAGGCCACCCCCCGCCCCGCGGCACCTGGCTCCCCTTTTCTCCCTACCCCACTCGTCCTCCACTCGCGCCGCTCCCCACTCCTCCTTTTCCCCTCCTCCAGATCCCCTCCTCCCTCGCCCGATGCTACCGTCGACGTGCGTCGCTCGATCCCGCGGCCACCGGCACCCCCGAGCGTCGAGGCTTCGTCTACGGGATGCACCGCCATCTCCTTCGTCCTCCTCGACCAATGGATGAACCCGGGGTCGTCTGCATCGCCAGCATCGACACCATCCCCAACAACCGGTCGTCACCCTGCCTCACCGGATCTCCTCGCCGGAGACTCGCCGACCTCGGCAAGGTCGTCCACGGCCTCCCCAGGGTGAGCCCACGCCGATTCCCCTCGTCTTTCCCTCTGTTTGATGCGTCGTTGCCCAGCCCCGCGCCACACGAGCTCTGGCCGAACCCGCGCTCACTGAGCCATGGTCGCACCCCGCGTGCCTCCCTGCCGCGCTCCACCGTACCTCGCCCGTGCGCGAGCACCCGCGACCGTGCCCAGCTCCTCCTTCCCCCGCTGCTGCCTGCTCCGCGCTGCGGCTGCTACCGCCCAGGCCGCAGCCGCCCGCTGCACGCGCCTCCCCGCCTTGCTGCTTGTGGCCGCGCCGTCGCCGCTCGCGCCCCGTTCCCTCCCACCGCTACTCTGCTTAGCCCGACGCCGCGGCTCTGCAACACCCGCGCCATCGTCGCCCGAGCAGCTCTGCCGCACCGCCGCTAGCCCGCTGCTCGCCCAGGGCCGCCTCGCTCAACGCCGGCGCCTCAGCAGACCGCCTCCGTACCCCCCCCCATCCGATGCGCCACTTCGCGGGCTCTCCAACGCGCTCGCCGGCGCCCCCAACGGCCGCCGGAGTTGGCCGGCCGGAGCCCTCCGCCGACGCCCTCTGTTGCCCCTCGGGTGCGGGCGCCAGCATCCGCCCACCCGATAGCCAAGCGCGTGCTATGGCTAATGGGCCTTTGACAAGCGGGCCCAGCCACTGTCTAAAAAAAGAGATAAAAACATATATGTTTTTAAAATAATAATAATGATTAAATTAATTAGTTAATTAGTTTAATCTGGTTTAATTAGGCTAATTTAGTGGTTGGGTGTAGTGTATATGACATGTGGGTCCCATTCAATTAGATTAGTTTTATTTATTTGTTTAGGTACAACCTATGACATGTGGGCCACACCCTGCCCGTTTGACTAGTCAAAGTTGACTTGGTCAACTCGGATTAAAACAAACTAAAATAAAACCAGAAGTTTCAAAAATTGATTAAAACTTTAGAAAATCATATAAAATAATCCGTAACTCGGATGAAAAAGTTTTCTATATGAAAGTTGCTCAGAACGACGAGACGAATCGAAATACGCTCCCCGTTCATCTGTCACATGCCCCTAGCATAGTGAACATCAAACTTTTCCCCTCCGGTTCGTATGCCCAAAAATGCCTAACTCCGGGAAAACTTTCCGGACGTTATCCCCCTTCGCCGGTATCGTGTAGCACCGCGTTAGAAGACCCCTAGCCCTGCATTTTACCCCCGTCATGCATCTGTGTTGTATCTGTTTGCTTGTATTTACTGTTTCTTCCCCCCTCTTCTCTCCGGTAGACCCAGAGACCGCTGTTGATGCCCCTGTGATCGACTACATCGAAGACGACTCCTTCTTCCCTTTCAGTGGAGCTTCCAGGCAAGCCCCCCTTTGATCATCCCGATATCGCCCATTCCATTCTCTCATGCTTGCATTAGATTTTGCTACTGTAATTGATTGCTCCTATTCTGATGCATAGCCTGCTTTTGTACCTGCTATTGTTACCTACCTGCTTATCCTAAACTGCTTAGTATAGGTTGGATAGTGATCCATCAGTGACCTCCACCTTGTCCTTGTTGCCCCTGCTTCATCATCGATGACTCGATCAACGTGATCGACGACCAGAGCCCGACACCTCACATCACATCACGCCCCTTTTGTTGCTCGACTCTGCAGAGCTACAATCGAGTGCCGAGGGTGATCCCTCATAACACACTCCTGATGATAATTTTGTAGTGTAGCTATTCGGTCGTGGTCATCGAGGGTTATTTCCTCTTTCACCATTCCCGATATGGCTCTGTCGTGCAACACCTCAAGTGTGAACCTGAAGGGTGGTCCCTCTTATGTTCACCTTGATGATTGCATTGAGTGGAATCCACCGGGGGTGATTCCTCGGGTTTTCCCCTTGATGTCTGGACACACAGTTACCTTGACTTTACTTGAGACCGTTGTGAAAGCCGGGCGGGCCCGGAGAGCACCCGTGCGATGTGACAGTGGCGGCTGGCTGTTTAGCGGTATCACCCAGGAGGGGTGATAGCTCCGGACTTGTCCCGACAGCCGTCACTACTTTTAATTGTTAATGCACTAACAAGTTTGGGTATTTGTTCTAAATTGGCCTTTGGCCTTTACGCACTAACCACCACGCGAGAATAGTTATGGGCCTCGACGTCGTGGTATCAGCCGAAGCTTTGTCAGATGTCCAGTTCAGCATTGTGGCACGGTCGGACCGTGCTGGCCATCCGAGGCGGTGCTGGTATCCACCCTGCACACAACGACCCGGAGTGCTGCGGGCGATGGGCCCAAGACCCTGGGGCACTTAGGATGTAGACCGGCGGGGACCTCTCTGCTGAGCCTAGGTAGGGCTGCGACGTGTTGATCTTCCGAGGCCGGGCATTGACCCCAGAAAGGTGTGTCCGGCCAGAGTGATCGAGCGTGTTGGGTAACGTGGTGCACCCCTGCAGGGAAGATATATATTCGAATACCGTGTCCTCGGTAATGGACGTTCAGACTTGTATCCTGATCTTATACAACTAGAAATGGATTCTTGATATGTGATGGATATGTGGCCCCGGGATTGCTTTCTCGTAGGGAGTCGAGGAAGGATCTCTGGGCGTTGATACTACAACATGCTTGTTAATTAAACTGCTATTCTTTACTCTTCTACATGCTGCAAGATGCTTGGAGCTGCTTGAAGATGCTAGTCTTCGATAGGCTAGGCCTTCCCCCCTATTCTGGCATTCTGCAGTTCAGTCCACAGATACAGCCCTTCCATTTGATACCAATGCATACTTAGTATAGATCTGATGCTTGCGAGTACTTTGGATGAGTACTCATGGTTGCTTTGCTACCCATTTTCCCCCTTCCTTCTCCTTTTCGGTTGATGCAACCAGATGGTGGCCCCCAGGAGTTAGATGCCACCCCCGACGACTAGTGCTACTACCCCGAGGGTGCCTACTACTACATGGAGCCCGCCAACGACCAGGAGTAGTTAGGAGGTCCCAGGCAGGAGGCCTTGCCTCTTCGATCGTTGATTTTTGTGCTAGCCTTCTTAAGGCATCCTTGTTTAACTTACGTCTGTACTCAGATATTGTTGCTTCCGCTGACGCTTGTGTATCGAGCTTGTATTCGAGCCCTCGAGGCCCCTGGCTTGTAATATAAAGCTTGTATTATTTTAATTTGTGTCTAGAGTTACGTTGTGATATCTTCCCGTGAGTCCCTGATCTTGGTCGTACACATTTGCGTGCATGATTAGTGTACGGTCGAATCGGGGGCGTCACAAGTGGCTTGCTTGGCACATGTTCATGCATGTAGTTGAATCAAAACCAACATAGCCTCTATGATATTTATGTTCATGGTGTTCATATCCTACTCATGCTAGTGTCCAGTGTTATGATAATGCCTGGTTATGATCGTTGTTGCTCTCTAGCTGGCCGCTTCTCAATCTTAATTGCTAGCCTTCGCCTGTACTAAGTGGGAATTCTGCCTGTACATCAAAAACCTTGAACCCAAAGTTATTCCAGATGAGTCCACCATACCTACCTATATGCGGTATTACCCTGCCGTCCTAAGTAAATTTGCATGTGCCACCTCTAAAAACTTCTAAAAAATTATCTGTTTTGTGTGCCTGGATCATTCATGGAACGACACGAGGTGGTTGATATCTTCCATGCTAAGCGGGTTATTCTCAGGTCGAGTGTTTATTCACTCGCCATCGCACGAGAAAATGGGCAGTAATAGGGATGCCCAGTCCCAAACTACAAACATGAAAAAAGAGTTCATCTCTTAAATAATCAAACAAAAACTCCCAATGGAGTCAAAACCTTCACTTTTTTCGCTTGGGAACCGCCACTAGCATGCTTAGCATGGAAGATGTTGATAACCGATGGTCGTGAAGTGAATAAGAAGGGTGCATGTCTCAAAATATCATTTATCTCTGTTTTAAAAACTGAGCTCTGTCACCTCTGCAAATCACTGCTTCCCTCTGCGAAGGGACTTTCTATTTACTTTTATGTTGTGTCACCACCTTCTAAAACAAGCGCCAGAAACTGAGTAGAGCACATCTGTCATGATTTATGCATTATGTATAGCTAATGTTGGGTGCATCATGACTGGATCTTTTCTACCATGAATTACAATGTTTAGTCACTGCTTGAACTTTGGAGGTGCTCTGCATTTATGTTTTGCGGTCTTAGAAAGGGCTAGCGTGATACCACTATTGTCATATTATATCATGGTTGTTTTGACAACATGTTGCAGTTTGAGATATCTTATTATTGCTCGCTAGCTGATTATGTCATTGATATGAGTTAATATAATCTTTAAGTGTTAATTTCGACATGGTTAGTTATAATGCTGGCTGAAAAACTGGCTGCTGTTTAAGCTTATTTATGCAAACAAGAGCAAAAGAGTTCGTAAAAGTTTTTCTTTCTCACTTTCAGTTTATCAACTGAATTGCTTGAGGACAAGCAAAGGTTTAAGCTTGGGGGAGTTGATACGTCTCCAACGTATCTACTTCTTCTCACGCTTTTCCTCTTGCTTTGGACTCTAATTTGCATGATTTGAATGAAACTAACCCCGGACTAACGCTGTTTTTAGCAGAACTACCATGGTGTTGTTTTTGTGCAGAAATAAAAGTTCTCAGAATGGAACGAAACTTTGCGAGGATTTTTTATATCAATAATAAGAATTTTCTGGAGCCAAGACCTGCCGGAGAGGGGCACCTGGGTGGGCACAACCCACCAGGGCGCACCCCCCTCTCCTGGCGCGCCCAAGTGGGTTGTACCCACCTGGTGGCCCGTAGACCCTGATTCCGATGCTATAAAATCACATTATTCCAGAAAAAAATCAGGGAGAAAGAATTATCGCGTTCCACGAGACGGAGCCGCCGCCAAGCCCTGTTCTTCCTCGGGAGGGCAGATCTGGAGTCCGTTTGGGGCTCCGGAGAGGGGGATCTTCGTTCTTCGTCATCACCAACCCTTCTCCATTGCCAATTCCATGATGCTCCCCACCGGGAGTGAGTAATTCCTTCGTAGGCTCGCTGGTCGGTGAGGAGTTGGATGAGATTCATCATGTAATCGAGTTAGTTTTGTTAGGGCTTGATCCCTAGTATCCACTATGTTCCTAGATTGATGTTGATATCACTTTGCTATGCTTAATGCTTGTCACTTTGGGCCCGGGTGCCATGAACTCAGATCTGAATCGTTTATGTTATTATCATTATATCCATGGTTTAGATATGATCTTGCAAGTTATAGTCACGTACTACGTGTTATGATCCGGCAACCCCGGAGTGAAAACAACCGGGCCAACTCCCGGTGATGACCATAGTTTGAGGAGTTCATATATTCACTATGTGTTAATCCTTTGTTTCGGTTCTCTATTAAAAGGAGGCCTTAATATCCCTTAGTTTCCAATATCGACCCCGCTGCCACGGGAGGGTAGGACAAAAGATGTCATGCATGTTCTTTTAATAAAGCATGTATGACTATTTACGGAATACATGCCTATATTTCGATGAACTGGAGCTAGTGCCGTATCGCCCTAGGTTATAACTATCACATGATGAATATCATCCAACAAGTCACCGATCCAATGCCTAAGAATTTATCTTATATTGTTTCTGCTAAGTTACTATTGTTGTCATCATTGTTACACTTGCTACAAAATTACTGCTATCACTGTTACTGTTACCGTTACTGCTGCTACTACTATCAAAACTATCAAACTACTTTGCTACTAATGCCTTTGCTGTAGATAATTAATCTCCAGGTGTGGTTGAATTGACAACTCAGCTGGTAATACCTTCAAATATTCTTTGGCTCCCCTTGTGTCGAATCTATAAATTTGGGTTGAGTACTCTACCCTTGAAAACTGTTGCGATCCCCTATACTTGTGGGTTATCATGCTCCCCTCTTTGGCCCATAAGGCCCATAACTTCTCCCGGGGGTTCCGATAACCTCCCAGTACTCCGGAAAAATGCCCGAACCACTCGGAACCATTCCGATGTCCAAATGCAACCTTCCAATATATGAATCTTTACCTGTCGACCATTTCGAGACTCCTCGTTATGTCCGTGATCTCATCCGGGACTCCAAACAAGCTTCAGTCATCAAATCACATAACTCATATACAAATGGTCATCGAACGTTAAGCGTGCGGACCCTACGGGTTCGAGAACTATGTAGACATAACCGAGACACATCTCTGGTCAATAACCAATAGCGGAACCTGGATGCTCATATTGGCTCCTACATATTCTACGAAGATCTTTATTGGTCAAACCGCATAACAACATACGTTGTTCCCTTGTCATCGGTATGTTACTTGCCCGAGATTCGACCGTCGGTATCATCATACCTAGTTCAATCTCGTTACTGGCAAGTCTCTTTACTCGTTCTGTAATTCTTCATCCCGCAACTAACTCATTAGTCACATAGCTTGCAAGGCTTATAGTGATGAGCATTACCGAGAGGGCCTAGTGATACCTCTCCGAAACACGGAGTGACAAATCCTAATCTCGATCTATGCCAACCCAACAAATACCTTCGGAGACACCTGTAGAGCATCTTTATAATCACCCATTTACGTTGTGACGTTTGGTAGCACACTAAGTGTTCCTCCGGTATTCGGGAGTTGCATAATCTCATAGTCTGAGGAACATGTATAAGTCATGAAGAAAGCAGTAGCAATGAACCTGTAACGATCATAATGCTAAGCTAACAAATGGGTCTGGTCCATCACATCATTCTCCTAATGATGTTATCCTGTTCATCAAATGACAACACATGTCTATGGTTAGGAAACATAACCATCTTTGATAAACG
The DNA here is from genome assembly GCF_002575655.3 of Aegilops tauschii subsp. strangulata. Taxonomy (NCBI): domain Eukaryota; kingdom Viridiplantae; phylum Streptophyta; class Magnoliopsida; order Poales; family Poaceae; genus Aegilops; species Aegilops tauschii. The sequence continues at coordinate 546,777,830 of NC_053037.3, forward strand.
AGCTAGTCAAGTAGAGGCATACTAGGGACACTTTGTTTTGTCTATGTATTCACACATGTACTAAGTTTCCGGTTAATACAATTCTAGCATGAATAACAAACATTTATCATGATATAAGGAAATATAAATAACAACTTTATTATTGCCTCTAGGGCATATTTCCTTCACATGCAACTAAACAATCTTTGATTAACCTAAGCAATCCATCAAGTACCAAATGTTATGAGTTTTAATTTCTAATTTTTCCCTAGTTAAGCACTTAGAAATTATGCAAGTTTATACGACATAAGCACTAACCATTTAATACATAACCCATAGATAAAAATCAAGTCCATACCAATTATGTTCCAACTCCCGACCAAATAAAAAGGGAAGAACAAAGAGTTTTTGATGTTTCTACCACCATTTACTAAGGATATAAGTGAAGCACAAAGAGCAACCAAATAATTCTTAAGCCATGCAAATCTCTTCCCCATAATAGTAATAACATTATGATGTGATGATTGAATTTAATCAAAAAGGAAAAATGAGTTAACACATAATGCATGAACGAATAAAAAGTTTTATCGGAGTCTACTGATATGTTGATGCCTTGGGCATCCCCCAAGGTTTTCGTTTTGAATCTTCTTTAAGAATATAAACTAGGCATACCTTTGGCATCACCAAGATTGGCTATTTACTCATCTTGGCCATTCCCTTGTCACCTATTGCTTCCTCAAATATAAAAATGTTTATGCACATAAAACATAAATAAGCTTGTGAGTTAGTTAGTCCATCAAGTAATTACTAGGGGTCTACTTGATGTATATAAATCATGGCAAATCTATTTATGAATAAGGACAATAGGTTACACAACTAAAGGATCTCGGGAGAGGAATTAGGGCAGGCAAGTGCGGGGGCACGAACATTGTGGGCCACCGATCAACGCCAAGATTCACAAATTTTTGGATGTATTTCGTGTACTGCCGCTGTATATGAGTGCACATATATCTGTATTCGCGTCGTAAAGCTCGAGTATTTCACTTATTTCTATGGGTCCGTCCGAACTGTCTACTTAAGTATACCCATGTATTCAAAGCATTCATTTTGTTCTTCTGTCTCGCTGTCTTCTCTTCAAGTGCACTCTACTTCTGTTCTTCGAACTCTTGTGTTCTAGCAGTAGTACGGTAGACGATAAGGTATTCAAGCTATTTTGCTCATGGAGAACAACTAATCAAGCGGCGACAAAAGATTTCAGGCGTATTGAAGAGCATATCGCGCACAGGTTAATTATTTGATACTGTATGTTCGATGCTCTTCGAATCTTTTTGTAACAACATGCTCTACATATAGTTATTGCGTAGTCAATGTTTTATTCTTTGAAAGAGGGACATCTTTGGCTTAGCAAATCTTGGTAGTAAAGAAAATTTTGGTCTGGATCTTGCAATAGAAATATGCATGTACGTATGTAGTTTACAAATTTAGGAGATGATTGTACTTATAGAAAATTAAAAAACAAAAACTTGGATTTTTCTAAGTTTTGGATGATGAAATTTAGGTTCTGATGTTAGTTAAGAGAAGTGAAACTCTTTAAAGTACTTCAACGTTATCACTGGACTTTCGTGTCAATCCAACTGGAGGAGGGAAATCGGGAGAATAAAGAAGTCTTGCACTAACTTGCATGGCACATGTATTGTTGTGTACGCTTAGAACAAATACGATAACAAAGTTATTAAATATGTCTAAAACGGGAATCATATGGATTAGTATACATGAAAAAATATGTACTCTCATATGCATGTTAGTAGTTATTTATGTTGTCAAAAAATAGTTAGAAATTTAATATGAAGGTTATATACAGAAACATAATTACTTTATAAACCTCACTTATAAAGAGTTTGTATATATTTTGACATACTTAAATATATCCATCAGTTATAAGGCTTTTAAGTCATATAAGCACTGATATACTACAGAATGAATATATTTCTTGTGTTATTTGTATTTGTAGTTAAATTTTTATTTAATCTATTCTGATAATGTATGATACTAAGTTTTGCATTACTAATGTTTATGTTAAAATATAATCCCTCTGTATTTCAAGTTTACACTATCATAGTGTCAAAAAAGGTCTTATATTTTGATACGGAGGGACTACATGATTGACATAATAAATGTTAAGATATTGTGCTTTATGTTTAATTATTTTCTAATGTTCTGTCATCTTATTCTAGTATTAATGATGCAATGTTTTGTTTTGTCTTCAGTGGCATAATATGTCATCTAACTCAAGTTATTCAGGAAGTGGCGCATCAAAATGTACATAGGTTTAAAATTTTATTACACCGAAGGAGATGACTCAAGTGGAGAAACTGATGATGAAAAATGTAACTCTGAATCTAAACTAAAGGTAGATCTTATTCGTACTATCGTAAATGGATTTACCAAATATAAGAAAGTTTTGTTGTCGCAAATCAAATTTGATGGGTTTTTGAACCTGCTAACTGCCAACAATTAAGAAGGTTCATCTTAAGTTTAGTACATTTCTAGTAAGGCAACAGACGTGAAGATCGGTGCATTAAGATCTCATATGATAAGAAATTGAAATTCTATGCTGGAGATATTCAGAAAGTTTTTGGGTTTCTTTGTGGACCAAAAGACATTTATTGTATTGATGGTCAGACAACAACTGCTTCCATTGATTTCTTGAGGAGAAATATAGGTATGATTGGAATTGATTCTCACAGCCTAAAGCCAGGAGAAAATTTCTTTGGGAGAGATACAACTAGATTAGCAAGTGAATCTGAAATGGCATGCTTTAAGGCAGCATGTGTTATATTTATTATGGGTCATCTAGGAACACCTTCTTCCAAACATGACTACACTACCGTTGATTATTGGGTAGCCCTTTGTAGGACTGATTACATAAGAGATTATAACTGGTGTGAGTATGCAATGAATTATCTACTTGATCCTATTACATGGTCACAATAACATATTCACTCGAATAATCATGTCATATATTTGTATGACTGTCACTTCTTTCTACAAGTAAGTTATCATGTGCACCTCAACTACCTTAAAAAATGTTTTATGATTCTATAATGATATATATTTTCATATAGATATTCTATCTTGATAATCATTACCAACTTGTACCAAAGACATAGTCCAAACTGCCCAGGATTCTTGACTATGATAAGAGGCAGATAAATATTATGATTTCAGCTGGAAAGAAAACAAGAGATGGAGTCACGACATATGATGCATGCACAATATGTACTAAGTTTTAATGTTCTTATAAATAATCCACATTACTCTATTTTTAGTCATATCTAGATTGAAAGCCCTGAAGTTGTATGTTATGGGAGGAGTATCACTAAGAGGAAAACAGATAATTTTGTTCTTGAAATATATGAAAGGAAATGGTTTCACAGCAATCACAACTAGTTGGATATGATGATAATATATTGTGTAAAGAATCATTGAAGAACAATCCAAATATCAAAATGCCTGAAGTTGCTAGAATGAACGTGCAATTTTTCTTAACTTCAATGAATCCACAACGTATATCAAATGGAAAGTTCAATAATCCATAAATGGTAAATTTTCAATTGTATAGTTTAAAACTTGCGAGAGTGGCGTTTTGGCTCCTAGATGTAGATACATCTATTGTGAAATATGTATAAAAACACATTTGAAAATGTTAAAAAAATTCAAGAAAAATTCTCGTGTGTACATGCATCCAGACATCCTATGTTCACACACAAAATTTCGGTATAAAAGGGACATTTTTTGTTGCAAGTATAAAAAAGACAAAAATGCCTCGTGAATAGTTGTAATCAAACATCGAAAATTGTCTTTTTTACAGTAGCCACAAAAATATCCCTTTTAAACAAAACTTGGTGCACGCACATATAATGTCCAGATTTACACGTGGGATTTTTTTAATGTTTTTTAAAATTTTAAAATGTGTATTTAGACAATGGGTGCATATACACCTATGAGCCAAAGTGAATTTCTGAAAACGTGTAATAGTTGTAAATTTATGTGGTCTAATCTCAATGGTATTTGAAGGTGCAACATTCCGTAACTCAAGAATTGAAATTGACGCATGCTAAAAGTATTCAACAGCGGGATTTGCATAAGGATACCATAATTACTGAAGATATTGAACTTTTAGATAAAATCTTCTTACCCTTAAGTAGAAGTTGCATGTGTTGAACCCAAACATGTTTAACTCCATGCTTACTTGAGAAATCAAATGAGGCAACATGTATTGTCAATTCAAGTGAATTATGTATTTGTGCTTCTGTTTCAGATAATGAAGTTTGGCCAAGGATTTTGAAAAAGGTTTTTGTTCTCGGTAATTTTGTTGGGAGATCAGAAGGTAATTTTTTATTTACTAGTTATTCTGCCTCTATACAGTTGTTCTCAAAGTATAGTTGACATTAATTATTTCTTATCTATATAGATGAAGGTTCTACTTGTAACAATGCAATTGGTTCAAAGAGAAAATTTAATGATAGGATCGAACCCAATTTGGAACTTACTGTTAAAGGCAAATGTGCAACAAAATAGAAAGATGGTAAAAGTGTTTTTTTGCTATAATTGTTACTTGCTTTTTGAAGAATTGTCTTTTGTTAGGAAATTCTTGGATTCCAAGTTTAAATGATCAGATGTCAATTGTTAAGTATGATACAAGTAACAATCTAAGTATGCAAAATGTTGAACATGCCCAAGGCAGTTCTGATACATCAAGTGCCTCAATGATGCAATTGAATGTTTACAATTTTGCTTTAGACTTGTATAAGAAAGTGAAGTGGCATTACAAAGAAATTGAAATAACTCGAGCAAATCATGTTCATTTTGCTTATATCTCTGACTATGAGATTATCCGGAGAGAAGTTAATTGTGTTGAACTAAAATGTAAACATTCGATACTATGCGGTCCAAAATGCCAATGAAATTACAGAGAGAATCTCTTAAAGAATGTATTCTTGCGACACAGGAAGATCAATTTGACATGCAAGTATTTTCTTTACATTATTTCATATTTTATTATGTTAAAACTAATGATATATATGTTTTCTCACAGCTTATGGATAAAACATGACAAAGTTATCTCAAAGTATATGGAAGTCAAATAGAAGCACAATTAGTTTGTGTCAAGACAACGGATCATGAAGTATACACTTCATATATTCGAAGTCTAAGTCAATTGGATAGCAAACACTATACATGGAGTGATCTCGATCGCGCAAGGATTTTTCATTGAGCCAGAATTTTCTGTAAGTATTCTTGAAAGAGTATATTTATTAGGTCACTACATAAGGAGGTGGTTTTCCACCTACCTCTTGCCTCTCTCTCTTCTCCATTAATGCCCTAAGCTCGTTCTTGCCCAATCTCCTTCTCTAGCCAACCAAGCTTGTTGATTTGCTAGGGATTGAGGGAGGAGACCTAGATCTGCACTTCCACCAAAGGAAATTTGATTCCCCCATAATCTCACTTGTGGATCTTGTTACTCTTGGGTGTTTGGGAACCCTAGACGGAAGAGGTCACCTCGGAGCAACATTCCACTATGGTGAAGCTTCATGGTGGTGTTGGGAGCCTTCAATTAAGTTGTGTAGAGAGCCCCAACCTTATTTGTAAAGGTTTTGGTTGCCGCCTTCAAGGGTGCCGCTAGTGGATTCGCGACACCTTGCTTTGTGCGAGGGCGTGAAGAGAATAAAGTGGTCCTAGGGATGCTTGGGGAGCATTGTGCCTCCACACCTCTCCAACGGAGATGCACCTCCCCCAAAGGAGGGAACTCCGACAACACATCCCCGTCTCCATCGTTTCCACTTGCGGTTATTTCATGCATTTACTTTGTGCAAGTTATTATTGTGTGTTTGCTCTTATTTGCACTTGTTACATGTCTTGCTCGTCATTTAGGTTGTCCATCTAGTTGCATATTGCAAGACCCATGTAATTAAGCTACAGTGATCTTCCCCTAGTGATTGCCACATCATCATGTTTTCAATAGTGCATGCCACTTGTTCCAAATCAAATTCAAATTGCAAGTCAAAATAATATTTCTTCAAACAGTGATAAGAAGTTGGTATTATTGCAAATAATCAATAAGTAAAATTATTGAGGAAAACAAAATCACCTCATTTCCCAAATACCCCTAGTAACAATTAAAAAGAGCTAACGGCATTTAAATGAGCCATTTAAATTTACACACAAAATTAGAAGTTTGCCAATGACTTGAAACTTTGTGTGCAGTTCCAAAATATGGCCTAGTATTTATGTGCCAAATTTCATATTGAACAAAATTCATTTGGTAATAAAAAACTAAGAAACACAAAATAGAAAAAAGGAAAAGATTTACTGTGCAGGTCGTCCTTAAGTCTACAGTGAGGCCTAGCCCACCCCGGTGCCTTCTTCTTCCTCCTGTTCATAGGAGGCGCGATGGACGCCGTCGGCACGTCCATGGTGTGGATCTGTCACGGGGTAGCCATCCAGAGGCTCCCGGTTTTGGTCACCACTGGGGCGCCCCCACGTTTGAACGGGCTGGGTCGCTACCTGGCGGGACCCCGTGTCAGGAGCTTAATTAGCCCCTAACCCGACCACTAATCTCCACTGACACATGGGCCCATCCTGCTAATTAAATTAATTAATATATAATTTAGCTGATGAGTATGACTTGTGGGCCCCCAGTTAATTAAACATAAAAATAAACCCCAGTTAATCCTACTATCACTAATTACCGAGCCCACCTTCTAATTAACCTAATTAAGTTAAATTAATTCAATGTTAACCTAAACAGCCACTGACCAGTTTGACCAGTCAACCTTGACTGTTGACTACTGATTCAGCACTCAACTGGCCCCCCTTGTCAGTCTCTGTAGCCCTATGCTATTTAATTTCAAAATAATAATAAATTTAGAAATTCCCGCAATTATTTAAACTTTGGAAATTCATAGAAAATAATTTATAAGTATAATAAAAATAATTTATGTATGAAAATTAATCAGAAAAATATAACAAATCTGAATATGACATTTTCATGCATGACAAACCACTGTAACATAATGAACCATGACATTTTGCATCGGGGTCATTTAACAGAATAATATCTGGAGCTGGAAAAATATTTATATTTTCCCTCTTTTTTAAAATGCATAGTAATGCATTGGAGCAGATAATCAACACATATCGCCATGAGATGCATGTCTGTTGCATTTGCCTGCCCGTTATTTATCTGTTTCCCCTCTGCTTCCTTCTTAGTAGACTCCGAGATTGCCGCCGTCCCTCAGTACGAATACATTGCCGACGACCCGTCCTTCTCAGTAGAGCTTCCAAGCAAGCAAACCCCCTTGATCATTCTGATATCGCCCATTCTTTCCATCTACTTACATTAGAGAGTCGGTTCAGTTGGTGTTTTATTGGTACATCCTATTCTCATGCATAGCCTGTTTTTGTTAACTACTGTTACTATGGAAATGGCTATTTGAATAGTTTAATTTGTTCATTAGAGACTCAACTTAGTTTTGTTAACTACTGTTGGTACTTTACCCATTATCCCATTATGCTTAGTATATTTATGTTAGAGTCCCATCAGTGGCCCTACACCCTTGTCCGTTTGACATTCTATACTATCCGGCCGTGATCCCTTCAGGGGACGATCACAGAAATACTATATAGAATCACACCATACATGTTATGTTAAAGTCGGGTCAGATCGAAGAGCACCTGCGAGTGATTCACTGTGGTGGAACGACATGGTAGGTGGAGACCATCCAGAAAGAAGTGGGCCTGGACTCTGGTAGGTGTCTGTCATTATATAATAACAACACGCTTAACGAGATTTGGGTATTTTATTTGAGACTGCCTTTGGCATATACGCACTAACCGCCACGCGGGATAATGGTCATGGGCCCCTCGGCGTCGTCAGTTCCTCCCGGAAGCTCTATTAGATGTCACAGCTTAGCGGCACGCGCCCGGGTGAGCGTAGTACTGCCAACTGCTGATGCAGAGGTGGGCTTGGTCGCGACCGTCCACACAACATGCAGGAGAGCTTAGGGTGATCGGGCGACAACCCCTTCGCGCTAAGACTGTAGACCGGCGTGTTGACCTCTCTGGAGAGTCTAGGTAGGACTTTGGCGCGTCGATTGCCTGAGGTCGGGCATTACCCAGAAAAGTGTGTCCTGCCACATGGTAATCGAGAGTATTGGGTTATGTGGTGCACCCCTGCAGGGAAGTTAAACTACTCGAATAGCCTTGTCCACGGCGGTAACAAGATGACATGAAGTTGTATCCCAACCTCTTACAACTAAAGCTGGATATTTGGTTAAGTACACCAAGATAACAGACGGCAATACCCAGTGATTGCTTTCTCTCAGGGAAACGAGGAAAGGATCTCTGTGTAGGTTGTTGATATATATAAGTACAAGTTGGTATCATATACTCCAATCTCTTCTATTTCTGCAAGATGCTGGTAGTCTTCGTTAAGTTGAACTTCCCCCCTTATTTTGGCATTTCTGCTGTATAGCCCAAAGATATAACCTCGACGCTTTCCTTTGATACTGATGCTTATCTAGCGTAGTTATGGTGTAAGTCTTGTGAGTACTTGGATGAGTACTGATAGTTGCTTTCCTTTTCTTTTCATTCACCCGATTGCTGCAACAGCTAGTAAACCGCAGATTCATGTCATTCCAGAGTGCTTACTATGTGGAGGTTGAACTCGATGAGTAGTTCGGAGGTTCCAGGAAGGAGGCCTGCGCTTTTTCGATCTAGTGTCGTTTTAATGCTCAGCCTTCTTAAGGCAAACTTGTTTAACATCGTTAGTACCCAGACTTAACTTGCTATCTGTACTGAGGTATTATGGGTCCTCGTGACCCGGTTTGTAATATATGTTTAAATTTGTGTCGTAGAATTGTGTTGTGATATTAACATAGGTCACCGTTTATGATCGTGCATGATGCGTCTATGATTATTGCATGGTTATAAAAACCTACCTTCTTGTTGTATCTAAAAATTTGTAAAAGAGGTTAAAAAATTGGTAGTCACCTATTCACCACCCCCTCTAGTCGACCATACCAATCCTTTCACATACGACGCTGGATATGCTTTCCTTAGAGCATATGTATCCTGGTGCCTCAAACCGGTCTCAAACGTCCGAACAGGCGGACCGGTTACTGACCGGTCAAAAACAAAAACTCAATCGGGCGCCTCAAGCCAGCCTCAAACGCCCAGGCTGTCTGGCGCCTCTCATATCCATGCCAAATGTAGGGTGGATATGGGGAGACACGGGCATTCCCGGGCGTGTCCGCCACGTTAGCCTGGCTCACCACTGACCCCGCAAATATTCCCTCAGATGAACCCTAGACCTCAGTCAGCTTAGTCCACTCCAATCTCTCCGTTCCCTCCTATTCCCAATCCGTTCCCTCCTCATCCCAATCCGATACATGGCGGATGTCAGCAGCAACTCCGGCTCCGACGGCGATGACAGCTACGTCGATGTGGTCGCTCTCCGCATCGCATTTCCCTGCTCATGGCTAGATCGAGCTGTCGGAGCAGGAGGCGGCGGTGCAGGCGACGCCGAGGGTGTAGGAGAGGAGGCACACTAAGGAGCAGGAGCGCTTGCTCCAAAGGCTAGCCGGGGTGCAGATGGACTTATCAGACAACGAGTTGAACGTCAGCGACAGATATAGTTCCACCGATGACGAAGACCCTCCTGCGGCTGACACCGACACTGACAGCCAGAGCAGCACCACCGATCGCAAGGGTAAGGGGGCGGCGAGGAAATTATGATTTCCTCCGCCCTTTCCCATTTAATTTAGTTTTTTCATGTTTTTCAGTACTGTCCGGCCAATGAAAACTGTTTATTTTGGTTGTCCGAATGATCCTGTCTGTGAATTATTCGCAATTTATACAAGTTCATTGCTCGGGCGTTGATCTGTGTAGGTTAAATTTCGTGTGTTGCATGGTTATAAAGGACCAAATTTGAGATAAACGAATGCAGACGCACCAAAATGTGGAGTGTTCAATAAGTGCCCGTAGAGATGCGTCCACCCACGTTTGAGGGGCTGAATTTGATGACCGATGCTCTTACAGGCTTCTCTTGTTAGCGGAAACCATTGCTTAGTTTATGGCCTTGACTACATAAAATTGAGTGCTTGGATGTGCTTTTTGGCGGCATACTTGCTTCTCATGAGCAATCTTTGCCAATAATTGTAAGCGACGTTTGACGTGCTCATCTCATACTCTTGGGGTCTGTTTGCCCTTTTTTTTTTGGCATTTTCAACATTAGAATGCGTGCCATCGTGTTATCTGTTTCGAGGTTGGTTGGAGGCAGACGGGACAGAGAGGCGCCCCTGTTGTCACACATGCAGGCTTGCCATCTCACGTGCGCACCGAATGCATGGACGGATCTAGTCTAGCCTAACATGCTTGTCCTCCTCCCAACTAAATTATGGGCAACGTAGACGTGAGCGCAACCAGATTTCTGCCAGCACCGAGTTTCCTCTAACGTGTACCGTCCGGGTCGGCCTTGCACCATCATACATCTGTAGTCACCGCACTGTTGGCGCAGCAGGGGGCGACGCGTCCGGGTCTCCGGCCGGGGTGCTCGCACGCACATGCCGTCGCCGGGAGCGACCGGAACCGTGTCCGTCCGTCCGTCCGTGATGAGATGAGAGCTTGAATTGATTGCTGCATGTTACTACTAGCATCTAGGAGCAACTTCAACGGCATGACTCATTTCGTCCGCCGCCGTCCGTTTGGATCGACGCCGACAAAAAAATCGGCCCAACGCGCCGACTCAAACGGACGCGCGTCTGCTTGGAGTTCGCATGTCGACCCATTTCCGGCCCATTTTTGAGCCGGATTTGTGTCGGCGCGAACACGAGACGGACGCGCGCGCGACTACTCCTCTTCCTGAGCCCACCGGTCAGTGTCAGCCATCACCATTTTTCTTCATTTTTTCCCAAAAACACTCCCGCCCGCGCGCGCTCCCGCCCCCAACTAGCCATGGACGACGCCATCGACCTCGACCTCGACCTCGACGCCGCCGCCGGCCTCGCCTCCCTCGCCTCGTCCGGCGCCGCCGCCCCCTCCGGGAAAGGCAAGCCTCGTGCCCCGCGCAAGACCGCCGCCGCGACCAAGCCAAAGAAGGCGCTGACGCCCGAACAGCGGGTAAGGGAGTCGGCCAAGAGGAAGGGTCGGAGGCACGCCGCGGACGCGAGGGATGGGGCCGCCGCGCAGGCCGCCGTCGTCACCGCCGCGCAGCAAGAGGTCACCAACACCTGCGTCGCGGCGGCAACGAGGGAGGCGCTCTACATGCTAGGGTTAAACCCTAGCCATCACGACATCGTCCAAGCTGCCGTCGCCGCGGCCAGCACTGACTCGTCGGCGTTTCCTCGGATGATGCTGCCCGTCTCGCCCCGCGCGTCGGCTTGCAACACGATCCCCGGCTTCCACGTCTACCCGCAGGCCTCCCGCCTCTCCGAGGAGTGCTCGCCCGACGTGAGCCTGGTCGCGCCTTCCACGCCTGCGCCCGTGCCCATCGACCTCAACGCCACCCCGGTGGCCGGTGGCTCGTCATCCGGCGGCGTGAGGAAACGGGCGTGGCAGACGCCAACCGGCGTGCTCCCGGACGCCCGCAACCTTTTCGAGGAAATGTCGTCCGCCGCCGACGATGACTACATGCAGAACCTCATCTTCGAGGGCGGGGTGCCGGCCGCTGGCTGCGATCCCGACGAGACACAAAGCCAGGACGACCGCGGGGCGTTCAGGCCGGCCGCTGACTGTGATCCCGATCAGGCGGCCTTCATGCGTGATCAGGTCGGCATCGACCTGGACGGCTTCCCCCTCGACCACGAGTTCCCGGACGACTATGGGCTAGAGGAAGAGGACGAGTGCGACATCGAAGTGGAGCCTTTGTTCGAGGACGAGCTCGCCAACCAAGCTGTCGGTCCTAAGCCGAAGCGCAAGAGCAAGCGCACGAAGGCGTACACGGCGGCCGAGGACAAGCTTCTTTGCGAGTGTTGTTGGCGAGACATTGGACAAGACCCCAAGACGGGCTCCGAGCAAAAGCATTCAACCTTTTGGATTCGTGTCCACCGAGAGTTTCATTAGCGCAAGAAGTTTTTGCCTTACCAATTTGTGAGCACGCGCGGGTGGGTCTCCATTTCCAAGCGGTGGAGGGTGATCCAACAAAAGTGCAACAAGTTTTGCGCCACTCTTGAGAGCGTCAAGGCCCGTCCCGTGAGCGGCATCGGCATGCAAGACATGGTATGCTTGCAAGCCGCCCTCTTTTGTGTCATCAAGTTCATCCTTTGCATGCTCATTTGCATATCACTTGTCCATATGCTTGCATGAAAACATTTTGTAGGCATTTCAAGCTTTGGAGGCATTCAAGGTTCAACACAATGGCAAGTGCTTCAACCTCTCCCATTGCTATCGGGTCATTAAGGACGAGGAGAAGTTCAAGGCGCAATATGCCGCACTCAAGGCGCGTGGGGGGAAGAAAGCCGTGGAGGATGTTGGGGAGGGCGAGCTGGCATGGCCGCGGGGGAAGACTAACTCCAAGAAGGAGGACAAGTGAGATGCGGCCACCAACGCCTTGATTGCAAGCGTGGACGACATGATGAATAAGGACTCAAGGGAGGAGGAGCGCCGGCGTTTCAAGGCGGAGCAAATGGATGCTTTCATGGAGATCCAAAGGAGGAGGCTTGAGATGGACGCCGAGAAGCAAGCCAAGATGTTCGAGCTAGAGGCGGAGAAGCAAGCCAAGATGCTAGAGATCGAGGCCGTCAATGCCAAAACCAAGGCGAAAGAAGTGGCTCTCGCGAGCATGATGACCGGGGTGGAGATCATGCAGGTGGATCTCAACACCGTGTCGCCAAGAAAGAGGCCGTGGTTCGAGAAGATGCAGGCCGACATGCTCAAGTTCGACGACGAGTGATCTATGGTGGCGAGCGCCATCTTTTTTGTATGCCGGCAGGTGTGCCGGCATGACCACTGGAGCCGTGATGGCGTGGTCGAACCCAAGTCCCGTCATTTTTTATGTGCTGGCATGTGTGCCGGCCGGCTGGCGAGTGCGCCAGCATGAACTGTGGTGATATTTTCTGAAGCCGGCATTGTATGTCGGCACTGGCATGGTGCCGGCATGGGACATGGCCGCTGGCATGATCGGCCACGGGCCTTTTTTTTTTTTTAAATTTGAATGCGCACATGAAATGGGTCAGCGCGTTGAGCGCACTACCGACTCAAATGCAAAACGGGGCGGACGCAGGGCGGGCGGCCAACCCAAACGGACAAATACGCCGTCCGTTTGGATCGGCCCGTTGGAGTTGCTCTAATCGTCCCTGGAGAATCAAGAAAACAAAGCCTTCTCGTCCCTACCGGCCCGTCTGTCCGTCCATCATGACTACTTACTGCTATGGAGATCGTGGTTCCTTTTTCTCAGGCCTGCCCAATCACGAGGATTGACGGCAGCGCTAGTAACTGCAGGTACCTGTCTCCTCTCCCAGGACGGGATTGCTCCGAATTTTCATTTCTGAAAACAGCTAGTAATACATTGTACAACCACCGGCCTGGATCCTAGGATCAAAGCTAAACGAGAGGCGAGAATTCAAGATTTCGAGCGTTTTGTCGTAGTGTTGTGTGCGTCGCAAGAATGAGAATCATGTCGTGTGCCTCGTCGGACCTGGCGACGACACACCTGCGTTGTCCTCTTAGTGAAGACATTGCCTTTGTTTTTCTTTTGTCGATGATGATCTGATCTTGATTGGTTGGTGCGACCTGACATCAAGAAATGACAAAAAAAAAATCCTAGTCATGAACTTCAAAGACTAGATCTAGTGATGTCTACTTGAGGCCACTCTTTAGCGTTGCATTGAATGATTGAGACTTTGTGGTTCTGCCATTGCCCACTACTTTGTACTCTGATTGTATGTTTATGTCCTAGGATACTGAGGTCTGGATGTTTTAGCCTTTATTTTCAATAAGAGAAAATGACGCATGCTTTGATCCGAGCCGTCCGATCTGCGCTCAATCGAACGGCCGATGAGGATTACTCGTAAGGCAGTTAAGCTAGGCAAGATGGTAGCCGGCCTCTCCTAGCTAGGGCCTAGCTAGGACCTAACTCGTGACATGATCCATTAACAGGATGTTTCCTTCGATAATGGGCATCCATATGATAGGATGTGCTCTCCTAGGACCAACTCATGTCACTGCCACATGTGATGTATGTAGGACGCCCGGCCGAAACCCGGGGAGAGAGGTGTAAGAGCATCTCCAGCTGCGCCCCCAACATGGCCTTCCAGATGACTTTTCGGCCGCCGGTGCCGAAAAATCGGCCCAGTCGCGCTCCCAAGGGCCCATTTTTCGCCGGCTCGGGCCGAAATTGGCGCCGGCGGACCCAACCCGAACCCGGCGCGCTGGGGGCATTCGGGGGCGCCGGGCAAATCGTTTTTGGCGCGAAAGAGCCGCGGGCCCTCCTTGCCAGCGACTCGTCTCTCTTCTCGCCGCTTCGTCGTCCTCAACGCCTCGTTTCCCGCGGCGAATCAATGCCAAAGCTGCCGCGCGCTGCCGCGCCGGTCAGCCTCCTCCATTGATGCCTCACGGGTGGCGCAGTGAAGACCGGACGACGCGCGTCCCCTCGCCCGCCACGCGTGCACGCGGCGGCCACGCGTACGCGCGGCGCCTCCACCTATATAAGCCGACCCCCAGCGCACCAGTGACACGCACAGAGTCTCCACCGCCGACGCGCCATTTCTCCCCCTTTCCTCCTTCTCCTCTCGCCGTCTCCAGTTGAAAGCATGGCCGAGCGCTTCCCATGCGACGGCGCGGCGGCGAACTGCTTCGGCCGCCGCCACCTTCACGAAGACGAGGCTCGGCTCCTCTTCGAGGCCGAGTACGCGGTCCCGCCGGATATGCAGGTGCCCGGGGCGTGGAGAATCAGCGCCGGCGGGGTCCCGGTGCCACCGCCGTCCACCGGGGCGGCGCTGCGTGCCGAGATCGCGCGTATCCGCGCCTCCCTGCCGCGGGCGGCGAGGGAAGGTCCACGGTACGTCCCCGACAGCCCGCTCTGGGAACCCTACTTCCGCCGCCGCCACGCCGAGCAGCTCGAGGCCACCAACGGCGTCGTGCCCTCCGGAAGGCTCAACTCCGAAGGGCGGCGCCGATGGTGGGGCGTGCCCGGCCGCACGCTGGAGGTCGTCCTCGAGTACATCGAGGGCGGCAACACGCCGAGGCTGGAGTACCCCGCTCCCCCGTCCTTCTCTCGCCGACTTGGGAGCTTGTGGACGCCGAGGCGCATGGACCCCGGGGCGTCCTCCTCCTCGTCCGGCCGCTCGTCCGGCTCTCCCTGCCTCCGCCCCGTCAAGCCGGAGCCCCAGGACACGCCGGTCAGCCGGCGCACCCGCAGCTCCGGCGTCCGCATCGGTGACTCCACCCCCACCTCTGGCCGCCTCGTCCTCGTCAAGCCCAAGTCGGAGCCCGGCCTCCCCCCGGAGTACGAGGAGATAGCCCGGCGCGGCTTCTCCGACGAGGACTCCCTACAGTGGGCGCGGGACGACTACCTCCGCGACGAGATGGTCCGGCAGCGCCGGGCCCTGGAGGAGATAGCCGCCTGCAAACGTGGGCGCGAGGACGAGCACGGTGTCGTGATCCTCGACAGCGACGACGACGAGGACGCCCCCGGACCGTCCAACCCGCCGCGCCAACCGGGGAAGGGTTGCAGCAGGGACGGCGGCCGCGGAGGAGGCGACGGCGACGACTACACGCAGTTCTACAGCCTCCTCGGCATGTAGAACTGCAAGGGCGGCGGGCGGCGAGGAGCGGCGAGGGAGACGGCGGCCTAGTAGCGTTTTTTTTTCTTTTTTTGTAATATTTTAAATATGTATGAACTCGCCGAAGTTTGGTTGAAGTTGCGCCGTGTTTGTGCCGCATTTTAAATATTAAAAAAAAAGTGGGCACCGTGACTGGGGTATCACGCCCCCAGCACGCGGTTTGCGCCGGTGCGCCCCGGGGGCGATTTTTAGCGCCTCCTGAGGAGCCAACGGCTAGAGATGCTCTAACAGCCGAGGGTTATGTGGGGATGCATCCAACACAACACTAGGCACACTAGACGAGGATGCTTCTTTCTCACGCCGGTCTGCGTCTACGACGAGCAGCAGCTGCCGCTACAGGAGCAGCCGGCCGGACCATGTCATGCAATGCATGGGAGATGGGACCGGTGCGCTGACAATCGGTCACCCCTCATCACCACCCTGTGTCGGCGTCGGCAGCGTACGTTGCAAGCACCAAGCATCCGAGCAGTAGCAACGTGCTTCCGGTCAAGAGCTTTGCGCCCGAGATCTGCAGCTACTCAAGCTTTCGTCAACACTCTGGAAGAGGATCATGTGCGTCGTCATAGCCACTTAGCCAGACACTCGCAGGTGCCGGTTAGTGTAAACGGTGGCACTGAAATCTTCTCCGCTGGGAGGAAAACTCGTCAGCAAGGTTGAATCACAGGAGCTCCTCTAGCTGGCTGAGAGAGAACATGGTTCTGTCGAGAGAGGTCCGGTCCGGCGTACGCTTTATTTTCCTCGTGTTGGACCGTGAGGTGCTGTGCTGCAGAGATCGATCGACCAAACCACCAGGCCAGGACTGGTAGGTGTATATAGGTAGATATATCTAGTGTGTGTTGGTCGATGGACAGCGACGCCCCTTGTACCTGCGTGAACCCGTAATTCAAACCGGCGTGGTAGCCGTCTCCACCGTGGTGCAGTGCACCCTCACCAAATTATAGACCCGTCGTTGCCAGTCTCTTCAGCCAGCGTACGTACGTTCAGCAGATCGACTACATGTCGCACGCACACGCACTGTTCGAGATCGACATGGTAGATAGATCGAGAAAATGCAAGGATCGTCTAACAATTAACATGAATAATCATAGACAGAAAAAGCCAGTTCGTCAACGTAGAAGAATCAGTGCAATAATTCGGAGCATACACGATCCATCAACGAACTATACATGGTCCATGGACACACTAGACATGATCCAGCAACAAACTATGTGCATGCATGCATGAACGAATGATGAAGTGATTAATAACCTACATTGCACGGTGTGGTGCCGCCTGCCCCCCTGGCCCCAAAGGCCATTCGATGGCATATGCCGGCCGGTCAGCCGGCGCATGTGACCCCCCATCATCTCACCACGCTGCCTTGCAAGAGATGTGAAGCTAGCTAGGTTTTCCTGCGTTGATCTCCTTCGTCCCTGGTCGACCACCACCATGATTGCTCCATTAACTCCCTTGTGTATTTTGCACTTGCAAGTTAGCAGTTAAGCCATGTTGGTGGACCGGCCGGCCAGCACGGGGTAGCTTGCTCCCTTCGCCCACACACAACACCCAGCAGCACTTTTCCCTCAAGCTGGACCTAAGAGTATCTACAGCCGGACCTCTCAAACTCGTCTCATACGTTCGGGCGGGCGGACCGGTCACTGACCGGTCATGTTTTAACGACCCAGACGGACGTCTCAAATGCCAGGCCTGATCGGCACCCCCCATATCCAGCCCAAATATGGTGCCGATATGAAGGCGTCCGGGCACACCCGCCACGTCGGACTGACGAAGGGGTCCCAGCCGGAAACACCCTCAAACCCGGCGATTTGAAGCTCATCTCCTCCGTCGGACCGGTGGCGCCGCGTGGCGCAGCTCCGGCGGGCCGCGTAGTGCATTTCCCGGTTATTTAAGTCGACCGGCGGCACCGAAACCCTACCATCCATCCACATTTTCCTCCTCCTGTCTGCCGCCGCCGCCACTTTCCACTCCACCCGTCCACCTAGTAGCCATGCCCCCATGCCGCCGGGTGAGGAGCGAGCCCTTTATGACGCCGGAGCGCCGGTTTGAGCTCCTTGAGCCGGAGCCCTCCTACCCGCCCGTCCAGCAGGCGCCGGGCACCCTCGCCGTGGACATCTCCGACGACGAAGAGTAGCTAGGGTAGTACGTAGGATTTCTTTTTGCATGGTTTGTATGGATCTAGGGGATGAAATTTGACAGAGGTGGATGCAAAGTGTCTAATTTGAGGCGTGACCGGTCAGTGCCCGCGGACCTTTGAGGGACCGGATTTGCAAAGTCCGGCTGTCGATGCTCTAAGCTAAGAGCATTTACAACCGGACTCCTCAAATGCTCTCCATACTTAGGGGCCGATCGGCATCCTGCATGTCCAACCCATATCTGGGACGGATATGAGAAGGCCCGGACGCGGCCGGGCGGGTCCATCACTTCAGATCCGGCTCACACGGGCCCACCCCGACCCATATATATTTGTTCCCATCTGCATCCCGGGCAAAACCCTAGTCACTCCACCCCAAGATTCGTTCCGGCGATCTTCGGCCTTCTTCGACATGACGTGCAACGGATCCGACTCCAAACTCTTCTTATCCGACGACTGAGACCTCGTCTCATGCGGGGCCGAGGAGGAGATGGCCATCTACATGGCTCTCCGTTGTTCCCGGGAGGAGTCCGTCTGACCGCAGTTGAACTCCATTCATCGGGTATCCATTGCGTCCGCCAAAATGACGCTTGGATCCACCAGAGCTGGTGGCTCGAGGCGGGTGACCGTGGCCTTGCCGGACGCGGTACGGTCCATCTAGCGGCGCCCCTACCCGAGGGTGGCGGTGCAACCCCTTTGGTTGCACGCCCTCCCCACAACGCTGGGCTCTAAGTCGGAGATAAACGCTTGTGTCCTGTCCGCTGCAGATGGGAGGCGTGCTCGATGTGCAAGGCAGAGGACACGAGAGGCCATGGTAGGCCTTGAGCGGACGTTGCGGAGGCAAAGTAGCACAACACCTCGTGCCCCATGTGGGTCGGTCCGTGTCCTATGTCCCACTCTTCCCCGCCGGTGACCGGACCTTCACTTTGCGGGTCTCACGGACGTCGGACATGGGCACACAAGGGTACAGCAAGGACGTGGACGCGAGCGCCGACTAAGATTTAGACTAGGTTTTACATACATGTAACTATATGGATTTCACGATTTGCTAATGAGATATCCATGGGGAAGCGGACATCTAAGGAGTGTTCAGTCAGTTTTCGAGGACGCGCCCGAGCGCGACCGCGAGCGTTTAGGAGGCCGATTAGCTAGGATGCTCTAAGCTAGCCGCTTTGGCTGGGTTAGCAAGGAAGATGAGTAATTGGGCAGCAACTGCTGGTACATACTGCTTTGCATGTTCTTGACTCGACTTGATTGGGGTTGGGGGTGGGGCCCTGCCCCCTCACCCTTTCTTCTTAGGACTAAATTTGTGGTTGGGTGGCGCCATTGGAGTACAAAACCCGACCAACCCCTCCTCACTTTTGGACTTGATGCGTGTCCTTGGCCGGTCTCGCATGCACCATGCAGGCAGGCGGATGCTAGCTAGCCCACATCTCATTTCTGGTACCTCTTTGGCACCTTGCAGGTGGTTGAAACTTTTTACTTTTTGGGGTACTACTTATGTGGTTGTGTTTAGCTTTTAGAAGAAGAAATGGGTGAGAGGAAAGATGAGCAAATTCTGAGGCATTGCTTTAGTATCGGTGCAAGTCTTGTTTTTCCAAGAGTGGAGACATGTATAGGAGTGTAGACCTGGTTTGGAAACTCTTGTATAGCAACATAACGTCACTTGATTCATCAAAAACATAAACTTTGTTGCCTCAAGAATTCAAGGAATCTCAAGGAATTTCTTGACTAAATGATGTACTGAATGAACTTCATAAGGGCATCTCCAACGACGACCATCAAACCGTCGGCAACCATCAGCCCACACGGTCTGGGCGTTGTTGTGCCATCCAATGCGGTCCTGTATCGGTCCACGGGGCGGTCCAGACTCACTTTATCCCGCAAACCGGAGACAAATGAGCGGGGGAGGGGGGGCTTTGCGGGCGTCCGGACAGCACCCATGCCCGCTTCTGACCACCCTAGCTCACCCAAACTCCCTACTATCTCGCCCGCGCGCTTCCCGCCCCACGCCAGCTGTCCGCATTCATGTCGGTGTGGAGCGTCTGCTCCACACTGAAGCCCGCTGAGAGAGGACGCAACCTCTCACTGCCTCCGCCATTGAAGCGGAGCGCCGGCAAGAGGCGTTGCCCGCTGCCTGCCCGGCTGAACACGCCTCCTCGACGCATTCAACGGCTCGATTAAACTCGCGCGTGTGCTGAGAAACCTACTCTGGCCACACATCTGTTCACAAGCGGGTCAGCATTAACCACAACGTCGGGCAAGCTCCTCCCGTTAGCTGGCTATTTAAAGGCTAGACGTCGGGCAAAATCGCACCACTCCGCCGCTCCCCATCTCCTCCTTTCACCATTTTCTCCACCGTTTCAATGGCATCCGATGAGCATGAAGAGCAGTTCTCCAGCACAAAAGCCGGCTGGGTGGCCCACCGAGCCCGCCGGAGACGAGCCAGGCAGTCACTGCTCCACCTCTCTCGCCTACCCCGACGGAGCATGTTGCCGCTCAAAGCCGGCGCGTGCTTGAGCCACTCGTCGCTCAAAGCCAGCTCGAGGAGGAGTGGCAAGTTGCTCCAGGCAGGCACGCGGAGGAGCACAACGGAATGGTCATCTTGGCTGCCATGGACGAGGCCAGACACCGTGCCATCCGCTGTCAACATTGCCGGCACCGCGCCCGGTCGGTGGAGAAACACGCGGAGATCCACGAGTTAGTGGCCAGCGCGTCCGCGCCCGCCGCCGCTGCCAACATCGAGGGAAAGTAGAACATGAGATGCCGCCGCCGCTTGGGTCCCAGGAAGGCCAGGACACCCGCCTCGGTTTCAGGGAAGCGGAGTAGCTTTCCCCTCCGCCCGAAGCGCCCTCTTTGCCACTCCAATGAGCGGCGCAACCGGACATAGGGAAGATATGGAGGAAGAATATACCTCCGGGGCTCCCGGCAGGACATGAGAAGACAAAGGGATCCGCTGCGGCCAGCAATAGACTAGTGTAGTGTATTCGTGTCGTGCGAATGGAGCTCCGTGCGATCATACGTGCACGTAGTTTTACCTTTTTAGTTACAATATGTACAAAATGTAAATGTTTTTGTCCGGTTTGTATGAAATTCGTCGTGTTTGCATGTATTTCGTCCGATTGGTTCAAAGAGTGGTTCAAATGTATGCGGAAAGCGTTGGATAGCCGCCTTCCGTATCCGTGTCCGTAGACTGGTCTCCCATTGTCCGCAGATGGATGCGGAGGAAAATTTGCCGGCTCGCCATTGGAGATGCCCTAAGAACTCTTAACGTTTAGAGGTTTTCGACAAACTATAACTGGAATTTCTACTACTCCCTCCGATCTATAGTCAAGTTGTACTAAAGCAACGATAATTAATATGGATCGGAGGAACATATTTTTTCTTGACTCCAAATCATCTATGTAGAGTTTGACCACAGTGACAAACATTCTGCGACAAGATCTAAACCTGCAATCTAAGCAACCACGCGCCAGTGAGAGTGCTTTCGTGTGTTCTAATCCACCATCGGCATGGTAACCCCACATTCATGTGTGCCATGGCAGAGAACACTGGCTGATTTGCTAGTAGTTCATCAGCAGCCGGCGTGGCGTGGTTAAAGGCGTTGCAGCCTTTTTGGCACTCGCACCAACTCACGAGAGTAATAACTGGAGTACTACCCCAAGCAGCAGGCATGCCATTGATGTGACATGGTGTGATAGCTAGCACCAGCCCGTAGTCCCGTACTAGATATAGCTCCTGCTACTAATGCGTAGACGATGCTCGGAAGCAAACCAAAATGCTTTGCATACGTTTGTTGGGTCCTGCAGCTACACTCATGTTTCGTGCATGAACGACCCTACAAAATTTGTAGGTTAGGTGACTGTTAGCAGGTGTTGCAAATTGCACCCATGCTATACTGCTATGCATCAGCTTTGAGTTAGTTGAGCCACTCTCTCATTTTTTCTTGGAAAATTTTAGAAGGAATAAAACAGCACCTTAACAATCACGTGATAGCCCCATTATGGAGAAAATGGGCAACTTATCCGCTTGGTTGGCCTTACTAATTAATCAGCAAACTGCCTAAGCTCCCAGGACGAAGAATTTCTTTCTCCCTCTGAGGAGCAACCCCTTCCCTTTTTGAAATGCTTTTCCCCAAGATTAAGCTAGCTCATTTTCCTCTCATGCACCGGCACTGTACATCCACAACATAAAACGGGAACAATGGCAGCCATCTAGTACTGCCAAGAAACCTCTACACTGTCCTGATCGCCTCCATAACAATGTGTCCCCATAACAAAAGCAGCGTGCATCAGATCCTCTTTGGCCGTGGCAAAGATTGATTATTAGTAGCATTGATTCTGTCATGTTGCTTTCAAACCCTTAGATCTATTCGTGCTCTTGCATGCGACAAAAGTACAGATCTTGACATCTCCTTAACTTAACCCTGAGTTTTCTCACATGCGCTGCTTTCTCTTTCACTGTTTGCTACTGGCTGTTAGTGTTAGGTCTAGCCGGCCGGTCGGCCGGCCAGCTGCTGGTAAGTCAGTAAGTGGTCCTTGGCGAAGCATGCAGACGGAGTAAACGCCCACTTACTACACTTTAGTCCCCAATGGCTTTGACAACACGCTTGTTGGTACATTTGAGGGGTCGGTCATCTCATCTCTTTCCATGCATGAGTAAATAATAGCTTGGATTATCATCACCATTTCTTCGCAGTGTTTGGATGGTCACTGTAACAGACCTTTTTGGGCCATCATAGCCACATATATAAGCATAAAATCTATACCTACTAATAAATAAAGCTACTTAGAACCAACCCGTGGTTAGATGGTTAGGAGCACACAGTAGTATCCCTAGCACACCAGAGTTCAAGTACTAAACTTGACATTGGTGACGTTCCCATCGATTACGAATGTTTCTGTGGCAGTTTCGTCAATTTAAGATATTGTGCCAGTTCAGTTTCTCGGAAATGCAGGAGTAGGATGTGCGTGCGTGCGTTCATAGGGCCGAGTCTATGCGCGTATATATGCACGTCTGCGTTTGTACTGTGTTTCAAGAAATAAATAATATAAAGCTGCTAATAAAGGGAGGTACATTTTTCTGAATATTTCTTATGTTTATCATTAGAAATATTTTCTTCCATACTTATCTGAGGTGGTACTAATTTTTTTATCCATTCATGCATAAATAAATTTTTGGGCTGGGCCTCCAATTCATGCAGTCAAGGGGCCAACCCCGCATCTTTTTTTCCCTTCAATTGGGCCGTAGAGAGTCACTCCCCTACGTGGGCCGCGGGGCTTGCTCCACATCTTTTTTTTTCCTCGATTGCGCCACATGAAAATAAAGAAATGCTACTTGAAAAGAGACTATGGCCACGCTAACTGATAAGTCCATTTTACATCATGTTTTTCTACAGTCATTTACAATGTTTTTGGTCATTATTTCACTTTATGATGCAATTCTAATGCCTTTTCTCTCTTAATTTGCAAGATCTACATGAACAGGGAAATTACCGGCAGCTGGAATTTTGGACCTAAAATAGCTACAACAGAGATTGCTATTCTACGAAGGTCCAAATGACCTAAAACTTTACGAAGATGTTTTGTTGAATATATAAAAATACTGGAATGAAGAACCACCATAGGGGGGCTACCTCCTGCTCACAGGTCAACAGGGCGTGCCCTGATGCCTTGTGGGTCCCACAGCAGGCCTCTGGTGCCCTCCTTCTGCTATATGAGGCATTTTTCCCTAGAAAAAAGAATAAGGGAAAGACTTTCGGGATGAAGCGTCGCCATCTCGAGGCGGAACCTGGGCAAGATCACTTTTGCTCTCCGGCAGAGCAATTCCGCTGGGGATACTTCCCTCCAGGAGGGGGGAATCGAAGCCATCGACATCACCAATGATCATCTAACCATGGGAGGACCAATCTTCATCAACATATTCACCAGCACCATCTCCTCTCAAACCCTAGTTCATCTCTTGTATTCAATCTTTGTCCCAAAACCTCAGATTGGTACTTGTGGGTTGCTAGTAGTGCTGATTACACCTTGTAGTTGATGCTAGTGGGTTTATTTGATGGAAAATTATATGTTCAGGTCCTTAAGAATATGCTATACACCTCTGATCTTAAACATGAATATGATTTGTGAGTAGTTACTTTTGTTCTTGAGAACGTGAGAGAAGTCTTGTTATAAGTAATCACGTGAAGTTGGTATTCGTTCGATATTTTGATGATATGTATGCTGTTCTTCCTTTAGTGGTGTCATGTGAACGTCGACTAAATGACACTTCACCATACTTGGGCCTAAGGGAAGGCATTGCGGAGTAATAAGTAGATGATGGGTTGCGAGAGTGACAGAAGCTTAAACCCTAGTTTATGTGTTATTCCGTAAGGGATGATTTGGATCAATATGTTTTATGCTATGGTTAGATTTATCTTAATTATTCTTTCGTAGTTGCAGATGCTTGCACGAGGGAGTAATCATAATAGGGTTGTTTATTCAAGTAAGAACAACACCATAGTACCAGTCCATCCACATATCAAATTAGCGAACACGAATCAACTAAACATGATAAACGTGACTAGATGAGAATTTGCATGTGTCCTCGAGAACGCTTTGCTCATTAAAAGAAGTACTTCAGGCTTGTCCTTTGCTATAAAAAGGATTGGGCCACCTCACTGCACGCTTGCTACTATTGTCACTTGTTACTTGTTACGAATTATCTTGCTACCAAACTACTTGTTGCCCGCTACTTTCAGTATTTGCAGAGAATACCTTATTGAAAACCACTTGTCATTTTCTTCTACTCCTCGTTGGGTTCAACACTCATACTTATCGAAAGGACTACGATTGATCACGTATACTTGTGGGTCATCACTAACCACCCCGTCCAGCTGATGTTTGTTGCCCAAAGGAAGAAATTTCTTTTATTTGAATGTTTTTATATAGTAACGAGGCTAGGGCAATGCAGCCATATTTGACTACCTCAATCACAAAGTCTGAGTAGGCCGACTTCAATTACATAACGCATGCGTTGGGCCTCTACCGGTCCTGAAAAAACCACCAACTGAATAAGTTGGCTCTTCCTATTATCATTAAATAGTATGGCATCGCCCCCTTAAAATCAAAACCACCAATTTCTATACGTCTTGGAGTTACCTGTTATATCAATCAACTCAATAACTTGGCTTGGGAATCAATAAGCGGAGGATGAGGATGATAACATGAGAAGAAGAGAGTGAGTCCCACTAAAGGAAGGAATATGCTATCATATGTGGGCTAATTAAGCGATGCGCAATTAAATGGCCTACTGCATAATTAAAGGAGGTTGCATGTTGTGTATGTTGGGATTCGGCAAGTGGTGGGTAACTAAACGGAGATGGGCGGAAGAGTGTATTGATGATGCAAAGAAGCTCGTTGTCTAGGGTACTAGAGGATCTCTCTGAGGTAGAGAAGGAGGATAGTAGGGTGGGCTAGACGGAAATAAGTGGACGCATGAGACGAGTAATAATGTCTCCCGTTGCAATGCTCGAGCATTTGTGCTAGTAAAAAAATGTAGGATTGCAATGTCGCGAGAGCTGTTTTTTCCAAGCAGAGATATCCACCTGAGTTGGGAAACTCTATCACTTCACTTTGTCTTGCCTTCTCTAGGTTCTCTGGAAAAAAAGAGTAGATGCTTGAGATTGAGAAGATTCTAGCTGGTGGGCGATCTCTCGAAAAAGGTCTTTACTTGTCATTTACAAAAATATTTTATCCTTCCACTTGGGTCAAAATGAATTTTACCATCCAAAATAAACAGTAGATGTAGTTTACGCAACCCCATTTGGCTTATCTTATCTTACTTTCCTAATTGTTACAAGTCATGTATCTGGTCACTCGATTTGAGTGTATCAAATGGACTAGGCTCATTGGGGCGCAAGGTTTCCGAGACGAGACGCATGGGGGATGCTAATTCCGATCGGTAACAAGCGCCCTTTATTCTCAATCACGACTTCTCCTTGGTCTGTCTCACATTCCACCTCAAGAACTACCACTAGTGGTTGGGAATTGCATTCGTTGTGATATCTCAAGGAGAATATGGTGGCCTTTATGGCAACACCTATCCCTCCCACGGTGACTAGCTTTCCTCCAAGAAAGTGAACAGATGGATACATCCACGTCTCGAGAGTCTTTGTTATCCCTAACCCTAATTCTTTACTTGTGGTTTTATTTGACCACTTCACCTTGCATTCACTATAACTTGTTGAACACATTATATTTATTGTTTATCTCACTGTAGCAATTGTAAGGCTCACCTTTATATTCGCATTGCCTGAACTTGCTAATAAGAAAGTAAAATTGTAAATGTACCTATTCAACCCCCGTCCTCTAGGTCTATCTCAATCCTTTCAGTAAAGTTGACTACCACTAGTATGTAGAACAGTGTGGAGCCCATGAAACCTTCTACTTTTTCAATGCATGAACTGGTGCTACTTTGAAGAACTTATGATTCTACTTCTTTATGCGGTGCTACTTTGAAGCAATTCTTTCGTGCATAATAAAAATTAAAAATGGTTTTGCTCTTTCTCTCTCTTTCTCTCATTTTTTGTATCTCATTGATACATCTTTTTTTAATTCTCTCATGTAGGAGCAACACCTTACAATGATAATCAATACACATCTCTTACTTCAACTGAATGTGAACATAGCCCAAATTATGAAAATGATGGCAGTTGATCCAGGGGGTTCTTATCATCCAACATGTATTGGTACTTCACCATTTACCATCATGCAACTAAACAATATTTGATTAACCTAAAATTTCCATCAAGTACCAAAAGTTATGAATTTTAAATCCTAATTCTGCTTTAGTTAAGCCACATTAGAAGTTATGCAAGTTCTTATGACATAAGCACTAAACTTTAGCACATAACCCATCGATAAAAATCAAGTCCATACCAATTATGTTCTAACTCTCTAACAAATTCTTTCCTACTTATAAAGGTTGGAGTTAGCGGCGAGTTCATATGTGGGACCAGCAGCCTTCATCAATAAAAAATACACTCTTATCCACATGTGTGACCAACAACCACTACAAAAAAAGACACATCTGTGACAATTTGGGCCGAACGAAAATCTTTTCTGTCATACTTATGACACTTCTATGACGATAATTGTGACAAAACCCGGTATCATCATAGATGTGGTGGGGTCCTACTTCTATGACAAAAAAGCATGACAGAAAATGGGCTTTTCGTCCTGGACGGGCCGGAGACGCAGTTGCATGACATTCTTTGGGCCGTCCATGACGGAAAAAACCGTGGTAGAAGCGAGGGCGCGGAAAATATCGGGGAGTCCTCGGTTACGGTGGGTGGTCGGGGGCCGAGCGATGCACGTTTCTCTCGTACGTACGCGCGTGTGTGCGAGGCGTTGGGCTCTAACTGAACCCGAGCGAGGCATTGGGCTCTAACTGAACCCGAGCGAGGCATTGGGCTCTAACTGAACCCGAGCGATTGCACTGCAGGCTACGCATTACTCAACCCGAGCGATCGATCGATGGCTGTTAATTGAACCCGATCGAGCGATTCCTTCGCTACTGCTGCTAACTGAAGCCGATCGATGATGCCTCTGGATGAACAGTGAGCGTTGCTGGGGGGGGGGGGGTTGGATGAACAGTTCCCGGTGGGGGTGGATGAACAGGACCCCGTGGCGTTGCCTCTGGGTGAACAGTGAGCGTTGCTGGGGGGTTTGGATGAACAGTTCCCGGTGGGGGTGGATGAACAGGACCCCGATCGTTCGAGCCGGTTGGGGCTAGATGAACAGGACCCCGTGGAGGGCAGGATGAATAGGACCACCCCGTGGAGGGCAGGATGAACAGTAGACGGTGGAGGGCTGGATGAACAGTAGCCCATGGAGGGGTGGTTGAACAGGAGCCCGTGGAGAGGGTTGGTTGAACAGTAGCCGGTGGAGTAGCACGTGGTGGAGGCTGGATGAACAGGAGCCCGTGGATGAACAGTCGCAGGTGGAGGCTGGAGGAGGTCGACGGTGGATGAACAGTAGCCCGTGGAGGTTGGAGGGGGTCGACGGTGGAGATGAACAGTATCCCGTGGAGTCCCGTTTTGCGGTACGCCACACCCCTCCCGATGAACAGGACCCCCGTTTCGACCATACCGCTCCAATACAAGTCCGTTTCCTCCGTTTTGCGGTACGCCACACCGCTCCCGATCAACAGGACCCCATTTCGACCGTAGGAGGTCAGTTTCCTCCGTTTTGCGGTACGCCAGACCCCTCCCGATGAACAAGATCCCGTTTCGAACGTGGCCGGTCGAACACAAGGCCGTTTCCTCTGTTCTGCGGTATGCCAGGCCTCGGTTCCATCGGCTATTCCGTCCAAGCCCTCCCGATGAACACGACGACGCATTCCGTTCCGACCCAACCGGTTGGCTCCCCATGAACACGACGACGACACTGTTTCTCCGTTCCGACCCAGCCATGTACACGAGCCCTGGCCGTACGTATGCGCGAGTAGGTGTTCGAGACCCTGCCCGTATGTACGTACGTGGCCGTATTTTTATTTCTTGCACCCTGGCCGTTGTACGTATGTGTACATGCTACGTGCGCGTCTGTACTACGACACGTGCGCGCCTCTACAACGACCAGTATGTACGTACACGTTCGCGACCAGAATGACAATGCTACGTACGCTTCGACCAGGTGGGTCCCGACTGTCAGGCACTTCCTTGCCTGCGAAGATGTAGCTGGTGGGTCCCAGCAGTAAGGGGGCGAATCGTTTTTTTTGCCCGGACGCACTTCCTTGCGTGCGAAGATGTAGCTGGTGGGTCCCAGCAGTCAGGGAGAAATGTTTTTTTGCGAAATACGGTGGCCCGTCCAGTGGGTCCCTGCTGTCAGGTGGAGGAATAACTATTTTGCGCGTAATAAGGAAGCACTTCCTTGCTGCGGCCGTGGACCCAGCTGTCAGCCTCTCCACGTACAGTCCACGTCAGATGAAAGCCGTTCCTTGACCACGTTGACCACGCCGCGCCGAGAGCACCAGGGCGGTGGACGACGGCGAGGCCTAGGAAGGGGACGATGCGGAGCCGGGGATAACGTGGCAGTGGATGCCCACGCGTAGAGGAGTATGAGGGTTCACTGGTTCGCTGCGGTGTGAGGCTACTGTCGTCGCAGAATAACAGGGGTTGTGGGTGAGTAGAGGGATGGCCTGGCCAGCGGTGGGAGTAGTAGGGGCGGTGAGGCCTCCGCCGCATCACAGCCAGCCACGGGAGGCAGGAGCACGAGGCACGACCAGCGCTGGTTTGGGCGGCTGGAGCAAGAAGACCAGAGGTTGAAGAAGCACTACGGCCGTTGAATGGACATCGTACGGTCACTAGAGCTAGAATTGTTTATATTGACTAAGTTGACAAAGCACTCCGTCCCCGTCAACTTAGTAGGCCCACAAGTCAGCCTCCCACCAAGGTGGGTCCCAACCAGTAGGGGGAGTATTCATTTTTTTGTGCGTAATAAGGAGGCACTTCTGGTGGGTCCGAGCTGACTGCGGGGGGAACTTTTTTTCGCGCAATACTGTGGCCCGTGCGGTGGGTCCTAGCAGTCAGGGGGGAAACGTTTTTTCGTGGAATACGGTGGCCAGTCCGGTGGGTCCCTGCTATCAGGTGGAGGAATCATTATTTTCCGCATAATAAGGAGGCACTTCCTTGCTGTCGTCGTGGACCCAGCTATCAGCCTCTCCACCTACAGTCCACATCCGATGGAAGTCGTTCCTTGACCACGTTGACCACGCCGCGCCGAGAGCACTAGGGCGATGGACGATGGCGAGGCCTAGGCAGGAGCACGCGGCATGACCAGCGCTGCTTTGGGCAGCTGGAGCAAGAAGACCAGAGGTTGAAGAAGCACTACGGCCGTTGGATGGACATCGTACGGTCACTGAAGCTAGAATCGTTTATACTGACTAAGTTGACAAAGCCCTTGGTACGCGTCAACTTAGTAGGCCCACAGGTCAGCCTCCGAAACGGTGCGCCCCAGATGTCAGGGGGAGGAATCATTTTTTGGGCGGCTGAAGCAAGAATATCCGAGATTGAAGAAGAAGCACGACATCCAACGGCCACAACTGCCAGAACCGTGTGTTGTTGACTAAGCCTTGCATACGCGTCAACTTAGTTTTTTAGGGGACGCATCAACTTAGAAGGCCCACAAATGTGTGGCAGAGAACATATAGCCCATTTGCGATTTGTAAGAATGTACAGCCCATTTTTTAATTCTAATGGAATTTACTACAACCCATTTACAGTTTGTTAAAAGTACAGCCCATTTTCTGGCTAAGACAACGATTAATAATTTCAACCAACCGCTCAAAACAGAATTAAAAAAAAATCCCATATTTTTATGGGATCGCAAATATTTTTATCCGAAATTTCTAGTCAGATTAAATATAATTTCAAAATAAAGTTGTATTACGTTAAAATCCAACGAAATATTGCGCGCGCAACAAGTAATGAAATTAAAATTTTCAAATTCCAAAAATAATATATTTTTTAAACTAATTACGCGTTTGGTGCATCTTGTTATAGTTACTGTCCAGTTATTATAATTACATCCCATTTATTATTTCTTAAAGACCATTTTCTTGTGAAGCCTAATGCATACCTCCTAGGAAAGTTTGCAGCCCAGCGGGGCGGAGAATAGCAAGTTGACCCGGCTATTGTGTACAACTGTCGGCCCAGTTGCATTGCTGATGTTGAAAAAAGGCATGTGTAGTACAGTACAACCTAACATGGCTACTCAGCCCACATTCAGCGACGCCGGAAAGGCCCAAACACTAGTGCAGAACCGGGCTTTACCGCCGGTTCATAAGGGCCTTTAGTGTCGGTTCTGCAACCGGCACTAAAGAGTGGAGACTAAAGGCCCCCCCCTTTACTACCGGTTCGGCACGAACCGGCGCTAAAGTGCCACCACGTGGCACGAGTCAGGCCCGGGTGACGGTAGACCATTAGTACCGGTTGGTAGCACCAACCGGTACTAAATGTTTTGGGGGGGGGGTTGGTTTTAATTTTTATTTTTCCATTAATTTTGTGTTTTCCATTTAATTCTTTTTTGTTTGCTGGTATTTTACGATACTACATATTGTACACGTTATGCATATATATACATAGATTTTCTCGTAGAACCGATCATATATATATATATATATATATATATATATATATATAATCGAATGTCTCACAACCACCATTAATTATTCACACATACACATGTATATATATACAATTTCTCCTACATGTTGCCTTGGTGCCTTCGGAGCATGATGACAAGTGGTTCATGGGGGCGGTAGCGGGTAATAGTATTCTCCTTTGGGATCTATGACCTGGTCGAGCAAAAATCCCGCTATTTCCTCTTGAAGTGCTCGTATGCGCTCCTCTGGTAGGAGCTAGTCCCGCACCTCTTTGAACTGTTAAGAAGGAGATCAATATGCATGTGTATTAGTTGTGTGACTAGATATCGACAATCATGTAAGATTTGTGAATAGTGTTCTGGCAAACGTACCAGTCCTGTCTATCAGATCTGCTCCTTTCGGACGCCATCATGTGAATGTTCTCGCAAACGTAGAATGCACACACTTCAGTCCCCGACGCCTGCTTCAGGGCCTTTACGAGAATAGAATTTAATCAGATAATAATTAATCAAGCATGTTAATTAATTAATGGTATTGAAACAAGAACTAAAGAGATGGTAGCTGGCTAGCTAGTACTACTTAATTACTTACCTTGGGTCGATAACAACATAGCTTTTGTCGCCATTTTTCTGGAGTCATCTTGATGTACTTTGCCCAAGCCCTGCCCGCCGGCAAAGAAAATTAATAAAGGGGTTATTAAAAATAGTTCATATCAGGAAATGACGAACTAAATAGGCCGAGATATAGTTAATAATGATTGAAATAACCTGTCGACTATCCCCTTCACGATGCTGTAGTCACTATCTTTTTTAAGTAGTGAGTCCAGTACTTCAACTTTTCCTTCATCAACTTTAATGTCTAACAAGATCCAGTGGAAGCTGCATGCGCATACGTTTGCATGTATCAATTAAGCGGGCATGTGCATAACACTAATCAACTATAACCCTAAACCCTATACACTTATTAACATCTAGCTAGTAAGCAAAAACAGAATTTGTAGTACAAGACAGTGTGACTCACTCGAAGTTGTAAGGAAGTAGTATATCTTCATTGCTATTGAGGCGCTTCAAGAACTCTACCATGTTTTTCTCTACATCTTGTCTACACCATTCCAATTTCCATGTGTATTCATTAACGGTATTTGGGTCAATGGACCCAATGCCATAGCGTCCAGCTTTTTTCATTTCATACATCTTCATCCTGCATAATACCACAGAAAAGAATATATAGTGAGGATATATAATTACAGGTAATTAATGATCAATCAATGAGCACTAGAGCTAGCTTGAGACTTAAATTACAGAAAGAAATCACTTACAGACAATAGCAACTGACGATAGATTTGTCGAGTGCATCTTGATTGAATAACTGAAATAGTTCTGAATACTCAACGGACAGAGCTTTCTTATTGAAGTAATGATCTTCCTCGACTTGCACCATGAGGGACTCTCGATTGGAAATCTTGGTAATTTTCATGTACCAATCATGCAATTCATACATTCTCGTTGGGAGGTTCTTGACCTCCTTGGGCTCGACCAAAGGTTGGCCCCGGACATATTTTCGTTTTATCTCCTCCTCTCTAACCGGAGACATGGACTCGATATCGAGGAGTTGTCCAACAGTGATATTGAGCATTTCAGCCTGCATTATATGCTCCTCGGTTATTACCACATCGCCTAGCTCGGGAACGTAAACGGTTTGCCCACAATAATATTGGGCGCGTGTACTCTCATGTGTTGTTGGCACAACAAGGGGGGGGGGGTCGATTGCGCCGCATGTTCTCCCAGCTGGGGAACGGTTTTCCCGCATTTTTTGACAGCTGCTTGTTGGCTCGAGCTCGAGCTCGCTTCTTTCTGTAGTCGTGCTCGATGTGCCTTCCTGATTTGGCGCTCATAGTCTGAGTCAACAGGCTTGGGAGCTGGTGGTCTAGCCATACGAATGAAGTGGTCAATCTTTTCCTCAGGCACTTTCTCCCTCGGTGGCGTTGCCGGTTTCGGTCCAAAATGAGCGTCCACTTCGCCCCGCACTATTGCATCGTTTTGCTCCTCGGTCATGTCGTAAGGCCTCCGAGGAAGAGGAGCGAGGCTGCTTGGACCATATTTATATCGCTTGTCTCCGCCTGTACTTCCTGTACTACCTCGACTCATATCGCTACGCACCATAGCTGCGGCGTGTCTCTTCTGCGATTGCTTAGGCGGCGGAGACGGCTGACGTGGCTTAGTTGGAGCAGGAGGAGTGGCCTGATGCTGTGCCGGACTTGAAGCAGGAAGTGTGGCCTGACACGGTGTTAGACTTGAAGCAGGAGGTGTGGCCTGACGCTGTGTCGGACTTGAAGCAGGAGGTGTGGCCTGACGCTGTGTCGGACTTGAAGCAGGAGGTGTGGCCTGACACGGTGTCAGACTTGAAACAGGAGGAGTGGCCTGACGCTGTGCCGGACTTGAAGCAGGAGTCTGCTCACGCGTTCGTGGACTTGGAGGAGCGGGAGTCTGCTGACACGGTGGCGGACTTCGAGGAGGAGTCGGCAGACGCGGTGTCGGTGGACTTCGAAAGATGATGCAATCCTTTCTCCATAGGATGATACGATGTATGGCCTCTCCCAGTGTGTGCTCTTCGTCACCCCCAGGAATGTCAAGATCTAGCCCCGAATATAGGTCCACCACCTCATCAACCAAGACACGAGCATAGCCCGCTAGAATCAGGGCGCAATGGAAGGTTGCTTCGGGGGTAATTGTAAAAGCAACGGCGTCCGCCACCTTCATGGATATGTTCTTCATTTTAAAGTGTAGCTCACAGTTAGTGTTCTCTATGATGTCATCCACAGGGTATGTATCCAGAAGTGCGTCGCCCGGGGCGGAACGAACTCTGCTTCTCGGCATGGATGGGACGGTGCTATCCAATGCTGGATGATCATCCGCTTGCTATTGCCGCTGCTGAGACCCCCTTTCCTGGCTAAGTGAGTCGATATGTTGCTACTGCTGCTGCTGGAATTTGAGTGCCAAGTCCGCGTGCCTTGCTTCTAGGCCTTGAAGGCGTTCCGCGTCCTGCTTCCTCTGCTCCTCCTCCAGCTTTCTTTTCCTCCTCCATCTTCTTTCTTGCACGGGTCCTGTAGTCGTCGTTCCATTCCGAAAAGCCCTCATACCAGGGAATAACGCCCTTGCCTCGTGTTCTTCCCGGGTGTTCAGGATTTCCCAGGGTGCGCGTAAGCTCGTCGTTCTCTCTGTTGGGCGTGAACACCCCCTTTCGAGCATCTTCTATTGCGTCAAGTAACTTTTGTTCTGCTCCTTTTAGACTTGCCTTCTTCGAAACCAGGCCTGTCTTCGGGTCCAACGCCCCCCATGCGCATAGAACCAAGTTCTACACCTGGGGGGCCAGCTCCTACTAACCGGAGTGACCCCTGCATCCTCCATCTCTTGCTCAGACTTATCCCACTTAGGCATTGCCACCGCGTAGCCACCTGGACCCAGCCTATGGAACTGCATCTTTTTGCGGCATTGGCCTTGTTTTTTCTCGACCGTTCCTTAGATAATTGTGATTCCTTGAATTTCACGAAAGCGGGCCAGTGTTCTCTTTGCTTCTCCAGTGTTCCCATGAATTCTGGAGTCTTCCTTTCGGCAGCGAGGTAGTTGGCCCATACAGTTTTCTTGTGGGTGTTGAATGCAATTGCCATCTTCTTAAGAGCAGCGTCCTTGACTTTCTGCACATCTGCATCAGTGAAATAATCTGGTAGGGTGAAATGTTCCATCAGAGATTCCCAAAGCTTTTGTTTTGCTCTGTCGTCGACCCAAGTAACATCTGGGCGTTTAGTTTTGGGCTCTTTCCATTCTTGAATGGAGATCGGGAGTTGGTCCTTCACAAGAACTCCGCACTGATGAACGAACTTGTTCGCAATGTTCTTAGGCGTGAGGGGTTTGCCACTAGCTTTGATGGAATCGATGTTGTACTTTACACCCTCCTTCAACTTTTTGCCCGGGACGCGCTTTGTCTTGCTGTTTGTAGAAGCAGATTTGCTCGATCCGGAGGGCTGAAAGAAGAAAGATCGATTCGTTAATATATCTTCAAATAAAAAAACATGTGATGATTACTAGATGCCTGCTTATATAAATATACCTTGCCGGTAGTCTTTGTTATTTCAAGATCAACATTGTATTCGTCATCATAATCATTGTCTGCGTCATCATAATCATAATCATAGTTCATGACTTCATCAGCTCGGTCATCGAGATCGCATATCTTATCATCACCCTCCCCGGTATTGTTCAGATATTGGGAGCCGTCATTTGCTTCATTCAGATCATCTGGCCTGTTAGGGCTGCGTATGATC
This sequence comes from Aegilops tauschii subsp. strangulata, assembly GCF_002575655.3. Lineage (NCBI taxonomy): Eukaryota > Viridiplantae > Streptophyta > Magnoliopsida > Poales > Poaceae > Aegilops > Aegilops tauschii. The sequence goes on from NC_053037.3 coordinate 546,813,249, forward strand.
TCGAACAAGGCCTCTTCTCCCTCTCTGTCGGTATTGTCTGACATAGCTTTTATTTAACTAATACAGAAGAAATATAAAACAATTTAGTATTCAAATTACAATGCATGGATGCAATCAATAAGGAAAAACTAAATCATATAGTACATAATATGCATCGTCTCGAATAATATATAATCTCGAATACATCGTCTCGAATAATATATAATATTGAATACATCACTGGCTAGGTAGCTAATAAAGATCGAATACTATAGAAGAATCTAGGCCACTCACGGTTCCTGGGGCGCGGGCGGTGGACACCCAAAGACAAGGAACCATCACAGGATCATATCTCCGGTCATCTGCCCAAAGAACCTGCCAGGTATTGGAGAACCTGATGTCCATAGCAGCCATGTACCGATGGACGTGCTCGTCCTCCTCCCTGACAGGACGACGCACCACCTCCGGCGGGGCCGGCTCCCTCTGCATCGAATGTGGCCCACGCGAACGCCACCAAAGGAGATCAGGGTCGATGACGGGACCCGAGGCCGGGTTCCTCACCAAGCGGAGCGCCCCTCCAGGTAGCACCTCCAAGTGCCAGCCCGGTGGAGCCCAATCCCGGACATGGGTCAGCCGGACGTCGTCGCGAATGGGTCGACGGCAAGGATGCGGGCCGGGCATCGTCGAGAACAAATACTGTATGCCCCTAAAAGTAACATTTTTTAAATGATTGGATTGTGATAACTAAAATTCTATATGCAAATTCTAACAATTTGACATTAATCTAATTCATCTAACGAAAACTAATTCTAAAATTTCTAACATTTCTATATATATAACTAACATTTCTAATATTTCTATAACTAAAAAACAGAAAAATTGCTAACATTTCTATAAATATTTCTATAACTTAAAAACAGAAAAATTTATAACATTTCTATATAACTAACATTTCTAATATTTCTATAATTAAAAAACAGAAAAAAATTCTAACATTTCTATAAATATTTCTATAACTAAAAAACAGAAAAATTTCTGTAACTAAAAAACTAAACAACAATGTGTGTGTGTGTGTGGACATGGCAGCCGGGGCAGGAGCTCACCGGCGAGGCGAGGCGACGGGGGGCGGCGACGGCGACGGGCGGCGACGACGGGGATGGGGATGGGGACGGGGCGGTGACGACGGGGACGGGGACGGGCCGGGCGGGGACGACGGGGCGGGGCGCGGCGACGACGGGGACGGGGCCGGGGCGGCGACGGGGACGGCCGGGGCGGTGACGACGGGGACGGGGCGTCGACGGGGGCGTTGACGAGGGGTGGCGACGGCGGCAGCGACGGGGGCGGCGGGCGATGGGGCAGAGGAGAAGAAGCAGATGAGAAACTGAATTTTTTGAAGTGTTTTCTTATATAGGATGGGCCTTTAGTACCGGTTGGAGCGACCAACCGGTACTAAAGGTCAATTTTGGCCAGGCCAAGCGGCGGGAAGCGCCCACCTTTAGTACCGGGTGGTGGCTCCAACCGGTACTAAAGACCCTCCCTTTAATACCGGTTTGAGCCACCACCCGGTACTAAAGGTGGTGCGCTGGCGCAGGTGCGGTGCGTCATGTTTAGTCCCACCTCGCTAGCCGAGGGGCGTCCGCACTGGTTTATAAATCCCAGTGTGGTAGCTCTCTCGAGCTCCTCTCCAAAGCAGGCCTACTGGGCCTAAATGTTCTGTGCTGCCATGTGGGCCTACTGGGCCTTTGCGGGCCTGCATCCTGGCCCAACAACAGGTTGGTTCCTAGTCGTATGCAGGCCACTGTGGCGCAGTAGGCGGGCTTTTTTATTTTCTTATTTTTTTGCTTTATTTATTTTTGTTTTATTTATTTTTGAGTTGTTTTTTTGCTGTATTTAGAGTTTCTTTGTGAATATTTTTTCTTTAGGTACAAAAAATTACAAACTTTCTATTAGTGCCGGTAGTTTACAAATTTGAATAGTTTACATTTTGAATTATTTGAAATTTGTGTGAATCACTAGTTTGTGAATAACTTAACTTTGAAAATAGATTTTTCAGTGATTCTTTTTCTTATGTTTAATATTAGTGTGTTTTATCATTATATTCAATTTGGTAATGCTTAGGTTATTTAAAAAATGAAATGCCTTTGTAACGGATGGGTTTTCGTCCGAAACCCTGATACTTCGAAAGAGATTATCCATTTTGTACACGAAGTGCATCCAGTTTTTGCGGTAACCCTCTCTACTTTTTTGCGCATGCTATGTGGGTGAAATTATGATACCATGCCAACTTTCAACCTTTTCTGAGTTCATTTGAAATGCTTTTCAATTTCAGGGTCATTTAGCTAAAAAAATCAGTAAATGCATGAAAGAATTTGTTTGCACATAAAATTTCTTCGCGTTTCAAATGCCAAAACACATAACTCCCCTAACTATTACAGAGATTCCCTCCTGGGTGTGAAACACAGAAGAAAGGGATGATAGTGAAGCCGATCACATCCCAGATCTTTGGGTGTGAAACTTTTTCTTCGCGTGTGTCCCTTTGCGCCGTAGCCATGGAAAATCTTCATCATTTAACTGGATGCTCGGGTCAATATTCACTGTGAATGGAGCAATTTCATCAAACTTTTCATAATCTTCTGACATGTCTGTCTTGTCATCCACTCCCACGATGTTTCTCTTCCCAGAAAGAACTATGTGGCGCTTTGGCTCATCGTATGATGCATTCGCTTCCTTATCTTTTCTTTTTCTCGGCCTGGTAGACATATCCTTCACATAGAAAACCTGTGCCACATCATTATCTAGGACGAATGGTTCGTCTGCATACGCAAGATTGTTGAGATCCACTGTTGTCATTACATACTGCGGGTCTTCCGTTACCCTGCCTCGTGTCATATTGACCCATTTGCACCAAAACAAAGGGACCTTCAAACCACATCCATAGTCAAGTTCCCATATCTCATCTATGTAACCATAATATGTTTCCTTTCCCGTCTTGGTTGTTGCATCAAAGCGGACACCACTGTTTTGGTTGGTGCTCTTCTTATCTTGGGCGATCATGTAAAATGTATTACCATTTATCTCGTACTCTTTGAAAGTCATTATATTCGAAGATGGTAACTGGGATAGCGAGTATAGGTCATCTTCAATAGAGGCGTCATGCATGGTACGTGTCTGCAACCAGCCGGCGAAACTCCTGGTTTGTTCACGTGTAATCCAGTCATCAGACCACTCCGGGTGTTTGGAGCATAGAAAATTCTTGTGTTCGTCCATATACGGAGCCACCAAGGCGGAATTCTGTAGAACTGTGTAGTGTGCTTCAGTGAGGGAATGTCCGTCCATACATATTTTTGGATTCCCTCCTAGCGTGCCTTTTCCATCCAGTCTGCCCTTATGCCGCGATTCAGGAACACCAATCGGCTTAAGGTCAGGAATAAAGTCAATACAAAACTCAATGACCTCCTTATTTTCATGGCCCTTGGAGATGCTTGCTTCTGGCCTAGCACGGTTATGAACATATTTCTTTAAGACTCCCATGAACCTCTCAAAGGGGAACATACTGTGTAGAAATACAGGACCCAAAACGTTAATCTCTTCACCTAGGTGAACTAGGACGTGCGTCATGATGTTGAAGAAGGATGGTGGGAACACCAACTCGAAACTGACAAGACATTGCACCAAATCATTCTCTAACCTTGGTATGATTTCTGGATCGATTACCTTATGAGAGATTGCATTGAGGAATGCACATAGCTTCACAATGGCTAATCGAACGTTATCCGGTAGAAGCCCCCTCAATGCAACCGGAAGCAGTTGCGTCATAATCACGTGGCAGTCATGAGACTTTAGGTTCTGGAACTTTTTCTCTGCCATGTTTATTATTCCCTTTATATTCGACGAGAAGCCAGAGGGCACCTTAATACTGAGCAGGCATTCAAACAAGATTTCCTTCTCTTCTTTGGTAAGAGCGTAGCTGGCATGACCCTGATGTATGCCGTCTTTTCCTTGCATATGTTGCTGGTCCTCCCGTGCCTCAGGTGTATCTTTTGTCTTCCCATACATGCCCAAGAAGCCAAGCAGGGTCACGCAAAGATTCTTCGTCACGTGCATCACGTCGATTGCAGAGCGGACCTCTAGGTCTTTCCAATAGGGCGGGTCCCAAAATATAGATTTCTTCTTCCACATGGGTGCGCGTCCGTCAGCGTCATTCGGAACAGGTTGTCCGCCAGGACCCTTTCCAAAGGCTACTTCAAATCCTTGACCATATCATGTACATCAGCACCAGTATGGTGGCGAGGCTTCGTCCGGTGATCCGCCTCACCTTTGAAATGCTTGCCTTTCTTTCTTACGGGATGCCTGCTCGGAAGAAATCGACGATGTCCCAGGTACACATTCTTCCTACAATTGTCCAAATATATACAGTCGGTATCATCCAAACAGTGCGTGCATGCGCGGCATCCCTTGTTTGTCTGTCCTGAAAGGTTACTGAGAGTAGGCCAATCATTGATGGTCACGAACAGCAAGGCCTTTAGGTCAAATTCTTCCCCCATGTGCTCATTCCACGCACGTACACCTGTTCCATTCCACAGCTGTAAGAGTTCTTCAAATAATGGCCTTAGGTACACATCAATGTCGTTGCTGGGTTGCTTAGGGCCTTGGATGAGCACTGGCATCATAATGAACTTCCGCTTCATGCACAACCAAGGAGGAAGGTTATACAAACATAGAGTCACAGGCCAGGTGCTATGGTTGCTGCTCTGCTCCCCAAAAGGATTAATGCCATCTGCGCTTAGACCAAACCATACGTTCCTTGCGTCATCTGCAAACTCCTTCCCGTACTTTCTCTCGATTTTTCTCCACTGCGACCCGTCAGCGGGTACTCTCAACTTTCCGTCTTTCTTACGGTCTTCTCTGTGCAATCGCATCGCCTTGGCATGCTCTTTGTTTTGGAACAAACGTTTCAACCGTGGTATTATAGGAGCATACCACATCACCTTGGCAGGAATCTTCTTCCTGGGGCGCTCGCCCTCGACATCACCAGGGTCATCGCGCCTGATCTTATAGCACAATGCACCGCATACCGGGCAAGCGTTCAAATCCTCGTACTCACCGCGGTAGGGGATGCAGTCATTAGGGCATGCATGTATCTTCTGCACCTCTAACCCTAGAGGGCAGACAGCCTTCTTTGCTTGGTATGTACTCTCGGGCAATTCATTATCCTTTGGAAGCATATTCTTTATCATTACCAGCAACTTTCCAAATCCCTTGTCAGATACACCATTCTCTGCCTTCCATTGCAGCAATTCCAGTGTGGTGCCCAACTTTTTCTTGTCTACTTTGCAATTCGGGTACAACAATTTCTTGTGATCCTCTAACATGCGCTGCAACTTCTTCTTCTCCAAATCACTTGCGCAGTTTCTCTTTGCATCAGCAATGGCCCGACCTAGATCATCAGCGGGCTCATCTGATGCCTCTTCTTCAGCTTCTTCCCGCATTGCCGGCTCAGCTTCTTCCCCCATTGTTGTATCATCGTATTCAGGGAACCCATGGCCAGGATAGCTGTCATCGTCCTCTTCTTATTCATTCTCTTCCATCATAACCCCTCTTTCTCCATGCTTGGTCCAAACATTATAGTGGGGCATGAAACCGGACTTAAACAGGTGGACGTGAATGGTTCTTGACGTAGAGTAATTGTGATCATTCTTACAGACTAAACATGGACAAGGCATAAAACCATCTGCCCGCTTGTTTGCCTCAGCTGCAAGCAGAAAAGTTTGCACGCCATTAAAGAACTCGGGAGAGCATCGGTCATCGTACATCCATTGTCGGCTCATCTTCATTACACAACACCGAAAAGACCAAATTAATACAAGTTCATACATAAAGTTCATACATAAAGTTCATACAAGACTTAAATGCAACAAACAAATAACTCTCTAACTAAAGAATTTAAATGCAACAACAAATGCGATCAAGATCGCAACTAAGGTAACAATTGATCCAACAGCATAATGATACCAAGCCTCACTATCAATGGCATATTTTCTAATCTTTCTAATCTTCAAGCGCATTTTCTCCATCTTGATCTTGTGATCATCGACAACATGCAACTCCAATTCCATCTTCTCCCCCTCAATTCTTTTCAATTTTTCTTTCAAATACTCGTTTTCTCTTTCAACTAAATTTAACCTCTCGACAATAGGGTCGGTTGGAATTTCCAGTTCACAAACCTCCTAGACAAAAATATCTATGTCAACTTGATGGACATAATTTGTCACAAATACGAAATGCAACAACTAGTTTTAAAAGAGAATATACCACATCCGAATCATAACAAGGACGAGGGCCGACGGGGACGGATATCAAAACCATGGCACTATGTATAACAAACAACGTACGGGTAAGATAATTATACGAGTAACTATATATCCAAATCACACAAACATCAATTTGGTAATGTAAAACATTCATGAACAAGAGGCTCGCCACAAGGTGGTGCGGGCGACGGAACAGTGCGCGCGATCGACTTTGGTTATGAAGAAGATTTAGAAGGCACTAAGTGAAGCACACCTACATATGCAAACTAAGTGTTATTTTTGACCTCAAATTGCATATAAATCAAATACTAGCACATATATTTCCTCCCAAATTACTAAACTCATAAATTAATCACTATACAAAGCATTGCAAGAGCTAATCTAGCAATGAGAGATGAAAGGACAAAGTTGCTAACCTTTGTGATCATTTGAATAGATGGGGGCCTTCAAATCTTGACTAATTTTGGGCAAAATGTGTGATGAGCTCGAGAGGAAGAGGGGAAGAACAGAGAGGAGAGGGGAAAGGGGAAGAATAGAGCGAGCTCGGGTGGACGAAGGGTTTATGTAGGACGACCTTTAGCACCGGTTCGTGCCACGAACCGGTACTAAAGGTGCTGGAGGGGCCCCGGACTGACAACATCCTGCCACCACTCACTTTAGTACCGGTCCGTGGCACGAACCGGTGCTAAAGGTCGGCCACGAACCGGTACTAATGAAAGCGGCCGGCTAGCCGTTGGAACCGGCACTAATGCACACATTAGTGCCGGCTCAAAAGCAAACCGGCACTAATGTGCTTGACCCTTTTTCTACTAGTGAAACAAGGCTTCTGTACAACTTCTTGAAGTCACTGAGCTCAATTAATAACTTAAGAAAAAAGTTAGATTACAGTGGAACCTAATTAAAAGCTGTCACGAGCAAAGAAATAATTCAACGGGTCCCACTTGTGCGTGTGTGCATGTGTGTGTGTGTATGAGAGAGAGAGACCCATCGGTCGATGCTCGTAAATACATCTTTCAGCCATATGCATTGCTGATGCTCAGTAAAAACTTATATAGTTGACACAATCATATAGAACATCATAGCACACTTAACTTGCATACAAAAATTTCACGCAGGCGGCACAATCAGGGTGTAATCAGTGGATCGCTACGGGTAGGGCTATGTTGAAACCAAGGAACTCGTAAATAACGGTTCATCTTCTTTATCAATGACAGGGAAATATATTGAATGTTGTGCAAAGAAAACAGACACACAACACAATAAGTTCTGCTAGCACATTAAGTTGACGTACAACCCTTTCTAAAAAAAGTTCAGGTACAAAATTAGAACAGGTCACAATCAAATGTACTGGCACATCAGTGCTTCACACCCATAGCTCGGATTTAACTAGTACTCCCTCCGTCCCAAAATTCTTGTCTTAGATTTATCTAGATACAGATGTATCTAACACTAAAATGTGAATAGATACATCCGTATGTAGACAAATCTAAGACAACAATTTTGGGACGGAGGGAGTATCTGACAAGATTCAGTTGTTACCTCAAATTAGAGCACATCCAGGCAGCCAGCCCTGCCTCTTCTCCCAAAGAAGCAGTGGCCTCCGCCGCGCGATGGAGTAGGCCCTGTGCCATCCATCGTTCCGAGCAACACGGAGAAAGTCTGACGTTGACTCCTGTAATGGACGTCGTCGATGGACCCTGGCACCAGCGGCGGCGGCAGGACTTCGATTGATGGATTGACCACTTCTTCGACATGCACGAACACTCGATACAGGTACATCCCTAACGTGGTCCACGCCGGCCTTGGTGGCAACGAATAGTACAACCCCGGTTCCTGCACCGGTATCTCAACACCGATCACCTTCGGTATGGTGGACGGCTTCTGCATCCATGCCAAAACCGTCAGAACCCAGCTGTCTGGAGGAACAAACATACTTACGAGCTCACCTCCAAGGTCGTTGATAAGCTCATTCATGGACTCGCTATTCCAAGCACGTCGAGGCATGCCGTGGAAGGTAAGCTTTGTTAAAAACTCAAGCTCAGAGGGCACCGAGCCCCATCCTGGGTGCCACCAATCAAAGCTCACCAGCGCGCCATCGCAGAACAAACGCCGGGAAGATTCGAACACACGACTGGAGTCGAAAGTTGTCCAGAACCTGATGAAGAAATCAGCCGGTGGCGGACAGACTTCGACGAGCAAGTCACTTATTTGGATGCCGTGAGCAATGCTAAGAGCTTTGACAAGGTCGTCCGGCGAGACGGGAGGCCGGTTGCCGTTGATGGTTACCATCAGCACTTTGCCAGCAAACTGGTCGTCAAGCGCCGCCATGCCACTGTTGAGCGACAGCACGCAGCGACCGAAGGCAGGACGGACCTCAGGATCTCCGGCTCGGAGATCCGCGTTGACCGGCGACATGATAGTGAGCTTGAGTACAGGGAGTACAGGAGTTGGATTTGGGGGAACTGGAGTAGGAATCGAGATTCCAGAGGTTGGGGAGGGACGGGAGATTGGGGATGAAAAGGTAGCTTGAAATTCGAACACGCGCCAATATGCTCTCGGCACGCAAGCGCACGAAAACACCGGTGGCGCCCACATGTCGGCCTAAGAGTCCTTATTCTGTCTTTTTTTGGAGAGCCCGTCCTTTTTTTAGGATCTTTTGATAGCCCGGCCTGAGAGTCATAATTGACCTGTTTGGCTTGCATTACTACTCGGCCCCTATTCAACGACACCTCACTGGTCCAAACAAGATCATCGAAAAGACACTGAGCTCAAATTATATAACTTGAAAAAAGGAGATACACTCTGAACACTGGAGAATGGTGATGCCCTCATTTAGCCCACCAGTAGTTCGAGACAATAAATAGTTCGAACCAACGATATATACAACATTCAAACACTGACTAGTGACTACTACTGACATAAACAGCAAGACATGATAGTTCATAAGAAGTCTTGCTACACCACCAAAACGCACCCATCTGCAGCGCTCACACTCTCGTGATCCAGACGAGAATGGCATTCTAAACAGAGCCAACTATTACATAGTAAGAGTGACATAGACGAGGATGACCAAATGACAAGGAATATGCATAACAAAAGAAAGAACTACCCATCCAGAACAAGCAGCAATGACAACAAATTCATTCGAAGAGATGATCCAACACCATCATAATTTGCAGCCCCGCTTTAGCGACCAATGATCCGGAGACACTAGTACTCCACCCTTTCGATGCAATAGCCCAATTACCTATCAACCTGAAGGCTTGAACCACATCACCGCCTGTCGTAATTGAGACATCCAAGGATCAAAGTTAATCCGGATGCCTTTGTCATTCTCACCTTCTTTTTGCTGCAGGCTGTATCGTTGACAATCAGGGGAGTTTGCTCCCGAACTCCTAGGGCTCACCGTGTAGACACGGTTTTCCATAGCAAACAGAGCCTCTCTGGCATCAAGGTCCTTGCCAACGGTGATCTCCTGGTTAATCGGATAATTGAGTCCGAGAAACAGAGAGTGTGAACCAAGGCTGTTTACCCGCCTCCAACTAAAAAATCCTGAAGGCCCCAACAAGCTGGTATCCTACTCATAGACGTAATAGCCACTATCTGGATACTCACGTATTTCACGGTGCTTGAATATAGTGGGGTTTTTGCAATATAACTTTTCCGTCTCATGTGTCCAAATGATCATCAGTCTTTTGCCGTCGTCTGATCGAGCGAGGAACCAGTTGTGCTTCCCTGTTTTTGGCAAAGGTGGTGTGATTAAAAAGGGCAGTAACTGTAGGGACACTGCATCATATCAAAAAGGACAGACATTGTTAATGTAAGATCAGCATTGTTCAGAGTATGAGTAGGATAATGCAAGAAACAACATTGATATGTCCCTGTTGGAACTGGGAGGAAAATACAGGGAAATGTATACTGGGTTCGAAAATATAGAAGTGCCATGCATGCTTATACTCATGTTATCTCGCAATCGATTCTTCATAGGAAACTACCATGTCATGCATGTTATGGAATCATGTTCTGTCCTCACAACCAAATTCTTCAAGGCAACTAAAAGACCATGCATTGTTATATACTTGTGTTGTGTGGGCAAAATTTTTGTGAGGATATTGTTCTAGCCATTGATTGCTGAAGGGCGAATATAGGTATGTACACATGGTAAGCATTACAGGATTTCACTACTTCCAAATATAGAGTTCTCCATATGCACATTTACTTCCCTAATGTATGGTTAGATGAAACCAACAGTGTGGTGCATGTTTCTACATCGTGAAAATGAGGAAACTAACATGGCCATTGATACACACTCATATTTAGTTGTAGTATATAGATTACTGTAAAATAAGGAGAATATCCATATATTCCTAACCGTTTGATTATTCAGGGGCACAAATTGGTTGTAATGACATGATCACAATTGCATGAATTAAGTCATTCCAAATATAGCTGATTTACGGCGTCTCTAATACATTGCCATAGTTCCACTCAAATTCTGCTCAAACAGGGATATGCCAATCATCACAAAAAGTTCAAACAGTGTCATGGCGTCATCATTAACATGAGACGGAAACAACTTACATGCGCCGTCCCAGCAATACGTGGTGCCATCTGCTTTGTCGATCGCGTAGATGATGCCATTGTGTTCAATAGCATCACAGAAGTGTGTATCATCTTTGACGACGATCCACTGCGAGCTGAGTTGTCTCCATCTAAAGAAGGCACCGGCGTAAAGATAGGCGAGTCCCTTGTCGAACAAGGCAATTAGCTTGAAGTCTGCGTAATCCGCATGTCGTGTGGGCACTTGGCAGATTACAATCTTCTGCAAAACAAGGTCCGTCCAACTGACGCGGTAATCTAGATGACTAGGACCGCGATGGTAATACTCTATGTAATCCAACGGAGGAAGGATAATCTCATGGGAGGTCTGGAAGTTCGCGAGCACCAACTTTTTACCATCTTCTTTGACGGCAGCCATCCAGTGGGAGTTCATGCCGACCCAGTACATACCTGCCAAGAAGTTTCGGGCGATGGTGATCGGATCGAAGTCGAGGGAAATGATGTACGGCGACCCACTACATACCTGCAAAGAAGTTTCGGCTAATGGAGATCGGATTGAAGTCGAGGGGCATCATGTACGCCTCCGTATCATGGTGAGCCAATCTCGCAAGACCAGATAGCAGCAATCAGGGTGTCTTGAAAAGCTTAGGCCTCGCTTCAACGATGGCCGTGTGCATGCCCCTCGAGCATGCAGCCAGCCGCAGGGCGCTCAACATATCCATACACGAACAACAGAGGTCGAGGACGTCACTGGGGAGATAGCTCCAATCACGGCTCATATGGATCCTGCGCGGTTCGCGTTCGGCCATGGTGGAGTTTGGAAGGTGGGATTTTGGTGGGCTTGATTTACGGGGGAGAAGGTTGTCGGTGCTGGAGTGGCTAGCGAGGGAATAGTGGTACTGGGGGAGGCGAGCGAGGCGAGGGTATGCGGGGGCACAGTGAGATAATGAAGAGTGACCTCAGGATCTCCGGCGAGATGGACATGAAGATGGAGTGGTGCTAGGGGAGAGGGAGACGAGGCGAGGCATGCTATACAGCGGCGGTGACAGTGACTGCACAGTGCACAAGGTGAGGCTGACTTTGGTAACCCGGACACGCCGCCTGGACTGGTGTCACCTCGGGCGCAGGGTCTTGTCACTTCACTATGAGGACCGGATGAATAATAGTATTTTGACCATCAAGTGTACCACAGTTGTACTACTACTACTAGTAGGAGTAGTAGGAACATGAGTACACTCCCATGCTAGCATGCCTCTGGGTTCACTTCATCCTCCAGCTATCATCCATATTGCGAGCAGAACCAAATTCTTGTGCATGCGGAAGCGCGAAGAAGGACTTTTCTTTTTTGAGGATAACCGCATATTACTTAACTGTAGTAGGAACATGAGTAGTACTCCCTCCGGCCCTCTTTTGTCTGCGCATAACTTTTTCAGTATTTCTCTAATTAGTCTGCGTATATACCCTTTTGCATGCGCCCATTTCCCTCCATGCCCTGCATTCATAGCATTAATTAGTGTACCCATGAGCAGCTGCAGCCCGACTCCAGCCAATAAACTGCAGCATGCAAGTGGGCCACTCTGTGCGTGTGGGAGAGAGAAAAGGCAACCGAAGAGCCCGTCCAATCCATTGCATGCAGCAGTCAAACCACCGCACCTCTCCTCATGCATGTGCATAACTTCTCCCATTTACCTCTCCATCAGGAACCGATTTTCCTCAGCTTTTTCACTACTCCTTGATCTTCATTTGCATCCAATCCACACTGCATTCACATTGTTTTAACCTCTTCACATCCTCCTGGAGTAATTCCGAAGCCCCTATAAATAATCATCTTCTTCAGTTAGATTAGACATCTAATCCTAATTCTCCAAACCATAGCCCTCCGGTCCAGAGGTTCCAAATGGTGAAAGAGATCGAGATGCAGGTTTTTAGCGTCCAACATGTCCTCGTCGAAGGCTCGTTGAGCATAGTTGCCACAGTCACCGACCACCCAAGGGTTGTTCGGAAGTGGATCAACAATGTAGCCAACTCCCTCCAAAAGGTGGAGATGAATGTCATCTGTCTCGACGCAGAGTACACGGAGCATGCCATTGGGAAGATCCAACGCGCCGCTGTCCTTCAGCTGTACCTCGAAGATGATGTTTTGGTGTACCACATCATACACGCGCCCTCCATACCAGGTGAGCATCACGATTTCTTGTCTCGGGAGGACATATACTTCTGTGGGGCAACCATCGCAGGGGACAAACAGAAGTTGGAGCCGTACAACCTTGATTTGAAAAGCATCGCTGACCTACAAACCAGAATAAAAATTCCTGTAGAAGATTGTGATAAACCGACACCATCCCTATTCGACGTAGCAAATTTTGTGCTAGGAATAAATCTTCAGAAGGGTGACGAGACGCTAGCATTAAGGTCGTTTGGATGGGAGAATTATCCCTTGACGTACGAGCGGATAAAATATGCTGCCCTTGATGCCCGTGTGAGTTTCGAGATAGCTGCAAGGTCCAGAGAGCTTGCTGCGAAGCCGTCTCCCACAGAAAATGAGAACAAGAAGAAGAAGAAGAAGAAGAAGAAGAAGAAGAAGAAGAAGAAGAAGATGCTGCACCAGCAGCAGGGCATTATGGATGGATGAACTATTTCCTCTCTTGAAAAAAAAAATTCCCTCTCTATGTATATCGATATAGATGGACTATTTCCATGGTGTGCATGTCTTTGGAACAAGTAGTAGCATGGGTCCGCTTGACTATAAGGAACTATTTATCCGCCTACCTTTCTCTACTACTCCTTCTAGTGATCGGTATGCAATGCATGTGTCCGTAGACATGACGGCTTGTCCATGGAAGTTCAACTACGGCGACCATCACGTTTCATCCACTGCCACTCGCGATTCCCACGGCGTCGCTCCAACCGACGGCACCACGTCCCCCGACGTGAGCCTCACCCCTCTCGGCCACACCGCCCCTCTGCCTTTGTGTGCATGACATGTAGGCCACCTTAAATGCAGCGAGCATCAAGTTTCTACCACAGCCACACGCGATTCCCACGACGCTGCACGAACCCATGACACCACATGTCCCGCACCATCGAATTTTCATCTAGCGGCTGTGACACATTTCGTCCCGGGCATCAATCCTCAGCTGGAGTACTTCTGTACTACAGGTAGTACCCGCCGGTGTGGCCATCTACGCCTCGTAACGCCCCGACGCCCAGCTATGGCACCCTCGCCCTGGCCACGCCACCACCGGCCGGTTCATCTCGAACGAGTGAGTCGCGAACCACACCACCACCATGAGAATGACATGTGGGCCAGCCGCATTTAATGTCCGCATGCCATTGACTCAGAGCATGGCTAATAATATAGCCGGCTGCTGGCTATATGATGTTGCCACGTCACATATAGCCAAGCTTGTAGCCAGCAAGTACAATAGTTGAATATTAATATGTACTACTTTGTTGTTACATGACCCACCTCGCTCTCTCATAAAATGCCTAGGAGCACGTGCTGCAGCCGGTTGTTAACTATTAGTCCGCTTCTCTTCTCTTTCATCTTCTCTCTCGTCCAACTAAGCAAAAATATAATATTTAATGTCTTACGGCCCGCCTACATCACCTTATTGTACTTGCTCTCATAGGCCGGGCACTAAGCCACTGAAGTTCGGTCCCGTGGGCCCCAAGAGGGAAATGTAACTCGTGCGGCAGGCCTTGTGGTGCTCCCACAGTACGAGCTCGTGCCAAACCCGGAATTTGTTTCTTACTACTACCAACTACTAGTAAGGTACATGTGCATTGCACGCATGAGATTCTGGTGGTTTGTGCATTATGCTTCTACATGTGGAGTCTTCTAGATTCTACATGTGGCAAAATCTGGTGGAATGTAGATGATATCCAACGGCCAGTAGTGCTCGGATTTGCCATCTTTGTATCGTCAGATTGGCTTCATCCAATGACCAACTTTCAAAGTTATGGATTGGTTTGCAGCCTAAGGTTGCCACGCCTAAGCTTAGGCGTGCCGGCATGTGTTTGGTTCATTGCTACACTTGTGGCTTGCCACACTTTTCTAGCCACATGGTCCACATGTCATAGACTCAACTTCTTGCCAAATCTTGCCACACTTGTGGTGGCCATTTTGTTAGCCACATTTTCTGTGGCAGACACACTTTGCCTAAGTTAGTTGTGGCAAAGTTAGTCATGAATGAAGTTCAACCATGGAGTCTTCTAGATTCTACATGTGGCGGAATCTGGTGGAATGTAGATGATATCCAACGGCCAGTAGTGCTCGGATTTGCCATCTTTGTACCGTCGGATTGGCTTCATCCAACGACCAACTTTCAAAGTTATGGTTTGCTTTGCAGCCTAAGGTTGCCACGCCTAAGCTTAGGCGTGCCACAAGTGTGTTTGGTTGCGTTCTCGTCTCAGCATAGTTGTTCCCTCTTCATCCATGCTCAACTCAACACCCCTCTTCATGTATGCTCTCTTCATGCATGCTTCTAGTGTATTTGTGCTAATCTAGTGTGGACTCATGCATCCTCCATACACTCTACCAAACACCCAAAATGGGTCGAGAAGGGAACTCTTGGGATCATGCACCCTTCATACACCCTACCAAACACACCAGGCATGTGTTTGGTTCATTGCTACACTTGTGGCTTGCCACACTTTTCTAGCTACATGGTCCACATGTCATAGACTCAACTTCTTGCCAAATCTTGCCACACTTGTGGTGGCCATTTTGTTAGCCACATTTTTTGTGGCAGACACACTTTGCCTAAGCTTAGTTGTGGCAAAGTTAGTCATGAATGAAGTTCAACCATGGAGTCTTCTAGATTCTACATGTGGCGGAATCTGGTGGAATGTAGATGATATCCAACGGCCAGTAGTGCTCGGATTTGCCATCTTTGTACCGTCGGATTGGCTTCATCCAACGACCAACTTTCAAAGTTATGGTTTGCTTTGCAGCCTAAGGTTGCCACGCCTAAGCTTAGGCGTGCCACAAGTGTGTTTGGTTGCGTTCTCGTCTCAGCATAGTTGTTCCCTCTTCATGCATGCTCAACTCAACACCCCTCTTCATGTATGCTCTCTTCATGGATGCTTCTAGTGTATTTGTGCTAATCTAGTGTGGACTCATGCATCCTCCATACACTCTACCAAACACCCAAAATGGGTCGAGAAGGGAACTCTTGGGATCATGCACCCTTCATACACCCTACAAAACACAGCAGGCATGTGTTTGGTTCATTGCTACACTTGTGGCTTGCCACACTTTTCTAGCTACATGGTCCACATGTCATAGACTCAACTTCTTGCCAAATCTTGCCACACTTGTGGTGGCCATTTTGTTAGCCACATTTTTTGTGGCAGACACACTTTTCCTAAGCTTAGTTGTGGCAAAGTTAGTCATGAATGAAGTTCAACCATGGAGTCTTCTAGATTCTACATGTGGCGGAATCTGGTGGAATGTAGATGATATCCAACGGCCAGTAGTGCTCGGATTTGCCATCTTTGTACCGTCGGATTGGCTTCATCCAACGACCAACTTTCAAAGTTATGGTTTGCTTTGCAGCCTAAGGTTGCCACGCCTAAGCTTAGGCGTGCCACAATTGTGTTTGGTTGCGTTCTCGTCTCAGCATAGTTGTTCCCTCTTCATGCATGCTCAACTCAACACCCCTCTTCATGTATGCTCTCTTCATGCATGCTTCTAGTGTATTTGTGCTAATCTAGTGTGGACTCATGCATCCTCCATACACTCTACCAAACACCCAAAATGGGTCGAGAAGGGAACTCTTGGGATCATGCACCCTTCATACACCCTACCAAACACACCAGGCATGTGTTTGGTTCATTGCTACACTTGTGGCTTGCCACACTTTTCTAGCTACATGGTCCACATGTCATAGACTCAACTTCTTGCCAAATCTTGCCACACTTGTGGTGGCCATTTTGTTAGCCACATTTTTTGTGGCAGACACACTTTGCCTAAGCTTAGTTGTGGCAAAGTTAGTCATGAATGAAGTTCAACCATGGAGTCTTCTAGATTCTACATGTGGCGGAATCTGGTGGAATGTAGATGATATCCAACGGCCAGTAGTGCTCGGATTTGCCATCTTTGTACCGTCGGATTGGCTTCATCCAACGACCAACTTTCAAAGTTATGGTTTGCTTTGCAGCCTAAGGTTGCCACGCCTAAGCTTAGGCGTGCCACAATTGTGTTTGGTTGCGTTCTCGTCTCAGCATAGTTGTTCCCTCTTCATGCATGCTCAACTCAACACCCCTCTTCATGTATGCTCTCTTCATGCATGCTTCTAGTGTATTTGTGCTAATCTAGTGTGGACTCATGCATCCTCCATACACTCTACCAAACACCCAAAATGGGTCGAGAAGGGAACTCTTGGGATCATGCACCCTTCATACACCCTACAAAACACACCAGGCATGTGTTTGGTTCATTGCTACACTTGTGGCTTGCCACACTTTTCTAGCTACATGGTCCACATGTCATAGACTCAACTTCTTGCCAAATCTTGCCACACTTGTGGTGGCCATTTTGTTAGCCACATTTTTTGTGGCAGACACACTTTGCCTAAGCTTAGTTGTGGCAAGATTAGTCATGAATGAAGTTCAACCATGGAGTCTTCTAGATTCTACATGTGGCGGAATCTGGTGGAATGTAGATGATATCCAACGGCCAGTAGTGCTCGGATTTGCCATCTTTGTACCATCGGATTGGCTTCATCCAACGACCAACTTTCAAAGTTATGGTTTGCTTTGCAGCCTAAGGTTGCCACGCCTAAGCTTAGGCGTGCCACAAGTGTGTTTGGTTGCGTTCTCGTCTCAGCAAAGTTGTTCCCTCTTCATGCATGCTCAACTCAACACCCCTGTTCATGTATGCTCTCTTCATGCATGCTTCTAGTGTATTTGTGCTAATCTAGTGTGGACTCATGCATCCTCCATACACTCTACCAAACACCCAAAATGGGTCGAGAAGGGAACTCTTGGGATCATGCACCCTTCATACACCCTACCAAACACACCAGGCATGTGTTTGGTTCATTGCTACACTTGTGGCTTGCCACACTTTTCTAGCTACATGGTCCACATGTCATAGACTCAACTTCTTGCCAAATCTTGCCACACTTGTGGTGGCCATTTTTTTAGCCACATTTTTTGTGGAAGACACACTTTGCCTAAGCTTAGTTGTGGCAAAGTTAGTCATGAATGAAGTTCAACCATGGAGTCTTCTAGATTCTACATGTGGCAGAATATGGTGGAATGTAGATGATATCCAACGGCCAGTAGTGCTCGGATTTGCCATCTTTGTACCATCGGATTGGCTTCATCCAACGACCAACTTTCAAAATTATTCACACACTATATAGGGGGCATAGATATAGATGTGCCGGCCCGTTGCACTGGATCCAAAGTATATCTGTTTAGTGGAGTGCACTCTAAACACATTATATATTTATTTTTCTCTAACCTTTCGTAGCCATGCAACCGAGCCACATAAGCTTCATGGGTGCCCCCACATCATATTATTCATACTACGTTGAGAGAAAAAAGATAAATCACCCAAAACAAGATCTTCCCTTTTTTGTTCCTACAATGTTGTGCCGTCCACGTACCTACTAGTTGTATAGTGGTAGTACTAGTTGTATAGTACAAACTTGGTACTAGTAGGAGCAGAGTAGTACGGAATGCCCCTCCTTTCTGTTTTCCAACCCGGCGGCGGGCGGGGTGCGGTTTGCCAATAGTCGGTTTGCTCAACGGCGGTCCCACATGAAAGTGAAAATGCTAGGCAACACGCCTTCCCTAAGCTATGTGTCGTGCCGGACGGGCCGTGGAGTACTCCCGATTCTCGGGCGTGTGGGGGGGGAGTGCGACGCGAATGCGGCAGGCCTTTTCCTTTACTAGCAATGTGCCCGTGCGTTGCGACAGATCCAAAGTAGTAGAATAGTAGTACTTGTTCACAAACTTGAAAGAAATCACTCTTGTTTTGATATACTCCTAATATATTACTCCCTACGTTCCTAAATATTTGACTTTTTAGAGATTTCAAATGGACTATCACATACGGATTATATAGACATATTTTGAAGTGTAGATTCACTCATTTTGCTCCGTATGTAGTCACTTATTGAAAAATCTCAAGAAAGACAAATATTTAGGAATGGAGGGAGTACTTTTCACTCAAAATATATTTCTCAGGCTGTTTTGATGAGGTGAGGGAGGGATGTGGTTGCTTTCAAGTTAATAAGGTTTTTTTTGCAAATTGGAGCAGAGAAGTGGGCTATTGTTGCAAAAATGCCACAACTTACCTCACAGCCGTTAGATGCAGATCTAATGGTCAGAAACGACGTATGGCAGACACACCACCATCACCAACTGAGTCTTTTATAGGAGTATATATTTCTCAGGCTGTTTTGATGAGGTGAGGGAGGGATGTGGTTGCTTTCAAGATAATAAGGGGTTTTCTGTAAATTGGAGCAGAGAAGTGGGCTATTGCTGCAAAAATGCCACAACTTACCTCATAGTCGTTAGATGCAGATCTAATGGTCAGAAACGACGGATGGCAGACACAC
Source organism: Aegilops tauschii subsp. strangulata (assembly GCF_002575655.3). Classification (NCBI taxonomy): domain Eukaryota; kingdom Viridiplantae; phylum Streptophyta; class Magnoliopsida; order Poales; family Poaceae; genus Aegilops; species Aegilops tauschii. The sequence continues at coordinate 546,832,675 of NC_053037.3, forward strand.
CACCATCACCAACTGAGTCTTGTATAGGAGTAGGAGTAGAGAAACATATACAAATTGTAACATTTTGGTTCTGCTCCTTGGCACGATCGATAGATAGAAGATTGGAAACGCTAGGGCGGGGCTATTTCCGCCAGATAAGCAGGGTACATAGTAGCTAGGTTGGCGCATCGTCGGTTTGGTCACACGCGGTCCGACATGTTCTAGTGTTTCTAGCAAGATGTCCGCGCGTTGCACGAAGTTGATGGAAAAGGTAAGCACAACTTATAAATTGATGGATGGAGTACTAGTTACAGTGATGCATATAATTAAGCAAAGGGATCGCACATGTCGGTATTGACTGGAACAAGAATGCAACACCACAATAAGAATTAAGGCCACGATGATGACGCGATCGCAGTGGTGGTTACAAAAGGCAAGAAGAAAGATGCATCCATCAACGTTCGACCTCCTCCTCCTCAACTTAGTGCGCCGGGCCACCGACAGGTGGCTAAGGAGCGGCGGCTTTTGTGGCGAGGTTGAGGTGCTTCTCAGCAAAGGCATCCAAGGCTTCCAGCCGGTTGAGGAAGGCCAACGTCGTAGCATCCTCACTGGCCTTGTAGATACCTATGTACACGATTTGCTCGTACACGTGGATGTGTAGGTCGACGAATTCTTGCAGGGCGAGGCGCCTCGCGGCGAGCGCGACCTCCAGGTGGACATTCTTCGCGGCGTCGGCGGGCAGTCGCAGGGCCACCAGTGCTTGAAAGAGGTTCCAGCCATGGAGGCCGATTAGGGTGGATTAGGGTGGCAGGCAATGAGGAGCCCGGGCGCGCGGGCTGGAGGAGTACGACGATGTCGTCCGCGAGCTTCTCCCACAAGATAAACTACTCATACAAATGCATCTTGATGTTCGGTGCAACGCATGGGCATCTTGCTAGTAGGGAGAAGGAGTTTGTGTGACACATATCTAGCTATATTAAGGGATAGGTAGATGGCATTTGTGCGAGGAATACTTAAAGCATCATGAAGATAAACAAAATTGTGTGCATGCAACTGCCGAAAAAAATGAAGCGAGAAACAATGTGTTGGAGAGAGAGAGAGAGAGCGAAATCTCAAAACAAAAGGTGCTCTGTTGGAATCCCATTGTATGTATTCATATGTTTCCGGAACTCGAGTTAACCTTAGGCTTATGTGTGAGAGACATTATTATACTTTGAGACATTAGTGGTTGTGGGTGGGCGGAATTAAAGGGGTGGGCGTGTTCGACAGAGAAAGCGTGTGTGTTTCTGTGTGAGAGACTTGTAGGACGGGGTAGAAAGACGAATTCTAACCTTGACGGAGGGAGAGAAATACACGAAGTGCGCGTGTGTGATTCCGATGACCACAGGGAAATGAGATATGTATGCATGTGAGAGAGATTGCACAATTCATTCACGTAACACTATCTAGCGATCGTGGACGTGCATCGCTTGAACATAAATCAATATCTACTTCGTATCGTGGCCAAAGGTACAATATTGATTCAACGCTATAAAAATTGGACACTCACATATCACATTTTTTCTATGTAAATAAACCTTTTCAGTTGTGCATGCCAAAGTTACAGTGATGTTTCTTCAAACAACCAATGTAGCTATCATGTACATGCACCATTGTTACTCTTGCATTCAAAATCATTAGTCTTGGATGATTTAAGGTTCTATTATGAAGTAATATATGTAATATTCATATATGAATTCAACGGGTACGCAATTTATGAAATGGAGGCTATGTAATCATATGAGGTAACACTTTTAAGTATCGGACTTGTTTTTGTGCGCCTCTACACTAACACGTCAATGCATTATGTTTAAAGTAAATAACCAATTGCACTAAATTATGTATTTACACGAGAAATACATAGGCTGGGCGTTTGATCCCTTTTTTTGTGAACGCGCCACTAAATCCGTACGATTGGCCGCGCCCGTGTCAACGTCCAAGTTATCGGCGCATCATCCCGCGTTATTGTCTTTTTTTCTAGGGTGGACACACCAGTTATTAACTGCTGACGCGTGCCCCGTGTACACAGTCTCGCATGACCTTCCGGCTAGCACGGTCCAAAATTAGTTGAAACTAGATACGAACGATCCCGCGGGCGGCAAAATCTCCCGCCTCCTTCTAAAATTTCCGCCACCTTAGTCTTTAGCATGCGAAATTCCCCTTTTGTCCTTGGTGCATGGAGACCAACAGTTACAATACCTCCCTCATCTACATAATAGGTCGGGGCTGCTTTGGTAACTTCCGGTTCCCCCCATTTCCTCTCCCCCTCCCGCAAAAACGACTAACTCCACAGCACGAGAGCATCTCACGTCACGCCGTCCGTACTTCATCGGCCTTTCTCCCCTCCCCTCTCGAAACCCTAGACTGCTCATCCACCGGCGTACCAGAGCCCATTCACTGCCAGCGGCGTCCACCTCGCCGGATCTGCTTCTGCGGCCGCATCTACCCCTCCCACCTCCCCTAGAAACAAGTAGACTGCTCATCCACCACTGTACCACAGCCCATTCAGTGTCGGCCTTGTCCACGGCGCCGGATCTGCTTCGCCGGTACTCTCGTCAACCGCAGCGCATCCGCAGCGGCTCATTCGTACTCCCCACCGGAGACGCTTCATCCACACCCCCCGGAGCCGCCCCACCGACGCCCCCGTCGACGGCCTCTGATCCTCTTCGCCGACACCTTCCTCAACCCTACCGGAGCCGCTTCGCCGACAACATCGTCAACCCCACCGGAGTAGCTTCGCCTATACCATTTTCAACCCTAGCGGGGCCGCTTTGCCAACTCACAAGTCCACGGCCTCAGATCCGCTTCCTCGCACCCTCATCCACCCTACTGGAGCAGCTTCTGACGCCCCGTCCACGGCCGCAGATCCGCATCGTCGACACCATCCTTAACCCAACCACCGGAGCAGCTTCACCTACGCCCTCGTCCACGACCACAGATCCGCTTCGCCCACACCATAGTCCACCCTACCGGAGCCGCTCCACAAACACCCTACTCGATGGTTCTAGATCTCCTTACCGGACCCCGACAGCCAGCGCAGCGTCATCACCCTTGACGTTTCTAACCTGATTCCCACCGTCTGGCAAGATGCCAAGCACCCGCCACGGCCTAGGTACTTGTCACCTTTAAACCCGTCCAGCATCACCTGCCCGATGTACTTCAAATATACTAACAGGTCACTTTTACCTGTTATGCAGCTGGCAAAAACTACAAGGACAATGTTTCTTCTGGATCTAATAGCTTGGCCAACCAAGATCCTGGACCGAGGCATTGCTATGATCTTGTAAGCGTGTCTCTCTCTCTCTTGTATTGTTCTGTGCCTGCAGCATGCTTTGCTAGGATTTTTGACCAGTAATCCCTTTGTGCAGACAATGATTTCTACTATTGGCTGCTAAATTAGATATGTACATGTCATACATGATACTACCTCGTACCTCCGTTCCTAAATACAAGTCTTTCTAGAGATTCCAATATAGGCTACATACGGAGCAAAATGAGTGAATCTACACTCGAAAATGCATCTATATACATCTGTATGTGGTCCATACTGGAATCTCTACATAGACATATATTTAGGAACAGAGGCAGTACATTACACAAAATCTGAAGGAAATATGCCCTAGAGGCAATAATAAAGTTATTATTTATTTCCTTATATCATGATAAATGTTTATTATTCATGCTAGAATTGTATTAACCGGAAACATAATACATGTGTGAATACATAGACAAACAGAGTGTCACTAGTATGCCTCTACTTGACTAGCTCGTTGATCAAAGATGGTTATGTTTCCTAACCATAGACATGAATTGTCATTTGATTAACGGGATCACATCATTAGGAGAATGATGTGATTGACTTGACCCATTCCGTTAGCTTAGCACTCGATCGTTTAGTATGTTGCTATTGCTTTCTTCATAACTTATACATGTTCCTATGACTATGAGATTATGCAACTCCAGTTTACCAGAGGAACACTTTGTGTGCTACCAAACGTCACAACGTAACTGGGTGATTATAAAGGTGCTCTACAGGTGTCTCCAAAGGTACTTGTTGGGTTGGCGTATTTCGAGATTAGGATTTGTCACTCCGATTGTCGGAGAGGTATCTCTGGGCCCACTCAGTAATACACATCACTATAAGCCTTGCAAGCATTGTGACTAATGAGTTAGTTGCGGGATGATGTATTACGGAACGAGTAAAGAGACTTGCCGGTAACGAGATTGAACTAGGTATCGAGATACCGACGATCGAATCTCGGGCAAGTAACATACCGATGACAAAGGGAACAACGTATGTTGTTATGCGGTCTGACCGATAAAGATCTTCGTAGAATATGTGGGAACCAATATGAGCATCCAGGTTCCGCTATTGGTTATTGACCGGAGAGGTGTCTCGGTCATGTCTACATGGTTCTCGAACCCGTAGGGTCCGCACGCTTAACGTTACGATGACAGTTATATTATGAGTTTATATGTTTTGATGTACTGAAGGTTGTTCGGAGTCCCGGATGTGATCACGGACATGATGAGGAGTCTCGAAATGGTCGAGACATAAAGATTGATATATTGGAAGCCTATGTTTGGACATCGGAAGTGTTCCGGATGAAATCAGGATTTTTCCGGAGTACCGGGAGGTTACCGGAATGCCCCGGTAACTTAATGGGCCTTATTGGGCCTAGGTGGCAGAAAGGAGAGGAGGCCAGGGCAGGGCCGCGCGCCCCTCCCCCCAGTCCGAATAGGACAAGGAGAGGGGGGGCGCCCCCCCTTCCTTCCTCCCCTCCACCTTTTCCCCCTTCCTCTCCTAGTCCAACATGGAAAGGGGGGAGTCCTACTCCCGGTAGGAGTAGGACTCCTCCTGGCGCGCCTCTCCTCCCTTGGCCGGCGGCCTCCCCCTTGCTCCTTTATATACGGGGGCAGGGGGGCACCTCTCTACACACAATTGATCAACGGTCTTTTAGCCGTGTGCGGTGCCCCCCTCCACCATATTACACCTCGATAATATCGTAGCGGTGCTTAGGCGAAGCCCTGCGTCGGTAGAACATCATCATCGTCACCACGCCGTCGTGCTGACGAAACTCTCCCTCAACACTCGGCTGGATCGGAGTTCGAGGGACGTCATCGAGCTGAACATGTGCTGAACTCGGAGGTGCCGTGCGTTCGGTACTTGATCGGTCGGATCGTGAAGACGTACGACTACATCAACCGCGTTGTGTTAACGCTTTCACTTTGGGTCTACAAGGGTACGTGGACAACACTCTCCCCTCTCGTTGCTATGCATCACCATGATCTTGCGTGTGCGTAGGAATTTTTTTGAAATTACTACGTTCCCCAACAAAATCGTAGGTGGCATGTAGGAATTCCAGTACACTACATTAGGCTCCCTTAGCGTGCCTACTAGTCTAGCACACAGAGTCATGGCTAGTTTATGCTACGCACACAATCATTAATTGGTGGTTAAATATGCGCAAGGGATATGCAATGTATTATCATGTAGACATGTCTGAAATTAGCCGTGCCAACTTGCAGATTGGGTTACACAATGAAAAAGTACAAGATGTATGTGGCAATTTCATGGAACATCGCAAAAAAGGAGAGCCAGCGGTGAGCCTATACAGTGTGCTATGGTACGTCACTCCTCCATTGCAATCATCGTGACATGTTATTTGTATGTCAGTTCTATTGGCCAAGTTTCTTAGGGACAGTTATTACGAGTTAGCCTAAGAAAATAAGCACCTGTGAATATAAGCTCCATGTAATAAGCCAACCAGTTCTTTTCATTGCGTTTTCAGCTTATCTTTGGTATGATAAGTGAAAAGTCTAGATTGCATTATATTTTTCCATTTTACTGCCCATATGAAAATTAATTTGACTTGCAAACATCACAAATTGAACCCAGTGCAGTAATTAATATGATAGGAAAACAGACCATCACTATTTGCTCAAAATGCAAATACAAAGATACCATCTATTTTGGTCAATGTTTTCCATAGAGATCCCATTGCCTAATTTAAACGAAAAATGCATGACCCACATTTAAATGAAGAACAATTATTTATTGAAATTCGATGGTCCAAGTGGCTGGTTATTATCATATAGCAGCACCACCTGAAAGAATCATATAGCAGCAGCAGCTCATAGCAACTCATCATACAGCAGCAGTGTGCAATTCATCATATACCAGCAGCAGCTCATAGCAATTCATCATATAGATGCAGCAGGAGCAGCTCATAGCAATTCATCATATAGATGCAGCAGGAGCAGCTCATAGCAATTCATCATATAGCAGCAGTAGGAGCAGCTCATAGCAATTCATCATATAGCAGCAGCAGGAGCAGCTCATAGCAATTCATCATATAGCATCAGCAGGAGCAGCTCATAGCAATTCATCATACAGCAGCAGCAGGAGTAGCTTATAGCAACTCATCATATAGCAGCAGCAGCTCATAGCAATTCATCATATAGTAGCAACAGCAGCTCATAGCAATTCATCATATAGCAGCAGCTGGAGCAACTCATAGCAATGCATCATATAGCAGTAGCAGAAGCATCTCATAGCAATTCATCATATAGTGGATCAGAATGAAAATTTAGCAAAAAATCAGAGGAGATCCTCACCTTGTTGGATGAGCTCATCCTTCAACAACACCTCAAGGCCACGGCCTGGGAGGTGGGGAGGGGGAATAAGGTGCCTTCTGCCGCAGTGTGGCATCAGCCGTAGTTGTGCAGCGCCTGCCGGAGTAGTGCGTTGGACGAACCACAGTGGAGCAGCTGCTGGAGACCATGAGAATGAGGGGCGGCACCAGAGGGAGGAGCAGCCAGGGAGATTTGCCCCTACCCGCCGGCCATGTAGCCTAGCTGGACAGAGCATCGTCGAGGACCAGGCCAGATGGGACCAGTGGCAACGACTTGCTGGAGGAACCCTAGTGCTGCAGGCAGGGGATCGAGGTAGAGGGAAAGGGGAGAGGAGATGCAAGCGGGCAGGGCAATGAACGCTTGCGTGTTTGTTTTTACTTGAGGGTGAGGTGTGACGCGGGCGTCACCAGTTGCATTTTGAGTGTAATATAGGCAGACAACTGAGTCATTTCACTATTCCCCTTCCCTTCAATTTTTAGTGAGGTTCTACCCGAAACACCCCCCTCCAAAGCGAAATTAGTTAAGCCCAAGCCCATAACTCAAAAATGACTTCTTTACATCTTTTATGGCTTATTTTGACAATAAGCCCTGAAAAGGCGGAATAGAACCGGCCCTTAACCTGCAATTCAATTGTGCGTGCAATGATGAATCACTCCTGCCTGCTATAGTGTACATTTAGGCATCATCATACATGGCATAACCTAATACATGTGCATTCCATTGTAGAATCTGGAATATGCAATGTTTATGTTAGTTCATACGTTGCACATGATGTTTAAATGCCCCTTAAATCTGGTCAGTCAAGTGATGGTCTTTAAGCCTCCTTCTTTGCTTCTTTTCTTGATATGTAAGATTTGCTCACACGTCTGTTCAATTGCTTGTTTGCATCAGCCAGCCATACTAGGACTGTTTGCTTTGATTACTTGCTGTTCTTGACCTAACACTCTGACAGAGCTTGTCAATGATTTAAACACTAAGGGCTGCTGTAGTGGGGCATTTTCTAACTCATAGGTGACATAAAGGTTTGGCTGTACACTAAAGTAGGCTCTCCTAGAGTACCTGGAGATCCAGTTCGAAGGTATGCCTAGTTTTTACATAGTGCACACATAGTAAATGCTCATTTCATTGTGTGCAAGTGCAAGAGATGCGGCATGTTTCATTATGTGGTGTTGTTTTGTTATAATCTCATCCTTTTATGTTCACAGACTGGAAAGTATGCATATTTATCTTCCAAGGAGACGAGTAACTAGTTTGTGTCACCTTGCAGAGGGGGTTTAATGAAGATAAGATTGAGGATTTCCAAGTACAAGATGTTAGGAAGGAGCCTTGCAAGAGAAGTAGGAGTTGCGCTGAGCCTCTTCAACCTGTTAAGGTAAGTCACTGTATCCAACTCAACAGTTCAATTCCTTGTTTGTTTCAGGCATAGTTAATTTGCTCTTTTCAATTGCTTTATTTGTCCTCAGTTAATGAGATGCCCAAAGAATGATGCCTGATGTTGGGTACTTGTATAACTATTAGTTGACATAATTAAAGGCCTTACCATTTAATTACTCTGCTGAAGTGTGCCTGAAGCTTTGAAGTCTATTAACCAACTATTATTGAATGAGGCTCACAATCTAGTTTATACTAGGCTAATGATTGCATAGTTTTGCTTGCTGTAGTATGTTTGTATGAAATTCTCTGCTGTTCATTATGCTCCCTAAGACTTTAATTGAGCTACAGAATGGCCAACTGCTTGCTTACTTCTATGCAACGTGCTGTCTAAATTTGTAACTTGTCTGTGTTTTGGATTGGGCCCCAACATCATGCTCCTCTGGTGAGCTAAGAGAGATTTCTGTATGCAGGCTGCACAGACTACCTTTTTTATAATTTTTAAAATATCACCTGCTTATGCTTCATGACGTGTAACATTATTGTTAGTCCTGTTTTGCCATGTACAAAATAGTCTGTCTTGCTCGCTTCACTGTTGTAACTATATTTTTGCCCTAGTCATGTGTACTTACAGAAACATTTCAGGATGATGTGACATCAACACAAAGATCTGCGAGCAGTGCGGCATGGCCGTTACCGAATGATTATGGATTGGAATTGGAATGTGCTGATGTTCTCGAGCATCAACTAGAGGTGGCAAGACAACGTGTACATGATTCTGAACGTACAATCAACAAGTTGAGACTGGACATGCAGGTATTAGATGCAGGAGTCAAAAAAATGAAACAAGACACTGAGGTAACAACGAAGGAATTGGAGATTTTGCAGACTGAAATTTCTGCTATCTAAATCCGGCCAATCCTATTTTCTGAAGAGATTATAGTTCAAATGGTAAGTTATGTTGATGCGCGTCCATGATGTATGAGATGTATTTGCCCAGTGTATGTAATTTGTTGTTTGTGTATGCTTTATTATCACTGGTGCCGAACCATAATGCCCAGTGGGTATAATCGGCTGTAATTTCTTTATTGTATAGTGTAGGATTATTCTACGTTTCTATGCCTTAGTCTCTTTATTGTATAGTGTATGTTTTTTACAGGTGATAGTATAGAGTAGGATAATTCTTTGAATATGCTATATCGTTCAAACGGGGGCCAACTCGCCCAAACGTTGTAGTGACCATGGCCCTCCACAGGCCGTACGTTCCATGGGCCATCTATGGGACGGACGATCCCTGGCCTTCTGTGGCCGTCGGATTCGTGGGCCTTCTATGGGCTGTCGGATCCATGGGCCTTCTATCGGCTGTCGGATCCATGGGCCTTCTATGGGTCGTCGGGTCAATGGGCCTTCTGTGGGCCGTCGGGTCAATGGGCCTTCTACGGGCCGTCTCATCTATGGGCCTTGTACGGGACGTATAAGGGGCCGTAAACAGGCTAGAGTGGAAATCGTACGTTTTATGGGCTGACCATAACGGGCCGTTAAACGGCCGTATTTGATGATGCTATGAAAATGGCCCAACAGATTAACGGGCCACAAACGGGCCGACTGTATCCACGGGCTGAATTTGGCCCACAAGCAGAAAAGGCCTATAACGGGCCGTAAGTAAACGAATGCTGGAAATGAGCCCAAGAATAAATGGGCCCTCAGAAAGCCGAAAGATAACATGGGCTGGAAACGGCCCAACGGTATAATGGGCCGTTAATGGGTATAAAGTGATACACTGTTCATCACGGGCCAGTTTTACCACGGGCCGTTAACGGGCCGAGGGTTACTAAGGGCCTCAAATGGGCCAAAATATGTCATGGGCCATACATGGGCTGGAAGTTAAAACGGGCTGGAATTATATTGGACGGCCGAGATGACGCTACTGGGTCTAATTCGGATAGGCCGTAAATGGGCCCTGGGTTAGCGGGCTGTAAATGGGCTATATGCGAACATGTCGTTAACAGGCTTGCCGTGGGCCGACCCGCCACCTTTTGGCCAAGTCAAACGGGCCGGCCTTTTCACAGGAATGGGCCTCTGTTGGGCCGTGCCACGTGTCGACGTATCATAGGCGCTTTGGGTCCAATCAGTGGATGACATTTGTCCCAATGGTGAGCCGGCACGTGTTTCCTCCAGCCAATGATGATTTTACACGTGGAAAATCCCCATTGGTCGGGGCTGTTAACGGGTTATCGGATCCAAAACCGGACCCGATAGCTTAACGGCGTTCCGTTACGGTGGATGCCACGTGTCGGTCACCCTTGACGAAAGCACTTCTGTGACGCGCGATTTATCGTCATGGAAGTGGACACTTCCGTGATGATGATTTTGGTAATGTCATGGAACACTTCTACGACAGCACAGGTATGACTATCTTGATTCTGTCATAAATTTGTCATGGATGTACATGCATGACAAAAAACGCGACCTACTGTGACAAACACGTATCATCACGGAAGTGTATTTTTTTTGTAGTGAACCTTCATCAATAAAAAAATACACCTTTACCTTACCCACTTGTGGGACTAGCAATCGTCCAAGATACATAAATAAACAAATATGCTTTTACTTACATGTGAGACCTAAAACAAATAAACAAGTATACTACAACTTTCATGTGAGACCAACACTTGCAGAATGAACAAATATTTTTTTTTAAATGTGACTCCAACTCAAAATTATGCCCTTAAGCAGTTCGTAGCAACGCACGGCCATTATGCTAGTAAAGGAAAGAACAAAGAGTTTTTGGTGTTCCTACCTCCCTAGGGCCCAAGGATCATCCGCCAGGATCCTTGGCACTAGGGAGGCCCCTAGGCCTGGGCCTTGACTCCTGGGTCTTCTCCTGATGTGAAAGTTTCTGAACTATTTTTGTATTATTTTTCATTAGACTTTTTGGGGGGAGTTTCCTGAAATTACAAAAACAACAAAAAAACAGGATCTGACAGTGGGCACTTGGTAAATATTTTAGCCATATAAAAGTTGATAAAAAGCATCCCCAAAATGTATGTAATTGACATCAATATAGCATGAATCATACAAAAAGAGTTATAGATACATTTGAGACCGTATCACGTCCTCCCCCAATTCAGTTGACTCGTGCTCGGGATCGTCACATTGTAGCACTTCTAACAATTCTTCTACTGCATGAATTTGCATAGTTTGACCACATTTGTGCTGAGGGTCCCATTTTTCTCAACAAGTAAAACATAATCCATAAGCTTATATATGAGCCTTCAGCACTTTGTTCCCTTGCCCAGCTTGAGATCTGGATAATTCAGTTGTATATTGATCAGCCGTAAAGTTGTGCTGATTTGGACGAGCTTTAAACAATATTTGATTAACCTGAAATTTCCATCAAGTACCAAAAGTTATGAATTTTTAATTATAATTCTGCTTTAGTTAAGCTACATTAGAAGTTATGCAAGTTCTTATGACATAAGGACCAACCTTTTAACACATAACCCACAGATAAAAATCAAGTCCATACCAATTATGTTCTAGCTCTCTAACAAATTTCTTTCCTACTTATAAAGGTTGGAGTTGGCGGTGAGTTCATATGTGGAACCAACAATCTTCATCACTAAAAAATACACCCTTATCCACATGTGTGACCAACATCCTTCATCAATAAAAAAAATACACCCTTACCCACTTGTGGGGCTAGCAACCTTCCAAGATACTACTACTTTCATGCTGGAGTACATAAATAGACAAATGTGCTTTACTTACATGTCAGACCTAAAACAAATAAACAAGTATACTACTACTTTCATGTGAGACCAACACTTGTAGAATGAACAAATAAAAATTGTAAAAATGTGACTCCCGCTCAAAATTATGCTCTTAAGCAGTTCGTAGCAACGCACGAGCATTGTTCTAGTAAAGGAAAGAACAAAGAGTTTTTGGTGTTTACCTCCCTAGGGCCCAAGGATCTTCTGCTAGGATCCTAGGCACTGGGGAGGCCCCTAGGGCTGGGCCTTGACTCCTGGGTCTTCTCCTGATGTGAAAGTTTCGGAACTATTTTTGTATTATTTTTTGTTAGAATTTTTTGGGGGATTTTCCTAAAATTGCAAAAACAACAAAAGAAAAACAGGATCTGACAATGGGCACTTGATAAATATTTTAGCCAAATAAAAGTTGATAAAAAGCATCCCAAAATGTATGTAATTGACAACAATATAGCATGAATCATGCAAAAAGAATTATAGATACATTTGAGACCGTATCACGTCCTCCCCAAGTTCAGTTGACTCGGGCTCGGGATCCTCACACTGTGGCATTTCTAACAATTCTTCTACTGCATGAATTTGCTCAGTTTGACCACATTTGTGCTGAGGGTCCCATTTTTCTCAACAAGTAAAACATAATCCATAAGCTCATCTATGAGCCTTCAGCACTTTGTTCCCTTGCCCAGCTTGAGATCTAACTAATTCAGTTGTATGTTGATCAGCCGTAAAGTTGGGCTGATTTGGACGAACTTTAGACTGTTCATGGAAGGGGTAAAAGCATCCATGAGTGATGATTTGCCATAAGCGGAATCACTCATATCTGAATGTGGTCGTTCAATACTCCGACAGTCTTCGAGTACTTCTTCCAGCAAAAGAGCCAGAGAGGCAGCGGTATCCAAATCATGTGGTCTTTGTATATGTACATCACTGTGAATAGGAGTTTTCAACCCATCGATGAAGGTGGTAGTAAAAATTTCAGGAACTATGCTGGGACTGTGAGCTAACATCTGGTGGATCAAATCAAAGTATTAAAAGTTTCTATATACACTTGCACACTACAACCTGCCTGACATGGGTTAGGCATCAGATCGGTGCCTGGAACTGCAGCTTCCCAAAATTCTTCCCGTTCCATTTTATCTGCTTTATATTATACGGATGGCAACCACATTTTGGCCTGGCCTGTAAAATACATCGTCGTATAATCCTTCGAAGAGGCTTGTGGCGTGTGACATAGCTGAATATACTTGTCACAACATTTGTTCCACCTTTCCCGCAAATTAGAAAAAACATTTCTTCCACCATTTAGGTTTATCTGCACCGAAAATAGGAAATTCAGGCCCATCGAAACCAGTGCGTTATTATCACGCCGTTTCTCCCATCGGTTTTGCATCTGGGGCGTTTTTTTTTTCTTTTTGAAACGGATATCTGGGGCGTTAGAGTACTCATCCACGATTAGAAATAGTTATTTCTCGGTTAGAGTAGCAAAACCTTTATCCTTTGTTGTCGTCTGTTCCAAACTGTTCACGATGAGACTTGCAAAAAAAAAAAAACTGTTCACGATGAGAATCCGCTCGTCGTGCACCCCACCCCATTTGGGTCCTTGATGGGCCGGTGGTCCAGCTCACAGAGCGCATACCCAGCCCGGGGCCACACGTGAGAACGAGGGTGGCCGAGCTGATGGCTTGCGAGAGCAGCTCAAGCTTGATCCACACGCATGCACGTGCGACGACGACGACCAGACCGCAGACCGCGGGGCTCTCTCTCGCCACCACTGGTCGCAGCACTTCATTCAACCCCACTTGCCGTAGAGAAATGGAGAAGGACCCATCGAGATCCATGGTGGTGGTGGTGGTGGTGCGATGTACGCCGTGGCTTTTTCTCCGACGCGCCGCCGTTGTTGCCTTATCCCCACCGGTAGCTTTTTATTTTACCACGGTTGCTTGCTCCTTTATCCTCAATGGCCATTGTGTTCGTGTTGTGTGACGTTGGAATCGTATCTCGGACATGTTTTTTCCTCGGCCGATCCTTTCGCCGCGGCAAATTTGACAAATTTGATCTATAGACGAAATCAAATCACAGAATGAACTGTCCGTGAAACTATTTCACGCGGCTGACCTTTTTGTGTGACGCCCGACACGAAAGCGCCACACTACACTGTGCAACGCCTCACAAATAGGCGCTACACGGCCAGCGTCGCACCCGTGTGATCCGAAAATTACTAAGTCAGTGTGCAGCGCCTGAGAGCTAGCCGCCACACTATACAGTGTAGCGCCTAGCTCCTAGGTGTTGCACTAGTGCAGCGCCTGAGACCTAGGCGCCATGGGTCAGGCGCGTGAAATAGTTTCACGGACAGTTCATTGTGTGATTTGATTTCGTTTATAGGTTAAATTTGTCAAATTTGCCTTTGGCCGCTCCCTCAAGCCTCCGTCTTTTCACCCGTCGTCCTCTTTTCACAAGCCTTTTCTTTATGCTGTGGTGAGAAAGGTAATAAGGATGTGAATGGAACGGTGGGCGTATGTGTATCGGGAATTCGGGAGACGACGCTTTCACCCCCTCCTCTTTTATTCCAAGACTTGGATTGGATTCCTTGTACTCCTCCCACTAGCATCTGCCTGTCCCTTTTACCTGTCCCCCTCCGTCGTTCTTTCCCTCGGAAAATCTACCCCGTATCTTCCTCTAATGGAAGCGTGGCGTTAATTATCATTATAGTAGTATTATTCTTGCAGGAAGCGTGGCATTAACTACTCAAGATTCAGTGACGCTAAGCGTGTTGTCCTACTCCACTAACAAAACTTGCACATCACCTTGTGCTGGAATGGGATGCAATGCGCCCATGCCCATAATGTCATCATTTGCCACGGTACTGCGGGGAGAACAGCCGCACTTGACCATAATGATCACTGTCAAATGGAGTATAGTATTGCTACTACTACACTCGTTGCTACTGGCACCGTGTGTGCCGGCCGCCCTCTTTTGACCCGGTTCACGAAGAGGTCAGTGCTCGACTTACCCGCGACGCAAAGGCAGATTAACAAACTTGTCAAGGTGCGAACGCACGCACTTTGCTCGCTAATGGGAAAAGGTAAAGCTAACATTAATCACTAGTGGTAGCTAGTACCATCATCATCCTCCCCCTTGACGCTGGAGCAGTGGGAGAACGACCGGAAAAGCAGAGCTCTCGCGCGCGCCGCAGCTTCGCCCGGTGGTGGTGGCGTGGACTCCGGCGAAAGGTAAACGAGAAGGACGATGGAGCACATGGCCGCGCCTTTTGGCGTCGCTAGGCCAGCTGCCCGTGCTCAGGCGCCTTCTTTTCCGACTGCGACTCCGTGGAGAGATTTCTTTTCTTGAGGTCGTGTCGTGTTCAGGGGAAGATTCACGGTGGCCGGTGATTCGGACGCAGCGTGTTGCGCCGCGCTCCGACGCATTTTCTTCAGGCTGTGGGTGAAGAACGGCGGGTAAATTCATTTATGATGGCGGGTGATCTGGACGCGACACACGCCGGCCTAGTACGTGCTGGCTGAGCTCCGACCTCGCACGGCCTCGCGGCCGCCGTGCGTGTCACGCTCCGGCCGGGGCACGGCGCACGAATTTAATCTCCGAGGTGACCAGCTTGGATCTCTGAAATCCTGGCGCTCCTTGGTCGTTTCCCAAGAGATACAGTAGAGTACGGGACTAGGTGAGCCGTATGTGCGTATGGGCGCGGCATACTAGCAGTGAATGCGGCAGCCAGTCGCGATCACCCACACCAGCACGGACAGAACGGAATACAGTACCGCGACGGACGATACAGTGGCTTGGGGCCCCGTACGGAGACATGATCCCCGGGAGACGGTACCGTCGAGTACGCGTCCATACCTCCAGCGCTTCACCCACTGCTCATACTGATTGACAAGCAAGCCAAGCCATGATCTGTGGATCGGTCAGATGCAGGGTACAGAGCCATGGCTCGCTTTCAAAGTTCAAAGTTCAAACTTCAAACACAGCAGCGCGCCATGCGCGGCCGGGCATCGTTGTCACGGCCCAGATCGCGCTCATCAATGCCCCCCGTCGGTCGTTCAACGCCATGGCCATGACGATCGTGCTGCACAGCAAATAAACTCCGCAATAATGCGCCGTGTCGGCCCCGGAGCCGGACCGGGCACGCACGCCGCAGCGTCTGCATCTGCATATGCATCCGGCTGACTCGGAGAAAACGATAGGGGCCGCGGCCTGGCTGCCGACACCTCCGGCCATGGCCACCGCACCGCATCGGATTCCCGATCGGGCTCGCCAAAAACCGTGGCGGAGGCCGGTCGATCGGCCCACATCATCCCACCCGCACTCGGCCGCGGGCTTTCCGCCGGCGGGAACCTGCAGCTGCAGCTGCAGCACAGGAATCGGGGGAGAAAGAGGAAAGGAAAAGGAGGGATCGATCAAAAGGAGAGAAAGGCCCGGGGGAGCATGAGCATGAGAATGAGCATAGCTTCTTTTCAGCTTTATTCCGGCGCACGCACTCATCTTCTTGGTGTTCCTTTTGCAAAACCCTCACAGCTTTTTGTAAAGAATGTACTCCGCCATTCGCGAAAGAATCATGATCAAAGCTTAAACTCTGCCGCTGCGTGGAATGCAGAAAATTCCTCAAAGGTTTGGTATGATTTCTGCTTCCGGGGGAGAACCGGAACGTGAGAACGTCTCCAATGGTACCACCAACTGTTGCAACTTGTAGTGGCAACACACGTAGTACTACTTAATTACAGAGATATTCCACGGGGATCAGTATGATTTGTGCTTCCGGGGAGAAGCAGAACGTGAGAGCGTCTCGAATGGTGCCACCAACTGTTGCAGATTCTGGCGGCAACAGAAGCACTTAATTAGCTGATATAGATCGAAGCAGAGCCATAATCATCGGATCCACCACGCACGCACGGACTGGCGACCCTACTACACCCACGACCACGAGGGTACCACTACTCTTGGTCAAACGTCTGAACATGCCTTCAACCGTCTCCATTTCCTGCTCCGTACCTCACTCACTTTCCTTCGCTCTTTTCCTGAATAACTGGTGCCTCACCACTGCCGCCAATGTTCTAGAGATAACACCCGGCCGCCTTAGTGCAACTCCAAGCTCGGGTCATCAAATCTGTCTCAAATGTCATCTCTCCGAAGCGCTTGTGCCCCACTCAATATCAGTCATAGCCCACTGTCTTCGCTAACTATGGTTGGATGACTGGCGCCCCGCTTACTGTTTGAGGACATGTTGGAAAGTGTCCGCAAACATTTGGTATTGTCTGTTTGGTAATCCCTGTTGGAGTTGACATTACACCTCTTGCTTGGAGCATCGAAATTCAATAACACACTTCGCCATCAAATCAAAGAGTGGTTTGATGTACCCATACATCTACAAACTGGTACTCACCTACACTGATGTACCAAATCTTAGTATCAAACCAAGCGTACAAGCAGTTGTACTTGATCACAAATCTTGGACACAAGCTCGATATTATGGATGCAGGCATTTGAGTCCATGTCAGGAGAGATGCCCGCAAAATCCTCACTTATTATCACCTTCTTATGGAAAGGCCAGAACTTATGCGGTTTAAAGAGGGTTGTGGTTTTCCATCTCATTGCAAAACCCAAAACCTGCCCGAAATTTTTGGGGCCCAAAACTTTCGGAGTTCACAGTTTAGGGAAACGTATAAAAAACAAAAAAAATCGTAATACGAACCAAATCCTAGGAACACTATGAAGATAAATATGAGATTAGATTAGATCGTTACCAACTAGAGTGCATCGGAAGGTGTGTTGGTGTAGATCAATTGGTGCATATTCCCACAGCTAGGATTAATCCTCCCAACTGTGAGAATTTCCCTCGAACGGAAGATCGAACACACGGCCTCTTTGTTGTTATCCACGCGTAAAAAATCAATGATTTGACAGGGCTTTGTCGTCTAGAGCTAAGCGGTGTCGGAGTAGAAAAATGGAGGAGCAACAGCCTCATAGCACGGAGGTATTTTGCGTGCGGGAGAGAGAGAAGGAGGGCGCAACCGCTCGCACAGAAAAGTTGTGCCCCAAGGTGTTGCCCCTCCCCTCTATTTCTATAGGCCAGGGAAGGTGGCCACTTGGAGAGGGGGGCTGCGCCCCAAGGGGTATGCCACCATCTAGGGTTGGTTTCCCCCTAATGGTTGCCCCTTCGTCCAACACTAGCCGCACCAAAGGGGGCCTGCCCCCAAGGACAAGGGGCACCCCAGTAATGGGCCAACTGGCCCATGTAGGGTTGCCCCACTTGGGCCATGCCAAGTGGCATCCCCATGGCACCCTCTGGAATTTTTCGGGAGGTTCTAGAAACTTCTAGATACTAGAACCTTCCTATTATTTCCGGAGGCATTCTAGAGTTACTGTCGGGGCTAGATACGGCGGATCTCAGGTAGGGGGTCTCTATCTGGTAGTCTAGGCTAGATGGTAACAAGGACATAAGGGACACGAGGTTTCCCCGATTCAAATATGAACATCAAGTCTTTTTCTAATTGGATTTTCGAATCATAGAAAAAACCAGTATGATTAGATAAGATTCTATGTAGAGCATCTACCATGGACGGGGAATAAATGTCCTCCCATTTGGGGCTAATCACTATTTGCGTCTAATTTTTTATATGTAGGGTTTTTCATGACCATTAGACCAAGTAAACTATCTATCTCCCCCATCCCCACTTGGTCAATAAAGGCATTGGACAAAAAACTCCATGTATTATATCCACCCTCTTTATTTTCTCTATTTGTTCTCGAATAGTATTAACCGCACTCCCCTCCCCCGCCCCCACAAGCAAGTTATACACCTCCATCCGGGTTTACTAAGTTGGACGACAATGTAGTGATGTCCTTTTGTCCCAAGGTCGGCTGAGGAAAGTGTTGCCTATATATTCGATGTTCTCCCAATCATCTGAATTCACTTTGTCTCTCGAAGCTATTAATTAGGGCATGGTGAACATGCACACAAATAAAAACAAAACCTATGCACGATATGGAAACTGCCAGCTAACTCATGCGCTCACCATCCCTTTTGATTGATTGTGCGGTGTCCGTGCGCAGACGGGCCGTCGGCCTAAGAGGCATTAGCTATCACGATAGTTTCGGGGCGTAAATCAATGGTATTAAATTAGGTGTCTTCCATAACGCTCACTAATAACTAAAGCATGAGGGTTGCTTGGTACCGCTGTTCTCGCTGGACGACCTAATAAACGCGAGCGGAGGGAGTAGTTGACATACATAAGACAACTTTGCTAAAAATGATTCATTCCTCTACACCTGGGCAACACCATAGACCACTACAAGATTCCGTCTCACATATGTGCACTTTTCAACTACAAGAACCATCACAAAATGATCTCCATTCTCATGCTCCACCAAATCAAAATATAATCTCTAATGCCAACCAAAATATCTTCATATCTCCCTTGAGAGGCACCCCATTTCCATGTGAACCCCCCCACCACCACCACACACACACACACACACATTCATATCTACCAAACATTTTTGATAAAAATCCTTCTTCATGGTTTCTAATTCGATTCCAAAATCCTATAAAAGATGGGTATGATTAGACAAGATTCTATCTAGAGCATCTAGCACGGACAGGGGATAAATGTCCTTCCAGTTGGGTCTAATCACGAAAATTGTCTAATTTTTCATATGCAGTTTTCATGACCATTAGACCATGTAATTTTTTCGCTAATAAATAGACATCTCCATCATCCCCACTTGCTCAATGAGAGCATTGGACAAAAATCTCAACTTACAATATCCATCTCTTTATTTTTCTCAACTTTTTTCCAATAGTAATAACCGCCCTATCCCTCCCCCTCCCTCGCCCCCACAAGGAAGGGATAAACCTCCATCCAGGTTTATTAGGCCGGACACCAACGTAGCGATGTCCTTTATCCCAAGGTGGTCCGAGAAAACCGTTGCCTATACATCCATTGTTCTCTCAATCCTATCAGTTCACTTTGCCGCTCGAAGCTTTTAATTAGGGCATGGTGAGCATGCATACAAATAAAAATGAAAGCTAGTCACGCTATGGAAACTGCCATGTAAAACATGCGTTCACCGTCTGTTTCGATTGGTTGTGAGGTGCCCATGCGCACACGAGTCATGGGTGTGGGAGGCATTAGTTGCGCGATAGTTTCGGGGGGTAATGTTGGAACACGCGGTATGCTACGCTAGAGCCAAATAATTTTTTTCTACCACACACCCAAGATCATGCTGCTAGAAATGGATCACGGGATCGGGTCTACCACTAGATGCGCAGTCACCGTAGCGAAAGTAGTGTTGGTAATGCGTGTAGTCGGTCTCCCGAGGTGTCTCCTCCTCGCGTCGCCGAACTCCCGCGAACGGTGATCTCCTATGAACGGTACCTCGCTAATCCCTCGAACGGTTCGTCTGAGCACCCAGATACGATGCCTCTAGGTATCAACATGTGCGGGGAGCAGCGTTGGGCGGCGGACTGCTAGGTCCGGTCGCACGGCATGGGCGTCAGGAGTGGCGGCGGCGGCTGTTCAGGATGAGTGATGGTTGCTGCAACTACGTCGGTATTTCCACGAAGAGGGAGGGATGATGTAGCACAGCGACGGTAGGTATTTCCCTCAGTGATGAAACCAAGGTATCGAACCAGTAGGAGAACCAAGCAACACAACGTAAACAGCACCTGCACACAAACAACAACACCTCGCAACCCGACGAGTTAAAGGGGTTGTCAATCCCTTCCGGGGTACGACGCCTCAAGATAGGCAAACGGACGTGAGGTAAATTGTAGTAGATTGATAGATCGAATGCCAAATAAAATAAATAAAGATAGAACGCAGCAAGGTGTTTTTGTATTATTGGTTTAATAGATCTGAATAAAAATGCAAAGGAAAAGTAGATCGCAAGGCAAATATATGAGAAAGAAGACCCGGGGACCGTAGGTTTCACAAGTGCCTTCTCTCGAGAAAATAGCAAACGGTGGGTAAAAAAATTACTGTTGGGCAATTGATAGAACTTCAAATAATTATGACGATATCCAGGCGATGGTCATTACATAGGCATCACGTCCAAGATTAGTAGACCAACTCCTGTCTGCATCTACTACTATTACTCCACACATCGACCACTATCCAGCATGCATCTAGTGTATTAAGTTCATGGAAAAACGGAGTAATGCAATAAGAACGACGACATGATGTAGACAAGATCTGTTATGTATTGCGGCAGATAGGGATCCCGTCTTTTTATCCTTAGTAGCAACGATACATACGTGTCGGTTCCTTTCTGTCACTGGGATCAAGCACCGTAAGATCGAACCCACTACCGGGCACCTCTTCCCATTGCAAGATAAATAGATCAAGTTGGCCAAAAAAACCCAAATATCTGAGAAGAAATACGAGGCTATAAGAGATCAAACAAACTCAGATAACTTTCATGGATATAACAAGGTATAACTGATCATAAACTCGAAGTTTATCAGATCCCAACAAACACACCGCAAAAAGAGTTACATCATATGGATCTCCAAGAGACCATTGTATTGAGAATTCAGCGAGAGAGAGAGAGAGAGAGAGAGAGAGAGAGAGAGAGAGAGAAAGAGAGAGCCATCTAGCTACTAACTACGGACCCGAAGGTCTACAAAGAACTACTCACGCATCATCGGAGAGGCACCAATGGAAGTGGTGAACCCCTCCGTGATGGTGTCTAGATTGGATCTGGTGGTTCTGGACTCTGCGGCGGCTGGATGAATATTTCTTCGACGCTTCTAGGGTTCTGGTATTTTCAGGGTATTTATAGAGCAAAGAGGCGGTCCGGGGGTCACCCGAGGTGGGCACAACCCACCAGGGCATGCCTGGGCCTCCTGGCTTGCCCTTGTGGGTTGTGCCCCCCTCGGGGCACCCCCCAGGTGCAACAAGGGCCCATTGCCTTCCTTCTGGCCCATAAAGATTTCGGAGTTGTGGAAACACTAGCACCCAAGTCACACAAAGCAAAACATTCATAATTTTTAATCTTGACTTTTATAATAGGTTCCCACTCATCATGCAATTTTCTAGGAATTGAAACTTCTAATTCCAATTTTTCTTCCAAAGCTTTCATCATAGCATCAACAATATGTTTAGTAAAAGCTTTAATTTGTTCATAAGCATGGGGTGAATTCAACATGGATTGCAACAAAGAAATACAATCAATCAAAGAGCAACTATCATAATTAAAGTATTTGTAATCCAAAATAGTGGGTGCATCACTAGCTAAAGTTTTGACCTCTTCAAACCCACTTTTATCAATTTTCTCAACAAGATTTTCACCCTCCGAAATATTGGGGCACCTTCTACCTAAAGTTGACTCTTCTCCAGTCCCTTTTTCATCATTCTTAACTTTACTAAACAAGGAATCAATAGAAGAAACACCAATCATTTTAAGATCTTCATCATTTTTATCTTTTAACGAGATTGGTTTGGCAGCCATTTGATTTACTAAGGTAGCTTGTGCATCGGATATTTTCCTAGCAAACTTTCAGCAAAAGCATACTTAGATTGGAGATTGCAAACTTCTCTACTAATATCATCAAGTTGTTTTGTGATAGCATCTAGCACAACGGAGTGCTCCTTAAGTTCTTAAGTGAAATACTTATTATGCTCAAATTGTGTAGTCATATATTCCTTAGTACTTTTCTCATTTTCAAGCAAAATTTTTGGGTAAGGAACATCGTAATATTTTCTTTGAGGCATCGTGACTACACAAACAAGAAAGCACACGAAAACAGATCCGGCAAGAAAACGGCGAACAGAAAAAGAGAGGCGAATAAAATGGCAAATTTTTGTGAAGTGGGGGAGAGGAAAACGAGAGGCAAATGGCAAATAATGTAAATTGCAAGGAGATGAGATTTGTTATTAGGAACCTGGTTATGTTGAAGATCCTACCCGGCAACGGCGCCAGAAATTCTCCTTGATGGTTGCTGCAACTACGTCGGTATTTCCCCGGAGAGGGAGGGATAATGTAGCACAGCGACGGTAGGAATTTCCCTCAGTGATGAAACCAAGGTATCGAACCAGTAGGAGAACCAAGAAACACAACGTAAACAGCACCTGCACACAAACAACAACACCTCGCTACCCGACGAGTTAAAGCGGTTGTCAATCCCTTCCGGGGTACGGCGCCTCAAGATAGGCAAACGGACGTGAGGTAAATTATAGTAGATTGATAGATCGAACGCCAAGTAAAATAAATAAAGAGAAAAAGCAGCAAGGTATTTTTGTATTTTTGGTTTAATAGATCTGAATAAAAACGCAAAGGAAAAGTAGAACACAAGGCAAATATATGAGAAAGAAGACCCCGGGGCCGTAGGTTTCACTAGTGGCTTCTCTCGAGAAAATAGCAAACGGTAGGTAAACAAATTACTGTTGGGCAATTGACAGAACTTCAAATAATTATGACGATATCCAGGCAATGATCATTACATAGGAATCACGTCCAAGATTAGTAGACCGACTCCTGCCTGCATCTACTACTATTACTCCCCACATCGACCGCTATCCAGCATGCATCTAGTGTATTAAGTTCATGGAAAAACGGAGTAATGCAATAAGAACGATGACATGATGTAGCAAGAGCCGTTATCTATTGCGGCAGATAGGGATCCCGTCATTTTGTCCTTAGTAGAAACGATACATACGTGTCGGTTCCCTTTCTGTCACTAGGATCAAGCACCGTAAGATCGAACCAACTACCGGACACCTCTTCCCATTGCAAGATAAATAGATCAAGTTGGCCAAACAAAACCCAAATATCAGAGAAGAAATACGAGGTTATAAGAGATAATGCATATAAGAGATCAAAGAAACTCATATAACTTTCATGGATATAAAAAGGTATAACTGATCATAAACTCGAAGTTCATCAAATCCCAACAAACACACCGCAAAAAGAGTTACATCATATGGATCTCCAAGAGACCATTGTATTATAATTCAGCGAGAGAGAGAGAGAGAGCCATCTAGCTACTAACTACGGACCCGAAGGTCTACAAAGAACTACTCACGCATCATCGGAGAGGCACCAATGGAAGTTGTGAACCCCTCCGTGATGGTGTCTAGATTGGATCTGGTGGTTCTGGACTCTGCGGCGGCTGGATGAATATTTCGTTGACGCTTCTAGGGTTATGGTATTTTTGGGGTATTTATAGAGCAAAGAGGCGGTCCGGGGGGCACCCGAGGTGGGCACAACCCACCAGGGCGCGCCTGGGCCTCCTGGCGCCCCCCGGTGGGTTGTGCCCCCCTCGGGGCACCCCCAGGTGCAACCAGGGCCCATTGCCTTCCTTTTGGACCATAAAAAATAATCATGGAGTTTCATGGCATTTGGACTCCGTTTGATATTGATTTCCTGCGATGTAAAAAACATGAAATAACAGCAATTGGCACTATGTCAATAGGTTAGTACCAAAAAATGATATAAAATGATTATAAAACATCCAAGATTGATAATAAAACAGCATGGAACAATCAAAAATTATAGATATGTTGGAGACGTATCAGTGAGATCAACCCTATGTGGTGCGCCCACTCCCCTTTATATAGACCTCCGAAGTGGGCTCAACACTTGAGCCCACGAGGAGTCTACATCCATTTTCCATTCAAATCCAATCCGAATGGGGTGCAGCCCTTTAAGTGTGTGACCTATGGGTTCACATACACATGGACATGGCCAAATCGATAGTTGGTAGCGGCTCCTAGCAGAACGTGCCAACTCCCATGTGTCCGTAAAGTCGTTTGACAAGCCTCGACAATTTGTCATATGCAACATTCCTTTTGTCTCACGATATATGTTGTCGAGCTCAGGGCGAGTACTTGTCACCCTTGTGGTAGCTCGACCTCTCTTCTCAAAACCGTGATATAGATTCCCGAACCGGGTTAACACTTAACACAAGTCGCATGGCCATGCTTTCCGAATCTGATCACTCGAGAGGGCCTAGAGAATATCTCTTCGTATAGGAGGGGCAAGTCACATCTTGGTCAGCCATGTCTCGTGGCATGTCTCACGACTCACCCGAAAGCTACCTTTATGACTATCCAGTTACATAGTAGCGTTTGATAGACCCTAAGTGAGTCAATCCTCATCCCGAGAACATGCGAGGACCTCAGGTCTAGGACATGGCATAGACATTGTACTTGAGACTAAGAGATGACAATATCTCACAGCATCTCAAAGTTGGTCTGTCCGACTCGGTGATCTCCATCCCCAAGTCCATACTATCGGTTTAGCATCTTCATGCACATGACTTGTGAAACATAGTCATCAATGTAATCGTATACTAGTCAAGGATATGTGCCAGGATAGCCTTGTCAACCAGGGACCATTAGAACGATCATCATACAATACATAGTTCCACAAACAAGTCACATACTTATTGATACAAATCATTAATGATGTTCAAGGACAATAAAAAAGACTCATGAATACATATGGAAATATCATCATCACATGATTGCCTCTAGGGCATATCTCCAACGGGTAAATCAGGGGCATTAAATTATGTGCCTTCTGAAACGCTCACTTATAACTAAAGCACGTAGGTTCCTTGGTTTCGTAGTTCTGGCTGGACGACCCAATAAACCCGGTCAGAGCGACTATGTTGACATACAGTAGATAGCTCTGCTAAAAAAGATTTTTTTCCTCTACACTTGGGCAGCACCATAGACCACTGCGGGATTTCGTCTCACATATGTGCACTTGTCATGCACAAGAACAAACACAAAATGATCTCCATTCTCAAGCTCCACCAAACCAAAAATAGAATCTCTAATGCCAACCAAAATTTCTTCGTATCTCCCTTGAGAGGCACTCCTTGTCAAACTGCTCCCCCCCCCACGCACACACATTCATATCTACCGAACCTTTTTGATCAAAATTATTTTTCATGGTTTTAAATTGATTCCAGAATACTACAAAAGACAAGTATGATTAGATAAGATTCTATCTAGAGCATCTAACATGGACGGGGATAAATGTCCCTCCAGTCGGGGATTTTTCATATGTAGGGTTTTTATAACCATTAGACCAAGTAAATTGTCTATTATTAGTAGACATCTCCCACATCCCCACTTGCTCAATGACGACATTGGACAAAAAAACTCCATTTGTTATATCCAGCCTCTTTGTTTTTCTCAATTTATGTTCCAATAGTATTAACCGACCTCCCCCTCCTGTGGCCCCACAAGCAAGGGATAAACCTCAATCCGGGTCTATTAGGTCGGACAACTACGTAGGGACGTCCCTTCACACAAACTTCATCTGAGGAAACCATTGCCAATACATTCGATGTTGTCTCAATCCTCTTAGTTCAGTTTAACTCTCGAAGCTATTAATTTGGGCATGGTGAGCATGCGCACAAATAAAAACGAAAGCTATGCACGATATGGAAACTGCCAGCTAATGCCACTTTCGCCCTCCCTTGTGATTGGCTCTCAGGTGTCCGTGCACACACGAGCCATGGTACTAGGAGGCATTAGCTGGCCTGATAGTTTCCGGGGGGTGGTAAATCAAGGACATTAAATTATGTGCCTTCTAAAATGCTCGCTAATAACTAAAGCACGTGGGTTCTGCCGTTCTGCCGTTCTGACTAGACAGCCCAATAATGCCGGGCGGAGGGAGTATTTTGAGATGCATCAGATAGCTTTCCTGAAAAAAGATTGTTTTCCCACTACACTTGGGCAGCACCATAGACCACTCCAGGATTCCGTCTCACATATGCGCACTTTTCATGCACAAGAACCATCATAAAATGATCTCCATTCTCATGCTCCACCAAATAAACAATATAATATCTAATGCAAACTGAAATACATTCATATCTCCCTAGAGGAACCCGATTTCCTTGTGAAACTGCTCCCCTCCCCTCCACACACACATTCATATCTACCAAGCCTTTTTTATCCAAATCCTTCTTCATGGTTTCTAATTGGATTCCATAATCCTACAAAAGACAAGTATGATTAGATAAGATTCTATCTAGAGCATCTACCACAGACGGGGGATAAATGTCCTTCCAATCGGGGCTAATCACTAGTTTGTCTAATTTTTCATATGTAGGGTTTTCATGACCATTGGACCAAGTAAATTGTCTGCTATTAATAGACATCTTCCTCATACCCACTTGCACAATGATGGCATTGGCCAAAAACTCCATTTTATTATATCCACCCTGTTTATTTTTTCTCAATTTGTGTTCCAATAGTATTAACCGCCCTACCCCCTCCCCCGAAAGCAAGGGATACACCTCAATCCGGGTTTATTGGGTCGGACGACTGTCCTTTATCCCAAGGTCGCCCGAGGAAACTGTCACCTATATATCCAATGCTGTCTTAATCCTCTCAGTTCAATTTATCTCCCGAAGCTATTAATTAGGGCATTGTGAGCATGCACACAAATAAAAATGAAAGATATGCAAAATATGGAAACTGTAAGCTAATGTCGCGTTCACTCACCATTCCGATTGGTTGTGAGGTGTCCATGCGCACATACGACCTAGGCCTGGGAGGCATTAGCTAGGACGATAGTTTCTGGGGGTAAACCACGGGCATTAATTTATGTGCCTTCCGAAACGCTCACTAATAACTGAAGCACGTGGGTTCCTTGGCCCCGCTGTTCTGGCAGGACGACCCAGTCAACCTGGGCGGAGGGAGTATGTTGCCATACATTAGATAGCTCTGCTAAAAAGATTATTTCCCCTACACTTGGGAAGCACCCTAGACTAGTACAAGATTACATCTCACATATATGAACTTTTCATGCACAAGAAGCATCATAAAATGATGTCCAATCTCATGCTCCACCAAATAAAAAAATGGAATCTCTAATGCCAACAGAAATACCTTGAAATATCCTTTCAAAGGCACCCCATAGCCACGTGAAACTGCTCCCCCCCCCCACACACACTTTCATATCTACCAATCCTTTTTGATCAAAATCCTTCTTCATGATTTCTTGTAAGCCTAGGAAATCCATATGATTATATTTGATCGATTCTCTAATACACCCCTTTTTATCCTTCCCTACACCACTAACATTCCAACCGATTCCTCACATTTAGGAAAATTTGAATTCCTACCAACCAGCTTCATCTAAAATGTCTTACTTTCTACCAATTGAAAACCCACCATATCAGGTACAACATTTATTGATGGGTTTTGATACAAATCAGCCAACAACTCATCTAATGTCTCATTTCCAATATGCATTGGATGTGATGGGGGTATTATATCTCCAACCCCACCCATGTTATTTTGTGAATGCAAATATCTCTTGGCTTCCTCGAGATCCTTAAGCAATCTTAGATGTGATCAACCATATCTATAAAATGCCCCAGTTTAATCCTAATAAACAGGCAATATAATGCAAAGAAGTATTGGGAGAATTAATAAATGAATCATCACCCAGACATCCCTCATTGTTGTCCTTGTCCACAACTCCATCCAGAAATATCTACTAAATACTCTTGGACTCCTTGGGAATAAGTATGATGCATCTCATATGGTTCAAAACATCTGTCTTGTCTCCCCGCCCCAAACTTTCATCATAACTCTCATTCTCCAAAGCAGCGAGAAACTTATTTTCTTCCACCAGAGCATCCTGCTCATTCTTGTTAGTCAACCACCTTCCACCTCCTAAGATCCATTCTTCATTCCCATCGGCCATAACTCCTTTGTCACTATTTCAAACAAACTAATCATTATCTTAAGACTCCTTTGCAATTCCTATGGAAGGAGCTATAATGTCACAATTTTGAAGTTTAGAAGCGCGATGTAAAACCACCGTCGCTCTGCCGGTGCTTCTGGCCATGGATTTTCTTGAACTGTCAAATGTGGATGCTAGAAACAATCTGATATATGCTGGAACTGGCGAGGGGAGGTGTTGCATCCGATGATGGTTTCTGCCGGAACCAGAGGTGCAGCCGGAGACGCGGTCATTATCGTTTTCTTATAGCCGTATTTGACTGAAGATACATCCACGTTCGCGCAGAGCTGATACCTTTTCACGGGAGCTACAACCATCAATGACATAGGTTAACGAATGTTACAACTGTACATTCAAAAAGCTTCATCCACGTTCTCGAAAGCTGCAACCGGCAACACCATCATTGATGACCTACCACAGTGCATTTTTAGAGGCTTCATCGATGGTCACCAGAGCTGTAACCGCCGGAGACATAGTTTGATGTTTTGCTACAACCGTACACTTCAAAAGCTTCATCCACGTTCGCGAGAGCTGCAAACAGACGACATCATCGATGGCATATGCTACAACATTGCACTTCAGAAGCTTCATACATTATCGCCAGAGTTGCAACCACTTCGGATATGTTACAACCGTGTGTGTCGGTGCTGCATGGGCACGTCACCGGCAATGTTGCAAGCACGAGCACGTGGGGGAGTTGCAATGGATAGCAGTTGTATTATTTGTTGCAACCAGGTGTTGGACACCCGTGCTGGGGGACGACGGCGAGGATTCACAAAGTGCATGGTCCTGAGTGAGGTAAAATATGTCCGAGTTATCAAATATTCCAAATTTTTGGAGAAAACTAGAGTTTTGGTTGACCAACACAAACTTACATCAGCGGAAGCTATTGCCATATCATACTTAGCTAACATGATCTATTTTTCTTTGATCGTGAGTGTTCATTTTTTAGAGAAAAACTGTTGATTTCTCAAATATAATAACATACTTCATGCCACCTAACAACATGGATACTTCGATCTGTCGCCTCCTTGATCATATTATGTCGACCATCATTACACAGTCAAGATTGGAGCACAACATGACGATTTATGCAGTGCACTACCAGTACAAGAGCTTATAAGGCACACATGTTGCTCAACTCGGATTTGCACAATGTCCTTTTTTACGGGGTATCAAATCAATGTGACCACCAAAAACTGAGATGGCATAGGGATCACTACCATGCACACTTGCCTCATTTTTTCTTGAGTGGTATCTACTTCAAGGCAGAGGTGATAAATCTTTGTTTTCTATGTTGTTTTGTAGTAAGTGAAAGAATCTAAGATAATATTGTAAACAATATAATTAGCTAAATAGTGTGAAACACACTTATTAACACAGAAATGATACAATGATAAAAATGTATGGTCCGAGTGTAAAAGACACACATTCAAGTTCTCAAATATCTACACTATAATTTTGAAAAAATTAGAGCTCAAATATCTAAGGCTTGTCCTTGACGTGAGGATTGTTGAGATATATTTCCCACCTTTTATCATCAATTCGGACTTTTGGATCAACTAGATGGTGCATGAACTCAATACCCTACTCCATCATCTTTGTCCGCAACAAGGTTTTGACAACGCATTTTGGCATGCACAATTCAACGTCACCGACACACAACTTCAATAAAGCACTACATGTCATGCTTAGTCCAACAATCAGACAAGGTGAGTGAACTAGTGTCTTGAGATGGAACCACATTATGGCATCCAAGATTACCCCAAGATATGGCGACTTTGGTTTCCACTCGTGAAATTATGGCACAACTCGTCGAATGAAACTTCTCTAGATTGCTCCCCCTCCAAGCTCTCTAATGTGGAACCTAATTTTGGTGCCATTCCAAATAAGGCCATGTCGGTTGTGTCGATCCTTACAGACCGACAGACATTTTAATATTTGGTACATGCTCATCACCTTTAGAGATGAACATGTATAATGACGAAGACCATATGAAGACAATGGGGGAATATTGATTGGTTCACATACGCACATCACTATCCAAGAGTGATGCATGGTGAATAAAGGTATCAAGGCGGCGATGTAAGTCAAGAGATAGTGGTTGACCTCATGCCGTGATGTAGGAAGATTACAATGTCCTCAAGCATCACTTTTCGAAAACTGCAATTTGGGGAGAGGCTTGGCCTCGAGAGTAGATCCCCGTCATGTATCCCTCGCCAAAACCAATGAAAATGAGGTCACCCATTGCAAAAATAAAGAAAATGGGATTTTTTGTGGGATAGGAATTGGATCAATGGTAAGGGGTATGTTTGTATGAGTAGGCCCACCTATCACCGCATGGTGACCAAAGGCAACAAGGTGGTGATGTCGTTCAAGGACCAATGGTCACCCCTACCCACTAATGTCATGATGTGAGAAGATTAGGACATCCTCTAGCGCCGCTTTCTAGAACCTGTAATTTTCACTTTGTGTGGAGGGAGGTCGTCTGAAGGGGCGACGAGTGTCACGCCTCCCTGCCACAGACGACGCCAAGGATGTCACCGGATTCGAAGTAAAATAAAAGGCGGAAGTTTTGTTGGGTATGAGCTGACTCCGCGAAGCACTTGTGTGGGGGTGGGTGGGCCCACTTGCTGATGCATTTATGTGCTTGTAATCGAAATGGAAGTTATTATGAATGAAAATGTTTCTAAACATCTTGCCTCATCGTTGTCATCCCCTTAAGCATCTCTTCTCTCCCTAAATTATCCTATTCCCGAGCCAAGTCAAATAAACGTAGATTCGATCTCATCCTACACTAGAAACTACAGGTGCCCAGCCTTGCCCTTCTACAAACCTTCGCAACATCAGCCATCCTCACGTTTTTGGAGCTGGCTGCGGAGGTGAGCGAGGGGCAAGCGACGCAGCTTAATCGGTTTGGCAACGATGGCATTGGCAGTGCCCACATGCCATCGCCGCAATATTAGCATTTTGGTGATGTGATGAGCCTCAATGATCCCATGCTAGCAGTCTTATGAATCAATAACAACGAGATGATGTACGCGCCTTATTACTTCTATCTCCATAAAAAGTTATGTACAACATAGTAGTGCTCTGATCACTCATTCATCATTCAGGCGTTTCAAAGAGTATATGTTATATATAGCAATGGCATCAATTCCCACACACTACAGAAGTTGATAGCTTTCCCTTGTTTTGCAAGGTCTTCTATGACATACTTTCATAAATGCTTAGGGTGGGGGCACTTGAATGCCATGTTTATTTGATATTATTTCATTGTCCTTAAATTTCCAAATTAGAGTATGCTAGAAGGATGGTTGCCAGATTAAAGTATGCAAGAAGCAGGGGAATGTCGGTTGACTAGCAGCGGTGACCGTCGTGACTTGCTAGGCGGCTAGAGAGTCTTGCTTGAAAAACACCCAAACACGGTGCCCATCTGTTTACTCGTGCACTCGTGAGGGAGTTGAGATTAATTCTCTACATTAACCGATGTGGGAACCAAAAGGCCAACGAGTATACCAGAGGATGGCCGAGCAATTTTGGTGAATTAATTATGAGTAAATCATAAGATTGAGAACTCTTGTTGTCCATGTTATTAAGTACTAACTAGAATGATTTGAACATTATTACAAAGATTAATAATGAGCTACACAATGTAAATAGAACTAATTATAGGGAAATGATTTGATGATCCAAAATGTGTATGGTTCAAGTGTGAATAACACGCATTCTTGGGTGGTGGTTCAAGGTAGAGGTGATAAATATTTGTTTTCCATGTTGTTTAGTAGTAAGTGAAATGATCTAAGATAATATTGCAAGCAATATAATTATATCTATAGTGTAATACACACTTAATTATAGGGAAATGGTATGACGATCCAAAAAGTTTATGGTCCAAGTGTAAATGACACACATTCAACTTCTCAAATGTCTACACTATAGTTTTGGTGAAATTAGAGCTCACGGGTCTAAGGCCACGAGGTGACTTGATGTGAGGAGGACTGCTGAAATGTATTTCCCACTTTTCTTCATTAGTTCAGACTATTGGATGAACTAGATGTTGCATGAACTCAGTACCCTAGTCCATTATCTTTGGTCACGATAAGTTTTTCGACAATGCACTTTGGCGTGCCCAATTCCACGTTACTAACGTACAACTGTAATAAAGCAGTACACATCATACTTAGACAAAGAATCAGACAGGGCGTGTGAACTAGTATCTCGAGATGTAACCACGTTACAACATCCATGATTGCCCCAATATATGGCGAGTTTGGTGTCCAATCGCGAAATTATGGCACAAATCAATGCACCACACTTCTCTAGACTGCTCCCTCTTCAAGCTCTCTATGATGTGGAACCTAATTTTGGTGTCAGGCCATATAAGGCCGTGATGACCGCATCATTCATACAGATCAGCAGTAATTCTGATATGTGGTACATCCTCATCACCATTAGCAGATTAACATGTATAATGATGAAGACCATATGACGATGCACATGAACAAGAGTCGGCAATGGTGGATTATTGATATTTTCACATATGACCACCACTATACTAGACTGGTCCTTGGGGAAGAAAGGTATCAAGGCGGTGATGTAAGTTAAGGGATAGTGCTCAATGCTACCTGTTGATGTCGTAACATAGGAAGACTGCAATTTGGGGTGGTCCTTGGCATCAACGGTGATCCGCGTCACGTGCATGTCCCTTCCAGGCCACCCCTTACAAAATTAAAGGAAGTGGGGAAGTTTTTGGGACATGAGTTTGATCAATAGTAAGGGGTATGTGTGTATGCGTACGCCCACCTATCAACACAGAGTTACCAAAGGCACCAAGGCGGTGATGTTATCCAAGGTCCAATGGTCACCCCACCTGCTAATGTCATGACATGACAATATAAGGACGTCCTCGAGCGCCGCTTTCTACAAGCTGCAATTTTCACCCCACGCGCGTGTGTGTGAGGGGGGGGGGGTCATCTGAAGGGGCGGCAAGTGTCATAGCCCACTGTCTTCGATGACTATGGTTGGATGACTGGCGCCCAACTCACTGTTCGAGGTCATGTTCGGACATGTCTACAAACATTTGGTATTGTCTGTTTGGTACTCACCGTTTGAGTTTACATTACACCTCTTGATTGGAGCATCGAAATTGAATAACACTCTTCACAATCAAGTGAAAGAGTGGTTTGATGTACCCATACATCTACAAACTGGTACTCGCCTACACTGATGTGCCAAATCTTACTATCAAACAAAGTGTACAAGTAGTTGTACTTGATCACAAATCTTGGACGCAAGCTCGATATTATGGATGCAGGCATTTGTGTCCATGTCAGGAGAGATACCCTCAAAATCCTCTTTTGTCACCTTCATATGGAAACGCCATAACTTCGGGGGTATAAAGAGGGTTGTGGTTTTCCATCTCATTTGAAAACCAAAACCTGCCCGAAAATTTTGGGGCCCAAAACTTTCAGAGTTCACAGTGTAGGCAAACGTAATAAAATTCAAAAACAATCGTCATACAAACCAAATCCTAGGAATAGTATGAAGATACATATGAGCTTAGATTAGATCGTTACCAACTAGAGTACAGCGGAAGGTGAGTTATTGTAGATCAGTTGGTGCATATTCCCGTAGCTAGGATCAATCCTCCCAACCGTGAGAATTTCCCTTGAACCAAAGATTGAACACATGACCACTTTGCTGGTATCCACATGTACGAAAGCAACGATTTGACGGGGCTTTGTCATCCAAAGCTAAGGGGTTTTGGAGTAGAAGAATGGAGGAGCAACAACCTCATATCATGGAGGTATTTTGCGTGTGGGGGAGAGAGAAGGAGGGCGCAGCCGCTCGCACAGAAAAGTTGTGTGCCAAGAGGTTTCCCCTCCCCTCTATTTGTATAGGCCACGAAAGGTGGACAACTTTGAGAGGGGGTTGCCGCCCAAGGGATACGCCCCCATCTAGGGATGGCTTCCTCCAATGGGTGCCCCTTCCTACAACCCTAGCCACACCAAAGGGTGCTTGCCCCCAAGGCAAAGGGGCACCCCCACTATTGGTCCAACTGGTCCATGTAGGGTTGCTCCACTTGGGCCATGCCAAGTGGCAGCCCCATGGCACCCTTTGGAATTATTCGAGAGGATCCAGAATCGATTCTAGAACCTTCCTATTGTTTCCATAGGCATTCTAGAGTTACTATCGGATCTAGATCCGGTGGATCTCAAGTAGGGGGTCCCGATCTAGTAGGCTTGGCTAGATGGTAACAAGGACACAAAGGACACGAGGTTTACCTGATATAAATATGAACATCAAGTCTTTTTCTAATTGGATTCCCCAAACATACAAAAAAACAAGTCTGATTAGATAAGATTCTATCTAGAGCATCTACCATGGATGGGGAATCAATGTCCTCCCATTCGGGGTTAATCACTGTTTGTTTCTGATTTTTCATACGTAAGGTTTTCATGACCATTAGACCAAGTAAATTGTCTATCTCGCCCATCCCCACCAAGTAATTTATTTTCCAATGCTATTAACCGCGCTCCCCCTCCCCCACCCCCACAAGTAAGGGACACACCTCCATCCAGGTTTGTTTGGCCAGATGACAATGTAGCTATGTCCTTTATCCCAAGTTTGGCTACGGAAAGCATTGCCTATACATTCTATGTTCTCTCAATCATCTCAGTTCACTTTGTCTATTGAACCTATTAATTAGGCATGGTGAATATTCACACAAATAAAAACGTATGCTATGCACGATATGGAAACTGCCAGCTAACGCACGCGCTCACCCTCCCTTCTGATTAGTTGTGTGGCATTCGTGCGCACTGATACATGTCCGTCGTATCTATAATTTTTGTTTGTTTCATCCCAATATTATACAACTTTCACATATTTTGGCAACTTTTTATATGATTTATTGGACTAACCTATTTATCTAGTGCCTAGTGCCAGTTCCTGTTTGTCATGTTTTTTGTTTCGTAGAAAATTCATATCAAACAAAGTCCAAATGCGATAAAAATTTATGGAGAATTATTTTGGAATATTTATGATTTTTCGGAGGTGGAATCAACACAAACGGGGGCCCACAGTGACCACAACCCACCAGGGCCTGCCAGGCACCCCCTGGCACGCCCAGGTATCTTGTGCCCTCCTCGAAGGTCCGTTGGGGCCCTTCTTCTGGCACAAGAAAGATGATTTATGGAAAAAATCGTGTAAATTCTTTAGCGCAATCGGAGTTACGGATCTCCGGAAATTTAAGAAACCGTGAAGGGCCAGATCTGGGTAGCGCGAAATAGAAGAGAACAGAGAGGGAGATCCAATCTCGGAGGGGCTCCCGCCTCTCTGCCCTACGGTGCCCTCCGGCTCACGCAAATGTGAGGGATCCCCGCTGTAGGGTGTTGCAATACGTTCATGATTCGCTTATGGTGGGTTGCAAGAGTGACAGAAGCTTAAACCCGAGTAGGTGGGTTGTTTTGCATGGGATAAAGAGGACTTGATACTTAGTGCTATGGTCGGGTTTCACGACCTTAATTATCTTTAGTAGTTGCGTATGCTTTCTAGATTTCCAATCATAAGTGCATATGATCCAAGTAGAGAAAGTATGTTAGCTCATGCCTCTCCCTTATATAGAATTACAAGATGATTACCGGTACTTATTATCGATTGCCTAGGGACAAATGACTTTTTTGTTGACAAAAGCTATCCACTTTATTTACCTTGCAATTTATTCATAGTTTTATTCTGGAAAATAGTTTCATACTTGTTTTGGGTAAAGCAAACGTCAAGTGTGCATAGAGTTGTATCGGTGGTCGATAGAACTTGGGGGAATTTTTGTTCTGCCTTTAGCTCTTCGCTGGGTTCAACACTCTTTTTTATCGAAGAAGGCTACAAACGATCCCCTACACTTGTGAGTTATCAAGACCTTTTTCTGGCGCCGTTGCCGGGGAGCAATAGCGTGGGGTGAATATTCTCGTGTGTACTTGTTTTCTTTATCACTAAGTATATTTTATTGTGTGCTCTTGTTTTCTATCTCTAGCTATGGGTAGGAAACGCAAAATACCAAAAAAATTAGTTGTACTTGCTAAACCAATGGTTGAAGAACCACCCAAAATCTATCATACTACTGAAGATTTTTACTTCAATCATCTTCGATCCCTATGTGCTCGT
Organism: Aegilops tauschii subsp. strangulata; assembly: GCF_002575655.3. Classification (NCBI taxonomy): domain Eukaryota; kingdom Viridiplantae; phylum Streptophyta; class Magnoliopsida; order Poales; family Poaceae; genus Aegilops; species Aegilops tauschii. The sequence goes on from NC_053037.3 coordinate 546,869,364, forward strand.
GCTGAAAACCCAACTAGCTTAGTTGAGCGCAAATCTTTAGATGAGCATGCTTATTTTGTGCGACACCGCTTATCTCAGAAAGGGAAACTTTTGTGGCATCATATTAATAGTTTGTATTGTTATGCTTTGAATTTATGTGAAATACATGATTTTACTTGTTGTTCCGAAGACCCTAAGAAACACCTTTTCTTCCAATGTGAGTTTAAGGATAATGGAATCTTATCTTCTTATGCAAAGGGTGTTTATAATTACTTTGATATTAACAAATTGAAGAATTTGTTGCTTTTAAGGGTGCCTATGAAGTTGCTTCCTTGATTGAAAAGTATGATGCTACTCTTTACAAATCTGAAAATTTTGTCATACTTAAATATTGCTATGAAAAATATTCTTCTAATGCTTATATTAAACCATATATTGAGGAATTCTCTGCTATCCAAGAAGAGACTAATATTTTACAGGAGTCTATGGAAGAGGGAATTGATGAAACTGTGAGCTCATTAGATGAAAAAGATGATGAGGAGAGTGAAGAACAAAAGGAGGAAGAGCGGATTAGCTACCCATGCCCACCTTCTAATGAGAGTATCTCTTCAACTCATACATTATTTAATTTCCCTTCATGCTTACCGAAGGATGAATGTTATGATATTGATCCCGTTGATTCGTTTGAAATATCCCTTTTTGATGAACTTGATGTTTGCTATGCTTGTGGCCAAGATGACAATATGAATTATGCTTACGGAGATGAACTTGCTATAGTTCCTTATGTTAAGAATGAAATTGTTGCTATTGCACCCACACATCATAGTTCTATTATCTTTTTGAATTCTCCCAACAACACTTTATCGGAGAAGTTTGCACTTATTAAGGATTACATTGATGGGTTGTCTTTTACCATTGCACATGATGATTTTGATGAATATAATATGCATGTGGTTGCTACTCTTACTGGCAATTATTATGAGAGAGGAACTACATCTCCACCTCTTTATGTTTCCAACACGATAAGATTGCAAGAAACTGCTTATGCTATGTATTGGCCTTTACTTGATGTACATGAATTGTTCTTGTATGACATGCCGATGCATAAGAAGAGAGTTAGACTTCGTCGTTGCATGATATATTTTGCTTTGTGCTCACTACTAAATGTCACATCATTGTTAATTAAAATTGTCTTTGATATACCTTGGGATCCGGGTGGATCCCTTACTTGAGCACTTTATGCCTAGTTTAATGGCTTTAAAGAAAGCACTACCAGGGAGACAACCCAGAAGTTTTAGAGAGTCTTTTTATTCTGTCGAGTGCTTTTAGAAAGTTTAAAAAAATATATAGAGGGGAACTTAAAACTTCACAAAAAGGAAAGTGAAAGTGAGAGAGACGAGCATTGTTGAAGTGGGGGAGCTCCTTGAACTTTGTTCATGCCCATGGAAACTTTGTGAATCTCAATTACAGAAACTGTTCAACAAAAATAATTATCCCCTTGTACAAATCCTTTGTATTGTAAAATTATTGTGCCAAGGTTTGCCTTTATGATGATTAGATTGCTTGTTGGTATGTGCGGTACAGAAACAGAAACTTTGGCTGTAGCGCGTGAATTTTCATTTTTTACTGGAACGTCAAAAGGTTCTGAAAGTTTTTGCACACTATTGCTATACAAATTGTTTATTTCATCCTAATGTTTCAGAATTTTTGGAGTACCAGAAGTATGGTAGATGTTCAGATTGCTACAGACTGTCATGTTTAAGACAGATTCTGTTTTTGATGCATTGGTTTGCTTGTTTTGATGAAACTATCGATTCTATCGGTGGTATAAGCCATGGAAAAGTTATATTAAAGTGGCTACAATGCAAAAACAAAATATGAATTGGTTTTCAACAATACTTAGAGTAGTGATTTGCTTTATTATACTAACGGATCTTACCGAGCTCTCTGTTGAGTTTTGTGTGGATGAAGTGATCAAAGATCGAGGAGGTCTCGATATGCAGAGAAGGAGGAGAGGCAAGAGCTCAAGCTTGGGGATGCCCAAGGCACCCCAAGTAAATATTCAAGGAGACTCAAGCTTGTAAGCTTGGGGATGCCCCGGAAGGCATCCCATCTTTCTTCAACAATTATCGGTATGTTTTCGTCTTCGTTCCGTTCATGTGATACGTGTAAATCTTGGAGTGTCTTTTGTGCTTAGTTTTCATTTTTCTTTTATGCACCATGCTGGTATGAGATAGTCCATGATTGATTTATTGAATGCTCATTGCACTTCGCTTATATCTTTTGAGTATGGCTTTATAGAAAGCTTCATGTGCTTCACTTATATCATTTGAAGTTTGGATTGCCTATTTCTCTTCACATAGAAAACCGTTGTTTGTAGAATGCTCTTTTGCTTCACTTATATTTGTTAGAGCATGGTCTTTTGTAGAAATAATTAAACTCTTATGCTTCACATATATCCATTTAGGGAGTCAACACGAATTGGTCAATTGCATGATTAGTCACGAAATCCTACATAAAACTTCTGGATCACTGAATATGATATGTTTGATTCCTTGCAATAGTTTTGCGATATAGAGATGATAATATGTGGGAGGTACTAGTAAACGGTTGTGGTTAGTAGGAATATTGGTGTGAAGGTTAGTGATTCCCGAAGCATGCACGTATAATCTCTCGTTATGCTATGAAGTTGGAGCATGATTTATTATTGATTGTCTTCCTTATGTGTGGTGGTGGAGGACGAGCGTTGGTCTTTTCCTACCAATCTATCCCCCTAGGGGCATGCGTAGTAGTACTTTGCTTCGAGGGCTAATAAACTTTTGCAATAAGTATATGAGTTCTTTATGACTAATGTGAGTCCATGGATTATACGCACTCTTACCTTTCCGCAATTTGCTAGCCTCTACGGTATCGTGCATTGCCCTTTCTCACCTCGAGATGTGTTGTAAACTTCGCAGGTGCATGCAAACCCCGTGATATGATACGCTCTATCACACATAAGCCTTATTATATCTTCCTCAAAACAGCCACCATACCTACCTATTATGGCCTTTCCATAGCCATTCCGAGATATATTGCCATGCAACTTCCACCGCTTCCGTTTTGATGACTTGAGCATTCATTGTCATATTGCTTTGCATGATCATATAGCTGACATAGTAGCTGTGAATCAACCACCGTGCATCATCTTTTATACATGTTACGCTAGATCATTGCACATACTGGTACACTGCCAGAGGCATTCATATAGAGTCATATTTTGTTCTAGGTATCGAGTTGTAATATTTATTTCCTTTGAGTTAGTAAATAGAAGTGTGATGATCATCATTATTCATTATTAGAGCATGTCCCAGTGAGGAAAGGATGATGGAGACTATGATGCCCCCACAAGTTGGGATGAGACTCCGGACAATGAGAGAGAGAGAAAAGAAAAGTAAAAGAAAAAAATAAAAAAAATAAAAAGAGAGAAAAAAGAAAAAAAAAAGAGAGAAGGGGCATTGTTACTATCTTTTATCACACTCGTGCTTCAAAGTAGCACCATGTTTTTCATATAGAGAGTCTCCTATGTAGTCACTTTCATATACTAGTGGGAATTTTTTTATTATAGAACTTGGCTTGTATATTCCGATGATGGGCTTCCTCAAATGCCCGAGGTCTTCATGAGCAAGCAAGTTGGATGCACACCCACTTAGTTTTGATACTGAGATTTCATACACTTATAGCTCTTAGTGCATACGTTGCATGGAAATCCCTACTCCTCGCATTGATATCAATTGATGGGCAACTCCATAGCCTGTTGGTTAGCCGCGTCGGTGTGAGACTTACTTACCTTTTTGTCTTCTCTATATTCACCCCTATCATCATACTCTATTCACACGTAGTGCTATATCCATGGCTCGCGCTCATGTATTGCGTGAGGGTTGAAAAAGCTAAAGCGCGTTAAAACGTATGAACCAATTGCTCGGCTTGTCATCGGGGTTGTGCATGATAAATACTTTGTGTTAAGAAGACAGGAGCATGACAAGACTATTTGATTTTGTACGGATAGCTTTCTTTAGCATTGATATTTTGAAAGACACAATTGTTTGTTGGGATGCCTGAGTATTGATGTCTTTATGTCAAATTATAGACTATTGCTTTGAATCACTTATGTCATAATATTCATGTCATGATTAGATATATGATCAAGTTTATGCTAGGTAGCATTCCACATCAAAAAAAAAACCTTTTTATCATTTACCTACTCAAGGACGAGCAGGAATTAAGCTTGGGGATGCTGATACGTCTCCGTCGTATCTATAATTTTTGATTGTTTCATGCCAATATTATACAACTTTCTCATATTTTTGGCAACTTTTCAAATGATTTATTGGACTAATCTATTGATCCAGTGCCCAGTGCCATTTTCTGTTTGTTGCATGTTTTTTGTTTCGTAGAAAATCCATATCAGACGAAGTCCAAACGCGATAAAAATTTATGGAGAATTATTTTAGAATATTTATGATTTTCGGGAGGTGGAATCAATGCAAAGGGGGGCCCAAAGTGACGACAACCCACCAGGGCGCGCCGGGCACCCCCTGGCGCGCCCAGGTATCTTGTGCCCTCCTCGAAAGTCAGTTAGGGCCCTTCTTCTGGTGCAAGAAAGATAATTTATGGAAAAAAATCGTGTAAATTTTTTAGCGCAGTCGGAGTTACGGATCTCTGGGAATTTAAGAAACCGTGAAGGGCCAGATCTAGGGAGCGCGAAGCAGAAGAGAACAGAGAGGGAGATCCAATCTCGGAGGGGCTCCCGCCTCTCTGCCGCCATGGAGGCCATGGACCAGAGGGGGAACTCTCCTCCCATCTAGGGGGGAGGCCAAGGAAGAATAAGAAGGAGGGGGGTCTCTCTCCCTCTCTCCCGGTGGCGCCGGAGTGCCGCCGGGGCAAGGATCCTAACGGCGATCTACATCAACAACCTTGCTACCGTCAACACCAACTCTGTCCCCCTCTATGCAGTGGCGTAACACCCCTTATCTCCGCTATAATCTGTACTTAAACATGGAGCTCAACTCCATATATTATTTCCCAATGATATTTGGCTATCCTATGATGTTTGAGTAGATATGTTTTGTCCTATGGGTTAATCATGATCTTGGTATGAGTGTATATTTTTTTTATGGTGCTGTCCTACAGTGCCCTCCATCTCGCGCAAACGTGAGGGATCCCCGCTGTAGGGTGTTGCAATACGTTCATGATTCGCTTACGGTGGGTTGCGAGAGTGATAGAAGCTTAAACCCGAGTAGGTGGGTTGTTGGGTATGGGATAAAGAGGACTTGATACTTAATGCTATGGTTGGGTTTCATGACCTTAATGATATTTAGTAGTTGCGGATGCTTGCTAGAGTTCCAATCATAAGTGCATATGAGCCAAGTAGAGAAAGTATGTTAGCTCATGCCTCTCCCTCATATAGAATTACAGTAATGATTACCGGTACTTGTTATCGATTGCCTAGGGACAAAAGACTTTCTTGTTGACAAAAGCTATCCACTTTAATTACCTTGTAATTTATTCATAGTTTTATTCTGGAAAGGTAAAGCAAATGTCAAGTGTGCGTAGAGTTGTATCGTGGTCGATAGAACTTGAGGGAATATTTGTTCTGCCTTTAGCTCCTCGCTGGGTTCGACACTCTTATTTATCGAAGAAGGCTACAAACGATCCCCTACACTTGTGGGTTATCACGCACACGAGACGTCGTCCTGATAGGCATTAATTAGCTAGGAGATAGTTTGGGGGGTTAAATCAATGGTATTAAATTAGTTGCCTTCTGTTAATCTCACTAGTTACTAAAGCACATGGGTTTCTTGGTTCCGTTATTCTGGCTGGACGACCCAACAAACCCATGCAGAGGGAGTAACTATACATACAATAGATAGCTTTGCTCATGATTCTTTCCACTACACTTGGGCAACACCATAGATCACTACAAGATTCCATCTCACATATGTGCACTTTTTATGCACAAGAACCATAAAAAATGATCTCCATTCTCATGCTCCACCAAATCAAAAATATAATCACTAATGCCAACCAAAATATCTTCAGATCTCCCTCGAGAGGCACCCCATTTCCATGTGAAAATGCCCCCACCCACACACACACACACTCATTCATATCTACCAAACAGTTTTGATCAAAATCCTTCTTCATGGTTTCTAATTGAGTTCTCTAATCCTATAAAATACGGGTATCATTGGATAAGATTCTATCTAGAGCATCTACCATGGACAGGGGTTAAATGTCCTCCCGGTCAGGTCTAATCAGGAAAACTGCCTAATTTTTCATATGTAGGTTTTTCGTGACCATTAGACCAAGTAATTGATTTTTATTAATAATAGACATCTCCCTCATCCCCACTTGCTCAACGTCGACATAGGACAAAAAACTCAACTTATTATATCCACCCTCTATATTTTTCTCAGTTAGTTTTCCAATAATAATAACCGCCCTATCCCTCCCCCTACCCCGCCCTCACAAGCAACGGATACTCCTCCATCCAGGTTTATTTGGCCAGATGCCAATGTAGAGATGCCCTTTATCCCAAGGTCATCCGAGGACACCGTTGCCTATACATCCAATGTTCTATAATTCCTATCAGTTCACTTTGTCTCTCGAAGCTATTAATAAGGGCATGGTGAGCATGCACACAAATAAAAATGAAAGGTAGGCACTATATGGAAACTGCCAGGTAAAACATTTATTCATCGTCCATTTCGAGTGGTTGTGAGGTGTCCGTGCGCACCTGAGTCATGGGCGTGGGAAGCATTAGTTAGCGCGATAGTTTCGGTGGGTAAATCAAGGGCATTAAATTATGTCCTTCTGAAACGCTCAGTAATAACTAAAGCACGTAGGTTCCTTGGTCCCGCTGTTCTGGCTGGACGACCCAGTAAAACCGGGTAGAGCGACTATGTTGACATACATTAGATAGCTCTGCTAAAAAAGTTTTTTTCTCTCTACACTTGGGCAGCACCATAGACCACTGTAGGATTTCTTCTCACATGTATGCACTTTTCATGCACAAGAACCATCACAAAATGATCTTCATTCTAAGGCTCCACCAAATCAAAAAATAGAATGTCTAATGCCATTCATAACCATCAGACCAAGTTAATTGTGTTTTATTAATAGACATCTTCCTCATCCCCACTTACTCAATGATGGCGTTGGACAAAAAACCTCCATTTATTATATCCACCCTCTTTGTTTTTCTCTATTTGTGTCCAATAGTATTAATTAACCGACCTCTCCCTCCCTTTCCCCCACAAGCAAGGGATACACCTCAATCTAGGTTTATTAACATGAACAACTACGTGGCAATGTCTTTTATCCCAAGTTCGTCTGAAGATACCATTGCCAAAAAATTCGATGTTGTCTAAATCCTCTTAGTTAACTTTGTCTCCCGAAGCTATTAATTAGGGCATGGTGAGCATCCACACAAATAAAAACGAAAGCTATGCGTGATATGGAAACTCCAGCTAACACCATGTTCACCCTCCCTTCTAATTGGTTGTGAGGTGTCCGTGCACACTCAAGCCGTGGGCCTCGGAGGCATTAGCTGGCGGGCTAGTTTCCTTGGGGGAGGGTAAATCAAGGGCATTAAATTATGTGCCTTCCGAAACGCTCACTAATAACTGAAGCACGTGGGTTCCTTCGTCCGGTCATTTTGGCTAGACGACCCAATAAACCCGGGCAGAGGGAGTAGGGACAATTGCATTTTTGCCCCTAGTTGGTTCCTACCCACGGGTTTTGCCCTTACTTTTCGAGCTTGCTCAGTTTTTCCCTTACTTTTTCCATCGAGGTCCCTCGAATGCCCTATGACCGTTTGACCAAAACTTTGAAAATTCATAACTAATTCATATGAACTCAGAAAAATGCAAATAAGATATCAAAATGTTCAGGCAAACATTACCTTTATGTGCATATCATTTGCATTTAGGACAAAAGCACCCTTTAAATTACCTGAGGTAATTAATGTGATTAACATTATTAAAAATAAAAAGGTATAAACAATATTTTTTTCATGAATAAAAATTACATGCAAATGTAGGTGATGTTTCCTGAACATCCTGATATCTTTTTTGCATTTTGCTGAGTTCGTATCCATTTTTTATGAAGTTTCCAAATAATGATCCAAGTCGTTAGAACATTCATAACAAGATGATACAAACTCAGAAAAATGCAAATAAGATATCTCGATGTTTAGAAAACATCACCTACATTTGCATGTAATTTTTATTCATGAAAAATATATTTTTTATACCTTTTTATTTTTAATAATGTTAATACCATTAATTACCTCAGGTCGTTTAAAGGGTGCTTTTGTCCTGAATGCAAATGATATGCACATAAAGGTAATGTTTATCTGAACATTTTCATATCTTATTTGCATTTTTCTGAGTTCATATGAATTTGTTTTGAATTTTCAAAGTTTTGGTCCAACGGTCAAAGGGCATTCGAGGGACCACGACGGAAAAAGTAAGGGCAAAACTGAGCAAGCTCGAAAAGTAAGGGCAAAACCCGTGGGTAGGAACCAACTAGGGGTAAAAATGCAATTGTCCCGAGGGAGTAAGTTGACATACATCACATAGCTCTGCGAAAAAAGTTGTTTTCCTACACTTGGGAAGCACCATAGACCACTGCAGGATTCTACCTCACATATGTGCACTTTACATGCACAAGAACCATCATAAAATGATGTCCATTCTCATGCTCCACAAAATCAAAAATAGAATCTCTAATGCCAACCAAAATACCTTCATATCTCCCTGAGAGGCACATGATTACCTTGTGAAACTGCTCCCCCCCCCCCCCCACACACACACAATCACACACTCATATCTAGCAAACCTTTTGGATCCAAATCCATCTTCAAGGTTTCTAATTGGATTCCATAATCCTACAAAATACGAGTATGATTAGATAAGATTCTATCTAGAGCATCTACCATGGACGAGGGATAAATGTCCTCCCAGTCGGGGCTAATCACTATTTTGTCTTTTTTCATGTGTAGGTTTTTCATGACCATTATACCAAGTAAATTGTTTGCTATTAATGGACATCTACCTCATCCACACTTGCTCAATGAAGGTATTGGACAAAAACTCCATTTATTATATCCACCCTATTGATTTTTCTCAATTTGCGTTCCAATAGTATTAACCGCCCTCCCCCTCCCCCACAAGTAAGGGATACACCTCCCTCTTAGTTTATTAGGTCGGACGACTACGTAGAGATGTACTTTATCCCAAGATTGTCTGATGAAACCTTCACCAATATATCCAATGTTGTCTTAATCCTCTCAGTTCACTTTGCCTCTTGAAGCTATTAATTAGGGCATTGTGAGCGTGCACACAAATAAAAACGCAAGCTATTCACAATATGGAAACTTCAAGCTAACGTCGTGTTCACTCGCCCTTCTGGTTGGTTGTGTGGTGTTCGTGCGCTCATGCGTCGTAGGGCTAGGAGGCATTCGCTAGCATGATAGTTTTAGGGGGTAAATCATGGGCATTAATTTATGTGCATTTCGAACCGCTCACTAATAACTAAAGCACGTGGGTTCCTTGGTCCCGCCGTTCTGGCTGGATGACCCAATAAACCAGGGCGAAGGGAGTATGTTGACATACATTAGAGAGCTCTAATGAAAGGATTCTTTCGTCTACACTTGGGCCACACCATTGACCACTACAAGATTCCATCTTACATGTGTGCACTTTTCATGCACAAGAACCATCAAAAAATGATCTCCATTCTCATGCTCCACCAAATCAAATATATAATCTCTAATGCCAACCGAAACACCTTGATATCTCCCTTCAAAGGCACCCCATTTCCATGTGAAACTGCTGCCCTCCCCCCACACACAAATATTCATATCAACAAAACCTTTTTGTGCAAAATCCTTCTTCGTGGTTTTTTGTAAGCCCAAGAAATATATATGATTATCTTGATCAATTCTCTAATGTGCCTCTTTTTTTGTCCTTCCCTACACCGCTAACATTCCAAGTAATTCCTTTAATTTAGGAAAATTTGAATTCCTACCTACCAGCTTCATCTTAAATCTCTTACTTTCTACCAATTGAAAACCCACCATACTAGGTACAACATTTATTGATGGGTTTTTGATCGAAAGCGGCCAACAACTCATCTAAAGTCTCATTTCTAATATGCATTGGATGTGGTGGAGGTATTATATCTCCATCCCCACCAATGTTATTTTGCGAATGCAAATATTTCTTGGCTTCTTTGAGTTCCTTAAGCAATCTTAGATGTGATCAACCATATCTATAGCATGCCCCAGTTTAATCCTAATGAAAAAGCAATATAATGGAAAGAGGTATTGGGAGAATTAACAAATGAATCATCACCTAGAGATCCTTCAATGTTGTCCTTGGCTACTGAAAGAACATGCGGTGCCCCCATATTTGGTTTTGGTAATTGATGACAATCTCTATGGACTAATGGTTGCCTTGAGTTATATTTGAAGGATTTGTCCATAGGCATTTCTTGAAGTTCATGTGTTGGTTTCAAGGAGTTTATGTGGTGACCAAGGTGTTATTAAGGAATTATCCAAAGATTGGTCATGTGAGAGTTGAGCTTATTGCAAGCATGTCTTGGAGAAGAAGATTGTGTGATCATTCATGTATATCTTCAAGACACCATCCAAATGAAGAGAGTTGAAAAGATTCATGGTTTATCAAGACTAAGTCAAGAGTGAATCAACTTGATCAACTCACAAAGCATAGAAGATGTACCGAGAGGGATCAAGCGATCCCATGGTGTGGTAAGCATTGTCAATTACGCTTTGTGTACTAACCCATGATCTTCGTGAGAGTTCTTTGTGGGGTTAGGTTGCGGTGTGCAAGTTCAAGTGAAGCATCATGAAGAGATCAAATGCTTGAAGCTTGCCGTCCATTGTGGTGACAATGGACTTGTGAAGATGTTGCAGTGTGCAAGTTCAAGTGAAGCATCATGAAGAGATCAAATGCTTGAAGCTTGCCGTCCATTGTGGTGACAATGGACTTGTGAAGATGTGCGGAAGAGTGGCTCACCCATAGTGGAGCATGGGGGAGAAATCAACTAGTCTTCATCGAGCCAACGCAACCAAGAAAGGTGGTCCAACTTGAGGGAGTCAAGATCGCCATCATCTAGCTCAAGTGGACCATGTGCAAGGCAAAGGTTTGCCCTTGATAGGTTTTCTATTTTACCGGTCTCATTATGGTAGTTGGGAGACTGGGTTATAGGATCGATTGTCGTACTATCAAGGGGGGCTCTCGATGAGTAGCTTGATCGTATCATTCGTAGAGAGCTCAAACCATTGCATCCTTGCATCATCTTTATTGGTTCTTGTTTGGTTCTTTTCTTTGTGAGTTTTGGAGCTTATGGTCATCTTGATGACAAGCTCGAGTTCATCGAAAACGGAGTTCACTCGCATCTTCTATGATGTTTTCGATGTTGGAGGTTATGCCGGTTCTTATCGGTTGGAGGTTTCACACCTCTATTTTTTGGCATACCTCCCCTGTCGCTGTTTTGATGCTACTCGTCTTCCTCTATCCAACAAGCTTGAGTTTGCTCAATTCGGAGCTCATATGCAGAAGTTATGGCAGTTTTGGTCCCAGCGGTAGTACCGCGGGCCGGAGCGGTAGTACGGCTTGGGTGCTACAAGCGGTAGCACCGCTCTAGAGCGGTAGTACCGCTCCAGAGCGGTAGTACCGCTGGTAGCCCCCAGCCGTAGTACCGCTGCGGTCTCGTACTAGTACCGCCTCGATTCGAGGGGTCTTTTTTCATGTCGGGTTTTACGGTACTAGCCGCGGCAGTGGGGGCCGTAGTACCGCTCGTTTGCGGTAGTACCGCCCTGCCACCGCGGTAGTACCGCTCTCGGCCCAGCGGCAGTACCGCGAGGGGGAGCGGTAGTACCGCTTATAGAGGCAAGCGGTAGTACCGCTGGCCAAGCGGTAGTACCGCTCTCTGCGGGGCTGAAGTGGGGGTAACGGTTGGATTGTTCCCCCCACTATATAAGGAGGTCTTCTTCCCCAATGAATCTTATCTCTTGAGCTCGTGTTCTTCCCCCATTGTTGACCTTCTTCGAGCTTGCTAACTCTCAATCCCTCCATGGATTCTTGCTAGTTTTTGAGGGAAAAGAGAGAGGAGATCTAGATCCACATTTCCACCAATCACTTTCTCCTCTATGTGAGGGGAACCCATTGGATCTAGATCTTGGAGTTCTTGGTGTTCTCCTTCTTGTTCTTCCTCTCATTTTCCTCCCTAGCATTAGTTGCTTCTGTGGGATTTGAGAGAGAAGGATTGGGCACTCCGTGTGCCCTTGCCATTGCATTTGGTGCATCGGTTTGAGTTCTCCACGGTGATACGTGGAAGTTACAAGTTGAGAAGCTTATTACTCTTGGGTGCTTGGTGCCCTTGAGCTTGTTCCTCTTGGGTGCTTGGGCGCCCTATACGGTTGGTGTTGTTCGGAGCTCAATCATTGTGGTGTAAAGTTCCGGGAAAGCGTCGGGGTCTCCAATTAGGTTGTGGAGATCGCCCCGAGCAATTTGACGGGTTCCGGTGACCGCCCCCAAGGGTTGCCAAAGTGTACGGGTTCGGTGACCGCCCCCAAGGGTTGCCATTTGTACGGGTTCGGTGACCGCCCTCAAGGGTCCCTTAGTGGAATCACGGCATCTTGCATTGTGCGAGGGCGTGAGGAGATTACGGTGGCCCTAGTGGCTTCTTGGGGAGCATTGTGCCTCCACACCGCTCCAAACGGAGATTAGCATCCGCAAGGGTGTGAACTTCGGGATACATCATCGTCTCCGCGTGCCTCGGTTATCTCTTACCCAAGCCCTTTACTTATGCACTTTACTTTGTGATAGCCATATTGTTTCTTGTTATATATCTTGCTATCACCTAGTTGTTTATCTTGCTTAGCATAAGTTGTTGGTGCACATAGGTGAGCCTAGTTGTTGTAGGTTTTGTGCTTGACAAATTAACCGCTAGGTTTATTCCGCATTTGTTCAAGCCTAAACCGTAATTATTTTAAAGCGCCTATTCACCCCCCTCTAGGCGACATCCACGATCTTTCAGCTACAAATCCATCCACAACTATCTCCTCAATATTCTTGGAGTCCTTGGGCACATGTATGATGCACCTATGGTTCAAAACATCATTCTTGCCTCCGTGCCCCAAACTTTGATCACGACTCTCATTCTCCAAAATATTGAGCAACCTATCTTCTTCCACCAGAGCATCTTGCTTATTTTTGTCAGTCAACCACCCTCCTCCTCCTAATAGCCATTCGTCATTATCATCAGCCATAAGTCCTCTATCACTATTTGAAACAAACAAATGGTTATCTTAAGAATCATTTGCAATTCCTATGGAAGCAGCTATAATATCAAAAATTTGAAGTTTATAAGCATGATGTATCTCGGGCTGACAGTGGTTCCGACCATGGATTTGCTCGAACCGTCGGATGTGGATGCTGGAAACATATTTGATATATGCTGGAACTGGCGATTGGAGGTGATGCATCCAATGGTGGTTTTTGCCAGAACAGGAGCTGCAACCGGAGGCGCGGTCATTGTCTTTGTACAATAGTATCTAGCAGAAGCTACATCCACGTTGGCGCAGAACTGGAAACTTTTCACATGGGAGCTACAACCATCGAAGACATAGGTTGACAAATATTAGAACTATAAGTGGAAAAAGCTTCATCCATGTTCGTGAAAGCTGCAACTGGTGACACCATCATCGACGACCTACCACAGTGCATTTTTAGAAGCTTCATACATGGTCGCAAGAGCTGTAACTATCGGTGACATAGTTTGACATTTTGCTACAACCGAACACTGCAAAAGGTCCATCCAGGTTCGTGAGAGCTGCAAACGGACGACACCATCAATGACATATGCTACAACAGTGCACTTCAGAAACTTCATCCATTCTCGCTAAAGTTGCAACTGCTTCAGCGATGTTACAACCATGTGTGCCGGTACTACACGGGCTCGTTGCCGACAAAGTTTCAAGAACAAGCATGTGGGGGAGTTGCAAGGGCCATTGTCTATTTTTTTTCTTCCAACCGGGCATTGAGCACCCGTGCTGGGGGACAACGGCGAGTGGGTCCGCAACCCAGGGCGCCGGTGTGAATGTTAGATCCACGACCGGGGGGAACTTCGATCTGTTAGCGGGAGGGGGCGCGGCCTTGCCCGATGCCAGTAGACGACGCTTTTTTTTGTTCATACGGTGAAACTACGGTGGACGAGGGGAAGGAAGAAGACAATGCAGGATCCAATTGGGCGTCCGTGGAAGCATGTATCTAGCGGTTGGGGGCCAACCAGTCGAAACTTTCGGCCGGCGTGCCGGCGCCTAGTACCTCCCTGATACGTCTCCAACGTATCTATAATTTTTTATTGTTCCATGCTATATTATATTCTGTTTTGGACATTAATGGGCTTTATTATACACTTTTATATTATTTTTGGGACTAACCTATTAACCGGAGGCCCAGCCCAGAATTGATGTTTTTTGCCTATTTCAGAGTTTCGTAGAAAAAGAATATCAAACGGAGTCCAAACGGAATGAAACCTTCGGGAACGCGATTTTTGAAACGAACGTGATCCAGAGGACTTGGACCCTACGTCAAGACATCAACCAGGAGGGCACGAGGTAGGGGGGCGCGCCTACCCCCCTGGGCGCGCCCTCCACCCTCGTGGGCCCCACGTTGCTCCACCGACGTACTTCTTCCTCCTATATATACCTACGTACCCCCAAACTACCAGATACGGAGCCAAAAACCTAATTCCACCGCCGCAACCTTCTGTACCTGTGAGATCCCATCTTGGGGCCTTTTTCGGAGCTTCGCCGGAGGGGGCATTGATCATGGAGGGCTTCTACATCAACACCATAGCCTCTCCGATGATGTGTGAGTAGTTTACCTCACACCTTCGGGTCCATAGTTATTAGCTAGATGGCTTCTTCTCTCTTTTTTGATCTCAATACATTGTTCTCCCCCTCTCTTGTGGAGATCTATTCGATGTAATCTTCTTTTGCGGTGTGTTTGTTGAGAATGATGAATTGTGGGTTTATGATCAAGTTTATCTATGAACAATATTTGAATCTCCTCTGAATTCTTTTATGTATGATTGGTTATCTTTGCAAGTCTCTTAGAATTATCAGTTTGGTTTGGCCTACTAGATTGATCTTTCTTGCAATGGGAGAAGTGCTTAGCTTTGGGTTCGATCTTGCGTGTCCTTTCCCAGTGACAGTAGGGGCAGCAAGGCACGTATTGTATTGTTTCCATCGAGGATAACAAGATGGGGTTTATATCATATTGCATGAGTTTATCCCTCTACATCTTGCCATCTTGCTTAAAGCGTTACTCTGTTCTTATGAATTTAATACTCTAGATGCATGCTGGATAGCGGTCGATGTGTGGAGTAATAGTAGTACATGCAGGCAGGAGTCGGTCTACTTGTCTCGGTCGTGATGCCTATATACATGATCATACCTAGATAATCTCATAACTATGCTCAATTCTGTCAATTGCTCAACAGTAATTTGTTCACCCACCGAAATACTTATGCTCTTGAGAGAAGCCACTAGTGAAACCTATGGCCCCCGGGTCTATTTTCCATCATATTAATATCCCGACAACAAGCTATTTCTGGCGCCGCTTTTATTTTGCTTTCTTTACTTTGCATCTTTATCATAAAAATACCAAAAATATTATCTTATCATATCTATCAGATCTCACTCTCGTAAGTGACCGTGAAGGGATTGACAACCCCTTTATTGCGTTGGTTGCGAGAATTTATTTGTTTGTGTAGGTGCGAGGGACTTGTGCGTGGCCTCCTACTGGATTGATACCTTGGTTCTCAAAAACTGAGGGAAATACTTACGCTACTTTGCTGCATCACCCTTTCCTCTTCATGGGAAAACCAACGCAGTGCTCAAGAGGTAGTAAGAAGGATTTCTGGCGCCGTTGCCGGGGAGTCTACGCAAAAGTCAACATACCAAGTACCCATCACAAACCTTTATCTCCCGCATTACACTATTTGCCATTTGCCTCTCGTTTTCCTCTCCCCCACTTCACCCTTGTCGTTTTATTCGCCCTCTCTTTTCCGTTCGCCTCTTTTTCGCTTGGTTCTTGTTTGTCTCGATGGCTCTACCAAGATTTGGTGATCCTCACCTTAAAAGGCTAGAAGAGACCGAAAGCAACGTTAGGAGTTTCATGGTTTTACAATTTGAACATAACAATTTCTTTAGAAACGAGCTTAAAGAACAAAAAAGCTTTATGAGTTACATGAATAAAGAGCTCGATGACATTGCTGCATCACTCTTTCCTCTTCAAGGGAAAACCAACGCAGTGCTCAAGAGGTAGCACTCCCATAGCCAAACATGGATGCTTTGATCTGTCGCCTCCTTGCTCTTATAATGTTGATCGCATCATAATAGGATTAGGATTGGACCATAGCATGAGGAATTGTACATTGCATTGCAAGTGTCAGAGCTTTCAAGGCCTAATACATATGTGAAGTTCTCTCTTTTCCAATCAAACACGCCTTGTAGTTGTCATTATCTTATTGTCATTACCAACAACACTGAGACGTCATTGGGATCATTGCCATACACCCTTGAGTCATTTCCCTTATGTGGTTCAAAGATGGGCGTGATAACTCATGCTCAAGAAATTCAAGAGAAATGATATAAGAAAGGACTGCAAGCAATATAATTAAATAGTGAAACACATTTAGTTACACGAAAACGATGTGATGCTCCAAAAAATGAATGGTTCAAGTGTAAATGACACACATTCAAGTTCTCAAACATTCATATCGTAATTTTTGAGGAAACTAGAGCTTATTGATAGGGTATATAATCTACCAAAATAGCTCGCAAGGATCCACAAAGTGCATGGTCCCGAGTGAGGTAAAATATGTCTGAGTTATCAAATATTCTTAAATTTTGGAGAAAACTAGAGTTTTGGTTGAAAAACGCAAACTTACATCAGCGGAAGATATTGTCATGTCATACTTAGCTAACACGATCAATTTTTCTTTGATCACGAGTGTTCATTTTTTTATAGCAAGCTCTCGATTTCTCAAATAACAACTTACTTCATGCCACCTAACAACATGGGTACTTCGACCAGTCACCTCATAGATCATATTATGTCGATCATCATAACAAAGTCAAGATTGGAGCACAACATGACGGTGTATGCATTTCACTGCAAGTACAAGAGCTTATAAGGCACACGTACACATTGCCCAGCTTGGAGTACCTTGCAAAGTTCTCTCCTTAACCATTCAAGCACAATGTCCTTTTCCGCGGGGTATCATATGAATGTGAACGCCAAACACTGAGAAGGCATAGGGATTACTACCATGCACACTTGCATCATTTTTTTCGTGGGTGGTATGAGGTTCAAGGAGAAGGTGACAAATCTTTGTTTCTATGTTGTTTAATAGTAAGTGAAATGATCTAAGATAAGATTGTAAACAATATAATTAGCTAAATAGTGTAAATCACACTTATTTACACGGAATGATGCAATGATCAAAAAATGTATGGTCCTAGTGCAATATACACACATTTGAGTTCTCAAATATCTACACTACAAATTTGATGAAATCAGAGCTCAAATATCAATGGCTTGTCCTTGATGTGAGGAGTATTGAAATATATTTCTCACCTTTCATCATCGGTTCGGACTTTTGGATGAACTAGTTGGTGCATGAACTCAATACCCTACTGCATCATCTTTGGTCGCAACAAGGTTTTTGACAACGCATTTTTGCAAGCACAATTCAATGTCACCGAGACACAACTTCATTAAAGAACTACATGTCTTGCTTAGTCAAACGATCAGATAAGGTGCGTGAAATAGTGTCTCGAGATGGAACCACGTTACGGCATCCATGGTTGCTCCAAGATATGGCGACTTTGGTTTCCACTCATGAAATTATGGCACAACTCGTCGGACCACACTTCTCGAGATTGCTCCCCCTCCAAGCTCTCTATGATAAGGAACCTAATTTTGGTGCCATTGCAAATAAGGCCATGTCGGTCGTGTCCATCCTTACAGATTGACAAACATTCCAAGATTTGGTACCTGCTCATCACATTTAGCAGATGAACATGTATAAGGACGAAGACCATATGAAGTTGTACATGAATAAGATTCAACATGGGGGATTTTTGATCGGTTCAACCACTATCCTGGAGTGATGCATGGTGAATAAAGGTATCAAGGCGGCGATGTAGGTAAATAGATAGTGGTTGACCTCATGTCGTGATATAGGAAGATTACAACATCCACAAGAATCACTTTATGACAACTTCAATTTGGGGAGAGGCTTGGCAAAACCAACAAAAATGAGGTCACCCATTGTAAAAATAAAGAAAATGGGGAAGTTTTGTGGGATATGAGTTGGATCGATGGTAAGGGGTATGCTCATATGAGTAGGCCCACCTATCACTGCATGGTGACCAAAGGCAACAAGGCGGTGATGTTTTTCAAGGTCCAATGGTCACGCCTACCCACTAATGTTATGACGTGAGAATATTAGGCCGTCCTCTGGCGTCACTTTCTAGAACCTGCAATTTTCACTGTGTAGAGGGGGCAGGTCATCTAAAGGGGCGATTAATGTCATGCCTCCCTGCCACAGATGACGCCAAGGAGGTCAGCGGATTCAAAATTAAATAAAAAGGGGAAGTTATGTTGGGTATGAGCTCGCTCTATGGCGCATATGTCTGGGGGTGGGTGGGCCCACTTGCTGATGCATTTATGCGCTTGATTTGAAATGGAAGTTATTATGAATGAAAACGTTTCTAAACATCTCGCCTCATCGCTCTCATCCCCTGATGCATCTCTTCTCGTCCTAAATTCTCCTATTCCCCGGCCAAGTTAAATCAACATAGATTCCATCTCATCATACACCAGAAACTACACGTGCCCAACCTTACGCTTCTAGAAACCTTTGCTACATTAGCCATCCCCACATTTTGATTGTGGCTAGCTGCGAAGGTGAGCGAGTGGCAGAGCGTGAATGAATCAGTTTGGCAACAATGGCATTGGCACTGCTAACATGCCATCACCGCAACATTAGCATATGGAGGCTGTGATGGGCCTCAACGACCCATGCTAGTTGTGCTGCGCAACGATAAAAACGAGATGATGTACGTGCCTTACTGCTTCTATCTCTATAGAAATTTATGTACGACGTTGTAGTGCTCTGATCACTGAATCATCATTCATGGGTTTCAAAGAGTATATCCTGTATATATCTATGGAATCAATTCCTACACACTACCAAAGTTGATAGCTTTCCATAGTTTTGCAAGGTCTTCTGTGACATACTTTCAAAAACGCTTAGGGCGGGGGCACTTGAACGCCTTCTATTTGATACTATTTCCTTGTCCCTAAATTTTCATATTAGAGTATGCGAAAAGGATGGTTGCCAGATTAAAATATGCACGAAGAAGGGAATGTCGGCTGAATGGTGGCGATGCTTGTCACGCCTTACTAGGCAGCTAGGGAGTCTTCCTTGAAAACACCCAAAGACGGTGTCGATCTTTTTACTCGTCCACCCGTGAGGATGTCGAGATTAATTCTCTACATTAACTGATGTGGGAACTAAAAGGCCAACGAGTATACAAGAAAATAGTCGAGCAATTCGGGAATTGTGAGTAAATCATAAGATTAGGAACTCTTGGTGTCCATGTTATTAAGTACTAACTAGAATGATTTGAACCTGATTACAAGCAATAATAATTACCTACACAATATAAACACAATTAATTATAGGAAAATGATATGTTGATCCAAAAACTGTATGATTCAAGTGTGAATGACATGCACTCAATTTGTTTCTTGGGTGGTGGTTCAAGGTAGAGGTGATAAATCTTTGTTTTCCATGTTGTTTAGTAGTAAGTGAAATGATCTAAGATAATATAACAAACATTGTAATTAGCTAAATAGTGTAACACACACTTAATGAAAGGGAAATGGTATGATAATCCAAAAAGTGTATGGTCCGAGTGTAAATGACACACATTCAACTTCTCAAATGTCTACAATATAATTTTGATGAAATTAGAGCTCAAGTATCTAAGGCCACGAGTAGACTTGATGTGAGGAGGACTGTTGAAATGTATTTCCCACTTTTCTTCATCAGTTCAGACGTTTGGATAAACTAGATGGTGCATGAAATCAGAACCCTACTCCATTATCTTTGGTTGCGATAAGTTTTTCGACAATGCATTTTGGACTGCAATTCCACGTTACGGACATGCAACTTTAATAAAGGAATACACGTCATACTTAGACAAACTTCCACCCTCATTATTTTCTCAATTTTTTCCAATAGTATTAACTGCGCTCCATCCTGGTTTATTAGGCCGGACGACAACGTAGCGATGTCCTGTATCCCAAGGTCGGCTGAGGAAAGAGTTGCCTATACATTCTATGTTCTCTCGATCATCTCAGTTCACTTTGTCTCTGGAAGCTATTAATTAGGGCATGGTGAACATGCACACAAATAAGAACGATTTGGAAACTGCAAGCTAACACATGCGCTCACCCTCCCATCTGATTGGTTGTGCAGTGTTCATGCGCACACAAGACATCAGCTTGAGAGGAATTAGCTAGCACGATAGTTTCGGGGGGGGGGATCAATGGTATTAAATTAGGTGCATTCCATAAATCTCACGAATAACTAAAGCATGTGGGTTCCTTGCTTCCGCCATTCTTGTTGGATGACCCAATAAACCCGGGCGAAGGAGTATGTTCACATACATTAGATAGCTTTGCTAAAACGATTCTTTCCACTACACTTGGGCAACACCATAGACCACTAGAACATTCCATCTCACATATCTGCACTTTCCATGCACAAGAACCATCAAAAAATGATCTCCATTCTCATGCTCGACCAAATCAAAAATATAAATCTCTAATGCCAACAAAAATATCTTCATATCTCCTTGGAGAGACACCCCGTTTCATGTGAAAATGCCCCCCCCCACACACACACATTCATATGTACGATACATTTTTTATAAAAATCCTTCATCATGGTTCACTAGTAGAAAAATGACCTTACGTTCGCATCATTGGTCTCGGTTCGATTACGGCCCAGGACTAATGTGACCATTAGTCCCGGTTCCAACGGCTAGGGCACGGACATCTCTTTAATTATAGTTTCAATACCATTATCATGCTTGATTAATTATTATCTGATTGAATTCTATTCTCGTAAAGTACATGAAGCAGGCGTCGGGGAGTAATTTATATGCATACTATGTTTGCGAGAACATTGGCTTTATTACAGAACGGAGGAAAGGTGCACCAGATGTTTTGGTACGTAAACACAATTCACAATTCATTTTATCATGATCTAATATGTATATACACACAACTAATATATTCATATTGATCTCCTTCTGTAAAGATGACAGAGATGCGGGATAAGCTCCTACCAACAAATCGCATACGAGCACTTCAAGAGGAAATGACGGGATTTTGGCTTGACTAGGTCATAGATCCTGAAGGAGAATACCATTACACGTAATGACTGCATGTAATGATCTGCAAATTGTCGGAGAAATTGTATATACCAAATTGTATATATATATATGTGTGTGTGTGTGTGTGTGTGTGTGTGCATGGTCGTACGAGAAACTCTATGATATATATATATGATTGGTTCTACGAGAAATTCCATTTATTTATGCATTGGTGTCACCAACCGGGACTAAAGGACCCCCAGCCCCCGTCGCGGGCTTGTGCCACGTGGTGGCCCTTTGGTCCAGGGTCGTGACGAACCGGGACTAAAGGGGGTCCTTTTGTCCCGACCCTTTAGTCCCGGTTGGTGAACCGGGAGTAAAGGCCCTTACGAACCGAGACTAATGGCCAATTCTGCATTAGTGGTTTCTAATTGGATTCCATAATCCTATCAAAGATGAGTATGACTAGATAAGATTCTATCTAGAGCATCTAGCATGGACAGGGGATAAATGTCCTCCCAGTCGGGTCTAATCACGAAAACTATCTAATTTCTCATATGTAGGGTTTTCATGACCATTAGACCAAGTAAATTGTTCGCTATTAATAGACACTCCATCATCCCCACATGCTCAATGACGGTATTGGACAACAAACTCAACTTATTATATCCACCCTCTTTATTTTTCTCAATTTTTTTCCAATAGTAATAATCGCCCTATCCCTCCCCCTCCCCCGCCCCAACAAAGCAAGGGATACACCTCCATCTAGGTTTATGTGGTCGGATGCCAATGTAGCGATGTCCTTTATTCCAAGACCGTCCGACGAAACCGTTGCCTATACATCCAATGTTCTCTCAATCATATCAGTTCACTTTCTCTCTCAAAGTTATTAATTAGGGCATGGTGAGCATGCACACAAATGAAAACAAAAGCTAGGCATGATATGGAAACTGCTAGGTAAAACATACGCTCACCGTCCGTTTCGATTGGTTGCGAGGTGTCCGTGCGCACACGAGTCATGGGAGTGGGAGGCATTAGCTAACGCGATAGTTTCGGGGGTAAATCAAGGGCATTAAATTACATTCCTTCTGAATGCTCACTAATAACTAAAACACGTAGGTTCCTTGGTCCCGGTGTTCTGGCTGGACGACCTAGTAAACCCGGGCAGAGTGATTATCTTGAACTACATTAGACAGCTCTTTTGGGTGGGAAACGACACCTATGGGATCACAAGAATCCCTACTACGGTTGCCAGGGCGCGGGGTTGTGAGAAGAGCAGGATTAACAGTCAGCACAAGGATCGTTTACCCAAGTTCGGGCCGCGAGGATGCGTAAAACCCTAGTCCTGCTTTGGTGGGTGTATTGAGTGTTCTTGAGCTCTCGAACTAGCTATGCCGGCTGTGTAGTTTCAAAGAGCCAAGTCCCCCTACAGTACGCCATGGGCCTCCTTTTATAGTCGAAAGGGGCTGCCACACTGGCACACAGGAGGTGGAAAGGCCTACAGTACTATGAGCTTATCGCCCGTATTATAGGACAAGATGCATTTAATGCGTCGCTTAGGTGTCCCCTAGCTTTATCGGGGACAGGAGCGAGGCACGTCCCATCCGTCGCCGCTCCTCTTCGCTTCGACACGCGCCCTGGCCAGCGATGCATGCGGCGCTATGTAGGCAGGTAGGCAACTGAGGTGGCGCGGTGGTAGGGTCTTCACGAAGATCTGCATGCCACCACGGAGGTGCTTGCTGAGTTGGCGTAGAGGCCGCCCGTCGCCACGTAGGTGCCTGCCCAGCTGGTTGACCTAGCAGCTGCTTGGGGACGGCGGTGGAGTCTTGGTCGACGCGGGCCTGGCTGTGGCCCCGCTGACACCGTGGCGTTGCAGTCGTCCCCGGCAAGGCGCTTGTCGGGAGTCTTGTGGATCTCCTCGGCAAGGATCCCGCCGAGGGTCGCCGTCTTCTGGTTCTCATCTGATATTATATCTCTATGGTCTTGACAAAGATTTGCATGCTACCACGGAGGTGCCTCCCGAGCCCAAGTTCCAATATGGTTGGTTGAGTTGGAACCCGTGGGCTCAAGGGTGGCTCGCTCTGTTAGCATCGGGCAAGTTGCCCCGGCAAGGTCCTTGCCGGGGCCGCAGAGGCCTGCCCCGGCAAGGATCTTGCCGGGGGAGTCCACCTCGCCCTCTCGTTCTTTGGTATCTTTTTTCTTGGCGTTGCCTTGGCCATCTTGTGCTTCGGCTTCTCTCCGGCTCCCTTCCTCTGCCCTGCTTAGTGTGGCCGTGGCGCGCGGCTCCGACTGCCCGTGCACAAGTAAAGGGGTACAAAGGTGTGCCCCTACTTTTGTACACCGACAGGGGCCCCCAGGCCTGGGCTACACATAAGCGCGACACGTTGTTGGGCCGGGCCCAGAACGGTGCGCGTGTAGGCGGGGCGGATTTTCACCGCAGTAACTCTTCGTCCGCTGCGCTTCCCCACGACCCGCGTTGAACGCGCGATGTGGGGGGCCGTGCGTGACGTGGGGGGCATGCGTGGGGCGGTTCCCGCATGCATGCGTCACATCGCAGTTAATGGGAAAGGAGGCGGCCCGCGCCTTCCCCGTAAAAAGGAATAACCACGGGCGTGCTCCTCACTTTACCCCCCTCCCTGCGTCTTCTCCAATCTCAGAGCCGCCGCCCCCTTTCTTCCTCCTTCTCGGGTTCTTGCCTTCGCTCGCCGCCGCTGCGTCTCCGCCATCCTCTGTCTCTTGCTCCCCCAGCCGCCATGGCGCCCAAATCCACCAAGGGCAAGGCAGTGGCCGAGGACGCCGGAGCGACGGAGCCGCCGGAGAGTGCGCTGGCGGCTCAGCGGACGCAGCTCGCCTACTTCCCCTCGACGGTCGACGCGATCGAACTGCGGGATTACTTCAAGCCCCTATGGGTGGTGAAGACGGGGTAGAGACGACGGGGCATCCAGCCACGCGTGTCATCCCCGCCAACTGCGCCGAGGCCGCCCCAAATCGGTACCCTTTCTTTGTCGACTACTTCTCATGCGGGCTCTGTTCCCCCTTCTCCGATTTCTTCAATGATGTCATGCACACCTACGGCTTCCACCTTTTGGGTTTTACTCCAAATGCCGTGGCGTCCATGGCTCTTTTCGCGCACCTCTGCGAGGGCTTCGCTGGGGTGCATCCCAACACGGCGCTCTTCCGCCACTACTTCTCCCCTCGGATCCAACCGGGGGGCGCCATTTCCGGTTGCGTCACCTGGATCCCAATGTCCAAGGGGGCGTACCCGGAGGGCGCCATGAAGGAGAGGTGGGAAGAATGGCGGGGCCGGTGGTGCTGGATTGAGGAGAAGGACCCGCCGGACTTTTGCCGGGTTCGCAAGGTGCTGCCGGTCTGCAGAAGCGATTGGAGTGATGTCGATGCTGACGACGCGAAGCTTACGGTCGCCACCACCAGGATTCTCCACCTCACCGAGGCCGGGCTCACCCTTGAGATTATCGGGGCAGATTTCATCCACCGCCGAATCGCTCCGCTGCATAACAAGGGGAGGCCGGCCTGGCTCTTCACGAATGCCGCCGACATCATGAGGCTCCGCCCCGGCCTCGACCACAACCTCACGGTGATGAGGCACGCCCATCTCTGCCAGCGGCTCTTCTAGCTCGACGTTAACCGCGATGGCGAGGTCGAGCGGACCGGCAAGTGATACGTCTCCGTCGTATCTATAATTTTTAATTGTTCCATGCCAATATTATACAACTTTCATATACTTTTTGGCAACTTTTTATACAATTTTTGGGACTAACATATTGATCCAGTGCCAAGTGCCAGTTCCTGTTTGTTGCATGTTTTATGTTTTGCAGAAACCCCATATCAAACGGAATCCAAACGGGATAAAAACGGATGGAGAATATTTTTGGAATATTTGGAGAATATGGGAAGAAGAATCAACGCGAGACGGTGCCCAAGGTAGCCATGAGGCAGGGGGCGCGCCTGCCCCCTCATGGGCCACCCGTAAGGCGGTTGACGCTCTTCTTTTGCCGCCAGAAAGCTAATTTTATGAGAAAAATATGGGCGAAAGATTCAACCCAATCGGAGTTACGGATCTCCGGATATAAAAGAAACGGTGCCAGGGCACAATCAGAGAACGCAGAAACAGAGAGAGACAGAGAGACAGATCCAATCTCGGAGGGGCTCTCGCCCCTCCCACGCCATGGAGACTATGGACCAGAGGGGAAACCCTTCTCCCATCTAGGGAGAAGGTCAAGGAAGAAGAAGAAGGAGGGGGGCTCTCTTCCCCTCGCTTCCGGTGGCGCCGGAACGCCGCCGGGGCCATCATCATCACCGCCATCTTCACCAACACCTCCGCCATCTTCACCAACATCTCCATCACCTTCCCCCCTCTATCTACAGCAGTCCACTCTCCTGCAACCTGCTGTACCCTCTACTTGAACATGGTGCTTTATGCTTCATATTATTATCCAATGATGTGTTGACATCCTATGATGTGTGAGTAGATTTTTGTTGTCCTATTGGTGGTTGATGAATTCCTATGATTGATTTAATTTGCTTGTGGTTATGTTGCTGTCCTTTGGTGCCCATCACATGAGCGCGCGCGTGGATCACACCATAGGGTTAGTTGTATGTTGATACGACTATGTATTGGAGGGCAAGAGTGATAGAAGCTTCAACCTAGCATAGAAATTGATGCATACGGGATTGAAGGGGGACCAATATAACTTAATGCTATGGTTGGGTTTTACCTTAATGAACATTAGTAGTTGCGGATGCTTGCTAATAGTTCCAATCGTAAGTGCATAGAATTCCAAGTCAGGGATGACATGCTAGCAGTGGCCTCTCCCACATAAAACTTGCTATTGGTCTAGTAAAGTAGTCAATTGATTAGGGACAATTCCGCAACTCCTACCACCACTTTTCCACACTCGCTATATTTACTTTATTGTGTCTTTATCTAAACAGCCCCTAGTTTTTATTCTCGCGCTCTTTATTATCTTGCAAACCTATCCAAAAACACCTACAAAGCACTTCTAGTTTTATAGTTGTTCTAGGTAAAGCGAACGTCAAGCGTGCGTAGAGTTGTATCGGTGGTCGATAGAACTTGAGGGAATATTTGTTCTACCTTTAGCTCCTTGTTGGGTTCGACACTCTTACTTATCAAAAGAGGCTACAATTGATCCCCTATACTTGTGGGTTATCAAGACCTTTTTCTGGCGCCGTTGCCGGGGAGCAATAGCGTGGGGTGAATATTCTCGTGTGTGCTTGTTTGCTTTATCACTAAGTAATTTTTATTTGCTGTTCTTAGTTGTTTTCTATCTTTAGTTATGGGTAGGAAACGCAAAATACCAAAAAAATTAGTTGGACCTACTGAACCAATGGTTGAAGAACCACTCAAAATCTATCACACTCCTGAAGCTTTTTACTTGGGTCATCTTCGATCCCTCTGTGCTCGTGCTGAAACCCCAACTAGCTTAGTTGAGGGCAAATCTTTAGATGAGGATGCTTGTTATGTGTGACACCGTATATCTGAAGAAGGGAAACGTTTACTGGATCAAATTCATCGTTTGCAGTGCTATGCTTGGAATTTATGTGAAATATATGATGTTACTTGTTGTTTTGAAAACCCTAAGAAACACCTTCCCTACCAATGTGAGTTTATTGATAATGGAATCGTATCTTCGTATGCTAAAGGTGTTTATAATTACTATGATGTTCAACAAATTGAAGAATTTGTTGCTTTTAGGGTGCTTATGAAATCGCTTCTTTGATTGAAACGTATGAAAATTATAAAACTGAAAATTTAGCCATACTTGAATATTGTTATGATAATTATGTTTCTAATATCTATGTTAAACCATATATTGAAGACTCCTCCGCTGTCCAAGAAGAGACTAATATTTTGCAGGAGTCTATGGGAGAAGAAATTGATGAAACTGTGAGCTCATTGGATAAAAAAGATGATGAGGAGAGCGAAGAACAAAAGGAGGAAGAGCGGATTAGCTACCCGTGCCACCTTCTAATGAGAGTAACTCTTCAACTCATACATTGTTTAAATTCCCTTCGTGTTTACCGAAGGATGATTGCTATGATCCCGTTGATTCTCTTGAAATATCCCTTTTTGATGAACTTGATGCTTGCTATGCTTGTGGCCAAGATGCCAATATGAATTATGCTTATGGAGATGAACTTGCTATAGTTCCTTATGTTAAACATGAAATTGTTGCTATTGCACCCACGCATGATAGTCCTATTATCTTTTTGAATTCTCCCGACTACACTATATCGGAGAAGTTTGCTTTTATTAAGGATTATATTGATGGGTTGCCTTTTACCGTTGCACATGATGATTTTGATGAATATAATATGCATGTGCTTTCTGCTCCTACTTGCAATTATTATGAGAGAGGAACTACATCTCCGCCTCTCCATGTTTCCAACACGATAAAATTACAAGAAATTATTTATACTGTGCATTGGCCTTTACTATTTGTGCATGAATTGTTCTTTTAAGACATGCCGATGCATAGGAAGAGAGTTAGACTTCGTCATTGCTTGATATATGTTGCTTTGTGCTCACTACTAAATGCCAAATCATTGCTAATTAAAATTGGCTTTGATATACCTTGGGATCCGGGTGGATTCACTACTTGAGCACTATATGCCTAGCTTAATGGCTTTAAAGAAAGCGCTGCCAGGGAGACAACCCGGAAGTTTTAGAGAGTCATTTATTTCTGTTGAGTGCTTTTATATAGTTTAAAAACAATAAAATAAAGAGGGGAACCCAAAACTTTTAAAAAAGAAAAGGGAAAGTGAGAAAGACGAGCATTGTGAAAGTGGGGGACGTCCTTGAACTTTGTTCATGCCCAAGGAAACTTTGTGAATCTTGATTACAGAAACTTTTCAAAAAAATAATTATCCCCTTGTAAAATTCCATCGTATTATAAAAATAATGTGCCAAGGTTTGCCTTTAGGATCTTTACAATGCTTGTTGGTTTGTGCGGTGCAGGACAGAAACATTGGCTGTAGTGTGCGATTTTTAAATTTTTACTGGAACGTCAAACGGTTCTGATTCTTTTTGCCTGTCTTTCTATACAAATTGTTTATTCTTCCTAATTTTGGCAGAATTTTTTGAATACCAGAAGTATGGTGAATGTTCAGATTATTACAGACTGTTCTGTTTTAGACAGATTCTGTTTTTGATGCATAGTTTGCTTGTTTTGATGAAACTATCGATTTATATCAGTGGATTAAGCCATGAAAAAGTTATACTACAGTAGACACAATGCAAAAACAAAATATTAATTGGTTTGCAACAGTACTTAGAGTAGTGATTTGCTTTATTATACTAACGGATCTTACCGAGTTTTCTGTTGAAGTATTGTGTGGATGAAGTGTTCGTTGATCGAGGAGGTCTCGATGTGAGAAGAAAGAAGAGAGGCAAGAGAAAAATCTTGGGGATGCCCAAGGCACCCCAAGTAAATATTCAAGGAGACTCAAGCGTCTAAGCTTGGGGATGCCCCGGAAGGCATCCCCTCTTTCTTCAACAAGTATCGGTATGTTTTCGGATTCGTTTCGTTCATGCAATATGTGCAAATCTTGGAGCGTATTTTGCATTTAGTTTTCATTTTTATTTTATGCACCATGCTGGTATGAGGTAGTCCTTGGTTGATTTATATAATTCTCATTGCACTTCACTTATATCTTTTGATTATGGCTTTATAGAATGCTTCATGTGCTTCACTTATATCATTTGAAGTTTGGATTGCCTGTTTCTCTTTACATAGAAAAACGCCATTTGTAGAATGCTCTTTTGCTTCACTTATATTTGTTAGAGCGTGGGCATATCTTTTGTAGAAAGAATTAAACTCTCTTGCTTCACTTATTTCTATTTAGAGAGATGACAGGAACTGGTCATTCACATGGTTAGTCATAAAATCCTACATAAAACTTGTAGATCACTGAATATGATATGTTTGATTCCTTGCAATAGTTTTGCGATATAAAGATGGTGACATTAGAGTCATGCTAGTGGATAGTTGTGGATTGTAGAAATACTTGTGCTGAAGTTTTTGATTCCCGTAGCATGCATGTATGGTGAACCGTTATGTGATGAAGTCGGAGCATGATTTATTTATTGATTGTCTTCCTTATGAGTGGCGGTCGGGGACGAGCGATGGTCTTTTCCTACCAATCTATCCCCCTAGGAGCATGCGCGTAGTACTTTGTTTCGATGACTAATTGATTTTTGCAATAAGTATGTGTGTTCTTTATGACTAATGTTGAGTCCATGGATTATACGCACTCTCACCCTTCCATCATTGCTAGCCTCTTCGGTACCGTGCATTGCCCTTTCTCACCTCGAGAGTTGGTGCAAACTTCGGCGGTGCATCCAAACCCCGTGATATGATACGCTCTATCACACATAAGCCTCACTTTATCTTCCTGAAAACAGCCACCATACCTACCTATCATGGCATTTCCGTAGCCATTCCGAGATATATTGCCATGCAACTTCCATCATCATCATATACATGACTTGAGCATTTATTGTCATATTGCTTTGCATGATCGTAAGATAGCTAGCATGATGTTTTCATGGCTTGTCCATTTTTTGATGTCATTGCTACGCTAGATCATTGCACATCCTGGTACACTGCCAGAGACATTCATATAGAGTCATATCCATGTTCTAGTATCGAGTTGTAATATTGAGTTGTAAGTAAATAAAAGTGTGATGATCATCATTATTAGAGCATTGCCCCAGTGAGGAAAGGATGATGGAGACTATGATTCCCCCACAAGTCGGGATGAGACTCCGGACTTTATGAAAAATAAAAGAGGCCAAAGAAGCACAAATAAAAAAAGATGCCAAAGAAGCCCACCAAAAAAATAAAAATAAAAATAAAAAAATGATAGAAAAAGAGAGAAGGGGCAATGTTACTATCCTTTTACCACACTTGTGCTTCAGAGTAGCACCATGTTCTTCATAGAGAGAGTATCCTATGCTTTCACTTTCATATACTAGTGGGAATTTTCATTATAGAACTTGGCTTGTATATTCCGATGATGGGCTTCCTCAAACGCCCGAGGTCTTCATGAGCAAGCAAGTTGGATGCACACCCACTTAGTTTCTAGTTTGAACTTTCATACACTCATAGCTCTTAGTGCATCCGTTGCATGGCAATCCCTACTCACTCACATTGATATCTATTAATGGGCATCTCCATAGCCCGTTGATACGCCTAGTTGATGTGAGACTTTCTCCTTTTTTGTCTTATCCACATAACCCCCACCATCATATTCTATTCCACCTATAGTGCTATGTCCATGGCTCACACTCATGTATTGCGTGAAAGTTGAAAAGGTTTGAGAACGTCAAAAGTTTGAAACAATTGCTTGGCTTGTCATCGGGGTTGTGCATGATGTGAATATTTTGTGTGGTGAAGATAGAGCATAGCCGGACCATATGATTTTGTAGGGATAACTTTCTTTGGCCTTGTTATTTTGAAAAGACATGATTGCTTTATTAGTAGGCTTGAAGTATTATTATCTTTATGTCAAATGATAGACTATTGCTTTGAATCACTCGTGTCTTAATATTCATGCCATGATTAGATACATGATCAAGATTATGCTAGGTAGCATTCCACATCAAAAATTATCTTTTTCATCATTTACCTACTCGAGGACGAGTAGGAATTAAGCTTGGGGATGCTGATACGTCTCCGTCTTATCTATAATTTTTGATTGTTCCATGCCAATATTATACAACTTTCATATACTTTTTGGCAACTTTTTATACTATTTTTGGGACTAACATATTGATCCAGTGCCCAGTGCCCGTTCCTGTTTGTTGCATGTTTTATGTTTCGCAGAAACCCCATATCAAACGGGATAAAAACGGACGGAGAATATTTTTGGAATATTTGGAGAATATGGGAAGAAGAATCAACGCGAGACGGTGCCCGAGGTGGCCACGAGGCAGTGGGCGCGCCTGCCCCCTGGGCGTGCCTGCCCCCCTCGTGGGCCACCCGTAAGGCGGTCGACGCTCTTCTTTTGCTGCAAGAAAGCTGATTTTATGAGAAAAATCTGGGCGAAAGATTCAACCCAATCGGAGTTACGGATCTCCGGATATGAAAGAAACGGTGCCAGGGCAGAATCAGAGAACGCAGAAACAGAGAGAGACAGAGAGACAGATCCAATCTCGGAGGGGCTCTCGCCCCTCCCACGCCATGGAGACTATGGACCAGAGGGGAAACCCTTCTCCCATCTAGGGAGAAGGTCAAGGAAGAAGAATAAGGATGGGGGCTCTCTCCCCCTCGCTTCCAGTGGCGCCGGAACGCCGCAGGGGCCATCATCATCACCGCAATCTTCACCAACACCTCCGCCATCTTCACGAACATCTCCATCACCTTCCCCCCTCTATCTACAGCGTTCCACTCTCCAGCAACCCGCTGTACCCTCTACTTGAACATGGTGCTTTATGCTTCATATTATTATCCAATGATGTGTTGCCATCCTATGATGTGTGAGTAGATTTTCGTTGTCCTATTGGTGGTTGATGAATTGCTATGATTGATTTAATTTGCTTGTGGTTATGTTGCTGTCCTTTGGTGCCCATCATATGAGCGCACGCGTGGATCACACCATAGGGTTAGTTGTATGTTGATACGACTATGTATTGGAGGGCAAGAGTGACAGAAGCTTCAACCTAGCATAGAAATTGATGCATAAGGGATTGAAGGGGGACCAATATAACTTAATGCTATGGTTGGGTTTTACCTTAATGAACATTAGTAGTTGCGTATGCTTGCTAATAGTTCCAATCATAAGTGCATAGAATTCCAAGTCAGGGATGACATGCTAGCAGTGGCCTCTCCCACATAAAACTTGCTATCGGTCTAGTAAAGTAGCCAATTGCTTAGGGACAATTCCGCAACTCCTACCACCACTTTTCCACACTCGCTATATTTGCTTTATTGTGTCTTTATCTAAACAACCCATAGTTTTTATTCTCGCACTCTTTATTATCTTGCAAACCAATCCAAAAACACCTACAAAGCACTTCTAGTTTTATACTTGTTCTAGGTAAAGAGAACGTCAAGCGTGCGTAGAGTAGTATCGGTTGTCGATAGAACTTGAGGGAATATTTGTTTTACCTTTAGCTCCTCGTTGGGTTCGACACTCTTACTTATCAAAAGAGGGTACAATTGATCCCCTATACTTGTGGGTTATCAGAAAAGCCACGAGGGCCGCCGCGAAGGCCGGCAAGGTCGCCAAGGGGCCCCTGTTCAGGTTGCTGGCAGGAGTGGTCCCGCTGAGCAACAACTCTCGCCGGACCGACATCATCTCCATGATGCCAGACTTCACCGCGCATGGCCTTGACCCGAACTGGGTCGAGCCGGAGGACATTCAAGTGCAGGAGTTCTTCGACACCTTGCACAAGGGGTACGTCACCGCCGAGCCGCGGCTCGTCCAGGACACCTCCCAGGTGGAGCTGGACTACATCGCCGCTAGGGCGGCGGAGGCGAAGCTCGCCGAGGAGTCCGGCAGCGCCGGCGGCGTGGAGGACAAGGCCGCGGTGGAAGCGGAGGAGAAGGAGCTCGCCCAGTGGGCGGAGGCCGCCAAGGAGGCCAGCAGCGCCGGCACCAAAGGTACTCTCGTCGAAGACGTGGTCGGTGAGTCGTCGGAGGAGGAGGCCGAGGAGGAGGAGGCCGTGGCCGTTGACCCTCCAGCCACAGGGAGAGGACGGGTTCTGCGGCGGGCCACCTCCGGCGAGCCGGTCTGGCCCGGCAGGGCCGTGCAGCTGCGGCAGGCCCAGGAGATGTCCGCACGCCAGATGAGGGCCACGGCGGCGAAGAAAGTGGTGAAGGCCGCGGTGGCCAAGGAGAAGGCATCTGCTTCTTCCTCGGCAAAGCGCGTTTAAACCCCACCTCCTTCCCCTCCTCCGGCAGACGTTGACGCGGGGGTCACTTTTGACTTCGGGTCCCTCGGCCCAAGGAGGAAGAGGAAAGCAACAGAGGAGGAGGTGGATGACGAGTAAGTATCTTGCTCTTTTCTGTCATCTCCATCCCCTCAATCTGTATCGCTTGTCTTGACTTGTTTTCATCTTTGCAGGGATGCGGAGACGCTGGCCCAGAGGGTGAAGAGGGCCAAAGCCTCGGCGGGCGATCAGCCCCCGGCGGGTACTTCGAGGGCACCACTGGTGGTGCTGAGCAGCCCGGACAGCAGCCCCCGGCACAACCCCCAGCGTAAGTTCATCATTCACCCCTCGTCAACATCTGTTGGGGGGCAGGATCTCCTGGTGCTGACCTTGCCGTAGTCGCAGGAGGAGGGCAGCAGGAGGAGGAGCCACAGAGGGCTACCCCTAACACGCCGCCCCCATCGACCACGCCGCCCCGAGGGGCGTCCCCGACAAGGGCGCCAAGCACCGAGCCCATGCACACAGAGGAGGGGGAGGAGAACTCGGGCGCCGGTGGCTTTGCCTCGGCACCAAATGTTGGCGGGGAGGGGACCTCTGCTCCCCAGCCCGGAACTGGTAAGCCGCTCGCCTTTCGTCCCTGTTCTTTTTCTTTTCTTGCTGATTCTTGGTCTTGGCTTTGTCTCATTCCCTTCTTGGTGTCCAGATCGTCCATCGGCGGACCAGGAGGACATAGACGCCATCATCGAGGATGTCGCCAAGGACGCCGCGGCAGAGGCCGAGAAGGTCGCTGCCGAAGACGCCGCCAAGGGGCCTGCAGGGGAGCCCGACAAGGGGCCTGCCGGAGGGGCCGGCAAGGCCACCAACGAGGAGGAGGTGGTCGATGACCAGCCTTCCTCCTCTGCTGCCTCCGGCTCCGGCAGGTATCTGAGGGTGACCGACGACCTCTTCATCCACCTCCCAGGGGCGTCCAGCTCCAGGGCGCCCGTCGAGGGAGAGGTGTTCGACGAAGAGGTCCTTGCCGCCGCCGGGCTCAAGGTCGTCGACGAGCCGAGCACCGGTGGCGATGGCTCTCAGGAGGAGCGGCTTCTCCAGGCCATGGGCGCCAATTTCCGGAAGCTCCAGGCGCTCCACCGCGCCCGCCTGGACAAGGCCAAGTCCAGGATGGCAATGGTGGACAAGGTGGAGGCGGACCTCAAGGTGCGCGTTGCCGAGGCGCAGACTTGGTTCCGCCAAGCTAGCGAAGAGCTGAAGGCCGCCTAGGGCGAGCTGGCCAAGCGTGACGTGGAGCTCACCATGAAGCTGGCCGACATCGAGAAGGCCCAGGAGACGGCGGAGGGCCTGGCCGCTGCAGCCGAGGCCTCTTGGACCCAGCATCCGGCCGCGCTGAACTCCCAGGAGGAGGACCTCGCCAAACGTGAGGCGGACCTCGACGCCAAACTCCGTGCCAAGGATGAGGAGGTGGAGAAGCTTGTCGCGCAGCAGACCCAAGAGCTGGAGCAGAGGCACAAGGAGACGCTCGATGCCCAGGCTCTGGTTCACACCGGCAAGGTGAAGGAGCTGGAGGTGGAGCGGGATGGGCTGAAGGAGCAGGCCCTGAAGCTGTCCCAGGAGAAGGACACGCTCAACGGCGCCCTGACAGAGGCGTAGGGCGCGGTCGTCAGCAGGGCAGGGGAGCTCTCCGAGGCCAACAACTCCAGCAAAGACCTCAAGCTGAAGCTGGAGGGCCTCGAGGAGATGCTCTCGGGAGGAGGCCCGGCCAAGGATCTGGAGGCCGAGAAGGTGCAGTGGAGGAACAAAGCTGCCAGCCACAAGGATTTGTGGAGGGCGAGAATCGCTGGATCAGCCGCCTCGAGGACGTCGCCGGCAGGATCACCACGCAGCTGGCTACCATGGGGACGCCAAATGTGAGGTACTCCCAAGAGGGCAGCGGGACCACCAACGCCAAGCTGACCCTGTTCTTTGAGGGTGTCCTCGGGGCCCTGGAGCAGCTCCACTCCAACTGGGAGGCCTCTCTGGCCGATGAGTCCCGGAGGCTCTGCCGGGGTGCCATGACCAAGGTCCTCGCCAAGGTGGCGCCCTAGAATCCTGACCTCGACTTCGAAGCTGCGCTGGAGAGCTTGCCGCAGGATGCGGACATCGCGGCGCTCAAGGAGCATATCAGGCCCATCATTAGACGCATCGACGGAATCCAGAGGGTGGAGGGCCAGCGCCGGGATTAGGCACCCCGTTTCTTTTTGTTGCTGCAAGTTCACAACCAAGACGATTTTTATCTTTAGTTAGAACTGCGGCAACAAGCGATGTAATAAAACCCTGCAGTACTTTTGATACAATGCATGTTATTTTCCTGTTCGATTTTCCTTTGTATGTCCACCCTACATTAATTGGGTAGGCTCGTCAGCGCGTAAACCCAGGGCGGCGTCTTGAGGACGGATCCCCATTGACCTGCCGGGTGTGCTTGCTGCCGGGCGAACCACCTCACCGCCCCCGACGCGGCCGCTCGAACTGTCGATCTTGACTCGAGTCAGAATCGAGAGCGTTGCCAGGCTATGGAAGGCTACCTTGCCACTCTCGACGCGGCCGCTTGAGCTGTTGAGCGGACTCGAAACAGAACAAAGGCGTTGCCAATTGCGGGAGGGCCCCTTTGCGTGCAGGTTTTCCATACATAGGCGGAATCTCCGAGGACGATAACCTTATGTATAAAAGGAAATTGCTCAAGGCTCTGGATGACTTAGCTTTTCTATCGCCGCGCTGGCGTCCTTTGCGCTTGCAGGCGGCGTAGTTTTCTCCTGGTCGTCTTCTTCTTGGGAGCCATGGCGATGAAGAACTGCTCGGCTAACTACTAGACTAGATTCTCACAATTGCGCCCCCTGCCTGACGTGCCAAAGATGTCGGTGGGAAACGACACCTATGGGATCACAAGAATCCCTACTACGGTTGCCGGGGCGCGGGGTTGTGAGAAGAGCAGGATTAACAGTCAGCACAAGGATCGTTTACCCAGGTTCGGGCCGTGAGGATGCGTAAAACCCTAGTCCTACTTTGGTGGGTGTATTGAGTGGTCTTGAGCTCTCGAACTAGCTATGCCGGCTGTGTAGTTCCAAAGAGCCGAATCCCCCTCCAGTACGCCATGGGCCTCCTTTTATAGTCGAAAGGGGCTGCCACGGTGGCACACAGGACGTGGAAGGCCTACAGTACTATGAGCTTATCGCCCGTATTACAGGACAAGACGCATTTAATGCGTCGCTTAGGTGTCCCCTAGCTTTATCGGGGACGGGAGCGAGGCCCGTCCTGTCCGTCGCCGCTCCTCTTCGCTTCGACACGCGCCCTGGCCAGTGATGCATGAGGCGCTATGTAGGCAGGCAGGCAGGTGAGGTGGCGCGGTGGTAGGGGCTTCACGAAGATCTGCATGCCACCACGCAGGTGCTTGCTGAGTTGGCGTAGAGGCCGCCTGTCGCCACGCAGGTGCCTGCCCAGCTGGTTGAGCTAGCAGCTGCTTGGGGACGGCAGTTGAGTCTTGGTCAATGCGGTCCTAGCTGTGGCCCCGCTGACGCCCTCAGCAAGGGCTTTGCCGGGGGCCCGGCAAGGGTCTTGCCGTGGTGTTGCAGTCGTCCCCGGCAAGGCGCTTGCCGGGGGTCTTGTGGATCTCCTCGGCAAGGATCCCGCCGAGGGTCGCCGTCTTCTGGTTCTCATCTGATCTTATATCTCTATGGTCTTGACAAAGATTTGCATGCTACAACGGAGGTGCCTCCCGAGCCCTAGTTCCAATGTGGTTGGTTGAGTTGGAACCCGTGGGCTCAAGGGTGGCTCGCCTTGTTAGCATCGGGCAAGTTGCCCCGGCAAGGTTCTTGCCGGGGCCGCGGAGGCCTGCCCCGGCAAGGATCTTGCCGGGGGAGTCCACCTCACCCTCTCGTTCTTTGGTATCTTTGGTCTTGGTGTTGCCTTGGCCATCTTGTGCTTCGGCTTCTCTCCGGCTCCCTTCCTCCGCCCTGCTTAGTGTGGCTGTGGCGCGCGGCTCCGACTGTCCGTGCACAAGTAAAGGGGTACAAAGGTGTGCCCCTACTTTTGTAAACCGACAACTCTGCTAAAAAAGTTTTTTTCCTCTATAGTTGGGGCAGCACCATAGACCACTGCAGGATTTCGTCTCATGTATGTGCACTTTTCATGCACAAGAACCATCAAAAAATCATCTCCATTCTCACGCTCCACCAAATCAAAAATAGAGTCTCTGATGCCCACCAAGATATCATCATATCTCCCTTGAGAGGCACCCTATTTCTGTGTGAAACTGTTCTCCCCCTGAGGGAGTCCTGGATTAAGGGGTCCTCGGACATCCAGGCTATGTGACGTGGGCCGGACTAATGGGCCATGAAGATACAAGATGGAAGACTTCCTCCCGTGTCCGGATGGGACTCTCCTTGGCGTGGAAGGCAAGCTTGGTGTTCGGATAGGAAGATCCCTTCCTCTGTAAACCGACTCTGTACAACCCTAGGCCCCTCCAGTGTCTATATAAACCGGAGGGTTTTAGTCCGTGAAAAAGACCAGAATCATAATCATACAGGCTAGACTTCTAGGGTTTAGCCACTACGATCTCGAGGTAGATCAACTCTTGTAACCCCATATTCATCCAAGATAATCAAGCAGGAAGTAGGGTATTACCTCCATCAAGAGGGCCCGAACTTGGGTAAACATCGTGTCCCTGTCTCCTGTTACCTTTGATCCTCAAACGCACAGTTCGGGACCCCCTACCCGAGATCCGCCGGTTTTGACACCGACATTGGTGCTTTCATTGAGAGTTCCGTTGTGTCGTCGTCAGAAGGTTCGATGGCTCCATCTGTCATCTATAACAATGCTGCCCTGAGGGAGGACTTTTTCCCCGGCCATATCTTTGTGTTCGGCGGCTTCGCACTGCGGGCCAATTCGCTTGGCCATCTAGAGCAGATCAACAACTACGCCCCAGGTCACCGGATTAGTTTTGGAAATTTGGATTATGTCGCTGATATCCGAGGAGACTTGGTCTTCCAAGGGTTCGCGACCCCAACTTTTGCTCTGGCCTTAGATCCGGAGCGTATTACCAGGTCCGAAGACGGGATCCTCGAGCCCGCCAGACTCTCTGCGGCAATAGAGCCTAGTACAGGAGAGACGGAGGAAGCAGTGTCACCGGTCATCATCACGAAGTTGGACTCTTCTCCGAACACTGGCTCCGGACCCTCGGAGTCAGCATCGCATGGGTTCGGCCGAGGAGTTTCCTTTCTGCCGTACTCCACGGACTCTCTTCTCCCTAGCTAAACCTCAACTTTAAGCGAGGCTCTGGACTTAATGTGATCCCTCGTCATTACAGAGGGGCGACGTTCGAACTACGCCCAGCCCGGACTAGGGGCTGAGAGCGGGGAATTTTACGTCCCACCCAGCACCCACTTCATAGCCACTGTCGAGGACTTAACCGACATGCTCGATTATGGCTCCGAAGACATCAACAGTATGGACGACGATGCCGGAGAAGAGCAGGCCCAAAACCCGCCGTTTACCGGACGCTGGACAGCCACCTCTTCGTATGACGTGTACATGGTGGATACACCCAAAGAAGGTAACGGCGATAACGAGAAAAATTCAGTTGAGGATACACCTCCTGAGATACAACCAAAGCGCCGACGTCAGCGGCGCCGCTCTAAATCACGCCGTGGAAAAGACAGCAATACCGGCACCGGAGACAATAATACTCAGGAGGACGCCGAAGACCAAGAAAACCCCGTTGAGCCAACCTCCGAACAGGACGACCGGGAACTTGGGCAAATTAGCTTTGACAAACAGGCTGCAAACGAAGACTCGGAGGACAATAATTACCTTCCACTCTCCAAGGATGAGGTGAGCCTCGGCGACGAAGAGTTTATCGTGCCTGAGGAACCCCTTGATCAGGAGCGCTTTAAGCGCCGGCTGATAGCCACGGCAAGGAGCCTGAAAAAGAAACAGCAGCAGCTTCAAGCTGACCAAGATCTGCTCAACGACAGGTGGACTATTGTCCTGGCAGCTGAGCAATACGGCCTCGAGCGCCCAACCAAGAGCTACCCAAAGCGTAAGCTGCTACCTCAATTCGACGATGAGGCGCTGGAGCCCGCACCATCAGCTCGTAACGCGGCGGACCGACCACCACGTGGTCGTGACAAGACGGCAGCTCAAGCCGAAAACCAGCCCGCACTACCTCGCCGTAAAGGTAGAGACACAACAGCTCGGGGATATACGTACGACCTACGGTAGGACCTGGGAAATAGAGCAGGTTAGACCAGATCGATCTACGGATCGCGGGGGCGTGCCCCGGCGTGCGAGGACGGCTATCTACCCGGGCGTGACAAGCATAACCACATCCAGGCCGAAAACTACGGATGGACTCCATCCGAACTGCATCGTGACTTCGCCCGATATCGAGGCGCCGCACACCCCCTCTGCTTCACTGACGAACTAATGGAACACGAATTCCCAGAAGGGTTTAAACCCATGAATATCGAGTCATATGATGGAACAACAGATCCCGCAGTATGGATTGAGGACTTTCGTCTCCATATTCATATGGCTCGCGGCGATGATCTTCATGCCATCAAATACCTCCCGCTAAAACTCAAAGGACCAGCTCGGCACTGGTTAAACAGCCTGCCAGAAAACTCCATTGGCAGCTGGGAGGACTTGGAAGATGCCTTCCGCGACAACTTCCAGGGTACATACGTCCGACCTCTGGATGCCGATGACTTAATTTCACATAGTTCAACATCCCGGAGAGTCGGCCAGGAAATTCTGGACTAGGTTCCTAACTAAGAAGAACCAGATTGTCGACTGTTCGGATGTCGAAGCCCTAGCGGCCTTTAAGCATAGCATCCGCAACGAATGGCTCGCCCTCACGGCCGATGACTTTAGCCAAGAGAAGCCGAAGTCTATGGCAGCCCTCACGGCACTTATGACCCGCTTTTGCGCGGGCGAAGATAGTTGGCTAGCCCATAGCAATAATGATGCAAGCGAACCTGGCACCTCTGAAGCCAGAAATAGCAACGGCAAGCCCCGACGCAACAGGCACAAGCGTCGAAGCAACGGTGACAATAGCGATGACACGGCGGTCAACGGGGGATTCAGCGGCTGCAAGTCCAGCCAGCAGAAGAAGCCAGACAAAAGAAACAATCTGGGCTCATCCAGCTTAGACCGAATCCTCGATCGACCATGTCAGATCCATAGCACCCCCGATAAACCCGCCAATCATACCAACAGAAGCTGTTGGGTCTTTAAATAGGCCGGTAAGTTAAATACTGAGAATAAGGAGAAGGGGTCGCCAAGTGAGGAGGAGGACGAGGAGCCCCGTCCATCGAACACAGGGGGACAGAAGAAATCCCCCCCCCCAAGTCAAAACGGTGAACATGATATACGTTACTCATATCCCCAAGAGGGAGCGCAAACACGCGCTCAGGGACGTCTATGCGATAGAGCCAGTCGCCCCAAAGTTCAACCCATGGTCATCCTGCCCAATCACATTCGATCGCAGGGACCATCCAACCAGTATCCGTCATGGCGGTTCAGCCGCAGTGGTCCTCGACCCAATCGTTGATGGATTCCACCTCACGCGAGTCCTCATGGACGGTGGCAGCAGCCTTAACCTGCTCAATCAGGACACAGTCTGCAAGATGGGCATCGATCCGTCAAGGATGAAGCCCACAAAAACTACCTTTAAAGGAGTAATACCAGGTGTAGAGGCCCGTTGCACGGGCTCAATCACATTGGAAGTCGTCTTCGGGTCACCGGACAACTTCCAAAGCAAAGACTTGATCTTCAACATCGTCACCTTCCGCAGTGGCTATCACACACAGCTCGGACCAACCGCATTTGCTCGCTTCACTGCGTGCCACATTATGCCTATCTCAAACTCAAGATGCCCGGACCACGCGGTGTCATAACAGTCTATGGAAACATGGAACGCTCTCTTCGTACCGAGGAACACACCGCGACCCTGGTAGCGGAAGTACAGGGCGGCCTGATCAAGCAGAACATCAATCCAGCGGACAAGCCCCCGGACACTATTAAACGAGTCCGGACTACTCCGCAGCATGATAGTCCAGCTTGTCAAGAGTTCGACTAGCAATTCAGCCTCCATCTCAGTCTTGACCGAATGGCGACATACGTACCGCGCATACATAACTACGCACTCAAAATACCATGGGCAAAAACTGAGGCATAACTCGACCGTGGTCCACAATACGGCTCGACTTACCTGGGCACACATACTTTCCTTTTTCTTTTCATCCTTTCCAGGTTTCCTTTCCAAAGGCTCCTCAAGACGGCCTGATCACCGATCCTTTCGAAGGATGGACATACCAAGGCGGCAAGCAGCATAGACGTGTGGGATGGTCTTCTTGACGATCACTTTACCTGTTTTCAGGACCCGCACACAGCTTCCCCTTGGTCTCGGCATGTTAAACAGCCATGTTGCTTATTGCACTATTTGTACAAATACGCTTTGACGTATCAATCAAATTATAATAGAAACAGTTTGTTGCCCAACTTATGTGGCACTGGCTAACTCCTGCATTATATTTTGTCTGCACCCGTACACTTTGGTACGACTTAACTCACCAGGGGCTCCGTTGCGCTCCATACGTTGGCAACAAGTCTGAACACTTCTTACAGTATAGTTCGGCGCCCCGAATATAGCATTATATGCATCGGCTCCGAATCATGTCTTTGGTCAATACTTGGGTTGCCCGGCTCCTGTGCTTGCTACCTTACGTTCCGTTTTATCGGCTAGGGTAGTAAAGGGAGAACTACTGCGATTGTGTTTCTAGTTTATCCGGATAAACTCATCACTAGAAAAAGTCAAAAACTGACTGTCATGATGCGACTAGAGCTGGTCAGCTATTCGGAGGCTCAACATAAATATTTTGCGATTTTTTCCGCATTATGCGACGGATCGGCCTCCACCCGATCAGGTGTCTACAACACCCTAGTCCAGATAAACAAATACTAACTAGGGGCTGCGCCTAAACTCCTATTGTCAAACTCCTATGGCTAAGTGAGGGTAGTAAAGCCACATAGTCCAATTGCCTGGTTCACTGCGCTAAACACCTCCTTCAAGGACCAAACTCTTGGGTCAAGTGTGTTTAGGTCCCAACCCGAACACCCCCGTACTACCTACGTGGGAGCTGAAGCCGACGACTGGCCAACTCTCAGATTTAATAAACAACCGCATAGGAGGGGATATTCTTGACAAAAACAACAAGCAATATATTACATATAGGCTTTGTTCCATAATACAGGACTGGATAACATGAATACATTCATTCAAAGATAATGTCCTTCGCACACTGGCCCTCTAAAATGCGGGATCCCTCCAGGACATCATCAAAATACCGCTCAGGTGTGCGGTGCTCTTTGCCCGCAGGCGGTCCCTCGGTCGCGAGCTTGAGGGCGTTCATCTTCGCCCATTGCACCTTCACACGGGCGAAGGCCATCCGCGCACCTTCAATGCAGACTGGCCGCTTTATGGCATAAGGCCGAGGGCAGGCATCGACCAGCTGCTTTACGAGCCCGAAGTGGCTGCTGGGTATAGCTTTGGCGGGCCACAGACGGATTATCAAATCCTTCATGGCCAATCCGGCCACCCTATGCAGTTCGGTCAGCTGTTTCAGCTGATCGCTAAGGGGCACCGGATGCTCTGGCGCAAGGTACTGCGACCAGAACAGCTTCTTCGTTGAGCTCCCCTCTTCGGCTCGGAACAACTCCGCGGCATCAGCAACACTGCGAGGCAGATCCGCAAACGCTCCTGGAGAACTCCAAATCCGGGTTAGTAAGAGGTACCTTTTCTTCACATATTTGCTCTGCATAATAAAGGCCTTACCCACCGCAATCTGCTTGGCCTCCTTGATTTCCCGGACGGCGCCCTGGGCTTCAACCCCGGCCTCTTGTGCGCTTTGGCGGGCCTTAGCAAGTTTGGACTCTTGGTCCGCAAACTTGTGCTCCAAGGGCTCGCATTTCTTTACGGCATCCTAGAGCTCCTGCTGAACCTCCCCAACCCTTGCCTCGTGTTTTTCGCGGGCGGCCTGTTCCGTCGCCGCTTTCTTCTGGGCCTCAGTGAGCGCGTTCTTGAGGGACTCCACCTCAATTGCAGCTCCTACAAAACATCATAATAAACATGATTAGCAAAAACATTCATATCATTTTAGATTTGCATAGGCCACTGCATGCCTTGCTTACCCTCTAGCTGTTTCTTGACACGGCCGAGCTCTTCATCGGCCTGCTCCAGACTCTGCTTCAGTTTGGAGACTTCGGCAACATGGGAGGTCGCAGCCAGCATCGATGCCTGCTTATTCACATAGACACATATGATAAGTTTCCTGCGAAAATTATTCGATCCTCTGTCCGGCCTTTTTTTCGAACACCGGACAGAGTATCAGGGGCTACTGTCTATACTGCGGCATTCTTTTTCCGTAATTGCTTCACATACCTCAAAGCCTGTTAGAAGGCTGGTGCAGGCTTCGGTCAGTCTACTCTTAGCGGACTGAACCCTCTCAACCACCGTACCCATAAGGATACGGTGTTCCTGAACACTGGAAGCACTTTGCAGCGCTGAGTATCCGGTGCCTCTGGATGGACAGAGGTCACCGGCGGAATAGGTGCACCTCCTTCTTTCGAAGGAGGCTGCTTCCCTGATTCTGGAGCCGTATGGGCCTCAGGAATAGTATTCGGCTAGGGGCCGAATTGAGTATGACCCCCATCGCCAGTTTCCAGGGGGATCTGCTCCCCCATGTG
Source organism: Aegilops tauschii subsp. strangulata (assembly GCF_002575655.3). Lineage (NCBI taxonomy): Eukaryota > Viridiplantae > Streptophyta > Magnoliopsida > Poales > Poaceae > Aegilops > Aegilops tauschii. The sequence goes on from NC_053037.3 coordinate 546,913,565, forward strand.
TCCGGCGGCCGAGGTATCACCCTCTGGCGCCACCCTGACGGCCTCCCGTACCTCTACCCGGCCTGGGAAGGTCCTTCGGGACAACACCTCAGCGTCCTCAGTAGCCTTGGGAGAGGAGGCTGCCGGAAGTGACCCGCTATCCATCACATTTGGATCCAGCAAATTCCCCGAAGATGAGGATCGCTGCGGGCGGGTGTGGGCCGGACTGTAGCGCATGATTCAACATATTAAAACCACGAAGTAAAGAAGTTGTATATATGTGTGTATAAGTGCCTTTGAGTACTTACGATTCGGCCAGGGGCTTCTCCCTGGGGCGCCACTCGGAGCTGCTATCAGTGTCCAACGCGGAGTTGTGCGCGAGGGAGACCCTCCCCTTCTTGGACGCCTCTGCCTCCAGATCCGTGGAGGCCACCCTTTTCTTCCTTCCCCTCTTAGGGGGAGAATTGCTTTCATCCTCCTCCTCGTCGTCCTCGGTGGGGGAGGAGTGGGTTTCGGCGTCTTCGGACGTTGCATCCGAAGTGCCTTTGCGGCGAAGGCCGCTTCTTGCCGCCTGGCCCTTCTTCTTCGCCTTCTTCTCCGGCGCCTGGTAGGGCGCCGGAACCAACATCTTCGTCAGAAGTGGGATTGCTGGGTTTTCAGGCAGCGGAGCCAGACACTGGATCCGCTCCGCCGTCTTTGTCCAACCCTGAAAGGATAAATGGGGAAGCTTAGACGTCTTCCTTGAATGCACAGGTAGAGTATACACCTGGAAGTACGAAAAACTTACCGGACTGGCTGGATGGGTCAGGTTATACCCGCGGTCCTCGGTCGTCTTCGGCCACGTCTCGTTGGCCTTGAAAAGCACCTTCCACATGCCTTTGTGCGTAGAACCGAAGAACTGTTGCAAGGTCTGGTGCTTGGCCGGATCGAACTCCCACAAATTGCAAGTCCGGCTTTGGCAAGGAAGGATCCGGTGAAAAAGCATCACCTGGATCACATTGACGAGCTTGATGTTCTTGTCCACCATGCTCTTGATGCGCGTCTGCAGTCCTAACAAATCGTCCGACGACACCCAGTCCCGGCCCTTTTTTAGCCAGGAGGTAAGTCGCATTGGGGCCCCGGACTTGAATTCGGGAGCCGCGGCCCAGGTGGCGTCATGGGGCTCTGTGGCGTAGAACCACTGTTGTTGCCACCCTTTGACGGTCTCCATAAAGGTGCCTTTGGGCCATGTGACATTGGACAGCTTGCTCACCATAGCGCCTCCACACTCTGCGTGTTGACCATCCACCACCTTCGGCTTCACATTGAAGATCTTTAGCCACAATCCAAAGTGGGGTGCGATGCAGAGGAAGGCCTCGCACACGACAATGAATGCTGAGATGTTGAGGAAAGAATTTGGGGCTAGATCATTGAAATCTAGCCCATAGTAGAACATGAGTCCGCGGACGAAGGGGTGGAGAGGAAACCCTAACCCGCGAACGAAGTGGGGAATGAATACCACCCTCTCATGAAGCTCTGGGGTGGGGACGATCCGCCCCTTGGCCGGAAGCCGGTGGGCGATTTCCTGGGCCAACTACCATGCATCCCGGAGCTTCGTGATGTCCTTCTCCGTGACGGAGGAGGCCATCCACTTGCCCTGCGCTCCAGATCTGGACATGGTCGGAGTGCTTTTTGGGGCGGAAAGGATGGAAGCTTGGGCGCTGGAGCTCGAGAATGGATGGGCTGAGAAGAAGAAGGCATGGATGAAAGAGTGGATCATTATCCTCTTATAAAGGCAACGAATATCAAGCGCCTCCCCACTCGCCTTAAAACTCGTCTATTCCCCAAGGGTCGTGCTGACGGCGCGGTTGGATTACCCACACCCGTATTGATGAGAATCCCGCGATAAGGGGACATCATCTCTGCTTCGACAAGACGTGACAATGAAAACTGCATCTCGAAACAAGGAGCGGGAGGCTAAAAAAGGTTTGAAATAATGACCGGGCAGGGACGTAACGTCTCGCTACAAAGGCTGTCGGTATATGAGACTTGTTAAATATTATACTCTTCACGGCTGTGTGTGGAGCTTGTTTTGCAGAGCCGGACACGCTTTCTGTGTTCGATGACTACTTTGAAGTATTCAGAGGAGGAACCCGCCTTGCAATGCCGAAGACAATCTGCGCGCCGGACACATCGTCATTGAAGCCTGGTTCAGGGGCTACTGAGGGAGTCCTGGATCAACTCTTGTAACCCCATATTCATCCAATATAATCAAGCAGGAAGTAGGTTATTACCTCCATCAAGAGGGCCCGAACCTGGGTAAACATCGTGTCCCTGTCTCATGTTACCTTCTATCCTCAGACGCACAGTTCGGGACCCCCTACCCGAGATCCGCCGGTTTTGACACCGACACCCCCCCCCACACACACACACACACATTCATATCTACCAAACCTTTTTGATCAAAATTCTTATTCATGGTTTCAAATTGGATTCCAGAATCCTACAATAGATGAGTATGATTGGATAAGATTCTATCTAGAGCATCTACCACGGATGAGGATAAATGTCTTTCCAGTCAGGGATTTTTCATATGTATGGTTTTATTAACCATTAGACCAAGTAAATTGTTTGTTATTAATAGACATCTCCCTCATCCTCACTTGCGCAATGACGGCATTGGACAAAAAAAACTCCATTTATTATATCCACCCTCCTTGTTTTTCTCAATTTGTGTTGTAGAAGCATTAATTAACAGGCCTCCCCCTCCCTTGCCCCCACAAGAAAGGGATACACCTCAATACGGGTTTATTAGGTCGGGTGATTACGTAGCAATGTCCTTTATCCCATGTTTGTCCAAGGAAACCGATGCCAATACATTCGATATTGTCTCAATCCTCTTAGTTAAGTTTGCCTCTCGAAGCTATTAATTAGGGTATGGTGAGCATGCACACAAACAAAAACAAAAGCTACGCACGATATGGAAACTGTCAGCTAACACCATGTTCACCCACCCTTTTGATTGGTTGTGAGGTGTTCGTGCACACAAGAGTCGTGGGCCTAGGAGGCATTAGTTGGCGCGATAGTTTCCGTGGGTGAGGATAAATCAAGGGCATTAAATTACGTGCCTTCTAAAGCGCTCGCTAATAACTAAAGCACGTGGGTTCCTTGGTCATGTCGTTCTAGCTAGATGACCCAATAAACCCAGGCGGAGGGAGTATGTTGACATACATTAGATAGCTCTATTGAAAAAAGATTTTTCTCTCTACTCTTGGGAAACACCATAGACCACTCCAGGTTTCCGTCTCACATATACGCACTTTACCTCCACAAGAACCATCATAAAATGATGTCCATTCTCATGCTCCACCAAATCAGAAATAGAATCTCTAATGCCAACTGAAATACCTTCATATCACCCTAACAGGCACCCGATTTCCTTGTGAAAATGCTCCCCTCCCCTCCACACACACGCATTCATATCTACCAAGCCTTTTTTGATCCAAATCCTTCTTCATGGTTTCTAATTGGATTCCAGAATCCTACAAAAGACGAGTATGATAAGATAATTTTCTATCTAGAGCATCTACCACGGACGGGGGATAAATATCCTCCCAGTCGGGGCTAATCACTATTTTTTTCTAATTTTTCATATGTAGGATTTTCATGACCATTAGGCCAAGTAAATTGTCTTCTATTAATAGACATCTTCCTAATCCCCACTTGCCCAATGACGTCATTGGACAGAAACTCCATTTATTATATCCACCCTGTTTATTTTTCTCAATTTGTGTTCCAATAGTATTAACCACCCTCCCCCTACACCACAAGCAAGGGATACACCTCCCTCTGGGTATATTAGGTCAGACGACTACTTAACGATGTCCTTTATCCCAAGATCATCTGAGGAAACCATCAGCTATATATCCAATCTTTTCTAAATCCTCTCAGTTCACTTTGTCTCTCAAAGCTATTAATTAGGGCATTGTGATCATGCACACAAATAAAAATAAAACATATGCACAATATGGAAACTGCAAGTTAACGTCGCGTTCACTCACCCTCCCGACTGGTTGTGAGATCCCCGTGCGCACATGACCCGTGAGCCTGGGAGGCATTAGCTAGCATGACAGTTTGGGGCGGTAAATCAAGGGCATTAATTAATGTGCCTTTCGAAATGCTCACTAATAACCAAAGTATGTGGGTTCCTTAGTCCCGCCATTCTAGCTGGACGACCCAATAAACCCAAGCAGAGGGAGTATGTTGACTTGCATTAGATAGCTCTGCGAAAAAGATTATTTCCTCTACACTTGGGCAGCACCATAGACCACTACAAGATTCTATCTCACATATGTACACCTTTCATGCACAAGAATCATCACAAAATGATCTCCATTCTCATGCACCACCAAATCAAATATAATCTCTAATGCCAACCAAAGTACCTTGATATCTCCCTTCAAAGGCACCCCATTTCCACGTGAAACTGCTCCCCCCCCCCCACACACACATACACATTCATATCTACCAAACCATTTTGATCAAAATCCTTCTTCATGATTTCTTGTAAGCCCAAGAATCCACGTGATTATCTTTGATCAATTCTCGCCTCATTTTTATCCTTCCCTACACCGGTATCATTCCAACTGATTCATTTCATTTAGGAAACTTTGAATTCCTACCTACTAGATTCATCTTAAATCTCTTACTTTCTACCAATTGGAAACCCACCATATCAGGTACAACATTTATTGATGGGTTTTGATCCAAATCGACCAACAACTCTTCTAAAGTATCATTTCTAATATGCATTGGATGTGGTGGAGGTATTATATATCCAATCCCACCCATGTTATTTTGTGAATGCAAATATCTCTTGGCTTCCTCGAACTCCTTAACCACTCTTAGTCTCTTAGATGTGATCGACCACATCTATAGCATGCCCTGGTTTAATCGTAATAAACAAGAAATAGAATGCAAAGAAGTATTGGGAGAATTAATAAATGAATCATTGCCCAGACATCCTTCAGTTTTGTCCTTGGCCACAACTCCATCCACAACTATCTCTTCAATACTCTTGGACTCCTTGGGCACAAGTATGATGAATCTAATATGGTTCAAAACATCAGTCTTGTCTCCCTGCCCCAAACATTCATCATGACTCTCACTCTCTAAAGTATCGAGCAACTTATCTTCTTCCACCAGAGCTTCCTGATCATTCTTGTCACTCAACCACCCTCCTCCTCCTAAGATCCATTCTTCATTCTCATCGGCCATAACTCCTTTGTCACTATTTGAAACAAACAATGGTTATCTTAAGGCTCATTTGCAATTGCTATGGAAGCGCTATAATATCAAAAAACATTGAAGTTTAGAACCGCACTATTAAATCATCGTTGCGCCGCCGGTTCTTCCGGCCATGGATTTTCTTGTACTGTCGGATGTGGATGCTGGAAACATATTTGTTATATGCAAGCACCGGCAATTGGAGGTGCTACATCCGATGATGGTTTTTGCTGGAACCGGAGATAATGGTCGTCGTCGTTTGTTACAACCATACCCGAAAGAAGCTACATCCAGATTCGCGCAGAGCTGCAACCTTTTCACACGGGAGCTACAACCATAGACAACAGAGTTGCAACCGCTTCGGCAATGTTGCAACCGTGTGTGCCGGTGCTGCATGGGCTCTTTGTCGGCGAGGTCGCAAGCACGAGCATAAGGGGGACTTGCAATGGACAGTGGCTGGAGTTCTTGTAACAACAGGGCGTTGATAACCCGTGCTGGGGGACGGCGGCGAGTGGTTCTGTAACCCAGGGCGGCGGTGTGAATGTTACATCCATGACCGTCGGGGAACTTCAAGCTGTCAGCGGGAGGGGAAGCGGCCTTGCCCGATGCGAGCCGATGGAGATTTTTTTTGTTCCTACGGCGAAGCTATGGTGGACGAGGGGAAGGAACAAGACAATGTGGGATCCATTCGGGCGACTATGGAAGCATGTATTGGGTGACTGGGGGCCGACTGGACGAAACTTTCGACCGGTGCACCGGCGCCTAGTACTGCCCAGAGGCAAATATGGATGCTTTGATACGTCACCTCCTTGCTCTTATAATGTGATCACATCATAATAGCATTAGTATTGAAGCACAACATGAGGAATTGTACATTGTGTTTCAAGTGTTAGAGCTTTCAAGGTCTAATACATTTGTTAAGTTCTCTCTTTTCCATTCAAACACACCTTTATGGTTGTCATTTATCATATCATCATTACCAACGACACTGAGACATCATTGGGATCGTTGCCATACACCCTTGAGTCATTTCCCTTATGTGGTTCAAAGATGGGCGTGATAACTCTTGCTTAAGAAAGTTAAGTGAAATGATATAAGATAAGAGTACAAGTAATATAGTTAAATAGTGAAACACATTTAGTTACACGAAAACAATGTCATGCTCCAAAAAATGTGAGGTTCAAGTGTAAATGAGACACTTTCATGTTCTCAAACATTCACACCATAATTATTGAGGAAACTAGAGCTTCTTAATAGGGTATATAATCTACCAAAATAGCTCACAAGAAAACTATGCAAGGATCCACAAAGTGCTTGGTCCCGAGTGAGGTAACATATGTCCGAGTTATCAAATATTCTTAAATTGTGAAGAAAACTAGAGTTTTGGTTGACAAACGCAAACTTACATCAGCGTCAGCTATTGTCATATCATACTTAGCTAACATGATCAATTTTGCCTCGATCGCGAGTGTTCAATTTTTTAGAGCAAACTCTCAATTTCTCAAATATAACAACTTACTTCATGCCAACTAACAACATGGATACTTTGATTTGTCGCCTCCTTGATCATATTATGTCGATCATCATAACACACTCAAGATTAGAGCACAACATGACGGTTTATGCATTGCATTTCAAGTACCAGAGCTTATATGGCACACGTGTTGCTCAGCTTGGATTGCCTTGCAAAGTTTGCTCCTTTACCATTCAAGCACAATGTCCTTTTCCTCGGGGTATCATATCAATGTGACCACCAAACACTAAGAAGGCATAGGGATCACTACCATGCACACTTGCATCGTATGTGGTTCGAGGCAGAGGTGATAAATCTTTGTTTTCTATGTTGTTTAGTAGTAAGTGAAATGATCTAAGATAATATTGTAAACAATATAATTAGCTAAATAGTGTAAAACACACTTATTTACACGGAAATAATAGAATGATAAAAAAAATTATGGTCCGAGTGTGATAGACACACATTCGAGCTCTCAAATACCTATACTATAATTTTGATGAAATTAGAGCTCAAATATCTAAGGCTTGTCCTTGATGTGAGGAGGAGTGTTCAAATATATTTCCCACCTTTCATCATCGGTACGGACTTTTGGTGAACTAGATGGTGCATAAACTCAATACCCTACTCCATCATCTTTGGTCATAACAAAGTGTTCGACAACAGGTTTTGGCATGCACAATTCAATGTTACAGACACACCACTTCGATAAAGCACTGCATGTCATGCTTAGTCAAATGATCAGACAAGGTGCGTGAACTAGTGTCTCGAGATGGAACCACGTTACGACATCCATGATTGCCCCAAGATATGCCAACTTTGGGTTCCACTCGTGAAACTATTGCACAACTCGTCGGACCTAACTTCTCTAGATTGCACCCTCTCCAAGCTCTCTATGACATGGAGCCTAATTTTGGTGCCATTCCAAATAAGGCCATGTCGGGCGTATCGATCCTTACAGATCGGCACTCATTCCAATATTAGGTACATGCTCATCACATTTAGCATATGAACATGTATAAGGATGAAGACCATATGAAGTTTTACATGAATAAGAGTGAACAATGGGGGATTGTTGACTGGTTCACATACGCCCACCACTATCCTAGAGTGATGCATGGTGAATAAAGGTATCAAGGCGGCGATGTAACTGAAGAGATACTGGTTGACCTCATGTCGTGATATAGGAAGATTACAATGTCCTCGAGCGTCACTTTTCGACAACTACAATTTGGGGAGAGGCTTGGCCTCAAGGGTATATCCCCGTTATGTATGCCTCGCCAAAACCAACGAAAATTAGGTCACCCATTGCATAAATAAAGAAAATAGGGAAGTTTGGTGGGATATGAGTTGGATAAATGGCAAGGGGTATGTTTATATGAATAGGCCCGCCTATCACTGCATGGTGACCAAAGGCAATAAGGCGGTGATGTTGTTCAGGGTCCAATGGTCATCCCTACCCCACTAATGTCGTGACGTGAGAAGATTGGGACGTCCTATAGCGCCACTTTATAGAACATGAAATTTTCACTGTGTTTGTGGAGGGGGGGTCGTCTGAAGGGGCGACAAGTGTCATGCCTCCCTGCCACAGACAACGCCAAGGAGGTAACCGGATTCGAGGTAAAACAGAAGGGGGGAGTTTTGCTGGGTATGAGCTGTCTCCGCAGTGCGCATGTCTCGGGGTGGGTCGGCCCACTTGTTGATGCATTTATGTGCTTGTAATTGTACTGGGAGTTATTATGAATGAAAACATTTCTAAACATCTCACTGCATCGTTCTTGTCTCCTTAAGCATCTCTTCTCGCCCTAAATTCTCATATTCCCGAGCCAAGTCAAATCAACGTAGATTCAATCTCATCATACACCGGAAAATACCCTTCTAGAAACCTTTGCAACATCAGCCATCCTCATGTTTGATTGCGGTTGGCTGCGAAGGTGAGCAGGGGGTAGGCGGCGCAAATGAATCTGTTTGGCAACAGTGGCATTAGAAGTGCCGACATGGCATCGCCGCAACATCAACATATGGGGGATGTGATGAGCCTTGACGATCCAATGCTAGTTGTGCTACATAACAACGAGATGATGTACGCGTCTTACTACTTCTATCTCTGTTGAAATTTATGTATGACGTAGTAGTACCCTGATCACTCATTCATCATTCAGGGGTTTCAAAGAATATATGCTCTATATAGCAATGGAATCCAGTCCCACGCACTAACGAAGTTGACAGCTTTCCCTTGTTTTGCAAGGTCTTATGTGACATACTTTCAGCAACGCTTAGGGTGGGGGAACTTGAATGCCTTCTTTATTTGATATTATTTCCTTGTCCTTAAATTGCCATATTAGAGTATGAGAGAAGGATGGCTGCTAGATTAAAGTATGCAGGAAGCATGGGAATGTCGGGTGACTGGCGGCGGTGGCTATCGCGCCTTGCTAGCCGGCTAGAGATTCTTGCTTGAAAAACATCCAAACACTGTGCCGGTATGTTTACTCGTGCAACCATGAGGGAGTCAAGATTAATTCTCTACATGAACTAACGTGGGACCCAAAAGGCCAACGAGTATACCAGAGGATGGCCGAGCAATTTGGGCGAATTAATTGTGAGTAAAACAGAAGATTAAGAACTCTTGTTGTCCATGTTATTAAGTACTAACTAGAATGATTTGAACTTGATTACAAGCAATAATAATTAGCTACACAATGTAAACAAAATTAATTATAGGAAAATGATTTGATGATCCAAAAAGTTGTATGTTTCAAGTGTGAATGACATGCATTCGATTTTTTCTTGGGTGGGTTCAAGGTAGAGGTGATAAATTTTTGCGTTCCATGCTATTCAGTTGTAAGTGAAATGATCTAAGATAATATTGCAAGCAATATAATTATCTAAATAGTGTAACACACACTTAATTACAGAAAAATGGTACGACGATCCAACAAGTGTATTGTCCGAGTGTAAATGACACGGATTCAACTTCTCAAATGTCTAAACTATAATTTAAATGAAATTAGAGCTCTAATATCTAAGGTCACGAGGAGACTTGATGTGAGGAGGACAATTTTCACCCCACGCGCACGTGTGTATGTGAGGGGGGGCATCTGAAGGGGCGGCAAGTGTCATAGCCCACTGTCTTTGGTGACTACGGTTGGATGACTCACGTCCCGCTCACTATTCGAGGAGATGTTCGGACCTGTCTGCACACATTTGTTATTGTCTGTTTGGCAATCCCTGTTGGAGTTGACATTACACCTCTTGCATGGAGCATCAAAATTCAATAACGCTCTTCGCCATCAAGTCAAAGAGTGGTTTGATGTACCCATACATCTACAAAATGGTACTCGCCTACATTGGTGTGCCAAATCTTAATATCAAACCAAGCGTACAAGCACCTATACTCAATCACAAATCTTGGATACAAGCTCGATATTATGGATGCGGACATTTGAGTCCATGTCAGGAGAGATGCCCTCAAAATCCTCTCTTATCACTTTCTTGTGGAAAGGCCAGAACTTTTGGGGTTTAAAGAGGGTTGTGGCTTTCCATCTCATTTGAAAACCCAAAACCCGCGCGAAAATTTTGGGGCCCAAAACTTTCAGAGTTCACTTTGTCTCTCGAAGCTATTAATTAGGGCATTGTGAGCATGCACACAAAAAAGCTATGCACGATATGGAAACTGCAGGCTAACGCCCCGTTCACTCACCCTTCCTATTGGTTGTGAGGTGTCCGTGCGCTCATGATTCGTGGGCCTGAGAGGCATCAGCTAGCATGATAGTTTCAGGGGTTAAATCAAGGGCGTTAATTTGTGTGCCTTCCAAAATGCTCACTAATAACTAAAGCACGTGGGTTTGGTCCTGTCGTTCTGGTTGGACGACCCAATAAACCCGTCCGGAGGGAGTATGTTGACATATATTAGATAGCTCGGCTCAAAAGATTCTTTCCTCTGCACTTGGGCAGCACCATAGACCACTACAAGATTCCATCTCACATATGTGCACTTTTCATGCACAAGAACCATCACAAAATGATTTGCATTCTCATGCTCCACCAAGTCAAAAATAAAAACTCTAATGCCAACCATAATACCTTGATATCTCCCTTCAAAGGCACCCCATTTTCACGTGAAACTACCCCCCCCCCCCAACACCCACACCCATTCTTATCTACCAAACTTTTTTTTATCAAAATCCTTCTTCATGGTTTCTTGTAAGCCCAAGAAATTCATATGATTATCTTTGATCAATTCTCTAATATGCCTCTTTTTATCCTTCCCTACACCACTAACATTCCAACTGATACCTTTCATTTAGGAAAATTTGAATTCCTACCTACCAGCTTCATTTTATTGATGGGTTTTGATTCAAATAGGACAACAACTCATCTAAAGTCTCATTTCTAATATGCATAGGATGTGGTGGAGGTATTATATCTCCAACCCCACCCATGTTATTTTGTGAATGCAAATATCTCTTGGCTTGCTCGAGATCCTTCAGCAATCTTAGATGTGATCAACCATATTTATAACATGCCCCAGTTTAATCCAAATAAACAAGCAATATAATGCAAAGAAGTATTTGGAGAATTAATAAATGAATCATCACCCAGACATCCTTCAATGTTGTACTTGGCCACAAGTCCATCCACAACTATCAATACTCTTGGACTCCTTGGGCACAAGTATGATGCATCTCATATGGTTCAAAACATCAGTATTGTCTCCCTGCCCCAACCTTTCATCATGACCCTCATTCTCCAAAGTATCTAGCAACATATATTCTTCCACCAAAGCATCCTGCTCATTCTTGTCTATAAACTACCCTCCTCCTCCTAAGAGCCATTCTTCATTCTCAACAGCCATAACTCCTCTGTCACTATTTGAAACAAACAAATGATTATCTTAAGACTCATTTACAATTCCTATTGAAGCAGTTATAATATCAAAAATTTGAAGTTTAGAAGGGAACTTTATGTAATTGTGTTTTTTTACATCAGGGCTATGAACTTATTACGCCTCATTTCAGATACAACTTCTTTTTCCTCTTCTAGAGGAAAACGAACAAGTTAGCATCTTTTTGTCATCTTCACTTAACCGAGTACATTCAATACCATGCCTAATGGAGGTAACCTCAGTTTCACCAAAGAGGTTACTCTACGTACATTTTAATGCGCTTTGAACTTCTTTAGTTGAAAAATAATAATAATGTTTTATGCGATTTTGGTTTCTGATGGGTAGAGTATGTACAACATCTCAATTCCGCGGTTCTGCTATTCATACTTCAGATCGGCGTTCCAAATGGAGTTTAGTATTTAGAGGCAAGATGTAGTAGGTCCGAGAAAGCACCTGCGACTGGAATGTGCAAAGTAATTTACTGATCCTACTCGCATTGGGAGTATTATAGCTAGTACTACCTCTGTTCCTTTATTTAAGGTGTATTTGTTTCTTCAAAAATCAAAGGAGTGCATGTTTGACCGAGTTTTTTGAAAAATATGTCAATATCCACAATATGAAATTTATGTCATCCAATTCACCATGAAAAGTAGTTTCATATTTTTATCTATTAGGTATTGCAGATGTTTTTTATTTTATTCTATAATCTTGGTGAAACATTTAAATGGTTGACTTGCACGGAAATCAATACACTTTATATTATGAAACAGAGACATATTCATGCATGTCAATTAGACAATTTTAATGAGGTGCCATAAAATTAAAAGAAGATAGAGAGTTTTGAGTATCAGATACAATATCATAATAAATTCTATGATATGTGTATAAAAGATGAGGCCGTCTAGAGACTAATCTATAATCTTATAAACTCTGAAGATAGTATCATCACTAATATTATATACTTTCTCCGTTCGGAATTACTTGTCATAAAAATGAATGTATCTACAACTAAAATACATCTAGATACATTTATTTCTTGGACGAGTAATTCCGAACGGAGGGAGTACATGATAGTTATCCTCGACTGCGAATAGCCCTAAAAGACACTGCTAAACCAAAAAAGGCTAAACGCGAGCAGCCTATCATGGTCGCTAATTACTGCAAGACAAGATGGCAGCCGGCGCACACCCCTCAAGAGATGCTGTCCCTAGACAGTCATTGACCATCAAGGCAAACAATTATGTCGAAGCATCGTATTAAGCGATAATTAATTGGTCCCTTCGGGGCTCTTGACCCCATGCCGAATCACGACAGTAAAAAATAAACAAGAAAAAACGACATCACCGGCGACGACTAACCACGGAGCAGCACAGTGAGCTTCGCTTGCTTGCTTGCTTGCACCATGCACGCATGATCTGCCACGCAAAGTAAATTACTCCTACCTCAGGGAATCATTCGTGCAAATGAATTAGTATGGAGTAAACAAACCACCAACTAATGTTGCTTGCTTCCCTAGCTTGCCCTCCTCGATCAAACCCTTTAAAAATCAGTCGAACCAGCGAAGATGAACTCGAAGGTCCGATCGAGTGACAGGACCCATGATGCTGAGGACGTTTTGTTAATCACTATTTTTCGCTGATTAAAGTCGCGGCACGCATGCAAGGGGCAAAACAATAAGGGTCAATGAGCACTCCATTCCTCGCTGAAAAAGATATATGTAGATAAATATCCGATTCCTGGCCCCATGTTGCGCCGATATATCCCAACTCATGCGCACGATCGTTGGAATTTTTCGGATTTTATTTTGTGCAGCTGCAAAACCCCAGCTTTTCTCCTCGTATTAGAAAAATGTACAAAAATTCTGGCATTATTTGCAGGGTCAAACGTGCAGGCATCACGAGGGCAGAATTTTCTGAGGCGTAGGTAACGTAGTGGAGTACGTGCCTAGTCGCTGTGCGCCCACGAAGCCGGTGTCATGGCACCATCGTCTCTGGTCTGGTATCCAACGTGGGACAGACACTTCGTCTCCGTTGTAAACGTAGGAGGAGTACAACGAAGAGGATGACCGAGCGTCTATATTTGCATGCACTTGATTGGGTCGCCGCCTGCACCGATGGGCACCACCAAATTTTCTGACCGGGCCTGGCTGGTTATTTACTGCCGCACCTGTTATTTCTTGCCTATTATATCGGCCTTCTTAAATTTTGAACAGTTGTCTCTGAAATACGTATCTTGCTGCTCCACACGTTACCCACTCTAAAGAAAGAAATCATACACTCCTATACAAAACGAAAGGAAAATATCAGATGACACTAACTGTAGCACCATCAATCAATCCCATAGAAAAAGGCAGGAGTAATTGAGCAAAGGAGTAGATGCTACTCCGGTCTAGTTTGGACACCGGCCGTCAGTTCAGCCCGTGCTTTCGCTGTTGGCATCAGCTAGACACAATGATGCGAGCCGCTCGGTATTTTCCCTGATACTCGCGGGTCCACGTTGGAGGTCTGGGTGGTGTCTCGCCGGCGACCGCAGACGTCTACGTCGTGGAAACACCCGCGCCACGCACATTCGAGCGCACGCAGCCGGGAGCGTCCGTGTAGTCGTGTACCATGCTGGGTGGCTTGTCGTACGCCTCTCTGCCCGGTGAACACACACACACACACCTGTGCAAGATGCCAAAGCCTAACGGTGTCCCGTTGCGCTGGCCGCGCTGGGTCAACAGGTTCGGCACTCGTTCGTTCAATGATTCATACGTTCCGAATAGAATACCAGAGAAATCGAACTGTACTCTACTCTCTGCGAATTTACTCGTGTGCACGTACAGATGTACGCCGTTGCGTGCTCGAGCCATATAAAATAAAAAACGGAGTGGGCTAGTCGTAGCGATGGCATCATCATCTTGTGTGTTGTTTCCATCCATGTCCTGCCCTGCCCTGCCTAGGTAACAGAAAAGTAATAAAGGAAACAAGAACAAAAGCCGGCTGGGTGGTGTCACTTTGGCTATGGTAGCCTACACGGATTCAACCTCCCCAAGTCCAACACCAGAGGCCAGAGGGAAGCCTCCAACTTGTCCCGTGCCTCGAGAGCTAAACCAAAGCCTACACGACGCAGCGCTGCACGGCGCGGCCACCGATTCCCCCTACTCATCCGATAAGCTACGAACGAGAGGCACGTAGCGTAGGAGCCCGTGCTGTACTACGTAGAGTGCCGGAGCACTGCTCTTCTACTCCACACCCCACAGCATCCATCCAAAACACCAAAACACAAAGCGACAGAAACAACTTCCACGCTCGAGCTCTAGAAAATGAGTTCGAAGCGGGATCCAGGGCTTTTTTACCATCTTACCAGGGGAGTAATCTGATTAATTTAAGAGGGGCTAATTTATAATAATTAATTTAAAAGAGAGAAAACAAGGCTAGAGTTCTGCTGGCCGCGGTAGAATCTCTCGCCTGCTCCTCTTCCCTAGTAGAGTAGAGTACGTACATCTGACAAGACGACACACAAACGGCCGCAAAAAGAAAGCAAAACGCCAGAAAAACGCTTCCTCATTCATCACCGTCGTTCACTCCGCTACGCCTGGTCCACGGGCCTCGCCGTGGACCCTCCAGTGCTGCTACTTGTTGCCGGACGTTGCGCCGGCGGTTGCCCCTTGGGGCGGTCACTGCTGGGGCGCGGCGGCGTTGGCGGCGGCGCCGACGAGCCAGCGGTCCATGGGCACGCACTGGGCCTTGTGGGCGCGCTTCCAGTCCAGGGCCTGGCACGCGCGGGAGCAGTAGTTGGCCGCGCCGCACACGGAGCAGCGCCGGAACTCGTGCCGCCGCGTCTCCTTGCGCCCGCACCGCATGTGGGAGCACAGCCGTAGCTCGCCCTCGCCGTCTCCGCCGGTGGCCGCCGCGTCGGTCTTCTTGGCGCACGCCTGCACGCCGCGCGACGCCCACCAGTCTGACATGAACTGGTTCGCCGTGTGGGGCTCCGCCTCCGGCAGGCTCCACCCGAAGTCGGAGAGGAGTGGGCTGCTGCTGACGCCGCCGGCGCCGCCTGCGACGGCGCTGATGGGGAGGGAGGCGAAGGGGTAGGTCGCGCTGGCCGCCGCGGCGGCGAGCGCGAGGGAGAGCTCGCGGGCGTTCGCGGCGACGAGGAGGCGGCGTCCCTCGGCGGGGTCGCGGCGCACGCCGTAGCCGTCCTGGAGGCAGTGCCCGAGCTCGCGGAGCGCGTCGACATGGCCCAGCGCAGCGGAGCGCGCGCAGAGCGCCGCCCCGGCGCGCAGGTCGCGGTCCGTCTTGGCGCCCCCGCTGCCGTTGAACTGGATGACGGCCAGCGAGTAGAGCGCCGCCGGGTGCCCGCCGACAGCCGCCTTCGCGAGCAGAGCCGCGCCACCGCTCCGGCTGCCAAGGCAGTAGAACCGGATCTGCAAAAACGCACGAAGCTCGTCAGCACTTACTCCCTGAAACTCCGGCCATGCATGCATGGATGTCAAACCGAACGATCAAGTCAACAAGTTTGATGTGTTCGTCGACTCTTACCATGCCTAGAATGTAGCACGCCTCAAGATTACCGGCGTCGGCGCAGCGCTTGAGAAACCGCTGAACGGGCTCCGACCACGCCGCCGCCTTGACGGCGAGCGACGCCGGCGAGGCCTTGGCGAACACCATGTCCTGCTGGCCCAGGCCGTTGAGCCTCTTGCATCTGAAACGTCAAAGGTACAAACACGTTCAGGCAACCAAACACACGAAGCAGCAGGAGTTGCTTGGCAAGAAGCGGTTGAACCAAACACGAAGGGCGGGGCGGGGCGCGGGCGTACGTTAGGTGGACGGACAGCAGGTCGG
Organism: Aegilops tauschii subsp. strangulata; assembly: GCF_002575655.3. Classification (NCBI taxonomy): domain Eukaryota; kingdom Viridiplantae; phylum Streptophyta; class Magnoliopsida; order Poales; family Poaceae; genus Aegilops; species Aegilops tauschii. Next base: position 546,930,033 of record NC_053037.3, read on the forward strand.
AGGGGGAGTTCGCAGATGCGGCGAGTTTGGAGAAGATGGAGAGCACGAGGTCGTCAGGGATGCCATCCAAATAGTCCGGCCCGGAAGCCTGTCGCTTCCGGCGCCCACCGCACACTTCGCCGGCGGCGGCGGGCGACCTCTTCCTCTTCTGCCCGGCCACGGGAGCCGCTGGCTCGACACCTCCGCAGGTATAGAGAGAGCCGCTCCTCGTCCTCATCTTATCTCTGGCCGCACGAGCCGTGGTGGCGGGCCGGTCTCCGGAGGGAGGGAGGAGGGGGGGCGGCCGCGGGACGGGGAGAAGGAGAAGCGGTGGTGGAGTGGAGAGGAGAGGAGAGGAGATAGATGTTTCGGAAAAGGGATAGCGGGAGGCGCCTCGTTTTATACACGGCAGCGCGGCGCTCCCGGGTCCGTACCGTGCCGTCGTGCGTGACCCTGCGTGAGGCGTGCGGGGCCCGGTTGTCAGCCGGGTCCTGGTTTTATCCGTCCCGCTTTTAACTTTCTATCTACTGCCAGTGCATGCCCGCCAGTGGTAGAGTATAGTCTTGATGGCGTGTGAGCAGCAGGCTGCAGGCGTAGAGGCATCAATGCTGGCCGGGCTGGGCTTTATCTTTGGAGGAAAATGAATGCCGGGCTTTCAAAAAAAGCCATCTTTGCTGCGAGAAATAAGGGCATTATTGCTCGTTCGTTCATCCATTCACGACGCCAGGCAGTTTCCATCGCCATACGTAGCGCTCCTTCATTGCGTGTGCTTTTCAGTTGGTAAATTTTTACTTGCTTCCGTGGTCAAACGGTGGCGTTACCGGGAGTCCATAATACCAGTACCGTACGCGTTCTACTTCAGGGAGGAGGGTAGAGTACGGGGAATGGGTGGAGTGTTGGACGGGGCGTGCGTTTATTGCGAGCGATCGGGTCGAAGTTGAACGGAAACGTGAAGGCACTCGGGGCTGTGCTGGGCTGTGCATGCGGCGGCGTTTCTGTGCTCACGACATAAACGCTTTCGGCCCAGGCTTAGACTGTTAACTTCTGTGCTAGTGGCAGTAGAGTATGCTAACGATCAACGAGCAGTCTCGTGTGTGCTCGGCTTGATGCGACGGGGGCGGTTTGGACGCTACTCTTTGTCTCCTTTGCTGATGCAGCATCATCGGTTCCAACTTCGAACGGATCTCTCTCCTCTGCTTTGCTTTCCTTGTGGACGCAACCCTTCCTTCTTGTTCTAGTACGAGTACGACAAGGTTATGGCCGATGGAAACAGTCGCCGGAAAGGTCGATCGATCGATCCATCCACGAAAACCAGTTCATATGGGAAGAGGTGATAGCTGTTTTTCGTGCCCGGCTGGGAACCGCTGGGCTAGTTTGTCACGCCGGGCGGCACGTGATGATGATAGCCTCAAGGAAAATAAGGAAGCAAGCAAGAAAAATATGGAAGGGGAGAGCTCGTCGGTTGGGCGACGGGGCGCACGCATCGTGGACAGGACAAAGAATCCGGGGCGCCATCCCGCGCTCGGCATCTTCGGGGCGGTGACGGTGAGGCGGGCAGGTGGGCGGCAGAGGACGGAGCATTGACTGGCAGGCCCCTACCTCCGTGACCTCGTCGTCCAGGAGCGCATGGCTTGGCCGGCCGGCCGTCCGCCCGTCCGCGTCGCGTCGCCCTCGGCCGGCGGAGGCGGATGCGTTGCGGGTGGGTGCGCTGATGGCCGGTCCTCGGCCTCGGGGAGCTGACGATTCGGCGCGCGGCACCATGCGGGCGTGGTGACTGTGCGCGCGGCGATCTCCTCCATGTGTCGCGCCTCGGGTTCCCCCCGCAGCTGCGTGCCGCTCTTTGACCCCGACGCCAGCCAGCCCTTTCTTTATTGGCGCCTCCGTCGCCATGTCCGTCCTCTCCTCTGCTCTGCTGCGCTCTGCTCGGCCCCCCTCTCCCTTTCTTTATTCGCGCCTGGGAAGAGCAGGAGTACGTACTCCTCTTTACACCGCGCAGTTCATCTGCCCCGAGCACAGGCAGGAGAGCACCACGGCCGTCTGAATTCCCGGAAAAGACGATTGATTCCGATGCAGTCGCACGGGCCCGAGGAGGGCTCCATTGCTCTCTCTTTTCATCTTTCTCTCTTTTTTCCTGAAATGTGATGCATGTGTCGCCAGCGAGTTTTGGGAAAGGGGTGGATGGAGTTTGCGGGGAAGAAGCCAAGCTGCTTCACATGGCCTCCAAGGGAGATTCTTGCATGCATATGATTCAACGTTTGCTGGTGAATGATGCTGTGTCAAGTTCTTCAACTATAGATCGTACTGCTTGCTGTGCCGACCTGTTGTCCTCCGATTCGCTTCCTGGTGAATGAAATGATCTGAGATGAGTCATACAAAGCAATTGGCGTGATCGTGTAAGAGCAAGTTACATGAGAACTATACAATGGTCCTCGAAGTACATACATGGTCCCGGGTGAGATTAACACATTTTTGAGTTTCTGAACTATAGATCGTACTGGTTGCTATGCCGAACCGTTGTTATCCGATTTGCTTCCTGGTGAGTGAAATGATCTGAGATGAGTCCTACAAAGCAATTGGCGCGATTGCGTAAGAGGAGCTTCCTTACATGAGGAACTATACAATGGTCCAGGAAGTACATACATGGTCCCGAGTGAGTTAACGCATTTTCGAGTTATCAAATATTCCCACTTAAATCTTTCGAGGAAACCAGACCTCTGTCAGACAAGCCCGGTGCTACAATATGCAGAAGCTATTGGGGTAGCTTCCTTAGCTAACTAGTGATCATAGAGTGTTTGTTTTTTAGAGCAAACACTCTCCGAGAAGATACAACTTATTTCATGCCAATAGGCAAACATGGATGCTTTGATCCGTCGCCTCCTTGCTCTTATAATGTTGATCACATCATAATAGGATTATTAGGATTGGAGCATAACATGAGGAATTGTACATTGCATCGCAAGTGTCAGAGCTTTCAAGGTCTAATATAGTTGTGAAGTTCTCTTTTTTTATCCAAACACGCTTTTGTAGTTGTCATTCATCATATCATCGTTACCAACAACACTGAGATGTCATAGGGATCGCAGCGATACATCCTTGAGTCATTTCCCTTATGTGGTTCAAAGGTGGGCATGACAACGCTTGCTCAAGAAATTTAGGTGAAATGATATCAGATAAGACTGCAAGCAATATAATTAAATAGTGTAAACACATTTAGTTACACGAAAACGATGTGATGCTCCAAAAAATGTATGGTTCAAGTGTAAATGACACACATTCAAGTTCTCAAACATTCACATCATAATTTTTGAGGAAACTAGAGCTTCTTCATAGGGTATATAATCTACCAAAATAGCTCACATGGAAACTATGTAAGGATCCACAAAGTGCATGGTCCCGAGTGAGGTAACATATGTCCGAGTTATCAAATATTCTTAAATTTTAGAGAAAACTAGAGTTTTGGTTGACAGACGCAAACTTACAATTAGAGGAAGCTATTGTCATATCATACCTATCTAACATGTTCAATTTTGCTTCAATCACGAGTGTTCATTTTTTGGGAGCAAACTCTCGATTCCTCAAATATAACAACTTACTTCATGCCACCTAACAACATGGATACTTCGATCTATCGCCTCATTGATCGCATTATGTCGATCATCATAACACAGTCAAGATTGGAGCATAACATGAGGATTTATTCATTGCACTGCAAGTACAAGAGCTTATAAGGCACGACCGTTGCTCAGCTCGGGCTGCCTTGCGAAGTTCCCCCCTTTTCTATTTGAGCAAAATGTCCTTTTTCGCGGGGTATCATATCAACGTGACCACCAAACACTGAGAAGGCATAGGGATCACTACCATGCACACTTGCGTCATTTTTTCTTGGGTGGTATGTGGTTCAAGGTAGAGGTGATAAATCTTTGTTTTCTATGTTGTTTAGTAGTAACTGAAATGATCTAAGATAAGATTGTAAAAATATAATTAGCTAAATAGTGTAAAACACACTTATTTACATGGAAATGATACGGTGACCAAAAAATGTATGGTCCGAGTTTAAATGACACACATTCAAGTTCTCAAATATCTACACTATAATTTTGATGAAATTAGAGCTCTGATATCTAAGGCTTGGCCTTGATGTGAGAAGGAGTGTTGAAATATATTTATCACCTTTCTTCATCTGTTCGGACTTTGGATGAACCAATGTAAGGATATCGCTTATCGTTAGCGTCTCGGTCAGCAGGGGATTAGAGATTAATCAGAAATCGGCCATTTAATCGATTTTATCAGTCGACTATTAATCGTCCTTTTTTTGGAAAATCCAGGTTCCCAACACTAAAATATGATATATTCAACAAAAAATATATTAGACAAAAGTGTTACCTTGATTCCTAGCCGTTGAACTCTCGTATAATGACAAGTAAAATAGAACAATAGTATATGTTGCATGAACTCAATACCCTACTCCATTATCTTTGGTCACGACAAGGTTTTCGACAACGGGTTTTGGCATGCACAATTACATGTCACGGACAAACAACTTCAATAAAGCAGTACATGTCATCCTTAGACGAACGATCAGACAAGGCGCGTGAACTAGTGTCTCGAGACGGAACCACGTTATGCCATCCATGATTGCCCCAAGATATGGTAACTTTGGTTTCCACTCATGAAATTATGGCACAACTCGTCGGACCACACTTCTCTACATTGCCACCCCTTCAAGCTCTCTATGACGTGGAACTTAATTTTGGTGCCATTCCAAATAAGGCCATGTCGGCCGTATCGATCCTTACAGATCGAAAGGAATTCCAATATTTGCATTGGTGCATGCTCATCACATTTAGCAGACAAACATGTATGATGACGAAGACCCACATGAAGATGCACGAACAAGAGTCAACAATGGGGGATTGTTAATTGGCTCACATACCACCACCACTATCTTGGAGTGATGCATGGTGAAGAAAGGTATCATGGCGATGATGTAAGACAAGAGATAGTGGTTGACCTCATGTCGTGACATAGGAAGATTACAATGTCCTCAAGCGTCACTTTTCGACAACTGCAATTTTTGGAGAGGCTTGGCCTCAAGGGTAGATCCACGTCACATATACCTTGCCAAAACCAACGAAGATGAGGTCACCCATTGTAAAAATAAACAAAATGGGGAAGTTTTGTGGAATATGAGTTGAATCAATGGTAAGGGGTATGTTTGTATGAGTAGGCCCGCCTATCACCACATAGTGACGAAAGGCAACAAGGCGGTGATGTTGTTCAAGGTCCAATGGTCACCCCCTACCCGCTAATGTTGTGACGTAAGAAGATTAGGACGTCCTCTAGCGTGCGCTATCTAGAACCTGCAATTTTCACTCTGTGTGTGTGGAGAGGAGGGGGGGTCGTCTGAAGGGGCGATCAGTGTCAAGCCCCCCTGCCACAAATGACGCCATGGAGATCACTGGAGTCATAGTAAAACAAAAGGTGGGAGTTTTGTTGGGTATGAGCAGGCTCCACGGCGCGCATGTCTGGCGTGGGTGGGCCCACTTGCCGATTCATTTATGTGTTTGTAATAGAATTGGAAGTTATTATGAATGAATACGTTTCTGAACATATCGCCTCATCGTTCTCATCCCCATAAGCATCTCTTCTCGCCCTAAATTCTCCTATTCCCAAGCCAAGTCAACGTAGATTCGATCTCATCATGCACCAGACACTACAATTGCACATCCTTACTTTTCTAGAAACCTTCGCATCATCAACCATCTCCATGTTTTGATTGCGGCTGGCTGCGAAGGTGAGCGAGGGGTAGGCGATGCAGATGAATCGGGTTGGCGACAACGGCATTGGCAATGCCAACGTGCCACCGCCACAACATCAACAGATAGAGGATGTGATGGGCCTCAATGATCCCATGCTACATGTGTTGTTGAACCACGAGAGGATGTTCGCACTTTACTGCATCTATCAAACTAGAAATTTATCTACGACGTAGTAGTGCTCTGCTCACTCGCTCATCATTCAGGGGTTTGAAGCATAAATGCGCTATATAACAATGGAATCAATTCTCCCACACTACCGAAGTTGACAGCTTTCTCTTGTTTTACGCGGTCTTCTGTGATATACTTTCAGAAATGCTTAGGGTGCGGACACTTGAACGCCTTCTTTATTTGATATTATTTCCTTGTGCTTAACTTACCAGATTAGAGTACGTGAGAAGGATGGTTGCCAGATTAACGTATACAAGAAGCAGGGGAATGTCGGTTGACTGTCGTCGGTGGATGTCGGGCCTCGCTAGGCGGCTTGAAAGAATCTTGTTTGAAAAACACCCAAACACGGTGTCGGTCTGTTTACTCATGCACCCTTGAGGGGGTCTAAATTAATTCTCAACATTAAATGATGTGAGAACCAAAAGGCCAAAGAGTAAGCCAGAGGATGATAGAGCAATTTGGGCAGATTAATTGTGAGTAAATCATAAGATTAAGAACTCTTGTTGTCCATGTTATTAAGTACTAACTGGAATGATTTGAACTTGATTACAAGCAATAATAATTAGCTACAAAATGTAAACACAATTAATTATAGGAAAATGATTTGATGATCCAATAAGTGTATGGTTCAAGTGCGAATCACATGCATTCAATTTTTTCTTGGGTGGTGGTTAAAGGTAGAGGTGATAAATCTTTGTTTTCTATGTTGTTTAGTAGTAAGTGAAATGATCTAAGATAATATTGCAACTAATGTAATTAGCTAAATAGTGTACCGCACACTAAATTATTGGAAGTGGTACAACGATCCAAAAAGTGTATGGTCCAAGTGTAAATGACACACATTCGACTTCTCAAATGTCTACACTACAATTGTGATGAAATTAGAGCTCAAATATATAAAACCTCTCGGAGCCTTGATGCGAGGAGTGTTCAAATATACTTTCCACTTCTCTTCATTGGTTCAGGCTTGATGAACTAGATTGTGCATGAAGTCAGTACACTACATCATCTTTGGTCGTGATAAGTTTTCCGACAATGCGTTTACACACTACTTTAATAAAGCACTACACGTCCTACTTAGAAGAACGGTCAGACAAGGCATGTGAACTAGTATCTCAAGATGTAACCACGCTATAACATCCATGATTGCCCCAATATATGGCGAGTTTGGTGTCCACTTGCAAAATTATGGCATAACTCGTCGCATCGTACTTCTCTAGACAGCTCCCCCTTCAAGCTCTCTATGATGTGGAACCTAATTTCGGCTGAAAGCACAAGCGCTCCCTGGGTGATTTTGGCAATTAATGTCAACATATCTCTCGTTGGACTAATACTTTTATCTAGTATATTTCAGATAAGTTCAACAGTGGAGTGGCGTGGACAAGAGGATATGGAACCCCTTCAAGATGCTAAGGACAGAAGATTGGAAAAAGCTCAGAAGCTCAAGACTCTTCATTTTCATTTTAGTGATCCAAGATCACATTGAGTCCATAGGAAAGCCAATACTATTAAAAGGGGATGAGGTGTTGCTTAATGGCTTGCTTGCTCAAAGTCCTTAGTGATATGCTCCAAAGCCCTCAACCACTTTCTCATTTCCACATATATCCCAAACCTAAAGTCAAACTCCGCCCCACCGATTTGATCTATCCGGCGCCACCGAGTTCATTTGACATAGCCACTGCTAGAAACCCTAATTAGTTTGGTCTCACCGTTGGGATCTCGGTCTCACCGGGATGGGCTTGCAAACTCTCTGTTGCCTGTTGCAATTATTTCGGTCTCACCAAGATATGCAATCGGCCCCACCGAGTTTGCCTGACAACCTCTCTATTTTGCTTATTACCAAAATCGGTCTCACCGAGTTTGTGTAGTCGGTCAAACCGAGTTGAGGTTTTACCCTAACCCTAGCACATTGGTCCCACTGAGTTGATCATATCGGTCCCATCGAAAATCCTAACGTTCACATTTTGAACTAAATCGGTCTGACTGAGTTTCATGATTCGGTCCCACCGAGTTTGGTGAATTGTGTGTAACAGTTAGATTTTGTGTGGAGGCTATATATACCCCTTCACCTGCTCTTCATTCGTGAAGAGAGCCATCAGAACATGCCTACACACTTCCAGCATTCATTTTCTGAGAGAGAACCACCTACTCATGTGTTGAGATCGAGATATTCCAATCCAACCACAAGAATCCTGATCTCTAGCCTTCCCCAAGTTGCTTTCCACTCAAATCATATTTCCACCAAATCCAAATCTGTGAGAGAGAGTTGAGTGTTGGGGAGACTATCATTTGAAGCACAAGAGAAAGGAGTTCATCATCAACACACCATCTATTACCTTTTGGAGAGTGGTGTCTCCTAGATTGGTTAGGTGTCACTTGGGATCCTCCGTCAAGATTGTGGAGTTGAACCAAGGAGTGTGTAAGGGCAAGGAGATCGCCTACTTCGTGAAGATCTACCCTAGTGAGGCAAGTCATTCGTGGGCAACGGTGATGTCTACTACACAACATTCTTCTTGTAGACGTTGTTGGGCCTCCAAGTGCAGAGGTTTGTAGGACAGTAGCAAATTTCCCTCAAGTGGATGACCAAAGGTTTATCAATCCGTGGGAGGCGTAGGATGAAGATGGTCTCTCTCAAGCAACCATGCAACCAAATAACAAAGAGTCTCTTATGTCCCCAACACACCCAATACAATGGTAAATTGTATAGGTGCACTAGTTCGGCGAAGAGATGGTGATACAAGTGCAATATGGATAGTAGATATAGGTTTTTGTAATATGAAAATATAAAAACAGCAAGGTAACAATTAATAAAAGTGAGCGTAAACGGTATTGCAACGCTAGGAAACAAGGCCTAGGGTTCATACTTTCACTAGTGCAAGTTCTCTCAACAATAATAACATAATTGGATCATATAACTATCCTTCAACATGCAACAAAGAGTCACTCCAAAGTCACTAATAGCGGAGAACAAACGAAGAGATTATTGTAGGGTACGAAACCACCTCAAAGTTATTCTTTCTGATCGATCTATTCAAGAGTCCGTAGTAAAATAACACGAAGCTATTCTTTCCGTTCAACCTATCATAGAGTTCGTACTAGAATAACACCTTAAGACACAAATCAACCAAAACCCTAATGTCACCTAGATACTCCAATGTCACCTCAAGTATCCGTGGGTATGATTATACGATATGCATCACACAATCTCAGATTCATCTATTCAACCAACACAAAGAACTTCAAAGAGTGCCCCAAAGTTTCTATCGGAGAGTCAAGATGAAAACGTGTGCCAACCCCTATGCATAAGTTCACAAGGTCACTGTACCCGCAAGTTGATCACCAAAACATACATCAAGTGAATCAATAGAATACCCCATTGTCACCACGAGTATCCCATGCAAGACATACATCAAGTGTTCTCAAATCCTTAAAGACTCAATCCGATAACATAACTTCAAAGGGAAAACTCAATCCATTACAAGAGAGTAGAGGGGGAGAAACATCATAAGATCCAACTATAATAGCAAAGCTCACGATACATCAAGATCGTACCACCTCAAGAACACGAGAGAGAGAGAGAGATCAAACACATAGCTACTGGTACATACCCTCTGCCCCGAGGGTGAACTACTCCCTCCTCGTCATGGAGAGCGCCGGGATGATGAAGATGGCCACTGGTGATGGATCCCCCCCTCCGGCAGGGTGCCGGAACAGGGTCCCGATTGGTTTTTGGTGGCTATAGAGGCTTGCGGTAGCGGAACTCCCGATCTAGGTTATGTTCTGGAAGTTTGGGTATATATAAGAGGTGTTGGCGTCGGGAACATGTCAGGGGGGGTCCCCGAGGCGGCCATGAGGTAAGGGGGCGCCCCCCACCCTCGTGGGTGCCTCGGGACTCTTCTGGCCCATCTCCGATGCTCCATGGGCTTCTTCTGGTCCAAAAATAATCTCCGTGAAATTTCAGGTCAATTGGACTCCGTTTGGTTTTCCTTTTCTGCGATACTCAAAAACAAGGAAAAAAACAGAAACTGGCACTAGGCTCTAGGTTAATAGGTTAGTCCAAAAAATCATATAAAATAGCATATAAATGCATATAAAACATCCTAGATGGATAATATAATAGCATGGAACAATCAAAAATTATAGATACGTTGGAGACGTATCAAGCATCCCCAAGCTTAATTCCTGCTCGTCCTCGAGTAGGTAAATGATAAAAACAGAATTTTTGATGTGGAATGCTACCTCACATATTTATCAATGTAATCTTCTTTATTGTGGCAAGAATATTCAGATCCATATGATTCAAGACAAAAGTTTAATATTGACATAAAAATAATAATACTTCAAGCATACTAAGTAAGCAATTATGTCTTCTCAAAATAACATAGCCAAAGAAAGCTCATCCCTACAAAATCATATAGTTTGGCCATGCTTCATTTTCATCACACAAAATGCTCTCATCATGCACAACCCCGATGACAAGCCAAGCAATTGTTTCATACTTTAGTATTCTCAAACTTTTTCAACTTTCACGCAATACAGGAGCGTGAGCCATGGGCATAGCACTATGGGTGGAATAGAATATGATGATGGGGGTTGTGTGGAGAAGACAAAAAAGGAGAAAGTATCACATTGACGCGGCTAATCAACGGGCTATGGAGATGCCCATCAATTGATGTCAATGCGAGGAGTAGGGATTGCCATGCAACGGATGCACTAGAGCTATAAATGTATGAAAGATCAACAAAAGAAGCTAAGTGGGGGTGCATCCAACTTGCTTGCTCACGAAGACCTAGGGCATTTGAGGAAGCCCATCGTTGGAATATACAAGCCAAGTTCTATAATGAAAATCCCCACTAGTATATGAAAGTGACAAAATAAGAGACTCTCTATCATAAAGATCATGGTGGTACTTTGAAGCACAAGTGTGGAAAAAAAGGATAGTAGCATTGTCCCTTCTTTTGTTTATTTATATTTTTTGGGCCTTTTTTTGTCCTTTCTTTTTTTGGCCTTTCCCCTTTTTTTCATGGGACAATGCTCTATTAATGATGATCATCACACTTCTATTTATTTACAACTCAATGATTAAAACTCAATACTAGAACAAAATATGACTCTATATGAATGCCTCCGGCGGTGTACCGGGATGGGCAATGAATCAAGGGTGACATGTATGAAATTATGCATGGTGGCTTTGCCACATATACGATGTCAACTACATGATCATGCAAGGCAATATGTCAATGATGAAGCGTGTCATAACAAATGGAACGATGGAAAGTTGCATGGCAATATATCTCGGAATGGCTATGGAAATGCCATAATAGGTAGGTATGGTGGCTGTTTTTAGGAAGATATAAGGAGGCTTATGTGTGATAGAGCGTATCGTATCACGGGGTTTGGATGCACCGGCGAAGTTTGCACCAACTCTCGAGGTGAGAAAGGGAAATGCACGGTACCGAAGAGGCTAGCAATGATGGAAGGGTGAGAGTGCGTATAATCCATGGACTCAACATTAGTCATAAAGAAATCACATACTTATTGCAAAAATCTACTAGTCATCAAAACCAAGCACTACGCGCATGCTCCTAGGGGGATATATTGGTAGGAAAATACCATCGCTCGTCCCCGACCGCCACTCATAAGGAAGGCAATCCAAGAAACACCTCATGCTTCAAATTTGTCACACAACGGTTACCATACGTGCATGCTACGGGACTTGCAAACCTCAACCCAAGTATTTCTCAATTTCACAACTACTCAACTAGCATGACTCTAATATTACCATATTCATATCTCAAAATAATTATCAAGTATCAAACTTCTCATAGTATTCAATGCACTATATATGAAAGTTTTTATTATACCCATCTTGAATGCCTATCATATTAGGACTAGTTTCATAACCAAATCAAATTACCATGCTGTTTAGGACTCTCAAAATAATATAAGTGAAGCATGAGAGTTCATCTATTTCTTCAAAATAAAACCACTGCCGTGCTCTAAAAGGATATAAGTGAAGCACTAGAGCAAAAGACAAACTACTCCGAAAGATATAAGTGAAGATCAATGAGTAGTTGAATAATTATGTAACTATGTGAAGACTCTCTAACATTTAAGAATTTTAGATCTTGGGATATTATTCAAACAAAGCAAAAAAAAAAATGACGCTCCAAGCAAAACACATATCATGTGGTGAATAAAAATATAGCTCCAAGTGAAGTTACCGATGAACGAAGAAGAAAGAGGGGATGCCATCCGGGGCATCCCCAAGCTTAGGCTCTTGGTTGTACTTGAATATTACCTTGGGGTGCCTTGGGAATCCCCAAGATTAGGCTCTTACCACTCCTTATTCCATAGTCCATCGAATCTTTACCCAAAACTTGAAAACTTCACAACACAAAACTCAACAGAAAACTCGTAAGCTCCGTTAGTATAAGAAAATAAAACCACAACTTAGGTACTGTTGTGAACTCATTATAAATTCATATTGGTGTAATATCTACTGTATTCTAACTTCTCTATGGTTGATACCCTCCGATACTACTCATAGATTAATCAAAATAAGCAAACAACACAATGAAAACAGAATCTGTCAAAAACAGAACAGTCTGTAGTAATCTGTATCAAACGTATACTTCTGGAACTCCAAAAATTCTGAAATAAATTGGTGGACTTGAGGAATTTATCTATTGATCATCTTCAAAAAGAATCAACCTAAAATCACTCTCCAGTAAGAAATGGCAGCTAATCTCGTGAGCGCTAAAGTTTCTGTTTTTACAGCAAGATCATAAAGAGTTCACCCAAGTCTTCCCAAATGTTCTACTTGGCACAAACACTAACTAAAACATAAAAACACATCTAAACAGAGGCTAGATGAATTATCAATTACTAAACAGTAACAAAAAGCAATGAAAAAAAATAAAATTGGGTTGCCTCCCAACAAGCGCTATCGTTTAACGCCCCTAGCTAGGCATGATGATTTCAATGATGCTCACATAAAAGATAATAATTGAAACATAAAGAGAGCTTCATGAAGAAAATGACTAGCACATTTAAGCCTAACCCACTTCCTATGCATATGGATTTTGTGAGCAAACAACTTATGGGAACATGAAACAACTAGCATAGGAAGGTAAAACAAGCAAATCTTCAAGATTTTCAACACATAGAGAGGAAACTTGATATTATTGCAATATGTAGAAGCATATGATCCTCCCTCATAATAATTTTCAGTAGCATCATGAATGAATTCAACAATATAACCATCACATAAAGCATTCTTTTCATGATCTACAAGCATAGAAAATTTACTACTCTCCACATAGCAAAATTCTTCTTATTCGGAATAGTGGGAGTATCATAAGAAACTCGAATACTATAAATTGTTTCCATAATAAAAAAGTAATGTTCAGAAGAAGGGTAATCATAATCACGACAAGTTTTATAAATATAATCATCACTACTTTTTGGAGCATAAGTGTCATCACAATAACCATCATAAGTAGCAACTTTGTTCTCATCATAATCAATTGAAACCTCTTCCAAGATAGTGGAATCATTACTAAATAAAGTCATGACCTCTCCAAATCCACTTTCATAATTGTCACAATAAGATTCAACACCCTCCAAAATAGTGGGATCATTACTTCCTAAAGTTGACACTCTTTCAAACCCACTTTCATCAGTATAATCATCATAAATAGGAGGCATGCTATCATCGTAATAAATTTGCATATCAAAACTTGGCAGGTTAAAAATATCATCTTCATAAAGCATAGGATCCCCAAGCTTGGGACAAACATTAATTGCAGAAAAAAAATCTCAAACATGTCATTCTCATCATTAATAGTATGGATAACACCAATAGTATAGCAATTATCATCATCACAATGAGTAATAGGAGCAACATCATTTGGTAGGGATACCTTTTTACCTTTGTTTCTTCGTCTTTCCTTTTTCTTCTTCACATCATGTGTGGGTTTAATCCTCTTTTTGGAGCTCCTTATTAATGAGATTGGTTGAATAGAAAGCTCCTCCTCGTTACCTGATTCATCATAAGAAAGAACAGGAGGATATTGGGAAATCTCTTCCCTTTCATTAGTATTCTCTTCATCTTCTATTTGTTTTCTTGTCTTTATGTAATTGGCAATATAAGGATTTTCAATGCACTTCACCGCACAATACATATAAATTTCCTCTATATCAAAATCAAGAACTTTATCAAGGAATTTTTTTGGCATATCCTTAGTTATACGTTTCATTTCTTCATAACCCACAAGCAAACTAAGTTCATTATGATGTGCAAGGGAAATCAAGTCATCACAATTTTTGGACACGATACGATCATGAAACAATTTTCATTGGATATTTAAATGACCACGTTCATTGCAAAGTTCACAAGGATGGCTAATAAAATTTAAATTTTCAGCACAAACATCTAGCCTTTCTTGCAACCATTTGGTTTCTAAATACTTATGCCTCTTGCAAAATCTATCTTCCCTATTTGGTGTGTACTGCAAACTCTATGCACTCCACAAAAATTGACATGCTTATAAGAGACATTTTCATCATGACTACGACAATCATCATTAGTAGTATGGATATTCAAAGAATTCATACTAACAACATTGCAATCATGCTCATCATTCACAGATTTAGTGCCAAACATTTTAATGCATTCTTCTTCTAACACTTTGGCACAATTATCGGAATCCTTATTTTCATGAAAGATATTAAAAACATGAAGCATATGAGGCACCCTCAGTTCCATTTTTTGTAGTTTTCTTTTATAGACTAAACTAGTGATAAAACAAGAAACTAAAAGATTCGATTGCAAGATCTAAAGATATACCTTCAAGCACTCACCTCCCCGGCAACGGCGCCAGAAACTGCTTGATGTCTACTACACAACCTTCTTCTTGTAGACGTTGTTGGGCCTCCAAGTGCAGAGGTTTGTAGGACAGTAGCAAATTTCCTCAAGTGGATGACCAAAGGTTTATCAATCCGTGGGAGGCGTAGGATGAAGATGGTCTCTCTCAAGCAACCCTGCAACCAAATAACAAAGAGTCTCTTGTGTCCCCAACACACCCAATACAATGGTAAATTGTATAGGTGCACTAGTTCGGTGAAGAGATGGTGATACAAGTGCAATATGGATAGTAGATATAGGTTTTTGTAATATGAAAATATAAAAACAGCAAGGTAACAAGTAATAAAAGTGAGCGTAAACGGTATTGCAATGCTAGGAAACAAGGCCTAGGGTTCATACTTTCACTAGTGCAAGTTCTCTCAACAATAATAACATAATTGGATCATATAACTATCCTTCAACATGCAACAAAGAGTCACTCCAAAGTCACTAATAGCGGAGAACAAACGAAGAGATTATTGTAGGGTACGAAACCACCTCAAAGTTATTCTTTCTGATCGATCTATTCAAGAGTCCGTAGTAAAATAACACGAAGCTATTCTTTCCGTTCGATCTATCATAGAGTTTGTACTAGAATAACACCTTAAGACACAAATCAACCAAAACCCTAATGTCACCTAGATACTCCAATGTCACCTCAAGTATCCGTGGGTATGATTATACGATACGCATCACACAATCTCAGATTCATCTATTCGACCAACACAAAGAACTTCAAAGAGTGCCCCAAAGTTTCTATCGGAGAGTCAAGACGAAAACGTGTGCCAACCCCTATGCATAAGTTCACAAGGTCACTGAACCCGCAAGTTGATCACCAAAACATACATCAAGTGAATCAATAGAATACCCCATTGTCACCACGAGTATCCCACGCAAGACATACATCAAGTGTTCTCAAATCCTTAAAGACTCAATCCGATAACATAACTTCAAAGGGAAAACTCAATCCATTACAAGAGAGTAGAGGGGGAGAAACACCATAAGATCCAACTATAATAGCAAAGCTCGCGATACATCAAGATCATGCCAAATCAAGAACACGAGAGAGAGAGAGAGAGATCAAACACATAGCTACTGGTACATACGCTCAACCCCAAGGGTGAACTACTCCCTCCTAGTCATGGAGAGCGCCGGGATGATGAAGATGGCCACTGGTGATGGATCCCCCCTCCGGCAGGGTGCCGGAACAGGGCCCCGATTGATTTTTGGTGGCTACAGTGGCTTGCGGCGGCGGAACTCCCGATCTAGGTTATGTTCTGGAAGTTTGGGTATATATAAGAGGTGTTGGCGTTGGGAACATGTCAGGGGGTCCCCGAGGCGGCCATGAGGTAAGGGGGCGCGCTCCCCACCCTCGTGGGTGCCTCGGGACTCTTCTGGCCCATCTCCGATGCTATGTGGGCTTCTTCTAGTCCAAAAATAATCTCCGTGAAATTTCAGGTCAATTGGACTCTGTTTGGTTTTCCTTTTCCGCGAAAATCAAAAACAAGGAAAAAAACAGAAAGTGGCACTAGGCTCTAGGTTAATAGGTTAGTCCAAAAAATCATATAAAATAGCATATAAATGCATATAAAACATCCTAGATGGATAATATAATAGCATGGAACAATCAAAAATTATAGATACGTTGGAGACGTATCAGACAGCCATGGTGGGATAGACAAGGTTGCTTCTTCGTGGACTCGCGCAACCGTTACCCTTCGTGGGTTGAAGTCTCCATTAATGTGGATGTACGATAGCACCACCTATCGAAACCACGAAAAAAATCTTCGTCTCTCCAATTGCGTTTGCATACTCCAATCCCATCCCTTTACATTCTTACAAATTGCATGCTTTACTTTCCACTGCTCATATACTCTTGCCATGCTTGCTTGAAATGTATTGTGAGTGTTTAAAATTGAGCTAAAGCTCCACCTTAACTTGAAGAAATTAAAAACTGCTACTTTTCTTTGTTGAGGGTCTAATCACCCCCCTCTAGACACCTCTCTCGATCCTTTCAATTGGTATCAGAGCATTGGTCTCCATTGCTTTGGTTTAATCACCATTGGAGGGAGATGGATGAGTCTACGTTGGGGAGTCTTAGACGTAGAGTTCCTATACTTGATGGAGAGTTCTTTCATGAATGGAAAAGTGAGAAGCTTGAGATTTTCAATGAATATCATTTGAACAATTACATTACTAGCCCTTGTGCACCCCTTGTTGATCCTTTGCATCCTACCCTGGATGAGTCTATTGACATGATCCACAACCTTAGAACTGTCAATCTTATCACTAGAGGTTTGCCTAGAAACTTGATTGGTTGCTTGCCTACTCTTGATTGTGCCTACACTATATGGAGATTTCTTGAGGAACGATTTCCAAACTATTCCTTGCTAAATCTAGATGTGATTCTTCATAAGTCTATTGCCTTGAGTAAGATGAATTCCAATGACCCTAAGTTTGGTGATTGTCTATTTGAGCTTACTAACCTCATGTGTGCCAAAGGAGATGTTGGAATCATTAGCAATATCATCTCTTAAGCCATTAGAATTCATAAAGATGAACATTGTGATGATCATTTATCTAATGAATCACTCTCTCTAGGAATTGATCCATCACAAGAGGATGTTGAACATGGATACTATGATGAGGATGAGGATAGTGACTTTGATCTCGTTGAGTCTATGAGACACTTTGTTCTTATGGCTAATCTTCGCGGCTACATGGCTGGAGAAAAGGAATGGGTTCTTGATAGTGGATGTACCGATCACATGACCGGAGACAAGGATATGTTTCGTGAGCTAGCTGAAAACGACGACCCTCGAAAGTATGTCATCTTTGGTGATAACTCAAAGGGTAAGGTGGTTGGCCTTGGTAAGGTGGCCATCTCACATGATAGCTCCATACAAAATGTAACATCCAAAAATTCTAAATTTTGGAATGTTATATTAAATAGATAGATTGATTGTTTGTTTGATTGTTGTGTGATTGATTGACTGAAAGTGAGTGAAGTTTGAAACTTTTTGAAAGTTAAATGAGAGGGAATGAAATGACTTTCCCAAACTTTCACCTTTGCTTTCTGATCTCCATGGATTCAAACTCTTTTCAAATACAAAACCCTAGAAAGAAGATGATATGACTTCTTCCATTTAATTAAATGAAAAAGGGTTTTTGAAAATATTTGAATTCCATTTGGAAATATTTCAAATTCAGAAACTTTAAGCAACTCAATGATTTTCATGAGAGAAGATAAATTGACTTCTTCAAGACATATGAAATATGAGTTGGAAGTTTCAAAGAATCAAATTTAAAGTCCTTTTGGAAACTATTTTCAATTTGGAGTTATTTGGGTTTTATTCAAATTATTTTTCTCCAAAAATAAAATATATGGAAAATAGGGTAACATGATTCCCTACATTAGAAAATTGGAGATAAATAAATTTGAAATCATTTTGGTATTTTTAAAATGATTTTTATGAGGTTTTATTGCTGCAGTAGCACTCTTTGCTTTATTTAAATTTTTGTGGATTTTATTTGCCGCTAAGAAAATGTTCTTGTTGTAGAAAATCATTTTCCGAAAATTCTGATATATTATATGCCTATATAATATTTTTATTTCTTTTGTTTTATTATTTTTGTTTGTTTGTGTTTTCAAAAAAAACTAATTCGGGCCGCCGAACTGGGCCGAAGCCTAGCCGGCCCAAGCCGCCGCCGCCTTTCTTCCCCATGCGCGACTGGGACTCCTCCCGGAGTCCGGCGCCGATCCGCCGCCGTTGGCCCCTCGGCCAACGCAGGCCTCGCCTCCCACGCCCTTTATAAGGAGCTGGACCCTCCCGGCTCTCTCTCCTTCCCATCGCCGCATCTCGCCGTCGCCTGCGCAACCGTCGCTCGCCTCGCCGCACTTCGCCATTGCTGCTGCCGCCGTTCACCGCCGCCTAGCGCCGCGCCGCGCCGCCTCCCGCGCCACGTAGTCGGCTCGCCGCCGCCTCGCCGCGCCGCATCCCGCCGTCGCCAGAGTTCATCGCCGCCGCCGCCGGTCTTTTTCTATGAACCGGTAAAACCGCTAGATCCGCCCTTTTTTTAGTTCGGTTTAGTTTTATTAGATCAGTTTATTATTAGATTTAGTTTTATAGCGAACGCTCACTAGTTTAGGTTTTGTAGCGAACGGTTTTCGCTAGATTAGGCTCTATAGCGAACGTTCGTTCGGTAGAGTTTTTCTTTTTCTTTTTAATTTCGGCCAGGTGCCCATCTGTGAATATTTTATTTATATATTAGTCCCTAATCTTCAAACCCTTGCAACTTTTTACTCATTTATCCAAATCCAACGAAACCAACGCCAAAATCTTCGTTATGATCCCCTCTATCCAGATAATCAACTTTAACATGTTTTTGAAAGTTTAAAATTGTATTTCAAACAGATTTGAATTCAAACTTCTTTTGTTCATAACTCGAGTTTTATAACTCCGTTTGAGTTGATTCTTTTTGCAAATCGAAGCTCTTGACCTAAACTTTCTGATAAGACCAAATCCACCTAATTTTGGTACTGTTAGAAACTGTTTTCTGTTGCAATAGTTAATTGCTTGTTTTCAAAGTTTTCCGAGATCTTTTCTTCGATTCATTTGCATGTTTGCTTATGTGTCGTTACAATTGCTTGCTCACGATAGATTGACCGGAGTGTGACGAGTAGAACTATCAGGAGTTATGAGTGTGAATCATCTTCATCAACAGTACAAGGCAAGTTCACACTTTGATCATATCCCTTTATTACCCTTTATGCATTAGTTTCAACCACTCAAACATTGCATGGTTAGGATTTGATAACATGTGGGTATTGGGAAGTAGTTGATGAGGTAGGAACCTATTGTCTTGCATTCAAACCCAGGGTGTTACTACGTTATGCTTATACGGCTATGCTATGCTCGCATACGTGGTTTGGTTTTGAGAGAATTCATGATAGATGTGAGAGTTGTTTATTACTAAGGTTTAACTTAAGGTGGCTACTTTAATACACATCTGGGTGGATTGGTTGGGGCACCCTGTGGTTTGCCCGGGCACCTGGAGAACCCAGTGCTTGCCCAAGGGGATCCCGGAGTACCCGTGTGATCACCCTATGGAATGACACCCAGGCTCAAAGGGATCACAAGATTTTTCATGCTAGAAACTTCCGTGTGCAGCCACAAGCCATTATGGGATCTGGCATAATTGAGTATGTTGTGTGACCTCTTTCAGTGGTAGGCTAGTAGATGTAGGGGAAAGTAGGTGTAACTGTCTACCCAGAGTAAAGAGTTAATGCTTCGGAAAGACTGTGTCTCGATCATCCGTTTCACAATCATCATGCAGTGCGAGAAATACAACGGAGGAGATCGAGTCTTGTGGGGAAAATTGCACAAACCTCTGCAGAGTGTACAAACTAATCATGATTAGCCGTGTCCCCGGTTATGGACATCTTGAGTATCTGGTTCTTGAATTATTGATTTGATCTCATCACTCTTTTTAATTAATAATTTGTTGGGTTAATGTTAATTTGGGATTGAGTTGGGGTTACCTTCTCAATATTTTTCAACAAACCTTGTAGTTAATAAATATATTCCTTTTGTTGGGAAAAATTAGCTTTATGCAAAACTTAAACTTAGAGCCTCCACCAGCCAAACATGCATGTAGTGATAGCCATTATTCAGCATTGCTCTACAGTGTGAAATTGCCGAGGAAGCAGGAAAGGGTCTTGACTGGGTTCATTCAAAGAAAAAATACAAGGAATATTTGAAGCAACTTCCAGATATAAGCTCCAGCAAGAGCAAGGCAGCATCCGTGGCAAACCCTCACATGGTCCAGAAGCGCAAAGCAGTCTCAATGAAGAAGAATCTGCAGTTGCCTCAAACCAAGGAGAAGATGGTGAGTGCAGATGCTGAAATAAATGTGGTCAGGAAGCTATGGTTCAAACTGATATGCCAACTGTAGTGAGCAGAGAGCCAACCACGATCACAGGAGTTCAACAGATCAAGGGGAAGACTCCTGTTTCAGCAGTCCCACCTAAACCAGCTAAGCAACAAAAGATTGTCAAGTTTGCCAAGAGCACAAAGGGGGAATAGGGCACAAAAGGTGTGGGGTTCAGCGACGAGACAAAACTACGTGCCACAGCAATTGATGCAAGGGTGCCAAGTTCTGCTAGGTTGCTGCCAACTCAGACTGGAAAGATGCCAACTGCAGATACAAGTGCACCAACTGATGTGTCAGTTAGCAGTGTGGTCATAGTCAAAACCACCACTGCAACTGCAAGCCCCAAGGTGCCAACTCATATAGATACTTCAATGCCAAACACGAAAGGAGGTGATCAAACTGCCAAAGTGCCGTCCCCAAGAGCTAGCACACAACAGCCAAGCAAGCCTGCATCACCAAGAGCTGACTTTCAGCACTCATTAACACAAGAGGATGTCTTCAACATTGTAAGCAGGTGCATTCCTCCAAGGCCGCCAACTACAACACTATTGCGAACCAAGTCAGCGAATGATGCACCTGTGTATGTGTCGCAAGGAGATGCCCTGGGCCTTGAACCCATACGCAGATCAAACTCTTGCAGCTAT
Organism: Aegilops tauschii subsp. strangulata; assembly: GCF_002575655.3. Taxonomy (NCBI): domain Eukaryota; kingdom Viridiplantae; phylum Streptophyta; class Magnoliopsida; order Poales; family Poaceae; genus Aegilops; species Aegilops tauschii. The sequence continues at coordinate 546,951,485 of NC_053037.3, forward strand.
CATGGTGACGGGTTCTGCGATGCACCATATTTTGACCTCGGCATAGTTGGTGATGCTCCAGCACCTGCTCCAGCAGCAGAAGCAGCGGAAGTCGGTGTGGTTGTCATAGATGAGAGTGAGTTGGACCCGGCAGCTATGAATGAAGGATGTGCTGCTGCTGATGCTGGCAAGGCAATAGCTCAAGAGCCAGATGTTGGATCACCACACAGTTGCCACACCCCGATATGCGCAGAACCAACAGTTGGCATGAGCAGTTCGTCAGGATCACCTGTTGCAGGAAGACAGAGGAGGGTAATAAGGCCCGCAACATCTCAAAGGTCTCCATTCATTGACTACAACAAGAAGAAGACGTTCAACTCCAATGAGGCAGTCAAGAAGCTTTATGCTGCCCTCATGTATTGGGCCAGGCATCACCCAGGAGCAAATAATGTGGCTACTAGGTAAACCAACTCCCCACAGCCTACATACATATCTTTTTCATTTGCACAGGACCACCCAGTTAGTTGCACAGAAAGTAGAGCATGTTGCATAGAATAGGGCTTTTAGTTGCACGCTGTTTTATTTTAATTTCATACACATTTTTTTGTTGCTGTGACCCTTCGAGCTAACTTGTCTTTTTATTTCTTTAAAAAAAATTCAGCCCTGAGATAATCAGGTATGGTGCTTTCTACATTTCTTTGAAGGAGTTAGTTGATTCCATGAAGTCGGTTAAATGGCTGTCAAGAATTGTTATTGAGACTGGAATCTTACACATCATGGATAACTTACCAGAAGGGTCAAAGAAGGTCGTTATGCCACTGAGGTTTTCTGTAAGTTTTTTCAAAACCTTTTTCCCCTCTTCTTTTTCTGCAGCACTTTTGTTTACCAATTTAGGGAGTCCTTTCATCTAGTAAGTAGTTTGAGGCATGCTTATAATTTCTACAGATCAATTTACAGCAAGGGATCCACAATGTGAATCAGATAAACAAGAAGTTTGATTGCAAGAACCGTCTCGACAAGCAAGACTTGGTGAGTGCTGTGCCCACATGATCCATCTCTTAGTTGGCATTCATAACATGTCCAGTTGCACATGACACATCTTTTAGTTGGCAAATACTTTCTGGCAACCTGTTTTAACTTCACCAAGTCTTTACTGTTTTTCTTACCTACAACAAGTATCTGTGTCTGAATCGCTCACGCCTGCAGGTCATGCTGCCAGTGCTCGAGTGCGCTGATATAAATGATAAAGAGGGAGGGAGGCATTATTGGGTCTTCAATGTCAACTTGAGGGACGGGCGCTTCGAAGTTCTTGATTCAAACAGGAAGCTGGACAAAATTGAGCTGATGAACACCGCCTCTACCATCGCGGGGGTAGTACGCCAGCTATGGAGGAAGCATTACCCAAAGTTCAGCATCGTGTAGTTCCAGATTATTGACATTGACGTACCGAAGCAGCTCGGCAAGTAAGACAATAAGCATGGCATTCTTCTCAATTTTTTACCATCAATTTGTAGTTTTTAAATTTTTGTACATGTGCAATCTTTAGTTTTTTAAGAGACAGAACTAGTTTGCAATCTGTTTTTCATTTTTATGAGTTTCTCATGGATTATCTAGTCAGTTGCATAGTGGTACATAAGTAGTTGCACAGTGGCACATAAGTAGTTGCACAGTGGCACATTAGCAGTTGCACAGTTTCACAGAGTGCATTATCTTTTTTGGTTTTAAATTTCTGTGACAAATTTTATTTTTTGCCCACCGCAGCAATGAGTGTGGGCTGTTCGCACTGCTTAACGCCACTGAGTGGAACAGTAGCCAACTGCCTAACTACGAACCCAAGGAAGTACTCAACATCAGGAAGAAGCTGGCATATGATTGGGTCACCAGCCCGCACAACTCCGCCCCATGGAGGAAGTTGCTCAGATACGACAAGGACTAGGTCAGTACTCTTTTCTTTCTCTGCCCCATGGAGGAAGTTGCTGGTTTGCACAATTTTTGAGCAGATTTTGTAGTTGCACGCTAGTAGTAATTCCGTTTGCAACTCAATATCATCACTTTTGTTGACACATTAGGAACACTGGACATACAATTGTTCAACAACTAAATATTTAACCATTTGCCAACAAGGCACAAATAGCAACCATTTTTACACAGTGCATGAACTAATTCAAGGAAAACAAATTAGATAAGAGAAAGCATAGATGGTGAATGTGTCCACTTGGTCCCAACATTGCTCATAAACCATCATTCTTTTCCTTTTTGTCACAAAGATACAAACGATGAAAGAGAATCACAGCAGTCTGAGAGGACACACACCAGCAGTGTGCTCTATAGATTGGCACTGGCTGCATTTGTTTTTCTTCTTTGGGTGTAGCTCCAGCGCCGATTTGTACCGTCGACTCTTCGCCCTACCCTTTGTAGTAGACCTTGGAGGATCCCTGGGCACAAAATCATCAGAGGCTTGTGCAGGGGATGCAGCCTCCAACAGGGCAGTAGGACAAGTGTGCGTGGGCGCTAGACCATCACGAGGTTGTGTTCGCTCACCTGTGGAATAATCATATAAAAAAGTTTAGTATTTTTTTTGCGCAACCAGGTCTGATGTTCTCTGCAACCACACAGCCCATGCTGTGCAAACTAACTGGTTGATGTTTGCAAGTTAAGTTGAAAAAAAAAACTATAGTTGCACGGCCCGTCATGGCAATTGGATGGTAATCACCTATAGCCAGAACAGGAAAAACACGTTAGTTTTTATCTTGATGCTCGAACTAACATAGCGTGCGCAACTGGGTAGCCTGTTCTGTGCAACTGGGTACCATGATGTGTGCAACTGAAGTCACACACCTAGTTGCATGATGATATGGGGCAGGTAATTACCTGGGTGGTGAGCCCCCTGAGTACTCCCTGTAGGGCCATTGGGAGGAGCACGCGGGGCACTGCTTGTTGGGCCAGGCGGGGGAGAAGGTGGCGGAGCATGCCATGTAGGGCCTCGAGGTGGAGGAGGTCCTCGAGGGTTACCATCACCTATAGCCAGAACAGGTAAAACAAGTTTGTTGTTTATCTTGATGCTCGAACTAACACAGCGTGCGCAACTGGGTAGCCTGTTCTGTGCAACTGGGCACCATGATGTGTGCAACTGAAGTGACACACCTAGTTAGATGGGGAGTTGGGGCAGGTAATTACCTGGATGAGCCCCCTGAGTGCTGCCTATAGAGCCATTGGGAGGACGACGCGGGGCACTACTTGTTGGGCCAGGCTGGGGAGGAGGTGGCGGAGCATGCCGCGTAGGTCCTGGAGGTGGAGGAGGTCCTTGAGGGTTGCCATCATCTGATGGCCTAGTAGCAGCAGCCGGTTTTTTCTTTTTCTTGGACTTGTTCAGGTGGTCGATCTCGGTACGTGCTCCGCGCATATGCTTGTATACAATTTCCCGTGCTGCATCAGAGCCACTTGCAAACTTGGCTAGTTTCCGAAAATCGTATATCATGTTTCTCTCCCTTATCTGCTTCTTTGATTGAGGAGGCATTTCATCTGTTTGCTCATACCCGGTCCCTGGCGCACTAGGGACAACAGTAGGTGTCCACCGTCTTAGCATGTACCTTTTCGGTATGACATCAACTCCAAGATGGGTGAACACCTTGAGGATGTGGCAACAGAGCATGCCGTCCTTGTCAATTTTACAGCACTCACACAAATAGGAACCCTCCCCCACCCTCGCCTGCACCAAGTAGTTTTGAGAACCATATTTGGCAACAAATTCCTGGTTCGGTCTGAGCTCAAAAAGGCCAGCACCAACTAGGAACGCATTATAACGTCCAATCAGCACAAACTCTTCTATGAACTTGCGGTAAAGGTCCCTAGTGTAGGTTCCGTAAGCTTGCCTCTCTATTGGGAAGTTGGACCATAGCTTAATCTCAAGGTGTTCTGTCCTGTAATCATTGCAGCCTTCCTTGGCAAGGATGTGGTTCTGAATTTTTTCATATTGCTTGACGAAGTTCAGCATTGAATTATGTGGGTTCACATATCTTTTTAGGACGGTGTTGAACCCCTCACTACGCTGTGTAGACTGCAGGAAGGGGAAGAACCTGTGTTTGAAGTAGCACGGCACCCAAATTGACCTGCATTCGTACAACTTCTCAAAGTGTGTGTGTGCGTGTCATAGCTTCGTACTCCATCATTAACCTAGCCCAATTCTACTCAAACTCGTGTATAGTGAAGCTGAAGTCAACACAGTAGTTGAAATCATCAGAGAGCCCTGGATTCCGGCACAGCAGCCAACCAACTTTTGCTTGAGCCTTTTTCATGATGTGCCATCGACAACAGCGGTGCACTGTGGATGGAAAGATGCTCTGTATTGACTGCCTCATTGCACCATCCTGATCGGTTATGAAGTTGTCAGGAGGTTTGCCATCCATAGCCTCTACGAATGCTCGAAAGACCCAATCAAAGCTTGATGCCAACTCCTGCCTCACAAACACGCAACCCAGCATGAAAGATTGGCCATGTCGGTTTATTCCGATGAAGGGCGCGAACGGCATATTGTACATGTTGGTCATGTAGGTGGTGTCAAACGATATGCAATCGTGGTACGCCTCCGCATAAGCTTTTCGAGCTGAGCCATCCACCCAAAATATGTTGAAAACTCTGTCCTCTTCATCATATTTTACCTTATAGAAGAAGTCTGGATCGGTTTTTTGTATATCCTTGAAGTGCGCAATTGTCTCAGTCATGTCACCCTCCTTTGTGTCATCTCTACGGAAACTTGTACACAGATTTGTTATTGCCTTTGGTCCAAACGGCACCATCATCTCAGATCCATAGAACTTTGCCATTACATGCATCATACGTCCTGCATAATACAAAAAGAAACAATATCTCTTTTTAGTCGCACGAATGCACATATCCAGTTGCATAGTAATATGACATGTGTTGGCACAGAAGATAGTTGCAGGAAATGGACAACCAGCTGCACCTTTTTTCATTTTGTACACAGGACATTATGTAGTTGCACAGTGAAGGTAATCTAGTTGCACAGGAACATCATGTAGTTGCACAGTGAAGGTAATCTAGTTGCACACTTAAGGCATTTTAGTTGCACACCAGTACCATAACAGTTGCACAGTGGACTGCCTAGAGGGAAACTTAATTCTGTAAGGGATATAGAAACACACATGTAGTCAAGTTGCAGTTATACAAGATGCACAAAAACTCCTTTTCATCAGGAGAGATGCCTTGGTGGGATCTCAAGTATTTGGACAACGAAGGTTTGTTCACCAGCGGATGATTGTGGTCACGAACAAAGTGCGTCACCTCCCATCGCCCATCCATCAGCTTCACCAACATTTTTGCCTTGCATTGAGTCTGCTTTATTGTCTCGCATTTTCGTTTCTTCTTAGGACCAGCCTCCTCTTCAGCAAAGATTGGAGGTTCATCTTCCGTTTCCTCATCAGTGTCAACAGGTTTTGGATCTGGTATAGGGTCCAGGACAGGAGGAGCCTCAGCTCCTCCATCATCAGCTTTTGGCTTCTTGTACTTGTTGTAGCAAAACTGCCATTTTACCAATACATTTGTGCGACCTGTCCGCCTAGAGGTGTTCATTTTGACAGAGAAACCCATCCGTAGGGCGTAGCTATTGTAGTGATCCTTAGCAATTTGAAGGCTGTCAAACCTCATCGATTGGTTGAGAACTAGCCTCATCTTCTCCTTCTCCTTGCACAGCACCGTCAACAGCACCAGCTCCGAGCTCAGTCCTGGTTGGACCAGGAACATTTGTTGCGGTGCCCGTGTCATCAAGAGTATGGCTCTTTGACTGCAGAGACACCACTACAGGGGCACCACGGGTTGATGACTGCCCTGCCACATTGTCATCGCCCATAGGGTTAGGCCCACGACTTGTCTGTGTGTAGTAAACAGAGCGCCCATTTTCTGTCCAATTTCCTTGTGGCATGTTGTGTTGCTGCTGATCCATATCATGAGGAAGCTCATTGAGATCAGGAGGCAACTCATTGAGATCAAGCATTTCTTTTTTCCTTTTTTGGCTGCTGCCACAGATCCCCTGCATATATAAAAAGAAGGAATTGATGTCAAGTTTTAATCATCAAAGAGTGTTTCAAACAACCTAAAAACTTACTAAATAGCTAGCTGGACACCATTATGACAATCTTAGTTGCAGAAACTACATGTCTATAGCAGAATCTTTATTATAACAGGCATGGTTTTTTGGTTAGCACAGAGTTGTTATGTTAGTTGCACAATTTGTAGTAAATAGCTGGCAAGAAGAAAGGTTTATGACTTTTTTTGTTTGCACAAAATTGTTATGTTAGTTTGCACAATTGTGGCATCAAGTTTTAATCATCAAAGAGTGTTTTTTTGTTTGCACGGAGTTGTTATGTTAGTTGCACAGTTGCACATCATTAGGTTTATGACTTTTTTTACTACAGAGTTTTCCTGACTTTTTTCCTCTGTTTGTTGCAATGATCCGCAGGTTTCTGTTTTTGCAAGGAGCTGATTCAGATTTTTCTACACATAATCTGGACATAATTTGATGCCACAATTGAGGCGGAGGAAATCCAGGTGAAATAAGAAAGAAGAATTGGATGACAGATTATAGATATATGTTTTTCATCGCCGTTTCTGTTTTTACTTCTAGTATATTGAACATATTATTCACACTATAGCTTTGCAATAGGTGTGGGACAAGAATATATGTGTGGGACAAGAATATATGCGTGACTATTTTAATATGGTTTGTGGTTTCATTAGCAATGTACGAAAGTTTATTTGTCTTTTCGTTGTCGTACTACAGATTTTTGGTTTTGGCTAGAATAGATGTGTCAGTTGGCCAACCTGCATTTTTTCAGTTGGCCAGCATGCATGTTCAGTTGGACAGTCAATGTGTTCAGTTGGCTAGCATAGATGTTTCAGTTGGCCAGGATGCATATTCAGTTGGACAACATGCATGTTCAATTGGCCAGGATACATGTTTTTATTGCACGTATACTTCAGGTTTTTTATAGCATTCACTCAGAATTCATGTTCAGGATACATGTTCAGTTTTGGCTAGCAAGCATGTTGAGTTGCCAGAATACAGGTTCAGTTGGCTGGGATGCATGTTCAGTTGCACACTTATGTATTTTCCGTTGGCTACAATGCATGTTTAGGTTTTTGTCTACAATGCATGTTGAGTTGGCTAGAATTATGTTTCAGTTGGCCAGATAACTTACTTTAGTTGGTTTGTTTAACACATCTAGGTGGGGGGAAACTTGGTTGACATGCATGTTAGAAAAGTGTTCAGTAAAGTTGGTCTCAAACCATGTTTAGCGTGCAACTAAACCTAATGACTTGTGTTTAGTTGCACAAACCAGGAAATAGTAGGATTCTATCCATGGTTAGTTGCACAGTAGTTCGTGGTTGTTTTCAGTTGCAGATATGACACTCATGGGGGGTGGGAGGGGGTTTATGTGCCAGATCCACCTCTTTTTTGAAGCAGCTTATCCATGGATTTCTTCTAGATCCATTGAGAAGGGGGTTGACATATGCAGTAGAAGAAGGGTGGAAGAGAAGATGGCCAGACGGAGGGAAATTACTTGCCCTGATGTTGCTGCCTGGTATGGCTCTGACCACCCTGCCCTTAGATATTTTTTTAAGCAGCTTCTTCTTCTACTTTAGGGCTGCCATGGCGGCTGTGTAGGAGGAGGAAGAAGGGCCTTGGACCCCCTTCTTTCATGGAGAAGAAGAAGGCACCGTGGTGGCGTGAGGGCGTGGGAGGGGCTGGGTACGTAAAGCTGGCCACGTGGGAGCGTGGGGGAGACTTTTCTCTGCTTCTGTTTGGGCCTATCGGGACTGGCGCTTGATCGCGTGGTTTGGTGGCTGCTTTCCTTTTCTGGAGCGCGGGACCGCAGGGGGACAGGGGGTTACCTTTTCAGGCCGGCCGCTCGATCGCACTAGTGGGCAGCCGGCCGCCCACTAGACGCGCCCTAATTGTAGGTGCATAACGGTCAATGAAACGTGTGGTTAGTGGCACACAACAGCGACCATTAGTACAATTAGTTACCATAGAAGATTCGGACTCAAGATCCTCACATGTTATGTCTTGATCTTGCCCTTCGGCCCCATGACATCTCTAAAGTGCTCATAAAATATATTTAAAAACACTGTTGTAGTTGCCCATCGTTTGAATTGATATATCATTGTGACAAACTACACTGAGGCAACATAGGATCACCAGCACCGCTCTTGTTTCATTTTTCCTCGCGTGTCCGGTTCAAGTTGGAGGCGGGAGCGAGTGGCAATTATAAGCAAGGGAGAACATTGCTAGGGTTTCAATTTGGAGAGGTGAGTTTACAGAAAGAAAAGGTGTGAGATATAATGACCAAAAGGGTGACCGAGAAGACCACTATATTTCTATTGAAACTTCTTTTGCCTTATCTTCACAACACTTAAAAGCCACAGGCTATTGCAAGGCAAAAGAAAACCACAATGGGCAAACAATGACATGCCAAGTTGCCATTCTTTATGAAGCATCCACAACCTCAGAGTACTATCTAATTAATTTTTATGTAATTTTATTCTAAATTCAAATAATAGTGTCGTCATGGTTACCATTTGTATATCCATGTGGATAATTTGAAATACCCGATATTCGTTTTCACAAAAACATGGAAAAGTCAACATCATCACTTGAACTCAAATGAAAATTAATTTGGGAAATATCCAGATTATTTTTATAAATACCAATACTCTTAGAAGTGTGATATGGATTTCTAAAGGGAATATGAATATGAAAAGTTGTATATGATTTTTCTACATTTGCCAGTTTTAACCATTCTAGTCCATATGCTAGCCACGCAATGTAGAAACCGAGGATGTGGTAAAAAATACTTTTTGTGTGACCCAACTTAGAAACTATTATGCATTATAATGGTATTTATCTGTCTACCAGTCTTTCATTCACTTACTGTATTTCATGATTTGATCATGCATTTTGTGTCACACAATTACTGAACTATTTCTTTTGCTTATTAAGTCGATAGATTGTAAGATATACATATCCATTTTGGTTGAAAAAATATTGGATCTGTATATGTATTCAAGTAACATCTGTTCCACACTCATGCCCTATAATGTATTTATTTGCAGTCGCTTTTAATCTATGTTAAGAAAGTGGAAAAGACACTATCTAAACCAACTACATCGAGGACGAGATAGAATCACTAGGAGTGCTGAGGAACTTGGACCATATTTCAAAAAAGCCAACACAAAGGAAAAACCAAGGAAGTGGTACTGAAGATCAAGGAGGTGCTGGTGCGAGGCGTTTACAAGAGGGCACGGGTGGAATCCCTTGGCTAGGATAATTTGTTAATGATATGATTTTGCCTTGCTTAATTTTGGGTGTTGTGGTTCATTTTGGGAGTTTTTTTCTAGTGGTAGATTGAACTTTGCGGCGATCCTGTGTAGTTCTCACACTGATTAAAGCTGCCTACGTGGGGTTTTACAGAATGTCTTCCCTGATTGGTTGTCTTTGGGCTTTATGTTTCCCTTCACCCCTTCCTATGGAGTTTTCTTTTGAGTAACTTTTCTTGGCTTGTAAAGTGGTGGCTGTTTCTTTAATGAAAATCGACAAGGAGGCTCATTTTTTTCAAAAGTACGTCCATAGATTGTAATATATACATACCTATTTTGGCTGAGCAAATATCCGATCCCTTTATGTATTCGACTAACTTCTATTGCACATTCATACCCGATAGAAACTTTATTTGTAGTTGCTTTTAAATTATGAAAATAAAGTGGAAAAGACACTATATGGACCAACTACACCGAGGATGACATAAAATCACTAGGAGTACTGAGGAACTGGAGCATATTGTAGAAAAGACAAGGCAGAAGAATAACCGAGGAAGGGTAGTGAAGATCAAGATCAAGGCGGTGATACACAAATCACTTCCCAAAGGGCATGGGTGACTTCCCTTGGCTAGGAGATTTTTTCAATGATATGTTTCTGCCTTGCTTGATTTTGAGTGTCGTGACTTGTTTTGGGAACTTGTTTCTAGCGGTAGTTTGAACTTTGCAGTGATGCCGCGCAGTTGTGACGCCGGTTGAAGTTGCCTGCGTGCAGTTCGTCCAGAATGTTTTTCCTAACTAGTTGTCGTCGGGCATTATGTTTCCCTTCCCCCCTTCATGTGGGGTTTCCTTTCGAGTTATTCTTAAATGGAGATCAACAAGGAGGCTCGTTGTTTCAAAAAAATCGATAGATGTAATATATATATATATATATATATATCCATTTTGGTTGAGTAAATATGCAATGTGTATATGTATTCGAGTAACTTTTGTTTCATATTTCATACCCGATAGCGTCTTTATTTGCAAGCACAATCTGCGCACTGGACTACATGCATGTGTGCACCTGTGAGTGACGCGAGATTGATTTTTGCCATAAATTGATGTGGGAACAAAAAAGCTAGCGAATGAATTCGGATTGCCAGGCAATTCGGGGGGATGGGAGGGGGTGGTTAACAACAAGCAAACATGCGCACTAATTGGCAGTTTCCAACGAAATCTTCAATTTGGGATCCAGTACAATAAGTGCAGTATTGTTGATAAAACATGTGGTTGGGGGATCATGGTAGAGATCGCTACTGTAGTATGGTTACCACAAAGTATCTGGATCCGAGATCCTCACATGTTTCGCTTTGATCTTGCAGTTTAGCCCCTGGCTCTATAATCTAGAACAATGGAGTAATACGTAAGACATTCCTAAAGCTCTCGTAAAGTTGCCATTCATTTTATTTTTTAAATGGAAAGACGTAGTAATGCATTAAGGCCCTGTTTGGTTTGGATTTTAAGCCGGATTCCGCCATGTGGCAGCCAAATCTTAACCAAAGAGCAGACTGACCAGCCCAGATTCTAGCGAAGCGAGCCAAAAATACACGTACCAGCGGCAGCAGCCCACAAGGTACTTTCCTCACTTTTGCTGCGTTCCTCTTAGAACCTACCCCTGATGCTCTGGTAAAATTACCCACCTTTGCCACTAGATGGGTCGATCCAGAGGTCAGGCCCGATCCCAGGAACCACGACAGAACTCATCTCGCCTCTCGTCTCCCTCTCTTTCGCGATTAGGGTTTCCCCAACGCCGCGGCTAGGTGCTAACCACCGACGTGGATCCGTCGTCCTGACCGGCGCGCCGCCGGACGCCTCAACCCCCCATCATCTTCCGTTCCCCATCTGCCCAAAGAACCTCTCAACTCCACCGCCATGAGCACTTCTGCTGCCCCTGCCGCTGCAAATCATGGGAGAGGAGCACCGACTAGCTCCTTGATGAGCTCGAGTGGATAGAGTTCTTTCATCTGCTCATGGAGGAACTACTATTCTAATATGTGTACAACTGTATATAATATTTTGTGCCACTCCTAGTAATCTATTTGTTGGGTTTTTGTTTCTAAAATATGCAAGGGTTCTAATGTATTGATGTATTGACCAATGATGAAATATTTGAGGTTCAATTGCCAGATCATTCTATAATAAGTTGTGTGCTATTTCCACTTTTGTCCTACACATTGATTCTTATAAAAAATATGCTATTGCGATGTCAAAAATATTATGTTGATCATGGTATATAGTTGGATAATTATTTAACTATGTTTTATTAGTGCTCTAAATAAGTATGTAATGTTGTTATTATCATTAAACACCATGCAACCAATCTCTCAGCTCTTAGGGGTATTGCAGACATTTGTCCCCACAGCCACAGCTCATGCAACGGGGAAAAAGCCACATCAGGCAAGCAGCGACATGTCAAGTTGCAATTTTTTATGAAGCGGCCACAAGATTAGAGTAGCATCTAATTAATTCCATTAGTACTGTCTAGGTTGTAAGATATCCATAACAATTCTTATTGAGTAGACATCCGATCTGCATCCGTATTCGAGTAACTTATGTTCCACATTCATACTTGATGACGTTGTTATTTGCAGTTGCTTTTGAATTATGAAATGAAAGTGGAAAAGACACATATTCTGAAAAAAGTGGAGAAGATACATCATACTCTTATGAAAAAGGTGGAAAAGACACTATCTAAACCAATTACACCAACAACTACATAGAATCACTACTTTTGTGTGGTTCACTTTGAAGTTATGAGAAGCAAGAGAGAGCGGAAGATAGGTTCATGGACACGAGACTGGGATCTTCGTGTAATGAGAAAAAACATGGCCGGGAAATCCACTTATTTCTCTTTTCTTTCTACCGAAGCTTCTTTCGCCTTATCTCCACAACACCGAAAAGCCACAGTGCGACAACAATACACATGCCAGGTAGCTACCGTCGACCGGCCAGCAAGAAACATGGTGCATCCACATGACACATAAAAGCAGGGGATGAGACGACCATAATATCGGCGTCCGCCCCCTAGTTGACAAGAGCAGGGATCCGCATGCAGCCGTGATAGGAATTCCAATATTTGGTGAATGCTCGTCACCTTTAGCAGATGAACATGTATAATGACAAAGACCGTATGAAGATGCACACGAATGAGAGTCAACAACGGGGTATTGTTGATTGGTTCACATACGCCCACCACTATCCCGGAGTGATGCATGGTGAAGAAAGGTATCAAGGTAGTGATGTAACTCAAGAGATAGTGGTTGACCTCATGTCGTGACATAGGAAGATTGCAATGCCCTCAAGCGTCACTTTTGAACAACTGCAATTTAAGGAGAGGCTTGGCCTCAAGGGTTGATCCCCGTCACGTATCCCTCCCCAAAACCAACGAAAATGAGGTCATCGGCTCATTGCAAAAATAAAGAAAATGGGAAAGTTTTGTAAGATATGAGTTGGATCAGTGGTAAGGGGTAGAGTCGCCTATCACTGCACGGTGACGAAAGGCAACAAGGCGGTGATGTTGTTCAAGGTCCAATTGTCACCCTACCTGCTAATTTTGTGACGTTAGAAGATTAGGGCGTCCTCTAGCCCTGCTCTCTAGAACCTGCAATTTTCACTGTGTGTAGAGGGGGGAGGGTCGTGTGAAGGGGTGACGAGTGTCACGCCTCCCTGTCATAGACGATGCCAAGGAGGTCATCAGATTCAAAATAAAGAAAACGGGGAAGTTTTGTTGGGCATGTCTCGGGGTGGCTGGTCCCACTTGCTGATGCATTTATGTGCTTGTAATTGAAGTGGAAGTTACTACAAATGAAAATGTTTCTAAACATCTCACCTCATCGTTCTCGTCCCCTGATGCATCTCTTCTTGCCCTAAATTCTCCTACTCCCGAGCCAAATCAAATCAATGTAGATTCGATGTCATCATACACCAGACACTACAATTGCACATCCTTACTCTTCTAGGAAGCTTTGCATCATCACCCATCTCCATGTTTTGATTGTGGATGGTTGTGAAGGTGAGCAATGGGCAAGCAACGTAGATGAATCAGATTGGCGATAATAGCATTGGCAGCGCCGAAGTGCTACCGCCACAGCATCAGTAGATGGAGGATGTGATGGGCCTCAACAATCCTATGCTATATGTGTTGCGCAACAACACCCGCGTGAGGATGTACGCATTTTACTACTGGTATCTCCGTAGCAATTTCGCAAAGTCATTTTGCGCGGCTAGGTCTGGTACCGATAGATCTGAGGCCATCCACTTTTTCCGAGAACCGTGAAACTGTATGGCCCACCTATATGTATAGCACTAGTATATTTCTTGTATCTTTATTTTTAGTCAAATCAGTGGCAACATAATGGACCCCAAAGTACACCTTTTGTCAGGGAAGGTACGCATGCAGGTCTCTCCTCTCACTCTAACCCGCGGAACAAATCCATAGACTTTATTTCCCCTTAGACAATTTAAATCAACCATATCGTTTAAACTATAGACTCGTTTTTGAAACTTTTTGTATATTTGGAATCCCGGCGTCATGAACTTTCAAACTAGACCAATTTTGGGTACATTTGAAACACATTTCATTTTTGACATTTCACATTTCATATGTGAAATAAACCCATTTCACTAGAAAAATCTGAAACAGACCTATTTTATTACAAATATGTGAAAATAACATTTTTCACATAAACCTATTAAACCCAAATATGAAACTCAAATGTCAACTTGTGAAACTAATTATTTGGAAGTGTGTAACATTTTCATTTCAAAAGAGTAAAAATAAGGTATTCCATAAATGTGCAATTGAAATAGATGTGATTTTTGTGAAACAAGCACGTGAAAAGTAAAATGCACGTACTAGAAGTGAAAAAAATATTGAAACTAAAATCTCAACTTGTGAAATTAAAAATTATGAAATGTGTAACGGTTTACTTCAAAAGAGCGAAATATGTTTTTTCAATAATGTGAAATTGAAATAGATGTAATTTTGTGAAACAAGCTAGTGCAAAGGTAAATGCAGGTTCTGATAGTGAAAAAAAATATGAAACTGAATGCCAGCTTGTGAAATTTAAATTTGAAATGTGTTTTATTTTAAAAGAGTAAAATATGCTATTTCAATAACGTGAAATAGAAATAGATGTGATTTTTTAGAAACAAACTAGTGAAAATTGAAATGTAGATTCTGAAATTGAAAAGCAATATGAATATGAAGTGAAATGACAACTTGTGAAACTGATTATTTCAAAATGTGTAATAGTTTATTTCAATAGCGTGAAACATGTTATTTCAAACATGAGGAATTGAAATATATGTGATTTTTGTGAAACAAACCAGAGGAAAATGAAATGTAGGTCCTGGAAGTGAAAAACAATATGAAACTAAAATGTCAACTTGTGAAATCGATTTTCTTGATTGTGAAATGGTTTATTTGAAAACAGTGAAATATGTAAAAAATATGCAATTGAAATACATATGATTTTTCTGAAACATGCTAGTGGAAAGTGAAATGTAAGTTCTGAAAGTGTAAAACAACATGAAACTAAAATATCAACTTGTGTAAATGATTGAAATCATTTTATTCAAAAGATTTCAAGCGAGTGAAATATGTGAAATATGTTTCATGAATTTTAAACTCATTTAAAATGTATTCAAAATCGGTCTTGTTTTAAAGGTCTTTGCAACCTAAGTTCAAATAGATAAATAGTTTTAAAATTGGAATATTGGTTTAAAAGATATGAACGATTTAAGTTACCAAATGTAAAATAAATGGATGGGTTTTTTGGAAGAGAAAAGAGAGAGAATGGCAGCGCATCCATGCAACCATGGTGTACCATCTAACTGAAAAGCATGGGGACCTACTATATCATCTGACATGTGCAAAGTGTATTGTAGTGTTTTTCATCTGAAAAATGATTCACGGGCTATACATTTTCTGGCGCACGAATCTTGAGTAGTCAATAAATGGCTAGAGATCTGCTGTCACCTGGCCTTAACACGCAATTTTCCGTTTTGGTAGAAATTTATGTACGACGTAGTAGTGCTTTGCTCACTCGCTCATCATTTAGGAGTTTCAAGCATATATGTGCTATATAACAATGGAATCAATTTCTCACTACCAAAGTTGATAACTTTCCCTTGTTTTACAAGATTTTCTGTGATATACTTTCAGAAATGCATAAGGTGGGGGAACTTGAACACCTTATTTATTTGATGTTATTTCCTTGTGCTTAAATTGCCACATTAGAGCATGCGAGAAGGATGGTTGCCAGATTAAAGTATGCACGAAATAGGGGAATGTCGGCTGACTGACGGCGGGGCCTGTCGGGCCTTGCAAGGCGGCTTGAGAGTTTCTTGTTTGAAAAACACTCAAACACGGTGTCGATCTTTTTAGTCGTGCACCCATGAGGGAGTCGAGATTAATTCCTGACATTAACTGATGTGGGAACCAAAAGGAAAACGACTAAGCTGAAGATGAACGAGCAATTTGGGTGGATTAATTGTGAGTAAATCATAAGATTAAACACTAGTTGTCCATGTTCTTAAGTACTGACTAGAATGGATTTTAACTTGATTACAAGCAATAATAATTAGCTGCACAATGTAAACACAGTTAATTTAAGGAAAATGATTTGATGATCCAAAAAGTGTATGGTTCAAGTGTGAATGACATGCATTCACTTTTTTCTTGAGTGGTGGTTCGAGGTAGAGGCGATAAATCTTTGTTTTCCATGTTTTTAGTAGTAAGTGAAATGATCTAAGATAATATTGCAAACAATAGAATTAGTTAAATAGTGTAACACAGACTTAATTACGAGGAAATGGTACAACAATCCAAAAAGTGTATGGTCCGAGTGTAAATGACACACATTTGACTTCTCAAATGTCTACACTATAATCTTGATGAAAATAGAGCTCAAACATATAAGGACACGAGGAGACTTGATGTGGGGAGGAGTGTTGAAATAATATATTTCCCACTTTTCTTCATCGGTTCAAACTTTTGGATGAACTCTTTGGTCGCAGTAAATTTTGGACAATGTGTTTTGGCATGAGAGTGAGTGGTAATGATAAGCAAGGAAGAACACTGCGAGGGTTTCAGTTTGAAGAGTTTACTGTAAGAAAAAAGTCAGATGTAATGACCAAAAGCATGACCAAGAAGACCGTTTTGTTTCTACCAATGACCGGCATCGATCCGTCGTCCTGGCCGGCGCGCCGCCGGACGCCTCCACCCCCATCATCCTTCGTCCACCATCCGCCCAAAGAACCTCTCCACATCGCCGCAAGGAGCACTTCTACTGCCCCTACCGCTGCAAATCAAGGGAGAGGACCACCGACTATGTCCTTGATGAGGTCGAGTGGATAGTTCTTTCATCTGCTCATGGAGGAACTACTATTATAATATGTACCGAACCGTATATAATATTTTGCGGCGCTCCTAGTAATCTAGTTGTTGGCTTTCAATTCTAAAATATGCAAGGGTTCTAATGTATTGATGTTTTGACCAATGATGAAATATTTCGGTTCATTGCTAGTTCATTCCGTAATACGTTGTGTGTTATTTCAATTTTTGTCCTACATATTGATTCTTATAAGAAAAATGCTATCGCTATGTGAAAAATATCATGTTGATCATGGTATATAGTTGGATAATTATTTAACTATATTTTATTAGTGCTCTAAGTTAGTATGTGATGTTGTTATTATTATCATTAAACATCATGCAACAAATCTCTCAGCTCATAGGGGTATTTTCAGACATTTATCTCTACAGCCACAACTCATACAACTAGTTTGCCAAATGGCCTACAGCTTTGTGACATTAGATTTTTCACAACTGCTTTTAGAAATCCATAATCGAACGAAACACCACCTAATAGAGTAGTGGGGCAGTACATTTTACCAAGGAACCTGTAAGAAACATAGCAAGCACAACCAAACCCCCGACCTTTACAAGGTGGACCCCAAACTAAAAATGAAAACGTGATCGGGTCATTTTTCTGCTTCCCCTTGGATCCAATGTCGCCGCCGCCGGAGACGAACCACTTGGGGCGTTGAAGTCGCCATGCTTGCATGAACTGCCCATCGTGGCCTCCCGGGGGAAGCTGAATTTGCCTCCCCTTTGGCACGCGAGCTAGGAGAAAAAGGGTGGCCGCCCTTCAGCTAGCAGAGGTAAACGGAAGAAGAGACCGAAAACGTAGGATCACTAGCACCGCTCTTCTTTCATTTTTCCTTGCATGTCCTGTCCATGTTGGAGATGATACGTAGTGGCAATGATAAGCAAGGAAGAACATTGTGAGGGTTTTAGTTTGAACAGTTTACTGTAAGAAAAAAAGTGAGATGTAATGACCAAAAACATGACCAAGAAGACCGTTTTCTTTCTATCAAAACTTATTTCGCCTTATCTCTACGACCCTTAAAAGCCACATGCTATTGCAAGGGGAAAAAGGCACAACGGGCAAGCAGTGATATGCCAAGTCACCATTTTTATGAAGCGGCCACAACATTAGAGTACCACCCAATTAATCCGAGAAGTACTATCTAGGTTGTAAGATATATATCCATATCCTTTCTGATTGAGTAGACATCCGATCTGTATCCGTATTCGAGTAACTTATGTTCCACATTCATACTTGATGACATCTTTATTTGCAGTTGCTTTTGAATTATGAAATGAAAATGGAAAAGACACATATTCTATAAAAAGTGGAAAAGATAGATACTCTTGGGGAAAAAGGTGGAAAAGACACTATGTAAACTAACTACACCGAGAACTACATAGAATCACTAGTCATTGTGTGGTTCATGTTGAAGGTATGAGGAGACAAGGGCGAGCAGAAAATAGGTTCATGGACAAGAGAGTGGGATCTTTGTGTATCTACCCCTGTAACTTTTGTTTCACATTTCATACCCAATAGCGTATTTATTTGCAAGCGTGTCCTGCGCATGGTACATGCATGTGTGCACGTGTGAGTGATGCGAGATTGATTTTTCGCCATAAATTGATGTGGGAATAAAAAAGCTATTGAATGAATTCGGGGATTATCGAGCAATTTGTGCGGGATGGGAGGGGGTGGTTAACAGCAAGCAAACCTGCGCATTGATTGGCAGTTTCCAACTACGAAATCTTTGATTTGGGACCGAGTACAATAAGTGCAGTACTGTTGATGAAATGCATGGTTGGGGGCACATGGTAGTTACCGTTCCTTTAGTATAGTTACCACAAAGTATCTGGATCCGAGATCCTCACACGTTTTGCCTTGCTCTTGCAGTTTAGCCCCTGGCCCTGTAATCCAGAATGAGGTACTACGTAAGACATTTCTAAATCTTTCGTAAATATATTCAAAAAAATTGTGTAAGTTTCCATTCATTTGATTTTTTAACTAGAAAGACGTAGTAATGCATGAAGGACCAGTTTGGTTTGGCTTATTTAGCCGGATTCCGCTGCGTGGTAGCCAAATCTTAACCAAAGAGCGAACCGACCAGCCCCGATTCTAGCGAAGTGAAGCCAAAACTAGACATACCCTCGGCAACAGCCCACGAGGTGCTTTCCTGATTTCGATGCGTGCCTCTTCGAACCAACACCTGATGCTTGGATAAAATTACCCACCTTTTCCACTGGATGGGTCGATCCAGAGGCCAGGCCCGATCCCAGGAACCATTACAGAACTCATCTTGCCTCTCGCCTACATCTCTTTGGCGATTAGCGTTGCCACCACACCACCGCCAGGGCTGACCACCGGCGTGGATCCGCCGTTCCGGCCGGCGCGCCGCCGGACACCTCCACCCCCCATCATCCTTCGACCCCCATCCGCCCGAAGAACCTCTCCACACCATTGCAGGAGCACTTCTACTGCCCCTGCCGCTGCAAATCAAGGGAGAGGACCACTGGCTAAGTCCTTGATGAGCTCGAGTGGATAGTTCTTTCATCTGCTCATGGAGGAACTACTATTCTAATATGTGTTGAACTGTATATAACATTTTGCGCCGCTCCTAGTAATCTAGTTGTTGGCTTTCGTCTCTAAAATATGCAAGGGTTCTAATTGAAGGAAATATGCCCTAGAGGCAATAATAAAGTTGTTATTTTATATTTCCTTATATCTTGATAAATGTTTATTATTCATGCTAGAATTGTATTAACCGGAAACTTGATACATGTGTGGATACATAGACAAAACACCGTGTCCCTAGTAAGCCTCTACTAGACTAGCTCGTTAATCAAAGATGGTTAAGTTTCCTAACCATAGACATGTGTTGTCACTTGATCAACGGGATCACATCATTAGGAGAATGATGTGATGGACAACACCCATCCATTAGCTTAGCATAATGATCGTTAAAATTTATTGTTATTGCTTTCTTCATGACTTATACATATTCCTTTGACTATGAGATTATGCAACTCCCGGATACAAGAGGAATACCTTGCGTGCTATCAAACGTCACAACGTAACTGGGTGGTTATAAAGATGCTCTATAGGTATCTCCGAAGGTATTTGTTGGGTTGGCATAGATCAAGATTAGGATTTGTCACTCCGAGTATCGGAGAGGTATCTCTGGGCCCTCTCGGTAATGCACATCACGATAAGCCTTGCAAGCAATGTGACTAATGAGTTACTTGCGGGATGATGCATTACGGAACGAGTATACAGACTTGCCGGTAATGAGATACAACTAGGTATGAGGATACCGATGATCGAATCTCGGGCAAGTAACATACCGATGCCAAAGGGAATAACGTATGTTGTCATTGCGGTTTGACCGATAAAGATCTTCGTACAATATGTAGGAACCAATATGAGCATCCAGGTTCCGCTATTGGTTATTGATCGGAGATATGTCTCGGTCATGTCTACATAGTTCTCGAACCCGTAGGGTCCGCACGCTTAACGTTCGATGACGATTTGTATTATGAGTTATGTGTTTTGGTGACCGAAGATTGTTCGGAGTCCCGGATGAGATCACGGACATGACGAGGAGTCTCGAAATGATCGAGAAGTAAAGATCGATATATTGGATGATGATATGCGGACACCGGAATGGTTCCGGATTGTTTCGGGTATTTTTCGAAGTACCGAGGGGTTACCATAACCCCCCGGGGAAGTATTGGGCCTACATGGGCCATAGGGGAGAGAGGGGGGAGCCCGCAAGGGTTGGCGCGCGCCCCCCTCCAAGGGATTCCGAATTGGACAAGGAGGAGGGGTCGCGGCCCCCTTTCCCTCTCCCTCTCCTTCTCCTTCCTCTTTCCCCCTCCGAAACAAAGGAAAGGGGGGGCCGACTAGGATTGGGACTCCTAGTCGGTTTCCCCCCTATGGCGCGCCCCTTGTGGCCGGCCTCCTCCCCTCCTCCCTTATATACGGGGGCAGGGGGCACCCCATAGCACATAAATTGTTCTCTTAGCCGTGTGCGGTGCCCCCCTCTATAGTTTACTTCTCCGGTCATAGCGTCGTAGTGCTTAGGCGCAGCCCTGCGCGGATCACATCACCACGCCGTCGTGCCGACGAAACTCTCCCCCGACCCTTTGCTGGATCAAGAGTTCGAGGGACGTCATGGAGCTGAACGTGTGCTGAACTCGGAGGTGCCGTACGTTCGGTACTTGATTGGTTGGATCGCGAAGACGTTCGACTATATCAACCGTGTTAAACTAACACTTCTGCTTTCGGTCTACCAGGGTACGTGGACACACTCTCCCCCTCTCATTTCTATGCATCTCCTAGATAGATCTTGCATGATCGTAGGAATTTTTTTGAAATTGCATGCTACGTTCCCCAACAGGGGCATCCGAGCCAGGTCTATGCGTAGATGATATGCATGAGTAGAACACAAAGAGTTGTGGGTGATAATAGTCATACTGCTTACCAGCAACGTCTTATTTTGATTCGGCGGTATTGTTGGATGAAGTGGACCGGACCAACCTTACGTGACCACGTTCATGAAACCAGTTCCACCAACAGACATGCAACTTGTTTTGCATAAAGGTGGCTGGCGGGTGTCTGTTTCTCCAACTTTAGTTGAATCGTATTTGAGTACGGCCGGTCCTTGTTGAAGGTTAAAACAACAAACTTGACGAAACATCATTGTGGTTTTGATGCGTAGGTAAGAACGGTTCTTACTAGAAGCTCGTAGCAGCCACGTAAAACTTGCAACAACAAAGTAGAGGACGTCTAACTTGTTTTTGCAGGGCATGTTGTGATGTGATATGGTCAAGACATGATGTGATATACGTTATTGTATGAGATGATCATGTTTCGTAAAAGTTATCGGCAACTGGCAGGAGCCTTATGGTTGTCGCTTTATTGTATGAAATGCAATCGCCATGTAATTACTTTACTTTATCACTATGCGTTAGCGATAGTTGTAGAAGCAATAGTTGGCGAGACGACAACGATGCTAAGATGGAGATCAAGGTGTCAAGACGGTGACGATGGAGATCATGATGGTGCTTTGGAGATGGAGATCAAAGGCACAAGATGATGATGGCCATATCATGTCACATATTTTGATTGCATGTGATGTTTATCTTTTATGAATCTTATTTTGCTTAGTACGGTGGTAGCATTATAAGAGGATCCCTCACTAAATTTAAAGGTATAAGTGTTCTCCCTGAGTATGCACCATTGCGACAGTTCGTCGTGCCGAGACACCACATGATGATCGGGTGTAATAAGCTCTACGTTCACATACAACGGGTGCAAGACAGTTTTGCATGTGCGGAATACTCGGGTTAAACTTGACGAGCCTAGCATGTACAGACATGGCCTCGGAACACTGAGACCGAAAGGTCGAACATGAATCATATAGTAGATATGATTATTATAGATATGTTCACCATTGAAAACTACTCCATCTCACGTGATGATCAGACATGGTTTAGTTGATATGGATCACATGATCATTTAGATGACTCGAGGGATGTGTATCTAAGTGGGAGTTCTTAAGTAATATGATTAATTGAACTTAAATTTATCATGAACTTAGCCCTGATAGTTTTTGCATATCTATGTTGTAGATCAATAGCTCGCGTATAGCTCCCCTGTTTTATTTTTCATATGTTCCTAGAGAAAATTAAGTTGGAGTATGATAGTAGCGATGATGCGGACTAGGTCCGTGATCTGAGGATTATCCTCATTGCTGCACAGAAGAAATATGTCCTTGATGCACCACTAGGTGACAAACCTGTTGCAAGAGCAGATGCAGACGTTATGAAGGTTTTACAAGCTCGGTATGATGACTACTTGATAGTTTAGTGCACCATGCTTTACGGCTTAGAACCGGGACTTAAAAAATGTTTTGAACGCCATGGAGCATATGAGATGTTCCAAGAAGATGAAAATGATATTTCAGACGCATGCTCATGTTAAGAGGTATGAGACCTCTGACAAGCACTTTGCCTACAAGATGGAGGAGAATAGCTCAGCTAGTGAGCGTGTGCTCGGAATGTGTGGGTACTACAATCGCTTGAATCAAGTGGGAGTTAATCTTCCAGATAAGATAGTGATTGATAGAGTTCTCTAGTCACTCTCACCTAGTTGCTAGAACTTCGTGATGAACTATAATATGCAAGGGTTGACGAAAACGATTCCCGAGCTCTTCGCGATGCTGAAATCAGCGAAGGTAGAAATCAAGAAATAGCATCAAGTGTTGATGGTTAACAAGACCACTAGTTTCAAGAAAGAAGGGAAAGGGAAAGAAAAGGAAACTTCAAAAAGAGTGGCAAGAAAGTTGCCACTCCCATGAAGAAGCCCAAAGCTAGACCCAAGCCTGAAACTGAGTGCTTCTACTGCAAAGGAAATGGTCACTGGAAGTGGAACTGCCCTAGATACTTGGCGGATAAGAAGGATGGCAAAGTGAATAAAGGTATATTTGATATTCATGTTATTGATGTGTACTTTACTTGATACTAGTTCAGTTGCTAAGAGTAGTAACTCGAAACATGAGTTGCAAAATAAAGAAAGACTAGTTAAGGACGAGGTGACGATGTGTGTTGGAAGTAATTCCAAGGTTGATATGATCACCATCGCACACTCCCTCTACCTTCGGGATTAGAATTGAACCTAAATAAATGTTATTTGATGTTTCCGTTGAGCATTAATATGATTAGATCATGTTTATTGCAATACAGTTATTCATTTAAGTCAAAGAATAATTGTTGTTCTATTTATATGAATAAAACCTTCTATGGTCATACTCCCAATGTGAATGGTTTGTTGAATCTCCATCGTGGTGATACACATATTCATAATATTGATGCCAAAAGATGCAAAGTTCATAATGATAGTGCAACATATTTGTGGCACTGCCGTTTAGGTCATATTGGTGTAAAGCGCATGAACAAACTCCATGCGGATGGGCTTTTGGAATCACTTGATTATGAATCATTTGATGCTTGTGAACCATGCCTCATGGGCAAGATGACTGAAACTCCGTTCTGTGGAACAATGGAGCGAGCCACTGACTTATTGGAAATAATACATACCGATGTATGCAGTACGATGAGTGTTGAGGTTCGCGGCGGGTATCGTTATTTTCTGACCTTCACAGATGATTTGAGCAGATATGGGTATATCTACTTAATGAAACACAAGTCTGAAACATTTGAAAAGTTCAAAGAATTTCAGAGTGAAGTGGAAAATCATCGTAACAAGAAAATAAAGTTTCTACGACCTGATCGCGGAGGCGAATATTTGAGTTACGAGTTTGGTCTTCACTTAAAACAATGTGGAATAGTTTTGCAACTCACGCCAACTGGAACACCACAGCGTAACGGTGTGTCCGAACATCGTAACCGTACTTTATTAGATATGGTGCGATCTAGGATGTCTCTTACCGATTTACCACTATCGTCTTGGTGTTATGCATTAGAGACCGTTGCATTCACGTTAAATAGGGAACCATCTAAATCCGTTGAGACGACACTGTATGAACTATGGTTTGGCAAGAAACCTAAGCTGTCGTTTCTTAAAGTTTGGTGTTGCGATGCTTTTGTGTAAAAAAAGCTTCAGCCTGATAAGCTCGCACCCAAATCGGAGAAGTGCATCTTCATAGGATACCCAAAAGAAACTGTTGGGTACACCTTCTATCACACATCCGAAGGCAAGATCTTTGTTGCTAAGAATGTATTCTTTCTAGAGAAGGAGTTTCTCTCGAAAGAAGTGAGTGGGAGGAAAGTACAACTTGATGAGGTAATTGTACCTTCTCCCGAATTGGAAGGTAGCTCATCACAGAAAACCGTTCCCGTGATGCCTACACGAACTAGAGAGGAAGCTAATGATAATGATCATGAAACTTCAGATCAAGTTACTACCAAACCTTGTAGGTCAACCAGAGCACGTTCCGCACCAGAGTGGTACGATAATCCTGTCCTGGAAGTCATGTTACTAGACCATGATGAACCTACGAACTATGAGGAAGCGATGATGAGCCCAGATTCCGATAAATGGCTTGAGGCCATGAAATCTGAGATAGGATCCATATATAAGAACAAAGTGTGGACTTTGATGGACTTGCCCGATGATCGGCAAGCCATTGAGAATGAATGGATCTTCAAGAGGAAGACGAAAGCTGATGGTAGTGTTACTATCTACAAAGCTCGAATTGCCGCAAAAAGTTTTTCGACAAGTTCAAGGTGTTGACTACGATGATTTTTTCTCACTCGTAACGATGCTTAAGTCTTTCTGAATCATGTTAGCAATTGCCACATTTTATGAAATCTGGCAAATGGATATCAAAACTACATTCCTTAATGGATTTATTAAAGAAAATTTGTATATGATGCAACCAGAAGGTTTTGTTAATCCTAAAGGTGCTAAAAATGTGCAAGCTCCAGTGATCCATCTATGGACTGGTGCAAGCATCTCGGAGTTGGAATATACGCTTTGAAAAGGTGATCAAAGCATATGGTTTTATACAGACTTGTGGTGAAGCCTGTATTTACAAGAAAGTGAGTGGGAGCACTACAACCTTTCTCATAAGTATATGTGAATGACATATTGTTGATCGAAAATGATGTAGAATTTTCTGGAAAGCATAAAGGAGTGTTTGAAAGGAGTTTTTCAAAGAAAAACCTCGGTGAAGTTGCTTACATATTGGGCATCAAGATCTATAGAGATAGATCAAGACGCTTGATAAGACTTTCGATGAGTACATACCTTGATAAGATTTTTGAAGGAGTTCAAAATTTATCAGTCAAAGAAGGAGTTCTTGCCTGATTTGTAAGGTATGAAGTTGAGTAAGACTCAAAACCCGACCACGGCAGAAGATAGAGAGAGAATGAAAGTCATTCCCGCCTCAACCATAGGTTCTATAAAGTATGCCACACTGTATACCAAACCTATTGTGTACCTTGCCATAAGTTTAGCAGGGAGGTACCAAAGTAATCCAGGAGTGGATCACTGGACCGTGGTCAAGAACATCCCGAAATACCTGAAAAGGACTAAGGATATGTTTCTCGTTTATGGAGGTGACAAAGAGCTCGTCGTAAATGGTTACGTCGATGCTATTTTTCACACCGATCTGGATGACTCTGAGTCTCAATCTGGATACATATTGAAAGTGGGAGCAATTAGCTAGAGTAGATCCATGGAGAGCATTGTAGACATAGAAATTTGCAAAATACATACAGATCTGAATGTGGCAGACCCATTGACTAAACTTCTCTAACAAGCAAAACAAATCACACCTTAGTACTCTTATGGTGTTAATCACATGGCGATGTGATACGTCTGCAACATATCTATACTTTTTTATTGTTCCATGCTATTATATTATCTGTTTTGCATGTTTAATGGGCTTTAATATGCTCTTTTATATTATTTTTGGGACTAACCTATTAACCGAAGGCCCAGTGCAAATTGCTGTTTTTTGCCTATTTGAGTGTTTCACAGAAAAGGAATATCAAACGGAATCCAAACGGAATGAAACCTTCACGAGGATCTTTCTTGGAACAAACGCAATCCAGGAGATTTGGAGTGGAAGTCAGAGACGCAACAAGGCGGCCATGAGGCAGGAGGGCGCGCCCAAGGGGGTAGGCACGCCCCCCACCCTCGTGGGCCCCTCGTAGCTCCACCGACCTACTTATTTCGCCTATATATACTCTTATACCCTGAAAACATTTAGGGGAGCCACAAAACCACTTTTCCACAGCCGCAATCCTCTGTACTTGTTAGATCCCATCTTGGGTCCTTTTCCGGCGATCTGCCGGAGGGGGATTCGATCACGGAGGGCTTCTACATCAACACCATAGCCTCTCCGATGATGTGTGAGTAGTTTACCACAGACCTTCGGGTCCAAAGTTATCAGCTAGATGGGTTCTTCTCTCTCTTTGGTTCTCAATACAAAGTTCTCCTCGGTGTTCTTGGAGATTTATTCGATGTAATACTCTTTTGCGGTGTGTTTTCCGAGATCCGATGAATTGTGGGTTTATGAACTTGATTATCTATGAATATTATTTGGTTCTTCTCTAAGTTCTTATATGCATGATTTGATATCTCTGCAAGTCTCTTCGAATTATCGGTTTAGTTTGGCCTACTAGATTGATCTTTCTTGCAATGGGAGAAGTGCTTAGCTTTGGGTTCAATCTTGCGGTGCTCGATCCCAGTGACAGAAAGGGAACCGACACATATTGTATTGTTGCCATCGAGGATAAAAAGATGGGGTTTATATCATATTGCTTGAGTTTATCCCTCGACATCATGTCATCTTGCCTAATGCGTTACTCCGTTCTTATGAACTTAATACTCTAGATGCATGCTGGATAGCGGTCGATGTGTGGAGTAATAGTAGTAGATGCAGAATCGTTTTGGTCTACTCCACACGGACGTGATGCCTATATTCATGATCATTGCCTTAGATATCATCATAACTATGCGCTTTTCTATCAATTACTCGGCAGTAATTTGTTCACCCACCGTAATATATGCTATCATGAGAGAAGCCACTAGTGAAACCTATGGCCCCCGGGTCTACTTTACATCATATAAGTTTCCGATCTATAATTCTAGTTTACTATTTATTTTCCAATCTATACAACAAAAATATAAAAAATATTTATCTTATTACCTTTATCAGATCTCACTTTTGCAAGTGGCCGTGAAGGGATTGACAACCCCTTTATCGTATTGGTTGCAAGGTTCTTGATTGTTTGTGCAGGTACTAGGCAACTTGCGTTTAGTCTCCTACTGGATTGATACCTTGGTTCTCGAAAACTGAGGGAAATACTTACGCTACTTTGCTGCATCACCCTTTCCTCTTCAAGGGAAAACCAACGCATGCTCAAGAGGTAGCAAGAAGGATTTATGGCGTCGTTGCCGGGGAGATCTACGCTCAAGTCAAGACATACCAAGTACCCATCACAAACTCTTCTCCCTCGCATGACATTATTTGCCATTTGCCTCTCGTTTTCCTCTCCCCCACTTCACCTTTGCCGTTTTATTCACACTCTTCGTTCGCCTCTTTTCACTTGCTTCTTGTTTGCTTGTGTGTTGGATTGATTGTTTGTCACAATGGCTCATGACAATACTAAATTGTGGGACTTTTCCAATACCAGCAATAATGATTTTATTAGCACTCCGATTGCTCCTACTACCGATGCTGAATCTTGTGAAATCAATACCGCTTTGTTGAATCTTGTTATGAAATATCAGTTTTCTGGCCTTCCCAGTGAAGATGCCGCTACCTATCTAAACAACTTCGTTGATTTGTGTGATATGCAAAAGAAGAAAGATGTGGATAATGATATTGTTAAATTGAAGCTATTTCCGTTTTCGCTTAGAGATCGTGCTAAAACTTGGTTCTCTTCTTTGTCTAAAAATAGTATTGATTCATGGAATAAGTGCAAAGATGCTTTTATCTCTAAGTATTTTCCTCCCGCTAAGATCATCTCTCTTAGAAACGATATTATGAATTTTAAGCAACTTGATAATGAGCATGTTGCACAAGCTTGGGAGAGGATGAAATTAATGATACGTAATTGCCCTACACATGGTTTGAATTTATGGATGATTATACAATTTTTTTTATGATGGATTGAATTTTTCTTCTAGATATCTGTTAGATTCGGCCATGGGAGGCACTTTTATGGAAATCACTTTAGGAGAAGCTACTAAACTCCTAGATAATATTATGGTTAATTATTCTCAAAGGCACACCGAAAGATCCACTAGTAAAATAGTTCATGCTATTGAAGAGATTAATGTTTTGAGTGGAAAGATGGATGAACTTATGAAATTGTTTGCTAATAAGAGTGTTTCTTCTGATCCTAATTATATGCCTTTTTCCACTTTGATTGAGAATAATAATGAATCTATGGATGTGAATTTTGTTGGTAGGAACAGTTTTGGTAACAACGCATATAGAGGAAATTTTAATTCTAGGTCGTTTCCTAGTAATTCCTCTAATAATTATGGTAATTCCTACAACAACTCTTAAG
This sequence comes from Aegilops tauschii subsp. strangulata, assembly GCF_002575655.3. Taxonomy (NCBI): domain Eukaryota; kingdom Viridiplantae; phylum Streptophyta; class Magnoliopsida; order Poales; family Poaceae; genus Aegilops; species Aegilops tauschii. The sequence continues at coordinate 546,980,256 of NC_053037.3, forward strand.
GAAATTTTAATAAGATTCCCTCTTATTTTGAGACTAGTGTTAAAGAATCTATGATTCCGCAAAAGAATTTCAATGCTTTGCTTGAAGAAAAATTCCCTAAGATTGATGAGTTGGCTAGGAACGTCGATAGAATTTCTCTTGATGTTGATTCGTTGAAACTTAGATCTATTCCACCTAAGCATGATATCAATGAGTCTCTCAAAGCCATGAGAATTTCCATTGATGAGTGCAAAGAAAGAACCGCTAGGATGCGTGCTAAAAAATATTGCTTTGTGAAAGCATGTTCTTCTAGTTTTCATGATAATAATGATGAAGATCTAAAAGTGATTGATGTGTCTCCTATTAAATCTTTGTTTTCCAATATGAATCTTGATAAAAAAGTGACTGGAGATGAGTCAACTTTGGTTAAAAGGCGTCCAAATGATTCAGAGTTTTTAGATCTTGATGCAAAAATTGGTAAAAGTGGGATTGAAGAGGTCAAAACTTTACATAGCAATGAACCCACTATTTTGTATTTCAATGAATTTAATTATGATATTTTTTTTGCTAGATTATATTTCCTTGTTGCAATCCGTGTTAAATTCTCCTCATGCTTATGATCAAAATAAAGCTTTTACCAAACACATCGTTGATGCTTTAATGCAATCATATGAAGAAAATCTTGAATTAGAAGTTTCTATCCCTAGAAAACTTTATGATGAGTGGGAAGCTACTATTAAAATTAAAATTAAAATTAAAGATCATGAATGCTATGCTTTATGTGATTTGGGTGCTAGTGTTTCCACAATTCCAAAAACTTTGTGTGATGTGTTAGGTTTCCGTGAATTTGATGATTGTTCTTTGAATTTGCACCTTGCGGATTCCACCATTAAGAAACCTATGGGAAGGATTAATAATGTTCTTATTGTTGCAAATATGAATTATGTTCCCGCAGATTTCATTGTTCTTGATATAGATTGCAATCCTACATGTCCTATTATTTTTGGTAGACCTTTCCTTAGAACGATTGGTGCAATTATTGATATGAAAGAAGGAAATATTAGATTCCAATTTCCATTAAGGAAAGGCATGGAACACTTTCCTGAGCCACTTATGGATTGCATACCAAAGATGACAATACCTAGATCTATTCTTGTTTTTATGCCTAGCTAGGGGCGTTAAACGATAGCGCTTGTTGGGAGGCAACCCAGTTTTATGTTGTTCCTTACTTTTTGTTCTTTTTTAGTAATAAATAATTCATATAGCTTCTGTTTAGATGTGGTTTTATGTTTTAATTAGTGTGTGTGCAAAGTAGAACCTTTGGGAAGACTTGGGTGAAGTCTTTGCGATCTTGCTGTAAAAAACAGAAACTTTAGCGCTCACGAGATTAGCTGCCATTTTTTACTGGAGAGCGCTTTTAGGTTGATTCTTTTTGCAGACGATTAATAGACAAATTACTCACTTCCACCATTTTATTTCTGAATTTTTGGAGTTACAGAACTATACGTTTGATACAGATTGCTACAGACTGTTCTGTTTTTGACAGATTCTGTTTTTCGTGTGTTGTTTGCTCATTTTGATGAATCTATGGCTGGTATCGGGGGGTATGAACTACAGAGAAGTTGGAATAAAGTAGGTTTAACACCAATATAAATAAAGAATGAGTTCATTACAGTACCTAAAAGTGGTGATTTGTTTTCTTATACTAACGGAGCTCATGAGATTTTCTGTTTAAGTCTTGTGTTGTGAAGTTTTCAAGTTTTTGGGTAAAGATTTGATGGATTTTGGAATAAGGAGTGGCAAGAGCCTAAGCTCGGGGATTCCCAAGGCACCCCAATGTAAAATGCAAGGACAACAAAATTCCTAAGCTTGGGGATGCCCCGGAAGGCATCCCCTCTTTCGTCTTCGTCTATCGGTAACTTTACTTGAGGCTATATTTTTATTCATCACATGATATGTGTTTTGCTTGGAGCGTCTTGTATGATTTGAGTCTTTGCTTTTTAGTTAACCACAATCATCCTTGCAGTACACACCTTTTGGGAGAGACACACATGAATCGGAATTTATTAGAATACTCTATGTGCTTCACTTATATCTTTTGAGCTAGATAATTTTGCTCTAGTGCTTCACTTATATCTTTTAGAGCACGGTGGTAGTTTTATTTTATAGAAATTATTGATCTCTCATGCTTCACTTATATTATTTTGAGAGTCTTTTAGAACAGCTTGGTAATTTGCTTTGGCTATAAAATTAGTCCTAATATGATAGACATCCAAGATGGCTATAATAAAAACTTTCATATAGAGTGCATTAAATACTATGAGAAGTTTGATACTTGATAATTGTTTTGAGATATAAAGATGGTAATATTAGAGTCGTGCTAGTTGAGTAATTGTGGAATTGAGAAATACTTGTGTTGAGGTTTTCAAGTCCCGTAGCATGCATGTATGGTAACCGTTGTGTGACAAATTTGAAGCATGAGGTGTTCTTTGATTGCCTTCCTTATGAGTGGCGGTCGGGGACGAGTGATGGTCTTTTCCTACCAATCTATCCCCCTACAAGCATGTGCGTAGTGCTTGGTTTTGATGACTTGCAGATTTTTGCAATAAGTATGTGAGTTCTTTATGACTAATGTTGAGTCCATGGATTATACGCACTCTCACCCTTCCATCATTGCTAGCCTCTTCGGTACCGTGCATTGCCCTTTCTCACCTCGAGAGTTGGTGCAAACTTTGCCGGTGCATCCAAACCCCGTGATATGATACGCTCTATCACACATAAGCCTCCTTATATCTTCCTCAAAACAGCCACCATACCTACCTATTATGGCATTTCCATAGCCATTCCGAGATATATTTCCATGCAACTTTCCACCGTTCCATTTATTACGACACGCTTCATCATTATCATATTGCTTTGCATGGTCATGTAGTTGACATCATATTTGTAGCAAGGCCGCCCTTCATAATTCTTTCATACATGTCACTCTTGATTCATTGAACATCCAGGTACACCGCCGGAGGCATTCACATAGTCATATTTTGTTCTAAGTATCGAGTTGTAATTCTTAAGTTGTAAGTAAATAAAAGTGTGATGATCTTCATTATTAGAGCATTGTCCCATGTGAGGAAAGGATGATGGAGACTATGATTCCCCCACAAGTCGGGATGAGACTCCGGACGAAAAATAAAAATAAAAATAAATAAAAAGAGGCCAAAGAAGCCCAAACAAATAAAAAAAGAGGCCATAAAAAAGGGAAGGCCCAAACAAAAAAAGAGAGAAAAAGAGAGAATGGGCAATGTTACTATCCTTTTGCACACTAGTGCTTCAAAGTACCACCATGATCTTCATGATAGAGAGTCTCTTATTTTGACACTTTCATATGCTAGTGGTAATTTTTCATTATAGAACTTGGCTTGTATATTCCAATGATGGGCTTCCTCAAAATGCCCTAGGTCTTCGTGAGCAAGCAAGGATGATTGTAGCGACCCGACCTCAGACGGTCAAGTCTCTGTGCATATGTGTCATCCCTGGATCGGTAATGCTGACACACATAGTACTCGAAGGATTTATAACAGAGTAGCAATCACACACTTATTACATCGAATGTCTCAAAAGAGAACTTATTACAATAAATATGGCTTAAGGCCATCTAAATAAATAACAGCGGAAGGCTTGGAAGATAAAGTGAGTCCATCAACTCCAACGGCATAGCTGAGTGCACGACAACGACCTAGCGCACCTTACTCTTCGTCTGAAAAGTCTGCAACATGATACGTTGCAGCCCGAAAACGGGTCAGCACATGGAATATGCTGGCATAGTAACACAGTAGAGCAATGAATAGAATAAATGCTATCACTACATGCATATATGGCTGGTGGAGGCTCTACGGTTAATATGTTTTTGCGAAAAGCCAATTTTTCCTACATCAAAGGAATATATTTTATTTAACTATCATGGTAGTGGAACAATATTGAGAAGGTTCCTCCAACTCAATCCCAATTAGAAAATAATTATCAACCCCACAAATTAAATTAGAGTGATGAGATCCATATGATAATCCAAGAACCAGATACTCAAGATGTCCATAACCGGGGACACGGCTAACCATGATTAGTTTGTACACTCTGCAGAGGTGTGTGCACTTTTCCCCACAAGACTCGATCTCCTCCGCTGGATTTCTCGCACTATAGGGTGTTTGAGAAACGGATGACCGAGACACAGTCTTTCAGAAGCATTAACTCTAACCCTGGGTAGACAGTACCAACCTACATCCCCTACATCTGCTAGCCTACCACTGGAAGTGGTCATGCAACATACTCAACTATGCTAGAGCCCATAATAGCTTGTGGCTGCACACGGAAGTTTCTAGCATGAATAATCTTATGATCCCTTTGAGCCTGGGTGGCGGACCATAGGATGATCACACGGGTACTCTGGGATATCCTAGGACTGCACTGGATTCTCCAGGTGCCCAAAACCAACAATCCACCCAGATGTCTATTAAAGTAGCCACCTTAAGTTAACCATTAATTAACAATCTCACATCTATCATGGATTCACTCACCCAAACCACGTCTACGAGCATAGCATAGCAATATAAGCATAACGTAGAAGTAACACCCAAGGGTTTTGATAATAAAAAGGGCAATAGGTACTACCTCATCAACTACTTCCCAATACCCACATGTTAATCACATCCTAATCATGCAGTGTTTGAGGTTTGAAACTAATGCATAAAAACTGGGTATGAAAAGAGTATGATCAAAGTGTTACTTGCCTTGCTGACGATCCGCAAAACCTAGTGACTCGTAGTAGCACGCTTCGCACTCCGAGAATTCTATCGCAAACAAACAATAGCATACATAAGCACTCAAGCATAGATGCAAGGGAAAACTCAAATAAGAAGATCAAATCTGAAAGCTCAACTGAAGGGATTTAATCTGCAAAAAGAATCAATCAAATCGGAGCTACAGAACTGAAAGTACGGTCAAAAGAACTTCGAAATCAAATCTGCTTGAAACCAAATTTTAAATTGTCAAAAACCATGTTCAAGTTTATTAAACAGAAAGACGGTTTCGAGACAAAGATTTTGGCGTTGGTTTCACTGGATTTGGACAAACGGTTCAGAAACGGAGGGCGTTTGAAGATCAGGGGCTAATCTGCGATATAAGTAATCGCGGATAGGTCCCTGGGCGAAAATAAAATAAAAAGAAAGGACTAACGAACGAACGTTCACTGTCAGAACCTAAAAGCCGAAAAGCATTCGTTAAAACAAACGAACTGGCGAACGTCCGTTAAATAACTAAACCGAGAAAACCGAACCGATAAAATAAAAAACGCATCTAGGGTTTCTAAAAAAACCGATCGGTTTTTATTACCTAAACTGAAAAAAAGGTGGCTCGGATCCGGCGAGCGGCGGCGGCTCCGGCGTGCGGCGGGCGGCGACTTGCGGCGTGGGAGGCGGAGCTCGGCGGTGGAGCGGGACGAGGTGAGGAGGGGCGGCGGCAGCGGGGTTAAATCGGAGGGGGGGTTCGGCGGCTTGGGAAGGGGTCGAGGAGGAGGAGTCCTCCTCGGACTCGCGGCGGCGGCGACGACGACATGCGCCGGCGGGACTCGGTCGGGGTGAGGCGGTGCGGCGGCTGGGCCGTGGCCTCGCGCTAGCTGGGCCAGCCCAGTTCGGCCGCGAACTTAAAAAAAACAGATTTCGCGAGAAAAATCCTAACAAATAAAATAAAAATCTAAAAATGCCAATTTTTTAAAAATAAATTTAGAACATGATGAACATTTTCTTGGCCTAAAATGTGATTTTAGAAATATGCATATTTTTCTAATTCAAATAAAATTTCAATAAAACCCAAATAAAATTATTTATTTGATTTTAATATTTTTCCTCTAATATTTCATTTATTTTGGAGAAGTCATATTATCTCCTCTCATATATTTTAATATGAAAAAAATTTCAAAGTGAAAAATAATTAAAACCAAAATGATCCCTGTTTCGATATTTGAGAAAAATTCAAATATGAAAACGATGAAATCCCCAACTTTCTCCCTTTTTGTCTTCTCCACACAACCTCCATCATCATATTCTATTCCACCCATAGTGCTATCTCCATGGCTCGTGCTCATATATTGTGTGAAAATTGAAAAAGTTTGAAAATGCTAAGTATGAAACAATTGCTTGGCATGTCATCGGGGTTGTGCATGATGGGAGCATTTTGTGTGACGAAAATGAAGCATGGCCAACCTATATGATTTTGTAGGGATGAGCTTTCTTTGGCTATGTTATTTTGATAAGACATAATTGCTTGGTTAGCATGTTTGGAGTATTATTATTATTATGTCAATATTAAACTTTTGTCTTCAATCTTTTGGATCTAAACATTCATGCCAGAATAAAGAGAATTACATTGAAAATTATGTTAGGTAGCATTCCACATCAAAAATTCTGTTTTTATCATTTACCTACTCGAGGACGAGCAGGAATTAAGCTTGGGGATCCTTGATACATCTCCAACGTATCTATAATTTCTGATTGTTCCATGCTATTATATTATCTGTTTTGAATGTTTAATGGGCTTTAATATGCTCTTTTATATTATTTGTGGGACTAACCTATTAACCGAAGGCCCAGTGCAAATTGTTGTTTTTTTGCCTATTTCGGTGTTTCACAGAAAAGGAATATCAAACGGAACGAAACCTTCGCGAGGATCTTTCTTGGAACAAACGCAATCCAGGAGACTTGGAGTGGAAGTCAGAGATGCAACGAGGCGGCCATGAGGCAGGAGGGCGTGCCCAGGGGGTTAGGTGCGCCCCCACCCTCGTGGGCCCCTCGTAGCTCCATCGACCTACTTCTTTTGCCTATATGTACTCTTATACCCTGAAAACATTTAGGGGAGCCACAAAACCACTTTTCCACCGCCGCAACCCTCTGTACCCGTGAGATCCCATCTTGGGGCCTTTTCTGGTGATCTGCCGGAGGGGGATTCGATCACGGACGGCTTCTACATCAACACCATAGCCTCTCCGATGATGTGTGAGTAGTTTACCACAGACCTTCGGGTCCATAGTTATTAGCTAGATGGCTTCTTCTCTCTCTTTGATTCTCAATACAAAGTTCTCCTCGATGTTCTTGGAGATCTATTCGATGTAATACTCTTTTGTGGTGTGTATGCCGAGATCCTATGAATTGTGGGTTTGAACTTGATTATCTATGAATATTATTTGGTTCTTCTCTGAATTCTTATATGCATGATTTGATATCTTTGCAAGTCTCTTCGAATTATCGGTTTAGTTTGGCCTACTAGATTGATCTTTCTTGCAATGGGAGAAGTGCTTAGCTTTGGGTTCAATCTTGCGGTGCTTGATCCCAGTGACAGAAAGGGAACCGACACATATTGTATTGTTGCCATCGAGGATAAAAAGATGGGGTTTATATCATATTGCTTGAGTTTATCCCTCTACATCATGTCATCTTGCCTAATGCGTTACTCCATTCTTATGAACTTAATACTCTACATGCATGCTGGATAGCGGTCGATGTGTGGAGTAATAGTGGTAGATGCAGAATCGTTTCGGTCTACTTGGCACGGACGTGATGCCTATATTCATGATCATTGCCTTATATATCATCATAACTATGCGCTTTTCTATCAATTGCTCGGCAGTAATTTGTTCACCCACCGTAATATATGCTATCGAGAGAAGCCACTAGTGAAACCTATGGCCCCCGGGTCTACTTTACATCATATAAGTTTCTGATCTATAATTCTAGTTTACTATTTATTTTGCAATCTTTATTTTCCAATCTATACAACAAAAATACAAAAAATATTTATCTTATTACCTTTATTAGATCTCACTTTTGCAAGTGGCCGTGAAGGGATTGACAACCCCTTTATCGTGTTGGTTGCAAGTTTCTTGATTGTTTGTGCAGGTACTAGGCGACTTGTGTGTAGTCTCCTATTGGATTGATACCTTGGTTCTCAAAAACTGAGGGAAATACTTATGCTACTTTGCTGCATCACCCTTTCCTCTTCAAAGGAAAACCAACGCATGCTCAAGAGGTAGCACGATGTGAACTAGATTATTGGCTCTAGTAAACCCTTTGGGTGTTGGTCACATGGCGATGTGAACTATGGGTGTTAATCACATGGTGATGTGAACTATTGGTGTTAAATCACATGGCGATGCGAACTAGATTATTGACTCTAGTGCAAGTGGGAGACTGAAGGAAATATGCCCTGAAAGCAATAATAAAGTTGTTAGTTTATATTTACTTATATCATGATAAATGTTTATTATTCATGCTAGAATTGTATTAACCGAAAACTTGATACATGTGTGGATACATAGAAAAAATACCGTGTCCCTAGTAAGCCTCTACTAGACTAGCTCGTTAATCAAAGATGGTTAAGCTTCCTAACCATAGACATGTGTTGTCATTTGATGAACGGGATCACATCATTAGGAGAATGATGTGATGGACAAGATCCATCCGTTAGCTTAGCATAATGATCGTTAAAATTTATTGCTATTGCTTTCTTCATGACTTATACATATTCCTTTGACTATGAGATTATGCAACTACCGGATACCGGAGGAATACCTTGTGTGCTATCAAACGTCACAACGTAACTGGGTGGTTATAAAGATGCTCTACAGGTATCTCCGAAGGTATTTGTTGGGTTGGCATAGATCGAGATTAGGATTTGTCACTCCGAGTATCGGAGAGGTATCTCTGGGCCCTCTCGGTAATGCACATCACGATAAGCCTTGCAAGCAATGTGACTAATGAGTTAGTTGCAGGATGATGCATTACAGAACGAGTAAAGAGACTTGCCGGTAATGAGATTGAACTAGGTATGAGGATACCAACGATCGAATCTCGGGCAAGTAACATACCGATGAAAAAGGGAATAACGTATGTTGTCATTGCGGTTTGATCGATAATGATCTTCGTAGAATATGTAGGAACCAATATGAGCATCCAGGTTCTGTTGTTGGTTATTGATCGGAGATGTGTCTCGGTCATGTCTACATAGTTCTCGAACCCGTAGCTTCCGCACGCTTAACGTTCAATGATGATTTGTATTATGAGTTATGTGTTTTGGTGACCGAAATTTTTTCGGAGTCCCGGGTGAGATCACGGACATGGCGAGGAGTCTCGAAATGGTCCAGAGGTAAAGATTGATATATTAGACGATGATATTCGGACACCGGAATGGTTCCAGATCGTTTCTGGTATTTTTCAGAGTACCCAGGGGTTACCGGAACCCCCCGGGGAAGTATTGGGCCTACATGGGCCATAGAGAAGAGAGAGGGGAGCCCGCAAGAGGTGGCGCGCCCCCCCCTCCAAGGGAGTCCGAATTGGACAAGGAGGAGGGGGCGCGGCCCCCTTTCCCTCTCCCTCTCCCTCTCCTTCCCCTTTCCCCTCCGAAAGAAAGGAAAGGGGGGGGGGGGCGACTAGGATTGGGAGTCCTAGTCGGTTTCCCCCCTATGGCGCGCCCCTTGTGGCCGGCCTCCTCCCCTCCTCCTTTATATACGTGGGCAGGGGGCACGCCATAGCACATCAATTGTTCTCTTAGCTGTGTGCGGTGCCCCCCTCTACAGTTTACTCCTCCGGTCATAGCGTCGTAGTGCTTAGGCGAAACCCTGCGCGGATCACATCACCATCACCGTCCCCACGCCGTCGTGCTGACGAAACTCTCCCTCAACCCTCTGCTGGATCAAGAGTTCGAGGGACGACATCGAGCTGAACGTGTGCTGAACTCGGAGGTGCCGTACGTTCGGTACTTGATCGGTTGGATCGCGAAGACGTTCGACTACATCAACCGCGTTAAACTAACGCTTCCGCTTTCGGTCTACGAGGGTACGTGGACACACTCTCCCCCTCTCGTTGCTATGCATCTCCTAGATAGACCTTGCGTGATCGTAGGAATTTTTTTGAAATTGCATGCTACGTTCCCCAACACTAATGTATTGATGTATTGATCAATTATGAAATATTTTGGTTCAATTGCTAGTTCATTCTATAATATGTGTGTTATTTCTATTTTTGTGCTATATATTGATTCTTATAAAATAATGTTATCGCTATGTCAAAAAATATCATGTTGATCATGGTATATAGTTGGATAATTATTTAACTATGTTTTATTAGTGCTCTAAATTAGTATGTAATGTTGTAATTATTATCATTAAACACCATGCAACTAATCCTCAGCTCATAGGGGTATTTTCAGACATTTATCTCCACAGCCACAACTCATACAACTGGTTTGCCAAATGGCCTACAGCTTTGTGACATTCTTTTTTCACTACAGATTTTCCACAACTGCTTTTAGAAATCCATAGCCGAACCAAACACCACCTAATGGAGCAGTGGGGCAGTACATTTTACCAAGGAAGCCATTAAGAAACATAGCAAGCACAACCAAACCCTCGAATTTTACAAGGAGGGCCCCAAACTAAAAATGAAAACGTGATCGGGTCATTTTGCCGCTTCCCCTTGGATCCAATGTTGCTGCCGCCGGAGACGAACCACTTGGGGCGTTGAAGTCACCATGCTTGCATGACCTGCCCACCGTGGCTTCCGGGGGGAAGCTGAATGTGCCTCCCATTTGGCACGCGAGCTAGGAGAAAAAGGGTGACCGACCTTCGGCTAGCAGAGGTAAAGGGAAGAAGAGACTGGCAACGCAGGACCACTAGCACCGCTCTTCTTTCATTTTTCCTTGTGTATCCGGTCCATGTTGGAGGTGAGAGTGAGTGGCAATGACAATAAAGGAAGAACACTGCAAGGGTTTCAGTTTGAAGAGTTTACTTTAAGAAAAAAAGTGAGATGTAATGACCAAAACCATGACCAAGAAGACTGTTTTCTTTCTATCAAAACTTCTTTCGCCTTATTTCCGCGACCCTTAAAAGCCACATGCTATTGCAATGGGAAAGGCACAACGGGCAAGCAGTGACATGCGAAGTTGAAATTTTTATGAAGCGGCCACAACATTAGAGTACTATCTAATTAATTCCAGAAGTACTATCTAGGTTGTAAGATATCCATATCCTTTCTGATTGAGTAGACATCCGATCTGTATCCGTATTCGAGTAACTTATGTTCCACATTCATACTTGATGACTTCGTTATTTGCAGTTGCTTTTGAATTATGAAATGAAAGTGGAAAAGACACATATTCTAAAAAAAGTGGAAAAGATACATACTCTTAGGAAAAAAAGGTGGAAAAGACACTATCTAAACCAACAACATCGAGAACTGCATAGAATCACCAGTCCTTGTGTGGTTCAAGTTGAAGGTATGAGGGAGCAAGGGAGAGCGGAAGATAGGTTCATGGACACGAGAGTGGGATCTCCGTGTAATGAGCAAAAAGATGGCCGGGAAAACCACTCATTTCCCTTTTCTTTCTACGTAAACTTCTTTCGCCTTATCTCCACAACACCGAAAAGCCACAGCGCGACAGCAATACACATGCCAGGTAGCCGCCGTCGACCGGTCAGCAAGAGACATGGCCGCATCCACATCACACATCAAAGCAGGAGACGAGGCGACCATAATATCGGCGTTCGCCCCAAGTGGACAAGAGCAGGGATCCGCACGCAGCCATCATCCCCCGGCCCCCAAAGAATGCACACGATATTTCCGACGACAACCAGAGGAGCGACGAAGCCAGCGGTGCGCCACGAGAAGGAGAGGCCGCGGTGGGCGGACGTGGAGAAGCGGCGGTGACACGAGCCAGCGCCACCCATCCCCATCGTGTGGATAGCCGGATACGGGGCGCCGCTGGCCGAGGAGGAGTTCGATCGATCGGGCGAGCCGACGCAAGTGGGCGCGCGGGGACCGTGGGCTTCGGCCAACCCGTGCCCCGTCGCCGGATTGCGCGACGGGCAGAGGATAAGCCGAGCTGCGTCCGGCGCGCGCTACGTGCCACGGCGCCACCGCTCCGGCCAAAACCCAATCTAGCAATCGGCAGGGGAATCTGGAGGACCCGATCTGGACGGACGACGGGATCTATCTCATCTCCTAGCGAGCGCGTCCACGTCCACACGTACGTAGTCCGCCAACATCTGCTGCTGCTGGATCGATCTCGAGAGCGTGCGTGCGTGCGTGGGTCGGGATCAACCTCCACCCGTCGTCCCTCATCCCCCGGATCCGCCTCCAGCAGAATTGGCTGCCGGCCTGCTGCTGATCGAGATATCCTCGACTGGTAGTATGCGTACGTATCCTATCGTCGAGACCTACATGGTGCAGTACTCTACGACGTCCAGCGTGGTGCGCTTTTGCCCGGATATTTTGCCGTCCTAGCTGGCATGCATGCGTGGCCTTCTCCATCTCTTGCACCAATCAGCAGACACATGAACCTGCATGTGCAATGAGTTGGCGGCGAATTGAGCTGAGCAATGGGATGGGATGGTTCATGCGTTGCACTTGCACCGCACATCATCTACGTGCACACTGGCCGCCTCCTTTGCGTCCATAGCGTAGCTTGGTGTAGGTAGTGGAGCGTGTGTCACGCGTGTGTCGTCCACTGATCAAAGAGGTCTCTGCTGTAGTGCACGTAATCGACTGACCCAATAGCTACTGTGGTAGCCCTCCGGGGAGCCCCTTCTCCTTCCTCCCCTCCAGCCTTCCTCCGGCGAATTTCTTCGGGAATCTCAAAATCGACTGACCCAATAGCTAAAGTCAGTCGTTTGACGTTTAGCTAATGTGGCTTCTTTTCTTTCAAACTAGCATCAGGCCTGTTCCATTAGAACCAATAACGGAACACCAGATGAACTTTATTAGGATCGAGCCTCCATTATTAGGAACTGAGCTTAATTAAGACCATACCTATTTTTTTCTTTCCAAAATGGCTTAGGAGTACCTCACTCAAGTTTGGAACATGTAATTAACCTGAAAGCAACCTTTATTCCTCTAGAAAACCTGAAAGCACTATTTGGTGGCATGCACTGCCAGTATATATACCACCAAAAGGTAAAACTCACAGTACAGCTTCCCAAACTGTAGCACCATCAAATCTTTGCTGTTTCTAAGACAAAACACTATGCTTAATTATGTCGTGGAAAATTCCACAGCCACAAAATCTCCCAAATGTTATCAGCTTATCATGAAGTAAGAGTATTTGGCCCACATAATCCTCAGTGTTATCCAGTCTTCGGTTAAGCTACCTCCAACGTGTGGTGTTCAGAGCATCTCTAGCAGACCCCGCAAAATTCCGACCCGCATAAGGCTTGCAGTTCGCGGAATAGGGCATATGCGGGCCGGCGCGGGCGAGGTCAGACCCAGACCCCACAAAACGGACCCGTAAAAAAGGATTCGGTGAATATGCTCTTTTACGGGTCGGCTATGCGGGGTCTGCTCGGGCACCGCCGCGTCGACCCGCAAACCGAGGACGCCCAATTATCGAATTTGACATCGATTCCGACAAATGAGTTCAAATTCAAACAATAGAACACAGTTCACACGTAAATAAAAGCTTAGTTTTGTAGGAGAAACGCAAAAGAGGGTCCTGCAAAAGTGACAACCATGTCCGGCATCATCTTGGTCGATCTTCACTCTGCGCCATCGAGTCCATGGAGGTCATCGGAACCACCGAGTCCACCTCCGGCGCTTGTTCCAACTCCCGCACCGAAATCATCGGCTGGTGCACTGAACACATCGGCGACATTGGTTCCAAACCCCGTTGAGAAAACATCTCCGGCACTGTAACGCGCACTGGCCGACGCAACCATTCTCCTCTTCAAGATTTCTCTTCTTGCCATATCATGCCATTCTTTGGTGAGGCCGTCCATGTCATTGCGGTTCAATGTCATGATCTTGTTCTCTTCGGCAAGCAACTTGGAGATGGCATTGTTTTCAGTGGCACGTGCTCTTCTCTTCTCAATGGCCGCTTTGCGCCACCCCTCCTCCTTGAGCAATTGCCATTTTTCTTGCTTCTCCCGTGCCTTCTTCTCGGCCAACTCTTTCTTAATCTCCAACGTCTTCGCTAACATCAACTCATTTCGTTGCACCATGACATCAATCTTGTCCCGCAAGCTCGACGCTTCGTGCTCTTTCTTCATCTTCTCCTTAGTCTTCTTGTCGCCATCGGGCTTGTTCAAGTTTCTTGGGTCATCATCATCCTCATCTTCATCCATGTTTGTAAGTGAACCTCTCTTCGGTGGGGATTCTTTGTCAATCAACTTCCACTTCTCGAACTCTTTCAGCAAGTCCCAACAATGCTCTAGTTTGAAGAATTTCCCTTCCGAAGCTTACATGTCTTTGTATCTTTGTTGGGCAATTTTGTCCTACACAATTAAAACAATGTCAAATTATGCAATCACTTTAAATGCTACAAATGATTTGCATCACTTGGAACGTGAACTCACATAGTCGGATTCCACGGTTCCACGGGGGGGGGGGGGGGGGGGGGGCATTGCGAACTTGTTCCAAGCAAGCATCCCAATGGCTACAAATCGGCTTGATCACGTCCCAACGACCTTGGAGTGACCGAAAGGTGCGTGGAATCCTATTAGGATACTTTTCCATCATGTGGAAGTATTGATCTTCGATCCTTTTCGAATACCTCTGGGCGGTTTGAGAAGTACCCGTGCAAGCATCAAGAGACACCGCACTCCAGGCCTTGATCAATATTTGATCTTCCAAGATCGTGTAGTTCTTCGATCTCTGGCTTTTTCTTGTTTGCGATTGCTCATACGCCCCCTCATCTATCTCCTCCACTTCTTCACCACCGTGATCATCCACGCCGCCCTTCATTTCATTGTAATCGAATGCAGCGAACGGGGCTTGATCGATGTCAACGGCGTTGGTGTCCAACAAGTTCACGAACTCGGCAGTGGCATTGTTCGAACCACCGCTATAGTGCACGACAACAAGTCACGAGCTATCGCAAATGGCGAAAAGCAAAGAAAATTGAAGGGACCGAAGACGCATACCTTCCGGCCATTTCGTCAAACACCTCGCTTGCGGTGGAAGCAGTGCCGTCGAGCGGCATCGCCGGGGAACCTCTTGCCGGGGCGGAGGGAGTGGATAAAGGAGCCGGCTTCTTTGTAGCCGGATTCTTCTTCCGCTTTACACCCGAGACCTTGCCGACCTTCTCCGCCGCCGGCCGGGATCGCGTAGCGTTGTTGGCGCCCGGAGCGCAGACCTTCCCAGCGGGGGCAGCCGGATTCCCACCCTGCATGACCACGTTGCCCTGCCGCTTGCGGGCAGGCACAGTGGTGCCTTCGGCGACGGCGGGGCCAACATAGCCGGCCACGAGATCCGTCGGAGGGGATTGGGCGTGCGCGACCTCGACGGTGACGGGGGACGGCAGGGAGTCATCCATGGCGGCGAAGGACTGCCGGGGAAGATGCACCGGAGCAGGCGGTGGCGGGGGCAATGGTGGCGGAGGGTGGGGGGAGTGGGAACGGCCGCGCGAAAATTTCCCTCACGCCAAATCTCGCTGCGGATAGGGGCCGAGTTCGGGTCGGCCTCCCACCCCGTGAATCTAGAGGTCGAGTGAGATCTTTTGCCGTGCCCCGCAAAAGAAATTACGGGTCGGACGCGTTTGCGGTGTCTGGTCGGGCAGGTTTTTCCGTGCCGACCCGTATTTTGGAGGTTATTTTACGGGTCGCGGCGGGATGCGGGGTCTGCTACAGATGCTCTCAGAGCTGCAGACCCCCAAGAGATGAAGCAACTTTCTTTTTCATTAGCTGTGTGTGACAACCAGAGGTTTGAACTAATTAAAGAACATGATATATGTCGTCGAACTTAACGGACAAAAAGCAATACTATTAAGCAACACGGGAGTGTTCATGCGGGTATTCAATTGGAGGATATTGAGTGCAAGCAAAACTGCTGAACCCTGATGAGACAGCATGACATAGCTACCCCGGCAATAAAAAGAATGCCGTCCAGAGAACCACCACCGTCTACAATTGTATGGCCGCTGTTTTGTTCAGGAGCGGCCGGTTGGAGCACCCCCGTTTTGGTTGACCAAATGGCCACTCCAATGTAACGTCCCCTGTTGAACTCACTTACTTGCAGATGCAGGTGATGGTGTCCACATCGTCGGTCGCCGTCGCATTCGTATCGCGTCGGTCGACAAACTTAAATTTGAAAGGATCGTCGCCGCGGTGGCTTGAGTTCGATGCGAAGCTAACACCTGAATTATAGTTCATATTTGGATCATCAAATGCTGACGCCCAGTTCCCAGATTTGCATCAAGGATAACTGAATTATAATGCATTTCCTCCTGGTTTTCACTGTCAGTCGGTGATGTTCCAAGTGCCAAACCCTGAAGCTATTGACATTAGGTTTGGTCTTCAGAAGAGAATTGTTCAAGTCTTCTATCACGTGACTTACTTTTATGTTTCGTGTTCAAGGGTGCGTAAGGGTTTGCGCAGGCCCTCACGTCTGATCTGCGGATAAAACCAGTTTAATCTGGCAGATCTGAAGAATCTAGTACTAACCTAGAAAAAGGCCTCTACATCCACCGAAACAGTTCAGAACTGTGTAGTAAGAACTAAGAAGAGTCTGAGTTGAACTGTATAACTTTGCTTCTACAATAACGTATAGCTACTAGACACCATGGATTGGGACCTGAGACAAGATCATTCCTCTTCGGTTCTTCAGACGCTAGCACTCGCTCGAAGTAAGGTGCGTCCAGACGTTTCTTTGCCTGAACAGTGCGGTTTGAGGCGCGAGTGCGTGGTCCAGCGTGAGGTGCTCTGGTCCGGGAACAGTTTTATGGGGAGATTTGTTTCTAGGGTTCGGTCGGTCGACTAAGGTGTTGCTGTCGAAGAGATACACGGGCGATGGATGTACACTCACATCTTTCTTTCCACCGTGTAATGCTATCAAAGATTCGAGGTGAAGTGCGGCACACATTTTCTCCATGGAATCGGAGCCTTACAGATAAGCAAAAGCGGCATTTTTTCCTCCCTCTTGGACCTGTCATTCTCGCCGAAAAATGGCGGTTGAAACACTAAAAACTTCCAAGGAATGCAGTTAGCAGAATAGACCGAATTCACCTGCCCTCAAGAGTCGACTGAACACAGTGAAATCTCCCAGCTGCTGCTATATGTCACTAATAAATAAAATCACCCTGTCTCCTTGGTAGACAAAGTTGTTTTGTACTGTAAACCTTTTACAAATCGAGCTCTTTCGCAGTACCACTATTACAGGATTGCACCAAATCTCCTAGGTAGTACCACCGAGTCTGATGTGGATGATTAGCGGAAAATGATTTATTTTCAGGAGACGACATGTCCGGTGGTGTTCCTGTCATGTGTCCTGCCGAAAAAGCCTAAAAACCGTGCCAACCTTTGGTTTTTTGCTGGATGGAGGGCCACACTTGAAAAAGCGAGCGAGAGCGTGCATAAACAGGAGCAACCTAACACGATCTGCAAACACCAACCCACCTTCGAAACCACAACCTAATCACAGCCTAAATTAGGCCTTGGGCGGCCATTACCGCCAGCCGAGGTTAGCAAGTCCCACACCTAAAAGTGCTGTATGTTTAATACTCCTACTAAGGAGGAAGAAGAGCCGAACAAACAAGTTGTGCCACTAACTGTGGTATACCCTTTTCCATGCAAGCCATGGCGACCCAGTCGGGTTTTTCGCAATTAGACGGGCAAACTCTGTTTCTTCTACAGTGAATCGCGGAGCGTCCCATCCATTCGGGGTTTCTAGAAACGAAGAAGAGTGACCCACTCACTCCCCCAAAACCAAGGAGACATGCCATTTTGTGTGTGGGGTGCTTTGTCTGTGGAAGAAATCAGAGCCACGATAGTTGCATTTTTGGGGAAGCTTGCGGAGGTGGTCAAAGTGGGGTTCGTGTTGCATCGCCGTTGAGAGCGAGAGGCATGCATCAGCAACAAGGAGATCACCGCTTTGGAGGCGCCGGCACATTGTCACAATGACTTTAATAAAACGGGGCCGACTTTGACATGGCGATCAGTGGTGATGATCAGGAGCGGAGGCATCTGATCTGATCAGATGTGACGCGGCATGGCTGAGAAAAAGGGGTTGATATAATTGAGGTGTTGAGATGCACCGCCGGCCAATGGTGGCACGACACATGTCACCATTCCGTGCGGCGAACACTCTCCGGCCGCAACCCTAAATTATGCTTAGTTGATCATGCATTAGCATTTGATTAGTTCCCTCTTTGGGGGCTATCAAAGTGTCCAAAAGGGCATCTTTAATGGCAGGGGAGAATTTGAGGATCTATCTTGATCTGGCATCGTGGAGGTTGGAGGAGGAAGATGGAGGAGGAGCAGTAGTAGTTTAGTGGTTTGCACGAGTTGAGTTGGAACAACTGTTCAAGTGTGCATAGACTTAATCAGATATGTCTGTCACCTTTTGGGTGCATGCTGATTCAGACCTCACATGCAATAATGTACCAAAGATGCAAGTGAACAGCAGTTCAAACATATGTTGCAGATGCAGCTGGTGGTGATTGCAGAAAAAAGAATCTGGCAAGGTGAGGGTACTTAAATTAGTAGCGATATACAAAGCAGTACATCTTCTGCTTTGCTGACCTAACATCGCAGCTCTCGTCTCATGGATGATTCAGAGGCCGTGGAGAGGCCTAACAGAAACGCATGCCTGCATCTGCTCCACCATTAATTGCATCTCTAATACATATGCTTATCCCCCTGCAACTGACCCAGTATACTACTAACCACCATTACCGATGCCCTAACCACTGCATTGAGAATGGTCTCTTCTCATGCATGCATGCCTGATTGGTTCAGTGTAATGTATATATCTGAAGAATAGTTAACCTTGTGTCCTTTCGACAGTTTCTTTTTTTCTTTTTTTCGAAAAAGAGAATAACCCCCGGCCTATGAATCGGTTGATGCACACAGCCAACCTTTCGCATTTACTACAAACCTATGATTGTGTTAATTAAGTATGGTACTTAACTGCAGATGGTAAACCAAAAATGATGGATGGTGGTGACTGAGAAGGATATATACCCTTTTGTACTTGGATTGGACAAGGCCGGGGTGACTTGTCAAGGTAGGAGACGCCAGCCAGCGAAGAGAACAATGATATGCTACAAAAATGAAACTGTTAAGGATTAAGACAAGTGATGAGACAGGGTTTGCTGTTGCTGTCAATCATCGTCCAAGCATGATCGTAGCCGACTGATGGAAGAACGGTACAAAGCCGTGCCGTTCCGGTACAAAAAACAAGTCGATCGCTCGCTCGCTGACGCGAAAAGCAATCGACGAAACACGAAGTATATAGTATTAGCGTGGTGTACCCGGTGCTTAAAATGCGTATTAAACCCGACCATGACAAGGACTAGCTTGCAGCTGCAAGTAACTCATCAGATGAGGCTAAGGTTATGACTTCTGACCGGTGCTTACGACGTGCTGACACCGCTACTGATGAGCAAGACTGGATTGCATACAACTCATGTAAAGAACCATTTGTGTACCTCTCTTATCTAACAGAAAGCTTGAACGGATCTACTTTCTCTGGGTTACATATGATTGAAAATTCTACTGTGCATGTCTTATGTAACTAAACACCAATGGCAATCTGAACACTGAGCCAACCTACTGCAGCATTTATATATTGCGAGAAGTGAGTTTCAGAAAGAAACGGCTACTATTTTTTGCTGAAAAGCAACAGTTGGTGTACAGCATCAGCTATTCGATCAGGTGCGTCTATCTATCTACGGTTAATTTACAGTATGTAGCAGCATAGGCTTGTATCACGGCTACTGTTGGGAGGATAACAATTTCAAATGCCGGCACAGAGACCTAGGGAGCTCAGGCTTAATTAACGCGCGATCAGTAGGTTAAGATCACCAGCCAGACCAAACGCGGCCATCAGCAGGCACCTACTTTCAGCTCTGAGCTCGCCGAAGGAGGAGTCAGAAGGATATGTCGCCGCCCCGGACGGTGGTGGTGTCACTGTGCCTCTACATGTCACTGACGTGGATGTCCGGCGAGCGAGCACCGCCACGTCGTCACGTCGTCCGTAGAATAATGGCAGACCATCGGGGAAGAGGAGGGGGAGGAGACGTGACACCCATGATTAGACGACTAGTCGAGAGGCCATTGTTAACAGTGGCGCTACTTATTGGTTGATTTGCGAGTTTCAGCTGCTGCTATGTTTGCTGCCTGCTGCAAGTGCAAGCAAGCAAGCTATATGGCATTATGGATGGCTGGCAATGAGCTGAGATGCCTTCCCTGTTGTTTATGCTGTTCTCTTGAGCTGGATGGGAAGAAGAAGTGCATTCACAAAGACTGAAAATTGAAAAGTATTTTTTTAATAGATATGTTCAAGATTTTCGGCAAAATGAACACGCGCTAGATCTCCGGTTTACGCAAGAGTTTCATTTCTGGAGATGCCACCTCTTCTTCTTCTTCTTCTTCTTCTTCTTCTTCTTCTTCTGTGGAACCATATGGGAGCGCAGCGCTCGGAAACTCTGGAAAATGGGAAAACTTTCGGCTAGACATACGAACAAACGGTCTACTAGTGATTTCAGTGACAAGACGGTCCTTTTGACTACCGAGCGGAAGTTTCAGGACAGAGCCCGACATATGTAGTTGAGCAAAACTAGCAAGCTATTGCCAGTAGAGCGTCCAGGGTAATACTATAATGTGGTGATCGTTTTGTCCAGCGTCGTACAACAAGACGTGGAGAACTACATGTTGGTTGGGTGATAAGTCTCACGTTGTCACGTGCGCTTGTGAATTATGAAGGTGGAGACACTGTATTTTGTGCATATGGTAGTGCAAGTAACTACGTACGACTATGTTATACTCGGTGTTATTACATAATTAAAGAAACAAAACACATGATGAGATGCCAATTACAAACGACCAGTTTTTTTTTTTCAAAAAAACTTCCAATCTATTCATCTTCAATCATGGCAGTACAACGAATACCAGAAATAAAAATTACATCCAGATTCGTAGACCACCTAGCGACGACTACAAGCACCGAAGCGAGCCGAAGGCGCACCGCCGTCATCGCCCCTCCATCGCCGGAGCCGGGCACAGCTTGTTGTAGTAGACAGTCCGAAAGTCGTCGTGCTAAGGCCCCATAGGACCAGCACCCCAGAACAACAACCGCCGCCGATGAAAAATAACGTAGATCCGAAGGATCCAAACCAAAGACACACGAACGTAGACGAACAACGACGAGATCCGAGCAAATCCACCAAAGATAGATCTGCCAGAGACACACCTCCACAAGCCCACCAGCGATGATAGACGCACCGCCGGAATGGGGGCTAGGCGGGGAGACCTTTATTCCATCTTCAGGGAGCCGCCGCCGTCTCGCCTTCCTGAGTAGGACACAAACCCTAACAAGGTTGAAAAAAAGACTAAAAAAGGAGCCCTCCCGCTGGCCCTTGCAGGATCCACCGCGGCTCCATGGCCCTAGGGCCACCGGAGACGAGGCGGACCCGTCGGCGAGAGGCACGAACCCTAACTTTCTTTCTTGGAGGAGGAGGAGGAAGCATGACCGATTTTGAAAGCTAGGAGGGGGCCAATGACCACACAAAAATTAAAACAGTTTGAAATAGGTCCTAAATAAAAATAAATGGAAACACTAACGCCTACACGTGTGGGCGTTTGCATCTCGCCCACACGCGTGGATCCACGTCCGTTTGTGGTTGCACGAATCTTGACATGTTTATGGTGCCACGTAGGACTGGGTTGGTGTGTGGGCATTCATCCGGTCGCCCACATGTCCGTTTTCATCACACGGAGGGACCAGTGTGTGGGCGTTTAGCAATTCGCCCACACGTCAATTTTCACTTACGCACAGGGGTTGGTGTGTGGGCATTTATCAGTTCGCCCGCACGCCCGTCTCCTCTCCCACACCCAAAGCTGCCAGTTGCCATGTGTTTTGTAGGGTACATGGCAACTGCCCTAGTGTGCTTGTAACCAGATGTCAACTCTCTCTTTTACCCGAACAGGTCAGTTGTCATGTGTTTTGCAGGGTACATGGCAACTGCCCTAGTGTGCTTATAAGCAGATGGCAACTCTCTCTTTACCCGTACATGTTATTTTGCCATGTCTCTTTGTAGCGCTACACGGCAACTGCCTAGTGTTAGTAGGTGGCAACTCCTAAAGTTTTCAAATCATGGCAACTGTAGTAAACATACCATACATGGCAACTGCCTAGTGTTAGTAGGTGACAACCCCTAAAGTTTTCAAATCATGGCGACTATTGTAAACCAGACCATACATGGCAACAGCTGCAGTTGTCCAAAAATGGCATCCGACACATGAGCTGAGATGGCAACTTCAGTTGAGCAACCATGACAACTATAGTTGTCCGACATGGCAACTGTAGTTCAGCGACATGGTAACTACAGTTAAACGAACATGGAAGAGGGTCCGGACCATGGCAACTGTGGGGCGCGTGGTGACTGTCACGCGGGGCGTGCGGGACCATGAGGTAGGAGGCCTGACGTACGGGCGTGTGGGCGTTATCTATTTTGCCCACACGTAAGCATGTGAGAGGGACCGCGAGTAAAAAAAGAGGCGTGTGGGCATTACTTGTTTTGCCCAAACGTAGGCGTGTGGGCTGATCCTCTTAAACACCACACAAAACGTGTGGGCAGACCCCTTAACGCCCACACTTCTGCCCACACGTGTGGCAGTTATCGTCGTCCAAAATAAAACATATATGATCCCTATGTGAGTGGAAACTTCAATAGAAAAAAAGGAATTTGGACCTGCAACCAAAAATGTTGTTTTGCAAGGTTGTGAAATCATCCATGTTAGAGATATATTTGGTAGTAGAGATTGTCCGGGATTAGATAAAGTTATTTTCATCTTATCTCTAGGAGGTGTCTTGCCCTTCAAGTCTTGTACTCAATATATATATATATATATATATATATATATATATATATATATATATATATATATACTCGCCCTCGAGGTTCAATAATAAATCCATCATATTCCGCACCAAATCTCTCTCCCTTCTAACATGGTATCAGCCTAACCGATCCAACCCTATCCGTCGCCGCCGCTTCCGCTCCGCGCCGCCCTCGGGGTGGTCGGTCTCCATGACCGTCGCCGGGGGCCGCCCCCCGTACCTAGGGTTCGTCCGCCGGTCGCGTTGATCGGCTCCCCTAAATAGTCTTTTTCCCGATCCGTTGATTGAGGTTTTTCTCTCTCGCCGATCAATTGATCGGTGTTATTTTTTTTAGTTTTCCGATCTAAGATCGGTTTGCGTCGCCCGCCGCCGCCGTTGACCTCGCGTGCCTCTACTCCGACTTCGGCATCGACTACACCGGCGTCTCATCTGACTTGATGGCCTCGCGCGCCATGCAGCGGCTCGGAACGGCCTCGGTCTGCCTGTCGTCGACGGGCGTCGTCGCCTTGATCCAATCGGAAATCCTACACCAACCCCGCCTCCATCCGTGTGTGTTGCATGCGGTCCATGCAGAATTCATCACCGAGCCAAGCGATCCACAAGTCGCCATGCAGATTCATGCGTGTACACGACGCATCTACACGTGAGTCTCCCTGGCTTCCTGCATGACGGCACGTCAGACGTGCGTGTGCGGCTGCGGTGAACTCCGCTCTAGCGGCTCTGTGTTGCACCGCGGCTCTGACCGTCCACCGATGCGGCGTGGACACTCGGTCGCTCGCGTGTTTCCACGCGCGGATGCCGGCTTGTGCTGTTTTCCCTGACATGTGGGGCTATGGCCATCTGCTGTCGTCTGCGCCTGACTGAATATCTGAGCGTCACGATCCACTTCATACGCGCCGTGTGATCGGTCTGATCAGCTTTTTGCACGCGCCATCACAGGATTTCGTGAAGATCGTCTCGAGTATGCGCGCTCCTTCACAGATCGAGTATTGGGCTGCCGCTGCATCGCCCCGTCGGGCCGTAGCGCCGCCGCTCCGTAATTCTCCTCGCAGCTGCGTCATCCCTTCCGGCCGTAGTGCTGCGATACGCAGTCCCTGGCTCCTCCCGAGGCCGTCCCCACGGTTGCACCGACTCGGGCTCCGCCGCTGCGTCGCCCCTTCGTGCCGTGGCGCCGTGACCCGCGGTTCCCACCGGCGCCTGAGGTCTTCCCGCCGTCGCCCCGACCCACCTGCGGCCGCCGCGTCGCCCCTTCGGGCCGTGGCGCCGCAGCCCACGGTCCACTCCGTCGTCCCCGCGCGTCGACTTTCCGTGATATGCGCCGCGCCAGTCTTCGTCACGCTGTCGGGTTCCTCGCCCACTTCGAGCTCCGCCGCCGCGCTCCTAACCAAGCCGTTGTCGCCGCCGTTAGGCCGCCGCCGCCGCCGCCCCGTAGCCGCCGCCGCCCATCCACCTCCTTCGTCTTCGTCCAGCACCAGCCCGTCGCCAGCGTCACCGTCATCTACCCAGATCACTTCGTCTACTCCGACAACCGCAGGCGACATCGGCCCCACGCCGATTGGCGCTGCAACCGTCGTCGAGTTCTTCTCTGCTGGCCTCGCTGACTTCTCCGAAATGGCGTACAGCTCATGCAGGTCCCAGTCTACACATGCCCGGTGCTGACAACACCGATGCGTGCCTTCTTCCACGACGTGTCCCCGGGCCTTGCAAGCCTGGTGCGGTGGTTCGTCAACTTCGTCATCGTCCGTCTTCGCATGTCTGGTGCAGGCAACACCGGCGCGTGCCTTCGTCTACGACGTGTCCCCGGGTTTGGCACACCCGGTGCGACGCCTCGTCAACACCATCCTCCTTCCGGCGCACCACTACGTCGACAACAGTGCGCCCATGACTAACTCGGCGCCTCCTTGCGCCCGCGGCTCCACGGCTACTCCCTCGACACCGGCTACACCGACTCGACATCGACCACAACGTTCTTCGCACGGCTACCTCGAACACGGCTACACCACCCTACGCTCTCGGCTACCTCGACATCGGCACAAAGGGATATCATCCGCTTGAGCAACTCGTCGGCTTCCTCTACAGTCAACGCGTCCGCAATGCGACACCCTTCGCGACGCTCCCGCTACGACTACGGGTGGATGTCAGCCCGTCGGCTGCAATTCTCTCCAGTCTGACCGTCCGCGGCGCTCCTGTTGTTCGCAACGCTACCGCTACGACTGCGGGGGATGTTAGAGATATATTTGGTAGTAGAGATTGCCCGGGATTAGATAGAGTTATTTTCATATTATCTCTAGGAGGTGTCTTGCCCTCCAAGTCTTGTACTCAATATATACTCGCTTTCGAGGCTCAATAATAAACCCATCATATTCCGCACCAAATCCCTCTGTCCCTTCTAACAATCCAAAATTTATTTTCACATGTTTGGTTGCACATTATGCGTGTTAAACAGAGTTACATCCCCCCTACTAGTGCATCAGCTAAGTTAATTGTGGTCCAATGGGTTAGATAATAGCCTAACAGTTTCACACACACAAAAAGATGCCAAAGAGATCTCTAGGTAATCCTCAATAAAGTCCCCAACCCGCACAATAGGAGAGGAAACAAAAACACTCTCCAGGCGATCCAATATCCCCTTCCCTGATTACTATTGTACTTAAACAACAAAAATGTCTTATATTTAGTTATAGAGGTAGTAGCCAATATTGAGCCCATCCTCTCCTTTATCCCCGGCACTAAAAGCTCCCGGGAACGTGAAAACTTTTTGGGAGAAATGTGGAGGAACCGTTGACCGGTGATTTCAGTGTCCAAGATGCATGATAGAGGTTGTCATATATAGTTGAGAAAAACTAGTAGTCTTTCTGAGGTGTTCATAGGGATAGGGTGTGCGTGCGTGCGTATATTTATAAAAGTGTGTGTATGTAATTGGTTGTGACCGTACGCGTCTGTATTGTGTTTCTCAAAAAGGAAAAAACCGATAAATTATCGTCAGTGTAGCATATACGGTGCCAATGGAAGTACTGCATTGAAAAATACGGGAACAAACCAGGACAAAGTTTCTCTAAAATAAGTTGAAATGAAAACTCTTGATTTGTAAGACTAAAACTTGGTAAACAAATCCCAGGCAAGCGCCTATCACCGATCTGTGGTCCTCCGTTTGGTGAGGTATAGATAGAGAGCCAATATTTATGTGTCTACAAACTATATATTCATTTTATTATAAAAATATCATTTCTACAAAACCATAGTGACCAGCAAAAATATTTGTTCCAACTAGGACTAGAGCTCTCAACTTAAGATTAAGATCTCTAACTATACCAAACATATTAGGAATGCCTAGGGGGTGGGGTTACAAATTAAATGACACCTGAGCTATACTAGTAAAATGAGAATAGAAAACAGATCTCTTATCATTTCATTTGGATTAGAAAAATAAAAACTTTGAGAGGCGATGTGAATTCTCTAAGTGAGGCATTCCTTAATCAACATGACACCTCTACCCATATACCAAAGAAAAGTCCTTACTTTTATAGATTTTGCAGCTTTGGATCGATATATCAAAATGCATTAGGGTCTCATACATTGATTTGACAGAAAAATTGTCACTCTCACATAACTTCCACCTAAAAGGGTCATTTTCATCTACTAATTGAACATCGTTGAGGTAAGCACATAACTGATTCCGTGGCACCATATTTTCTCCTGTTAGAGCTCATCGAAAAGAGATGTTTGGTGCAACCATTGTTGCTATCTCAGCAACAGAGGCATGTATGTCCCTCGCACCATTAGAGGGCTCAGTGTTGCTTCAATGGTGCATGGCACAACCTGTTATTCTCCTGGAATCTCACTTGAGAGCTATCCTTGACATCAGAAGTTTCATAATGGAAAATCACATTGGACATGAGTAAGGCCTGTTCAAAGTGCAAATCTAGAGCTCTCCACTCCGTGTGGAAAAGATTTTTTTTATCCCATAATTTTTTTAAGAAGGCCTAGCCACGCTCACCCACATCATTTAGGAGCTTGAATACCAATTTGGTTAGAAGACTTAATTTTTTAACTTACAAGTCCAAATTACCTACATCACTTTGGCCTTTAGGTATGCAAAGGAGAATATGACACTCACCTAGGAGGGCAATATTTCATTTTATGTTCATCAGTTTGCCAATATGATCGACATCTAAAATAATATAATATTTTAAGTACCCCCATGTGATGTTTAAGAAAGAGATCATGTACACAAAATACAATAATTATGATAAGCCTGCCACCAAAAGACGGATACTTCCCTTTCCAACCACTTGTTTTCTTCAAAGCGCCCATTTTCACCATCCTATCAAAAATGTAAACTCGCTCCACATGAATCAAAATATTAACATACTGGAAGGGGAGAGATCTTTCTCATGGCCAAAGAGACGAGTATGTTATTCTACATATTGTTGGGCCTCTTGAGAATCCCATAGTGCAGGGAATGTTTGTAGATTTTTCCAGCGTGGAGGTAGAAGTATGGAGTATCGACATCCCGAATGAGCTAAAGGTAGGAATCCGATTGTCTCAGGATCTCTCTGCCAATGATACCCTTTCCTACATGAAATATTTGCTTTACCTATACTCTCTGACAAAACATAGTTTGCAAGTGCAAAAGAGGAAGTGTGCAAGATTAGCAAGTGCAAAAGAGGAAGTGTGCAAGATTATAAAGTGCAAGTAAATAATATTTAGGTACTAAAATTTAAAATTGCAATAAATTAAAGAGGGAGTGTGGAAGTAGTGGTGGTAGGTGTTGCTAAATTGTCCCTAAGCCATTGACTACCATACTACAACTGATATACATACTTGCAATTTTACATGCGGGAGAGGATAATGCTAACATGCTGCAAAATCCATTGACTAACATGTACTCCCTTCATAAAGAAATAGAAGAGCATTTAGATTACTAAAATAGTGATCTAAACCCTCTTATATTTCTTTACAATGGGAGTACTGATGATTGTAACTGTTAGGATGCTTCCGAAAATACTAAGAATTCATTAACATAAACCCAATCATAGCATTAAGTTTTATGGGTCCTCCTTATCCCATATGCTTTGAATCATATACTCGGGCATGATAATATCTACGACTCCACGACCTAGCAAGGTCCGGCATTGTCGTGACCCAGCACAATTCATCACCCGAGATGACTTAAATGAAGTTATGGTGAAACCTTAAAGGTAAAAACTCAATTCATCACAACAAGGTAGAGAGGGAGAAACACCATATGATCCAACTATGTTAACAAAGCTCACGGTACATCAAGATCGTGTCAAATCAAGAACAAGAGAGAGAGAGAGAGAGATCAAACACATAGCTACTGGTACATACCCTCAGCCCCGAGGGTGAACTACTCCCTCCTCATCATGGTGATCGCCGGAATGATGAAGATGGCCTCTGCTGATGATTTCCCCCTCCGACAGGGTGCCGGAACAGGGTCCCGATTGACTTTTCATGGATACAGAGGCTTGTGGCGGCGAAACTTGTCATCTAGGGTTCTTTTCGGAGGTTGGTGTATTTATAGGAATTTTTGGCGTCGATCTCATGCCAAGGGGGGCCATGAGGGATGGACAAGCTGGGGGGGCAGGCTTGTCGTGCCCTCGTGGCTCTTCTGGATTGGCTCCGGTGCTCCGTGGGTCTCTTCTGGTCCACAAAAAATCACCGTAAAATTTCAGCCCATTCCGAGAACTTTTTTTTTGCACAAAAAATAACACCACGATAGTTCTGCTGAAAATAGCGTCAGTCCGAGTTAGTTCCATTCAAACCATACCAAGCCCATATAAAATTGTTGTAAACATGGCATGAATACTTCATAAATTATAGATAGGTTGGAGACGTATCACCTCCCGCGAACCAGCGGGAATCCGT
This sequence comes from Aegilops tauschii subsp. strangulata, assembly GCF_002575655.3. Lineage (NCBI taxonomy): Eukaryota > Viridiplantae > Streptophyta > Magnoliopsida > Poales > Poaceae > Aegilops > Aegilops tauschii. Next base: position 547,008,989 of record NC_053037.3, read on the forward strand.
TGCCCAACTGGCGGCCCGATCCGTGTCCGGAGGATCTCATCGCACGTCACCAGCAGCGATCACCACGGCCGCATGACGCAACCGCTGCATGCCGCGGGGGCCTTTTAGGTGGCACTTCGTCCCCGTGGCGTCGGCTGATACGCCTCCATCGTATCCATTTTTTCAAACACTTTTGCTCTTAATTTGGACTCTAATTTGCATGATTTGAATGAAACTAACTCGGACTGACGCTATTTTCAACAGAACTACCATGGTGTCGTTTTTGTGCAGAAATAATAGTTCTCGGATCTGGAGCCGAGACCCACTGGAGGGGGGCACCTGCTACCCACAAGGCACCAGAGCGCGCCCCCTGGGCGCGCCCTGGTGGCTTGTGGGGCCCATGAGACTCCTCTAACCCTAATCTCAGCACTATAAATTCATATTCCCCGAGAAAAATATAGAGAAGAAGTTTTATCGCGTTTCACGATACGGAGCCCCCGCCACTCCTGTTCTTCGTCGGGAGGCCAGATCTGGAGTCCGTTTGGTGCTCCGGGGAGGGGGATTCGCCGCCATCATCATCACCAATTTCACGATGCTCACCACTGGGTGTGAGTAATTCCTTCGTAGGCTTGCTGGGCGGTGATGGGTTGGATGAGATTTATCATGTAAACGAGTTAGTTTTGTTAGGGCTTGATTCCTAGTATCCACTATGTTTTGAGATTGATATTGCTATGATTTTGCTATACTTAATGCTTGTCACTGGGGCCGGAGTGCCATGATTTCGGATCTGAACCCTTTATTTTTTCACGAATATATTTGTATTATTGATCCTATCTTGCAAGTTATACACACCTATTACGTGTTATGATCAACATACCCCAAAGTGGCAATAATTGTGATTCTTTCCAGTAATTACCGTAGTTTGAGGAGTTCTGTATTCATTATGTGTTAATCCTTTGTTTTGGTTCTCTATTAAAAGGAGGCCTTAATATCCATTAGTTTCCTTATGGGCCCGCTGCCACGGGAGGGTAGCACAAAAGATGCAATTCAAGTTGTTACCATAAGCATGTATGACTATATACGAAATACATGCCTACATTACATTGATGAATTGGAGCTAGTTCTGTGTCGCCCTAACTTATCACTGTTAAATGATGAATATTATCCAACATAATCATCCATCATTGATCCAATGCCTATGACTTTCGCATATTGATCTTGCTAAGTTACTATTGTTGCAGCTACTGCTGCCACAAGTACTATAAAACAATTATTGCTACTGTAATCGTTATAACTGTTATTGTTACCACTGTTATCAAATTATCATACTACTGTGCTACTGATCACTCTGCTACAAATATTTAGTTCTTCAGGTGTGGTTGAATTGACAACTCAACTGCTAATACTTGTAAATATTCTTTGACTCCCCTTGTGTCGAAACAATAAACTTGGGTTCAATACTCTACCCTCGAAAACTGTTGCGATCCTCTATACTTGTGGGTTATCATCGGCCGCCAAAACAGAGATCATTTGCATCTCCATGACCAAACGCAAATCTGAATAGGAGGGGTGGCGTGCCTGCCGCGCGACGCTTCGGGCGCGGCTTCAAGCGGAGGCGACAGTCGTAACCCTTGTAGCGCAAGCGGCCATAGCAGTTCGCGACGCGGAGGAGGCTTCGGCAGCCCGCGAGGCGACTCAGAGGAATCTCTCCGTGCCCGCATAGCCGAGAAGCGATGGAGGGGGGCGGTCATGTTGGAATTTTTCTAGTAGGCCTTTGGCCCAAAGCCCAACTAAAATTCTGAAATTCTCTTGGCCCATTCATGCACACATGTGAGTGGAGTGAGTGAGGCTAAAGTTTAGTCCCACCTCATAAGTTGAGAGAGAGTTGCACCTCCTTATAAGGTGAGCTCTTCTACACCTTGTATGAGCATGACAAGAGGAGACCTACATGCACGCTCCTCCTCCTCGCTCGCCTCGCCACGCGACGCCTCGTCACGACGCGCCGCGGGTTGCGGGATTGAGCCGAGCGGAGGACAGAGCTATGCACGTTGTCTATATTTTTGCTGCTCGGGAAAAATTAATGAGTCATTAATTAATAATTAACGGACGCGTTAATTACTGAACCGTTTCCGATTCTTTTGAATCGTGACGACTCGGACGTGGGGTTTACTCCCACGACCTGCCCCGCCCGCACTATATAGTCAGGCAGACGTCTACCCTAGCCGCCGCCGCTTCGTATGGTTTCTCACCATCGTTCCAGATCATTGCGCCGCCAAGCAAGTCTTCTCCATCCCTCCTTTCGGCGTGCACCGGCAGAAGGGACAGCAGGCCTCCGGAACCCCGCCTCTTGTGATCCTGTACGGGAGAGGGGCGATCAGGTTTTTGGGGAGCGCACTCGCACGACTGCTGGCAGCGACGACTTCTTTCCCGACCTCGGCAACCTCATCCTCGACGACATGGGCGACAACGTCAACGTCGGCGGTGCTGCTCCCGCTGCACCGTATGTGATTCTATCCTTCCTGTTCGAGATCGTGGTAGAATTCATGTTTCTAGTATGTGCCCTAGATGTGATCTGTTCATCTGCTATGCTAGTTCACATGATTAGTTTAATCTCTGCTGCTGTAGTCATGATTTATCTTCTGTTTATTCGGATTAAATCTCGTAGTAATTTGCTCATATTTCCAACAATCCAAAAACCTGATCGTAGGCAATTTACTCCGAGTGGTTTTGCTGCGCATCTGAAGCCGCCTGCCTTTAAGGGGGTGCAATATAAGAGGTGGCGCATGAGAGCAGTCTACTGGTTTCAGACCATGGGCTGCTATGACGCCACCAAGGGCAAGCCTGAGGGCGATCTTAATCCAGCACAGCTGGAAGCTTTTGAGAAGATCGATACTCTCTTTAAAGGTGCTCTTCTGAGTGTTCTTGATGACTCCATTGTGGATTCGTATATGTCGTTTGACGACGGCAAGGACATGTGGGCTGCGCTCGAGGCCAAGTTTGGTGCCTCGGACACCGGTAGCGAGTTGTACGTCATGGAGCAATTCTATGACTACAAGATGACTGATGAGCGCCCTGTTGTACAGCAGGCTCATGAGATACAGTCGCTCGCAAAAGAACTTGAGTAGTTCAAGTGTGTGTTGCCGGACAAATTTGTTGCCGGAGGCATCATTGCCAAGCTTCCACCTTCGTGGAACAATTTTGCTACTTCTCTGAAACACAAGAGACATGAGTTTTCCGTTGCGGATCTCATTGGTACTCTTGATGTTGAAGAGAAGGCGAGAGCAAAGGACACACGTGCTCGAGTTGCTGAGGGAGGTTCAAGTGCCCACATGGTACAGAAGAAGAACTTCCAGCCCAACAAGTTCAAAAACAACAAGAACAAAACTCAGGGCAAAGGCAAGTTTGATACAAAGAACAAGCCATCACATTCTACCAACTTCAAGAAGAATTCTCATAAAAAGGGGAAGGGACTTTGCCATGTCTGCGGTGATCCTAATCACCGGGCTCCGAAGTGTCCTAACCGCTTTGAGGAGCGTGAACATGAGAAGAGCGGCAAGTCCACTAATGTTGTCATCGGTGATACTGATATGAAGGAATCAGGATACGGTATTTTTCCTACCATCCTTTCAGTATTTCAATCCCCTGATTGGTAAATTGACACCGGTGCCAATGTACATGTTTGTGCTGACGCCTCCATGTTTTCTTCTTACCAGGCAACAGGGACTTCTCCCGTGCTGATGGGGAACGGGTCACATGCCATCGTTCGAGGTGTTGGTACGGTCGATCTGAAGTTTACTTCGGGGAAGAATGTGCGTCTGAAGAACGTTCATCATGTGCCGTCCATCAATAAAAATCTCGTTAGCGGTTCCCGTTTATGTCGAGATGGTTTTAAGTTGGTTTTCGAATCCAATAAAATTGTAATTTCTAAGTATGGACAATTTGTTGGAAAAGGCTATGAGAGCGGAGGCTTGTTCCGCCTGTCTTTGTCAGATATTTGCACTAAAGTTATTAATAATGTTTGTCACAATAATGAGTCTGATATTTGGCATTCACGACTTTGTCACATTAACTTTGGTTGCATGACGCGGCTGGCCAATATGAATTTAATTCCGAAAATCTCTACTGTCAAAGGCTCTAAGTGCCAAGTATGTGTGCAAGCTAAGCAACCTCGCAAGTCCCATAAGACTGCAGAGGCAAGAGACTTGGCGCCACTAGAGCTTATACATTCTGATCTTTGTGAGATGAATGGCGTGTTGACAAAAGGTGGAAAGAGATACTTCATGACGTTGATTGATGACTCCACTAGATATTGTTATGTGTATCTTCTGAAATCAAAAGATGAGGCTTTAAATTTCTTCAAAAACTATAAAGCCGAGGCAGAGAACCAACTTGATCGAAAAATTAAACGGCTTAGGTCCGATCGTGGTGGAGAGTATTTTTCCAATGAATTTGATCTATTTTGTGCGGAACATGGTATAATCCATGAGAGGACGCCTCCCTACTCACCTCAGTCAAATGGGGTAGCCGAAAGAAAGAACCGAACTCTAACTGATATGGTTAACACCATGTTAGACACATCGGGTCTTTCCAAGGAATGATGGGGGGAGGCGCTAATGACTACGTGTCATGTCCTAAACCGAGTTCCCACAAAGCATAAGACCATGACTCCATTTGAGGAATGGGAAAGGAAAAGATTGAAACTCTCTTACCTACGTACTTGGGGTTGTTTGGCGAAGGTCAATATACCAATTTCCAAGAAGCGCAAGCTTGGACCAAAAACCGTGGATTGTGTTCTTCTAGGCTATGCTTTTCATAGCATCGGCTATAGATTTTTTATAATAAAATCTAAGGTATCCGACATGCATGTTGGTACGATTATGGAGTCGAATGATGCAACTTTCTTTGAGGACATATTTCCTATGAAGGATATGTCGAGTTCATCAAATCAGGAGATACCTACTCCATCTAGTGAGGAATTCGTTGTAATTCCTGAACCCACCATTGCGATGGAACACGTTGAGAATCCTGTTGAGGGTGACAATGGAACTCCTGTGAGGAGTAAGAGACAGAGGACTGCAAAGTCTTTTGGTGATGATTTCATTGTGTACCTTGTGGATGACACACCCAGGAGTATTTCAGAAGCCTATGCATCTCCTGATGCTGACTACTGGAAGGAAGCTGTTCGTAGGGAGATGGATTCCATCTTAGCTAACGGTATCTGGGAGATCACTGACCGTCCTTATGGGTGCAAACCTGTAGGATGTAAGTGGGTGTTCAAGAAGAAGCTTAGACCTGATGGTACGATTAAAAAGTACAAGGCACGGCTTGTGGCCAAGGGTTATACCTAGAAAGAAGGTGAAGACTTCTTTGATACTTACTCACCTGTGGCTAGACTGACCACAATTCGGGTGCTACTATCACTGGCTGCGTCACATGGTCTTCTCGTTCATCAAATGGACGTTAAGACGGCTTTCCTCAATGGAGAATTGAAGGAGGAAATTTACATGGATCAGCCAGATGGTTTTGTAGTACCTGGTTAGGAAGGAAAGGTGTGCAAGTTATTAAAGTCTTTATATGGCCTTAAACAAGCTCCTAAGGAGTGGCATGAGAAGTTCGAAAGAACATTAACTGCTGCCGGCTTTGTAGTAAACGATGGTGACAAGTGTGTGTACTATCGCTATGGTGGGGGCGAAGGAGTTACTCTTTGTCTGTATGTCGACGACATATTGATCTTTGGAACCAAACTTGATTTAATCAAGGAGGTTAAGGATTTCTTATCTCGCTGTTTTGAGATGAAGGATCTAGGAGTAGCTGATGTTATCTTAAACATCAAGCTGTTGAGAGATGAGAACGGTGGGATCACACTGCTTCAGTCTCACTATGTGGAAAAGGTCTTGAGTCGTTTTGGGTATAGCAACTGCACACCTTCTCCAACTCCATATGATGCTAGTGTGTTGCTTCGAAAGAATCGACGGATTGCTAGAGATCAACTGAGGTATTCTCAGATTATTGGCTCGCTTATGTATTTGGCGAGTGCCACGAGGCCTGACATCTCTTTTGCTGTGAGCAAGCTGAGTCGGTTTGTGTCAAAACCGGGAGATGATCATTGGCATACGCTTGAGAGAGTTATGCGCTATTTGAAAGGCACCGCGAGCTATGGGATTCACTACACCGGGTATCCAAGGGTACTGGAGGGTTACAGTGACTCAAACTGGATTTCTGATGCTGATAAGATAAAGGCCACAAGTGGTTATGTTTTTACACTTGGTGGTGGCGTTGTTTCCTGGAAGTCTTGCAAGCAGACCATCTTAACGAGGTCAACTATGGAAGCAGAACTCACAGCATTGGACACTGCCACTGTTGAAGCAGAGTGGCTTCGTGAACTGTTGATGGACTTACCTATGGTTGAAAAACCAATACCCCCTATCTTGATGAACTGTGATAATCAAACTGTGATCGTCAAGATAAACAGTTCGAAGGACAATATGAAGTCCTCAAGACATGTGAAGAGGAGACTAAAATCTGTCAGAAAATTGAGGAACTCCGGAGTTATTACGTTGGATTATATCCAAACGTCGAAAAACTTGGCAGATCCCTTCACAAAGGGTCTATCACGTAATGTGATAGATAATGCATCGATGGAGATGGGTTTGAGACCCACCGCATGAGTTGTCCATAGTGGTAACCCACTCTATGTGATCGGAGATCCCGTGAAGTAGAAGTGGGAGACAAGCTGTTGGTCAGCTGGGAGGAGAGTATCCCTATATTAACTATCCCACTCCGTGAAGATGCAATACTCTCCTGATCTGCATGGCAGGTTGATACTTATCTTAATGTGTTCCAAGTGGCTTATTCGGGTAAGCAGAGATGTTGTCCTGCAGAACATTTTCTGAGGAACACACCTATATGAATTTGACTGTTAACGTCGCAGTCTGTGAGAATTGGGTGTTCTCTAATAAATTCATGAAAAGGCCCTGGAGTACGACGTATATGCTCCACCCGCGGGGAAGCCTTGCGGCAGCCCAGTATCGGTCAAGAATTTGTGTGAAACTAGTCTCACAGAAAACTTGTAGTTCAAGGCATAGTCCACTATTCAAGTTGTGATCTAGTGTAGCATAAATCTCTAAGTGAAAGTTCAACTTCACAGTCTCCACTAAGCACCGGTATATAAACAATGTTTTGGAACTAAATGATGAGATGTGCCAATGAGACTTTGTGGGGGATTGTTGGAATTTTGCTAGTAGGCCTTTGGCCCAAAGCCCAACTAAAATTCTGAAATTCTCTTGGCCCATTCATGTACACATGTGAGTGGAGTGAGTGAGGCTAAAGTTTAGTCCCACCTTATAAGTTGAGAGAGAGAGTTGCACCTCTTTATAAGGTGAGCTCCTCTACCACTTGTATGAGCATGACAAGAGGAGACCTACACGCGCGCTCCTCCTCCTCGCTCGCCTCGCCACGCCACGCCTCGTCACGACGCGCCGCGGGTTGCGGGATTGAGCCGAGCGGAGGACAGAGCTATGCACGCTGTCTATATTTTTGCTGCTCGGGAAAAATTAATGAGTCATTAATTAATAATTAACGGACGCGTTAATTACTGAACCGTTTCCGATTCTTTTGAATCGTGACGACTCGGACGTGGGGTTTACTCCCACGACCTGCCCGGCCGGCACTATATAGTCAGGCAGACGTCTACCCTAGCCGCCGCCGCTTCGTATGGTTTCTCATCACCGTTCCAGATCATTGCGCTGCCAAGCAAGTCTTCTCCATCCCTCCTTTCGGCGTGCACCGGCAGAAGGGACAGCAGGCCTCCGGAACCCCGCCTCTCGTGATCCTGTACGGGAGAGGGGCGATCAGGTTTTTGGGGAGCGCACTCGCGCGACTGCTGGCAGCGACGACTTCGCAAACGACGACTTCTTCCCCGACCTCGGCAACCTCATCCTCGACGACATGGGCCGCAACGTCAATGCCGGCGGTGCTGCTCCCGCTGCACCGTATGTGATTCTATCCTTCCTATTCGAGATCGTGGTAGAATTCATGTTTCTAGTATGTGCCCTAGATGTGATCTGTTCATCTGTTATGCTAGTTCACATGATTAGTTTAATCTCTGCTGCTGTAGTCATGATTTATCTTCTATTTATTCGGATTAAATCTCGTAGTAATTTGCTCATATTTCCAACAGGTCAAGGCGATGGCAAAAGACCAAAGCTAGGCGGTCCGCGCCATGGCCGGACTAACCCCCCCTCCCCGCCCCAGGAGGAGAAAGACGAGGATGGCGGCGGATTGGGCAACTCCGGTAGTGAGTAGATCCCCGTTCTACATCTTCGACCCCTATTGTCGGAAGGACGATGGGAAGGGAAAAGGCAAGGGCAAGGCCGGCCGTGGATGAACTTCTTCGGTCATCGTTTTCTTCGTAGTTAGTAGAGCATGCCAAGTTTTGGTAGTCCGATGACATGTGTTTAGCTACGTATGACGTTGCATGAGCTAAGATGGATTTGAGTATTTGGTTTAGATGCATCGAGTCGTGGAGGAGCAATTTTGTGTGTTGTCCATTCACTACCCATGGATGCGCCCGGGCGCGCCCTCGAGCGTTTGGGGACCGAAATTTGGTACTTGTGATTGTATATTCTCTTAATGGTAGTACGATAAATCATCAAAACACAGATAGGGGTATGTAAGAGATGAGCTTTCATTTTGTGATCCGGAAAACTATACACATATGATTTTCCCCCTTGATTTTTCCAAATTCTTGTTAGTAGATTAGCGCAATAAAATGTAAAACATAAAATGACAACAAATGGCCATGCTACCTTTAGAAAGCGTACATATGCTTAGGATGTATCACGAGTTACCATCGCGGTCGCACAACTTTGCTCCGTAGCATCGAGGAGGGTAGGCCAGGGAGGATGGGCTGAGGCGTGGCGGCACGCGGGAAGGGGTCTCCTGGGTCACCTAGGGCGTGTTTGGTTGCTTTCGCTGCCGGGCCTGGCTCAGACGGGAAAAAACGAGCCAGGCTGAGCAAGGCCTGGGTAGGCAAAAACGGGGTCAAAAATATAGATGACCAGTTGATTGGTTGCCTGCATTGGGGGTCTTGTCATTGAGATGCAATTTTCACCCGGCGTTTGGTTGCATACATGCATATGATTGCCAGCATTAACAACAAAACTTAACAGCCATCAGGTTGGGCTTGACATTTCGTCAAACACTTTGAGCGCACCGGAGCTTCCACTGCCCATCATGCCCACCAGGAGCTCCCAGCGACCGTGGACGCGCCCGACTCGCTGCCGTGGCCATGGCCGCGCCCGACTCGTCGCGGTTGTGTACTGGGCTTGGGCTTGGGCGGAGAGGTCACTGGGGAGAGGGAGGAAGAGGTGGGCGTCGAGGCTGCCGCGTGGGAGGAGTTCGTAGACGAGGAGCCGCTCCTGGGCCTACGCGAAGTAGCCGACGAGGGCGACCAGGGTGGGGTGCCGCAGCGTCATCAGCATCGCGCACTCCACCACGAACTCGTGGCTCCCCTGCGCGCCGCCGCAACACAGCTGCTTCACGGCCACCGCTCATCGAGCTCTCCCGGGTGCTCGGCCTCACCAACTGCGCCGTCTGGATGCCCTCCGCGGCTGCCGGCGATGGCAAGGTTACGATGCACCTCACCCACGAGCTCCGGCGCGGGGGCAGCGATGAAGGCCTTGTCGTTGTTGGGGTGGATGACGTGGATGTTGGGGAGGTCAGGCGGAGCGACGCCGTCAAGCTGCTTGGCCCGGGCTCGGCGCTCACGGCGGCCAGCGGTGGGGGCAAGGAGGACACGGGTACCATGGCGGCCATACGAATGCCGATGCTCAAGGTGTCGGACTTCAAGGGCGGCACGCCGGAGGTGATCCAGACGAGCTACGCCGTGCTGGTGCTGGTGCCGCCCGCGGACAAGACCTAGGGTGCCCACGAGACGGAGATCGTCGAGGTGGTCGCCGACCAGGTGGCCGTGGCGCTCTCGCACGCGTCGCTGCTCGAGGAGTCGCTGGCCATGCGCGACCGACTTGCCGGGCAGAACTGCGAGCTGCTGCAGGCGCGGCGGGACACGCTCATGGCGAATGAGGCCCAGGGCGCGTTCCAGCGCGTCATGAGCCAGGGAATGCACCGGCCGATCCACTCCATCCTCGGCCTCGTGTCCGTGGTGCAGGAGGACGACCTGACACCCGAGCAGAAGCTCGATGAGCGTGAACTTGCGCGCGGCGCGGCCGGCCACGCTGCCGCTACCGTCGCCGCGGCGGCGGAGGCTCATGGAGGTCTCTGCGGCGTAGCAGGAGGGGCTGGACGGGGCCGCATCGCTGGCGCAGGGGACGTAGGGGAGGCTCGGTAGGCGGTGGCCGGCCCAGGAGAAGCAGCGCCGGCGGAGTAGAGGGGGAGAGAGGGAATAGAGGATTAGGGAGAGAGAGAGGGATTAACTCGAGACACACGTCTCCAGAGAGCCACCCACGTGCGGCTCGAAGCATAGCTCGGGCCCGGCTCTCGGGAAATAGTTCCCAACGGGCCAGGCCCAGAGGTGCTTTAAGAACCGTGCTATGGCGACTCAACAGTGTATGCGAGGAACCAAACAACCGAGATCCGAAAAGATGTTGTACCGCGCGGGCCTGGTTGGGCTCGATGCGGGCAACTAAACACGCCCCTAGTCATTTGCTTTCTTCCTTAGGGCATGTACATCATATGTACAATGATGTACAGTCAGCCGTCTAGAAGGGATGATTAGGATTTTAGATGATGTGGAGGAGAGAATCATGAGAAAGGAATAGTGTAAAATTGTAGACGGTCGGCAGTGCTAGAAAATCGGGCGCTACAGACGGTCATCCACCGTTGTATCAAGAGTGCATCTGTAAAGCTATAACTGCATCCTTTCTCGATCGATTTGGTCCATACCTCGCCGGCGATGCGAGACCGCCCAGACCTTGTGTGCAGCACGGTGATGAACTGATGTTGGAGCCTGGTGTACGATGCATGTGGCAGTCGATGCATATGTCTTGGATGTCACCGTCACCGTCACGGGCTTCGTCAACGCCGCCGTCGTCGTAAAATTGATGTCTATGGTGGCCGCGAGGGCAGAACGACTTCCTTTGCATCCTGCTCTGAAATTCCGCGGAAGTGGTGCGGAGACACGGCAGTAATGTCGACGGCATGGTAAGGCACAAAGATCTTTGATCCACCGCACGGAGGTCCTCGGATTTTGAAGTAGCAACGATTTCTAGCAATGGAGCGTAGCAAAGATAACCAAGCAGTACCATGAATTGTACAGACAACCTACAAGACGAAGAAATGTAAAAGCTATCTGTAGTGCCGTCTAGAGATGACATGGAAGCGTATTACAGACAGATTCCGTCTAAACCGATGTACATGCCCTTAATATTTACATACTGGATACTCCTTGTGTTTTTTACCTCTCCTCGGCAAATGGTTATTCATGCGGCGGCAAAAAACATGAGAAGGTATGTGTTAAATCTTTTAAAGAACAAAGGAAAGGACTGTCTCGTGAGAATCTCATGATACTGCTCAAACTTCTTTCTTTTGCAGAAAAAACAAAAGATATCACTAGGGCAGAGAAATGATTGTACCGCAGCCTTGTTTTCCTGACATTTCTACGTGCCTGGTCTGGGAGAGGGGACAAACGAGTACTGCTAATACAGTGATATACTCATACGAACAACTCTTCAGACCAAAGCAAACCAAAACCGTAGCATGTGAGCTGAACTGATGAAAGATAGCTTAAAATAAGCTCCGGAAGCAGGAGCTGTTAAATTTGGAGTTGTCAACACACAGGGAGTTGGCGAGCGGGCAGGAGAAGATGAACAGCAACTTATTCTGATATGTTAAACAACAGTGGAGCAACAGCAACTGCTGTAGGACCGAAGCAATCTACCAATGCTGAGAGCTGTCATCTGTGAACTAACCTCGTTTTTTTCCTGGGAAAGGTAGCAACCTCGTTTTCGATGGATCGATCAAACGACGTCGAAAGCGCACAGTTAACAATCTAGAAATGACTAATCGCTTTTTGTACGAACTGGATTAGGTTGCAGACAAAGCAGCATGTCTCAGGGCTTTACATATCAGCAGGCTAGGAAGAAACAGATGACAGGAGCAAAATGCTTTTGGAAGCAATGTTACGGCCGATCTTGACAAAGCTCTGACATTAGGCTCTTTCTACTTGTTAAGTTTGATTAGATATATAAGCAACGCATCATCACAAGTCTTACTCCAAAAGCAACCCTTGGGGGAAATGTACTATATTGGGAGTTCGCATCCCTGTCAATATCATGGCATAATTGATCAGTGTATATAAAAGCCATGCTAGTCGGACGATTAAGAGAATAATTGGCTAGGTTCCATGTTAGTCACAGGGTTGATGCAATAAATGGTTAATTTTCCATGTCTAGTCAGGTCATTTGTTAGGTGTGTGTGCTTATTATGGGTTTATTATAGCAAGTGTGTTTAACATGCTCAACAACACACGGAAGAGGGCACTCCCCTACTCTTGTAGACTCCGGACCTAACACAACACCTACTATTGGCTTTCTTTGCATCCTTCTTCGGCGTGCTTATTTGAATCACTTTTCAAATGATGTTTATCTTGTTTTTAGCTAGTCTCTTCTTTCTACAATCCAAACAAGGCTAGACTTGATTGAGCGATGCTGACAAACCATTTTCCCCTAACATATCATATGTATTGACATGATAGAGAACGTGCCCCATTTCTATGGGTGCCTATGGATGCATTTGTATTATTATTTTTTTGTTTCCGCTTGTTTGTACTGGCTTTCTTGCATAACATAAGCAAATATCTCCTTAAGTGTGATTGTCAGTCACTTTCGGGTTGAATTATAACGAACGGTAGGGGTTTATCGTCCTTGTCAATCTTAAAAATAATATCATAATGTCGTAGAGGTGAGTAATCCGTTTAAGAAAGAGTTTTTTCCCCTGCACAAACTATACATGGGCTGCATACATTGTTTTGACATGAATAAAGTCCAAAACCGGTGAATCATGGCTAGGGGACATAGATAACCTCTCTTTACAGGATGGCCCAAGAACCGAGATACATGCTCTCTTGAGGCCTTGTACAATGCAAGGTGCTTAGGAGATGCTTTGACAAATTAGTTTTTTCCGTGTTATGCTTAGTTGTCGAGGGTAAACGCTTGATTAGACACGCCTTCTATAAAGATAGGCACTGATGCTTTAAATTTTTTCTTTCTCCCACGCTCTGATAAACGAGGCCCCATCTAGAAGGGTTAGCACGATAGCACATGACGACAATATGTAAAAAAGTAACACTAACCGAACAGTGGCTGCTTTCCCCGACATCAAAGCAGTTCTTTCCACTTACTAAAATGGAGTATCCGGCGGTCGAGTCAGACTCTAGTCAACGGCACCAACGCTGTAGCGGCGAGTGGCCTTCGGCAGGCACCGCCATGTTGTCACCTTCAACTAAACCAATATATATTCCCTTTCTGAATGAACTCTCATCCGGGCTATATAATAGCAATAATACATCAAGCTAGCAAGCAAACAAAGAAAAGACATATTAAAGACGTGAGGTGCATGATTAGGGCTTGCAAGTCAAAACTGTTACCAGCGGGGTTAGCGTGAGCCGGAGGGAAAGGCACAGGCAGACAAGACTGGCGATAATCTGGCAATCAGCTTCACACGGTTCCTGTATTCTTAAATTTATTTTATATCAACTTTTGCATGCGGCGTAGTGCAGTGCATGCAGCTCATATGTTGTGCCGTCCGTTGATGGCTGGCATAGTTTAGTTCATATGTAGTTTATCTATGACATGGGGCCTTGTCTGGTCCGGCCAGTTGTGTACTTTGCTTATGGAACTGGAACAGCACTCAAATCATTGAGGAACTAATATCTTCCCATGTTTTCTTTCTATATATTGTGATACATAAGGATTATGTATACTATAGTTTAAAAGGAGGGCTGGGAACATAGGCAAGTGAATAGAATTAGTAACGATTCCTCGGAAGAAAAGATCAGTTTGTTAGGAATAAAATAGACCAATAATGCATGATAATATACACAACGACTTTCTTTTGTGGGGGAATGCAGAGACCTTTTTCATGTCAATGCTTCAATAATCGAGAGGCCAACACCATATATGCATATAAAATCAGCAGACATTGTTGAGCATACGAAATTCAAACCATTTGAAACAAAAGACCTGACTCAGCAGCACTATATCTTTTAGGCTTGTGCATTCTTTTGGGACGATTCTAGACAGCGTCTCCCGTGTCCACAGCGAAAACGTACAGCCCCCCGACCTCCTGACCTCTCTCCCCCGAGGCGGCGGCGCCGCGCCGCCCCCGGGGAGTCCCCGTACACACCGCCCTCAGTCCTCCCCCTCCATCGCCTCCCACTACCGCCGTCGTCGCTGAGGACGACGCGGGGCGAAGCCCCTGTGGTGAGGCGGCGGCGGCGACGCAGTCCTCAGCCGGCGGTAATGCATGGGGGCAGCGGCGCAGTCCTCGGCCGGCGGTAACGCGTGGGGGCAGCGGCGCAGTCCTCGGCCGACGGTAACGCGTGGGGGCAGCGGCGTCCATCTCCCTCCTCCTCCAACGGCAGTGCGCAGCGGGTTGGCGGTGGCCAGGAGATCTCCAGCGGCCGTTGGCGGATGAGATTTTGGCTGCGATGAGATCTGATCTGGGCCTAGTGGTTTAGATCCAGATCCACTGCGACTGCGCCTCGTCTCGACAGCGGCAAGAGGAGATCCCCCTGGGTAATCTTCGCGGCACGAGGACGTCCGGGTCTCTTGGCCCGGGCATGGTGGTGGTGGCTACCTTCTCCACCGAAGGCGGTTGGCCAGGCTGGTAGTGACGGATCTTGGATCCCACTATTAGCACCGGTGGCGAGTTGGGGAGACATAGCTGCCGGTGAAAACCGAGCCAACTCCGGTCATGGCAGGCGGTGGCGGCGTCTATGTCGTTACCTTGATGAAGGCATCGTCAAGCAACTATCGTCAACCTGCTCGTGCGGTTCCGGGAGAAATCCTAAGATCACCGGATCGGACGATGGCGGCGCTGCGATGTCGTGTTCCCTATTGGGGGCATCGTTTGTGGAGCGCGCGCCGGATGGAAGAGGCGTGAGGTGGTGTGGCGTGCCTTCTCTCGCGTCGATGAGGGCGGGTCTCAGCGGCATGGAGCAGCGGGGTCTCGGCGCTAGACGTGGGGTGATGGCCTCGCGCAGGGCGGTGGCGTTGTCTGGTACCATGGTGGCATCGACGGCTGACCTGGCAAGGTCTTTGCGTTAGCACCTGCTCTGAAGATGGTTAGGTGGATGACGGCGGCGGTAGCCTCGGTGAGTGCGCCGGACCGGTGTTTCACCCATTTCGGCATGTGGCCGGGATGGAGTATCCGGCATTAGATGTTAGGCTTTGGTGCGATGTCTATTTGGTATTAGGCTCGGACATTCGGCACCCCTGCATCAAGGGAATAGGAGTAGCGACAGGTGTCGCCTAGATGGTGGCTTCAGGCTTACTAATGTAATGCTTTGTAAGGTCTCTGAGAATAATTAATAAAATGGCTGCATGCATCGGCCAGATGCAGAAGCCGGGGGTAATCCTCCTTTTCTAAAAAAAATGAAACTGTGCATTTTACCAAGTTACCCCTAAAAAAAGCATATGCTTTGTGTAACTTGCGCTCGACCGCATCGTTGAGTTGAAAGAAACGTTATGGGATGGCGATGGACTATTCGGTACTCGCTACGATTCAAGAAAAAGTGTCGTGACTTTAGTTCAACTTTAGCATTTTTTTTATCGGAGGGGGTACTTTTTTTAAGGCGAAGGGCGTTTGGCGCTTTGTCCTAGAAACTGCAACTTGGGCCGTTGTGCAGAGTCCTACTGCCAAACGCTCGGCCAACCAAGCCGGTCACGTGTTACGGGAGGTGTGTCTAATTTTCGCTTGCAGCGACTCCAATGCAAAAGTGTCCCATGCTGGGAGCCAATCCCAGACCGTGCCGGTAGCCACATGGTCTCGTTTCAATCGTGTTCTTTTTTACTTTTATCTATATTTTCTAAAATATTTTATATATATATATATATATATATATATATATATATATACATATCATAAAAAATAAGTTAAAATTTTAAAAGTGTTCATCGCACATTTAAAAATATAAATGCAGTGTAAAAAAAGTTTGCTGAACTGTTATAAAATGATTCTGACAATCAATAAAAATGTTTGTGATGTTACAAAAATGTTCACACTTTTCAAGAAAATGTGCGTTACATTCTTGAAAAAATGTTATACAATGATTAAAAAATGTTTTTTGTAATTAAAAAAAAGGTTCTGGACCATTCAAAAGTTCACTTATTCTAAGCAAAATATTTGTGACACTAAAAAACATTATGCAATGCATAAAAATGTTCGCATGGTCTAAAAATAATGTTTCATATCATAAAAAATACTTTTCAATGCATACTAGGAAAAATGTTGAAAACAATTATTTTAAGAAAATATTTAGACACGTATTCAAAAGTGTTTCAGTATATATGAAAATGTATTAGATGTACAGAAATCCAATTTGGCTCATGGGAGCACATGTTCCTGCACACCAAAATTGTTTTTTGCAAATGTCAAATTTTTTGAAAAAGAATAACTGTGTTCATTGTCACACCAAAATGCTAACTGCAAAATTTTGGGAGGAAAGCTTAAGTATTTTGATCTATGCAAAAAAAAAAGAAGTCGAACAACAAATGTTACATCCAAATGTTACACTTGTTTTTGGTTTTTTCACCGACGAAGCGCCATCATCCCGTTTGGCATGAAAATTGTCAAGCGCGCTTGTTACACTAACAAGAACATCTACAAAAGAAATCAGAAATTTTAAATTTTATTGACTATTTATTTTGAATTTCCTGTTCATTAGGAAGCATATGCACCCCACAGCCAAAACGGTTCTTCCATTAGATGTATACGTATGAAATATGTATAATGTGTATGAAAACATAGTCATCAAAACATATATCTGGAAAAATGTTAAAAATCTTACACCTATATAAAAGAATGTTCTTGATCTACATTGAAAATGTACAATGTCTATGAAAAAATAGATATCTATGGAAAAAGGGAAGAGGAAAAGGAAGAAAAAAGAAAAAAGAGAGCCAGTGAAGACTGAAGAAAGCAACATTGAAGACACAAGAATGCCGAAGAAAAATAAAAAAGATTAACAGAAAAAAGGAAAACCAAAAAACCCAGCAAAAACCAAAGAAACCTGAGGAAAGCGAAGTGTTCAGGTGAGAGCAGCGGTGGCACTTGGAAGTGATCAGGTGATTTTTTTTCGCTTTGGAAACTTGGCAATACTAACATCTGACAAAGAGGATCCATGCTGCCTTCGAAACATCCTCTGCTTAGGCAATCACATCTGCGTTGTGCCGAGAACCTTGACAGCAGGATCCTTCTTCACTTCCAACAATGCTGGTTCTAGAACAAGCCAATATGCTCTATTGCTCCAGGCCAACTCTTGACAATGGACTTTTGACGTCCCGGCTATGGCCACCGGTTTCCGGCCGTTACGGCTGGTGGGATCTAGACTCACTAGTGCAGAACCGGGTTTTAGCGCCGGTTCGTAAGGGCCTTTAGTGCCGGTTCCACAACCGGCACTAAAGAGTGGGGACAAAAGGTCCCCCCTTTAGTATCGGTTCATCACGAACCGGCGCTAAAGCGCCACCACGTGGCACGAGCCAGGCCCGGGTGCGTGTAGGACTTTAGTACCGGTTGGTAACACCAACCGGTACTAAATGTTTGGGGGGTGTTTTGGCATTATTTTTTATTTTTCCTTAAATTTTGTGTTTTCAATTTAATTTAGTGATTATTTTAGTTGTTAAATCATTAGGTGAAAGTAACGCAGATTAGTTTTGACTGGATGCATGTGGATCCTAGCTAGCTAATTAAGTGATCAAGTATATGCAATATCCATATTATACTTGATCACCTATAATTAAGTGATCAAGTATAATATGGATATGGCATATAGTTGATCACTTAGTTAGGATCCATCCAGCTTAAACTAATTTGTGGTTTCTTTCATAAATGATATAATAACTCATCATCATCATCATCATCATATTAATATAAAAACTCTTGCATCATATCATCAACAACAGTATACTAGCTAGTTAAAAATCATCATAGTCGTCATTATCACTGTTTAATCATCATAGTCATTACCGCTATCTAATCACCACTAACACTAGCTTAAAGAAAAAACATTCACTTGTACCAGAAGCAAAGATATCATCGAGTTCAACATGGTCATGATATTATAAGCGTTCATAACACCACAAAAGCAAATCACCCGCTTTGAGATTAAGTTCAGGACGAAGAACACGAACATGAGAGGACAAGTACTAAGAGCATGAACTAGTTAAATCACTCCTGCTGCTCTCTCTCAGGTAAAATAGCATAGAACATGTATAGCTCTCCTGATTCATCATACTGGAGCATGCAGATGAACCTGTCTCCTAATCATGGGATGCGCTTCTCATTGCTGCCCCTAGTACTTCTCTGGGATCGTTAACAATTTTGCTCCAATCTTTCACTATTAAGCATTCATCGGTATTAGAAATCCTGAATGCACTCATGTGCAATGTAGGGTATCTTGGCCGTAAGCTAACCATTGACATGCGACCTTTAGTCTCGATCCACTGAGGCACAACTGCCATTGAGAGTCCCTGTTAAAGAACATCATATAGTAATTAATATACTTAGCAATGAAAGTTTAGCAAAAAAATAATGTATGCAAAAGATGCACTGAGGACAAATAGTAAAAATCTTACCATCTTTCATAAATAGATGTGACCGTAGTTCAATACGATCACTATTGGTCGCACGTTTTGAGTACTAACATTTCTAAGTGCAGGAAGAAAATTTGTCTTGACAGTATGAAGAACCTCAAGCCATGAAACATAATGACTTATCTCCTTGCAGTTTAGTTCAGCTCCGGGACAGTAGTAGGTCCTGTCTGCCAAGCACCGGACATGTTTGCTTGAATGGAAATAAGCTGTCAATAAAAATTTGTTGTCAACTATTTTTGAATAAGAAATATCAAAGACTTAAATATGGTTGAGAAATTCACATAATGGTAGAACTGGAGGCGTCTGCACATCGACCCAGATGTCTTTATTACCTTCAATATCATCTTTCGGACGAATATCAAAGGTGATAACCATATCAGGCTCAAATGCATAAGCCTTGCATAGTGCTTGCCAAGTTTTGCATTCAAAATAGGTGTACGTGTTTGCATTGTATAATTTGACGTTGAAAGTATAACCATGCTCGGTCTTCAGGTAAACTCTCTTTACCTCCATAGTTTCCATAGCACTGAAACCTATCTTATCCAAGACAAAAATTCTTGCATGGCAGGGGATGCGCTAGTAGAATAGTGAAAATTTAAAATTATAAGTTGAAGCAAATGAAGCATATATAAGTCATGCTTAATTACGAAAAAAGACTTGTCGTTGTGACTTACTGTATCCACTTTGAAGGTGTCATCCAGCTTGATGCTGAAGCGCCTATCATCAACTAGGAAATTTCTGTCGCACAGGCCGCGCTGGTCTTCACAGTATTCGCACTTAATGAAATCTTTTTCGTCGTCGGACGACATTTCCTATGTTCATATAGGTGAAACATTAAACACTTACTAGTTCTATTAATTCAACTAATTCAACTACTTCTATTAATTCAACTGGTTCTATTAATTCAACTAAGCATTTACTAAAAATAAACTTGTTCTATTAATTTTCTTACTAAAATAAAGTAGCTAGTTCTATATAGTAATATTTTAATTAGATCATCAAATCTTAGATATCTAAATTTTCTTACTAAAAATAAACTAGTTCTATTAATTCAAATAATTCAACTAAGAATTTACTAAAAATAAAATAGTTCTATTAATTTTCTTACTAAAATATATAAAGTAGCTATATATAGTAATAATTTCATTCTTGAAGTTGGCATGCATTTCTAACATTTCTATAAATAAAAAACAGAAAAATTTCTAACATTTCTATAATATTTCTATAACAAAAAAACTAAAAAAATTCTAACAGTTCTATAAATATTTCTATAACTAAAAACATAAAAATTACTAACAATTTTACAACTAATTAACAATGTGTGTGTGTGGACATGGCGGCCGGGGCAGGCGCTCACCGACGAGGCGAGGCGACGGGGGGCGGCGACGGGGACGGCGACGGGCGGCGATGACGCGGATGGCGACGATGGGGACGGGGACGGGGCGGCGACGACGGGGACGGGGACGGCCGGGGCGGCGACGACGGGGACGGGGCGGCGACGACGGGGACGGGGCGGCGACGGGGGCGTCGACGAGGTGTGGCGACGGGGGCGTCGACGAGGGGTGGCGACGGGGGCGTCAACGGGGGCAGCGACAGGGGCGGCGACGGGGGGCGGCGGGCGACGGGGCAGAGGAGAAGAAGTAGATGAAAACTGACGAAATTTGTAAGTGCTGCTTATATAGGATGGGCCTTTAGTACCGGTTGGAGCCACCAACCCGTACTAAAGGTCAAATTTGGCCAGCCCAAGCGGCGGGAAGCGCACACCTTTAGTACCGGGTGGTGGCACCAACCGGGACTAAAGACCCTCCTTTAGTACCGGTTGGAGCCACGACCCGGTACTAAAGGGGTGCGGTGGCGCAGGTGCGGTGCGGACAAGTTTAGTCCCACCTCGCTAGCCGAAGGGCGCCCGCGCCTGCTTATAAGCCCCGCCGCGGCAGCTGTCTCGAGCTCCTCTCTATTGCAGGCCTTCTGGGCCTACCTGTTCTGTGCTGCCCTGTGGGCCTATTGGGCCTTTGCGGGCCTGCGTCCTGGCCCAACAACAGGTTGGGTTTCTAGTCGTATGCAGGCCGCTTTGGCCCAGTAGGCGGGCTTTTTTATTTTCTTATTTTTTGCTTTATTTATTTTTGAGTTGTTTTTTGCTGTATTTAGAGTTTCTTTGTGAATATTTTTGCTTTTGGTACAAAAAATTATAAATTTTCTATTAGTGCCGGTAGTTTACAAATTTGAATAGTTTACATTTTGAATTATTTGAAATTTGTGTGAATCACTAGTTTGTGAATAACTTAACTTTGAAAATAGATTTTTCAGTGATTCTTTTTTCTTATGTTTAATATTAGTGTGTTTTATCATTATATTCAATTTGGTAATGCTTAGGTTATTTAAAAAATGAAATGCCTTTGTAACGGATGAGTTTTCGTCCGAAACCCTGATACTTCGAAAGAGATTGTCCATTTTGTACACGAAGTGCATCTAGTTTTTGCGGTAACCCTTTCTACTTTTTTGCACATGCTATGTGGGTGAAATTATGATACCATGCCAAATTTCAACCTTTTCTGAGTTCAATTAAGTTTAAAAAACTTGAAGTGCCGGTGTAACAGATGAGTTTCTCGTTCGAAGCCCTCGTACTCCGAAAGAGATTGTCCAGTTTGTACACGAAGTGCGTCCAGTTTTTGCCGTAACCCTCTCTACTATTTTGCACATGCTATGTAGGTGAAATGATGATACCATGCCAAGTTTCAACATTTTCAGAGTTCATTTTGTAGCGATTTTCAATTTCACGGTCATTTAGCTCTCTAAACAAATCGGTAAATGACTGAAAAACAGCAAATGATGTCAGAACGTGTTGGAAATTAATGACGTCGCTTTGAATGGTGTGTACTGAACGCAAAAATAGTCTGTAGTTCAATTAAGTTTAAAAAACATGAAGTGCCGGTGTAACAGATGAGTTCTCGTCCGAAGCCCTGATACTCCGAAAGAGATTGTCCAGTTTGTACACGAAGTGCGTCCAGTTTTTGCCGCAACCCCCTCTACTCTCTTGCACATGCTATGTGGGTGAAATGATGATACCATGCCAAGTTTCAACATTTTCATGGTTCATTTTGTAGCGATTTTCAATTTCACGGTCATTTAGCTCTGAAAACAAATCGGTAAATGACTGAAAAACAGCAAATGATGTCAGAAAGTGTTGAAAATTGATGACGTCGCTTTGAATGCTGCGTACTGAATGCAAAAATAGTCTGGAGTTGTAATAAGTTTAAAAAAATGAAGTGCCGGTGTAACAGATGAGTTCTCGTCCGAAGCCCTGATACTCCGAAAGAGATTGTCCAGTTTGTACACGAAGTGCGGCTAGTTTTTGCCGTAACCCTCTCTACTCTGTTCCACATGCTATGTGGGTGAAATGATGATACCATGCCAAGTTTCAACATTTTCAGAGTTCATTTTGTAGCGATTTTCAATTTCACGGTCATTTAGCTCTCTAAACAAATCGGTAAATGACTGAAAAATAGCAAATGATGTCAGAACATGTTGAAAATTGATGACGTCACTTTGAATGGTGCGTACTGAATGCAAAAATAGTCTGGAGTTCAATTAAGTTTAAAAAACATGAAGTGCCGGTGTAACAGATGAGTTCTCGTCCGAAGCCCTGATACTCCGAAAGAGATTGTCCAGTTTGTACACGAAGTGCGTCCAGTTTTTGCCGTAACCCCCTCTACTCTGTTGCACATGCTATGTGGGTGAAATGATGATACCATGCCAAGTTTCAACATTTTCAGAGTTCATTTTGTAGCGATTTTCAATTTCACGGTCATTTAGCTCTGAAAACAAATCGGTAAATGACTGAAAAACAGCAAATGATGTCAGAAAGTGTTGAAAATTGATGACGTCGCTTTGAATGCTGCGTACTGAATGCAAAAATAGTCTGGAGTTGTGATAAGTTTAAAAAAATGAAGTGCCGGTGTAACAGATGAGTTTTCGTCCAAAACCGGCCCTGATACTTCGAAAGAGATTGTCCAGTTTGTACACGAAGTGCATCCAGTTTTTGCCGTATTGTCCAGTCTGTACACGAAGTGCATCCAGTTTTTTGCCATAACACAAGAAGTCTGGAGTTGTAATAAGTTATTAAAAAACAGATGAGTTTTCGTCCGAAACCGGCCCTCATACTTTGAAAGAGATTGTCTAGTTTGTACACGAAGTGCATCCAGTTTTTGCCGTATTGTCCAGTTTGTACACGAAGTGCATCCAGTTTTTGACGTAACACAAGAAGTCCGGAGTTGTAATAAGTTATTAAAAATAAAAAAGAGGCGCAATGCTCGTTAATTAGCTTCAAGCCTTTCGGAATAGTGTAGACTGCACTGCACATAGCTCCATGCAGTCTACCCTATTCCTCAAGGCTTGAAGCTAAGCAACGTGAAGGTGAGCATTGCACCTCTTCTTCATCGTCTCTGCACTCAGGGCTTATAAACCGCTCCTAGTTCCTCTCTCTTCGCGAGGTGGGACTAAAAAACAGCTTAGTAAGAAACTCTAGTACCGGTTCATGCCACGAACCGGTACTAAAGGTGCTCGTGGGGCCACAGCCTCATTAGTACTGGTTCGTGGCACGAACCGGTGCTAAAGGTTCGCCACGAACCGGTACTAAAGAGCTCCTCCCGCCCAGCCGTTGGAACCGGCACTAATGGACACATTAGTGCCGGCTCAAAATCAAACCGGCACTAATGTGCTTCACATTTGACCCTTTTTCTACTAGTGACTAACCCCACAGACCAACACACTAGTCTTTCTTGCAACACTTTATCCTCACTTGTGCGCATCCGGAACCAACTTTCGGGTCAGTCACCCATCCTAGAATTGCTCCGAGTCAAGCACACTTAACTTTGGAGTTCTTTTCGAATGGGCTACCAGAAAAGAAGGAATTCCTTGTCGTTATGAGTAGTCTATCATTCTAAGCCAGGCTCTCAGAAACTTCCACTATTCCTTCTCAAAGAATTGCAGATACTCCATACCGGCAACTGTACGCCGCCTCCTACTAAACATCTCAGACACACCAAGTGTAAAATGCCCAGTACGACTATTGTAGCTGGTTACAAAATAAGGTGACCAACACATATTAACTAAGCATGTTTATTCGGATGTGAGAACTATTGGGTTAAACATCATGATTTGTTACAAACAACTAGAAATCTACAGGAACAACATGTACCTGAAACTCCTTACTGCCAAATTTGAGAGCCTGAGAAAGGGTTTAAAGACTTGGACCAAAAATCTATCCAATTTACTCATTTTGTTCTATGATATTCCCTTCATCCTAAAATAAGTATTTTAACTTTGTATTAAAGTTGAGACAATTATTTTAAGACGGAGGGAGGAGAACTATCAAGGAGCATCTTCATTTATTGGAAGCAAAGAGCTACTTTCAGACTTGCTAATATGGGGGGAGGCAATACCAAATGCTTCCATGCCAAAGCAACTACTCCCTCTGTTTTTATACAAGGCACTTCATATTTTTATGTTTAACTTTGATCACTAATTTATGAATAAGACGTGAGTTATATATCAAAAAAGTATCTCATTAGATGCACATTTTAAAGAACTTTACGATGATATATTTTAATGACATATAACCCATATTTTATTGACCAAAATTAGTCAAAGTTTGACATGAAAAATGAGGTGGCCTTTTTATAAAAAACGAAGGGAGTGTTAAATTTGGGCACAACCATATTGCCTTCTTAAGCAATTTCTAACCGATCCCCAATACGGCCGCCAGGGAGGATAAATTCGAAACGACCTCCCTTACGGCGCACCTAGCAGATCCCCATAAAATTTTAGTGGAGGAAAAATTATCCTCCACCTCCCAATATTCCCTCCAATCTCCCTAAATATACTCACTTCCGCCGCGCCGAGTAAAATTGGTGCCTCTCTTCCTCCCACCCTCCCTCCCGCCACCGCTGCCACCACGCCCCCGACACTGATGACCCTACCTTCGGGCGAAATGGATAGGCCGGTCCCCTCCCACACCCCGCCGGCCACCGCCGCTGGCTTTTCGCTACCGAAAACGACCCAAGCGCCGCCGCCTGCGGCGAAGAAAACTTTGGGGATGACAAAGAACCACCGGGTCCAAACTCCTCCTCCAACCGCGGCAATGGCCTCTGGGGTGGAGACCGCCTCTCCGGCCAGGGCTTTCCGCCCTCCCGCCGCTCCTCCCGTGGCCAAACGAGCTCGAAAGCCGATGGCGTTGGGGAACGTAGCATGCAATTTCAAAAAAATTCCGACGATCACGCAAGATCTATCTAGGAGATGCATAGCAACAAGAGGGGGAGAGTGTGTCCGCGTACCCTTGTAGACCGAAAGCGGAAGCATTTACTTAACGCGGTTGATGTAGTCGAACGTCTTCTCGATTCAACCGATCAAGTACCGAACGTACGAACCCTCCGAGTTCTGCACACGTTCAGCTCGATGACGTCCCTCGAACTCTTGATCCAGCAAAGTGTCGAGGGAGAGTTTTGAAGGAAATATGCCCTAGAGGCAATAATAAAGTTATTATTTATTTCCTTATACCATGATAAATGTTTATTACTCATGCTAGAATTGTATTAACCCGAAACATAATACTTGTGTGAATGCATAGACAAACAGAGTGTCACTAGTATGCCTCTACTTGACTAGCTCGTTAATCAAAGATGGTTATGTTTCCTAGCCATTGACATGGGTTGTCATTTGATTAACGGGATCACATCATTAGGAGAATGATGTGATTGACTTGACCCATTCCGTTAGCTTAGCACTCGATCGTTTAGTATGTTGCTATTGCTTTCTTCATGACTTATACATGTTCCTATGACTATGAGATTATGCAACTCCCGTTTACCGGAGGAACACTTTGTGTGCTACCAAACGTCACAACGTAACTGGGTGATTATAAAGGTGCTCTACAGGTGTCTCCGAAGGTACTTGTTGGGTTGGCGTATTTTGAGATTAGGATTTGTCACTCCGATTGTCGGAGAGGTATCTCTGGGCCCACTCGATAATGCACATCACTTAAGCCTTGCAAGCATTGCAACTAATGAGTTAATTGCGGGATGATGTATTAACGGAACGAGTAAAGAGACTTGCCGGTAACGAGATTGAACAAGGTATTGAGATACCGACGATCGAATCTTGGGTAAGTAACATACCGATGACAAAGGGAACAACGTATGTTGTTATGCGGTCTGACCGATAAAGATCTTCGTAGAATATGTGGGAGCCAATATGAGCATCCAGGTTCCGCTATTGGTTATTGACCGGAGACGTGTCTCGGTCATGTCTACATAGTTCTCGAACCCGTAGGGTCCGCACGCTTAAAGTTTCGATGACGGTTATATTATGAGTTTATGAGTTTTGATGTACCGAAGGTTGTTCGGAGTCCTGGATGTGATCACGGACATGACGAGGAGTCTCAAAATGGCCGAGACATGAAGATTGATATATTGGAAGCCTATATTTGGATATCGGAAGTGTTCCGGGTGAAATCGGGATTTTACCGGAGTACCGAGGGGTTACCGGAACCCCCTGGTAACCCCCTGGGGGCTTAATGGGCCATAGTGGGCCTTTGTGGAGAAGAGGAGAGGTGGCCAGGGCAGGGCCGCGTGCTCCTCCCCCCTAGTCCGAATAGGACAAGGAGAGGGGGGCGGCGCCCCCCTTTCCTTCCTCTCTCCCTCCTCTTTCCCCCTCCACTCCTAATCCAACAAGGAAAAGGGAGGGAGTCCTACTCCCGGTGGGAGTAGGACTCCTCCTGGCGCGCCCCTCCCTGGCCGGCCGCACCTCCCCCCTTGCTCCTTTATATACGGGGGCAAGGGAGCACCCTAGAGACACAACAATTGATCGTTTGATCTTTTAGCCGTGTGTGGTGCCCCCCTCCACCATAGTCCACCTCGATAATACTGTAGCGGTGCTTAGGCGAAGCCCTGCGTCGGTAGAACATCATCATCGTCACCACGCCGTCGTGCTGATGAAACTCTCCCTCAACACTCGGCTAGATCGGAGTTCGAGGGACGTCATCGGGCTGAACGTGTGCTGAACTCGGAGGTGCCGTGCGTTCGGTACTTGATCGGTCGGATCATGAAGACGTACGACTACATCAACTGGTTTGTGCTAACGCTTCCGCTTTCGGTCTACGAGGGTACGTAGACAACACTCTCCCCTCTCGTTGCTATGCATCACCATGATCTTGCGTGTGCGTAGGAATTTTTTTGAAATTACTACGTTCCCCAACAAGTTTCGTCAGCACGACGGCATGGTGAAGGTGATGGTGAAGTGATCCGTGCAGGGCTTCGCCTAAGCACTATGACAATATGATCGGAGGAGCAAACTATGGAGGGGGGCGCCGCACACGGCTTGGAACAATTGATGTGTATTAGAGGCGCCCGCACCCCCGTATATAAAGGAGGGAGAGGGGAGGAGGCTGACCTAGGCTCGTCCCAAGTGGGAGGAGACCCACTTGGGCTCATAGTCCAATTCGGCCCCCTTTCCTTTTACCGGAAGGGGAAAGGGGGGAGGAGAGGGAGAAGGAGAAAGAAAGGGGGCGCCGCCCCTCCCCTTGTCCAATTCGGACTCCTCCCTTGGGGGGGCGTGCCACCCCTTGTGGGCTGGCTTGCCTCCCTCCTATGGCCCATATGGCCCATATTTTCCCCTGGGGGGTTCCGGTAACCCCCCGAGTACTCCGATATGTACCCGATACATTCCGAAACACTTCCGGTGTCCAAATACCATCGTCTAATATATCAATCTTTACCTCTCGACCACTTCGAGAATCCTCATCATGTCCGTGATCTCATCCGGGACTACGAACAATCTTCGGTCACCAAAACACATAACTCATAATACAAATCGTCATCGAACGTTAAGCGTGCAGATCCTACGGGTTCGAGAACTATGTAGACATGACCGAGACACATCTCCGGTCAATAACCAACAGCGGAACCTGGATGCTCACATTGGTTCCTACATATTCTACGAAGATCTTTATCGGTCAAACCATAATGACAACATACGTAACTTCCCTTTGTCATCGGTATGTTACTTGCCCGAGATTCAATCGTCGGTATCTTCATTCCTATTTCAATCTCGTTACCGGCAAGTGTCTTTACTTGTTCCGTAATGCATCATCCCATAACTAACTCATTAGTCACATTGCTTGCATGGCTCATCATGATGTGCATTACTGAGAGGGCCCAGAGATACCTCTCTGATACTCGGAGTGACATATCCTAATCTCGATCTATGCCAACCCAACAAACACCTTCGGAGATACCTGTAGAGCATCTTTATAATCACCCAGTTATGTTGTAATGTTTGATAGCACACAAGGTATTCCTCCAGTATTCAGGAGTTGCATAATCTCATAGTCAAAGGAATATGTATAAGTCATGAAGAAAGCAATAGCAATAAAACTTAACGATCATTATGCTAATCTAATGGATGGGTCTTGTCCATCACATCATTCTCCTAATGATGTGATCCCGTTCATCAAATGACAACACATGTCTATTGTTAGGAAACTTAACCATCTTTGATTAACGAGCTAGTCTAGTAGAGGCATACTAGGGACACTGTGTTTTTTCCATGTATCCACACATGTATCAAGTTTCCGGTTAATACAATTCTAGCATGAATAACAAACATTTATCATGATATAAGGAAATATAAATAACAACTTTATTATTGCCTCTAGGGCATATTTCCTTCAGTCTCCCACTTGCACTAGATTCAATAATCTAGATTACGTTGTAATGATGCTAACATCCATGGAGTCTTGGTGCTGATCATGTTTTGCTCGTCGAAGAGGGTTAGTCAACGGGTCTGCCACATTTAGATCCGTATGTATTTTGGAAATCTCTATGTCTCCCTCCTTGACTTGATCACGGATAGAGTTGAAGCGTCTCTTGATGTGTTCGGTTCTCTTGTGAAATCTGGATTCCTTTGCTAAGGCAATTGCTCCAGTATTGTCACAAAAGATTTTCATTAGACCCGATGCACTACGTATTACACCTAGATCGGATATGAACTCGTTCATCTAGACTCCTTCATTCGCTGCTTCCGAAGCAGCTATGTACTCCGCTTCACACGTAGTTCCCGCCATGATGCTTTGCTTGGAACTGCACCAACTGACAGCTCCACCATTCAATATAAATACGTATCCGGTGTGTGAATTGGGTCATCCGGATCAGTGTGAAAGCTAGCATCGACGTAAACATTTACGAAGAGCTCTTTGTCACCTCCATAAACGAGAAACATATCCTTAGTCCTTTTCAGGTACTTCAGGATGTTCTTGACCGATGTCCAGTGATCCACTCCTGGATTACTTTGGTACCTCCTTGCTAAACTTATAGCAAGGCACACATCAGGTTTGGTACACAGCATTGCATACATGATAGAACCTATGGCTGAGGCATAGGGAATGACTTCCATTTTCCCTCTATCTTTTGCAGTGGTCGGGCATTGAGTCTGACTCAACTTCACACCTTGCAACACAGGCAAGAACCCTTTCTTTGACTGGGTTATTTTGAACTTCTTCAAAACTTTATCAAGGTATGTGCTTTGTGAAAGTCCAATTAAGCGTCTTGATCTATCTCTATACATCTTGATGCCCAATATATAAGCACCTCCACCGAGGTCTTTCACTGAAAAACTCTTATTCAAGTATCCTTTTATGCTATCCAGAAATTCTATATCATTTCCAATCAACAATATGTCATCCACGTATAATATTAGAAATGCTACAGAGCTCCCACTCAGTTTCTTGTAAATACAGGCTTCTCCAAAAGTCTGTATAAAACCATATTCTTTGATCACCTCATCAAAGTGTATATTCCAACTTTGAGATGCTTGTACCAATCCATAACTGGATCGCTGGAGCTTGCACACTTTGTTAGCACCTTCAGGATCGACAAAACCTTCTAGTTGCATCATATACAACTCTTCTTTAAGAAATCCATTGAGGAATGCAGTTTTGACAGACTTAAGCATAAAATGAGGCAATTGCTAACATGATTCGGACAGACTTAAGCATCGCTACGGGTGAGAAGGTCTCATCGTAGTCAACTCCTTGAACTTGTCGAAAACCTTTCGCAACAAGTCGAGCTTTGTAGACAGTAACATTACCATCAGCATCAGTCTTCTTCTTGAAGATCAATTTATTCTCTATGGCTTGCCGATCATCGGGCAAGTCAACCAAAGTCCATACTTTGTTCTCATACATGGATCCCATTTCAGATTTCATGGCCTCGAGCCATTTTGCGGAATCTGGGTTCATCATCGCTTCCTCATAGTTCGTAGGTTCGTCATGGTCTAGTAACATGACTCCCAGAACAGGATTACCGTACCACTCTGGTGCGGAACGTACACTGGTTGACCTACGAGGTTCGGTAGTAACTTGATCTGAAGTTTCATGATCATCATCATTAGCTTCCTCACTAATTGGTGTAGGCATCACGGGAACGATTTTCGGTGATGAGCTATTTTCCAATTCGAGAGAAGGTACAATTACCTCATCAAGTTCTACTTTCCTCCCACTCACTTCTTTTGAGAGAAACTCCTTCTCTAGAAAGGATCCATTAGCAACAAACATTTTTCCTTCGAATCTGTGATAGAAGGTGTACCCAACAGTTTCTTTGGGGTATCCTATGAAGACACACTTCTCCGATTTGGGTTCGAGCTTATTAGGCTGAAGCTTTTTCACATAAGCATCGCAACCCCAAACTTTAAGAAACGACAACCTAGGTTTCTTGCAAAACCACAGTTCATATGGTGTCGTCTCAACGGATTTAGACGGTGCCCTATTTAACGTGAATGCAGCTGTCTCTAATGCATAACCCCAAAACGATAGTGGTAAACCGATAATAGACATCATAGGTCGCACCATATCTAATAAAGTACGGTTACGACGTTCGGACACACCATTACGTTGTGGTGTTCCAGGTGGCGTGAGTTGTGAAACTATTCCACATTGTTTTAAATGAAGGGTAAACTCATAACTCAAATATTCGCCTCTGCAATCAGATTGTAGAATTTTATTTTCTTGTTACTATGATTCTCCACTTCACTCTGAAATTCTTTGAACTTTTCAAATGTTTTAGACTTGTGTTTCATTAAGTAGATATACCCATATCTGCTCAAATCATCTGTGAAGGTCAGAAAATAATGATACTCGCCGCGAGCCTCAACACTCATTGGACCACATACATCAGTATGTATTATTTCCAATAAGTCAGTAACTCGCTCCATTGTTCTGGAGAACGGAGTTTTAGTCATCTTGCCCATGAGGAATGGTTCGCAAGCATCAAGTGATTCATAATCAAGTGATTCCAAAAGTCCATCTACATGGAGTTTCTTCATGCGCTTTACACCAATATGACCTAAACGGCAGTGCCACAAATATGTTGCACTATCATTATCAACTTTGCATCTTTTGGCATCAATATTATGAATATGTGTATCACCACGATCGAGATTCAAAAGAAATAGACCACTCTTCAAGGGTGCATGACCATAAAAGATATTACTCATATAAATAGAACAACTATTATTCTCTGATTTAAATGAACAATTGTCTCGCATCAAACAAGATCTAGATATAATGTTCATGCTCAACGCTGGCACCAAATAACAAGTATTCAGGTCTAAAACTAATCCCGAAGGTAGATGTAGAGGTAGCGTGCCGACGGCGATCACATCGACCTTGGAACCATTCCCGACGCGCATCGTCACCTCGTCCTTAGACATTCTTCATTTAATTCGTAGCCCCCTGTTTCGACTTGCAAATATGAGCAACAGAACCAGTATCAAATACCTAGGCGCTACTACGAGCATTAGTAAGGTACACATCAATAACATGTATATCAAATATAACTTTGTTCACTTTGCCATCCTTCTTATCCGGCAAATACTTGGGGCAGTTCCACTTCCAGTGACCAGTCCCTTTGCAGTAGAAGCACTTAGTTTTAGGCTTAGGTCCAAACTTAGGCTTCTTCCTGGGAGTGACAACTTGCTTGCCATTCTTCTTGAAGTTCCCCTTCTTTTCCTTGCCCTTTTTATTGAAACTAGTGGTCTTGTTAACCATCAACACTTGATGTTCTCTCTTGCTTTCTACCTCCGCAGCTTTGAGCATAGCGAAGAGCTCGGGAATTGACTTATCCATCCCTTGCATATTATAGTTCATCACGAAGCCTTTGTAGCTTGGTGGCAGTGATTAAAGAACTCTGTCAATAACACTATCAACCGGAAGATTAACTCCCAACTGAGTCAAGTGGTTATGATACCCAGACATTTTGAGTATGTGTTCACTGATAGAACTGTTCTCCTCCATCTTGCAGCTATAGAACTTGTTGGAGACTTCATATCTCTCAACTCGGGCATCTGCTTGAAATATCAACTTCAACTCCTGGAACATCTCATATGGTCCATAACGTTCAAAACGTCTTTGAAGTCCTGATTATAAGCCGTAAGGCATGGCACACTGAACTATCGAGCAGTCATCAGATCGAGCTTGCCAAACGTTCATAACATCAACATTTGCTCCAGCAGCAGGCCTTTCACCTAGCGGTGCATCAAGGACATAATTCTTCTGTGCAGCAATGAGGATAATCCTCAAGTTACGGACCCAATCCGTGTAGTTGCTACTGTCATCTTTCAACTTAGCTTTCTCTAGGAACGCATTAAAATTCAAGGGAACGGTAGCACGGGCCAATAATCTACAACATAGATATGCAAAAACTATCAGGACTAAGATCATGATAAATTAAGTTCAATTAATCATATTACTTAAGAACTCCCACTTAGATAGACATCCCTCGAGTCATCTAAATGATCACATGATCCATATCAACTAAACCATGTCCGATCATCACGTGAGATGGAGTAGTTTTCAATGGTGAACATCTCTATGTTGATCATATCTACTATATGATTCACGTTTCACCTTTCGGTCTCAGTGTTCCGAGGCCATGTCTGTACATGCTAGGCTCGTTAAGTTTAACCAGAGTATTCCACACGTGCAAAACTGTCTTGCACCCATTGTATGTGAACGTAGAGCTTATCACACCCAATCATCACGTGGTGTCTCGGCACGACGAACTGTCGTAACGGTGCATACTCAGGGAGAACACTTATACCTTGAAATTTTAGTGAGGGATCAACTTATAATGCTACTGCCATACTAAGCAAAATAAGATGCATAAAAGATAAACATCACATCCAATCAAAATATGTGACATGATATGGCCATCATCATCTTGTGCCTTTGATCTCCATCTCCAAAGCACCGTCATGATCTCCATCGTCACCGGCTTGACACCTTGATCTCCATCGTAGCGTTGTTGTCGTCTTGCCAACTATTGTTTCTACAACTATCACTATTTCATAGTGATAAAGTAAAGCAATTACATGGCGATTGCATTTCATACAATAAAGCGAGAACCATAAGGCTCCTACCAGTTGCCGATAACTTTTACAAAACATGATCATCTCATACAATAACGTATATCACATCATGTCTTGACCATATCACATCACAACATGCCCTGCAAAAACAAGTTAGACGTCCTCTACTTTGTTGTTGCAAGTTTTACGTGGCTGCTACGGGCTTCTAGTAAGAACCATTCTTACCTACGCATCAAAACCACAACGATGTTTCTTCAAGTTTGCTGTTTTAACCTTCAACAAGGACCGGCCGTAGTCAAATTCAATTCAACTAAAGTTGGAGAAACAGACACCTGCCAGGCACCTTTATGCAAAACAAGTTGCATGTCTGTCGGTGGAACCGGTCTCATGAACGTGGTCATGTAAGGTTGGTCCGGGCCGCTTCATCCAACAATAGCGCCGAATAAAAATAAGACGTTGATGGTAAGCAGTATGACTATCATCGTCCACAACTCTTTGTGTTCTACTCGTGCATATCATCTATGCATAGACCTGGCTCTGATACCACTATTGGGGAACGTAGCATGCAATTTCAAAAAAATTCCTACGATCACACAAGATCTATCTAGGAGATGCATAGCAAAGAGAGGGGGGAGTGTGTCCACGTACCCTCGTAGACCGAAAGCGGAAGCGTTTACTTAACCGCGGTTGATGTAGTCGAACGTCTTCTCGATCCAACCGATCAAGTACCGAACGTACGGCACCTCCGAGTTCTGCACACGTTCAGCTCGATGACGTCCCTCAAACTCTTGATCCAGCAAAGTGTCGAGGGAGAGTTTCGTCAGCACGACGGCATGGTGACGGTGATGCTGAAGTGATCCGCGCAGGGCTTCGCCTATGCACTACGACAATATGACCGGAGGAGCAAACTATGGAGGGGGGCGCCGCACACAGCTTGGAACAATTGATTTGTATTAGAGGCGCCCCCACCCCCGTATATAAAGAAGGGAGAGGAGAGGAGGACGGCCTAGGCGTGCCCCTAGTGGGAGGAGTCCCACTAGGGCTCCTAGTCCAATTTGGCCCCCCCCCTTTCCTTTTATCGGAAGGGGAAAGGGGGAAGGGGAGGGAGAAGGAGAAGGAAAGGGGGGCGCTGCAACCTCCCCTTGTCCAATTCGGACTCCTCCCTTGGGGGGGGGGGCAACCCCTTGTGGGCTGGCTTGCCTCCCTCCTATGGCCCGTATGGCCCATATTTTCCCCCGGGGGGTTCCGGCAACCCCCCGCTACTCCGATATGTACCCGATACATTCCGAAACACTTCCGGTGTCCGAATCCATCGTCCAATATCAATCTTTACCTCTCGACCACTTCGAGACTCCTCATCATGTCCGTGATCTCATTCGGGACTCCGAACAATCTTCAGTCACCAAAACACATAACTCATAATACAAATCGTCATCGAACGTTAAGCGTGCGGACCCTACGGGTTCGAGAACTATGTAAACATGACCGAGACACATCTCCGGTCAATAACCAACAACGGAACCTGGATGCTCATATTGGTTCCTACATATTCTACGAAGATCTTTATCGGTCAAACCATAATGACAACATACGTAATTCCATTTGTCATTGGTATGTTACTTGCCCGAGATTCGATCGTCGGTATCTTCATACCTAGTTCAATCTCGTTACACGCAAGTGTCTTTACTTGTTCCGTAATGCATCATCCCGTAACTAACTCATTAGTCACATTGCTTGCAAGGCTCATCATGATGTGCATTATCGAGAGGGCCCAGAGATACCTCTCCGATACTCGGAGTGACAAATCCTAATCTCGATCTATGCCAACCCAACAAACACCTTCGGAGATACCTGTAGATCATCTTTATAATCATCCAGTTACGTTGTGACATTTGTTAGCACACAAGGTATTCCTCCTGTATACGGGAGTTGCATAATCTCATAGTCAAAGGAATATGTATAAGTCATGAAGAAAGCAATAGCAATAAAACTTAACGATCATTATGCTAAGCTAATGGATGGGTCTTGTCCATCACATCATTCTCTTAATGATGTGATCCCCTTCATCAAATGACAACACATGTCTATGGTTAGGAAACTTAACCATCTTTGATTAACGAGCTTGTCTAGTAGAGGCATACTAGGGACACTGTGTTTTGTCTATGTATCCACACATGTATCAAGTTTCCGGTTAATACAATTCTAGCATTAATAATAAACATTTATCATGATATAAGGAAATATAAATAACAACTTTATTATTGCCTCTAGGGCATATTTCTTTCAGATGGCGGCCCTCGCCGAGGTGGCCGTGAAGAAGAAAAGGAAGAAGAAGGCCGTAGTGGCGCCTCGTCCAAGGCCGGCTCCTCATGCAGGCACTACGGCGCCCCCTAAGGCCACGGCTCCGGCGCAGGCACCGGTCAAAGCCGGCAACAAGGGCCACGGCCACCAAGTGTTTGATGAAATATCTCTAGGAACTTGGTGGGTCGAAATCCACGGAGGAATGCTTCAGATTTTGGGAAATTTGGGAAAAGGGGTTTGATAGGGGACATGAACCCTAGCCACACCAGTCTTCCCTCTCTGTTCATGCAGACAGGGAAAATGAGGACTGGGTCGGGCTGTGGGCCGGCTCACGGCCTAACCCTCACAGAAGCATAGTGCCTATGACATAGGCGCTATGCTCCATAGTATAACGCCTACACGAACGACGCTACTTAAGAGCGGGTGGGGCCTGACCTGGCCGCGCGAAGCCACGCTGCCAAGTGATGTAGTTAGCGCATGTCAAATCGGTGCTACAACACAACAGATAACACCCATGTGTTGGGCACTACCGAAAGGGTTATTCTGTGAAATACTTTCGCCGAGAGTTTATTATTTGAATTTGTCTCGCCTTTAGGTAATTTATGTCCATTTTGCCGTTTTATCTGCTGCCAGTGTATGCTAGTGGTAGAGCATAGTCTTCATGGCGTGTGAGGTCTGGAGGCAGGGCAGCATGAACGCAACGCCTGCGTAGAGACATCAATGCTGGCTGGGCTGGGCATTATCTTTTGGAGGAAAATGAATGCAAAAAGCCAGCTTTGCTGCGAGCAACGGCTGCGAAAAATAAGGGCGTTATTGTTCATTCACGACGCCGGGCCGTTTCCATCGCTCTACGTAGTACTACTCCATTGCGTGTGCTTTTTTTGTAAATTTTCACTTTTTTTTAATGGTAATACGTGTCTTATTCATATCATAAAGAACAAAGTACAAATCACGTAAAGACTGACATGAAAAAACTGAAAAGATAGCAGAACATCTCTGAGCTTGACACCAACGCTCGTCAACTGCCTCCGGCACCACCACAGCAGCCACCGAAGAAAAGAATGACGAATCACCATCTCACCCGAGCTCAACGTGGCTCCATCGCTGATATGCAGCTTTGCGGACCTCCAAGGTGGCTCACCAAAAGTGAAGCCCTTGCCGTTGAACGAATCGACACGCCATCGAACTCCAGATCTGGCACCCCACCACGACTAAGACGCCGAAGGAGAAAACCATACCTGTCATCCACAAACCACGAGCCCAGCAGATATTCCGTCTTCCAGATGTCGTTGATGCAGACCACAATCTGCATCCGCTCCTGGACTACCTCCCAAGCTCCGCGTCGACGCTGGAGCAAACGTCGTCATAACGGCGGAGCCCGAGGACACAGGTCCACCACGAGGATGCCACCGCCGCCACACTATCCTTGCTTGAACAGACTGGTTTCCAAATCCATCCCCAACCATAGGACCGATGGCCTCGTCAGGGAAGAATCCGAAGATTCATTATTCAGCGCCGCCACCGAAGCAAAGACGATGAACAACCTAAAAACCTAAACTATAAAAGAGTAAAATCGATCCACATGCGTGGATCCGGCGGCCCCCCTCATCACCGACGACCGAGGTCGCCGGCAGAGGGAAGCCGCCGGAGAACGGTGTTGGGAGATTGGCCCTGGCGGCGGCTAGGGTTGCAGCCGCCAGGGACGAGAGGAAAACTGGCGAAGGTAATTTTCACTTAGTTTGGTGGTCAAATAGTAGCGTTACTGGTCCATCATACCAGTACCGTACGCGTTCTACTTCAAGGAGGGTGGAGTACGGGGAAGAGGTGGAGTGTTGGACGGGGTATACATACGGGGGGTGTTTGTTTATTGCGAGCGAGCTCGGGTAGTCGGGTTGAAGTTGAACGGAAACGTGAAGGCGGGGGGCTGTGCACGCGGCGGCGTTTCTGAGCTCACGACATAAACGCTTTCGGTCCAGGCTTGGGCTCCTAGAGCTTCTATAACTGGGCATCCCAAACCCATCTTAAATATTCGTCCGCATAGCCCGTTCAGTGATCCATAAAAAAATTGATTCAGACGGGTGCCTCAAATGGGCTTCGGATGTCTAGGCTGACCGGCAACCCTTATATAAAGCCCAAATATGAGCCGGTTATGCGACGCTCAACACTGCCCGGGCACGTCTGTCACATCGGACCCGACAGGCCTACCCTCACCACAAATTGCACCAAATCCACCCTCGACCTAGCGGATCCATTTGCTCTCTCCTATCTACTTTCTCCTTCGCGACGAACGTCTCGCAACTCTGTCATTACCCTTGCTCCACAGCTATTTCGAGCCTCTGTGCCGCCAGCACCGGCACAAGTCTTTTCTCCCGTGCTCGCCGCCAGGGATGTCGTCGCCAGCCCGGACATCACCACAGTACGTCCGGCAACTCTCGGTCTGCCCCTTGCACTATGTGTTCGACGTATTGTCTGACCCGGTTTTTTGTGATTTATTTTTAGGAAAAACGATGAATTCCGATGCTTCGTTGGACGAGGAATATAGACAAACGGAGCTTGATCAAATGATTCAAGATGAGTTATTCGATTCATCGGATTTGGACGAAGAAGTGGACATAATCATGCTCATGAGCATGAAGAGAAATGGAATGATAGGAAATGGGCTCAATCAAAGGGAGGCGAGTTATCAATCGGGATAGGTTCTCCGGAGCACGGCTACTGCACACGGACTACTTTGCTCTGAACTCAACTTTTTCGGATGACACACGGTTCGCCGTTTTCGCATGCGGAAACTATTATTTTTGCGCATTATGGAGGGAGTGGGGGCACATGATGACTACTTCAAGCTCACAAGGGATTGCAGCAGCCAACTTTCTTTCTGTGCTAAGCAGAAATGCACAGCTGCTCTGAGGATGCATGCACTTGGTAATGCCGCAGATGCCGTTGTGAGATGGTCCGGATGAGGGCGAACACATGCCTGGAGACTACTGTCAAGTTTACCCATACTGTGGTGCAGGTATTTGGAGCAGAGTATCTGAGAGAACTAAATGTGCAGGACATAGAAAAGTTGTTGGCTATTGTAGAGGCTATGGTTTCCAGGAATGCTCAGATCAATTGATTGCATGCATTGGCGACGAAGGAACTGGCCCAAAGATTTACGGGGAATGTATCAAGGTCACACCAAAGAGGCTACCATCATACTGAAAGCAGTGGCATCACATGCCTTATGGATTTGATATGCTTTCTTTGGAATGCTAGGTTCTTACACCGACATCAACGTTCTTCAACGATCTCCCATGTTTAGGAGGCTTTTAATGGGGAATCACCACCGGGCAACTACACTGTCAACGGTTGTGAATACAATATGGGATATTATCTTGCCGATGGCATCTATCCTCAGTGGGCGGCATTTGTGAAGACCATATGCGAACCACATGACAACAAACAAAGCCACTTTGCATCATTGTAGGAAGCAACTAGGAAGGATGTGGAGAGGGCATTCTGAGTGCTTCAAGCTCGTTGGTTTGTGGAGCTGCAATGATGTGGGAATCAAAAAATTTGTGGCAACTGATAACATGTTGTGTTATTTTGCACAATATGATTGTCGAGGATGAGGATGATGGTGTTGCCCAAACCTATGATTTTGATGCGCCTGGACAATATGTTATCAAGTAGTAAATAAAATGATTTAAACTATGATTACATGCCAAAATAATTAGCTAAAAAAATGTAGACTTGTTTAATTATAAGAAAATGATTTGATGATCCAAAAAGTGTATGGTTCAAGTGTAGATGACACACATTCGATTTATCAAATTTTCATACTATAATTTATTTTAGGGAACTAGAGCTTTGTCATAGGTTATATAATCTACTCAAACGGTTTCTGTAGTGGTGTTAATTCCGTGGGTACGTACAAGGGTGTTTATGTAGGAGCATGACCACCGGATATGCATATGGGTATACGCACTAGGGTTTGTACATGATAGACCCTCTGTCGTGGAGTTAATTCCCTAATCGAAAAATGTATTTGGCAACCCTGTGCCCTATTGAAAAATCGCCACACCACCTGGATGAGGTCCATTTCAAATCCGACGCACGAGAAACGTTCCAGCGAGTAGTTTTGATTTGTCTGTCGCTGGTGTGTGGGCCATCGCTCCGTCGCCCGCTTCGCTCGAACCGTCTCCCCCATCGTGCGCCCACTTCTCTGTCGTTCCAGCGACTTAACTATCCCCTCCCCCCACCACTCGCCTCATTACTCTGATAACGGCACGCCCACTTCTCTGTCGCTCCGCGCGCGCTCTCTCTTCGTCGACGGCGAGCGGCGGCGGCTTCTCCGGCCGATTCTCGGCGCTGGTCTTCTGCTCCACCGGTGAGTATTGACTCAATTGCCCTCTCATCCCAGTAGTTCGTGCGCCTCAATTCGTATGATAACCGCGCGCCCGCTTCTCTGTCGCTCCGCCCCCGCTCTCTCTCCGTCGACGGCGAGTGGCGACGCCTTCTCCGACCGATTCTCGGCGCTAGTATTCTAT
This sequence comes from Aegilops tauschii subsp. strangulata, assembly GCF_002575655.3. Taxonomy (NCBI): domain Eukaryota; kingdom Viridiplantae; phylum Streptophyta; class Magnoliopsida; order Poales; family Poaceae; genus Aegilops; species Aegilops tauschii. The sequence continues at coordinate 547,049,043 of NC_053037.3, forward strand.
TCCACCGGTTAGTATCGACTCAATCGCCCTGACATCCGCCCCCAGTAGTTCGCGCTCTGTTTCTCGACGCCATTAGTGGCGGGATGTTCGTCGGGATGTCACATGTTAGAACAGACAAGAAACGCGCCCAATGCATTCAATTCGTGGTGCAGATGCTATTTGTTAGGCCCTGTTTCGCATGCACATCGTTTCGGTGATTAATTTGCCGTTTTCGATTTCGTGCCTAGTTGCCGTAATTTTTGAACTGATCCCCTCTGCTACACGGCTCGTTTCTGATTTCTAGGGTTTCGTTTCTCTAGATGCAAAACCATTATGTATACATTCATGATTCGCCATCAGTGATGTATCCATTCATGATTCTGATTTCTAGGGTTTTCTCTAAATGCTACACGGCTCGATTTCCCTGATTTTTGTTAGCACTATCAGCGGTGTCTCGTTTCATGATGCATTTTGTGTTTCTAACTGATGGATGTGCCATCATTTAAATCACATGAACTCCAATTGTGAATATTACCATCAGTGGTGTGAATAATTTATCAGGAGTCCACTGTAAAATTTATCATGTCACTGAATACTTAGTTCTGTGATGTCCAATATATGTGTTTGTTTGTAAGTTGTTTACATCCCTAATTTGCATAAGTTATCTTGCCCGATACATACATTTTATCGGTGTATTATAAGCAAACAAATATTCAGGTATTCAATATCTAGTAGAAGCACACATGTCCTTGTCATTCTCTGTCGTGGATGAGTTATCTTGTTGTATGTTCACAAGTTACCAATGTATCATAAGAATATGTGTGTGACTATTAATTCAATAGCTGTGCATCCTTTATGCTCACTTTTTTCTCTTTGTTATTCTTGTGTGTCATGTCACAATGCCAAGGAAGCGCAAATTAGATGATGACTTTGAGGAGGTGAACCCCTTAAAGAAGCATAAGCCTCCCGCAGATCGGAATAGGGCTTCTCCTAGTGCTCTTGTGACTGCCTGTAAGGATATGTCAGATGAGAGAATGGCCGCGATCGATGACATGGATTTCACTAGTCTGCGGAATATCAAGTGTGATAATCTGTTCAATCGGCTTTCTCAATGGCTTGCTGGTCTATACGACCCTGATTCCTGTGAGGTTGTTGTACCCGGTCGCGGAAGGTTACCTGTCAGTGAAGAGTCTGTGCATCGTATAATGGGTGTGCCCCGAGGTGATATTGCGGTGGATTTGAAGGTTCCTACAGATGCACAGCTTGAGCTTGCGGGAGATCTTTTTGGTGATCTTGGACATGCTCCTAAAACTGTGGATATATTAAACCTTATCTTGAGCACTAACCGGCATGACGACAATTTCAAGTGCTTGTGGCTTGTGCTTGCTGCCAGCACCGTGATGGCGCCGACGACTTCGAACAAGATCAGCACCAGATGGTATCCTGTGTTGGTAAGAACATCTGGCTATCTTTCTAGTTCACGCTTTTTATCTCTTTTCTTTTCTGTTTTTCTACCTGATAACTTTTTGCTTCTTAGTCTGATGATTATGCACATATGCACTTTGATAACTTTCCCTGATTTTTGGAGTGTGGTAATTTCTGTCCCTTTGATTTTTCTATGATCTGAAGTGTGGTATTTATGTAGTAATGCACCTGATAACTTTATATGAAGGTGTAGTAATTATATAGTAATGCACCAGATAACTTTTTATGAAGGTGTAGTAATTACATAGTGATGCACCTGATAACTTTTTTCTGAAGGTGTGGTAATTATGTAGTAATGCGCCTGATAACTTTTTCTGAAAGTGTGGTAATTATTTAGTAATGCACCTGATAATTTATTTATGCCTTGCAAATATGGTAATTTTGACTTACTTCTCAATAATGTGGTAATTGTGTGCTTATGTACTTGGTGATTCAATGCTTTAACAGTGTTTTAAGTGTCTAATTATGTCCCCTGCTAACTTGTGTGCGTACATTCCTCTATGTTTCATGTGTTTTTTTTTCGCACCAAAATATTGGCAATGTAAAAAACCTCAACTGGTGCAAATTTATTGCGGATCAGCTTCACAAAGCCCTTTCAAAAGGAAAGCCTACGACGGGCTGCCTATTCTACAATGTTAGTCCCCCTATTCTTTTTTTGTTCCCACGATTTTTGGATTGTACGTCTTATTCCGCCAAACAGCTAGATTGTAATGACCTTTTCTGTTTTTCCAGCTTTTGTATATAGATGCTATTGACTTAACTGGCCTTGGTATCATCTTGCCTAATGGTCCTTTTGCAATTAATGTGTGGACGAATAAGTTGGCATCGAAAGTTCTCCGGATGGATGTCCAGAGGGACAAGCTTTCTTATGGGAAATTACCGGTAATTTCCCATTCGTCATTTTTCTTACCTTCTATGTATTGCCATCTTTTTTTATCAAGATCTTAATTTGTTTTTTATCATATTTTTTCAGCTTAAGCCCCAATATGGTCAAGACTATTGCTTGTTTGGTGGCTTACAAGGTCTAGATAAATTCATGCGTGTTCATGCACCGCAAAACTGTTCTGAACAGGTATTTTAATCTTTTTTGTGCGTTTGGGTATTTTTGTTTTCCTTTTTCCTGGTAAATTTTGTTATAAAGACCTGGTAACTTGTACTGTTTTCAGGATGGTAACTTTTTTTTTTAGATTCTCACTTTGGAATAACTTCATTTGAACTTATATTTGTGTGGTATTTTTAGTTGTTTTTGCATGATACTTAATGTCTCTCACAACCTGATTATTTATTTTTTCATTCATGATTTTCTATTAGAAACTTGCTAAAGCTTCTGCTATTGTGGGTCGCTTTTCGTCTGGCATGGTTGGCCTCCTGGGTGGTCTTCTTAATGAGTTCATGTCCTTGGATGATGAAGACACCTCATGGATGTCCCGTGTGTTAGAGAGCTAACTAAAGGGTTTATCTTCTGCTGCCGGGAAGAATGCAAGCACCCGTCCTGCATCCCGCTCGCGTGAAGTAAAAGATACCGGCAAGCAAACTGTTGAAGGTTCAGATTCTGATCCTGAGGTAGTGATGGTGGCGGTGATGGTCACTCTGACAAAGATCTAGATTTTCACGTTCATTACCATGGTTCTTCAGGTGGACCGAACGCCCATGAGGCTTCAGGTAGTGGGGGTAGTGCTGGACCGAATGCCCATGATGCTTCAGGTAGTGGCGCAGCGAATGCAGATGTGGGTGTAACCATGTTTGCAACTGCCAATGTGTCGTTAAGGTCAGCCGGAATTGATGGAACTGCTACTGCAGGAACCGATCAGCCTCTCGAGTCTCAGATTATGCTTACTGCATGTTCCGGGAATGTATCTAGTGATGGATTGCATAACCAGCCAGATATGACAGATACTCAAAACGAGGCTGTTGTTGATGCTTCTGTGAAGAGGTGCGGTTCTTCTCTTGTCCGTAACTTGGAAAAGCAATATTCCAGGCGTCGCAAGAAATTACGCCTACCTTCTCCGCCCATGGCCACTGGTACAACTGTTTCTGACCAGCCGTCGTTGGATGATACACATCATTCTATCAAGGCAATAGTCATCAATGAGCTTGGCATTGTAGGCCCTGATAAGGGCACCAACTCAGTAATTGCCAATCCCACGCGGAAGAAGCAACATCCTCGCAAGTGAGTTTCTTATCATGTGCTAGTTGATTTCTTTTTATTTTCATTTGTTATATTGCATTTTTAGCTGGTAACTTCTGTCAATATAAGCTGGTAACTAATGTTATATTTTAGCTGTTGTACGCAAATATAATCTGATAACTAATGTTAATATAAGCTGGTAACTAATGTTTTTATAAGCTGGTAATGTCCATGTTTATTTTTCTTTGTGTACATACTTACTTGTTGTTACTCTTTTGTGTTATCACATTTCCTAGCACCTAGCTTCTGATAATTAGAAGTAAATATGTCTGGATAGTTTCTATTCCTTAATAAGCCTGTGTTTTTGTCTAGAATGGATAGTAATTATATCATGGTAAGGCTGATAACTTTTAGTAGCTATTTTCAGGATAATAACTTCAGCTTTTTATTTGAACAATATGTAGTTTAACTTTGTTTGCATGATAATTTTAGTAATTATATGCTGGTAAGCATGTGTTATTTGTCTACGGTAACATTTTTCTCACGTGCACTATATTCTTTTCAAATAATAACTTGTCAGGTGTTCGAATGCTCCATCTATTAGTGTTGCCGACCTTCAGCAAACGCGGTCTAGCAGTGTGGGTGTCACGTCTGAGGAGATACCTAGTAATCCTGCGCGTTCTTCGGCAGATGTTGACTCGTCTGACATGTCACCCAGGTGATTACGAATGTTATTTTTCCTCACTATATGATATCTAAATGATTTTCTCTATTTGTTTATTTTTCATTTGTAAATTAGGTGAATATATACCGGTAATTTAACTCTTTTATGCGTGGCATCATAATCTGTACGGGAATGACTGGTAGTTTTTATAGTCAAAGCTCTTACAATATTTACTATTTTTTTAGCATGATAAATTTGTTGGTAACTTTGTTATCTTCATAGTTACCATCTTCATTAATGATTTGTGACGATGTTGATTTTTTGCATTATGTGGATAACCAAGTTGGCCATAAGCTGTCAAATAATTTGAATACAAGCTGGTAACTAAAGTTATTTTTTAGCTGTTAACATCTGTCAATATAAGCTGGTAACTAATGTTATTTTTAGCTGTTGTATGCAAATATAATCTGATAACTAATGTTAATATAAGCTGGTAACTAATGTTTTTATAAGCTGGTGATGTCCATGTTTATTTTTCTTTGTGTGCAGCAAGAAGACCAAGATTACTGTGAGGAAGGTTACGAAGTCTTCTAAAGTTGCAGTTGCAACTAGGTCTTCTCCTCGTTTTGCTCCCAAGGACGCAAAAGATGATTTTAGAGACTCCCCCGTGGTCACTTCTCCAATAGCTGTTGTGCAAGATAATGCCCCTGTGAGGAATTCACCAGATGCTGGTTTTGGAGCTGTGGATGAGCTCGCGGCAGCAGCCACTATTACTCAAGTGGTAGAAGAAATTGCCAATGTTGTTATTGACACTGAAGCTGAAACTTCTGCTGATCAACCTAAAGGAATTGCTCCTCCAATGAGCGCTGTTGTAGCTGAAACTTCTGCTGATCAACCTCAAGGAATTGCTCCTTCAACGAGCGCTGCCGTAGCTGAAACTTCTGCTGATCAAGTTCAAGGAATTGCTCCTCCAATGACCGCTGCTGTAGCTGAAGATGACCAAGCTCCTGTCAAAATACCATGTGTTGTTCAAGCTCAAGTTGAATCTTCCCAATCCAATGTGTGCAGAACCAGTTGAAACTGAAGATGCAGTGTTTGTTGAAGCTCAACCTGGGGATGACCAAGTCGCCGCCCAAGAATTCAGCATTAATGCAGATGTAGAAGATGTTGTTGCTGATAGGGCCTACTGGGATTTCACCCCACCATCTTGCTCTCTTGGCCTAGATTTTGGCCCCACACCGCCCGGACCAGATATTATTACGAGGCCGCAGTCCCAGCTGCAGTACCAACACCGCCCCCAGCGGTTGTTTCGACAACTCAAGCACCAGCAGTGGTCCCAACGGTTAACAATGCTCCCCAAGACCGAGCAGCAGCATCCCCAATTGATCATATGGCGGCAGCACCACGAGATTTAAAGAATGTAGAAGATAATCCTATTGACTCCAATCCGTTTTCAGGCTCTGAGCCTGCTGACCTTGGTAAGTGAAGGCATATACGTGTCTTCGCTTTATCACAAAAGAGTGATGGGATGGATGTCTGCTTTTCGAAGACTTTTTTTATGCTTTTAGTTTGATCCTTGTGTGTATATTTATGCTCTTTTTATCCTATGTATGGACAACCTCCCCCCTCTCACATGTAATGACTTATGCTTTTGCGTGTGTGCTATGTAATGAACTATGTGTTTTCGTTTCACATTTGCGCTCTTTTATTTTTTATGTTGTCTGGTGTGTGGATGTATTATACATTATTACTATTGTTCATTTTTCCTGGTAACTTTTACTAACATCTGACTGATAATTATTTGCTAACTAGTTAATTAAATGGTAACATTTGTGATCATACCCTGATAACTTCTGCTATCACCATGCTGATAACTTCAACCCTTTGTGTGGTAACTTCTGCTATCACCATGCTAACATCTGACTGATAATTGTAGCGCTCTACTTTTAACTGATAAATACATCGCTCTACATGAAAGATATTTGTACCTTGTTTTCCAGCTTACCATTTTATCGTATGGTAACTTTCACCATGATAACTTTTTGCGAATGTTGTGCTAGTATTTTTTGTTCTAACTAGATACCTACATGTTTTCATTTTTTTGCTAACTAGTTACTTAAATGGTAACATTTGTGATCATACCCTGATAACTTCTGCTATCACCATGCTGATAACTTCAACCATTTTGTTTCCTTTATTGATGCTGTAAATACACCCCTCCCCCACCTTTCCCTGCACGCACAGACAAACCATTCTAATATATTTATGCTGCCCCTTTAACTATCGTGACCCCCCTCATTTTTCTTCCCTTTTTCTCTCTATAGTAATTATATCATCATTCTGTACTATCTATCACTTTTTTCTTTAGCTGTTTTTCCACATATTTGACATTCCTTTTGTCAGTTCACAAACTGACCTAATCGCAACTTTTTGAAGAGCGTCGATTTCGAGTTTATGATGCGGATGTTGAAGACGACGATGTAATTATGTGGGTTGAAGAAGTCGAACGTGCCACTGTTAGAGCAAAAGCAAATTACGGTTCTGTAAAAGGTACTGATAGGAAGATTTTATTTAACAAACTTTTTCCTACTGCCAACCTTGATAACATCATTATCTTCATGTTGATAATTTACTGTTCTAAACTCTGATAACTTCTTTTCTTTTTTCCCCATAATATTTCTTCCATCATTCCCAACTCTGATAACTCCCTTCACTTTTCTTCTAGACCACCCCACCAGCCCTGAATTTGCTACACCAGTTATTCAACCTCCCTATGGTAATCATTCAGCCAGTGTGACTCCTAAATCGTACATTCGGAAAGTTAGGGTAAGCCGCCCATCGCAGTTCCTTCTGCCTCCATATTGTGGCCTCACAACATCTGCACTCGAAGAGGTTATTTACGCAGAAGTTATCAAGCACACCACTGATTCAGTTGACTCCAAGATAAAACAGTAATGACATTTACTGTTTTCCTTTTCTCTAGTATTTTGACCCCTCACCGGCAAAACATTTGCTTATATACTATTTTTTTTCTTTGTTTGCTTTTCAGTATTAGGGTTATTGACATCGATGGGCGGTGGGTCACATTGGAGGAGCTCGCTAATAGTGTGATAGAAGGTGGTCAAGTTTCGAATAATATTGCAGAGCTCCACATCCGAACTCTTTCTGATTCTGTACCCCCAGGGAAGATCATCTTTCCATGGTTGCTGTCAGTATATCTTCTCATACATGATATGACGAGCAAGTTCCTAATCAAACATTTCCGTCGTGATGCAAACTACATACTTGGTCACCAAAATCAGGTAGAATTTTTTACGTTAACTACATACTTTTCTTCTTTTAAATCGTACAAGCTGTTTTTTAGTTGGTCTAACGGGCAATTTTATCAGGCTCTTATTTTGGTTTTGTCAGACATCGTACCATTAAAGAATTTTAGCTGGTACCTAGTTATGTTACTTTTCTATGGTAACTTTCATGTATGCCTACTGGTAACATATGTTGTCAGTGTCCTGATAACTTTGCCTTTTTAACTGTAAATGCATTGATAACTTCTTGTGTTCATGTGTTCACATTTTTCCTTTCTGTGGTAACTTTCATGTATGCCTACTTGTAACATATGTTGTTAGTGTCCTGATAACTTTGCCTTTTTAACTGTAAATGCATTGATAACTTCATAACCTCTTGTGTTCATGTGTTCACATTTTTTTAACAGCTACTGTTTCCAACACTGCAAAAGTTGGGACCTCTACCAAACAACGGGCATTGGTATGTCTTGTGCCTTAATGTCAAGGCAAAACAATTTGAAGTTCTTGATTCTCTTCGTCCACAAGATAGCCCTTCGCTCATCATACATGCGACGAAGCTTATGAATGGCATTAAAAAAGCCTGGTTGATTGCGTACAAGGACTCGAGTAAGCAGATCCAAGACTATGATCTGGTGTACATCGATGTGTTCAAACAGGACAATGGGTTAGTTTTTTTGGCTAGTACTCCATCATTTTTTCCATCTAAATACCCAGTAACTTAGTAGTGTAGCATTTTAAAAGTTCGTTCACCTTTTTGCTTATCTTATTTTGCTTTTTAACACATTTTTTATTTTTTTATTACAACACTGATTGCGGTTTCTTCGCGTTCAAGATCTTGGAGTTCTGGGATGGTAATAATATCCCAACAATAACTAAGGAGCAGATCCCGGCGCTGAGGAAGATATTGACAAGCATGTGGCTGGACCATCCTCTTAACAAATGCACGCAATGGCGCTATCACTTGTTCAATAAGGAGTAATTGATGTGAGAAATTTGCACCAATATAAGTTTTATGTTTAAGAACGATGATAGTTTTATACATTTTCTTCTGGGCTGATTACTATCTTTTTTATACATTTTTGCTGATAACTTATGATAGTCAATGCTGATAACATACTATAACAGGTGTTGATAACTTTCTTTTTCATTGCGTCATAACATTTTGCTCACAAACAAAGAACGATAACTAATCTCATTCTCATTTCTGAAAATCCCCATTACATTCTGGACGATAACTTACATGTTTCAGTGCTGATAACTTTTCATTACATGGTGTCTCGACACCGTTTTACACAATAAAATGGGTAAAATTGATAAGTAAAATCTCTAACTTGCATTTCAATGCCCATCTAACTTGCATTTCTCAGTGCGGGATGGGTGAGGTACATTTGCGTTTATCATGATCTGTCGACCCGCAGACTCTACACTTCCTCTCTTTTTTTGGCTTTGCAATGTCAAATGGGTGCTGGAATCTTTTCTCTCTCGGACGCCCTTTCGTAGTAGACTTTGGTGGGTCTAGTATCACTCTTGTGTTTGATGATTGGGATCCCTCGGCATGTGAGCCCTGGAACTAGAAAATATTGCCAGACACATGCGTGACAGGAATGCTTCCTTGATGCGCTACTGGGACACCTTCAGTGGCACTAGTCCCTGGTGGTGAAGAAAACATTTGTGCTTCTTTTCCCTCATCTTTTTCCTTTCTTGCTTTCTTTAGCTGCCTCTTTTTTAGTGCATCCATGTCGTCTCTGAAAGCATTAACATGTTTCCTTGCCAATGCCATCCCTTCATCAGTAGTGCAAGCGTCTTTTGCTTGTTCCTTGAAATCATTCATAATAGATGTCTATCTCATGATATTTTTTCCTTCCTCTGTCATACCCTTCTTAACTGTTGGCTGTTGGTAATCAGGCTGAACAAGATCCTCTTCTAGATCCCATGTCCACCTATCCAGGATATACCTCCTCGGTATCTCGTAGACTCCAATCTGTTCCATTACTCGTAGTATGTGTGCGCACAATAGCCCATCGCGATCAAACTTGCAGCAAGTGCATGAATATACCCCTTCATCCTTGTTCGCCTGCACATGGTAGTCCCTATCCCCATACTTTGGTAGTATGCCTCGGAGCGACCACATCCTGAAGGTTCCATCTTGCAAAGTGTCGCATCCGTAAGCAGTCTTTAGCTTCATCTCTACCTGGAACTTGGAGAGCAGATTTTGTGTGTATATCCCTCGCATCTGTAACTCGATTGGGTTCAATTAATACATGTCTGCCTCTTTGTAAATTGTGTCCACTTGCTCTTTCGCCACAGCCATCATTACTTTCTCCTGGATTGCAGTGTATTGAGTTGCGAATTCAATCAATGAGTTGTTGGGGTTCACGTACTTCTTGAGCACATCATTGAATCCCTCGCTCCTTGCAGTTGTCTGCAAGAATGGAAAGAAATGCTTCATGTAGTACACTGGGGCCCAACATTTCCTATTTTCCCACAGCCATTGAAAATGTTCGTTGTCGATCTGGCCATATTCATCCATCATTGCCCACCATTTGTTTTCAAACTCTTCCTCTATGATACACAAAACATGAGACAATTAAAACATCATACACAATCATTGATAATTAAAGTACAAGTATGCTGGTAACTTTTCTTAGTTGTTAGATGGTAACTTTATTGAACAGTTTTTCCAGATCTGGTAACTTCTCTAAACCACAAGTTGGTATCAACATATGTAACTGCCCCCTGGTAATATAGCCAACAAGATCATGGTAACTTGTGCATCACATATATTCATATGGCTTCTCAAGTTTGCTGCATGGTAATTAAAATGGGTCAACAGATTAGGTACGTACCAGTCAAGCTGTTGTCGACACAGTCTTTGAACGCTTTGTTTAGTGGTTTATCATCAACCATAAGTTTTCCAAGTTTGTCCTGCGCCTTCTTCATTATATGCCAGCGGTAATTTCTGTGTATTATGTTCAAGAAGACCTCGTCGATCGCACTCCTCATTGCAAAGTCCTGGTCTGTGATGATGTTTTTAGGGGCAACACCACCCATTGCATGGAGGAATGTGTTAAACAGCCACACAAAGTTTTCCTTTAGTTCGTTTCGAACGAAGCCACACCCAAACTGGATGGATTGACCATGGTTATTAATTCCAATGAATGGTGCACACGGCATCTTGTACATGTTTGTCATGTATGTCGTGTCAAACGACAAACAGTCATTATACTTTGCATATGCCATGCGTGATGCGCCATCTATCCAGAACAAGTTCTCAACCCTGTCCTCATCATCAAGTTTGATTCTCCAGTAGAAATATGAATCTTTGGCCCTCATCTCTTGGAAGTATGCAATTGTGCTCCCAACTTCCTTGTGGCGGTGCTCCAAGCGGAACTTAGCTCGTTGATTAGCAATGTCTTGTGTCGTGTAGGGTACGTCTTTAGCATTGCCGTAGAACCATGACATCAGCTGCATCTGCCTCGCAGTCTCAACGTTGCATCCATGCAGAACCCTCAAGAAGTCCTGCTCCTCCTTCGGAATGTACCGATGTGATGATAAGAATTTTGTTAGGGAAGGCTTTTTGATCAGGGGGTGATTGTGGGTGTCCTCGAAATGGTCAACAGTCCACCATGCATCATCGTGGGATAGGTACATGTGCGCTTCACATTCAGTCCTAACAACTTTCTTTTTTTTCCTCTTCTTGACAATGCTGGCTGGGTTTTCCACATCTTGCAGCTCATCCCTGTCCTTGCGTCGTTTGCCATATTTTATACAAACTAGTAGCACCCTGCTTATAGTTCCATCAACCCTCTCTTTCTTGAATTGCTGCCTAACTGCAAAGCCAGTCCTGCGCGCGTAGGTGCTGTAGTGGTCACGTGCGCTCTCCGGGGTGTCAAATTTTGTCCCTTGTAAAGGTGGCTTAGGTGTGGAATATGCCTCCATGTTGCTGCCTTCCATATCAGCATCGATCCCAGCAGATTCTGGAGTTGCTGGTTCGCTTATTGTCTGCTCTCCAAGGCTCCCAGCTCCTGTGCTTGCATTTGTTCCAGCACTATGTGCACTTGTTCCACCACTGGGCAAGCTGTTGTTTGCGCTGATTGCCCGAGCACCTGCATTTTGGCCTGGTAGATTAGTGGAATATTACATGATAAATAACAGTTTTCCATCATGGTAGTTTTCTGAAGATTCAGTGAATGTATCTTTCTTTTCTGCTTAAACAACCCTGGTAATTTGCATACTCTGAACCTGGTATTATGAGTGCACCAGTGCTGGTAATTTTCAAACCCACTTCAACGGTAAAGCATTCTTTCTGCCTAAAAAACCCTGGTAATTTGCATCCTCTGAACATGGTAATATGTGTGCACCAATGCTGGTAAGTTTCAAACCCACTTCAATAGTAAAGTATTCTTTCTGCCTAAAAAACCCTGGTAATTTGTATTTTTTGGACCTGGTAATATGTGTGCACCAATGCTGGTAATTTTCAAACCCACTTCAATAGTAAAGTATAAGACTGGGTTTTTCATTCCATGATGATATGTAAATAGTAATGTTGGTAATTTTACCTGTCCCCATGATGTTTGGGTATGCTGAATTGCTGCTTGGTGTGCGCGCTGCATCGCCTTCTTCATGCATTCTACCTCCTCCTCCATCCTCTGCATTATCTCCTCTACTAGCATCCATTTATCTACTCCTGCTTGATTTGTTTTTACGTTTGCACGTTAGTATACATTTACACGTGTTCACTCTTTTTTTGAAACTCATTGTTTTGTTTACTCTTTACACAGGTGTTTGAAGGCAAGAATCGCAGGGGTGATTGGGAAGAACACTAAACAGGACAATTACAGTACAACATGAGCATCTCCATTAAAAGGCAGCACTTTTCTTTATCCAATGTTAGTACTTAGCTAAAGTGGATGATAACTTTTACTATGTACAGATTGATAACTTGTTTACTTCATGCAGTATACCATTCTTTGTAGACTGAAAAAATGAACCTTTTTTGCAATGCATCTTCCATTGTATGCGAGAATGATTTTTGTGGTCAATAAAGGTTCCTCTTTCCTATATTTTGTCTTTATTTTTCCATGGTAGACACAAAATCTATGTTTAGTGTAGCAAGGGAATGGGGTATTTTTTTGGGTACTCTGTTTTGTTGCATAAAGTTGGTAACAAAAACTACGGGGGGCTGGTAATTTTGCACTTAGTTGATTGGTAAGTCACTGCAATAGGCAAAATTATGAGAGAAGTCTGCTTATTCTGTTTTCTAGAGGTGAAAGGATGGTAATTTTTGCACAGATTGGGAGGGGGTGGGGTGGGGGTGGGGTAAGTCTTTGTATTAAGCAATTTTTTTTCGAGATTTTGGATGAGTCTTTGATTCTTACCAGGGTGAGGTGATGTTGCCTGGTGATTTCTTCGCCGTATCCCTGGTAATTTCCACCGCTTCCCTTATGATCTGCTCTTGTTTGATCCATATCTGGAGGAGGGGTAGGTCTTTGGTGTTGATTTTGAGCAGCTGTGTAGGGGGGAGGGGCGGGTGGGTGGTGGGGAGGGTGAGAGAGGGTATACTTGCGTGGGAGGTAAGGGGGGTGGGGGAAAGTTGCGATCTGGAAAGTGCGTCATGGGGGGGATGGCATTTTCTGTTGGGCCTTGTACAGCGATCGGCCTGGTTAGCTGGCGGGGTGATCGGCCTGGTTAGCTGGCGGGGTGATTGGCCTGCTTAGCTGGCGGGTGATCGACAGGTAAGGTAAATTTCCTATCGGGCACACTGTTGCCAAATATCACTGTCCTTCCCTAATTCCTATGGTGCTTTCCCTCTTGTGTATAAGGATGAATACAAATGATGCAAACCCTCAGCCCGATGCCCGTACATAGAGTGCCCCGTTTATATGTTACAAGTATATCAACATTTGTTGGTATACTTACATATAGTTCAACATTTTATGTAATATAGAGGGAGATTCTTGCATACAATTTAACATTTGTTAGTGAAAGTATATGTAAGACATGAGATGTAATGACCAAAAGACATGAGACATGAGATGAGCGTTTACTGAAACAAAAGACATGAGATGTAATGAACAAAAAGATGACCTAGAAGACCGTTTTCTTTCTATCAAAACTTCCTTCGCCTTATCTCCACACACAACGGGCAAGTGGTAACATGCCAAGTTGCCATTTTTTTATGAGGCGGCCACAAACATTAGAGTACTATCTAATTAATTTGAAAAGTACTGTCTAGGTTGTAAGATATTCATACCCTTTCTAATTGAGTAGACAGCCGATATGTATCTGTATTCGAGTTAGTAACTTATCTTCCACATTCATACCGAATAACATTCTTATTTGCAATTGCTTTCGAATTAGGAAATGAAAGTGAAAAAGACAGATATTCTCAGAACAAAAAGTGGAAAAGACACGCATTGTTAGGAAAAAAAACTGGAAAAGACACTATCTGAACCAACTACACAGAATCATTAGGCCTTGTGTGGTTCAAGCTGAAGTTATGAGAAGCACGGTGGAGTAGAAGGAAGATTTACTGTTCACACGAGAGTGGGATCTTCGTGTATAATGACCAAAAAGATGGCCAAGGAAATCGAGAGCTGCGATTCGGTGCTCAGACCCATCTGCACCCGCGATGAAAAAAAAATTAAAACAAATACAAGAAAAAAATTCAAAAAAAAGACAGATAATTTGGTGCGTGAGGTGCGTTCCAAATTTCAGATCATTTGGACATCTGAGTAGCTCTCGGCGAAAAAGACAAATTTGGGGTCTGTAAAAAAAGTTTACTGTTACCCAATTTGTTTTTTTTTGCCGAGAGCTACTCGTATGTCCAAATGATCTGAAATTTGGTTCACACCTCACGCACCAAATTATCTACCATGCAAAAAAAAAAGATTTTGTTGAGTTTTGTTTGTATTTTTTGTGAACTTTGTCTTGACCGGGTGCAAATGAGTCTGGACTCAGAAATGAATATTCGAAGAAAACTACTCATTTGCCTTTTCTTTTTATCGAAGCTTCTTTCGCCTTATTTGCACAACAATGAAAAGCCACAGCGTGACAACAAAAAACATGCCAGGTTGCAGTCTACGGGCCAGGTATGTGGCCGCATCCACATCACACTTCAAAGCCGGCAGGCCATCGGCGTTCGCCCTAGAGGACAAGAACACGGATCCGCACGCAGCCATCACGGTCGGCCCCCAAAGAACGCACACGGTCGATGATATTTCCGAGTCGCTACCATCATCCATGGGCAGATCGGCCGTAGCCTATCGCGCGCTGGATGGACCGATGGATCAACCCATCCACCCGGGAGCAGCAAAGCTGGCGGTGCGCCACGAAAAGGAGAGGCCGCGGTGGGCGGACGTGGAGAAGCGGAGGTGCCAGTTGCCACCCATCCGGTGGCTTTGGCCAACCCGAGCCCCGTCGCCGGAATGCGCGACGGGGAGAGGATAAGCCAAGCCGAGCCGCGTGCAGGCGCTACGTGCCACGGCGCCACCTCTCCAACCCAATCTAGCAATCTGCAGGGGAATCTGGAGGACGCGATCTGGACAGACGACGGGATCCTATCTCATCTCCTAGCGAGCCTCGCTCCAGCAGTCCAGCGGGTCCACGTCCACACATATGTATGTAGTCCGCCGACATGCGCTGGATCGATCTCGCGACTTCGCGAGCGTGCGTGGGTCGGGATCAACCTCCACCTGTCGTCCCTCATCCACCGGATCGAGCGGAACTGGCTGCCGGCCGGCCGCCTGCTGATTGAGATATACTCCTCCTCGACTGGGATACGTATACGTATCCAATCGTCGAGACTTATGTGGCCGTGCGCTTTTGCCCGTGATATTTTGCCGTCCTCGTACTTGCTGGCGATGTCCAATTTAATCCTAAAACTTGCGTATTGCTTCGATGCGGTCCCGATACATTCAAATACGTGGTCAATAAATTTCCTAAGGTTGAAACGCCAGTCATGGCTCGACACGGGGCATATGTATTGCGTACTTCACTGTATGCCACATCAGCCCAGGCCCCGCACGTCAGGATGGTCCCACCAGTCAGCTCGAGGCCCACCCGTGGCACTGGATAAGGCGTTGCGCCGTTTCGTCCTGGGGAAAAATTCCTCAATTCTCGCAGCCGCAATCCCTAGCTTCCGATGGGCGGCGCGAGCGTCACCTCCACCACCAAGTCCCTCAACCCGGCGAGTAAAGACGGCGCTAGTTCGGCGGCGGCGCTCGTCGCCGGCGATGGATTGACGCGTAACTTGCTTGCGAGGGCATACCCGCAGGAGGTTTGGCGTCGGGGCGAGCCATGCCTCCGACCGGCTGTTTAGTTGCATGCAGTCTTCGAGGTGTGTTAACCTTGTACTCTACATGGTGAGCTTACCCGCTGCACCTTACGCAAGATCACATCGACCACAGCAACGCCATAACACTGCAATGGCGACAAACTGCTGGGAGTCCTCGACATAGGACGGAGAAATCTGGCTCTCGGACAGGACAAGGGCTTGGCTAAGATCTTGCGTTTGTGTGGTCATGTCCTACAATCGCATCACACATTGACAATGAGCATAGCACACATTATCGGACAATCTAGCTCAATGTAGCACGATTTGAGCATCATACATCACAACTAGCTACCAATCCAGGGTGTTCAACACTACCATAGCATGCCACAAATCAACCACCAATAGGTACCACATCATCAAAATATCACAGATCGGCACCCAAATAAAACCCTAGCATGCTACAAGATGCTCACAGATCAAACCCTACCACAAGCTCGAACATCAAACCCTATAACATTGTCTTGGATCTATCTACAACGAGTGCAGAGAAGGAGGTGATTGAACTCACAGAGGCCATCACTGCAGCTCGAGGGAGAAGTCAAAATGGTCGAAGAAGATGAGGTCACGTGTCTCCGCCGCCGTGGACCACCGAACGGGGAAGGAGTGCCTCTTACCTGCTCATCAGTGCCGATGCGCGTCGGCGGGAAAGCTCAAAAGGGGGGAGAAGGGTGACGGGAGTTTTAGCGGTGAGGCGAAGGGTGCTATATAGGGCGACCGGGGTGGCAGGAGGTGAGCCGAAATGCTCCCGCCGATTTTCGGAGATGTGCACGAGTTCGCACCATCTCTGTGGTCGTACAAGCTCAGCACCGCGTTCCCCTCCCCTGCCTCGGCCGAGCCTGGCCTAGAAATTGTTGATACGGCCGTTCTTAGCGGGCCTGGCTGGAAGGTCCTTTAATGTTCGTGCGATGCAGGCCAAATAGTATACGTGGGCAGCCAAATAGCCCATTTTTGTCCCGCGCGAGTCTGATTGGCCTCTATGCGAGCTACCAAACATGCCCTTAGCGAATTGAGCAAATGGGATGGGATGGTTCACGCGTTGCACTTGCACCGCACATTGGGCCGGTCCTAATAAGCAGACAAAATAAAAATCGAGGCCCTTTAACATAAACATCGTAATGATTAATCATATGTGTATATACGCAATGTTCTACTCCTCCGTCCCACAAAATGAGATCATTTTCAAGCTAACATAGCTCGAAAAATAATCTTATATTATAGGATGAAGGGAGTAACATGCACTTAAATACTCCCAAAAGGAATATTCATATCAAATAATTTATAAAGTTTGCTTCAGTACATCCCGCTCCTAGGAAAGTTTACATATTTCGTTGCAGACTAAAAATGGTGATTAGAATTTACCCTTTTCAATCAAAAAGTGTAATATAGTCTTTTGTATCGAGATCAATCTATTCAATGCGCTTGATCTACAGGCTAAAACAGAGATAGCTTTTTTAAGTAACTTCAAGATTCGTGTAAACTTTTACCGAAATAGGCTTGCGCCCCGCTATATTAATATAGCAACCACCCGATACAGTCAGAAGTTCGACGCTGGGGCAAACATCACAGTCATGCCCAAAAGAAAAACAAGAGACAGTCGAGAGAAAGAAATGCCGGGAGCACCGGATGAATGAAAGCTGAAGCATCCCGCAACCGCTGCGCCCACTGGAAACATCCACCACGCTCCAATGCCATCGAGTCGCCGCGAACCAAGCAACACCTTCAAGAAGGACTGCGACGACGACGACGCTGCTGCCTGGACGAATTCTAGGATTTCTCCCGGTACACGGAGGGAAGCGGGGGAGAGGTACTCCCGACTCCCTTCAAGAAGGTTGATGGCGCCCGCAGGCGTCATCGCGTCGGTGCCGGGCAGATCCGAGAGGGATTTCGCCCTACCCCTCATACCCACAACCCAGGACCAACCGGCGGCTCCACCACGCCATCTGCCCACCAACCTGCGCCACCACAGTCACGAGGACACCATCGTCGTCTCTCCATCGCAGACGCTGCGAGGCCGGCCGAACCAAACGAGACCACCGACGATAGGGACCGGGAGCACCACAGCCACGTGGGAGGGGACAACCTCCACTGCAGTAGCAGACCGGACGCAGGCACGGGAGCATGCCGGACCCCCTGCCCAGCCGGGCCCAGATCGGGCCCGTTAAGCTCCTGCTGCCGCGCTTCAGCCGACGCAGCGCAGAGGCGCCGATCCCAACGACCGCATCCCGCCAGCCCAGCCGGAGGCCAGACCAACCCACCCTGACCCAGATCGGGCCCAAAAAGGCCCAGATTTGGGCCTGCAGGGCTCCGCGCCGGTCAACCCCTGCCGCCAAAGGGCCGGGCCGCCGCTGTATCTACGCCCGATCTACACTGGAGCACCGCCCACCGACGCGCACCGTCGCCGGAGACCGCCGCCCGAGCCGGGGAACCGCGAGGGGAAGAGGCCTGCCACCGCCAGCCTCGCCACAGCGCCGCGCGGGGAATGCCCGGTCACGCCAGCCGGCGGCAGCGGCAGGAGGAGGGGTGGGAGGTGGGGGCTGGGCGGCGAGGGGAGGGAGGGCCGCCCCGGTCGCCCCGCTGGGGGGGGGGGGGGGGGCGCGGGGGTACGGGAGCGGGTCCGTGTAAACTTTTATGGGGTATACCGAAGCAAAACTCATAATTTAAACATACTCTTTGGTGCAAAACTTATGATGGGGTTGATGCCAATCTCATTCAACAACTTCTGGATGCATAATGCTGCCAAACTAGTTAACTCAATTTTCATCTTCCATTTTTCACTAGCAGACGCATACTTTCTGGCCATCAGCTAGCTGCCTATCCACGCGCACACGAGCCGCCTCCTTTGCGGCCATAGCCTAGCTTGGTGTTGGTAGTGGAGCGTGTGTCATGCGTGTGTCGTCCACTGATCAAAGAGGTCTCTGCTGTAGAGCACGTAATCCCTCACGATGAGATCGATACTAGTGGAATGGTAACCATGCAGTTTTCTCCTTTAGAATCTACGGACACAAGACTGTCAAACACTTAAACAGAAGTGGTTCCATATATCATGCTTACATAAACATACACACTTCTGAAGAAGCAGCTTATAATAACAGTAGAGTTTTTCTTTTCTTCCAAACTAGCATCAGGACCGTTCCATTAGAACCAATAACGGAACAGCAGTTGAACTTTATTAGGATCAAGCCTTCGTTATTAGAAACTGAGCTTAATTAGGACCATACCTATTTTTTTTCAAGAGAGCTTCGGAGTACCTCACTCAAGTTTGGAACATGTAATTAACCTGGAAGCGACCTTTTTCCCACTCAAAAACCTGAAAGCACTATTTGGTGGCACTCACTCTTAAGAGTATCCAAAAGAGAAAGACCACTACTACTTACCTTAAAGAACAATTACCCAGAGTCAGTAAGGAAAAGAAAAGGATCTTATATACTCTAGGTTGATAAAAATAAATAAATGCTACTGTTCAAGCACAAAAAGACAAAACCTATGTGTGAAGCGAACACCTAAACCGGCTCCTACTCTAGCTTGCTTGCAAAGAAAAGGGGGGAAAGTTACAATTCAATTGCCCCTAATATCATGCCTCCGAGGTGAATGCAACACTACACAATGGTCGGTGCATGATCCGTCCTGTTTAATTGGCCGCACCAACTTCTCATCAGTACTCCAAAAGGTAAAACTCATAGTACCAGCAAATCTTTGTTGTTTCATAACAGAAAAGGAAAAGCATATCACTATGCATATGTCTGATTGGCTCAAATGTCGCGAAAAATTCCACAGCCACAAAATCTCGCAGATGTTATCAGCTTATCATGAAGTAATCATTTGGCCCACATAATCCTCGTGTTATCCGGTTTTCGGTTAACCTACCTCGCAACATGTGGTGTTTAGAGCTGCAGAAGCTCAAGAGATCAAGGAACTAGGTGATCCCTCAGAGGTTTGAACTAATTAAAGTACAAAATTGGCAGCGGCATATATATCGTAGACTTTAACGAACAAAAAGCGATACTATTAAGTAACACGGTTCCATGTGGGTATTCAATTAGAGGATATTGAGTGCAAGCAAAACTGTTGAACCATGATCAGACAGCATGACATAGCTATCGCGGCAATAAAAAGAATGCCGTCCAGAGAAGCACCACCGTCTACAAATGTATGGCCGCTGTTTTGTTCAGGAGCGGCCGGTTGGAGCACCCTCCTTTTGGATGACCAAATGGCCACTCCAGTGTAACGTCCCCTGTTGAACTCACTTACTTCCAGATGATAGTGATGGTGTCCACATCGTCGGTCGCTGTCGCATTCGTATCGCGTCGACAAAAACTTAAATTTAAAAGGATCACCGCGGTGGCTTGAGTTCACTGCGAATCTAGCATTTAAATTATAGTGCATTTTGTTCTCCTGGTTTGCATCATGGATAGCTGAATTATAATGCACTTTCCTCCTGGTTTACACTGTCAGCTGGCGGTGTTCCAAGTGCCAAACCCTGAAGCTGAAGCTATTGACGATGGGTTTGGTCTTCAGAGAGAAAGTTTCAATCCTATCATGTGAGTTTCTTTTATGTTTCTTGTTCTAGAATCTAGAGTGCGTAAGGGTTTGCGCAGACTCTCACGTCTGATCTGCAGATAAACCCAGATTAATCTGGCAGATCTGAAGAATCTAGTACTAACCTAGAAAAAGGCATCTACCTCCACAGAAACAGTTCATAACTGTGCGATAATAAGACTAAAAAGAAAAGTCTGAGTTGAACTGTATACCTTGGCTTCTACTATAACGTATAGCTACTAGACACCATGGATTGGGACCTGAGATAAGATGGTTCCTCTTGTGCTCTTGAGAAGGTAGCACTTGCCTGAAGCAAAGTCGAGAGGTTTATTTGCTTGAACAGTGCGGTTTGAGGCGTGGTCCAGCGTGAGGTGTTCTGGTCCGGGAACAGTTTTATGGGGAGATTTCGGTCGACTAAGGTGTTGCTGTCGGAGAGATACACGGGCGATGGATGTACACTCACATCTTTCTTTCCACCGTGTAATGCTATCAAAGATTTGAGGTGAAGTGCTGCACACATTTTCTCCATGGAATCGGAGCCTGACAGAGAGGAAAAGCGGCCTTTTTTCCTCCCTCTTGGACCTGTCATTCTGGCCGAAAAATGGCGGTTGAAACACTAAAAACTTCCAAGGAATACAGTCAGCATTGTAGACCAAATTACCTGCCCTCAAGAGTCTCTTGGTTACAGTGAAATCTCCCAGCTGCTGCAATTTGTCACTGATAAATAAAATCACCTTGTCTCCTAGGTAGTACTTTAAACCTTTTACAAATCGAGCTGTTTGCTAGTACCACTATTACAGGATTGCACCAAATCTCCTAGGCAGTACCACCAAGTCTCATGTGGATGATTAGCCGAATGATTTATTTGATGGCAGGAGACGATATGTCCGGAGGTGTTCCTGTCATGTGTCCTGCCGAAAAAGCCTAAAAACCGTGCCAACCTTTGGTTTTTTGTTGGATGGAGGGAGGGCCACACCACACGCGAAAAAGTGAGCGAGAGCGTGCTTAAACAGGAGCAACCTAACACGATCTACAAAGACCAACCCACCTTCAAATCCACAACCTAATCACAGCCTAAATTAGGCCTCCGGCGGCCGCCGCCAG
Organism: Aegilops tauschii subsp. strangulata; assembly: GCF_002575655.3. Classification (NCBI taxonomy): domain Eukaryota; kingdom Viridiplantae; phylum Streptophyta; class Magnoliopsida; order Poales; family Poaceae; genus Aegilops; species Aegilops tauschii. Next base: position 547,070,579 of record NC_053037.3, read on the forward strand.
CCGAGGTTAGCAAGTCCCACACCTAAAAGTGTAAGTGTATGTTTAATACTACTCCATCCGTTCCCAAATATAAGTCTTTTTAGAGATTCCAACAAGTGATTACATACGAAGCAAAATGAGTGAATCTACACTTTAAAATATGTCCACATACATCCGTATGTTGTAGTCCATTTGAAATGTCTAAAAAGACTTATATTTCGAGTACTAGGGAAGAAGAAGAGCTGAACAAACAACTTGTGCAATCGCAGAGCGTCCCGTCCTTTCGGGGTCCAGCTATTTGAAAGCCATGGTGACCCACTCCAGTTTTTCGCAATTAGCCAGGCAACTCATCTGTTTCTTCTACTGTGAATCGCGGAGCGTCCCGTCCTTTCGGGGTTTCTAGAAACGAAGAAGAGTGACCCACTCACTCCCCAAACACCAAGGAGACAGGCCATTTTGTGTTGTGGGGTGTGTGTCTGTGGAAGAGATCAGAGCCAGGATTGTTGCATTTGAGGGGAAGCTTGCAGAGGTGGTCAAAGTAGGGTTCATGTCGCATTGCCGTTGAGAGCAAGAGGCATGCATCAGCAACGAGGAGATAACCGCTTTGGAGGCGCCGGCACATTGTCACGATGACTTTAATTAAAGTGGGCCAATTTTGACATAGCGATCGGTGATGAGCACCTGATATGATCGGACGTGACGCGGCATGGCTGGGGAAATGGATTGGTATAATTGAGGTGCTGAGATGCACCCTGCCAATAGAAATACGACATGTGTCGTCGCTCACGCGGCGATCACTCTCCGCTCGCAATCCTAAATTATGCTCAGCTGATCATTTTTTTAGAAAAGGGGAATGACCCCCGACCTCAGTTGATCATGCATTAGCATTTGATTAGTTCCTTGTTTGGGGGCTATCAAAGTGTCCAAAAGGTCATCTTTAATGGCAGGGGAGAATTTGAGGATCTATCTTGATCTGGCATCGTGGAGGTTGAAGGAGGAAGATGGATGAGGAGCAAGTAGTAGTTTAGTGGTTTGCACGAGTTGCGTTGGAGAACCTGTGCAAGTGTGCATTAGACTTAAATCTGATCTGTCTCGCACCTTTGGGGTGCATGCTGATTCAGACCTCACATGCAATAATGTACCAAAGATGCAAGTGAACAGAAGTTCAAACATATGTAGCAGATGCAGCTGGTGGTGATCGCAGAAAAAGGAATCTGTCAAGGAGAGGGTACTTAAATTAGTAGCGATATACAAATTAAGTGTTACCTGCCGTGGAGAGGAGAGGGCCAACAGAAACGCATGCCTGCATCTGCTCCACCATTAATTGCATAATACATATGCTTATCTCCCTGCAACTGACCCAGTATACTACTAACCACCATTACCAATGTGCTAACCACTGCATTTTGAATGGTCTCTTTTCATGCATGCATGCCTGATTGCTTCAGTGCAATGTATCTGAGGAATAGTTAACCTCCCTGCCTTTCGACAGTTACTTTTTTTTTCTTTTCCCGAAAAGGAGGATTACCCCATGCCTCTGCATGGATTGATGCACACAGCCAACCTTTTGACAGTTACTGCAAGCCTATGATTGTTAATTAATTATTAGTATGGTACTTAACTGCAGAAGGTAAACCAAAAAGGATGGTGGCGATTGAGAAGGATATATACCCTTTTGTACTTGGATTGGACAAGGCCGGGGTGACGTGTCAAGGTAGGAGACGCCAGCCAGCGAAGCGAACAATGATATGCTACAAAAATGAAACTGTTAAGGATTAAGACAAGTAATGAGACAGGGTTTGATGTTGCTGTCATCGTCGTCGTCGTCCAAGCATGATCGTAGCCGACTAATGGATGGAAAAATGGTACAAAGCCGTGCCGGTACAAAAACAAGTCGATCGCTCGCTCGCTGACGCGAAAAGCGATCGACGAAACACAAAGTATATAGTATTAGCGTGGTGTCCCCGGTGCTTAAAATGCGTATTAAACCCGACCATGACAAGGACTAGTTTGCAGCTGCAAGTTACTCGCCATATGAGGCTAAGGTTACCAATTCTGACTGGTGCTTACGACGTGCTGACAGCGGTATCGCAGCTCGTTAATTCAGACAAGTTAACTGGGCAAAGACTGGATTAGATACGACTCATGTAAAGAACCATTTGTGTGCCTCTCTTATCTAACTGAAAGGCTGAACGGATCTACTTTCTCTGGGTTAATATGATTTGAAAATTCTACTGTGCATGTCTTATATGTAACTAATCACCAATGGCAATCTGAACACTGAGCCAGCCTACTGCAGAATTTATATATATATTGCGAGAAGTGAGTTTCAGAAAGCAACGGCTACTATTTTTTGCTGAGAAGCAACAGTTGGTGTACCGCATCAGCTATTCAGGTTCATCTATATCTATCTACGGTTAATTTACAGTATGTAGCAGCATAGGCTTGTATCACTCACGGCTACTGTTGGGAGGATAACAATTTCAAATGCCGGCACAGAGACCTAGGGAGCTCAGGCTTAATTAACGCATGATCAGTAGGTTAAGATCACCAGCCAGACCAAACGCGGCCATCAGCAGGCACCTACTTTCACCTTGAGCTTGCCGAAGGAGGAGGGTATGTCCCCGCCCCAGGGTGGTGGTGTCACTGTGCCTCTACACGTCACTGACGTGGATGTCCGGCGAGCGAGCACCGCCACGGCGTCACGCCGTCTGTAGAATAATGGCGGACCAACGAGGGGAGGAGGAGGAGGGGGATGAGACGTGACGCCCATGATTAGACGACTAGTCGAGAGGCCATTGTTAAACAGTAGCGCTACTTATTGGTTAATTTGCGTGTCTGAGCTGTTGCTATGTTGCTGCAAGCAAGAAAGAAAGAGATGCAGTGTAGGTTGGCTGGCAATGAGCTAAGATGCCTTCCCTGTTGTTTATGTTGTTCTCTTGAGCTGGATGGGAAGAAGAAGTTCATCCACAGACTGAAAATTGGAAAGTATTTTTTAATAGATATTTTCGGCAAAATGAACAGGCGACTTGATCTCCACTTTATGCAAAAGTTTTAAGTTTGTTTTGGAGATGCCACCTTCGTCTTCTTCCTCTCCTCTGTGGAACCATATGGAAGCGCAGTGCTCGGAGACTCTGGAAAATGGGAAACTTTCGGGTAGAGATACGAACAAACGGTCTACTGGTGATTTCAGTGACAAGACGGTCCGTTTGACTACCAAGCGGAAGTTTCAGGACATACCCCGACATATGTAGTTTAGCAAAACTAGCGAGCTACGGCCAGTACAGTGTCCAGGGTGATGCTATAATGTGGTGATCGTTTTGGCAAGCGTTCGTACAATATATAAGATGTGGAGAACCACATGTTGGTTAGGTGATTAGTGAATGATGATTGTTTCCCTAGCATGGAATCAAGTATATATAAGTCTCACGTTGTCACGTGCGCTTATGAATTACGAAGGTGGAAGACACTGTATTTTGTGCATATGGGAGTGAATGTAACTACGTACGTCCATGTTTTTTTTTGAAAGATCCAGTGTCGCTGGCATTCATTGATAATAGCAGAAAGCAACGGAAACAACAAGGTGGTGAAGGTCCTAGGACCAGGAGATCCGAAGATCAAAAGAAAAAGAAAAACATCAACCCTAATGGCTGCAACAAAACACTCCATACAATCCACATTAGACAACGCAGCTCCGACTCCAAAGTTGAACCACAAAGAAACGAGGCAAGGTTGGCGTCACGAGGGATCACCGAACGAGCCACCTGACACGCGTCATCGTATACCAGCGGCCCCCCACCGCGGCTTCGACTTCACAGCACCGGGCAGTCGAGGCATTCCGATGGACATGCCGGAGAAGAAGAGCCGACTAGCACGACCAAAGCCGCGCCTCCGACGTTGCTCACCACCGTTGTCGTTGCCACAGAAGCCACCGTGCACGTCCAGTCATAGGAAGCACCAAACGGATCAAATTCTTCAAGACGACACCCTAAAGAGGGGAACGACATTGAAGACGACGACACCGCCCGACCCTGTAGCGGGATCTGGGCTTTCACCCGAAGGACTTGATCCGGGAGTAGAGGCTGTGAAGATTCCCGACGACGCCTCCAAGGAGGATAGCGACGCCCACAGGCGCCGTCGTCGCCGGCCGGTCAGCTCCGGCCAGGCTTTCACCCGGTGCAGCCACTCCCACGCAGCAGGCCGAGGTCGACCCGTACCTCCATTGGACCGCGCACCCCCCACACAACGAGCACGCCACTGCTGTGTAGGGCCACCCGCAAACCTCCTCGACGACGGGCCTGCAGAGACCAGATCGGGTCCTGCACCCCGCATCCAACCGCGGCAGAGCCACCCAGCTCCAACAAGCGGCAATTGGGCACCACCACCAGCCGGCAGTGCCCCTCCCGGGCCGCCAGCCACGGACCTCCGACCAGCAGCCGTCTCCTTCCGGCCCCCTGTACTCCAGAGCAGCAGAACGGGGCAGAGAAAACTACCCATCTTGCGCTGCCAAGGCCGGATCCGTGGCGTCCAGGCTTGCCTGCAGGGCCGCCGAGCGAAGACCACCGGCCGCCACCCGCCAGATCTGCACCGGCGACCAACACGCCGCACCCATGGCCGCACTCCGCGCCCAGCCACACGCCTCCTTGCGCCCCGCCGCGCCCAGCCCGCACCTCCACCCTGCTCGCAGGCCAGCACCACCGCTGCCTTGACCTCACGCCGCCGCGACGCCTCTGCCGACGGCCCGCCTCCTCACCAGATCCGGGCGCGAGGGCCCCGTATCCTCCGCCTCACAGGCAGCCGCCGGACCACCTCCGCGAGGGAGGCGCACGCCAACCTCACGCGCGACATGGGGCCGCTGCCCCAGCCTTCCAGCGCCAGCCAACGCCATCCCGAGCGCCAACGTGCCCGAGCTCCCTCCAGGAGCGGCCGGCCCGCGCCGTACCATCTCCAGCGGAAAGGGAAAAAAAGGGCCCCGCCGCCGCCGAGCCGCGGGCTTTGCCCGGCAACTCCTACCGGCGGCGGCGAGGGGCGGGGGCATGGTGGTTGTGGCTTGCGGCGGCGGCTAGGTTTCGCTCCTGGCCGCCCGCGGGAGCGACCGAGGAGCGACCCGTCGGGTGCCTCCCCGGGTCTGCTTACGTCCATGTTATACTCGGTGTTATTACATAAAGAAACAAAGCACATGTTATACCAGAAAGCTAGGAGCACCATCAAGGGAGCCAATGACCAAACAAAAATTAAAACGGTTCCAAATAGGCCCTAAAGATAAATAAAACATATATGATCCCTATGTGAGGGGAAACTTCAATAGAAGAAAAGGAAATTGGACCTACAACCAAGAATGTAGTTTTGCAATGGTTGTGAAATCATCCAAAACTTATTTTCACATGTTTGGTTGCACATTATGCATGTTAAACCGAGTTAAATCCCCCCTACTAGTGCATCAGCTAAGTTTAGTTGTGGTCCATTGGCAGCGGGTTAGATAATAGCCTAACAGTTTCACACACAAAAAAAGATGTGAAAGAACATCTCTAGGTAATCCTCAATAAAGTCCCCAACCCGCACAATAGGAGAGGAAACAAAAACACTCTCCAGGAAATCCCATATCCCCTTCCCTGATTACTATTTGTACTTGAACAACAAAAACATCTTATATTTAGTTACAGAGGTAGTACCCAATATTGAGTCGATCCTTCCTTTATCTCGGCCCCAAAAGCTCTAGGGACATGAAAACTTTTTGGGAGAAATTTGGAGGAACTGTTGACTGGTGATTTCAGTGTCAAGATGCATGACAGAGGTTGTCATATATAGTTGAGAAAAATTAGTAGTCTCTCTAAGGTGTTCATAGGGATAGGGTGTGCGTGCGTGCGTACATTCATAAAAGGGCATGCATGTAAGTGGTTGTGAGCTTACGCGTCTGTACTATCTTTCTCAAAAAAGAAAAACTAGTAAACTATTGTTAGTATAGCATATACGGTGCCAATGGAAGTATTGGGGTGAAAATACGGGAACAAACCAGGTGATATGACAAAGTTTCTCTAAAACAATATGAAATGAAAACTCTTGACTCATAAGACTAAAAGTTGGTAAACAAATCCCCGACAAGCGCCTATCACCGACCTGTGGTCCTCAATTTGGTGAGGTATAGATAGAGAGCCAATATTTATGTGTATACAAACTATATTTTATTTTAATATAAAAAACATCATTTCTACAAAACCATAGTGACTAGCAAAAACATCTGTTCCAACCAGAACTAGAGCTCTCAACTTAAGATTAAGATCTCTAAACTATACCAAACATATTAGGAATGCTTAGGGGGTGGGGATTACAAATGACACTTGAACTACACTAGTAAAATGACAATAGAAAAATAGATGTCTTATCACTTCATTTGGATTAGAAAAGCAAAACTTTGAGAGGCGATGCGAATTCTCTAAGTGAGGCATTCCTTAATCAACATGACACCTCTACTCATATACCAAAGAAAAATCCTTACATGTGGGGCCAAACGAACAGTTATCTCTCTCGGTTTTCTTCTTCCTCCCGACGTTAAGAACATAGTGTAGGAGGAGGCGTCCGCACAGGCGATTTCGACGGCTCAGTGCTGGAGAGCTAGGAAAGGAAGATGGCGTCCATGTCCTCGACGGCTCAGTGCTTGGTGACTTCAGCCGCGGACGACGAGGTTACTAAAGTCTGCATATTTGGGGATTTGAGATCTAGGGTTTGTGCGGATTTGGGATTTTTTTTATTCATGTGCATTCGATTTCGTTTGTAGGTGGATGGTTGTGGCATTGTGCAATTTAGTTCAGAGCATTTCATTCTCAATCCCATCTTCTGTGGCCTTGAGGAGTGCTCGAAGCGTAGATGCCCAGGGCACGGGCTAGTTCCAGCTCGCCGTGTAGCTTGGGGAGGAGCAAGCACTGGTAGACGTTTTTTGGGTTGTCCAGTTGATGTATGTGCTAGAATTCCCTCTATTTGATATATTTTTCTATCGAAATGATGCTAAGGTTTCAGTTTGACATTATTTTTGAACTATGCTTTTGCAGCTTCCTGATGAATGTGTTGGGCTTGCTTTTGAGGATTTGCATGCTGCCCTTGAACACAGTTGAATCAAAGGAAGCAATCTGGAGAGGAGGGTTATGGATCTTACCACTAAAAACAAGAAGCTGAAGCAAAAGTTGAAGAAAAAGAATGAGCTGATGGAAAAAATGTGCTTTGTCATTGTTCTTGGCATAAGCATTGTGGCTAGTCTTGTTTCCATGTGGTCAAATTAGGCTAATTAAGTGTTTGTTGATCTAGGTTATCTAGTTATGTTCTGGAGCCTTTATGTAATGGAGCCTTTATATAATGGTGTGAACTATGAAATTGTAGTAGATGTATTGTTACGTTGTGACCTTTGAATGTACTGATGCTTAATGTGGTTTAAATCCTTTATGAATGCACATTGAGGTACTTTTGGTAGTCTTGTTTCCATGTGGTAAATATGAGCACAGATATATATCAATCCGGGGGCAAATATGAGCACACTAGTGTAGCACAGGGGCAAATATGAGCACACAAGTTTAGCATAGGGGCAAATATGAACACACAAGTGTAGCACGGGGACAAATATGAGCACACAAGTGTACCACGGGGACAACATTGGCACATTACATAGGAGTTCACAACAGTTTGACAACATGGAAAGCAACCAACATCAGTTAACACATTACATCTAACATAGCAGTTCATCACTCTAGTTGAATAGAACCAACATAAGCTGATCACACTAGTTTGGCCCTCTTGCTCCTAGTGTTGGCAGCAGGATTTGCAGCTTTGCTCCTTGTGCTGACAGCAGTTTTGCCGCCTTTCGCCTTCTTCTGTGGTGACCCCCACCTAGTTCCTCTCTCAGCAGCTCTTTTGGTATATTTCTTTGGACTGAGAAGCATGTAAACAATCATTATGAGTATGAAATAATGAAGTTACACAATGAATGCATGAACATGTAGTAGAAAACATACCTGACAAGTGCTGGTGGAGAGCTTGGAGCAGTTGCAAGAGCATTTTCTGGAGCATTTTTTGCACCCCAATGCTCATCTTCCCCAAATGCAGGATCAATTGACTCTTTGCAATGGGTGCCTCTATGACCAAGTCTTCCACATCTACTGCATTTCTTTTGCCTTCCTCCAGGCCCTTTCCTTCTGCCTGTGCCCTTATCCTAGTTTTCCTTGGTCTTCCAGGTGGTCTATTTTGCACTGGTGCACACAGTTTAAACCCAGTATCAACAATGTCCCACTGCCGCTTCCCCTCCATTGCAGGCAAATTCTCTGCATAAGATTGAATCTTTGCACCAGAACTGCCTAACACGGCGGTTTCCATCCTACAATTCAGATAGAAAGCTCTAGCTGGATCCATCCTACGGTAAACGTTGAGAAAAAATAGAGGAAGACAAAGACAGTGTGCATAGCAATCGCGCGAATAAGCTAATGGTGACTGTGCTGAGACACTTACCCCGTTGGAACAGCCGTTGTGGTCGCCGCTGTGGTCTGAGAGCTCTCAGCTCTGCCGCTGCCGGTGCCGCTTCCACGAACGGCAGCCATCCGCGAAATCCCTCAGTGAAGAGGAGTAGCGGGTCAGATCCAGCCGCCGCGCATCTCAATCCCCGCGTTATCCCTCCACGGCGGCCGACGGCGAATGAAATCGCTGGCGGGCTAGGGTTAGGGTTCTAGTCACCAGATAGAAGAGAAGAGATGAGAGGAGATGAGATCTGCGAGTGAGTGTAACTGTCTGAATGGCCCCACATGTAAGTACCAGCGGTAAATTGTCCGAAATGTGTCTTCAGCATGGTCAAAGCTCTTTGACTGGAAGGGAAGGGTACAGAGGGTATTTCTGAAACGGCACCAGACGGAAGAGGGGCAAAGTTGAGAACATGTTTCTTTTGGGGGTAAAGATGAGACTGGGGCAAGATTAGGGGGGAAATGTAAATATCCCACTGATTTTTTGTAGCTTTGGATCAATATATCAAACCGCATTAGCGTCTCATACATTGATTTGATAGAAAAATTGTCACTCTCACATAACTTCCACCTAAAAGGGTCCTTTTCATCTACTAATTGAACGTCATTGAGGTAAGCACATAACTAATTCCATGGCATCATATTTTGTCCGGTTAGAGCTCGTTGAAAAGAGATGTTTGGTGCAACCATCGTTGCTACCTCAGCAACAAAGGCATGTATGTCCCTTGCAACATTAGAGGGATCAGTGTTGCTTCAATGGTGCATGGCACAACATGTTATTCTCCTAGAATTGCACTTGAGAGCTATCCTTGACATCGGAAGTTTCATAATGGAAAATCACATTGGACACGCATAAGGCATGCTTAGAGTGCAAATCTAGAGCTCTCCACTCTGTGTGGAAAAGATGCATTTGTTTTTAAGAAGGCCTAGACACACACACCCCCTCATCATTTAGGAGCTTGAATATCTATTTGGTTAGAAGACTTACATTTCTAACTTACAAGTCCAAAATACCTACACCACTTTGGCCTTTAGGTATGAAAATGAGAATATGACACTCACTTAGGTAGGCAATATTTCATTGTATGTTCATCAATAATTACGATAAACCTGCCACCAAAAGACAGATGCTTCCCTTTCCAACTACTTCTTTTTCAAAGTGCCTTTTTTTCACCATCCTATCAAAAATGTAAAATTGCTCCACATGATTCAAAATATTGACGTACTGGAAGGGGAGATATCTTTCTCATGGCCAAAGAGACAAGTATGTTGTTCTACATCTTGTTGGGCCTCTTGAGAATCCCATAGAGTGTAGGGAATGTTTGTAGAATTTTTCAATGTGGAGGTAGAAGTATGGAGTATCGACATCCCAAATGATCTAAAGGTAGGAATCCTATTCTCTCATGATCTATCTACCAATGATACCCTTTCATACATGAAATATTTGCTTTACCTAGACTCCCCAACAAAACATAGTTTGCAAGTGCGGAAGAGGAAGTGTGGAAGGTTAGCAAGTGCAAAAGAGGAAGTGTGCAAGATTAGAAAGTGCAAAAGAGGAAGTGTGCAAGATTATAAAGTGCAAGTAAATAATATTTAGGTACTGAAATTTAAAATTGACACTAGGCCATTGACTACGAGACTATAACCAATATACATACTTGCAATTTTACATGTGGGAGAGGGTTATGCTAACATGCTGCAAAATCCATTGACTAACATGTACTTATGATTGGAACCGTTAGCATGCATCCGAAAATAGTAAGAATTCATTAAGACAAACCCAATCATAGCATTAAATCTTATGGGTCCTCTTTATCCCATATGCTTTGACTCCTATACTCGGGCATGATAATATCTACCACTCCGCTCTCACCCTATGCATATTCATCTCAACATATTAGTACCCTCAAGTGTAATCCAACATATGCATGCCCTCATGCATTAACATAGGAGGAAAATGCTTCCTATCAATTAGGAAGGTGTTGAGCCCCCAAGCGAAGCAGAAGTTTCCCTTAAGTGACCTCAAGGTTTATCGACGATCAAGATTTTAGTGACACAATAAATTATCAGCACTTGCACACACAGATACAAAACTGCCTTGGCCCCAAACGGAACTGGCCAGGTTGTCAGTCTCACTAGCTTCGCTAGTTATAAGGAAAAAGGCTTGGATTTGATGGAAAGTAAAAAAACATGACATTAAAAGGAGCGTTGATTGAGGTTGAAATTTTATAGGAAGAAGATGGACCAGGATCCAGAGGTTCACTAGTGGTTTCTCTCCAAAAGAGAGCATGGCGTGGTAAAAAAAATATAGTTGAGCATCGATTAAATTTCAGCTTTTATAACTACGACTATCCATGGCATAATCAACATATAAGCATCATGCCCAATATCTATAGACCATTATCAAACAACATCTATAGCTAATACTCCAACCAAGATCGCTGTCTACCATGCATCTTAAAGTATTAAGTAAAAACAGAGTATTGCAATACGTGTGATGACATGAAGTAGATGGTATATTGTCTTCACCCTTTATTCAATGGACAACTATGCAACCATCTTTTTCCCCTAGTGGCAACAACACAATACAAACATTTTCCACTTTTTTTACTAGGGTAGATTACTTGCAAGGTTGAATCCAACTATCATACGGACCTCCTTCTTGGAGATCAAACCTCAAACTTCGCCAAAGAAAGAAGAAACCCAACTAGCTACTAATAAGAATTATGCAGCAAAGAAACCAAATGGATCTCAAAAAGATTCATGGTTCATCATATCCCAACAAACACACCAACAGATTATGCGGCAACTCATGTGATCTTTGTATTGAGAAACATGGGAGAGAAAATCAACTAGGTACTACTATGGATCCATAGTCCAAAGGAAACTACTCACGAGTGATCATGGTAGCCTTCAAGTTGATGGAGGTGGACACCATGAAGAATTCCCCTTCCGGTAGAGCCTGAAGATTGGATCGCCATGGAACATAGCTGTGCGGTGGTGGAAAATTTTGGGTTGAAAACTGTCGAGCTTTTCATATATAGGTGTAGGCATCAAGAGACGGTGGAATGGAGCACAAAGGCCCCCACCACATGCCCCTGGATGCGGGGAGGGGAAGTGTGTGGGCCATGGGCCACCCCCTAATCTATGTTTGTTGCCACCAGAAGCTTCCCAATGCAAAACTTCTCCTGATTTTTTCTGGATTTTTCCCGAAAATCCAAAAACATGCAGATAACAACAACTGGCATTGGGTAGTGAATTAATAGGTTAGTCTAGAAAATAATAAAAATTGGTACAAATGTTTTTCCAAAATTATATAAACATGGCATGAAACAACAAAAAATTACATATATGTTTCAGACATATCAGAAAAAACCAGATCATAACATATAATTCATATCAGTCATAGCAGATCACCATTGCCATATGACAACAAAAAACTACTCAGACATAACGAGAGTCTAACAAACCATTGGATAATAATCTATCACATCAAACACCAAAAGAAAACTACTCAGACATAACATTAGTCTGACAGTTCATTGGAGAATAATTTATCACATGAAATACCATATTCAAGTAGGGGATTACATGGTTTGTGGATGAGTGGACTCCTGTATATAAATGAGGGATTTGAAGATGGAGATGATAGTGAAGTCAATAAGGACGACGACGGTGATGATGGTTCCCCCGATGGTGTTCTGACACCACTAGAAGAGGGGGGAGACCCCCTTAAATTTGAAGCATAAGAAAAGTGATGCAAATCAATTGTCTACAATTAAAAATGAGAAAAATACACTAAAGGTCCTAAAAGTATTCCAAGTGTGTCAAGTAAGACCTAAAATTTTGAAATTGTTCACTGCGGGTCCTATATGTGTATTTTACCCGCAACTTTTAGACCTATTTGACACACTTGGAATACTTTTAGGGCCCGCAGTGAATGACTTACACACATTTAGAACCTGCGGTGAACGATTTCAAACTTTTAGGACCTACTTGACACACTTGGAATTCTTTTAGGACCTCCAATGTATTTTACTCATTAAAATTTATCAAAGAACATATACAAAACTCTATTACGCTTTCACGAACCAGTGCATCAAGTTGGCATGCCATTTGCCAACGGATTAGAAACAATGTCAATATTATGTTGGGAACTCTGTTTCAACATCTCTCTATATTTAATTGCAATATTATCATAAGCCAACCCATGGTCGAACAAGTACAATAATTGCATGTTCTTTTTGTATTATCCATGCAACTTACTCATGCAAAATTCAAGCGCAAGTCTAGACCTTATCCTTATAGGAAAAAATGGAATAAATATGGGTTTATGAGAAAACAAAATGGAAAAGTCTTGCATCAACGTAGCTAATCATGAGGCAATGGGAAGGCCTTATATTCAATATTATTGCAAGGAGTAGGGTTGCCATGCAACTAGATGCACCAAGAGATATGAATGTATGAATGTTCTGCTATGAACTAGTGGGGTGTGCATCCAACTTGCTTGCTCATGAAGACCTGGAGTTTTTGAGGAAGCTCATCATTGGAATATACAAGGTAAGTTCTATAATGTGAAGTCCCCACTAGTATATAAAATATTAAGATCATGAAAGCTCTCTACTAGTGCAGAGTGCTACTTTGAAGCACTTTAGTGTACATAAAAAGGATAATGATGTTGCTCCTTACCTATCTCACTTTTCATTTGGTGCTTCCATGACACATCTTTTTTTGACACCTCTATGGTTCATCTTTTATTTGATCTCTCCATTTTTGTCGGAGCAACACCTTATATGAATGACCAATGCACTTTTGAATGTATCCATAACTCTTTCTCAATACATATGACAAGCTAAAGATGATGCCATAACAAGATAAAGCTAGACTGTTATATCAAAAACATTGTATAACATGTGAAAAAAATCTCTAATTATTTAATGTAATGATGATGGAGTTTCACGAAAATAAATCTAAAAATGGCTATGGAAATGGCATGATAGATATGTATAATGGCTAGTTTGAGGAAGGTATTAGGCTTATGTATAGGATAACAAGATAAAGTCCTCCCACGATATTTTTTTGTATTAGCAAAGTATGCACGAAATCTTGAGGTGAGAGTGGGCAATTATCGACACCGAAGAGGCTAGCAAATATGGATCAAGTGGAAGTGAACAAAGTTTTCGATCTTGCATTAGTCATAAAGAACTCAAAATACTACACAAGTGCTTTGTGGCAAGAACCATGCATTCAAGTACTCTGTGGGGTTAGGTTTGTAGGAGTTAACCATCACACAACACGACCTAATTCAAAGCCGCTGGTTTACTTAAAACACAATGTCAATACTTTAATCTACACCAGTTTCAATTCAAGTTCCCGACTTTTATTTTGTTAGGTGAAAAAAATCTCAAGTTCAGTAAATTTAACTCACTACCACTTCTAGGTGCAAGTTCATCCATCGCAATGCTTATCTATTGCTATCAAACTATCTCAAAACAATTGCAAAGTATCTAGCTCTCAAGTTTTTAACTTCTAGAGATTGTTCATGGATGTTTTTAATCATACACCTTTACACAGTTATCATTTCAGCAGTAACACATTGATGCCATCAAGATTAATTCACAATCCGACAAAGTTTCCAACCCTTCAACAAATATAAGTGAAGGACGAAGAGTTTATAGTGTTTTTGTCACGCCATTACTCTATAAGATATAAGTGAAGTACATTGGGTAAATAGATCCAATATGATAATTCTCACATGATATATAAATAAATTTACATTAAAAAAAGCAAAACCAAAATATTTTTGTTGCTTTTTGTTTTACAAAGAACACAAAAGGCAAAAGAAGCAAATGAAAGAGAAATCTTCTTGGTATTTTCTGTTTAAATCAAAAGGTAAATAAGAAGCATAAAACCAAATGCAAAGAAAACCAGAAAACAACAAATAAAAATATTTTTGGGTTTGTTTTTGAAAGAAAAGATAAAGAAAAAAGAAAATGTTTTTGGTGTTTTTAGTAGTATAAGAAGCAAATGAAAACCCAAGGAAAAATGAATAATTTTGTGTGTGTGTTTTTCATGAGAGTACATAAGAAGAAAATAAGCACCAAATTATAATGAAAATAGGAAGCAAATAAAAATCCAATTTAAGGTCCAAAGAAAAACCAATGAAAAGAAAATGAAATATCAATAGGAGAACATCATCTTGTTTCAATAGATATAAGTGAGGCGCAGAGCGCAATCATTTTTGTTCCACCAAGAACCATCTCCAAACCATCATGGTGTATATTTATTTAAATGATGATCAAAAGCTATGCACATCATGTGAACAAATAAAAACATAGTTCCAATCGGGACAAACCGATATTTGTTGAGGAAGATGAGGGGATGTCGAGGCTTCCCCAAGTTTGGAGCTTGGGTCCTCTTTGGACTTTCAGTGGGGATGCCTTGGGAATCCCAAGCTTGAATGTTTGCTTCCCTCGAGCTTTCTATCATATCAATGTCTCCATTGGGTATTAAAAACATCATTCACACAAAATTTTAATAGATTCATGAGTAGTTTAGTCCATAAAATCTAAACCAAGAACTTATGGCACTAAAAAATTCTAAAAATAAGCATGTAACAGAGAACTTATAATTGTATATTTTTCGTATTTTTATGGTTTGATCACATTCTGCTGATTTTTTAATAAATCAAAAAGTAGCAGTAAAACATCAATTTCAGCACAGCATCACAACTACTTATAACTGGACTTCTAAAGGTAAGTTTTGACACTTTATTTATTGTGCAATGGTTTATACAAGGGGGTAATTATTTTGATGAGAAGCTTCAATGATAAAAAATTACATGATTTCCATGGGCATGAACAAAAATGTTCAAGGCCCACCCCCACTTCTCTGATACTCACATTTTCAATCACTTCTCTTTTTGAAATATTTTTTAGTTACCCTCATTATCTTATATCTTCTTTGAAAAATTATATGGTGAAGAACAGAAGAAAAATATTTCTAGAACTTTTGGGTTCCCTCCGAGAAAACACTTTATCTAAAGCGATATACTCCCTCCGTCCCAAAATTCTTGTCTTAGTTTTGTCTAAATACGGATGTATCAAGTCATGTTTTAGTATTAGATACATCCATATCTAGACAAATCTAAGACAAAAATTTTAGGACAGAGGGAGTAGCTAGGCTTAAAGTGCTCATTTAATCATTCCACCAGGATCCCAAGGTGAATCAAATCCAATTTTAATTATTAAATATTTTGATATAAATAGAGGGCACAAAGTAACATGGAGCTTGTAATATAAAATTCTAACCCTCTTTATATGCATTGGCATGCCATACAAGAACAATTCATTAACATAAAGTAACTATAAATGCATGATCTAAGCAATTTCCTGCAATTTTAGTGTATTTAGGACATAGAGAGGGCACATATTTCTTCCTCTCTCATAATAATTGGAAGTAGTAGCAGCAAACTTAATTATATAATTTCATTAGAATCATCATCAGCACAAGTGAATCGTAAACCACAAATATAAACCTGAACATAAGCAAATTTCTCCTCTAAAGTGTGGCCGAGAGAATTAAGAAAAGATAGGACTCCCATGTGTGGGTGCAACATTAATTGTCGTACTCTTATCATAAATAACCATAGCACATTAATATGCAGAAGTTTCTTCTATAGATGCATCATGATATTCATCATTAAGGATCAAAGTCATCAAAAATGGATTTTTTTTCATCTAGTGAGCTCAAAGAATCTTGTATTTCAGTAGTACAGTTTTCGTCCTTTGATAATCATGGAGGATAATCAAGCATAGTTTGAGTTAGAGTTTTACTATCACCATGAAGAGGTGGGAATGTGTACTAATCCGCTCTTACTCCTTTTGTTCTTATCTCTCCTCATCATTTTCGTCTAATGAGCACTTCTTTTTAATAGTTCATTCTTCCTTGATCTCATTTATTGGATCCTGCAAAATATTAATTTCTTCTCGGGTAGCGAAGACTCTCTCCATTTGATCAATAATATAAGCAATGCCACTCAAAATTTTAAAACAATATTCTAGGATCTCACAATTCAAAAATTTGATAGTACAAGCGACATCATCAGTTTGCACTTAACTAACCATAGAAGCAATTTCATATGAAGCCATAGAAGTAAAAAAATTCTTCACTTTGTTCTAGATCATAGTAAGCATAATCATCCTCAACATAAGAGCTAGTGTATCCTTAATATTGTGCTCAAATTGAAATGCAAAGTGTTTAGTACATTTTTTTAGAGCAACAAGTTATATTATATTAAGCACACAAATTCCTAGCATACCGATTCGATTGGCTGAATAAATCCTTCAAGTGTTTCACTTTTTTGAAAATAGTATTTCATAAAAATTTCATGCTTAACCAATGATTTTCCCCATACCAAGCTAATTGGAGTTTTAGGAGGAGCACAAATTGAGTATTGCAAGTAGTAACTTCCTTCAGAAGTGAGGATTTTAGGAGGTTCCTCAACTCTTTTTTAAGTACAACCTTTTTTGTCTTCTTGTGTTTCTACCCATAATGAAAAGTAGACAACCAATGCAAGAAAAAAATAAGAAAGAAAAACTACCCAGTATTAAAGCAAACAAATGCACACAAGAATATTCAACCTAGAGATATGCTTCCTGGCAATGGAGCAAAAAAAGTTGCGTAATCCCGAAGTCTAGGGAATTATTGTAGCACTTCCCAATGGGAAGTGGAAGTATGGAGTGTTTATATCCCAAAGAATCTACAAGTAGGAATCTTATTCTCCTAGGTTCTATCTACCAATGATACAACCTTTCATTCACTAAATATTTGCTTTAACTAGACTCTCTAGCAAAGCATAATTTGGAAGTGCAAAAGAGGAAGTGTGCAAGCTTATAAAGTGCATGTAAATAAAATTTAGCTACTAAAATTTAAAGCTGCACTAAAGTAAAAGGGAGCAAGTATGGAACTAGTGGTGGTAGGTGTTGCTGAATTGTCCCTAGACCATTATCCATGATACTATAACCAACATACATACTTGTAGTTTATATGTGGGAGAGGCCTATGTTAACATGCTGCAAAATCCATTGAGTAACATGTAATTAGGAACCCTTAGCAAGAATCCACGAATACTAAAAAAGCATTAAGGTAAACCCAAACCATAGCATTAAGTTTTGTGGGTCCTCTTTCTCCCATATGCTTTGACTAGTATACTCTGGGACGGGAATATCTGTCACTTCGGTCACCCTAGTGGTAAGGAATGGGCATTATACTAGGATGGTTCTCAGTTTGAGTCCACCCTATAGCATTTTTTCCTCCTCAAAATTTGTTTAGATTTCAAATTTTTGGCTTGTATGGTTGTGTGAATTTTGGAACAAAAAAAATTGAAATTCATAAAATTCAATTATTTTGGTGGGTCAGAATTCTTTTGACTACCGAAATCCAAAACATTGAACACCAGTCCTTTCACACCAAAAGTTAGTATTCTATTAACTACTAGCCACACTCCCGTCATCTACATAGACCTAATATCTCCAAAGCACATCCCTCTGCCTCCTAAGCTAAACGCCAGCACCTCTTCTTCTAGATGAAAACTCAAAGAACACTACGGTTACCCCTTTACAGAATAGATCTGGTCCAATCTCAACACATGGCGGAAAAATCACCAAACCTGTGTTGTCCCACCTACACGACGATGCAACCACTACAAAAAAAGACACATCCGTGACATTTTGGGCCGAACAATTTTTTTCTGTCATGCTTATGACACTTCTATGACGATAATTGTGACAAAACCCGGTATCATCATAGATGTGGTGGGCTCCTACTTCTATGACAAAAAATCATGACAGAAAATGGGTTTTTCGTCCTGGGCGGGCCGGAGACGCAGCTGCATGACATTCTTTGGGCTGTCCATGACGGAGAAAACCGTGGTAGAAGCGAGGGCGAGGAAAATATCGGGGGAGTTCCCGGTTACGGTGGGTGGTCGGGGGCCGAGCGATGCACGTTTCTCTCATACGTAAGCGCGTGTGTGCGAGGCGCTGCGCTCTAACTGAACCCGAGCGATTGCACTACAGGCTACGCGTTGCTGAACCCGAGTGATCGATCGATCCCTTGCTGTTAATTGAACCCGAGTGATTCGTTCGCTACTGCTGCTAACTAAAGCCAATCGAACACTGCTGCCTCCTTCCCTTGATGAATAGTGAGCATTGTTGGGGGGTTTGGATGAACAGTTCCCGATGGGGTTGGATGAACAGGACCCCGTGGTAGTAGAGGCCGTTGCCGCTGGATGAACAGGACCCCGATCGATCGAGCCGGTGGATGAACAGGACCCCGTGGAGGGCTGGATAAACAGGACACCGTGGATGGCTGGTTGAACAGTAGCCGGTGGAGGGCTGGATGAACAGTAGCCCGTGGAGGGGTGGTTGAACAGGACCTAGTGGAGAGGGCTGGTTGAACAGTGGCCAGTGGAGGCTGGATGAATAGGAGCCCGTGGATAAAGAGTCGCAGGTGGAGGCTGGAGGAGGTCGACGGTGGATGAACCGGAGCCCGTGGAGGCAGTCGACGGTGGATGAACAGTAGCCCGTGGAGGCAGTCGACGGTGGAGATGAACAGTATCCCGTGGAGTCCCGTTTTGCGGTATGCCACACCCCTCGCGATGAACGGGACCCCCGTTTCGACCATAGCACTCCGACACAAGTCCGTTTCCTCCATTTTGCGGTACGCCACACCCCTCCCGATCAACAGGACCCCGTTTCGACCGTAGGAGGTTCGTTTCCTCCGATTTGCGGTACGCCAGACCCCTCCCGATGAACAAGATCCCGTTTCCACCGTGGCCGGTCGAACACAAGGCCGTTTCCTTCATTCTCGGTACGCCAGGCCTCGTTTCCATCGGCTGTTCCGTCCAAGCCGGTTGGTTCCGATGCACAGCACGCGTTCCGTTGCCTCCCGATGAACACGACGCATTCCGTTGTCTCCCCATGAACATGACGATGACGCAGTTTCTCCATTCCGACCCAGCCACAGCCATGTACACGATCCCTGGCCGTACATATGCGCGAGTAGGCATTCGAGACCCCGTCCGTATGTACGTACGTGGCCGTATTTACTTTCTTGCACCCTGGCTGCTGTACATACGTGTACATGCTACGTGCGCGCCTCTACTACCACACGTGCACGCCTCTACTACCACACGTGCCCTTCCTTACACGGCCACGGTTCATCGCTGTAGCCTGCAGACAGACCGATCGACCAGTATGTACGTACACGTTCGTGACCAGAATGACAACGCTACGTACGCTTCGACCGGGTGGGTCCCGACTGTAAGGCACTTTCTTGCGTGCGAAGATGTAGCTGGTGGGTCCCAGCAGTCAGGGGGGCGAGTCATTTTTTTGCCCGTAATATGGGCGCACTTCCTTACGTGCAAAGATGTAGCTGGTGGGTCCCAGCAGTCAGGGGGAAATGTTTTTTCATGAAATACGGTGGCCCGTCCGGTGCGTCCCTGCTGTCAGGTGGAGGAATCATTATTTTCTGTGTAATAAGGAGGCACTTTCTTGCTGCGGTCGTGGACCAGCTGTCAGCCTCTCCACGTACAGTACTCTTCCGATGGAAGTCGTTCCTTGACCACGCTGACCACACCGCGCCGAGAGCACCAAGGCGGTGGACGACGGCGAGGCCTAGGAAGGGGACGACGCGGAGCCGGGGAAGACGCGGAAGTGGATGCCCACGCCGAGAGGAGTACAAGGGTTCACTGGTTCGTCTTCGGTGTGAGGCTGCCGTTGCCGCAGAATAACAAGGGGTGTGGGTGAGTGGAGGGATGGCCTGGCCAGCGGTGGGAGTAGTAGGGGCGGTGAGGCCTCTACGGCAGCACAGCTGGCCACGGGAGGCAGGAGCAGGTGGCACGACCGGCGCTTCTTTGGGCGGCTGGAGCGAGAAGACCACAGGTTGAAGAAGCACTACGGCCGTTGGATGGACATCGTACGGTCACTAGAGCTAGAATATTAGGCCCTCCGTCCCCTTCAAAATAGTAGGCCCAAGTCAGCCTCCCACTATGCTGGGTCCCAGCTAGCAGGGGGAGTATTCATTTTTTTGTGCATAATAAGGAGGCACTTCCTTGCGTGCGAAGATATAGCTGGTGGGTCCGACCTGTCAGCGGGGGGAACATTTTTTTCACGAAATATAGAGGCCCTTCCGGTGGGTCCCAGATGTCAGGTGGAGGAATCATTATTTTGCGTGTAATAAGGAGGCATTTCCTTATGTGCGGTCGTGGACCCAGCTGTCAGCCTCTCCACGTACAGTCCACGTCCGATGGATGTTGTTCGTTGACCATGTTGACCACGCCGCGCCGAGAGCACCAGGGCGGTGGACGACGGCGAGGCCTAGGAAGGGAACGACACGGAGCCGGGGAAGACTCGGCAGTGGTTGCCCACGCGGTGGGGAGTACGAGGGTTTACTGGTCCGGCTGTGCTACCTCTTGAGCATGCGTTGGTTTTCCCTTGAAGAGGAAAGGGTGATGCAGCAAAGTAGCGTAAGTATTTCCCTCAGTTTTTGAGAACCAAGGTATCAATCCAGTAGGAGACTACACGCAAATCGCCTAGTACCTGCACAAACAATCAAGAACATTGCAACCAACGCGATAAAGGGGTTGTCAATCCCTTCACGGCCACTTGCAAAAGTGAGATCTGATAAAGATAATAAGATAAATATTTTTTGGTATTTTTGTTGTATAGATTGAAAAGTAAAGATTGCAAAATAAAATAAATTGTAAACTAGAATTGTAGATCAGAAACTTATATGATGTAAAGTAGACCCGGTTGCCATAGGTTTCACTAGTGGCTTCTCTCATGGTAGCATATATTACGGTGGGTGAACAAATTACTGCCGAGCAATTGATAAAAAAGCGCATATTTATGAGAATATCTAGGCTTGATCATGAACATAGGCATCACGTCCCTGTCAAGTAGACCGAAACGATTCTGCATCTACTACTATTACTCCACACATCGACCGCTATCCAGCATGCATCTAGAGTATTAAGTTCATAAGAATAGAGTAACGCATTAGGCAGATGACATGATGTAGAGGGATAAACTCAAGCAATCACTACTAGGAAAAGGGCTATAGATGGAATGGCCACTAATGGCGCACTGTACATGTGGTGCGCCATTACTAAATACTAATGGCGCACCATGTGTCGGTGCGCCATTAGTGTGAAAATACTAATGGCGCACCACATCCACGGTGCGCCATTAGTAAATTTTTTTTTTTTAATTTTTTCAAAACTACTAATGGCGCACCGTGGGATGGTGCGCCATTAGTAGTTCAACTAGTAATGGCGCACCACCCCACGGTGCGCCATTAGTAATTATGTTTCAAATTTTTTTTTCCAATTTTTTTATTTTTATTTTTTAAACTACTAATGGCGCACCTGTGAGTGGTGCGCCATTAGTAGTTCAAACTACTAATGGCGCACCACTCCCACGGTGCGCCATTAGTAGTTGAACTACTAATGGCGCACCACTCACAGGTGCGCCATTAGTAATTTTGTTACAAATTTTGTTTGTTTCAAATTTTTTTTTTGAAAAACTACTAATGGCGCACGGTTGGGGAGGTGCGCCATTACTAGGTGAACTACTAATGGCGCACCACCCCCACGGTGCGCCATTAGTAACTTGGCCCATTCCACCGAATGCACCCCCCCTGGACCGCCTTTTCAGTTTTAAAAAAAATAAAAGAATATGATGGAAATGTCAAAAAAAAAATAAAAAAAAAATAAGTTTCCCATGTGATATGTGGTCTAGTTGTTGGGAAAATTAACAAATATGAATTTCGACTTTATTTGCAAAATCTCTCTGGAATTTCTTAAAATGGGCATAACTTTTGCATACGAACTCGGATGAAAAAGTTTTTTATATGAAAAATCATCTACTCGAAAAGTTACATCCGAATTTAACGGGGGGAACCCCGTTAAACGTTTTCAAAATCCTCAAAAACCTAACAGAAAAAAGATACGGGGCTTTTAAGATCTGGAGAGGCAAAAAAATTCAAAAAAAACAAACTTACTAATGGCGCACCTGCCCATGGTGCGCCATTACTATCTTCCCGCCTGCAGAATTCAAAATAAATAAAAAAAATAAAAAAAGAGTTACTAATGGCGCACCTGCACATGGTGCGCCATTAGTATCTTCCCGCCTTCAAAATTTAAAATAAATCAAAAAAATAATTTAAAAAAAGTTACTAATGGCGCACCTGCCCATGGTGCGCCATTAGTATCTTCCCGCCTTCAAAATTCAAAAAAAGTTACTAATGGCGCACCTGCCCACGGTGCGCCATTACTATGCCGTATATATGGCTGGGCGTGTCCTCTCCTCCTTACCTCTTCATTCTTCTCCTCCACTCCACCTCTCCTCCACTTCATCTCCTTCTCCCTCCTCTCCGGTGAGCTCCTCCTCCCTCCTCTCCGGTGAGCTCCTCCTCCCTCCTCTCCGGTGGGCTCCTCCTCCCTCCTCTCCGGTGAGCTCCTACTCCCTCCTCTCCGGTGAGCTCCTCCTCCGTCCTCTTCGGTGAGCTCCTCCTCCCTCCTCTTCGGTGAGCTCCCCTCATGGTTTCTCCTTCCTCCTCTCCGATGCTCCGGTGAACTCCTCTCCGGCGACCTCCTCCTCCTCTCCGGCGATGTAGGCGAGCACCTCTCCGGCGACCTCCTCCTCCTCCTCTCCGGCGAACTCCTCTCCGGCAAAAGTACGTACAAGATCCAAAAACAGGAACAAAATTTGAAATAATATCGTGCAAAAAAATGAGCCAAAAAAACGAGCAAAAAATGGGCACAAAAATCGCGATCCAGATCCAAATTCAAAAATAGCAAAGGATACTAATGGCGCATCACTAAACAGTGCGCCATTAGTATGCCGAAGTTACTAATGGCGCATCCTGTTGTTGTGCGCCATTAGTATGCCAAAGCACCTGGGTATAGATGGCCCCCTGGGAGGCATACTGATGGCGCACTGTTGTGCGCCATTAGTATACCAGATACTAATGGCGCACCAGTGGTGCGCCATTAGTAAAATATACTAATGGCGTGCTACTAATGGCGCACCACTTATGCGCCATTAATGGCCAAATTAGGTGCGCCATTAGTAGGCCTTTTCCTAGTAGTGAATATGATATAAACCCCATCTTTTTATCCTCGATGGCAATAATACAATACGTGCCTTGCTACCCTTGCTGTCACTGGGAAAGGACACCGCAAGATTGAACCCAAAGCTAAGCACTTCTCCCATTGGAAGAAAGATCAATCTAGTAGGCCAGACTAAACCGATAATTTGAAGAGACTTGCAAAGATATCAAATCATGCATACAAGAATTTAGAGAAGAGTCAAATATTGTTCATAGATAATCTTGATCATAAACCCACAATTCATCGGATCTCGGCAAACATGCCGCAAAAAAGTATTACATTGAATAGATCTCCAAGAACATCAAGGAGAACTTTGTATTGAGTACCAAAGAGGCAAAAAGAAGCCATCTAGCTAATAACTATGGACCCGAAAGTCTATGGTAAACTACTCACACATCATCGGAGAGGCTATGGTGTTGATGTAGAAGCCCTCCGTGATCGAATCCCCCTCCGTCAGATCGCCGGAAAAGGCCCCAAGATGGGATCTCACGGGTACAGAAGGTTGCGGCGGTGGAAAAGTGGTTTCGTGGCTCCCTTGGATGTTTTCAAGGTATAAGAGTATATATAGGTGAAAGAAGTAGGTCGGTGGAGCTACGAGGGGCCCATGAGGGTGGGGGCGCGCCTACCCCCCTGGGCGAGCCCTCCTGCCTCGTGGCCGCCTCGTTGCGTCTCTGACTTCCACTCCAAGTCTCCTGGATTGCGTTTGTTCCAAGAAAGATCCTCGCGAAGGTTTCATTCCGTTTGGATTCCGTTTAATATTCCTTTTCTGTGAAACACTGAAATAGGCAAAAAAACAGCAACTGGCACTGGGCCTCCGATTAATAGGTTAGTCCCAAAAATAATATAAAAGAGCATATTAAGGCCCATTAAACATCCAAAACAGATAATATAATAGCATGGAACAATCAAAAATTATAGATACGTTGGAGACGTATGAGGCTGCCGTCGCCGGAAAATAACAGGAGGTGTGGGTGAGTAGAGGAATGGCCTGGCCAGCAATGGAGTAGGGTGGGGCGGTGCGGCCTGTGCGGCAGCACAGCCGGCCACAAGAGGCGGGAGCAGGTTGTCCCACCGGCGCTGGTTTGGGCGGCTCGAGCAAGAAAGTCAGATATTGAAGAAGCAGCACGGCCGTTGGATTAACATCCAACGGTCACTGCTGCTAGAATCGTTTGTGGACTAAGTTGACAAAGCCTTTCGTACACGTCAACCTAGTAGACCCACAAGTCAGCCTCCAAATCTGTCCCAAACAACATACAACCCAAAATTTCTAGCCAGATTCAAATTAATTTAAAAACTAAACATACCTTGATTTAAATCCAATGAAATTTTACCCGCACAAACACAATGAAATTTAAAATATCAAAATCCGAAAGAAAAAAGTATTTTGGAACTGCCTTTTTTCATTTTATAGCCCATTTATTATTACTTATAGCCCATTTTCTGGGAAAAATGCATCCCTCCTCGTCTTGAAAGATTTCCGGCCCAGCAGGGCGTAGAAAAGCAAGTAGGCCTACGTTGGTTATTCTGCAAAAAAAAGCTGGGCTAGCCATTTTCAGGAAGGAAAAAAACAAACTGGGCTGGTCATGTGCTAAACATATGAAATAAAAGCCTGGGCTAGACGGGCCACAGCTCCCGCACAACCCAATTCCCTTCTCCTTCCCAAAAAAACAAAATTACTGCACGCGCTGTTGGGTCCCTAGTGTCATCCTCGCCATGCACAGTCTTCTCCTTATTCCTCTCGGTTGTTGACCATGTTGACAACACCGGAGGGTGGCGCCGCGGCGAGCGAACCAAGGCGGAGGACGATGGTGAGGTCTCGGACGGGAACGAACAGGAGCCGGGGAAGATGCGCAGAGTTTTAGGGTGTGATGTGGCCACGATGCGTGCACGGCAGCACGGCCAGCCGTGGGAGGCGGGAGCAGGCTTCCCGCCGGCGCTGGTTTGGCTTTGGCGGCTGGAGGAAGAAGAGACTGAAGATACACGACAGACGTTGAATGTCATCCAACGGTCAAGGTTGGAACAATCCTTTGTTGACTAAGCCGACACCAAGTAGCATACTTTTTTATGTATAGGAAGAAAAGAAAAACTGGGCTCGTTCGCCTGGTAACATTCCCGAAACTGCGACCGTTCGATCTTGCGTCGCAACTAAAACTGCGAGGAAAATGCGTTCGTCTACCGTCCTCCTCCCAGGGAACGTTCGCCACATAAGTGACTAGCACCCTTGGTATTCAACCGAGAGGCCTTGCGTTCGAGTCCCAGGAACTCTCAATTTTATCCTCCTTCCTTCCTCGCAAAAAATAAAGAAAATCAAAGACTTAAGAAGGCGTACAGAACAAGCTAGTGTACCAGTAAAGAGACGTTGCTGAGTTTTAGAAAAAAGAGAGACGTGCTCCTGTAGCTGTTTCGAATCCAAACCTAGACTATGTCTATATATGGTGTTATGCTACTCTGCAAGTAATGAAAGTGACATATCCAGCGTTCGCTTCTCCTCTTCTCTACTTACTCTGCCTAGCAACAGAAGCTCTGGCCACAGCAACCATGTCCACTGGCTGCTCGTCCACCTGCTCTTCAGCAGGCAACAACCAGATATGCGCCAAGTCGCCACCCGTACCATTGCCTGTGGGTCTCATCACACCCCCACCGGCACACACACCGCAGCCGGTTGCTCATCGCAACCCGCTGCCATTGGTGTGGTGCCACTGCTGCAAATCACGCAGAGTCATCCGTCGCGTCTCAACCACGATCCTCAACCCTGGCCGAGTCTTCTACAAATGCCCGAATCATGGGGTAATAATATGTTTAAGTGTTGTTCTGTTGCATTCAGTTGCTGATATTTTTAATAGTTTGGTTGATGATCTTCCAATTTGATTCGTGCAGAAAAGGGAAGATTCGTGTGATTTGTATTTCTGGGAAGTTGCTGATGTGGGGGAATGCAACTATGCTGATTATTTGGTTAGCCGAGGAATCCCAATACCAGCAGGTTGGGGTGTTGGACAAGTAACTGAAGGAACGGCAGAAGAGGAAGATGCAGAGCAGAAGGTTAAAGATGCATTTCCTCTAATCATGGCCAAGCAACAGCTGTTGAACGGCCTTGACAGCAATGAGGAGATGAAAGAGCTTGTGAAGATAATGGGCAAAATCGATGTGCTCTGTAGGATGATTGTCTCTTTATTTGAAGTGTACGTAGCGCTCGTGATGTATTCAGTGGCTATGACATGAGCACTTTGCTGAAACTAGTAATGAATGAAACCTGTGTAGCAGGCTAGGCATAGTGTTGTGAACATCTAATGATTTCTATTCACGGAAATCGGGGGGTATCCCCTTTTGCTCATAAATAAATAAATAGCAGAGGCCCTTTTGGTAATAAATAAATAAATTAGCAGAGGCCCTATTGGGTCAGCTTTGTTCCCATTCGAAGACGTCGAGCAAATTGCAGTCCAACAACAAACTATGTCATCAAATTCAAGTTTCATTGCCAAATATGAGTACAACTAAACAACAATGTCATCATGTTTTACTCGTCATACAATCACCAAACGCAAATCAACATACATAACAAGTGATGTTCTCACTTCAGAATACTAAACAACACGTTCATCAGGTTTCAGTTGTCATAGCAAACACAATTTCACATAGTAGATAAAAAACATCTTCTGACAGGCAAATACGACAAAGGCAATCTAATCATCATCCGCAGCACCAGCGTCAACATCTTCGCCATGTGTATCAGTCTGAATCGTAATTCCCCAGAGTGTCATCTTCTTCTTCATCCTCAATGTCCTCGAACGTTGGCTTCTTCTTGATCAACTCTTGTATGTCCATAGCACGACAGGCAATCTTTTCGCCAGCGTCATTGACGTGATGGTTCTCAAAGATATTAGGAACATTTGTGGAATCTTGTACATCAGGAGCGGTGTAAGCATCATCTTGTTGTGCAACTTCATTAAACGAATTCCTCTGCTCAAACCTTTGCAATACTCTCCAGTCATCGCTACGTGCAAATGTGTCTTCCAAGAAAAATATCTGTGTTGCTTGATTTGCCAAAATAAAAGGCTCGTTGGTCTGGTACGCCGCCTTGACATTGATGGATTTGAAATAATCAGCAGCTCTGGGTTTTGCGATCCTGGAAAACAGGTTATACCAACGACAGCACAAAAGAACCACACACCAATGATCCTCGAAACTGGAGATATACTGCAACTGAACAATGTCTGTTATGTTAGCATACATTTTAGTTGTCACTCTTCCGTACGTATCCGTGCTCATGATGGCACTATTTTGTGTCTTCCTGCCTTCGTCGCGTGCAAGGGTGTTGTAGCGCACATCTCCAACAACGCAAGATTCATAATGTCTTACCCGAGTATCAGGACCCATTGCTAGTGCGTAAAGGGCATCATCAACTGCCTGCCCATCCTCCCGCATCTTCTTAACCTATGTTTAGAAAATAGACAAGCTGATCATCTTATGTACTCAATATATTAAAAAAACTGACAGTGCAATTCAAAAGCTTACATGGTTCTTGAACCATTTCGCAAATACTGCCATAACCAGTTTGTCAATGTTTCTTGGATTTTGCGGCAGTAACTCGTTTTTGTAGATGCTGCACAACATAGTGATCGCGTCAAAGGTCTAAATATATAAGAATGTGCTGCAAGTTTAGTAGATTACGATGTATAAGCTGCAGTACTTAGCACTTACTTGATATAAGGTAGTATCTCAGGACAGTTATTCAACACATACCAAACCATTTTGTCCAAATCTTTAAGTTTGTCCTCTTGTCGACTCTTCCCTGTAACTTGAACAGAATAATCGAAAACATTGAGCCCGGGATTGTCTTCACCCACCTCTTTTGCTAAGCTGATCAGTTGTTTCAATGTATTTTGAGCAGAATGTCAACGCTTCTGTAGCAATGTAGGCCTCTGCAATGGAAGCCTCAGGTCTAGCTCTATTCCTGACATAGCCCTTGAAAGTGCCTAGCCGCCTTTCAATAGGGTACATCCAGCCATACTATACTGGACCTCTATGTAGTGCCTCTTTAGGTAGATGAACAGCCAAATGCACCATCACATCAAAGAAGGCTGGAGGATATATCTTCTCAAGGTCGCATAGGATAGTTGGTATCTTGTCTCTAAGACGCTCCAAAGCATCTATCCTGATATTTCTACTGCAGAGTTCCCTGAAGAATTGTCCCAACTCTGCAACTGCTCTGTATAAGTCAGGGCGGCCCAATCCTCTAAGGATAACAGGTAAAACCATTTGAAGTAGGACGTGGCAGTCTTGAGTTTTCAACCCTTGTACCTTGTTTCCATCTGCACTGACTCTCCTTTCAGGGTTGGAAGCAAATCCATGTGGGAATCTCACACGTGACAGGACGTCGCATAATTCTTTTCTTTTTACCTTGTCCAAGACGTACACAGCTGGTGCCATATCCCGTGGTTTACCTTCATCTTGCACCTGCAAATCCTTTCTGATACCCAGATGTGTCAAATCAATCCTAGATTTTAAGGTATCTTTCGTCTTGCCTTCAATATTAAGAAGTGTGCCGATAATGCTGTCACATATATTTTTCTCGATGTGCATCACATCAAGATTATGCCGCATATCCAAATCTTTCCAATACTCCAAGTCCCACAAAGTGGACCTGCGGGTAAACAATAATCTCTCTTCTGCCCTACCATGCTTCCTTTTACCTACCATTACGAGGATGGTTTCCTGGTGTAATATGCCTGACCTTCTCTAATTCCACTTGCAACTCATCGGCGGTGAGCCTCTTTGGCGCATCATGGTTTTCATGCTTTGCATTGAACACGTGTCTTCGGTATTTTGTAGGACGCGGCTTGTCCTTGCAAGGAAATGGCGATGTCCAATGTAACATATCTTGCTAAGTATTGCGTATGACAGCGGATTCCTGTCACAGCGAACACATGCATTGTAACCATGTGGCGTTCGCCCTGACATAGTACCCAAAGCCGGATAATCATGGATGCACCAAATTATAACAGCACGCAAAAAGAAATCAGCTGGTGGGCTGCTTTATAGGTCTCGAGTGAGAACACCCTTCCAAAGCTATTGAAGTTCCTCCACAAGAGGCTCCATGAAAAAATCAAAATCCTTTCCAGGACTTTTTGGACCTGGGATGAGCAAGGCCATCATATAGTTTGATTCTTTGGTGCAGACATTTGGAGGCATGTTGTAAGGGATAACAAGCACTGGCCACATTCTATATATGGTGCTCTGGTGGCCAAATGGGTTAAATCCATCTGAAGCTAAGCCAAGTCTAATGTTCTCGGGTCAGCAGCAAACTTTTTGTGTTTCTGATTGAAGCTTTGCCACTCACTACCATGAGATGGATGGCTCATTACATTCTGATCTCTGTACTCCTGGTTCCTAGAATGCCACAGTACATCCTCTCTTGTTTCAGCATCATGAAACAACCTCTGCAATCTTGGTGTAATTGGAAAATGTCTCAGAACATTACGAGGAACCCTCTTCACAGCATCGCCATCTTTCCATCTTGATGATTTGCATTTCGGGCATTCACTTAAGTTGGCATAATCCTTCCGGAACAGAACACAATTATTCTTACAAACATGGATCATATCATATCCAATTCCAACTGCATGAAGGAAATTCTTCATTTTACTATAGGTGTGTGGCAGCTCAGACGCATCTAGGAAAGATTTGCGGAAAGCAGCCAAGATCGCATCGAATGATTTGTTGGTCATCCGCTCAGATGTCTTCACCTGAAGAAAGGTGACCATAGCTGAGAATACTGACAGCTTATTTCCTGGGGTGACAGCCACGTTGCATTGTGCCAACATGCGGGCCCACTATTTTTCTTCTGCAGGTGAAAGTTCATGAAATGCATAAGCATTTCGTAGCATTGTTTCAATGTTGGTCAAACTCACTGGCTCCGCCACCACCACCTCCTCCTCCTCTTCCACCTGACCATCAGGCAGGTCAAGATGGTGATCTGCTACTTCCACGTAGTCAGTAACATTGAGTTTCACAGCTTCACCATGATGAACCCACCTAGTATATGTGACCGACATCCCATACAAGTGTAGATGATTTTGCACAGTTGACAGGGGTCTTGTAACTGAATTCATAAAACTGCTACACAGGCAGAGGACATCTGATTTCGGACCACTGTACTCAGCTCTGATAAAGTTCATCAGTTTTCAACCCCCTCGACATATGCAGCGGAGAATCTTCGAGCAGAAGTTATCCAAGTCCTGTCCATCTGTTAGACATACAAATTAGTTCTTCTACTAGATATTACAGGAAAAACATATATGCTGTTTTATGAAGTCCAGAAAAAATACCTAGGTCGATGTCTAAAGCTATGGCAAGATATTTGGACAAGCAGATCTAAGTAACGAGATATATGTAAAGCTAGTTCAGCAATCAAATTTGAGTGCTAAATTATGGCAGGCTGTTTCAGCAGTCAATGAGGCCGAGCACACAGCCATCAAACTATCGATGGCCATCGCAGCAACAAAGATCGAGTATAAAACGGTGTACAGCTATTTCACCTAACAGATTGGCTACTAGACCATGGCAATCTCCGTCACAATAAATATATGGCAGGATATTTTAGCAACTAATTGGGCTTGGCATGCCATCTCAGCTAAGCAGAATGAGTGCAGAACAGGGCAAGGAAGCTTCTTAAGCAGAGCATACTGACTGTAAACTACTTCGGCAAATAGTGAGATTAACAGCGTCTATCAGCTAACATTCAGTGCTACACCGACATGCACGGGGCCTCAGTCTAGAATGTGCGTACCGTGGGAGAAGTTGACCGCCATGCGTCTCCACACGAACGCCGCCAGCGGTGGCGGTGCTGACCGCTGTGCGCCTCCACAAGAACGTCGCCACCGGTGGCGGCGCGGCTAGAGGACGTCAGTCTACCAGAGCGTACTGTGGGAGCGAGAGGATCACCGTGCGTCCCCTCGATGAACTGCGGTGCCGACGTATCGGCAAGGCGGGGAGGGCGGCTTTGGCATAGCGAATGAAGTGGAGGGGGCGGGGGGGAGGGGGTTTGGGGAATATTATTTGCTAGTTCCGAAGGGCGGTTGAATTTGGGATTTGGGGGGAATTTTTTTTGCGGGGGGGGGGGGGGGGGGGGGATTTTCGCGCGGTGGGCGGGGGGAGTTTGGCGCATGGTCGGTTTCTCCAAGTGCATTCCCACATGTCAGTGAAGAGGCAAGTCGAAGCGCGTTCCGTTTGCGTGAGCCGTGTGCAGGACCGAATGTGTGTGGGGTGCAATGCGACCGCGACAGGGGTGCTGTGAGTGTACCGCCTTTTTTCCTTTTAAACTAGGTGCTTCGCCCCCTAAAGAAAAAAAGAACTTGGTGCTTCGCGCGATCCATCAATACTACTACTAGTAATCCGGTAATCCCGACTAAAACGGCGGGATCGGGTCTTTTCCCGCGCGATATGCTGGGAGGTTGGCTTAGTTGGGTTTTTTAGGACGAGTAATGCTACACCTACGTAATCCCAGTTACGTAATTAACGTAATGTGAAACGTGTGAGCTGTTGATTGTAGATTGGGGGAGGGAGGGGCCCACCACCATGAAAATCAAGGAGGAGAGAGAGGCAATTTACGTTAACCCTTTTGTAGGTTCCCGTAGATGTAGAAAGATGTGAAGTGCGTGAATGTGTAGTGGACATACTATTGGAGTGCCTAAGATAAATTGTGTATGTAGACTATGTGTTTATTTTACTTCGCATATTACCTTTGTCTCGGTTCAATAAAAAGCAGAGTTGGTGATGATGGTGTACCTGCCATCCTGCAACATAGGCCGTCTGATCTATATCTAACGGATAGGAAGGAAACTATGACAATTTACCCACACTCCTCTCCACATTTGCAGATAAGGCCTTCCCTCATTCATCCTTTTCTCCCACAAGATCTTGATGTTCCATGCAATGCACGGGCATCTTGCTAGTACTCCTACAATATACTATATTATTGTGAAAGTTCATATACACCGGCCGAGATTAATGCAAACACGGCAGATTTTCATTACATTTCAAACTTTTATAGGACTGAAAAATAAAAGAAACCCGACCCTAAACCTATTCTACAGCGGCGACCGACGTCCTCCATCTGCGATCTCCATGTACGGGGGCGGGGTTCAAGACCCGTGAAGTGAAGGTGTGGTCTCCCGCGAGGAAGAGTAGAACACGGGAGACGGATCGACCAGTTGGCACACCATGCCCTGCCGCCTCCCATGCCCTACTCATCCTGGGAGGAGTCCTCGACCTCGGCGGTGCCGGACGTTGGACGGCGGCAAGTAGGACGCGTGGCTGAAGGTGCTCCCGTCGTTGGCTGCCAGCGTCGCCACCGCTTGTGTGGTCGCGTCCGCGTCCGGCTACGCCGCTATGGTGTCGTGAGCGGCAACTTGAGCGAGGGCGGCGACCTCGAGCTTCATCCCCGAAGACAAGCTCTCCCACAGAGCGTTCGCGCTCGAGGTCATGGCGGATGTGGTGCCAGGCAGCAGGATGATGCGCTATGGTGTGGAGGTTAGCTGGGCATTGCCGCTTTAAGTAGCGCATTCCGGCGAGGCCAAGTGTCCGGGTGCATCATTAAGTCGCCGAAGTTGGTTCCTCGGGCACCGAGCCTCTTAACAACGGCATACGGATGGACGACATGAATGCGGGCAGCTGGCGCCGGCTGGGAACGCACCATGCGACGACGCGAGGGGCGAGGGTTTTTGGTGTGCCAGGGTAGTCAGCTGCAGTCGTGGCAATGTTGGAGATGCCCTTTGCTCACATGCGACCCCACATGTCATTGAAAAAGCAATACGACCCGGCATGGTCTCAGGTCCTGGGGATGGAGTTGGCCGCGCTGCACCACTCCGCGGACGCAGCACGGTGCGCGCGCACTTCGGCGCCCCGTGCATCCTCGACGAGCCGGGTGTTGATCTGCTGGTCGTGCCACAGCGCTAACGCCACCCTTGGCACACTGAAACCGACCGTGTAAAGCGACAATGAGCGTGTCGCTCCCGCATGCCTCATTTGAACATTCCGCCGAGTATCATTCACATGTGGGCCTAGACCATGCTTGTATTTCCAATGTTGTAATTTCTCCGACATGCATACAAACAAACTGTTCCTTTGAAGTTTCACTTTGCCTCCACTACGTGTCTCTTCCCGTCTTAGTTTTGACATCCCATTCGGTTCATGCCCCGGCACATCTTGACGAGATCGATTGATGTTGAGAGATCAATTGCGTGTCGTGCAAGGAGACAAAGGTTTGGTCTGTTTCTATGATAGAAATGACCGGCGGGGAGGGGGGGTCTGTGGGGATCAGAGGGAGTATATTATACGTTCATAAGCGAAACAAACGTATTGTACCCACCATAGTCCTCTTTCAATCGATCTCCGGACCCCGAGATGAAATCGAGAGAGAACGAGTGGGTGCATGTGTGATACCTAAGGCGGATTCATAATTTTGAACCGGTGATCATAGCATCCACAAATCATATATAAAGCGTATTCAATGTTTGTTTCGCTCTTGAATGTACAATATACTCCCTCTGATCCTTTCTGGTAGTTTACATATAAGTTTTATGTGTAGTCAAAGTATCTCTACTTTGATCAAACTTACAGAAAAAAAGTATCAACATTCAACAACGCCCAATCAATATTGTTAGATTTGTGCGTACTCCTAGATTTGTATTCAAACAGACATGGTTTCCAAATTTTTTTCAAGCACGTGAATGTGCTTGTTCTCGCGCATGCTCTTTCTACTAGGATTTCACCACGTATAGCCAGTCCAATAGTAACTTTTTTAAGCTCCCTGTCCAATTGTACTAGTAGAGTACTGGCAACATCTGTAGTAGAGTATGCAGTGCTCATAGTACTCCCTCCTTCCATTTTTATAGGGCCTATGTGGAGGAGAGAGATGTGAAAAATTAAAGGGAGTGAGCTCTCATGCAAGAGCCTAGCTATATACACATTCCTAGTTAAATACAATAAATATGAAGAAAGAGATAGAGAGGAGATGGAAAAAAGTACTAATACAATAGCCAACCTTATATTTTTTTTGCGGGAAATAGCCCACACTACTGTATGAGTGCATATAGATGATGGCTATAGATGACATGGCAGTTCCTTATAGCCATCGGCTGGCTATATTATTAACCATGGTCCAATGCGTTTTTCAAAACCGCCTTTGACAATTGACAAGATTAACAGTACATGAGATGTATAATGTGAAAATTATATCATTTGAAGCTCCTTTCACATACGAATTTGACCGTATGCTTTGTGTAAGTTGCATGTCATATATTATTACTCTAACATTTGGTCAAAGTTAGCCTCAAAAAACGCATTAGGCCCTATAGATGGAAGGAGGGAGTAGTAGTTGACGGTGTCCTGGACTAGGGGGTACTCATCATGTCGTCTCCCGATCAGTTGGATTGGGCCGAGGACCCCCATGGCGGTATACTCATGGGCCAGTTCGGACAGCTGCCGCATACAAGGAAGATTCCACAAGACTTGGTGATCAAGATAAGGACTCCTCCCCACCGGCGTATTCGGCTAGGACTCTTGTTATCCTAGGCCTCTGGTGCATTATATAAACTGAGGCCAGGCCAGTCGATAGAGATATACACAATCATAATCATAGGCTAGCTTCTAGGGTTTAGCCTCTACGATCTCGTGGTAGATCAACTCTTGTAATACTCATATCATCAATATCAATCAAGCAGGAAGTAGGGTATTACCTGCATCGAGAGGGCTCGAACCTGGGTAAACATCGTGTCCCCCGCCTCCTGTTACCATTAGCCTTAGACGCACAGTTCGGGACCCCCTACACGAGATCCGCCGGTTTTGACACCGACATTGGTGCTTTCATTGAGAGTTCTGCTGTGTGATCGGCAAAAGGATCAATGGCTCGATGGCAGATCAACTGCGACGTCGGCTTCTTCGTCACCGGCTCGACTGGTCACCTTGGCTTGACCGAGGACTGCGCCCTACCTCCGATCGTCATGTTCGGAGGAGAGCCTTCATCAACATCAACTCCTATCTCTATCAAGATCATGGAGGAATCATCCAGGGAGCCCGGGGGCTCAACGTCAACATTGCCCTCGCGCGACCGTCCTATTTTTCTGGACAGCGAACTTGTATCCGCCGCCACCGCCTCCTCAAGTGTCGGGTGAACAAAGATATGATATTAGTACTTCGGTACATACTATCATTATACATAAAATTCTTTTACCCAAGTCACTTGGGGGCTCTTATATGAGCCGTTTTATAATAAGTGTTCTTCTTCTTAGTCGTTGCAAAGTTTTTTATTATTATTATTTATCACTCCTTTCTCAACGCAAGTGTGTGGTCAATAGCCGGATAGTCTTGCTTCTCTCTAAAGCCGCTTGAACTTAGTTTGCTAAACTAGCCTCGGAGAAGCACTCCGCCTTCGGGATAAGGAGGTTGAAGCCGTAGGCTGACCCACTTGAAGTCTTGAGATAGGATGTGTCATTGTAAAGCACGACAGCAACACAATTTTCTTTTTCTAAGACCAATTTTTGATTTGGCACCGAACACTTGATCTAGTTCGGTCATCCAGTTTTTACTGAAGTTTTTGGTTTTCCAAGCCTATGGCACTTTTAAGCTATTTGTGTGTTTCTAGCATTAGTCTCGTAGTGCCGCGCCGGACACCTTTAGGGATTCGGCAAAAACATTCTCGGACATTGATGTATATGCATCGGTTTTGAATTGCGTCTTTGGTCAATAGTTGGGTTGCCCGGCTCCTATGCTTGCCTCCTACATTCCGCTTTGTTCGGCTAGGTGCGCAACGGGAGAACCACTGCGATTGTGCTTCCAGCTAGCATGGTTAAACGCCTCAGTGGAGAAAGCCGAAACCTGACTGTCACAATAAGCGTAAACTGGTTAGCGATCCGATGACTGTGTTAAATGACGGGCCGTTCATAATATTGGCCGAAGTGTTTACGGCTTGACCTCGACTGTCGCCGAACACTAACCGGAGGCTACTAACTGGCCTTCCAACTTTAAGCTCCTATGACTAAGTGAAAGTTATAAAACCCACATATCTGATTGCCTCATTTCTGCTAACACAACCGCCTCCGGGCACCGAGACGTCGGCTAAGGGTTGTTTTGTTAGTGCGGAAACACCCTGTGTAGTATCTACTAAGGGGTAGAAGCCGACGATGGGCCACTTTCAACTGATAAACGGTCGCAATGGAGTCAAAATAATGATGTAAAGTACTTGGACACATAGAATCATTACACATAATCTGTGATTTTACTCTGGATATCGAACCTTAATTCGGCCACCCGTGCCCACATTAAGGCTCGGGGGCTACTGGGCTTCGTGCTCATTATTTATAAATATTAAAGGGGCAGATCGATCCCCTGATTTGGTGTTGCCACCCGACCAGTGTCTCGGGGGCTACTGCATTGCTTATTCAATGCAGAGAATTCAAAGTGCTCAGTGTTCGGCTTGACCGAACTATGCGCATACGCGTCTTCGGACAATAATAGGTACCATATGGACCTATCCGGCATCAAGCTAGTATATTGCGGTGACTTCTCACGACCCTCTCTCAGGGGCCCGTTCGCCGATCACTGTTATCTCTAATATATTACACTGCGTTTTTATTCCTATGTATGCTGCCGAGCTAGGAGTTGATCCTCAGGCCGATTTCACGACCTGAGTCTCAGAAGCTACTAGGATCAGCGGTTTCATATTTTCCTTCAGGTGCATCTCGGATTTTAGACCGACACACACCTTGAGGGCTACGGGATATACATATCCTTGCTATATATCTTGGCGGAGAATAAATTGCACCAATAAAAAATATTCACAAAAAATCAGCCCGCTGACGGGTGGTGTACCACCTCGGAAGTAGTCCGGCATAAAGCTCGGGCGCCAGTGGCTGGCTCCATAGAGGGCATTCCGGCATTGAGCTCGGCTAAACTCCTTCAACTTTTTAGAACCAAGGTGATCTATGACACCTCGGATACAGTCCGGCGTTGGAGCTCAGACATAGTCCGGCGTTGGAGCTTGGATATAGTCCGGCGTTGGAGCTTGGGTATAGTCCGACGTTGGAGCTCGGATACAGCCCGTCGTTGGTACCCGGCTGCAAAACATACCTCGAATACAGTCCGGCATTGGGGCTTGGACACAAGAGGACATTGCCGCCCGGGAACAACTTCAAACCCGAGGTGTGGCATAAAAATAACAAGGCATTGATAAAGGCCGGAAACTTAAAGGGGCTCCTCGGATACCCGACGTGTAAACTCGTCGGATGCACTTCGGCGATCCTCAAGATCGAGGATGAGAAGATTTGTTGAACCATTTTTCAAGACCAACTACCGAAGATGAAGAACAGTTCGGAAGAATCGAGGAGCGTCCCCAACTTGAAGACCGGTTTAGGGGGCTACTGACGGTGTCCTGGACTAGGGGGTACTCATCACGTCGTCTCCCGATCAGTTGGATTGGGCCGAGGACCCCCATGGTCGTATACTCACGGGCCAGTTCGGACAGCTGTCAAATACAAGGAAGATTCCACAAGACTTGGTGATCAAGATAAGGACTCCTCCCCACCGGCGTATTCGGCTAGGACTCTTGTTATCCTAGGCCTCTGGTGCATTATATATACCGAGGCCAGGCTAGTCGATAGAGATATACACAATCATAATCATAGGCTAGCTTCTAGGGTTTGGCCTCTACGATCTCGTGGTAGATCAACTCTTGTAATACTCATATCATCAAGATCAATCAAGCAGGAAGTAGGGTATTACCTCCATCGAGAGGGTCCAAACCTGGGTAAACATCGTGTCCCCCGCCTCCTGTTACCATTAGCTTTAGACGCACAGTTCGGGACCCCCTACCCGAGATCCGCCGGTTTTGACACCGATAGTAGTGGAAGTGGATCCTCTGACGTAGGTATCCCTGCCTTACCCTCCCTTTCGTTCAGTTACTGGCGGACCCCATGCTTGCTAGGCCCCGCATGTCAGTTATTCAATGGGTTCGGCCACGTCTGGGGATCCTCATCCATAGTATACTCCCTCCGTTTTTATTTACTAGCACAAATCCCGTGCGTTGCAACGGGAAAAAAATCAATATCTGTTTATCAAAAAGTTCACCCGAGTGGACATTTTTAAATATCACTCTTTCTTACAATCCCATGAAATCTTGTATAGCAGCCATGACCCACAATC
Source organism: Aegilops tauschii subsp. strangulata (assembly GCF_002575655.3). NCBI lineage: Eukaryota > Viridiplantae > Streptophyta > Magnoliopsida > Poales > Poaceae > Aegilops > Aegilops tauschii. Next base: position 547,109,420 of record NC_053037.3, read on the forward strand.
CCATTTAATCTCTCTCTCTCTCTGTCTCTTTGTTTGGTAGTTACCTTTTTTTAGGTGAATGTTTGGTAATTAGCTGGTCGTGAGATCAAACAACCAAGCAAGCTGAAGTAGTTTCTTTTATTTTAGGAAGTGCACCCGTATACTTATGACCCACAATAAAAAAATTGAAGGCCCAGCTTGCTTGCTCGGCTCTGGCCCATTACTGGTGGAGCGAGACGCAACCCCCAGTAGCAATCGATCCGAAAGCAGAGATACGTAGGAACCACCTCGAAGTAGTACCACCTCGCGTATATATCTTTTTATAAATACAAAATCATTTAAGGGGGACGAAACTAAGAATATCACCTTGGTTTATTAATAGGTATAGACTCCGCATAAAACGGAGGGAGTGGTAGTATAAATGACGCGGGCGGGGGAGGGGAAGGGACGTCGGTTTGCTCTCAACTGTGGTCCCACAAGCGAGCGAAAACGCAAGACGAAGCGCGTTCCATTCGGTGAGCGATGTGGAGGGTCCAGCATGCCGGGGTGCAACGCGAACGCGACAAGAGCGATGTATAGTCAAAACCGATTGACCGGTCGTCACCAGAACCACTATTCACACCAGAACCTTCGCTGCTCGGCCTACGCCAGCCACTGCCCCAAAACCACACCTCCTCTCCAGCCCATCCCCCCATGTTTCGATCCCCTAGCCCGCATCAAGCGTCCCCTAGTTCGCCGGAAAGCCATGGTGCGCTGCAAGATCACGTACTACAAGATGCTGACGCCGGAGCGCCGCGCAGAAATCACGGCGGCGGTCGGCGCCGCAGACCTCCGTTCCCAAGCTCACTTTGCGGCGGGCCAATCCCCGAGTTCTGTGAAGCCAAGCTACGAGGAGGAGGAAGCCGATCCAATTTTCATGGCAGAGGTCGTGGCGCAGAAGGCCCCCGATGGGTATGAGACGATGGACGTCGACTTCGTGCCAGCGTCCGGGTCCCCCTGGTGCAGGCGGACCAACGGTTCACCCTGGCGATACTAAAGGAGGACTGGGAGGAAGAGGCTCAACTCGACGCGGAGCGCGTGCATGCCGCTGCCATCGAGGCTCTCCTGCAGGCGGAACCGGATGTCGTGGATGTGAACTGGGCAGCGGAGGCTCAACTTGAGGCGGGGCGCGCGGATGCCACTGCCATCGAGGCCCTCCTGCAGGCGGAACCGGGCGTCCTCGACTTGAACCGGGCGGCGGAAGCTCAACTCGATGTGGAGCGCGCGGTTGCCGCTGCCATCGAGGCCCTCCTGCAGGCGGAACCGGACGTCCTCGACTTGAACGGGGCGGCGGAGGCTCAACTTGACGCGGAGCACACGGATGCTGCTGCCATCGAGGCCCTCCTGCAGGTGGAACCGGACGTCCTCGACTTGAACCGGGCGGTGCTCTCGTCCGTGCAGAGCGCCCGCACGCTCCGCGTGAACGAGTAGCTGGAGGCCAAGGACAACCACGGTGTGGAGACACACGTCGGCAGCTACGGCTGGCTCGCGCCGGCAGCCAAAGATGACGAGGCCGTCTCGTTCCGCGAGCAGTGATAGTTTTTATTTATGTTGTTATTTTTAGGGATCTTTTGCTGTGTAAAAACATATATTGTTATGCAAGTCGCCTGACTTTCATCATTTGGGTCAGTCTACCGTTTCAGGCTATTGGATGAATATCCTACGTCTCCTAACCCTTCATCCTCACCTCTTCTTCTTCCCCAACAGACCACCGCACGGGCCGTACGGATCCTCCCCAACATGCAGTTGGATAAACATATTGTATGAACGAAAATTATGAGTCAGCGGTAGGATGGCTGAGTTTGGTTTGTTCACAAGCGGTAGCACGTCTCAGTGAGGGTGCGTTCCCTTGGTTGGGTTTGCGGCGTGCAAGAGTGACTGTGTGAGGGTGCGGACCGACCGTGTGAGGGTGCGGTGCGACCGCGACAGCCATGCGCAAGTGTACCTCCTTTTCATTTTGAAAACTTTAGGCAAGCTTGGTAAAAATGTGTGGCGAAGTATGGCAATGCAAGGCCTAGACCCAAACAGGATAAGTACGTACGTACTAGGAGTACTGGTGTTAATAAAGAAAGGCAGGGTTTTCCTTCAAGGGATTAATCAATACAAATCCTCGTTTGACGTGTCAATTAATGCATATTTTTTTCTCCAAAGCCCAAAGAGCTAACCATCTCACTCTTCATCGCTTGATTAATGCAGCGCCATGCAAACCAACCTTCTCACTTCCGCATGCATGCAAGGGTATATTAATGTCCTTGGTTGCTAGTACGAGGCAAACCCCTTCAATTTTGCCTCTATTAGTGTTAGTGGCCTTTTGCAAATTGTAATTTTGATATACTGGCCTTGTGTACAAAAAAATGGAGGTAGTAACTATTTGACTTCCTTCCCCATTGCGGTGACGTCGACGATATCTCGAACATTGTGGTTTTGCGAAGTGCATTCGATGGAGAACACCGTTGAGGGAGACCACCGGACGCAAGTGTCGCCTGCAAGCCGAGACAACCGCCTTATTTGCATCCAGGAAGTCCGTTGAAGTAAAGGACGCTTAAACGTACTAGTACTACTAGTACACAATAGCATCGTTCGTCCAACTTAGTGCAGTGAGGTGGTTTCTCGAAGAAGACGATGGAGAAGCGGGTCAGCGAAGAGTGAAATGATGGTTGCTTCGTCCGTGCTTTGTGATTTGACACCTCAATGCTTTGTGATTTGTGATAGAAGGGACAGGGGAGTAGACTTTGTGCTCTATACTGTACATGCGTCCAAGCACGGGAGCAAGAGGAGAGACGTTGCATTTTTCTATTCCTTCAATCAATAAAGCAGGGAGCTTTCGTTCCATCTTTTTGGCTTTGGCAGCACTGTGCACAATGGTTCCCATCGATGCCAAAAGCTATTTTCACATTTGGCTACACATTGTGGATGCCCTTAACCGTACCACTTGGTTTTGCTCCTGTGTGCTATCTATACAAATCTCAATTATATTGATCTAAAAAATTATAGAATCAAGATTAGTAAAAACGGAGATGACTTTGCCGCACGGATGCCGGGGGAGGTTTCTTATTTTTAGAGGACGTTGGCCTGGCGGTTTGCTAACATGTGGTCCCATGTGTCAGTGCTTTACCAAGCCGATCCGCGTCCCACATGAGGCAGAACAACGGCAGAAGCAACACGTGGTTAACTTGAAGAAGATGAGGGAGAAGCGGATTCAGCAACGAGTGAAATGATGGTTGCTTCGTCCCTCCAACTTCTTTTTTAGCATTATTACTTCGTCCCTCCAACTTAACTGCGGGAAAGGTGCAGCTTTGTGATTTGACGCCTCATTGCTCATTACTACGCCGACGCCATGACTGGGGTGCTTCACCCCTGCTGCTCTGCACTATATTTCGGTATGGCGCATGGACCCGGTAGCGTGATGTCCCACATGTCGGCGAACGGGACTATAACATTTATGAAAGCGAGTGCTCCACTCTTACGACGGAGGAGTACACGACACGGCGGCCCCGTGAACTGTCACTTGTACTGTATAGTACTATAGTTTTGTTGTTTCGCACGATCCATCGATACAAACCCGATTAAACACGAAAGGGCGGGATTTTTCCCGCGCGGTAGATGATACTGGCCATACATTTCAAAGGCAATTTTAATGTATGCAAACTGAATAATTAAGTCACAATATGATATCTAGTAAAACTAAAAACACATATGATTTATTATGTTAGAGTGTAGTAGTAGTGCTGTATTGCATAGTTGTTAGATGTAACATGCGAGAACGTGTAGAGATGTAGTTTTGGAGGGCCCACATAGAGAAAAGCGTAATACGGTCACCAAACTTCAGAATACGCTCATGACGGTCACTATATACGTTTTGCGGTGATTATGCGGTCACTTGCTCACCGTTCAGCATCGGATTGCACTCTGTTGACTGGCCAAATAGTCTGTGTGGCACCATGTTGACTAGCTAAATTGACCATGTTCCTTGTGGGTCCCGCATGTCAGTTCACATAGGAAAAAGGTCAGATAAACACAAAACCCAGGCGCGACAAGACTCCAACCCGTGCGCGGGAATCACCTGGTTGTGTATGTGTCTGTCAGGGCCTGATGTGTGCGCATGCATGTGTAGGTTGAGCACTTGAGCGTGAGAGTGTGTGTTGGTCATGTCGTGTGTGCATGCATGTGTGCGTGTGTGTGTGTGAGTGTTGCGTGCGTGCGTGGTTGCGTGTGTACGTGTGAGTGTTGCGTGCATGCGTGGCTGCATGTGTTCGTCTGAGTGTTGCATGCATGCAGTTCGTGTGCATGCGTGCGTGTGTGTATAATCACCACACCAACTCCTGTGTGTTAAAACAGATGGCTCAGCATACCAATACAAGGCCACCTTGTCTGATGTGCCCGCGGTCATGACTTCGAACTACCGTCCTATATTTTTTCGTCGTTTGTTTTCATTCTTACTAGCAAGATGCCCGTGCGTTGCACGTAACATCTAGATGCATTTGTATGACTAATTTATCTTGTGAGAGAAAAAGATGAACGAGGGAAGGCCTTATTTGCAAATGTGGAGAGGTCTGTGGGTACCTTTTTGCAAAATTGCCATAGTTTCCTTCCTATCCGTCAGATATAAATCAGACGGCCTATGTTGCAGGATGGCAGGCACACCATCATCACCAACTCTGTTTTTTACTAGCAAGATGCACGTGCATTGCACGGAACATCAAGATGCATTTATATGAGTAGTTTATCTTGTGGGAGATAAGGATGAACGAGGGAAGGCCTTATCTGCAAATGTGATGAGGGGTGCGGGTATCTTTCTGCAAAATTGCCATAGTTTCCTTCCTATCCGTCAGATATAGATCGGACGGCCTATATTGCAGGATGGCATGCACACCATCATCACCAACTCCATTTTTTTATAAGAGTAGAGATAAGTATAAGTAATACTAGCAAGAGGCCCATGCGTTGCATGGAACGTCAAGATGCATTTATACGAGCTGTTTATTGATGACCCACAAGTATAGGGGATCTATCGTAGTCCTTTCGATAAGTAAGAGTGTCGAACCCAACGAGGAGCAAAAGGAAATGATAAGCGGTTTTCAGCAAGGTATTCTCTGCAAGCACTGAAATTATAGGTAACAGATAGTTTTGTGATAAGATAATTTGTAACGAGCAACAGGTACAAAAGTAAATAAAGTGCAGCAAGATGGCCCAATCCTTTTTTGTAGAAAAGGACAAGCCTGGACAATTTCTTATATAGAGAAAAGCGCTCCCGAGGACACATGGGAATTATCGTCAAGCTAGTTTTCATCATGTTCATATGATTCGCGTTCGGTACTTTGATAATTTTATATGTGGGTGGACCGGTGCTTGGGTGCTGTCCTTACTTGGACAAGCATCCCACTTATGATTAACCCCTATTGCAAGCATCTGCAACTACAAAAGAAGTATTAAGTTAAACCTAACCATAGCATGAAACATATGGATCCAAATCAGCCCCTTACGAAGCAACGCATAAACTAGGGTTTAAGCTTCTGTCACTCTAGCAACCCATCATCTACTTATTACTTCCCAATGCCTTCCTCTAGGCCCAAATAATGGTGAAGTGTCATGTAGTCGACGTTCACATAACACCACTAGAGGAGAGACAACATACATCTCATCAAAATATCGAACGAATACCAAATTCACATGACTACTAATTGCAAGACTTCTTCCATGTCCTCAGGAACAAACGTAACTACTCACAAAGCATATTCATGTTCATAATCAGAGGATTATTAATATGCATAAAGGATCTGAACATATGACCTTCCACCAAATAAACCAACTAGCATCAACTACAAGGAGTAATCAACACTACTAGCAACCTACAGGTACCAATCTCAGACTTTGAGACAAGAATTGGATACAAGAGATGAACTAGGGTTTGAGAGGAGATAGTGCTGGTGAAGATGTTGATGGAGATTGCCCTCTCCCGATGAGAGGAGCGTTGGTGATGACGATGGCGATGATTTTTATGGTTGTCATGCGCAGAGGGAAGCAAAGGTTGTCATGCGCTTTCAGGGTTCGATGCACAAAATCTTAATGCGAAAGAACGTCACTTTATATTGCCACTTGTGATATGGACCTTTATTATGCAGTCCGTCGCTTTTATTTCTTCCACATCACAAGATCGTATAAAGCTTATTTCCTCCACACTAATCAATCATACATATTTAGAGAGCAATTTTTATTGCTTGCACCGATGACAACTTACTTGAAGGATCTTACTCAATCCATAGTTGGATATGGTGGACTCTCATGGCAAAACTGGGCTTAAGGATATTTGGAAGCACAAGTAGTATCTCTACTTGGTGCAAAGAATTTGGCTAGCATGAGGGAGAAAGGCAAGCTCAGCATGTTGGATGATCCATGACAATATACTTTATTTCAGATGTAAGGAAACATAACCCATTACGTTGTCTTCCTTGTCCAACATCAACTCTTTAGCATGTCATACTTTAATGAGTGCTCACAATCATAAAAGATGTCAAAGATATTATATTTATATGTGAACCCTCTCTTTCTTTATTACTTCCTATTAATTGCAACGATGACCAAAGCTATGTTTGTCAACTCTCAACAATTTTTAATCATCATACTCTTTCTATGTGAAGTCATTACTCTCCATAAGATCAATATGATCTCTTTATTTCTTTTTATTCTTTCTTTCTTCTTTAATTCCCTCAAGATCATGGCAAAATAATCAAGCCCTTGACTCAACACTAATCTTTATTATATATAGCTCACGGACTCGATTACATAGAGGGATCATAAAGCAAAACTCAAAACTAGATCATACCAAAAACTTTATTCAATTAGATCAAGATATTACTAAAAAGGATCGAACTAAGAAAAACGGTAAAGATAGGAGTGTGATGGTGATACGATACGGGGGCACCTCCCCCAAGCTTGGTAGTTGCCAAGGGGAGTGCCCATACCACATACTTAGTCTTCCTTTTTCGGAGGAGGGGATGATGGAGTTGTTGATGATGATAGTTGTGTCTTTAGCTTCTTCATACTGTAATTGAGAAGAGCAATTTCCTCCTTTAAATCATCGACCTCCGATTCCAGCTTCAAGATTTTGTCACATAAATCTCCTTTGCTTTTCTGCCGAAAACGAGAAGGAATAGATCGATTGTTAGATAGTTTAGCCCTCTTAGGGAGACTAGACTTCTTGAACTTCACGTGCATATCCCCAGGTTGAAGTAGAGGGACATCCTCCTCCTCCAAGCTCGAATCATTGATCCTCATCAAATGAGCATCCTCCTCCTCATCTGTAGTTCGACCACAAGGAGATAGATCCCCATAGGTCTTTCGGTCAGCAATTAGGTGTGAGACATAGCTCTCTCCGTCGGAATCCTGAGATGACATCTTGCTCCAGATCTGCTACAGAGACAGCTCGAAACGAAAATAGAGGATATTTGCATGATACAGGAGTCAAAACCTTCGGGGGATTATATAATGAATTTTTACCGACCGAAAGAAGTATCGTGCAAGAAAACGGAGTCCGGAGAGCACACGAGGAGCCCATGAGGTAGGGGGGCGCGCCCAGGGGGTAGGGCGCGCCCTCCACCCTCGTGGAGGCCTCGTGTCCTTCCCGGACTGCTTCTTATTTTTCTATTTTTCTAAATATTCCAAAACGGAGAAAAATTGCCATTGGAGCTGTTTTGGAGTCGGTTTACTTACCGTACCACATACCTATTCCTTTCCGAGTCTAAAACTTTCTAGAAAGTGTCTCTTATATATTCCTCCGGTGTTATGGTTTCGATAACATTAGTGTCAACATTTATAGGATTACCTGAGATATAATGTTTGATTCTTTGACCATTCACCACCTTCGGATTTGTGCCTTTGAAGTTGTTGATTTTTATAGCACCAGAACGGTAGACCTCCTCGATAACATAAGGACCTTCCCATTTAGAGAGAAGCTTTCCTGCAAAAAATCTTAAACGAGAGTTGTATAGCAATACATAATCACCTACATTAAACTCACGCTTTTGTATTCTTTTGTCATGCCATCTTTTAACTTTTTCTTTAAACAACTTGGCATTCTCATAGGCTTGGGTTCTCCATTCATCAAGTGAGCTAATGTCAAATAGCCTCTTCTCACCGGCAAGTTTGAAATCATAATTGAATTCTTTAATGGCCCAATATGCCTTATGTTCTAGTTCGAGAGGTAAGTGACATGCTTTTCCATAAACCATTTTATACGGAGACATACCCATAGGATTTTTATATGCAGTTCTATAGGCCCATAATGCATCATCAAGTTTCTTGGACCAATTCTTTCTAGATCTGTTAGCAGTCTTTTGCAAAATTAACTTGAGTTCTCTGTTACTCAATTCTACTTGACCACTAGACTGTGGGTGATATGGAGATGCAAATCTATGATTAACATCATACTTGGCAAGCATTTTACGAAAAGCACCATGAATAAAATGTGAACCACCATCAGTCATTAAATATCTAGGGACTCCAAACCTCGGAAAAATAACTTCTTTAAGCATCTTAATAGAGGTGTTATGATCAGCACTACTAGTTGGAATAGCTTCTACCCACTTAGTAACGTAATCAACAGCAACTAGAATATGTGTGTACCCATTAGAGGCAGGAAACGGTCCCATATAATCAAAGCCCCAAACATCAAATGGTTCAATTACAAGTGAATAATTCATAGGCATTTATTGACGTCTACTAATATTACCAATTCTTTGACATTCATCACAAGATAACGCGAACTTACGGGCATCCTTGAAGAGAGTAGGCCAATAAAAACCGGATTGCAATACCTTATGTGAAGTTCTATCTCCAGCGTGGTGTCCTCCATAAGCCTCGGAGTGACACTTGCATAGGATCTGTTCATGCTCAGGTACACAACGTCTAATAACACCATCTACTCCTTCTTTATAAAGATGTGGGTCATCCCAGAAGTAATGTCTTAAATCATAGAAAAACTTTTTCTTTTGCTGGTATGTGAAACTAGGTGGTATAAATTTAGCAACAATGTAATTAGCATAATCAGCATACCATGGAGCAGTACGAGAAGCATTTATGACATTTAATTGTTCATCTGGAAAGCTATCATCAATAGGTAGTGGGTCATCAAGAACATTTTCTAACCTAGACAAGTTGTCTGCAACGGGGTTCTCAGCTCCCTTTCTATCAATAATATGTAAATCAAATTCTTGAAGCAAGAGAACCCATCTAATAAGTCTAGGTTTAGCATCTTTCTTTTCCATAAGATATTTAATAGCAGCATGATCCATGTGAATAGTTACTTTAGAATCAACAATATAAGGTCTGAACTTATCACAAGCAAATACAACTGCTAAGAATTCTTTTTCAGTAGTAGCATAATTTCTCTGAGCACTGTCTAGAGTTTTACTAGCATATTGAATAACATTTAATTTCTTATCAACTCTTTGCCCTAGAACAGCACCTACAGCATAATCACTAGCATCACACATAATTTCAAAGGGTAAATTCCAATCAGGTGGCTGAACAATAGGTGCAGAAATTAATGCTTTCTTAAGTATTTCAAATGCTTCTACACAATCATCATCAAAGACAAATGGTATATCTTTCTGTAATAGATTGGTCAGAGGCCGAGAAATTTTTGAGAAGTCCTTAATGAACCTCCTATAAAAACCGGCAAGACCAAGAAAACTTCTTATACCTTTGATGTCCTTGGGACATGGCATCTTTTCAATAGCATCAACTTTAGCTTTATCAACTTCAATACCTCTTTCTAAATTTTATGCCCCATGATAATACCTTCATTAACCATAAAGTGGCACTTTTCCCAATTCAAGACAAGATTAGTTTCTTCACATCTCTGCAAAACTCAATCAAGGTTGCTCAAGCAATCATCAAAAGTGGATCCATAAACGGAGAAATCGTCCATGAAAACCTCACAAATCTTTTCACAAAAGTCAGAGAATATAGCCATCATGCATCTTTGAAAGGTAGTAGGTGCATTACATAAACCAAAAGCATACGTCTATAAGAAAAAGTACTGAAAGGGCAAGTAAAAGTGGTCTTTGCTTGATCATCAGCTGACACAGGTATTTGAGAGAAACCAGAGTAACCATCTAGAAAGCAAAAATGTGTATGTTTGGATAATCTTTCTAGCATTTGATCAATAAAAGGTAAGGGGTAATGATCTTTTTAGTAGCCTTATTTAATTTGCGGAAATCAATTACCATCCTATAACCTGTAATAATTCTTTGCGGAATCAATTCATCTTTATCATTAGGAACGACAGTAATACCTCCTTTCTTAGGGACACAATGGACAGGACTTACCCACTGACTATCAGCAATGGGATAGGTTATACCTGCCTCAAGGAGCTTTAATATTTCCTTTCTTACCACTTCTTTCATCTTAGGATTCAGCCGTCGTTTGTGATCAATAACTGGTTTGGCATCTTTCTCCAAATTTATTTTGTGTTGGCATAGAGTGGGACTAATGCCCTTAAGATCATCAAGAGTATATCCAATAGCAGCACGGTGCTTCTTCAGAGTTTTCAATAATTTTTCTTCCTCCTTCTCTGAAAGGTTAGCACTAATAATAACAGGATATATCTTCTTTTCATCAAGATAAGCATATTTAAGAGTATCAGGTAATGGTTTAAGCTGAAACACGGGATCACCCTTGGGTGGAGGAGGATCCCCTAGGATTTCAACAGGCAAGTTGTGTTTCAGAATAGGTCCCTGTTTAAAGAACACTTCATCTATTTCCCTTCTTTCATTCATAAACATATCATTTTCATGGTCTAACAAATATTGTTCTAAAGGATCACTAGGAGGTACGGCAATAGAAGCAAGACCAATAATTTCATCTTTACTAGGCAATTCCTCTTCGCGGTGTTGTCTACGAAATTTAGAAAAGTTAAACCCATGAGAAATATCACCTAGACCAATGGTAACAACATCCTTTTCACAGTCTATCTTAGCATTAACAGTGTTCAAGAATGGTCTACCAAATATAATGGGACAAAAGCTATCTTGTGGGGAACCAAGAACAAGAAAATCGGCAGGATATTTAGTTTTCCCACACAAGACTTCAACATCTCTAACAATTCCCATTGGTGAAATAGTATCTCTATTGGAAAGTTTAATTATGACATCAGTATCTTCCAACTCAGCAGGTGCAATATCATGCATAATTTCTTTGTATAAGTCAAAAGGTATTGCACTAGCACTAGCACCCATGTCACATAAGCCATGATAACAATGATCTCCTATTTTAACAGAAATAACAGGCATGCCTACCACAGGTCTATGTTTATCTTTAGCATTAGGTTTACCAATTCTAGCAGTCTCATCACAGAAATAAATAACATGCCCATCAATATTATCAGCCAAGAGATCTTTAACAATAGCAATATTAGGTTCAACTTTAACTTGCTCAGGAGGTGTATAGGTTCTAATATTGCTTTTACGAACCACAATTGAAGCTTTAGCATGATCTTTTATCCTAACAGGAAAAGGTGGTTTCTCAACATAAGCAGTAGGAACAATAGGATCATTATAAGTGATTGTCTTTTCTTCAACTTTAATAGGTGCAACTACTTTTACTTCTGTGGGAGGATTATATTTAAACCACTTCTCCTTAGGGAGATCAACGTGAGCAGCAAAAGATTCACAAAAAGAAGCTACTATCTCAGAGTCAAGTCCATATTTAGTGCTAAATTTACAGAAAACATCGGTATCCATAAAAGATTTAACACAATCAAACTTAGGTGTTATACCTGACTCCTTACCTTCGTCGAGGTCCCAATCTTCAGAGTTGTGTTTAATTCTTTCCAATAAATCCCATTTGAATTCAATAGTCTTGATCATAAAAGAACCAGCACAAGAAGTATCGAGCATGGTGCGATTGTTGTCAGAAATCCGAGCATAAAAAATGAATAATCATCTCTCTTGAGAGCTCATGATTGGGGCATGAATATAACATTGATTTAAGCCTCCCCCAAGCTTGAGCGATGCTTTCTCCTTCGCGAGGCCAAAAATTATATATATAATTACGATCATGATGAACAAGATGCATAGGATAAAACTTCTGGTGAAATTCCATTTTCAATCGTTTGTAGTTCCATGATCCCATATCATCACATAGCCTATACCATGTCAATGCATCTCCCTTCAAAGATAAAGGGAAGACCTTCTTCTTGATAACATCATCGGGCATACCTGCAAGCTTAAATAATCCACAAAGTTCATCCACATAGATTAGGTGCTCATCAGGATGTAATGTTCCATCTCTTGCAAAAGGATTAGCTAGCAGTTTTTCTATCATACCCGAAGGAATTTCAAAGTAGACATTTTCATTTTCAGTATGTTCAGTAGGTTGAGGAGCAACCATTTGCTCTACTGGTCGGGGTGAAGATACCCCGAACAAGCCCCTCAGAGGATTACTTTCCATAGTAACCAGTGACAGTAAATTTCAGCACACTATATAAATTTCTCCTTACCAAATTCCAGCTACCAAAGGCGCTTCACTCCCCGGCAATGGCGCCAGAAAAGAGTCTTGATGACCCACAAGTATAGGGGATCTATCGTAGTCCTTTCGATAAGTAAGAGTGTCGAACCCAACGAGAAGCAGAAGGAAATGATAAGCGGTTTTCAGCAAGGTATTCTCTGCAAGCACTGAAATTATAGGTAACAGATAGTTTTGTGATAAGATAATTTGTAACGAGCAACAGGTAACAAAAGTAAATAAAGTGCAGCAAGATGGCCCAATCCTTTTTGTAGCAAAGGACAAGCCTGGACAATTTCTTATATTGAGAAAAGCGCTCCCGAGGACACATGGGAATTATCGTCAAGCTAGTTTTCATCACGTTCATATGATTCGCGTTCGGTACTTTGATAATTTTATATGTGGGTGGACCGGTGCTTGGGTGCTGTCCTTACTTGGACAAGCATCCCACTTATGATTAACCCCTATTGCAAGCATCCGCAACTACAAAATAAGTATTAAGGTAAACCTAACCATAGCATGAAACATATGGATCCAAATCAGCCCCTTACGAAGCAACGCATAAACTAGGGTTTAAGCTTCTGTCACTCTAGCAACCCATCATCTACTTATTACTTCCCAATGCCTTCCTCTAGGACCAAATAATGGTGAAGTGTCATGTAGTCGACGTTCACATAACACCACTAGAGGAGAGACAACATACAACTCATCAAAATATCGAACGAATACCAAATTCACATGACTGCTAATAGCAAGACTTCTCCCATGTCCTCAGGAACAAACTTAACTACTCACAAAGCATATTCATGTTCATAATCAGAGGAGTATTAATGTGCATAAAGGATCTGAACATATGATCTTCCACCAAATAAACCAACTAGCATCAACTACAAGGAGTAATCAACACTACTAGCAAGCTACAGGTACCAATCTCACACTTAGAGACAAGAATTGGATACAAGAGATGAACTAGGGTTTGAGAGGAGATGGTGCTGTTGAAGATGTTGATGGAGATTGGCCCCCTCCCGATGAGAGGAGCGTTGGTGATGACGATGGCGATGATTTCCCCCTCCCGGAGGGAAGTGTCCCCGGCAGAACAGCTCCGCCAAAGCCCTAGATTGGTTCCGCCAAGGTTCCGCCTCGTGGCGGCGGAGTCTCGTCCCGAAAGCTTGCTTATTATTTTTCTTCGGACGAAAGACTTCATATAGTAGAAGATGGGCACCGGAGGGCCACCAGGGGGCCCACGAGGCAGGGGGCGCGCCCAGGTGGGTAGAGCGCGCCCCCCACCCTCGTGCCCAGGGTGTGGGTCCCCTCTGGTATTTTCTTTGCTCAGTATTTTTTATTATTTCCAAAAATTTCTTTCGTGGAGTTTCAGGACTTTTGGAGTTGTGCAGAATAGGTCTCTTATATTTGCTCCTTTTCCAGCCCAGAATTCCAGCTGCCGGCATTCTCCCTCTTTATGAAAACCTTGTAAAATAAGAGAGAATAGGCATAAGTATTGTGACATAACGTGAAATAACAACCCATAATGCGATAAATATCGATATAAAAGCATGATGCAAAATGGACGTATCATTTATCTCGTGGGAGACAAAGATGAACGAGGGAAGTCCTTAATTATCTGCAAATGTGGAGAGGGGTGTGGGTATCTTTTTGCAAAATTGTCATTGTTTGCTTTCTATCCGTCAGATATAGATCAGACGGTCCATATTGCAGGATGGCAGGGACACCATCATCACCAACTCAGTTTTTTATAAGAGTAGAGAGATGCCCGTGCGTTGCACGGAACATCAAGATGCATTTATATGAGTAGTTTATCCTGTGGGAGATAAGGATGAACGAGGGAAGGCCTTATCTGCAAATGTGATGAGGGGTGCGGGTGTCTTTCTGCAAAATTGCCATAGTTTTCTTCATATCCGTCAGATATAGATCGGACGGCCTATATTGCAGGATGGCAGGCACACCATCATCACCAACTCTGTTTTTTATAAGAGTAGAGATAAGAGTGTAGAAGAGTAGATACAAGCCGATAGGTGGGCCCAATGGTAGTGAGATAATGTGATGCAACACTAGAGGTGCCACGTCGAGCGTTTAACTGGTCAACTAGTCGTGTCTTGAGCAAATACAGAGCTGTACGGTGAGCCCGTGACTGTATAATAACCACAAAACGTAAATGGTGACCGTAATGAGTGGATTCTAAAGTCCAATGTACGTATCGTGCTTTCACTCCAAATACAATGATCGTCACTGTATATATCGTGAGAGAAAGATGAAACATGCATGAATGTGCTGGGGGCTTACTTTTAGAGGACCTGGAGATAGTTTGTGTGCGTACGTGAAAGGGGCTTAGAGGGGGTGTATGCGATGGGGGAGAGAGATGCTCTTCGTTTCTCTTTATTATGACTAACTTTATATATAGTATAAAATATAAAAATTCAAAGTGCGGAATAAATATCATTGTGGGCACCATGCAATGCAAATTAATGTTCATACTCCTCCATATAACTTTGTAATGTTCTATATATGTAGAAATTCTGAAATAATTTCTTGGCCACACTTGGAAGGAATGTTGTATGCGAAATAAACGTGAAGAGATGGATTTTTAGATCAATGGGGTACGTGATGTAACACGTGTGAATGTGTAGTTGATGTATTCGGCAGGGCCTAGAGAGGTATGTGTGTGTATTACGTATTCGAGAGAGGCATGTATAGAGGGGCCGACGGGGGGAGGGGGTGTGGGAGAGATAGCACGAGAAATGAGAGAGGTCTAGAGAGAGAGACTAATATGATGTCACGGCGAGAGATTCCCTTGAGTGTGTATATGCAAGGGGGGAGGGGATAGAGGCACGAGGCAATTTTTTTTGTGTGGTTTCTGTGTTGGTATGTGTGGGTGTGAGAAGATAACGACACCTGGGGGCAGAGGTGAGTGAGGGAGTCCTGGATTAGGGGGTCCTCGGACAGCCGGACTATATCCTTTCGCCGGACTGTTGGACTATGAAGATACAAGATTGAAGACTGCATCCCGTGTCCGGGTGGGACTCTCCCTGGCGTGGAAGGCAAGCTTGGCAATTCGGATCTGTAGATCTCCTCCCTTGTAACCGACTCTGTGTAACCCTAGCCCCCTCCGGTGTCTATATAAACCGGAGGGGTTAGTCCGTAGGACAACAACAATCATAATCATAGGCTAGCTTCTAGGGTTTAGCCTCTACGATCTCGTGGTAGATCAACTCTTGTAATACTCATATCATCAAGATCAATCAAGCAGGAAGTAGGGTATTACCTCCATCGAGAGGGCCCGAACCTGGGTAAACATTGTGTCCCTCACCTCCTGTTACCATCCGCCTTAGACACACTGTTCGGGACCCCCTACCCGAGATCCGCCGGTTTTGACACCGACATTGGTGCTTTCATTGAGAGTTCCACTGTGCCGTCATCATAAGGCCTGATGGCTCGTCTCGTTGTCAAGGACAACATCACCTCTGGGGGAGCCCTGGCTGTAGGCCAAACTCTCCGACTAGGAGGCTTCGTCATGTCCGCCCGCTCGGCCGTTGCGCCAACGATGACTTCTCGGGTCATCGAAAACAGCCTCCACGTCGGCTCGGAATTCGTCGAGCAGATGGATCCAATGGAGCTCTCTTCCTTGAACGAGCTCTTGGATCGCATCGCCGCCTTGGGAGTCGCTACGGACTATGATCGGATCGGGCTTAAACCCGACCAAAGGGAGATTAACTCTCCGCCGGTCACCCATCAGATAGCGGTGGTGGAGGAGCAACACAGTGATTCTTCCTCTATCTTGAGGACAAACTATGTCTGGATTCCTGAGCTCTCCGAGCCGGATACCCGCCTACGGGAGGACATGGCCCAAGCTTTGAACCTAGAATCAGACAGCGGGCCAGACCTATTGGGCAACATCTCGGAGCCCGAACTGCCAAGCTCGGAAACTCCTCCGCCCCTGGGTCTCCGACCGGGTTAGGGTTCGGACCTAAATCTACCCACCCACCCAGATATAAGTGATCTTTCCCATATTAGACAAGAGCTCCAAGAGACAGTACATCACTACTGGGCCAGGTTCCTCCTTGTAATGAGCAAGGTTAAGGACTATCGCGAGGAAGACGCAATTTCATTCTTTTGCAAAAATTGCACGGACAAGGGAATCCTCAACGCCATAAGTCGCCGTGACATAGCACACTTCGCTGACTTGGCGGCCATAGTACAGAAGTACTGTGCGATGGAAAGCACCTGGAAAACCCAAACAGACTTCTGGGATCCTCCGGCTCTCACTAAACCCCTCGTCCGAGCTAAAAGGGTGTACTCTCGTAAGTCACCCGATCCAATTACAAAGAAACAAAAGCCCACTACAGGGTGTGGAACCGTATTGGAGGGATGGCTCAATGGGCCATGCAAAATTCACAGTACAACGGATACCATGCCAACACATATCCTTAGAGCATGTTGGGTACTCCGGCAGGTGGCCAAGAGCGGCGAGGATATCCTCATCAACAATGCAACAGAGCACCATCCCGGGGAAAATAACAATACAGTATTGATAGTCTTCGAGACCTTCGCCTAAAATAATAGGCGTAAGCGAGCACTCCGCAGCCTTGCTGAAGTCTGCCACGTGGCAGCAATAAATCCATGGAGCGATAAGGCTATCATCTTCAATGCCAGTGACGATCCTAAATTCCGAACAGCCCGAGCTCCAGCCGCCTTGGTCCTTAGTCCAATTGTGGACGCATTCCGGCTTACGAAAGTGCTCATGGACGGCGGCAGCGGATTAAACCTCATCTATGAGGAGACTCTTCGAAAAATGGAAATAGACAAAAGCCGCATTGAGCAAAGCAGCACGACCTTCAGAGGAATCATCCCTAGTCAGGAGGCACGATGTGCAGGAAAAAACACACTAGATGTGGTATTCGGCACGCCGGAGAATTATAGGTCCGAAGAAATCACATTCCAAGTGGCCCCGTTCAATAGCAGATACCACGCCCTCCTAGGGCGGGAGGCATTCACTATCTTCCAAGCTATACCCCATTACGGGTACATGAAGCTCAAAATGCCCGGGCCCAATGGAATCATCACTCTAGCTAGTGATCCGGACATAGCACTCCGCGCCGAAAATAAAACCGCCGCACTAGCCCTCGAGGCGTTATCCGAAGCCCATGCGGCCGAAGAACTAACCGCGCTGCGCTCCACAGTGGACAGGGACGACGTGGTACTAGACAAAAGACCCAAGTCCACCTCTTTTAAACCAGCGGATGAAATAGTCAAATTCCAAGTCCACCCAACGGACCCTACAAAAACAGCATCCATCGGTGCACAGTTAAACCCCACAGTAAACGCTGCACTACGGGAGTTCTTGCGCGAGAATTTGGACATCTTCGCCTGGCATCCTTCAGACATGCTAGGAACCCACGCAGGCTGGCCGAGCATAGCCTTAACATTCTAAAGGGATTCAAGCCGGTCAAGCAGACTCTTCGGCGTTTCTCTGAGCCTAAGCGACAAGCCATGGGAGAGGAGCTAGCCAAGTTACTTGAGGCCGGATTCATTAGAGAAATAAAACATCCGGACTGGCTAGCAAACCTGGTGATGGTACCAAAGAAGGACAAATCCTAGCGCCTATGTGTCGATTTCAAGGACCTTAACAAGGCATGCCCCAAGGATCCCTTCCCCCTCCTCCGCATCCATCAAATTATCGACGCTACCGCAGGACATGACTCATTGTGTTTCCTCGACGCATACTCCGGATACCATCAAATTAAGATGGCAGAGTCCGATCAAGCCGCAACGGCCTTTATCACTCCATATGGCCCCTTCTGTTTTAACACCATGGCTTTCGGGCTCAAAACACCGGTGCAACCTATCAACGCATGATTCAGACATGCCTGGAAACACAAATTGGCAAAACAGTGGAGGCATACGTAGATGATCTGGTCATCAAAACCAGACACGTCGAATCCTTAATAGACGACTTGAGGCTCACGTTCGACAATCTCCGAACATATGACATCAAGCTCAATCCGGAAAAATGCGTTTTCGGCGTACCCGCCGGAAAGCTCTTGGGCTTCATCGTCTCCAGTAGAGGAATTGAAGCAAATCCGGCTAAAATCCGAGCTCTGTTCCAGTTGGCTATCCCAACAGACCTCAAGCGAATCCAAAAATTACCTGGATGTGTGGCTGCCTTAAGCCGCTTTATCTCCCGATTAGGAGAAAATGCACTACCCCTTTATCGCCTTCTTCGACGCACCGAACACTTCGAGTGGACGGATGCGGCCACAGCCGGATTGGAAGAAATAAAAGCCGTTTTGGCCACCAACCCAATCTTGGTCGCGCCAAATGTCGGCGAACCAGTGTTGTTATATATAGCGGCAACACATCAAGTTGTAAGCGCGGTGCTCGTCGTCGAACGAGAGACGGACGGACATAAGTTCCCGCTTCAAAAGCCGGTATACTATGTATCCACTGTCCGCACTCCATGCAAATCACGGTACCCACATTATCAAAAGATAGCATACGCGGTCTTCATTGCATCCCGGAAATTATGACACTACTTTCAAGAGTGTTCAATTACGGTGGCCTCGGAAGTACCACTCAACGACATAATAAATAACCGCGATGCCACATGCAGGATTGCTAAATGGGCTATCGAGCTCCTCCCGTTCGACATAACATATAAACCACGGCGAGCCATTAAGTCGCAAGTAGTGGCCGATTTTGTCGCCGAATGGACGGAAGCCGAACTCCCTAAAGAGTACGGCGCGTACTCCAATTGGATCATGCACTTTGACGGTTCAAATATGCTGGTTGGTTTGGGGGCAGGCGTCGTCCTGACATCCCCCACCGGAGATACAGTCCAATATGTACTCCAAATATTATACACAAACTCCAACAATGCAGCAGAATATGAGGCCCTGTTGCATGGTCTCCGGATAGCAGTCTCCATGGGCATTCAACGCCTAGAGGTGCGTGGGGATTCGAACCTCACAATATCTCAAATAAATGGAGACGTTGACGCCAAGGACCCAAAAATGGCGGCTTACCGCAGCGCCGTCCTCAAAATGTCAGCTCGGTTCGAGGGGCTTGAATTCCACCATGTGGTCCAAGAAAACAATCAAGCGGCGGATATCCTCGCCTGCATCGGTGCTAAGCGCGACCCTGTCCCACCCAATATCTTCTTGGAAAGGCTGTTTAAGCCATCCGTGGTATGGGAAGGAGAGACCGGCAACAACAGTCCGGACTTGGCCACAACACCAGATATCGAACACTCTGACATAATTGGAGGCTCTGCCACCAAAATAACACCTTCCGCCCACGTGATCATGGCTGTCATTGCCCTGTGGACAGAACCCTTTTTGGCCTACCTAACTAGGCAGGAACTACCTGAGGACCCAAACGAGGCACGTTGCATTGTGCGGCGGTCTAAAGCCTACAAGTTCCATGAGGGAGACCTTTATAAGAAAAGCGCTACCGGAGTCCTTCAAAGGTGCATCTCTGAAGAAGAAGGACGGCAACTTTTGGCAGAAATTCATGCTGGACTTGGCAGCCACCACGCCGTAGCTCGGGCCCTTGTAAGCAAGGCCTTCCGTACAGGTTTCTACTGGCCGACGGCCCGAGCAGACGCACAGGACCTCGTTCAATGTTGCGTTGGTTGCCAGCTTTTTGCAAACCAAAGCCATATGCCACCTACCGCTCTCCAAACAATCCCCATCACTTGGCCCTTTGCAGTCTGGGGGCTTGATATGGTCGGACCCCTTAAAGGGGGAAGCCATAAGAAAAAATACCTATTGGTCATGGTGGATAAATTCACCAAATGGATAGAAGCCAAACCAGTTAAAACGGTCGAATCCGGACTAGTGATAGACTTCATATCTGGGGTTGTACACCGTTATGGCGTTCCCCACAGCATCATCACTGATAACGGCTCGAACTTTACAGCCGACGAGGTAAAACTTTGGTGCAGCAACATGGGCATTAAGCTCGATTATGCTTCTGTCTATCACCCGCAATCTAATGGTCAAGTCGAGCGAGCAAATGGTCTTATCATGAGCGGCATTAAACCCAGATTAGTGCGATCCTTGAAGGAATCCTATACGCACTGGGTAGAGGAGCTCGACTCCGTACTCTGGGGGCTGCGGACCACGCCGAATCGCACTACCGGATACACACCGTTCTTTATGGTGTACGGCACAGAGGCGGTACTGCCCTGCGACATAATTCATGACTCACCTCGAGTGCGCATGTACGAAGAGAAAGAAGCCGAGCTTGATCGGCAGGACAATCTGGACGCCCTGGAGGAGGAGCGTGATGTGGCAAAAGCTCGTTCCGCATTCTATCAGCAACAGGCTCGAAGGTATCAAAGCAGAGAAGTACGGGCCAAAACTTATAACGTTGGCGAACTCATTCTCCGCCTACCGGAGAAGAAAAAGAACAAGCTCAAGCCCAAATGGGAAGGTCCCTTCGTTATTGACCAAGTTCTGACCGGTGGAGCGTACCGTCTGCGGGATGCATCGGACAATCGACTCGATCCAAACCCATCGAATGCAGCCAGACTCCGCAGGTTCTACGCCTAGTGTCGGACTCTATGTTCGTCTCCTTACCTCCGTCAATTTTTTATATATCCGTTATCTGTCTTTTCTTTCTTTCTTTCTTCCCTTTTTCTTCAAGGCCTTAAAAGGCTAAAATGTGTCTTGACTACACAATCTGACGCGCTAGGCGTGCTCATTATACCCGGGGGCTTCTTATACAGAAGCTTAATATAGCTATGTTTCGGGCTCTATGCCCTCCGCACATGTGTTACTTTTCCACATGTACCTTTTCTTCGCCACTATATGCATCGATATGACTTAAGTTTTGGCCAAGCTGAGTTGCCTGGCTCTTGTGTTTATGCCCTACATTCCCGTTAATTTGGCTAGGGCATAAGGGGAGCACCTCTGCGATTGTTACTGCCGGGTCAGCCGGATGTGTACCTCAGACTGGGTGAAGCCGAAAGCTAGCGTTCTTAAGGGAATATTCGGTCGGTGAACAAAAGATGACTTTTAATTATTGTAATACATGCCCCCAGATGTTTATATCCTGCGTCTCTTTTTGCAGTTCGGACATGCACATTAATGCATGCGTACCCAGGGAAAGGAACCCTTAACGGAACTATCCTCCCTGGAAGATGTTTCTTACTATCCATGTAATATAACATAGCTAGTTGGGTACTTGTCTGTTCAAGCACTTATGACCCCTACGCCTGGTTTCCACGCATACCCCGGTTTTTACATAACTGAGCGGGTATTCGGATACACTCCGGACTGTCGGGTCCAGAGGTCGAAGCGAAAAGGTCCGCGATGACAAATGATTTACAATCCGGCTAGGGACAATACATGTCACTTGAAGTACACAGTCACTTATACTGACTAAATTCTTCTTCTATACCATCCAACTGGCTGTCTAGCCTACAATCCTGTTGGGAATACTTTGCGGCTAATTTAACTTGGTCATACACCAAACTGACGGGGATCTCTTTCTCATCAGGCCCCACAGGTCCGACCTCGGCCATGTGGTTCGGGTCAGCATTGGTATATCGCGTCTTCACCATGGCCCAGGCTTCCCTTGCACCTTGTCGGCAGGCTGATATCTTCCATAACCGGAAGCGCCGCCGCGCTCCCCTGAGCATCTCTACGAGCTCCCCCATGCCTCCTGGCAGGGAGGCGGATGGCCACAAGGCTTGGGCAATGCCCTGCATCACCTGCCGCACTTGTTCGTGCAGTTGTAGGAGCTCTGGCAAAAGATCACCCGCAGACCCGGGCATCTCCTCCGCGGGACGACCCGTCGGCATACCTACAGATATAACTCTGTTAGTCGGTTTCTTCGCCGAACTCTTTAAAAGTTCGTTCAAGCACTTACTGAAAATGTCGCGTCGAAGCCTCTTATTCTCCTTTACGGAGTCAGCAAGTTGGGCTCGAACATCTTTCAGTTCAACGCCCAGCCGGGTATTGGCGTCTTGGAGATCGTTTTTCTCCCGCCTAACCCATGTAAGCACGCGCTCGCCAGCCTTTAACTGTCGTTGAGCATGTTGCTCATCCCCTCACACGACCTCCGGATTCATTCCGGGATCATCTGCAGAATCTATTGTTAGATTTGCATGCATGCCGCATACTAACCGGTACATGTCATTATTTTTGATAGAGACAAGTGTTACCAGAGGGGGCCTTCTCGGACTCCTTCATTGCGGCAACTGCGGCCTGTAGCTGGGCTTTGCACTCTTCCAGCTCTCGAGACAATTGAGTATTCTTCTCCGTGAGAACCTGCACAAATAATGAACCTTAAATCAGTTGTGTCAACTGTTTCAAGTCTCAGGGGCTACTGATATACATAATTATTAGATTTTCTTACCTGTATATCCTTTACATACTGGTCCGTGGCTCTGGCAAGAAAATTTTGAGCAGCTCGGATGTATGCGTCTCCTGAGTTGAAGGCATCGAACGCCTCTTGGGAGAAACAAGCGTCGCGGAGTACGGCCCGACGATACCTGTGATTCATGGCGCTCTCGACTTCGGAATTCGTAGCGGACAGCCTATCCGCATCCTCTGTAGGAGGAACATCCGGTGTTGGCCCCATATTAGCGTCCGCCTCTAAGTCCGGCTCTGGAGCCCGACTGGTGTAGGCGTGGCCGGCAACCTCTCCGGATATAGTTCGGCGAGCGTTTTTCCTACTAGGAAACATGGGTGTTATTATATTTTAAAAGACGACAACCACGGAGCGGGGTTATTTTTCATACCTCTGCGACGGCGTCTCGGTCCTGACCGCCTTCCTTTTAAGCCTACCCGGCTTCGGTGCCCCTTGTTGGTGAGTCACTATGGGTTCGGCATGGCGTCCCGAGGGCCTTCCCTGTAAGACACCATATGTGTGCGGTAGGTGAAGTGCAGAAAAAGGGATCCTTCTCGGAAGTTGGGACTCCGGTTTTACTTACATGCGATGCAGGGAGTAGTCCAGGATAATCGGCTATGATGGCCACCATGGCACCGTCGCAGCTTAATTGATAGAACGTCCTGTGAATAAGCTCCACAAATGTGTCCGGATCTTCTTCGAGTCCGGGGTCGAGGGCCCGGTCTGGGTCCTCTGATTGAGGAGGCGGGCTGTGGACCTCCCTCATAGCTTTTTGCAGTTCCTGCTATGAAATGGCAAGGTAAATACTTATGACGAAGAATGCGGGAAGGTTTGGAGTAAAAAGTAGCAGCTCACCCAGCTTGGGGGTTGTACATGGAGAATTCATCCCGTGGGTTAATGCGGATGAACTCCTCTTCCTCTCCTTTGTACAAATCGGACAGAATTTTCGCTAGAGCAGCGACTGAGTCCGGTCCCTTACGACCGCAGCGGGCGGCATCGTCTTCTCCATTGAAGTGCCATATGGGTTGTCCCCGATATTGAAGTGGATGTACCCCCCGCATTATACATATTGACATAACCTCGATTATTGTCAATCATGATTTGGCTAGCGTCTTTATCCGGCCCATCAGGAAAAGGACTTCTCCGTTATCTTCCTCCTGGGGGCTCGGAGGGTGCCAGCTGCGGCGTTTCTTCAAGGTAGCGTTGTCGAACTCAGGAAGGCCCATCCGAATAGGTTCCGGAAGGGGGACGGCCTCCATATAAAACCACTCCGAAGGCCAGTCTTCGGAGGTTTTCTTCGGAGTACCGGATAGGTATCCGGTCCCGGCGATGCGCCATATCTCGGCTCCGCCCACTTGATATATTGACCCCTCCTGTGTACGGGGTACGAGGCAGAATAGCCTCTTCCATAGCTCGAAATGAGCTTCGCAACGCAAAAACAGCTCTCAAAGGGCGACGTAGCCAGCGATGTGTAATATGAAGGCGGGAGTAAAGTTATGCAGCTAGAGGCCGTAGAACTCTAGGAGCCCGTGGAGGAACGGATGGATTGGAAATCCGAGCCCCCTTAATAAGTAAGGGGCAAGGCATACCCGCTCCCCCATGGATGGGTTGGGAAAGCTCTCCGCTTGCTCCCCGCTGTTGTAGGTGGCGAGCCCATCTCAAACGGGGACCATATACGCTGGAGGGAGGAATCCTTGGGTCTGTAGCTCTACTAATTGGCCGTGAGGGACGGAACACTTCTTCCAATTGCCTGGCTTAGGGCTACGGGAGCGAGAGGAGGAGCTGCAATGGCCGGCCATGATGGGATGGACTTTTCCGGGCACGCTCCGATGGATACTCGCTGTGGGAGGATGGTGTGATCTGGATCTGAGGATCCCTGCCTCTTTAAATAGACGATTTACTTACATGGTTAGGGTGGCAATTGTAAAAATGCCCCGACTTCTCGCATTCGCTCGACACGTGGAGGATAGCCATTATTAGGCGCAAAAGCCAAGGAGTGCAACATTCATGGGAAGTCGGACACTACTCGACAGGTACTCAGAATTTGGAGAAGAACCCGCCTTGCAACGCCGAAGAGAATCTGCGCGCCGGACTCATCGTCATTGAAGCCTGGTTCGGGGGCTACTGAGGGAGTCCTGGATTAGGGGGTCCTCGGACAGCCGGACTATATCCTTTGGCCGGACTGTTGGACTATGAAGATACAAGATTGAAGACTTCGTCCCGTGTCCGGGTGGGACTCTCCTTGGCGTGGAAGGCAAGCTTGGCAATTCGGATCTGTAGATCTCCTCCCTTGTAACCGACTCTGTGTAACCCTAGCCCCCTCCGGTGTCCATATAAACCGGAGGGGTTAGTCCGTAGGACAACAACAATCATAATCATAGGCTAGCTTCTAGGGTTTAGCCTCTACGATCTCGTGGTAGATCAACTCTTGTAATACTCATATCATCAAGATCAATCAAGCAGGAAGTAGGGTATTACCTCCATCGAGAGGACCTTAACCTGGGAAAACATTGTGTACCCCGCCTCCTGTTACCATCCGCCTTAGACACACAGTTCGGGACCCCCTACCCGAAATCCACCGGTTTTGACACTGACAGTGAGGCCCTTGGTTCGGTTCCGTCCTGCGCCACATTGGTCAGCCCCTGACGCATTTAGGGAGACCCATGGATGACTTTTCGTACAAGACAACGATAGTAGAATTGTGAAGGACTCTGTGTCTACTGACAAAGCCGGCTAGGATTTGTAACCCTAGGTATTGGACTAAGGTAACCTTTTATCTCTAATATTACTATTCATCCAACCTAACTTTAAGGGGCATCCTACAGAATGCTCTGCTAGAATCATACTCATCAATTAGGAAGAGAGGTGTGAGACAATGCGTGAGAGATAGGCCTAAAGATAATGTGCGTACAGGAGACACGTAGGCAGGTCTATGTATATAGAAAGGGTCGATGGGGATTGTGCATGTGTATGCTTGTGAGAGGAAGAGTGCTTGTGATAAAGGTTAGTGAAAATAGTCGTAAATGGTTACGAGAGGGAGGGAGGGTTATATCGAGAGCATGTCTGCGAGAAAGACACCTCAGGAGAGAGTGTGTGAGCATGTGTGAGAGACCACCGATGGAGAGTGAAACTACACGTAAAAGACTAATGTACACATTTGATTAAATATATAAATTGTATCCAAATATTAGGATGGGATCATGATATTTGCAATTCGCGTAAGGAACGGTCATTGATCCATCAGACATCTAGATTCCATCGAATTTGAGCATGTCTATGTTATTATTCGACATAATTGATCCACATAGTTAGTATTTTGAACTCCAGACAATGCATTACTTTAGCAATCGAATATAAACGTGAGTATAGTTCATGTTGTGTGTGTAAAGCACATTATACATTCGAAAGTTACACAATGAACATTATAAATAGCAAGCTATGAACTAGCATACATTTGAATTCAACTTAAGGTGGTTTAACAAATTGAATTCAACATGAAGTCCATTCAATTATTTGAATTCGATATCATGGCATTTGTAAATCATACGTAAGTTATGGGGGCACGAACCTTTGCTCTGATTTTGTACATAATAGCATATATAGTCGTGTACAAAATAGATTCAAATTTAGCTCCTCCATTCCAAAATAATCGTAGTTATAGGGTTTTCAAGTGTCAAAATTTCAAAAATAAGCGGATAATTTAATGTGGTTTTCAAACATACAAGGTCAAATTTAATGTTGTATATTTAGGTCAATCCTCAAAGTTCAAGAGTACTCTAAACGTGAATGCTTCTGTTTCAAAATTTCGAATGAAGCGCCAAAAGAGCCTCTACTCACCCGAAACCGCGTGAGACCAATGTTTGGTAGTAGAAGGAAATTACATTTCTAACTCCGACTGTGAAACCTACCGGCCCGACGTCCAAAGGTCTAAACCGGGGTAGGTTTGTAGCTTCATCTAGACGCCACGCAACCGCCTCCGAAAAACATTCATACACAATGGCTGCCTAAGCACACATGCGTGCGGCCGAAATCGCTGCCGCCCACTATTTACGACACCTGGGATTACCATCCTACCCCGACCCGCAGTAGGTCCGAAATTTAAGAGGGGGGGTAAAGTTTGTACTTTCCCCAAATTTAAAACAAGCGCGTCCCATCTTTTCAAAAAACCCAAAACAAACGCGTCCCAGACCGAAACATGGTTCTCCCTTAACTCCCCCCGCCCCCCGTCTGATTCCCCATTCGTACTCCGTGGGCGCCAAAACAACCTCTCCACCAGCCGCGAAACCCCGGCGTCCTCTGTCTGCCACCCCATCCCACCCATCAACCGCCGCCCTCATCCATCATGCCGGAGCCGATACCCCGACGTCGTCGTCCACCGCAACCTCAACCACAACGCCCTCTATGGCTAGTAGTTGAAGCCGAGGCCGATGTCGGTGTCAAAACCGGCGGATCTCGGGTAGGGGGTCCCGAACTATGTCTCTAAGGCAGATGGTAACAGGAGGCGGGGGACGCAATGTTTACCCAGGTTCGGGCCCTCTCGATGGAGGTAATACCCTACTTCCTGCTCGATTGATCTTGATGATATGAGTATTACAAGAGTTGATCTACCACGAGATCATAGTGGCTAAACCCTAGGAGCTAGCCTATGATTATGATTGTTGTTGTCCTACGGACTAAACCCTCCGGTTTATATAGACACCGGAGGGGGCTAGGGTTACACAGAGTCGGTTACAAGGGAGGAGATCTACACATCCGAATTGCCAAGCTTGCCTTCCACGCAAAGGAGAGTCCCACCCGGACATGGGACGAAGTCTTCAATCTTGTATCTTCATAGTCCAACAGTCTGGCCAAAGTATATAGTCCGGCTGTCCGAGGAACCCCTAATCCAGGACTCCCTCAGTAGCCCCTGAACCAGGCTTCAATGACGATGAGTCCGGCGCGCAGATTGTCTTCGGTGTTGCAAGGCAGGTTCTTCTCCAAATTCCGAGTACCTGTCGAGTAGTGTCCGTCTTCCCATGAATTTTGCACTCCTTGGCTTCTGCGCCTAATAATGGCCATCTTCCACGTGTCGAGCGAATGCGAGAAGTCGGGGCATTTTTACACTTGCCACCCTAACCATGTGAGTAAATCGTCTATTTAAGGAGCCGGGGATCCTCAGATCCAGATCACACCATCCTCCCATAGCGAGTATCCATCGGAGCGTGCCCGGAAAAGCCCATCCCATCATGGCCGGCCATCGCAGCTCCTCCTCTCGCTCCCGTAGCACTAAGCCAGGCAATTGGAAGAAGTGTTCCGTCCCCCACAGCCAATTAGTAGAGTTACAGACCCAGGGGTTTCTCCCTCCTGCGTATATGGTCCCCGTCCGAGCCGGACTAGCCACTTACAACGGCGGGGAGCAAGCGGAGAGCTTTCCCAACCCATCCATGGGGGAGCAGGTATGCCTTGTCCCTTACTTATTAAGGGGACTTGGATTTCCAATCCACCCATTCCTCCGCGGGCTCATGGAGTTCTACGGCCTCCAACTGCATAACTTTACTCCCGCCTCCATATTACACATCGCTGGCTACGTCGCCCTTTGCAAGCTGTTTCTGGGCTGCGAAGCTCATTTCGAGCTATGGAAGAGGCTATTCTGCCTCATACCCCGTACACAGGAGGGGTCAATATATCAAGTGGGCGGAGCAGAAATATGGTGCCTCGCCGGGACCGGATACCTGTCTGGTACTCCGAAGAAGACATCCGAAGACTGGCGTTCGGAGTGGTTTTATTTGGAGGACGTCCCCCTTCCGGACCCTATTCGGATGGGCCTTCCTGAGTTCAATAACGCCCCTTTGAAGAAACGCCACAGCTGGCACCCTCGGAGCCCGCGGGAGGAAGATAACAGAGAAGTCCTTTACCTGATGGGCCGGATAAAAACGCTGGCCAAATCAGGACTTACAATAATCGAGGTTATGTCAATATGTATAATGCGGGGGGTGCAGCCACTTCAATATCGGAGACAACCCATGTGGCACTTCAACGGAGAAGACGATGCCACCCGCTGCGGTCGTAAAGGTCCGGACTCCATCGCTGCTCTAGCGAGAATACTGTCCGATTTATATAGAGGAGAGGAAGAGGAGTTCATCCGGATTAAGCCATGGGATGGATTCTCCATGTACAACCCCCCAAACTGGGTGAGCTGCTACCTTTTAATCCAGACCTTCCCGCATTCTTTCATCATAAATATTTACCTTGCTATTTCATAGCAGGAACTGTGAAAAGCTGTGAGGGAGGTCGACAGCCCGTCTCCACAGCCAGAGGACCCTGACCGGGCCCTCGACCCCGGACTCGAAGAAGATCCGGACATATCTGTGGAGCTCACCGACAGGACGTTCCATCAGTTAAGTTGTGACGGTGCCTAGGTGGCCATCATAGCCGACTATCCTGGACTGCTCCCCGCATCGCATGCAAGTAAAACCGGAGTCCCAACTTCCGAGAAGGATCCCTTTTTTGCACCTCACCCATCGCACACATATGGTGTCTTACAGGGAAGGCCCTCGGGACGCCATGCCGAACCCGCGGTGACTCACCAACAAGGGGTACCGAAGCCGGGTAGGCTCAAAAGGAAGGCGGTCAGGACTGAGACGTCGTCGCAGAGGTATGAAAAAGAACCCCGCTCCGTGGTTGTCGTCTTTTAAAATATAATAACGTCCATGGTTCGTGGCAGGAAAAACGCTCGTCGGACCATATCCGGAGAGCCTGCCGGCCACGCCTCCACCAGCCGGGCTCCAGAGCCAGACTTAGAGGCAGACGCTAACGTGGGGCCAACACCGGATGTTCCTCCTACAGAGGATGCGGATAGGCTGTCCGCTACGAATTCCGAACTGGAGAGTGCCATGAATCACAGGCGTCGCCGGGCCGTACTCCGCGATCCTTGTTTCTATGAAGAGGTGTTCGATGCCTTCAACTCAGGAGACGCGTACATCCGAGCTGCTCAAAATGGTCTTGCCAGAGCCACGGACCAGTATGTAAAGGATATACAGGTAAGAAAATCTAATAATTATGTATATCAGTAGCCCCTGAGACTTGAAACAGTTGGCACAAGTGATTTAAGGATCATTGTTTGCGTAGGTTCTTACGGAGAAGAATACACAGTTGTCTCAAGAGCTAGAGGAGCGCAAAGCCCAGCTACGGGCCGCAGCTGCCGCAATGAAGGAGTCCGAGAAGGCCCCATCTGGTAACACTTGTTTCTATCGAAAAGAATGACATGTACCAGTTAGTATTCGGCATGCATGCAAATCTAACAATAGATTCTGCAGATGATCCCGGAGTGAATCCGAAGGTCGTACGGGGGGATGAGCAACATGCTCAACGACAGCTAGAGGCTGGCGAGCGCGTGCTTACGCAGGTTAGGCGGGAGAAAACGATCTCCAAGATGCCAATACCCGGCTGGGCGTTGATCTGAAAGATGTTTGGGCCTAGCTTGCTGACTCCGTAAAGGAGAATAAGAGGCTTCGACGCGGCATTTTTAGTAAGTGCTTGAACGAACTTTTATACAGTTCGGCAAAGAAACCGGCTAATAGGGTTATATCTGTAGGTATGCTGACGGGTCGTCCCGCAGAGGAGATGCCCGGGTCTGCGGGTGATCTTCTGCCAGAGCTCTCACAACTGCACGAACAAGTTCGGCAGGTGATGCAGGGCATTGCCCAGGCCTTGTGGCCATCCGCCTCCCTGTCAGGAGGCATGGGGGAGCTCGTAGAGATGCTCAAGGGAGCGAGGCGGCGCTTCCTATTATGGAAGATATCTGCCTGCCGACAAGGTGCAAGGGAAGCCTGGGCCATGGTGAAGACTCGATATACCAAGGCTGACCCGAACCACATGGCCGAGGTCGGACCTGTGGGGTCTGATGGGAAAGAGATCCCCGTCAGTTTGGTGTATGACCAGGTGAAATTAGCCGCAAAGTATTACCAATAGGATTGTAGGCTAGACAGCCTGTTGGATGGTATAGAAGAAGAATTTAGTCAGTCTAAGTGACTGTGTACTTCAAGTGACATATATTGTCCCTAGCTGGATTGTAAATCATTTGTCATGGCAGACCTTTTCGCTTCGACCTCCGGACCCGACAGTCCGGAGTGTATCCGAATACTCGCTCAGTTATGTAAAAACCGGGGTACGCGTGGAAACCAGGCGTAGGGGTCATAAGTGCTTGAACAGACAAGTACCAAACTAGCTATGTTATATTACATGGATAGTAAGAAACATTTTCCTAGGAGAATTGTTCCGTTAAGGGTTCCTTCCCTGGGTATGCATGCATTAATGTGCATGTCCGAACTGCGAAAAAAGACGCAGGATATAAACATCTAGGGGCATGTATTAAAATAACTAAAAGTCATCTTTGTTCACCGACCGAATATTCCCTTAAGAACGCTAGCTTTCGGCTTCACCCAGTCTGAGGTACACATCCGGTTGACCCGGCAGTAACAATCGCAGAGTTGCTCCCCTTATGCCCTAGCCGAATTAACGGGAACGTAGGGCATAAACACAAGAGCCAGGCAACCCAGCTTGGCCAAAACTTAAGTCATATCGGTGCATATAATGGCGACGAAAAGGTACATGTGGAAAAGTAACACATGTGCGGGGGGCATAGAGCCCGGAACATGGTTATATTAAGCTTCTGTATAAGAAGCCCCCAGGTATAATGAGCACGCCTAGCGCGTCAAGATTGTGTAGCCAAGACACATTTTAACCTTTTAAGGCTGTGAAGAAAAAGGGAAGAAAGAGAGAAAGAAAAGACAGATAACGGATAAATATGTAAAATTTTGACAGAGGTAAGGAGACGAACATAGAGTCCGGCACTAGGCGTAGAACCTTCGGAGTCTGGCCGTGTTCCATGGGTTTGGCTCGAGTCGATTGTCCGATGCATCCCGCAGACGGTACGCCCCACCGGTCAGAACTTTGTCAATAATGCAGGGACCTTCCCATTTGGGCTTGAGCTTGTCCTTTTTCTTCTCTGGTAGGCATAGAACGAGTTCGCCAACATTATAAGTTTTGGCCCGTACTTCTCTTCTTTGATACCGTCGAGCCTGTTGCTGATAGAATGCGGAGCGAGCTTTTGCCACCTCACGCTCCTCCTCCAGGGCGTCCAAACTGTCCTGCCGATCCAGCTCGGCTTCTTTCTCTTCGTACATGCGCACTCGAGGTGAGTCATGAATAATGTCGTAGGGCAGTACCACCTCTGCGCCATACACCATAAAAAATGGTGTGTATCCGGTAGTGCGATTCGGCGTGGTCCGCAGCCCCCATAGTACGGAGTCGAGCTCCTCGACCCAGTGCATATCTGATTCCTTCAAGGATCGCACTAATCTGGGTTTAATGCCGCTCATAATAAGACCATTTGCTTACTCGACTTGACCGTTTGTTTGGGGGTGGTAGACGGAGGCATAATCGAGCTTAATGCCCATGTTGCAGCACCAAGTTTTTACCTCGTCGGCTGTAATGTTCGAGCCGTTATCGGTGATGATGATGTGGGGGACACCATAACGGTGTACAACCCCAGATATGTAGTCTATCACTGGTCCGGAGTCGGCCGTTTTAACTGGTTTGGCTTCTATCCATTTGGTGAATTTATCCACCATGACCAATAGGTACTTTTTCTTATG
This sequence comes from Aegilops tauschii subsp. strangulata, assembly GCF_002575655.3. Taxonomy (NCBI): domain Eukaryota; kingdom Viridiplantae; phylum Streptophyta; class Magnoliopsida; order Poales; family Poaceae; genus Aegilops; species Aegilops tauschii. The sequence goes on from NC_053037.3 coordinate 547,141,948, forward strand.
GCTTCCTCCTTTAAGGGGTCCGACCATATCAAGCCCCCAGACCGTGAAGGGACATGTAATAGGGATTGTTTGGAGAGCGGTAGGTGGCATATGGCTTTGGTTTGCAAAAAGCTGGCAACCGACGCAACGTTGGACGAGGTCCTATGCGTCTGTTCGGGCCATCGGCCAGTAAAAACCTATACGGAAGGCCTTGCTTACAAGGGCCTGAGCTGCGGCGTAGTGGCCGCCGAGTCTAGCATGAATTTTTGCCAAAAGTTGTCGTCCTTCCTCTTCGGAGATGCACCTTTGAAGTACTCCGGTAGTGCTTTTCTTATAAAGCTCTCCCTCGTGGACCTTGTAGGCTTTAGACCGCCACACAATGCAACGTGCCTCGTTTGGGTCCTCAGGGAGTTCTTGCCTAGTTAGGTAAGCCAAGAAGGGTTCTGTCCACGGGGCGATGGCAGCCATAATCACGTGGGCCGAAGGTGTTATTTCGGTGGCAGAGCCTCCGGTTACGTCAGAGTGTTCGGGATCTGGCGTTGTGGCCGGACCGGACTGTTGTTCGAAGTCTCCCCTTCCCACACCATAGATGGCTTAAACAGCCTCTCGAAGAAGACATTAGGTGGGACAGGGTCGCGCTTAGCGCCGATGCGGGCGAGGATATCCGCCGCTTGATTGTTTTCTCGGACCACATGGTGGAATTCGAGCCCCTCGAACCGAGCTGACATTTTGAGGACGGCGTTGCGGTAAGCCGCCATTTTTGGGTCCTTGGCGTCAAAGTCTCTGTTTATTTGAGATATTGCAAGGTTCGAATCCCCACGCACCTCTAGGCGTTGAATGCCCATGGAGACTGCCATCCAAAGACCATGCAACAGGGCCTCATATTCTGCTGCATTGTTGGAGTCTGTGTATAATATTTGGAGTACGTATTGGACTGTATCTCCGGTGGGGGATGTTAAGACGACGCCTGCCCCCAGACCCGCCAGCATCTTGGAGCCGTCAAAGTGCATGATCCAATTGGAGTACGCGCCGTACTCTTTAGGGAGTTCGGCTTCTGTCCATTCGGCGACGAAATCGGCCACTACTTGTGACTTAATGGCTCGCCGTGGTTTGTATGTTATGTCGAACGGGAGGAGCTCAATATCCCATTTAGCAATCCGGCCTGTGGCATCACGGTTATTTATTATGTCGTTCAGTGGTACTTCAGAGGCCACCGTAATTGAACACTCTTGAAAGTAGTGTCGCAGTTTCCGAGATGCCATGAAGACCGCGTATGCTATCTTTTGATAATGTGGGTACCGTGATTTGCATGGAGTGGGGACAGTGGATGCGTAGTATACCGGATTTTGAAGCAGGAACTTATGTCCGTCCGTCTCTCGTTCGACGACGAGCACTGCGCTTACAACTTGGTGTGTTGTCGCTATATATAACAGCATTGGTTCGCCGACATTTGGCGCGGCCAAGATTGGGTTGCTGGCCAAGACGGCTTTTATTTCTTTCAATCCGGCCGTGGCCGCATCCGTCCACTCGAAGTGTTCGGTGCATCGAAGAAGGCGATAAAGAGGTAGTGCCTTTTCTCCCAATCGGGAGATAAAGCGGCTTAAGGCAGCCACGCATCCAGTTAATTTGTGGATTTGCGTGAGGTCTGTTGGGATAGCCAACTGTGACAGAGCTCGGATTTTAGCTGGATTTGCTTCAATTCCTCTATTGGAAACGATGAAGCCCAAGAGCTTTCCGGCGGGCACGCCGAAAATGCATTTTTCCGGATTGAGCTTGATGTCATATGTTCGGAGATTGTCGAACGTAAGCCTCAAGTCGTCTATTAAAGATTTGACGTGTCTGTTTTGATGACCACATCGTCTACATATGCCTCCACTGTTTTGCTGATTTATGTTTCTAGGCATGTTTGAATCATGCGTTGATAGGTTGCACCGGTGTTTTTGAGCCCGAAAGGCATGGTTTTGAAACAGAAGGGGCCGTATGGAGTGATAAATGCCGTTGTGGCTTGATCGGACTCCGCCATCTTAATTTGATGGTATCCGGAGTATGCGTCGAGGAAACACAATGAGTCGTGTCCTGCGGTAGCGTCGATAATTTGATCGATGCGGGGGAGGGGGAAGGGATCCTTGGGGCAAGCCTTGTTAAGGTCCTTGAAATCGACACATAGGCGCCAGGATTTGTCCTTCTTTGGTACCATGACCAGGTTTGCTAGCCTGTCCAGATGTTTTATTTCTCTAATGAATCCGGCCTCGAGTAAATTGGCTAGCTCTTCTCCCACGGCTTGTCGCTTAGGCTCAGAGAAACGCCGAAGAGTCTGCTTGACCGGCTTGAACCCCTTTAGGATGTTAAGGCTATGCTCGGCCAGCCTGCGTGGGATTCCTGGCATGTCTGAAGGATGCTAGGCGAAGATGTCCCAATTCTCGCGCAAGAACTCCTGCAGTGCGGCGTCTGTTGTGGGGTTCAGCTGTGCCCCGATGGATGCTGTTTTTGTAGGGTCCATTGGGTGGACCTGGAATTTGACTATTTCGTCCGCTGGTTTAAAAGAGGTGGACTTGAGTCTTTTATCGAGTATCACGTCATCCCTATCCACTGTGGAGCGCAGCGCAGTTAGTTCTTTGGCCGCAAGGGCTTCGGATAACGCCTCGAGGGCCAGTGCGGCGGTTTTATTTTTGGCGCGGAGTGCTATGTCCGGATCACTAGCTAGAGTGATGATTCCATTGGGCCCGGGCATTTTGAGCTTCATGTACCCGTATTGGGGTATTGCTTGGAAGATTGTGAATGCCTCTCGCCCTAAAAGGGCGTTGTATCCGCTACTGAACGGGGCCACTTGGAATGTGATTTCTTCGGACCTATAATTCTCCGGCGTGCCGAATACCACATCTAGTGTGATTTTTCCCGCACATCGTGCCTCCCGACTAGGGATGGTTCCTCTGAAGATCGTGCTGCTTTGCTCAATGCGGCTCTTGTCTATTTCCATTTTGCTAAGAGTCTCCTCGTAGATGAGGTTTAATCCGCTGCCACCGTCCGTGAGCACTTTAGTAAGCCGAAAGCCGTTCACAATTGGACCAAGGACCAAAGCGGCTGGTGCTCGGGTTGTTCGGAATTGAGGTTCGTCACTGGCATTGAAGTTTATGGCCGTGTCGTTCCATGGATTTATTACTGCAACGCGGCACACTTCGGCAAGGCTGCGGAGTGCTCGCTTGCGCCTATTATTTGAGGCAAAGGTCTCGAAGACTGTCAATACTATGTTGTTATTTTCCACGGGATGGTGCTCTGTTGCATTGTTGATGAGGAGATCCTCGCCGCTCTTGGCCACCTGCCGGAGTATCCAACATGCTCTAAGGCTGTGTGTTGGCATGGTATCCGGTGTACTTTGAATTTTGCATGGCCCATTGAGCCATCCCTCCAATACAGTTCCACGCCCCGTAGTGGGCTTTGGTTTCTTTGCAATTGGATCGGATGACTTACGAGAGTACACCCTTTTAGTTCGGACGGGGGTTTTAGTGAGAGCAGGAGGATCCCAGAATTTTGTTTGGGTTTTCCAGGCGCTTTCCATCGCACAGTACTTCTGTACTATGGCCGCCAAGTCAGCGAAGTGTGCTATGTCACGGTGACTTATGGCGTTGAGGATTCCCTTGTCCGTGCAATGTTTGCAAAACAATGAAATTGCGTCTTCCTCGCGACAGTCCTTGACCTTGCTCATTACAAGGAGGAATCTGGCCCAATAGTGATGTACTGCCTCTTGGGGCTCTTGTCTAATGTGGGAGAGATCACTTATATCTGGGTGGGTGGGTAGAATTGGGTCCAAACCCTGACCCGATCTGAGACCCAGGGCGATGGAGTTTCCGAGCTTGGCAGTTCGGGCTCCGGGATGTTGCCCGATAGTTCTGGCCCGCTGTCTGATTCTAGGTTCGAAGCTTGGGCCATGTCCACCCGTAGGCGGGTATCTGGCTCGGAGAGCTCGGGAATCCGGACATAGTTTGTCCTCAAAATAGAGGAAGAATCACTACATCACTCCTCCACCACCGCTATCTGATGGGTGACCGGCGGAGAGTTGATCTCCCTTTGGTCGGGTTTAAGCCCGATCCGATCATAGTCCGTAGCGACTCCCAGGGCGGCGATGTGATCCAAGAGCTCGTTCAAGGAAGAGAGCTCCATTGGATCCATCTGCTCGGCGAATCCTGAGCCGGCGTGGAGGCTGTTTTTGATGACCCGAGAAGTCATCGTCGGCGCGACGGCCGAACAGGCGGTCATGACGAAGCTGCCTAGTCGGAGAGTTTGGCCTACAGCCAGGGCTCCCCCTGAGGTAATGTTGTCTTGACAACAAGACAAGCCATCAAGCCTTATCGTGACGGCACAGTGGAACTCTCAACGAAAGCAACAATGTCGGTGTCAAAACCGGCGGATCTCGGGTAGGGGGTCCCGAACTGTGTGTCTAAGGCGGATGGTAACAGGAGGCGGGGGACACAATGTTTACCCAGGTTCGGGCCCTCTCGATGGAGGTAATACCCTACTTCCCGCTTGATTGATCTTGATGATATGAGTATTACAAGAGTTGATCTACCACGAGATCGTAGAGGCTAAACCCTAGGAGCTAGCCTATGATTATGATTGTTGTTGTCCTACGGACTAAACCCTCCGGTTTATATAGACACCGGAGGGGGCTAGGTTACACAGAGTCGGTTACAAGGGAGGAGATCTACACATCCGAATTGCCAAGCTTGCCTTCCACGCAAAGGAGAGTCCCACCCGGACACGGGACAAAGTCTTCAATCTTGTATCTTCATAGTCCAACAGTCCGGCCAAAGTATATAGTCCGGCTGTCCGAGGACCCCCTCATCCAGGACTCCCTCTGTCGAGCCGTCCGTACCCGAGCCAGTTCAACCACGCCGTCCTGCGCCTCACCGCTGCCCCTCCAACTTCGGCACCGTCCACCGCACCAGAGCTGCTCCTGCTACGCCGTCCTTCGCCGCCTCGGATCTGCTTCCCCTCCGCCGACATACGGCCACGGCAACACAGTCAACAATTTGGCCATGGGTTCGTCCAAGCCTGCACCCTCCTCCAAAACATCGGTTTCCCCGGCAAAAAGAAGAAGATCGGCGTGACATGTGGAGGCGACCACACCGGCAACCGAAAATGGTACTCCTCTTCCCTTATTCGTGCAAATCTTACGTGTCTGCTTGCACAATATTCATCCCACAGAAGACACTAGTTGACCGCTTCTTCTTGATACTAGATGTTCCTAGTTACTCGCGATGCACAAGGTTTCTCCTCATATACTATTTCACCTTAGCTAGAGGTCCGTCGCCCCCCTGGATTTGAATTCCTGGTCAGATGATTCCCAATTAACGGAAGCATTCCCCGGCGTAATAGGCGCTAGTCCGCCTATTACACCGGGGAAGCAGCGCCTCGGTGTTTCTCTTAGGGGTGTGTGGGGCCTAGAGCTGCTGGCGCCCGATCTGGAGGTCGGATGGGATTAAAGGGATGGCCTAGGGGCGCTGCCAAGCACGGCGGTGGTGTGAGGTCGAGGGGAGGGCGGGGCGGTAGAGGCAGGGGTCTGGGCCGGTGGTCACTGGTGGTTCGAGAAAGATGGTCAACAGTGACTGGCAGGAGGTAGACGAAGGCCATCTGCCCGTTCCTTATAGATCGGACGGTTCATAAAAAATCGATTGACCTATTTATTTTCAATTGACTGTTATCTTGATAGGACCACATGTTGGTGTGCTGGAGGAGTACCTGCATTTCCTGTGCTCATATATTACAAAATCATACATAGTAGAATCTAATTTTGTTTGCCATGCAATGTTGTAGAGCTATCATATGTCTCCTGTCATTTATTTTTCAGCCACCTGCTATCTGCTACTTTTACAGTGCACTAGTTCTGCACACACTTCACCCATACTCTCACTATTGTGTTTTTATGCAAGGGTATTTCAGACCCTGCCTTGACAGAAGCAGAAAAGAGAAGAGAGAAGTCGCTCCAGCGTGGTACGCGGCTAGGCTAGACACGTTTCAAGACTTTAAAGGGTGTACTGTCAACAGATGGAGACGGGGAACATAGCTCTGGGGTTGATGATCTCGCTCGCCGTGAACCACCATCCCAGGTGCTTGCTTTTACTTCATGGTGTCATATGTGGTTGCATGTTGCATACGGTGTCTAGCTTGTATTCGAAAGGACGAAGTCGGTCTTTATCAATATAAAGAAAGATATTTTTTACATGAACCACCATCCCGGGAGCACCAGAAGACAAATAGCTAGTCAGGGCATTGGCCGAGCCAGTGACAAGCCCATCACAGACATGTATCACCTGGAAGCCAACTAAAAAGCCATGATGGTGGCGAAGCAGCCTGCCTCCCACCAGGCTCTCAGGTCCTAGATGATCATGCTCACCACTCCAGCCGGATGTCTAGCTTGTATTGCTTCCAATTTGGTTAAATTGCATCTGCTTAGCTTACACACTATACCTTTCAATATGACACGCCTTTTTGTTTTTGGTACATACTAGTACATCTGTCTATTAACCATGTTCTTACATCAAACTAATGTTCTTGTGTATCCCTCATCAATCACTTATGATGAGGCAGTCAGGCCAGTGGACTACTGTGATAAAAGATCCTCATTTAAAGAATGCAGCATCAGCCTCCCCACATGATTCTCAAGAAACAACAAGGCTAGATGAAGATAGTGAATGTAGCTCCATAGTTGATTACCGCATTTCCCCTACACTAGCATCGTAGGTGCTTTCTCTAACTTGGCAGCGTGATATGTGGTTGCATGTTGCATATGGTGTCTAGATTGTAATTCTTCTAATCTGGTTAAATTGCATGTGCTATTCTGCTTAGTTTATACATTATACCTGTTAATGTGACATGCCTTCCTGTTTTTAGTACATAGTACATCTGTCTATTAAGCATGTCCTTACATAAAACTATTGTTTTTTGTATCCCGCGTAAAGCAATATGCCGAGACACCTTCAATATATGCAGTCTGATATTAGTTGCATCTTTCGTATGATTTATAGCATGCGCTGCTTCTAATTTGTTGAAATGCCATTTATGATGGGACACTTTTAACTTGGCAAAGTCATATTGGTTGCACCTTTCATGTGGTGTCTAGCTTGCATTGCTTCTTATTTGTTGAAATGGTTTCTGCTTAGTTTACACAAACAGTTGTGAATATGCCATGCCGTCCTGTTTTTCGTATTATTCCATCCTGGAATCATGTGTTTGCCTTGCATCAAAGTAGTGATTGCCAGTATCATGCACGAATGAGTTCTGAAGAGTGAATTTTATTGCTTTTTCTTGTCGGTTTTACTTGACAATTCAAAATCAATAAAGCGGAAGGAAGTTAGCAAGGCAGCGGATGAAGGTGCTCCTTCCAAATGGAGGGCCTCTACAGATCCTACTCCTCCATCCCCCCAAGATGATTTCCAAGACAACACATGCATAGACACTCAATGTAGCTGTGTTGGTGATGAGCACGTCTCCCCTAGTGCACCATCACAGGTGCTCCCTCTAACTTGGCACTGTTATATGTGGTTGCATGTTATGTATGATGTCTAGCTTGTATTGCTTCTAATTTTGTTGAATTTCATCTGCTTACTTTACACATTATACTTATGACTAAGACACGTGTTCCTGTTTCTAGAACATACAATATCTGTCTATCACACCATGTTCTTACGTCAAAGTACTACTGTTGTGTAATCTGCAACAATCACTTATCATAAGACACATTTGGCATGGGAGTGTGATATAGGTTACATCTCGCATTCTTTTCTAGCTTGTACTACTTCTAATTTGTTGAAATGGCACTTATGACAAGACAGTTTTAACTTGGTAGAGTGATATTCGTTGCATCTTTCATATGGGGTCTAGCTTTCATTGCTTCTAATTTGTTGAAATGCCTTCTGCTTAGTTTACACATCATAGCTGTGAATATGCAATGCTGTCCTTTTTTTTACACATTCAATCGTCCTACCATGCGGTCGCCTTACATTAAAGTAGTGCTCGTCAGCATCCTGCATCAATGAGTTCTGAAAAATGAATTTTTATTCATTTTTCTTGGGTTTGACTTGACAAGGCAATACAATTAAGCAAGAGGAAGGAAAAAATAAGGCAGGGACTGATGGCGGTCTTCCGGCGAAACCGGCATCCGAGGTGCTTTCTCTAGCTTGAAGTCTGCTCTGCGACAGTATCGGTATAACTTGAGGAAAACTCACTTTCAAGGCAAGGCTAACAGTGAACTTGCCCAAACATCTCCAGTGGAAAATATACCGGATGAAGACTGGAGAGGCCTCGTTAAACACTGGTCTGATCCGAAGTATCAGGTACATTATATATATGTGATCAGATTACATGTTGAAGTCCTATTTACGCATGTGCCACACAAATCTATCTTCTTGTAGGTGAACTGTTCAAAGAACAAGGCCAACCGTACGAAAGTGAAATTCCAACAGACGACAGGATCTCGTAGCTATATTGCACACTGCGAGGCTCTTGTAATTAGCTGTTGTTTCACTCTTTTCGCTGTACCATATTATCATATCTATATTGACTTGTTCCAAATGCAGAGGAAAGCCCGCAAGGACCAAAAAGTACCTGAACCAAATGTTGTGGAAATCTTCAAGGACTATCACACCAGCAAGACGAAGGGCATGACTACACCAGTCAAAGCCGATGTTATAAGTCCTTAATCCTCATGCCTTTTAACTACTACTTACTCTGACTTGTGCCTTGAACTGCATGGTTTGCAGCCAATGTCTATTACTCTTTTCAATTTTATACACAATTGTCTTAGCGTATCATTGCACCTTATAAGGTTTAAAAGAGAGGAGTGATGTTCCTTTGATCTTGACCTGTAATCTAGTTCTGTGCTGGACTTGCCCACACAATGTTACAATTGCATGTTTGTCTGTTCTCAGTTGTTTTGTGATATGAATGATGTCATACTATGCTTACCGTATTATAAACTTTGTCTCTTTATCCTTAGCTGTCAATACAATGTGAAGAAATAGACAATACATTAGCCATGGTACATGGTCATATGTTTGGAACCTGGTTTTATTATGTACTTTGTAGTAAAATACAACTAATATTTTACATGGGTTCACCAGAATAAGTTTTGTATATAGACCAAAGCTATTTTGTTTGGTTTTGCTGCCTCCTTAATATCTTCTGTTCTGGTACTACTAATGTAAAAACTCAACTTTTCAGCAAGCTATGGAAAAAATGGTGGAACCGCCACCTTTTGAAGGTGGCGAGGCAACTATAACCGCAATGTCAGCTCTTGCTGCAGTGGGTCAGTACCTATCCACTAACAGTGCCAAAAGCATGTTCCTGCGTAATACTGGGTTGGTTGTTCAGGCAATCTCATCCAAACTGCCTCATGATCAAGATATGCAAGCTCAAAACAATGCTATATCTGCGCTCCAGACACAAGTCCGTTCCCTAACAGAGACCATTTGTGAAACAAGGGCAGACATTGTTCGATGTCGTCAAGATATGCATGGTTTTGAAACCAGACTATCAGACATTTGCTATGTTGTTCAGGAGCCTAGGAGAAATGAAGGCGAAGGTTATGGTGCTCCATCACACAATACAACATGAAAACGTAACAGTCAGGTCAAATGAACTGAGCTTCTGAACTTCTGGTGGTGCATTTATCTGCCAGACTGTTAAATTTTATGCCAACCTTGCTTTTGTTTTATAGTTGTAATTTGTTTTGTTGCGATATAAAATTTGTTCTTAGCGTCCAGCCACCGGCTGAAGAAAACAGCAAGCCATTTTTGTATAGTGTAGGGTGTTCCCTATATTTGCACTGGTGGCGATCTTTGATGCCCAGTGGATGTAATCTGTGCAATCGCCTTAATAGCCTAGTGTTAGTTTCGGGCTTATTTATTTCCTAGTCTTCTTTTTCCCTAGTTTGCTAGTGGCCGCAACAACCATGGGCCATATATAGACCGTGGTAACCTTGACCCTGCTACGGGCCGTAGGATCCATGGGCCTCCTACGGGCCGTCTTTAAATAGGCCTCCAACACGGCCGTAGAATCGGTGGGCCTCGGGCCGTCGGATAAATGGGTCTACATGGGCCGTAAACGGTCATAATTGGTATCGGCCCAGCACGGTAACAGGTCGTTAACAGGCCGGAGCACAGCAAAGGCTTAATTCTGTCACAGGCATAACGGGTCGTTAATGGGCCAGAATATAGGACGGGCTGGAAACAGCACAACGGGTTAACAGGCCAGAAACGGGCTGACTCTTGCCACGAGCCGAATTTGGCCCATTAGGGGAACAGGCCAGTAACGAGCCGGAAGTAATCGAGGGCCGGAAAGGAGCCCAAGAACGTACGGGCCGTCAGTAGGCCGAAAGCTAACACGGTCTGGAAACGGCCCATGTGAATCATGGGCCGTTAACGGGTACAAAGTAATCTACTGTTCATTATGGGCTAGAGTCACCATGGGCCTCTAAAGGGCCTAAAGATACGAAGGCATCATATGGGCCGAAAAACGTCGTGGGCCATACATGGGCCAAAAGTGAAACGGGCTGGTGTTATATTCGACGGCCCACATGACGTTGTTGGGCCGATTTCGTGCAGGCCCTGACGGGCCGTGAGTTACCGGGCCGTAAAATGAGCTATTTGCAAAGAGACCATTAACAGGCTTTTCATGGGCCAGCCCGCTATCTTTTGACCAAGTCAAACGGGCCGGCCTTTGTAAGCTAAATGGGCCAGTGGTGGGCCGTCGTACGTGTCGACATATCATAGGCGCCTATCTGACCCACTGACGAGCTGACACGTGTTTCCTCCGGCCAATCAGAATTTTACACGTGGAAATTTCCCATTGGTCCGGGCTGTTAACGGGTTATCGGATCCAAAACCGGACCCGATAGCTTAACGGCATCCCGTTACGGTGGATGTCACGTGTCGGTCACCTTTGACGAAAGCACTTCTATGACGCGCGATTTATCGTCATGGAAGTGGACACTTCCGTGATGATAATTTTGGTAATGGCATGGAACACTTCTACGACAGCACAGGTATGACTATCTTGATTCTGTCATAAAATTGTCATGGATGTACATGCATGACCGAAAACGTGACCTACTATGACAAACACGTATCATCACGGAAGTGTTTTTTTTGTAGTGAACAGAGGCCTACATCTGCTCGTGAGGCCGCACAACTGGGAGATGCCCACTCATTGACGGTTTTGGTGGAGCTCCCTTGTCCTAAGAGGAGGGCTGATGGTGGAGGGGCTGGCTGGGATGGTGGGAGTTACTAGCTACTTTCTAGGAGAATAGAGGAAGAAGGAGAGAGAAGTTTTCTTCAAAATCTTATACCAAGTAGAAATGAGGGAATCTTACCAGTGTCATCTCTAGACTATCCTTTTATTCGTATGCCATTTTATAGTTATGTCCTGGTATAATACACTATTAAAGTAATACTCCAACATATCTCTTCATCACTTGTTGTGGTAGCTCAATGGAGTGAAAATGGGAACACATGGTTTTCAACGGTTTTCCTCGATGAAGGGGCACGAGAGGCAATATATAGAGGGAGTCCAAAATCCGATCGTTACTAGAAGAAGTAAATAGCCTAGAAGTGTCGGAAGAAAAACTTTTAGAGCTTTTGAACACGTTCAAACATTTGAACGACTAGAGCATGTTCTGAAATTAAACTGAAAATACAGTACTTGGAAGTATGGATTGAAATGAAGCGCTGGTTCTGAACATTATGTGTGGCTCGAATTCTTCGATATTAGAACTAGCTTGGATGTTAGGTAAATCCAATTGCTCGAAAGTACCATAGTAAACATATCATCTCCTAAATAGAAATATGTAGAAATCGATAAGTTACAACTCAGAAGTAGCGGTTGAAAAAACACAATGGTACCAAAACCTATACTCACGGAGAAGCAAATAGAGATGGCTCGGAAGTGCCATTGAAAATGTTAAGCTCGGAGGTGTAGGAGCCAACGGAGAAATGTCTAAAATAATTGGCTTGATAGCACCGGAACGAAGATGTACGGCTGTTTCGATGGAAAAAACTAGGTTTGAACTCTATGAAGTAGTAACCCTAAGTGGGTAGTATGAGAAGAAAAATCTTCGGAGGTACCTGGGCTTAGAGATACTAGGTTTAAGGTGGCGAGAGTGGAGTTTTGGTGGACTTTGGGTTTGGGATCTTTCTTGAAGTTCCACACCGAACTGCCTTTGCTTGTGCCTTTCTTTATAGTATGGTTGTCCTACACTTAATGTGAATGTTTGATTTACCAAAATCCTATGATTACATGCAAATAGCTCGAGTAAAAGAAATAATCAAAAGTTGTAGGCAAGAGTCATGAATAACCACTACTTAAAGCCTTTTGCGCTAAATCTGAAATAAACTCATTGAAAATACTAGTCCTCTCATTGATAAAAAATTCTTAGTCCTCTTAGAGCATCTACAATCGGACCTCGTATACCCACCACAAACACCCGGACGAGCTGTCTAGTTAGTGTTCGGACAAAAAATTGCCACCCAACCGGGCGCCCCATTTCCAGGCCCAAATGCCCAAACTAACTAGCACTCCCCATATCCAGCCCAAAAGTGGAGTAGATATGGGGATGCCCGGATGTGCCCACCACGTCGGATCCGGCCCACTCAGGCCCATCCAACCCCACATAAAATGGACCCTATCCGGACTCCAGCCGAAACCCTAGCCGCATTCTTTCCACTCCCCTCCCCTCCCACACTACCAATCCCCTCTCCGGCCTACTCCGGCTTTCTCCTCCATGGCGGTGCCTAGATCCGACTCTGACATGTCCGGATCCGAGGACTGGGAGATCATACCTTGGAGCCCCGAGGAGCAGATGGTTGTCCGCGCTGCTCTCCAATGCTCCAGAGAGGAGTGCGCCCTCCCGCAATCTTCAGCGAGCTAGTGGGAAGTTGTTGCCCAACTGGCACCTGGATCCGGGGCTGGAGGATCTCATCGTGCGTCGCCGACAGCGGTCACCACGGCCACATGATGAAACCCCGCAATGCCGCCGAAACCATTTAGGTGGCACCTCGACCCCATGACATCGCCGCAGAAACAGAGACCATTTGCGCCTGCATGACCAGATGCGAATATGAACAGGAGGGGTGGCGTGCCCGCCGCGCGAAGCTTCGGGCGCAGCTTCAAATGGAGACAGCAGTCATAGCCCTCGAGGCGGCATCGGAGGAATCCCTCCGTGCCCGCATAACCGAGATGAGATGGAGGATGGTGGTCAAGGCGGTGGAAAAATACAAAATAGGGCGGTCCGCGCCATGGTCGGACTGCGCTCAATGAGGAGAAAGACGAGGACGACGGTGGATCGGACAGCTCTGGTAGTGAGCAGATCCTCCTCGATCCGTTCTACATCTTTGACCGCTACTGCCTCAAGGACGACGGAAAGGGAAAAGGCAAGGGCAAGGACGGACATGGATGAACTTCTTCGGTCATCGTTTTGTTCGTAGTTAGTATAGCATGTCATTTTTTGGTAGTCCGATAACATGTGTTTAGCTACGTATGATGTCGCATGAGCTAATATGGATTGAGTATTTGATTTAGATGCATCCAGTTGTGGAGGAGCAATTTTTGTGTGTTGTCCAGCCACTGCCTACGAACGTGCCTGTGTGCGTGTGCGGGCATTTGGGGACCGGAGTTTGGTACTTGTGATTGTAGATGCTCTTAATGGTTGTATGATAAGTATCTAAAAGATGAGCTTTCATTTTGTGGTCCAGAAACCTATACACATATGATTCCCCCCCCCCCCCCCCCCTCCCCCCCCCTCCCCCCCCCCCCTAGATTTTTCTTAATTCTTGTTACTAGATTAGTACAATAAAATATAAAACATAAAGTGATATGAAATGGCCATGATACCTTTAGAAAGCGTACATATGCTTAGGATGTATCACGAGTTACCGTCGCGGTCGCACGGGCTTTGCTCCATGGCGTCGAGGAGGGTAGGCCATGGAGGAGGGGCTGACGAGTGGCGGCGCGCGGGAAGGTGTTCTCCTGGGTCGCCCAGTCATTTGCTTTCTTCCTTAATATTTACATACTGGATACTCCTTGTGATTTTTACCTCACTCCTCGGCAAATGGTCATTCAAGCGGCGGAAAAAAACATGAGAAGGCATGTGTTAGATCTTATAAAGAACGAAGGAAAGGACTATCTCGTGAGAATCTCATGATACTGCTCAAACTTCTTTCTTTTGCAGAGAAAATAAACAGAAGATGTCACTACGGCAGAGAAATGATTGTACCGCAGCCTTGTTTTCCTGACATCTGTACGTGCCTGGCCTGGGAGAGGGGACAAAGGAGTACTGCTAATATAGTGATATATGCTCATACGAACAACTCTTCGGACCAAAGCAAACCAAAACCATAGAATGTGAGCTGAACTGATGAAAGATAGCTTAAAATAAACTCCAGAACCAGGAGGTGTTAAATTTGGACTTGTCAACACACAGGGAGTTGGCGAGCGGGCAGGAGGGGATGAACAGCAACTTATCCTGATATGTTAAACAAGAGTGGAGCAATAGCAACTACTGTAGGACCGAAGCAATCTACCAATGCTGAGAGTTGTGTGTGAACTAAGCTCGTTTTTTTCCTGGGATAGGTACTAACCTCGTTTTCGACCAATCGATCGAACGACGTCGAAAGCGCACAGTTAACAATCTAAACTGACTAATCTCTTTTTGTACGAACTGGATTAGGTTGTAGACAAAGCAGCATGTCTCATGGCTTTACATATCAGCAGACCAGGAAGAAACAAATGACAGGGGCCAAATGCTTTTGGAAGCAATGTTACGGCTGGTCTTGACAAAGCTCTGACATCAGGCTCTCTCTCTCTACTTGTTAATTTTGATTAGATATATAAGCAATGCATCACCACAAGTCTTGCGCCAAAAGCAACCCTCGAGGGAAATTGTACTATAATATGAGGGGTTCTGTATCCTGTCAATGTCCTGGCACCATTGATCGTTGCATATAAAATCCATGTTAGTCGCGCAGTTAAGAGAATAATTGGCTAGGTTCCATCCTAGTCACACGGTTAATGCAATAAATGGTTAATTTTCCTTGTCTAGTCAGGTCCACTTGTTAGGTGTCTGCTTATTATGGGTTTATTATTATAGCAAGTGTGTTTAACATGCTGAACAACACACGGAAGAGGGCACTCCCCTACTCTTGTAGACTGGACCTAACACAACACCTACTATTGGATTTGTTTGCATCCTTCTTCGGCGTGCTTATTTGAATTAGTTTTCAAATGCTTTTTATCTTGTTTCTAGCTAGTCTCTACTTTCCACGATCCAAATCAAGGATAGACTTCATTGCACATACTCACAGACCATTTTTCTCCTTAACATATCATATGTAGTGACATGATAGAGAATGTGCCCCCTTTCTATGGGTGCCTATGGGTGTATTTGTATATTTCTTGTTTCTGTTTCTTTGTACGGGTTTTCTTGCATAATACAAGCAAATATCTCCTTTCAGTATGATTGTCAGCCACTTTCAGGTTGAAATATAACGAACGGTGGGGGTTTATCCTACCTGTCAATCTTTTAAATCATCTCAAAATACCGCGTAGGTGAGTAATCATTAAAAAAAAGTGTTTTCCTGCACAAGCCATACATTGGCTTCCAAAAAAAATTTGACATGAATAAAGCCTAAAACCGCGAAACAACAAAACAACATCATGGCTAGGGAACATAGATAACCTCTCTCTGCAGGATGGCCGAAGAACTGAGGTGCATGATCTCATGAGAAGTGAGGCATGCCCCCTACAAGATGTGACGGCTTAGGGCATCTCTACCAGATCCCTCACAAGCGATATTTGGAGGGGAGTTTTTTTTTGTTTAGGGAATTAAGCCCCATCTAGCAGATTCACCAAAATCATAAAGCCACCCCCCCCCCCCCCCCACACACACACACACACACACTATCCAAAATATGGTCTACAGTGGGTTATAGTAAAAATAGGAACACGCCGCATCGCTTCCCGCTCGCCCGTAGCTTTCCCACCCGATCGCGACGCCGCTGCCTCTCGCCCCGTTGCCAGCCATCCTCGGTCCCGATGAATGCCGAATGGAAAACCCCACCCCTACTGCACCCTAGCCACCCTCGCCGGCACCGGACATTACTAGGAAAAGACCTGCTAGTGGCGCACCTGTTTTGGCTACTAATGGCGCACTACAGGTGCGCCACTAGCATCACGCCATTAGAACTTTTTACTAGTGGCGCACCACAGGTGCGCCATTAGTATCTGGTATACTAATGGCGCACAGGTGCGCCATTAGTATATCCCAGGGTGCGCCATTACTATCTGACTTAGTAATGGCGCACCAGGGAGAAGTGCGCCATTACTAACAATTTTTTTCAGAATTTTTTTTTATAAAAATTCACAATTTTTTTCGCTTTTTTTCTTAATCTCGGGTCACTATGGCTTAATATCAAGTCAAATCGCACTCCGTGGTCAAACTTCTTGGAAGGTCACCCATCCTCACACTACTCCAGCCCAAGCACGCTTAACTTCGCAGTTCTATCCAACCCAGCACCAACTCACTTCACAGGCACTTGTTGATATATCTATCATATCAATCCTATTAAACCTTGTTGATGTCTAGGACTTTGTTCATGTTCATGAGTGTGATGAAATTTTGAAAAAAATATTTCAAACTTCCCGGTCATATTACGTATCATATTTTGAAAAAAAATCCAAAAAAAAAGTTTTCTTGAAACCAATTTTTTTTTCTGTTACTAGTGGCGCACCTAGCAAATGGTGCGCCACTAGTAAGTTTAATTTTTTTTTCCATTTTTCCCCTCTAGATCGTAAAAGCCCCGTATCTTTCGTATGTAACTTTTCGAGTAGATGATTTTTCATATAAAAAACTTTTTAATCCGAGTTCGTATGCAAAAGTTATGTTCATTTTACAAATTCCAGAGAGATTTTGCAAATAAAGTCGAAATTCATATTTGTAAATTTTCCCAACAACTAGACCACATATCACATGGGAAACTTATTTTATTTTATTTTTTTAACATTTCCATCATTTTCTTTTATCTTTTCTAAAACTGAAAAGGCGGTCCATGGTTGGGGGATGCATTCGGTGGAATTTTTGGGCAAAGTTAGTAATGGCGCACCGTGGGTGTGGCACGCCATTACTAGTTTGACTAGTAAGTTTGAAAAAAAAACTGGTAATGGCGCACCACACCCTCGGTGCGCCATTACTAGTTTTGAAAAAAAAATGTTAGTAGTGGCGCACCGAGGGTGTGATGCGCCATTACTAATTAAACTAGTAATGGTGCACTATCCCTGGTGCGCCATTACTAGTTTTGAAAAAAAAAATGTTAGTAGTGGCGCACCGTGAATGTGGTGCGCTATTAGTATTTGGACACTAATGGCGTACCAACACATGGTGCGCCATTAGTATATAGTAGTGACGCACCACATGTGTGGTGCGCCATTAGTGTCCATATTATCTATAGCCCTTTTCCTAGTAGTGGGAGGCCCACGCAAGCCCTCTAAACCATTGCGGCAGACCAAGGAACAAAGAGAAAGCTAGTAAGAGATATTGAGGTCGACTGCCCGACAATACGTTATTATTTAGGAAAGAGTTATCATCCTAACATTTGATAACTAGATCGGAAGTTTTTTCCACTTAAAAAGAACATATCCGAAATGCAACATTTATAACAATCATTTTATTTCTGATACGGCTGGTTCTTTTTTTAGAGAGAGAGAGAATACGGCTGGTTCTTTTCTCCCACGCTAGGCTCATAAACGAGGCCCCATCTAGAAGGGGGTATCACGATAGCACATGATCGCAGCATGTTTATCTCTACTGCTTAAAAAGAATGTAAGGTTCCCATTTCACATTTCTTTTCATCACCCCTTCGTCCAACCTTTCATGTATATGATAATCAATCACCTTAATTTATTTATCATCTGAACCAATTCCACTTTAATTTACTTACCAAATTTTTAATCAAAATATAATATAATTCACGGTCAGAATTAATATAATTCACGGTTAAAATTTGATGAACATTTATTTATACAAACGCATTATTATTGACAGGTGAATCACAAGCTAACATACTAAAATATTTATATCTGTTTGCAACGCGCGGGCATTGTTCTAGTACAAGTAAAAAATAACAAATAACCAAACAGTGGCTTCTTTCCCCGACATCAAAGCAGTTCTTTCCACTTACTAAAATGGAGTATCCCGCGATCGAGTCAGACGCCAGTCAACGACACCAGTGCTGTAGCGGCGAGTGGCCTTGGGCAGGCACCGCCATGGTGTCACCTTCGACTAAACCAATATATATTCCCATTCTGATTGAACTCTCATTCGAACTAAAATAACAATAATACTTTAAGCTAGCTAGCAAGCAAACAAAAGACATACAGTATTAAAGACGTGAGGTGCATGATTAGGGCTTGCAAGTCAAAACTGTTACCAGTTGGGTTAGCGTGAGCCGGAGAGAAAGGCGATAATCTGGCAATCAGCTTCACATGGTTCCTGTATTCTTTAAATATTATTTTCATTGTTTGCAATGCGGCGTAGTGCAGTGCATGCAGCTCATATGTTGTGCCGGCCGTCCGTTGATGGCTGGCATAGTTTAGCATATACTATCTCCGTTCTTAAATATAAGTCTTTGAAGAGATTCCACTATGAACCACATACGGAGTAAAATGAATGAATCTACACTCTAAAATGCATCTATATACATCCACATGTGGTCCGTAGTGAAATCGCTACAAATTCTTATATTTAGGAACGGAGGGAGTATGTGCATACATGGGTCTTGTCCGGTCCGGCCAGTTGTGTAGTGTTTCTTTGCTTGTGGAACTGGAACAGCACTCAAAATCAATGAAGACTAATATCTCCCCATGTTTTCTTTCTATATATAGTGATACATAAGGACTATGTATGCTATAGTTTAAAAGGAGAGCCGGGAACTTAGGCAAGTGAATAGAATTAGTAACGGTTCCTGGGAAGAAAAGATCAGTTTGTTAGGAATAAAATAGACCAATAATGCATGATAATATATGCAGCGACTTTCTTTTGTGGGGAATGCAGAGACCTATTTCAAGTCAATGTTTCAATAATGGAGAGGCCAACACCATATATGCATATAAATAAGCAGACATTGTTGAGCATACGAAATTCAAACCTTTTGAAAGAAAAGACCTGATCAGCAGCACTATTTTTTAGGTGTGTGCATTATTTTAGATAGGTACGTAAATGTATATGAGTAACAAAACTGAAACTATACATTTGACTAAGTTATTACCCTAAAAAAAATGCATATGCTTTGCGTTACTTGGCGCTCGACCGCATCATTGAGTTGAAAGAAACAATATGGCATCCGCAAAAAGGAAAAAAAATATGGGACGAACCATTCGGAACCTTTTTTTTACGCGAACAGTGTTTGGCACTTCGTCGTAGAAACTGCAATTTGGGCCGCTATGCAGGAGGCCCGCTGCGAAAGGATCGGCAATCCGTAAGAGCATCACGCAGGAGCTGCTACAAGGCTGGCCCGGTAACCACATGATGTCGTCATGCTGACGTCACATTTTTTTTAACTTTTGTTTATATTTTGAAAGAAATACTAAATTCATATGTTTAAAAATGTATTTTAAGTATTTATCGCATATTTGAATATAAATGATGTGCAAAGAAAATGTTTGCTCAACTTTTATGAAAATGTGTACCACTCAAAAAAAAGATGTATGGCGCATTACAAAAAATTCACGTGTTTCAAAAAAAGTAAGTGATTTATTTTTAAAATGTTATATAATGTAAAACAATGTTTCATACCATTCAGAAAAATGTACAACGCATGCTTTTTAAAGTGTTCACCCGTTTCAAACGAAATGTTTATGAAATTTTAAAAATAATCAATGTATATAAATGTTCACATAGTTCAAAAAGGAGTTTTTTTATCATATAGAAATATATTTCAACGTGTATTCAGGAAAAAATGTTCAAAACAATTAATTTAAAAAAGTTAATCGTGTATGTAAAAAAATTTAATGTATATAAGAAAAAGTTTTAAATGTATAAAAAATTGTGTAAGGTGCATGAAGAAATAGACATCAAAACATACATTTGAAAAAAATGTTAATCATGTATTTAAAAAATGTTGAACGTGTATGAAAAAATGTTCCTGATGTATACTAAAAACATACAATGTGTATGGGAAAACAGGTATATGTGGACAAAAAACAAAATGGAAATACAAAAAGAAGATATTTTTTTTAAAGAAAACCAACCAAAACCGAAGAAAGAAGCAAACAATGCCGAAGTAAAAGAAAAAGGAAAACCAAAATCCAGAGAAAACCAAAAGAAAACTTGAGAAAAACTAATGCTACAACAGTGTATAAACCAACAAAAAAAACATCCAAAATAACTCAAGCACAGCTATGCTATTCGGCCGGCTCAATACCCATCACAATGTAGGCGATTCCTAATAGGAATCAATATGAGCAACATATAGGTCTCGCGTGTTATTGGGTGACACACTAAATATAACCAAGAAGCCCATCTGTCCACGCGGCCAGACTATGTGACCCACGGTCCTTTTACCTGCCGCCACTTTGCAACAACACATTCAGGAGAGCAACATTGTTTTTCAAATACATGTTTCGGACATTTTTTTAAACTACGTGAGCTTTCTATACATTGGATAGCCATTTTTCAAAAATATCATGAACATATTTTTGAAAGGCTTGAACTTTTTTTTAATGTCACATACTTTTTTAATTATACAAATCATTTTTTAAAACTAGACGAACATTTTTTTACATTGCATGAACTTTTTTAAATGTCACAATACTTTAAACACATGGACATTTTTTTTAAAATGTAAGTACATGTTTTTGAATGCTTTGACATTTTTTAAAAGTTACGCTAACATAAA
Organism: Aegilops tauschii subsp. strangulata; assembly: GCF_002575655.3. Classification (NCBI taxonomy): domain Eukaryota; kingdom Viridiplantae; phylum Streptophyta; class Magnoliopsida; order Poales; family Poaceae; genus Aegilops; species Aegilops tauschii. The sequence goes on from NC_053037.3 coordinate 547,162,863, forward strand.
AATTTACAACATGTTAATTGTTTTTCAAATTCACAGTTTTTAAGTAAATTAATTTTTAAACATGTATTCAAAATGTAATCAACACTAAAAACAAAAAGGAACAAAGGAAACAAAATTGCATCAAAATTGGCAGTTTATTGCTGAAGTAGAATTTGGTTACAATCCATCGGTAGGTAGATGACCAAAAAGGCTGGGCTTTGATCAAGCCAGCTTTCAATCCCATCTAATGACCCTCAGACCCACTTGTGGTTGAGGTTGTCTTGGGATTAGATTTCTATACGGGTCAGCATTCTTCATGCTAACATGTGTTGCCTAGGTAGTTTCGTCTGCGGAACGGGAAGGAGTTTCCAACTCCCATGTGCCGATGGTTGCACAACGCTCTATCCACCCTTGCCTCTACCCTTCTTTACTGAGCGAGAAAGACACTATCCCGATCTATGGGCCTCTCCAATGTCGAATCAAGACCCCATCCAAATAAAATCCGTCGGACTTTGGACGAAGCCTTACTTTCTATGAACACCTCACCGTTGCATGAGAAACTTAGCCTCTGACACGATCAAGAGAGAAGACAAGGGATGGATGCAATGGATTTAGGATATGCGCTGACCGGGTCATTAGATCCTTCACATATCTCAAGTCCTTCCAATTTAATAAGTTTCACTTTTCAGAGGATCTAAATCAGTCTTCATCCTTTCACTTTCCAAAGCCTCTTGCAATAAATGTGCAAATTTGTTTCGCGGGAATTAAGATATTTTTTATTTCCTCGAAATAGAATGAGTTCGATTAGCAACACCAGGATAAAGACCTTCTTTTTATTTCCTCGAAATAGAACCTGGTGTTGCTAACAATGTCGGTGTCAAAAATGTCTAGGGATCGATGGTAACAATGGAAAAATAGGGACACATTGTTTACCCAGGTTCGGGCCCTCTTAAAGGAGGTAAAACCCTACATCCTGCTTGATTATATTCGAAGTGTATAGGGTTACAAGAGTTGATCTACCTCGAGATCATAATGGCTAAACCCTAGCTGTCTAGCCTATGAATATTCTGATAGCCTCTACGGACTAACCCCTCCGGTTTATATACACACCAGAGGGGCCTAGGGTTGTACAGAGTCGGTTTGTGGGGGAAGGAAATAACATATCCGGACACCAAACTTGTCATTCACGCATATAGGAGTCCTACCCGGACACGGGGGAAAGTCTTCTTGCTTTTATCTTCACGGGCCATCAGTCCGGCCCATATCAAATAGTCCGGACACCTGAGGACCCCCTAATCCAAGACTCCCTCAGTAGCCCCTGAACTAGTCTTCGATGACGATGTGTTCAGCACGCGGCTTGTCTTCGGCATTGCAAGGCGGGTTCCCTCTCCTGAATATTTTAGGATAACTCGTTGCACAAAGGAACTGTATCCTCTGTATAATTAATACAACCCTTAGCCACGAAGGCAAGATGTCAAAATAAAACAATGTCTTTTACTGACAACTTTTCGGTGAAGCATCGCTTGGCTCTTTAAAATTTCGAACCGTTTTCACACCTCCCATTTCGTGTTTCGAGGCTTAGCCTCCATTGGCACATCTTGTCAAAACAGAGATCGTGCCCGCCCATTGTGGGATTCTCATCAATACGGTTTTGGGTAATCCAACCATGCCTTTCGCACGATCTCTTTGGGAACAGGCGAGTTTAAAGGCTTTGAGAGGGGGGGCGTTTGGTTTTTCACCGACTAGAAGAGGATAAAGATCCCTTCTTTTTTCCCCACGCCTTCTTTTTGCTCCTGCCTACCCATCTCTGAGCTCCAGCGCCCGAAACTTCAACCTTTCCCACCGCCACCTCCCTCCCCAGCCATGGCCGGATCCGGTTCCAAGGGCAAGTGGGAGGCCTCCTCCGTCACCGAGAAGGACATTAAGGGTCTCCGGAGCGTGGGTTATCTTTCCTCGGACATCGCACATAGGCTCCCTGATAAAGATCAGGTTATCCCTACTCCGGAGCCGGGTGAGAGGGTCGTGTTCATCCCTCATTTCCTCCGAGGGCTAGGGTTTCCCCTCCAACCCTTCGTCTGAGGCCTCATGTGAAGGAAATAGGCCCTAGAGGCAATAATAAAGTTATTATTTATTTCCTTATATCATGATAAATGTTTATTATTCATGCTAGAATTGTATTAACCGAAAACATAATACATGTGTGAATACATAGACAAACAGAGTGTCACTAGTATGCCTCTACTTGACTAGCTCGTTGATCAAAGATGGTTATGTTTCCTAGCCATAGACATGAGGTGTCATTTGATTAACAGGATCACATCATTAGGAGAATGATGTGATTGACTTGACCCATTCCGTTAGCTTAGCACTCGATCGTTTAGTATGTTGCTATTGCTTTCTTCATGACTTATACATGTTCCTATGACTATGAGATTATGCAACTCCCGTTTACCGGAGGAACACTTTGTGTGCTACCAAACGTCACAGCGTAACTGGGTGATTATAAAGGTGCTCTACAGGTGTCTCCGAAGGTACTTGTTGGGTTGGCGTATTTCAAGATTAGGATTTGTCACTCCGATTGTCGGAGAGGTATCTCTGGGCCCTCTCGGTAATGCACATCACTTAAGCCTTGCAAGCATTGCAACTAATGACTTTGTTGCAGGATGATGTATTACGGAACGAGTAAAGAGACTTGCCGGTAACGAGATTGAACTAGGTATTAAGATACCGACGATCGAATCTCGGGCAAGTAACATATCGATGACAAAGGGAACAACGTATGTTGTTATGCGGTCTGACCGATAAAGATCTTCGTAGAATATGTGGGAGCCAATATGATCATCCAGGTTCCGCTGTTGGTTATTGACCGGAGACGTGTCTCGGTCATGTCTACATAGTTCTCGAACCCGTAGGGTCCGCACGCTTAAAGTTTCGATGACAGTTATATTATGAGTTTATATGTTTTGATGTACCGAAGGTTGTTCGGAGTCCCGGATGTGATCACGGACATGACGAGGAGTCTCGAAATGGTCGAGACATGAATATTGATATATTGGAAGCCTATGTTTGGATATCGGAAGTGTTCCGGGTGAAATCGGGATTTTACCGGAGTACCGGGAGGTTACCGGAACCCCCCGGGGGCTTAATGGGCCATAGTGGGCCTTAGTGGAAGAGAGGAAAGGTGGCCAGGGCAGGGTCGTGCGCCCCTCCCCCCTAGTCCGAATAGGACAAGGAGAAGGGGGCGGCGCCCCCCTTTCCTTCCTCTCTCCCTCCTCTTTCCCCCTCCACTCCTAGTCCAACAAGGAAAAGGGAGGGAGTCCTACTCCCGGTGGGAGTAGGACTCCTCCTGGCGCGCCCCTTCTAGCCGGCCGCACCTCTCCCCCTTGCTCCTTTATATACGGGGGCAGGGGGGCACCCTAGAGACACAACAATTGATCGTTTGATCTTTTAGCCGTGTGCGGTGCCCCCTCCACCATAGTCCACCTCGATAATACTGTAGCGGTGCTTAGGCGAAGCCCTGTGTCGGTAGAACATCATCATTGTCACCACGCCGTCGTGCTGACGAAACTCTCCCTCAACACTCGGCTGGATCGGAGTTCGAGGGACGTCATCGGGCTGAACGTGTGCTGAACTCGGAGTTGCCGTGCGTTCGGTACTTGATCGGTCGGATCGTGAAGACGTACGACTACATCAACCGCATTGTGCTAACGCTTCCGCTTTCGGTCTACGAGGGTACGTGGACAACACTCTCCCCTCTCGTTTCTATGCATCACCATGATCTTGCGTGTGCGTAGGAATTTTTTTGAAATTACCACGTTCCCCAATAGTGGCATCCGAGCCAGGTTTTATGCGTTGATGTTATATGCACGAGTAGAACACAAGTGAGTTGTGGGCAATATAAGTCATACTTCTTACCAGCATGTCATACTTTGGTCCGGCTATATTGTTGGATGAAGCGGCCCGGACCGACATTACGCGTACGCTTACGCGAGACTGGTTCTTCCGACGTGCTTTGCACAGAGGTGGCTGGCGGGTGTCAGTTTCTCCAACTTTAGGTGAACCGAGTGTGGCTACGCCCGGTCCTTGCGAAGGTTAAAACAGCACCAACTTGAGAAACTATCGTTGTGGTTTTGATGCGTAGGTGAGAACGGTTCTTGCTAAGCCCGTAGCTGCCACGTAAAACTTGCAACAACAAAGTAGAGGACGTCTAACTTGTTTTTGCAGGGCAGGTTGTGATGTGATATGGTCAAGACATGATGCTAAATTTTATTGTATGAGATGATCATGTTTTGTAACCGAGTTATCGGCAACTGCAGGAGCCATATGGTTGTTGCTTTATTGTATGCAATGCAATCGCCCTGTAATGCTTTACTTTATCACTAAGCGGTAGCGATAGTCGTAGAAGCATAAGATTGGCGAGACGACAACGATGCTACGATGGAGATCAAGGTGTCGCGTCGGTGACGATGGTGATCATGACAGTGCTTCAGAGATGGAGATCACAAGCACAAGATGATGATGGCCATATCATATCACTTATATTGATTGCATGTGATGTTTATCTTTTATGCATCTTATCTTGCTTTGATTGACGGTAGCATTATAAGATGATCCCTCACTAAATTATCAGAGTATAAGTGTTCTCCCTGAGTATGCACCGTTGCGAAAGTTCTTCGTGCTGAGACACCACGTGATGATCGGGTGTGATAGGCTCTACGTTCAAATACAACGGGTGCAAAATAGTTGCACACGCGGAATACTCAGGTTAAGCTTGACGAGCCTAGCATATAACAGATATGGCCTCGGAACACGGAGACCGAAAGGTCGAGCGTGAATCATATAGTGGATATGATCAACATAGTGATGTTCACCGTTGAAACTACTCCATCTCACGTGATGATCGGACATGGTTTAGTTGATATGGATCACGTGATCACTTAGAGGATTAGAGGGATGTCTATCTAAGTGGGAGTTCTTAAGTAATATGATTAATTGAACTTAAATTTATCATGAACTTAGTACCTGATAGTATCTTGCTTGTCTATGTTGATTATAGATAGATGGCCCGTGCTGTTGTTCCGTTGAATTTTAATGCGTTCCTTGAGAAAGCAAAGTTGAAAGATGATGGTAGCAATTACACAGACTGGGTCCGTAACTTGAGGATTATCCTCATTGCTGCACAGAAGAATTACGTCTTGGAAGCACTGCTGGGTGCCAGACCTGCTGCAGGAGCAACACCAGATGTTATGAACGTCTGGCAGAGCAAAGTTGATGACTACTCGATAGTTCAGTGTGCCATGATTTATGGCTTAGAACCGGGACTTCAACGACGTTTTGAACGTCATGGAGCATATGAGATGTTCCAGGAGTTGAAGTTAATATTTCAAGCAAATGCCCGGATTGAGAGATATGAAGTCTCCAATAAGTTCTACAGCTGCAAGATGGAGGAGAATAGTTTTGTCAGTGAGCATATACTCAAGATGTGTGGGTACTGCAATCACTTGATTCAACTGGGAGTTAATCTTCCGGATGATAGCGTCATTGACAGAATTCTCCAATCACTGCCACCAAGCTACAAGAGCTTCGTGATGAACTATAACATGCAAGGGATGGATAAGACGATTCCCGAGCTCTTCGCAATGCTAAAGGCTGCGGAGGTAGAAATCAAAAAGGAGCATCAAGTGTTGATGGTCAATAAGACCACCAGTTTCAAGAAAAAGGGCAAAGGGAAGAAGAAGGGGAACTTCAAGAAGAACAGCAAGCAAGTTGCTGTTCAGGAGAAGAAACCCAAGTCTGGACCTAAGCCTGAGACTGAGTGCTTCTACTACAAGCAGACTGGTCACTGGTAGCGGAACTGCCCCAAGTATTTGGCGAATAAGAAGGATGGCAAGGTGAACAAAGGTATATGTGATATACATGTTATTGATGTGTACCTTACTAATGCTCGCAGTAGCACCTGGGTATTTGATACTGGTTCTTTTGCTAATATTTGCAACTCGAAGCAGAGGCTACGGATTAAGTGAAGATTGGCTAAGGACGAGGTGACGATGCGCGTGGGAAATGGTTCCAAAGTCGATGTGGTCGCGGTCGGCACGCTACCTCTACATCTACCTTCGGGATTAGTTTTAGACCTAAATAATTGTTATTTGGTGCCAGCGTTAAGCATGAACATTATATCTGGATCTTGTTTGATGCGAGACGGTTATTCATTTAAATCAGAGAATAATGGTTGTTCTATTTATATGAGTAATATCTTTTATGGTCATGCACCCTTGAAGAGTGGTCTATTTTTGTTGAATCTCGATAGTGGTGATACACATATTCATAGTATTGAAGCCAAAAGATGCAGAGTTGATAATGATAGTGCAACTTATTTGTGGCACTGCCGCTTAGGTCATATCGGTGTAAAGCGCATGAAGAAACTCCATACTGATGGACTTTTGGAACCACTTGATTATGAATCACTTGGTACTTGCGAACCGTGCCTCATGGGCAAGAAGACTAAAACGCCGTTCTCCGAAACTATGGAGAGAGCAACAGATTTATTGGAAATCATACATACAGATGTATGTGGTCCGATGAATGTTGAGGCTCGTGGCGGATATCGTTATTTTCTCACCTTCACAGATGATTTAAGTAGATATGGGTATATCTACTTAATGAAACATAAGTCTGAAACATTTGAAAAGTTCAAAGAATTTCAGTGTGAAGTTGAAAATCATCATAACAAGAAAATAAAGTTTCTACGATCTGATCGTGGAGGAGAATATTTGAGTTATGAGTTTGGTCTTCGGAATAGTTTCGCAACTCACGCCACCCGGAACACCACAACGTAATGGTGTGTCCGAACGTCGTAATCGTACTTTACTAGATATGGTGCGATCTATGATGTCTCTTACTGGTTTACCGCTATTGTTTTGGGGTTATGCTTTAGAGACGGCCGCATTCACGTTAAATAGGGCACCATCAAAATCCGTTGAGACGACGCCTTATGAGCTGTGGTTTGGCAAGAAACCAAAGTTGTCGTTTCTTAAAGTTTGGGGCTGCGATGCTTATGTGAAAAAGCTTCAACCTGATAAGCTCGAACCCAAATCGGAGAAATGTGTCTTCAGAGGATACCCGAAGGAGACTGTTGGGTACACCTTCTATCACAGATCCGAAGGCAAGACTTTTGTTGCAAAATTCGGAATCTTTCTGGAGGAGTTTGTCTCGAAAGAAGTGAGTGGGAGGAAAGTGGAACTTGATGAGGTAACTGTACCTGCTCCCTTATTGGAAAGTAGTTCATCGCAGAAACCAGTTTCTGCGACGCCTATACCAATTAGTGAGGAAGTTAATGATGATGATCATGGAACTTCAGATCAAGTTATTACTGAACCTCGTAGGTCAACCAGAGTAAGACCCGCACCAGAGTGGTATGGTAATCCTGTTCTGGAGGTTATGTTACTAGAACATGACGAACCTACGAACTATGAAGAAGCGATGGTGAGCCCAGATTCCGCAAAATGGCTTGAAGCCATGAAATCTGAGATGGGATCCATGTATGAGAACAAAGTGTGGACTTTGGTTGACTTGCCCGATGATCGGCAAGCAATTGAGAATAAATGGATCTTCAAGAAGAAGACTGACGCTGACGGTAATGTTACTGTCTATAAAGCTCGACTTGTTGCAAAAGGTTTTCGACAAGTTCAAGGGATTGACTACGATGAGACCTTCTCACCCATAGCGATGCTTAAGTCTGTCCGAATCATGTTAGCAATTGCCGCATTTTATGATTATGAAATTTGGCAAATGGATGTCAAAACTGCATTCCTGAATGGATTTCTGGAAGAAGAGTTGTATATGATGCAACCGAAAGGTTTTGTCGATCCAAAGGGAGCTAACAAAGTGTGCAAACTCCAGCGATCCATTTATGGATTGGTGCAAGCCTCTCGGAGTTGGAATAAACGCTTTGATAGTGTGATCAAAGCATTTGGTTTTGTACAGACTTTTGGAGAAGCCTGTATTTACAAGAAAGTGAGTGGGAGCTCTGTAGCATTTCTGATATTATATGTGGATGACATATTGCTGATTGGAAATAATATAGAATTTCTGGATAGCATAAAGGGATACTTGAATAAGATTTTTTCAATGAAAGACCTCGGTGAAGCTGCATATATATTGGGCATCAAGATCTATAGAGATAGATCAAGACGCTTAACTGGACTTTCACAAAGCACATACCTTGACAAAGTTTTGAAGAAGTTCAAAATGGATCAAGCAAAGAAAGGGTTCTTGCCTGTGTTACAAGGTGTGAAGTTGAGTAAGACCCAATGCCCGACCACTGCAGAAGATAGAGAGAAGATGAAAGATGTTCCCTATGCTTCAGCCATAGGCTCTATCATGTATGCAATGTTGTGTACCAGACCTGATGTGTGCCTTGCTATAAGTCTAGCAGGGAGGTACCAAAGTAATCTAGGAGTGGATCACTGGACAGCGGTCAAGAACATCCTGAGATACCTGAAAAGGACTAAAGATATGTTTCTCGTTTATGGAGGTGACAAAGAGCTCATCGTAAATGGTTACGTTGATGCAAGCTTTGACACTGATCCGGACGATTCTAAATCGCAAACCAGATACGTGTTTACATTGAACGATGGAGCTGTCAGTTGGTGCAGTTCTAAACAAAGCGTCGTGGCGGGATCTACGTGTGAAGCGGAATACATAGCTGCTTCGGAAGCAGCAAATGAAGGAGTCTGGATGAAGGAGTTCATATCCGATCTAGGTGTCATACCTAGTGCATCGGGTCCAATGAAAATCTTTTGTGACAATACTGGTGCAATTGCCTTGGCGAAGGAATCCAGATTTCACAAGAGAACCAAGCACATCAAGAGACGCTTCAATTCCATCCAGGATTTAGTCCAGGTGGGAGACATAGAAATTTGCAAGATACATATGGATCTGAATGTTGCAGACCCGTTGACTAAGCCTCTTCCACGAGCAAAACATGATCAGCACCAAGGCTCCATGGGTGTTAGAATCATTACTGTGTAATCTAGATTATTGACTCTAGTGCAAGTGGGAGACTGAAGAAAATATGCCCTAGAGGCAATAATAAAGTTATTATTTATTTCCTTATATCATGATAAATGTTTATTCATGCTAGAATTGTATTAACCGGAAACATAATACATGTGTGAACACATAGACAAACAGAGTGTCACTAGTATGCCTCTACTTCACTAGCTCGTTGATCAAAGATGGTTATGTTTCCTAGCCATAGACATGAGTTGTCATTTGATTAACGGGATCACATCATTAGGAGAATGATGTGATTGACTTGACCCATTCCGTTAGCTTAGCACTCGATCGTTTAGTATGTTGCTATTGCTTTCTTCATGACTTATACATGTTCCTATGACTATGAGATTATGCAACTCCCGTTTACCGAAGGAACACTTTGTGTGCTACCAAACGTCACAACGTAACTGGGTGATTATAAAGGTTCTCTACAGGTGTCTCCGAAGGTACTTGTTGGGTTGGCGTATTTCGAGATTAGGATTTGTCACTCCGATTGTCGGAGAGGTATCTCTGGGCCCTCTCGGTAATGCACATCACTTAAGCCTTGCAAGCATTGCAACTAATGAGTTTGTTGCAGGATGATGTATTACGGAACGAGTAAAGAGACTTGCCGGTAACGAGATTGAACTAGGTATTGAGATACCGACGATCGAATCTCGGGCAAGTAACATACCGATGACAAAGGGAACAACGTATGTTGTTATGCGGTCTGACCGATAAAGATCTTCTATGTGGGATCCAATATGAGCATCCAGGTTCCGCTATTGGTTATTGACCGGAGACGTGTCTCGGTCATGTCTACATAGTTCTCGAACCCGTAGGGTCCGCACGCTTAAAGTTTCGATGACAGTTATATTATGAGTTTATATATTTTTTTGTACCGAAGGTTGTTCGGAGTCCCGGATGTGATCACGGACATGACGAGGAGTCTCGAAATGGTCGAGACATGAAGATTGATATATTGGAAGCCTATGTTTGGATATCGGAAGTGTTCCGGGTGAAATCGGGATTTTACCGGAGTACCGGGAGGTTACCGGAACCCCCGGGGGGCTTAATGGGCCATAGTGGGCCTTAGTGGAAGAGAGGAGAGGCGGCCAGGGCAGGGCCGCGCGCCCCTCCCCCCTAGTCCGAATAGGACAAGGAGAAGGGGCGGTGCCCCCCCTTTCCTTCCTCTCTCCCTCCTCTTCCCCCCTCCACTCCTAGTCCAACAAGGAAAAGGGAGGGAGTCCTACTCCCGGTGGGAGTAGGACTCCTCCTGGCGCGCCCCTTCTGGCCGGCCGCACCTCTCCCCCTTGCTCCTTTATATACGGGGGCAAGGGGCACCCTAGAGACACAACAATTGATCGTTTGATCTTTTAGCCGTGTGTGGTGGCCCCCTCCACCATAGTCCACCTCGATAATACTGTAGCGGTGCTTAGGCGAAGCCCTGCGTCGGTAGAACATCATCATTGTCACCACGCTGTCATGCTGACGAAACTCTCCCTCAACACTCGGCTGGATCGGAGTTCGAGGGACGTCATCGGGCTGAACGTGTGCTGAACTCGGAGGTGCCGTGCGTTCGGTACTTGATCGGTCGGATCGTGAAGACGTACGACTACATCAACCGCGTTGTGCTAACGCTTCCGCTTTCGGTCTACGAGGGTACATGGACAACACTCTCCCCTCTCGTTGCTATGCATCACCATGATCTTGCGTGTGAGTAGGAATTTTTTTGAAATTACTACGTTCCCCAACATCATGTTCTACTACGGGCTAGATTTCCATGATCTAGCCCCAAATTCCTTCCTCCACATATCGGCGTTTATCGTTGTGTGTGAGGCTCTTCTCTGCATCCCCCCACACTTCGGCTTATGGCTCAAGGTCTTTAATCTGAAGCCGAAGGTGGTCGACGGTCAGCATGCGGATTGCGGCGCGGCTATGGTCAGCAAGCTCCCCAACACCGTCTGGCCCAAAGGGGCATTTGTCGAGACTGTCAAGGTGTGGCAGCAAGAGTGGTTCTACATCACCGAACCTCGTGATGCCAAGTGGGCGGCCACGCCTAGCTTTAGATCCGGACCCTCCACGAGACTCACCTCATGGACCGCCGAAGGCCTAAATTGGGGATCTCAACCGGAGGTGATGATGCTGCAGAAGCGCATCTCCAACATGTTGGGCAAAACGCTAGTCTCGCAAACGTGATCCAAGTGATGCTCTTCCGTCGTGTCCTTCCCTGCCAACTCCGGGCCTCCCCCATGTGGGAGTTCAATCCGGAAGAACCACGGACCTTGAAGCGCTTCTTTGGCACCATGCACGAAGATATATGGAAGCAGCTTTTCAAGGCCTAGAAGAGTTGGCCGATGAAGACCGAGGACATCGTACTCGACATCAAGAACCCGGCCCCAACGGTAAGTAAAGTCTTTCCGAAGACTTATCCGATCAATACTTCAAGTATAGTGAAGATTATATCACCCGCCTTTCGTACAGGGATGGACGGCCAAGGTGGAGTGGATCAACTGTCCGGCGCCGCTGCTGGAGAACCCGACCACACCGCAAGTAACGGAGATGCTGGTCCCGGTGGCGTATCAGGCACCGGAGAAGAAAGCCAAGAATAAGAAGGGCAAGGAGGCCAAGGACGGCCCTGCCACAAGGGTCCTTCGGACACATTGTCCGGGGAGACTGAAGCCCTCTCCTCCCACGAGGGAGACGAGGAAGAAGAAGAGGAGGAGGAGGTGGAAAGCGACTCCCCTCGTAAGAGGAGGAAGAAGAAGAGGGCGACCTCCGAAGACCCGAAGGGGGAGGCGCGCAAGCGAGGGAAGGTGATCCTCCAGGACAGTTCGGACTCGGATGCCGAACTGGTCCCCAAAAAGCCTCCCAGGGCGAAGCCCCTGGCCGAATCGTAAGTATTCAGATACTCACTGGTTATCTTCGGCCTTCCTATTTCCGGTATGTAAGTCATTTTGTTATTTGCCTTTCAGCCCTCCTCGCAATCTCCCGAACACTCCGTTATCGGAGGGGAACTCTCTGCCGCCCGAGATGGCAGAGAGCGAGACGCCGCCACGAGCCCCCTCGCCTATCACCCTGGATGACACCGAGGTGTTATCCCGAAGGACCTCTCCTGGCCGAGGGGGGCGGATGAGGCTGTCGAGAAAGCGCCCGAGGTTAATACCTCGGTTGCCGAAGACCTAGGGGGCCGACCCCTATGACAACCGACGGTGGGGGCTGTCGGTGTCAAAACCGGCGGATCTCGGGTAGGGGGTCCCTAACTATGCGTCTAAGGTCGATGGTAACAGGAGACGGGGGACACAATGTTTACCCAGGTTCGGGCCCTCTCTATGGAGGTTATACCCTACTTCCTTCTTGACTGATCTTGATGAATATGAGTATTACAAGAGTTGATCTACCACGAGATCATAATGGCTAAAACCCTAGAAGTCTAGCCTGTATGACTATGGCTATGAATATATCCGTCCTCCGGACTAAGCCCTCCAGTTTATATAGACACCGGAGGGATCTAGGGTTACATCAAGTCGGTTACAGAGAAGGAAATCTTCATATTTGGCCGCCAAGCTTGCCTTCCACGCCAAGGAGAGTCCCATCCGAACACGGGTAGCATGTAGTCGACATTCACATGACACCACTAAGGGAATCACAATATACATACTATCAAAATATCGAACACCTATCAAGTTCACATGATTACTTGCAACATGATTTCTCCCGTGACCTCCAGAACGAAAGTAACTACTCACAAATGATAAACATGCTCATGATCAAAGGAGTATTAAATAGCATAATGGATCTGAACATATAATCTTCCACCAAATAAACCATATAGTAATCAACACTACTAGTGACCTACAAGCACCAATCTATAGTTTCGGTAACAAGATTGAACACAAGAGATGAACTAGGATTTGAGATGAGATAGTGCTGTTGAAGATGTTGATGGAGATTGCCCTTCCCAAGATGTGAGAGTTTTTGGTGATGATGATGACGATGATTTCCCCCTCCGGGAGGCAAGTTCCCCCGGCAGAATCGCTCTGCCGGAGGGCGAAAGTGCTCCTGCCCAAGTTCTACCTTGAGGCGGCGGCGCTCTATCCCGAAAGTCCTATGCTTATTTTTTCTAGGTCAAAATGACCTATATACCATAAGATGGGCACCGGAGGTGGGCCTGGGTGAGCACAACCCACCAGGGCGCGACTGGCTCCCTAGCGCGCCCAGGTGGGTTGTGCCCACCTGGTGGGGCCCCTTGATGTCTACTACGTAACCTTCTCCTTGTAGACGTTGTTGGGCCTCCAAGTGCAGAGGTTTGTAGGACAGTAGCAAATTTCCCTCAAGTGGATAACCTAAGGTTTATCAATCTCTGGGAGGCGTAGGTTCAAGATGGTCTCTCTCAAGCAACCCTGCAACCAAATAACAAAGAGTCTCTTGTGTCCCCAACACACCCAATACAATGGTAAATTGTATAGGTGCACTAGTTCGGCGAAGAGATGGTGATACAAGTGCAATATGGATGGTAGATACAGGTTTTTGTAATCTGAAAATATAAAAACAGCAAGGTAACTAATGATAAAAGTGAGCGTAAACGGTATTGCAATGCTAGGAAACAAGGCCTAGGGTTCATACTTTCACTAGTGCAAGTTCTCTCAACAATAATAACATAATTGGATCATATAACTATCCCTCAACATGCAACAAAGAGTCACTCCAAAGTCACTAATAGCGTAGAACAAACGAAGAGATTATTGTAGGGTACGAAACCACCTCAAAGTTATCCTTTCTGATCGATCTATTCAAGAGTTCGTAGTAAAATAACACGAAGCTATTCTTTCCTTTCAATCTATCATAGAGTTCGTACTAGAATAACACCTTAAGACGCAAATCAACCAAAACCCTAATGTCACCTAGATACTCCAATGTCACCTCAAGTATCCATGGGTATGATTATACGATATGCATCACACAATCTCAGATTCATCTATTGAACCAACACAAAGTACTTCAAAGAGTGCCCCAAAGTTTCTACCGGAGAGTCAAGACGAAAACGTGTGCCAACCCCTATGCATAAGTTCATGAGGTCACGGAACCCGCAAGTTGATCACCAAAACATACATCAAGTGAATCACGTGATATCCCGTTGTCACCACAGATAAGCACATGCAAGACATACATCAAGTGTTCTCAAATCCTTAAAGACTCAATCCGACAAGATAACTTCAAAGGGAAAACTCAATCCATTACAAGAGAGTAGAGGGGGAGAAACATCATAAGATCCAACTATAATAGAAAAGCTCGCGATACATCAAGATCGTACCACCTCAAGAACGCGAGAGAGAGAAAGAGAAAGAGAGAGAGAGAGAGAGAGAGATCAAACACATAGCTACTGGTACATACCCTCAGCTCCGAGGGCGAACTACTCCATCCTCATCATGGAGAGCGCCGGGATGATGAAGATGGCCACCGGTGAGGGATCCCCCCTCCGGCAGGGTGCCGGAACAGGGTCCCGATTAGTTTTTGGTGGCTACAGAGGCTTGCGGCGGCGGAACTCCCGATCTATTCTGTTCCCCGATGTTTTTAGGGTATATGGATATATATATAGGCGAAACAAGTCGGCCAGGGGAGCCACGAGGGGCCCACGAGGGTGGGGGCGCGCCCAGAGGGGGCAGGCGCGCCTCCCTGCCTCGTGGCCACCTTGAAGCTTCCTTGACTTCAACTCCAAGTCTCCTGGATCACGTTCGTTCCAAAAATCACGCTCCCGAAGGTTTCATTCCGTTTGGACTCCGTTTGATATTCCTTTTCTGCGAAACACTGAAACAAGGGGAAAACAGAAACTGGCACTGGGCTCTGGGTTAATAGGTTAGTCCCAAAAATAATATAAAAGTGTCTAATAAAGCCCAGAAACATCCACAGATAATATAATAGCATGAATACTTCATAAATTATAGATACGTTGGAGATGTATCAGCATCCCCAAGCTTAATTCCTGCTCGTCCTCGAGTAGGTAAATGATAAAAGAAATCATTTATGAAGTGTGAATGCTAGCAGGTGCACAAGTTTGATCAATGATAATTTCAATCACCTTTTCTAGCATCATTATATATCATAATAGTAGCTCATCTCATAAAGCTTCTCATGATCAAGTAACAAGCTATTCACATGTTAAAGTGTAGATCATAAACTTTCTTGAAAACTAACAAACCGTGTTATCAGTCATCAAACAATTACAATTCATCTTATTTTCAGGAAGAGTCTATGTCAGAGCTTTGATTTAGCAAACTCCACATACTCAACTATCATTTAGTCTTTCATAATTGCTAACACTCACGCGATATTTATGGGTTCAAAGTTTTAATCAGACACAGAGAAAGATAGGGGCTTACAGATTCGCCTCCCAACCTTTTACCTCAAGGGTAATGTCAACAATAATAGTTCATGATGCCTTACATCCAATTGGATATATATATCAGAATCTTTCCAACACAATGTGCTTGCCAAATGATAAAATGTAAAAAGGAAAGGTGAAGATCACCATGAATCTTGCATAAGGTAAAAGACAAGAATAAAAGATAGGCCCTTCGTAGAGAGAAGCAGAGCTTTCCATGCGCTTTTATAGTTGGATGCACAAAATCTTAATGCGAGGAACGTCACTTTATATTGCCACTTGTGATAGGGACCTTTATTATGCAGTCTGTCGCTTTTATTGCTTCCATATCACAAGATCGTATAAAGCTTATTTTCTCCACACTAAAAGATCATACATATTTAGAGAGCAATCTTTATTGCATGCACCGATGACAACTTACTTGAAGGATCTTACTCAATCCATAGGTAGGTATGGTGGACTCTCATGGCAATACTGGTTTAAGGAATGTTTGGAAGCACAAGTAGTATCTCTACTTGGTGCGAAGAATTTGGCTAGCATGAGGGGGAAAGGCATGCTCAACGTGTTGGGCGATCCATGACAATATACTTTATTTCGGATATAAGAAAACATAACTCATTACGTTGTCTTCCTTGTCCAACATCAACCTTTTAGCATGTCATATTTTAATGAGTGCTCACGATTACAAAATATGTCCAAGATAGTATATTTATATGTGAAATCTCTCTTCCCTCAATATTCTTTCATGAATTGTTCAAGTGACCAATACAATGTTTGCTAACCTTCAATAAATTTACCACATCTACTTCTTATATGTGAAGTCATTACTCCCCATGGGATAAGCATATGAAACATATATAATTTCAGATTTATGATATTCAATTCATTCAACCATTTACTCATAGGATATAAGTGAAGCACACGAGTAAATGACAAACTACTCCAAAAATATATAAGTGAAGATCAATGAGTAGTTAAATAATTATTTAGCTATGTGAAGACTCTCTCTCATTTAAGAATTTCAGATCTTGATATTTTATTCAAACAGCAAGCAAAACAAAATAAAATGACATTCTAAGAATAGCAAACATCATGTGAAGAAGAAAACTTAGGATCAACCGATACTAACCGATAGTTGTCGAAGAAGAAAGGTGGGATGCCAACCGGGGCATCCGCAAGCTTAGACGCTTGAGACTTCTTGAAATATTATCTTGGGATGCCTTGGGCATCCCCAAGCTTGAGCTTTTGTGTCTCCTTAATTCTTCTCATATCACGGTCTCCCTAAATCTCAAAAGCTTCATCCACACAAAACTCAACAAGGACTCGTGAGATAAGTTAGTATAAACCAATGCAAAAACCTTATCATACTCTACTGTAGCAAATCACTAAAATTATTATTCAACATTGCCTACTAAATGCCTCTGCATATGTAATAGTCCTATCCTCAAATAGAATCATTAAACAAGCAAACATATGCAAACAATGCAAACATAACAGCAATCTGCCTAAACAGGACAGTCTGTAAAGAATGCAGCAAGATCCATACTTCCCTGGCTCCAAAAATTATGAAAGAAAATTCACACTGTAGTAAATTTATCATAGCTTATTATGCAAAAGGTTTCAATATTTTATCATTTTCTGACTTTTCTAGGAAATTTTTGCAACAGCGGTAAACTTTCTGTTTTGAAACAGCAACATGTATACTTGCAAAATAAGCATGGTAAAGGCTATCCTTGACATTTTTATTGAAAATAGAGATGCAAAACATTATTCTAAATAACAGCAAGCAAATACTAACAAAATAAAATGACGCTCCAAGCAAAACACATATCATGTGGTGAATAAAAATATAGCTCCAAGTAAAGTTACCGATGAACGAAGACGAAGGAGGGGATGCCATCCGGGGCACCCCCAAGCTTAGGCTCTTGGTTGTCCTTGAATATTACCTTGGGGTGCCTTGGTCTTCCCCAAGCTTAGGCTCTTGCCACTCCTTATTCCATAGTCCATCGAATCTTTACCCAAAACTTGAAAACTTCACAACACAAAACTTAACAGAAAACTCGTAAGCTCCGTTAGTATAAGAAAATAAATCACTACTTAGGTACTGTTGTGAACTCATTCTAAATTCATATTGGTGTAATATCTACTGTATTCCAACTTCTCTATGGTTCATACCCTCCGATACTACTCATAGATTCATCAAAATAAGCAAACAACACATAGAAAACAGAATCTGTCAAAAACCGAACAGTCTGTAGTAATATGTATCATTAGAATACTTATGTAACTCCAAAACTTCTGAAATAAATTGGTGGACCTGAGGAATTTGTCTAGTAATCATCTACAAAAAGAATCAACTAAATAGCACTCTCCAGTAAAAAGTTTTAGCTAATCTTGTGAGCGCTAAAGTTTCTGTTTTTTACAGCAAGATCATAAAGACTTCACCCAAGTCTTCCCAAAGGTTCTACTTGGCACAAACACTAATTAAAACATAAGACCACATCTAACCAGAGGCTAGATAGATTATTTATTCCTAAACAGAACCAAAAAGCAAAAAAATAAAATTGGGTTGCCTCCCAACAAGCGCTATCGTTTAACGTCCCTAGCTAGGCATGATGATTTCAATGATGCTCGCATAAAAGATAAGAATTGAAATATAAAGAGAGCATCATGAAGCATATTACTAACACTTTTAAGTCTAACCCACTTCATATGCATAGGGATTTTGTGAGCAAACAACTTATGTGAACAATAATCAACTAGCATAGGAAGGCAAAACAAGCATAACTTCAAAACTTTAAGCACATAGAGAGGAAACTTGATATTATTGCAATATGTAGAAGCATATGATCCTCTCTCATAATAATTTTCAGTAGCATCATGAATGAATTCAACAATATAACCATCACATAAAGCATTCTTTTCATGATCTACTTGCATAGAAATTTTACTACTCTCCACATAAGAAAAATTCTTCTCATTCGGAATAGTGGGAGCGAACTCAACAAAATAACTATCATGTGAAGCATAATCCAATTGAAAATTAAAATCATGATGACAAGATTCATGGTTATCTTTATTCTTTAGAGCATATGTGTCATCAAAATAATCATCATAAATAGGAGGCATGCTTTCATCATAATAAATTTGCTCATCAAAACTTGGGGGACAAAACATATCATCTTCATCAAACATAGCATCCCCAAGCTTGTGGCTTTGCATATCATTAGCATCATGGGTATTCAAAGAATTCATACTAACAACATTGCAATCATGCTCATCATTCAAAGATTTAGTGCCGAACATTCTAATGCATTCTTCCTCTAGCAATTGAGCACAATTACCAGAATCCTTATTTTCACGGAAGACATTAAAAAGATGAACCATATGAGGCACTCTCAATTCCATTTTTTTGTAGTTTTCTTTTATAAAATAAACTAGTGATCAAACAAGAAACCAAAAGATTCGATTGCAAGATCTAAAGATATACCTTCAAGCACTCACCTCCCCGGCAACGGCACCAGAAAAGAGCTTGATGTCTACTACGTAACCTTCTCCTTGTATACGTTGTTGGGCCTCCAAGTGCAGAGGTTTGTAGGACAGTAGCAAATTTCCCTCAAGTGGATGACCTAAGGTTTATCAATCCGTGGGAGGCGTAGGTTGAAGATGGTCTCTCTCAAGCAACCCTGCAACCAAATAACAAAGAGTCTCTTGTGTCCCCAACACACCCAATACAATGGTAAATTGTATAGGTGCACTAGTTCGGCGAAGAGATGGTGATACAAGTGCAATATGGATGGTAGATACAGGTTTTTGTAATCTGAAAATATAAAAACAGCAAGGTAACTAATGATAAAAGTGAGTGTAAACGGTATTGCAATGCTAGGAAACAAGGCCTAGGGTTCATACTTTCACTAGTGCAAGTTCTCTCAACAATAATAACATAATTGGATCATATAACTATCCCTCAACATGCAACAAAGAGTCACTCCAAAGTCACTAATAGCGGAGAACAAACGAAGAGATTATTGTAGGGTACGAAACCACCTCAAAGTTATCCTTTCTGATCGATCTATTCAAGAGTCCGTAGTAAAATAACACGAAGCTACTCTTTCCGTTCGATCTATCATAGAGTTCGTACTAGAATAACACCTTAAGACACAAATCAACCAAAACCCTAATGTCACCTAGATACTCCAATGTCACCTCAAGTATCCATGGGTATGATTATACGATATGCATCACACAATCTCAAATTCATCTATTCAACCCACACAAAGTACTTCAAAGAGTGCCCCAGAGTTTCTACCGGAGAGTCAAGACGAAAACGTGTGCCAACCCCTATGCATAAGTTCACGAGGTCACGGAACCCGCAAGTTGATCACCAAAACATACATCAAGTGAATCACGTGATATCCCATTGTCACCACAGATAAACACATGCAAGACATACATCAAGTGTTCTCAAGACCTTAAAGACTCAATCCGACAAGATAACTTCAAAGGGAAAACTCAATCCATTACAAGAGAGTAGAGGGGGATAAACATCATAAGATCCAACTATAATAGCAAAGCTCGCGATACATCAAGATCGTACCACCTCAAGAACACGAAAGAGAGAGAGAGAGAGATCAAACACATAGCTACTGGTACATACCCTCAGCCCTGAGGGCGAACCACCCCCTCCTCATCATGGAGAGTGCCGGGATGATGAAGATGGCCACCGGTGAGGGATCCCCCCTCCGGCAGGGTGCCGGAACAGGGTCCCGATTGGTTTTTGGTGGCTACAGAGGCTTGCGGCGGTGGAACTCCCGATCTATTCTGTTCCCCAATGTTTTTAGGGTATATGGATATATATAGGCAAAAGAAGTCGGTCAGGGGAGCCACGAGGGGCCCACGAGGGTGGGGGCGCGCCCAGAGGGGGCAGGCGCGCCTCTCTGCCTCGTGGCCACCTCGAAGCTTCCTTGACTTCAAGTCCAAGTCTCCTGGATCACGTTCGTTCCAAAACTCACGCTCCCGAAGGTTTCATTCCGTTTGGACTCCGTTTGATATCCCTTTTCTGCGAAACACTGAAACAAGGCAAAAAACAAAAATAGGCACTGGGCTCTGGGTTAATAGGTTAGTCCCAAAAATAATATAAAAGTGTTTAATAAAGCCCATAAACATCCAAAACAAATAATATAATAGCATGAATACTTCATAAATTATAGATACGTTGGAGACGTATCACCCCTCTGGTAGTTATTTGCTCCAATAATTCTCATATATTCCATAAAAAATCCTCGTGAAGTTTCAGCTCATTTGGAGTTGTGCAAAATAGGTAGCCTGACGTAGCTTTTTAGGTCTAGATTTCCAGCTGCCGGAATTCTCCCTCTTGGTGTATACCTTGCAAATTATGATAGAAAAGGCATTAGAATTACTCCAAAAGGTATTATTATGGATAAAAACATTATAAATAACAGTAAGAAAACATGATGCAAAATGGACGTATCAAAGAGCCCTTGTGCAACTCTAGAGTGGGCAGGTTTTTAATGAACCTGTAGTGGGAAAAATATTAAGGTCCGAATAGGGTCAAGTCGTACTATAGACCTTTTCCGCGGTGTACCTCCGGCGATGCCCAAGGTATTTGAAGTGCGTAATTATGTACGCGCGGTACGTATGCCATAACTTTATAGGGCGATCGGCGGAGGCTAAACTGCTATTCCAGCTCCGGATCCGTCGCGCTCTGTAATGCGGATCGGACTCGCTTAGCAGTGTCATGGGTCTTGATGACCGATGAGCTATTCGGCTTAATGAGGCCGCTATGTACCTCGGCTGCTGATACGTCTCCAACGTATCTACTTTTCCTAATGCTTTTCCTCTTGTTTTGGACTCTAATTTGCATGATTTGAATGAAACTAACCCTAGACTGACGCTGTTTTCACCAGAACTACAATGGTGTTGTTTTTGTGCAGAAATAAAAGTTCTCTGAAAGGAACGAAACTTTGCGAGGATTTTTTATACAATAAATAAGAATTTCTGGAGCCAAGATCCATCGGAGGGGGCACCTGGGTGGGCACAACCCACCAGGGCGCCCCCCTCCTGGCGCGCCCAGGTGGGTTTTCCCCACCTGGTGGCCCCGCAGACCCTGAAACCGACGCTA
Organism: Aegilops tauschii subsp. strangulata; assembly: GCF_002575655.3. Lineage (NCBI taxonomy): Eukaryota > Viridiplantae > Streptophyta > Magnoliopsida > Poales > Poaceae > Aegilops > Aegilops tauschii. The sequence continues at coordinate 547,184,402 of NC_053037.3, forward strand.
TAAAATCCTATTTTTCCAGAAAAAATTAGGGAGAAAGAATTATCGCGATCCACGAGACGGAGCCGCCGTCACCTCCTGTTCTTCATCGGGAGGCCAGATCTGGAGTCCGTTTGTTGCTCCGGAGAGGGGGGTCTTAGTTCTTCATCATCACCAACCCTTCTCCATTGCCAATTCCATGATGCTCCCCACCGGGAGTGATTAATTCCTTCGTAGGCTCGCTGGTCGATGAGGAGTTGGATGAGATTCATCATGTAATCGAGTTAGTTTTGTTAGGGCATGATCCCTAGTATCCACTATGTTCTAAGATTGATGTTGCTATGACTTTGCCATGCTTAATGCTTGTCACTTTGGGCCCGGGTGCCATGAATTCAGATCTGAACCGTTTATATTATCACCATTATATCCATGTTCTAGATCCGATCTTGCAAGTTATAGTCACCTACTACGTGTTACGATCCGGCAATCCCGGAGTGACAATAGTCTGGACCACTCCCGGTGATGACCGTAGTTTGAGGAGTTCATGTATTTACCCTGTGTTAATGCTTTGTTTCGGCTCTCTATTAAAAGGGGGGCTTAATATCCCTTAGTTTCCAATAGGACCCCACTGCCACGGGAGGGTAGGACAAAAGATGTCATGCAAGTTCATTCCATAAGCACGTATGACTATTTACGGAATACATGCCTACATTCTATTGATGAACCAGAGCTAGTGCCGTATCGCCCTAGGTTATAACTATCACATGATGAATATCATCCAACAAGTCACCGACCAATGCCTACAAATTTATCCTATATTGTTCTTGCTAAGTTACTACTGCTATCGTTACTGTTACACTTGCTAAAAAATTACTGATACCACTGTTACCATTACTATTACTGTTGTCACTACTATCAAAACTATCATATTACTTTGCTAGTGATCACATTGCTGCAACTAATTAATCTCCAGGTGTGGTTGAATTGACAACTCATCTGCTAATACCTTCAAATATTGTTTGGCTCCCCTTGTGTCGAATCTATAAATTTGCGTTGAATACTCTACCCTCATAAACTGTTGCGATCCCCTATACTTGTGGGTTATCAAGACCTTTTTCTGGCGCCGTTGCTGGGGAGCATAGCTATATTTGTTGAGTCACTTGGGATTATTATCCATTATTCACTATGAGTAATCTGAAGGATTCTAAGACTAAGATTTATCCCTCTAAGACGAGGGGAGGTAAGGAACTGCCATCCAGTTCTGCTTTAGATTCACCTTCTGTTATAAGTAAACTTGCAACACCACCACATGCTATCAATTCTGATATGTCGCAAGTTATTGATGATGCTACTTCTGCTATGGATAATGCTTATGATTATGCTAGTACCTTGCTTGATAATGATGTGCCACTTGGTGATTTTCTTGATGAACAAATTGCTTGAGTTATACAACATGATGTTGTTGAATCTGATGATGAGCTTGAAACTGAAACTCCTGAAACACCTGCTAGAACTAGCCTTCCTAGATATGAATTGCCTAAGGTAACGGAAGGTTATGTTATGAATGAGGAGACAACTAGAGATATACTTGCTTGCAAGGATAGAGATGATCTAGAGAAATTATTATGCAAGTATAAAGAAAAATATCTGAATGCTAGAATGAAATATGATCCTAAGTTTGCTACCTCACCTATCTTTATTGATGATAAGGATTATGAATTGTCTGTCGACCCAGAGTTGATTACTTTGGTTGAATCTGATCCTTTCCATGGTTATGAAACTGAAACTGTTGTGGCACATCTTACTAAGTTGAATGACATAGCCACCCTTTTTACTCATGATGAGAAGACTTGCTATTACTTCATTCTCAAATTATTTCTATTCTCATTAAAGGGTGATGCTAAAGCTTGGTACAATACTCTTGCTCCTGGTTGTGTGCGTAGTCCCCAGGATATGATTTATTACTTCCCTGAAAAATATTTCCCTGCTCATAAGAAACAAGCTGCTTTACAGGAAATACTTAACTTTGTGCAAACTAAAGAAGAGAGTCTCCCAAAAGCTTGGCGGAGGCTTTGCCAATTACTTAATGCTTTTCCTGATCATCCTCTTAAGAAAATGAAATACTTGATATCTTCTATAATGGACTAACCGATGCTTCGAGGGATTTCCTAGATAGTTGTGCTCGTTGTGTTTTCAGGGGACGAACTGTTGGACAAGCTGAAGAATTATTGAATAACATATTGAAACATTATGATGATTGGACTCTTCCTGAACCACCGGTTAAACCCACTCCAAAGAAGAGGGGTATATTATATCTCAGTCCCGAAGATATGCAAGAGGCAAAGAAATCTATGAAGGAAAAAGGTATTAAAGCGGAGGATGTTAAAAATTTACCTCCTATGGAAGAAATACATGGGCTTAATACACCACCACTTCCTAAGGTGGTAGAGGTAAATTCTTTAATGAAGTTCAATGATAATGACAATCCTCACAATATGCATCCTAGTCAATGCCTTTATGAGTTTGAAAACTACATTAGAAAACAAGATCACTTCAATGCAAATGTTATGAAACAATTGAAATATAATTCTAATATGATTCTCGCTTGAGTGACTTGTTATTTAGAATCTCAAATGATGTTAGAGGTGTTGGAAATCATGCTTCTATGGTTCAAACTCAATTAGAACAAGTTGCTAAATCACAAAGAGAATTACTTGATGAAATGAATAATAATAAACATGACTTTGCTGTTAGAGTTGCAACTAGAGGAGGTAAAATGACTCAGGAACCACTTTATCCTGAGGGACACCCAAAAAGAATAGAACAAGATTCACAAAGAGTTAACATTGATGCACCTAGTCCTTCTAGAAAGAAAAAGAAGAAGAAAAATGATAGGACTTTGCATACTTCTAGTGAACCTGAAATAGAAAAAACTCCTGATAATGATAATGAAACTTCTATCTCTGATGGTGAAACTCAGTCTGGTAATGAACACTCACTTTCTAATAATGAAAAAGATAATGATAAAGTTCATGAAGACACTCAACCAAATAATAAAGAACCAGATAATGATGTTGAGAGAGAACCACTAGTTGATCTTGATAACCCACAACCTAAGAATACAAGATATGACAAATAAGACTTTGTGGCTAGAAAACACAGTAAAGAAAGAGAACCGTGGGTTCAAAAACCTATGCCTTTTCCACCTAAGTCAACTAAAAAGAAAGATGATGAAGAATTTGAACGCTTTGCTGAAATGCTGAGGCCAGTCTTTTTGCGTACTCGCTTGACTAATATCTTGAAAATGCCTCCTGATGCAAAGTATATGAAAGACATCATCACAAATAAGAGAAAAATACCTGAAGCTGAAATATCCACTATGCTTGCTAATTATACTTTTAAGGATGGAGTACCTAAAAAACTTGGAGATTCAGGAATACCAACTATACCTTGCTCCATTAAAAAGAATTATGTGAAAACTGCTTTATGTGATTTAGGATCTGGTGTTAGTGTTATGCCTTTCTCTATATATAAACGACTTGATTTGAATGAACTCACACCTACTGAAATATCTTTGCAAATGGCTAACAAATCAACTGCCATACCTATCGGATTTGTGAGGATGTGCCCGTTGTTGTTGCTAATGTTACTATTTTGACTGACTTTGTTATACTTGAGATGCCCGAGGACGACAACATGTCGATTATCCTTGGTAGACCCTTCTTGAATACTGCAGGGGCTGTTATTGATTGCAATAAAAGCAAGGTCACTATTCATATCAATGGTAATGAGCATACGGTGCACTTTCCAAAGAAGCAATTCCAAGTGAATGGTATTAATGTTATTGAAAAATCTCCGACAATCACTATTGGAAGTTTTCAAATACCTCTACCTACTATCAAAAAGAAATATGAAATGCTTATTGTTGGGGACATTCATATCTCCACTGAGGTAACTTAGTGATTTACGAAAGTTCTTCGGTTTCATGCTAATCGAAAGTGGTTGTTAATAAGACTTGATCAACCTTATTAATGGATCATTTTTGAGAGGTATGAAGTTGATGAATTTAGTAAGCACTACCTTCTGTCCCTACTTTTTGTTTTCTGTTTTATTAGTTAAATAAAATGCCATGTTTTGCCTATTTTCTGAATTTCCCGTGCAATAAAAAATGACCCAAAAATAAAAGTTCTTAGAATGCTTTGAAAATTTAATACGATTTTTTTAAAATATTTAAGAATTTCTGGTGCAAATAATACCAAAGGGAGGTGCACCAGGTGGGCTCAACCTACCTGGGGGCGCCAGGACCCCCAGGCGCGCCCTGGTGGGTTGTGGTCCCCACGTGGGCCCCCTCACTTATCTCTTTACACCACATCATCACTTACCTCCAGAAAAAATTCTCCATTGCTCTCTCTCTCCCGTGTTCTTGCTCTCAAACCCGCGGATTTCGATCTCTTTGCTCGAAGCTCCGTTCCCGAAACTGTTTCGGGGGATTGTTGCTTGGTATGTGACTCCACCGTTTGTCCAATTAGTTTTTGTTTTAGTGGTTTATATTCTGAATAATTAGCTACTCTTGGTGCTGCTGTAGATGAGCTTGCATGTTGAATTCTTAGAGTTCTAAGTACTTTGAATGCTTGCTATGGCCTCTATGTATCCCTATGAGTAGTTGCTATCAATTTTGTTGGAAAAATTTATGGACTAAAAATTTCAGAATTTTGTTCATAGGAAAAGGACGAATATATTTAGGAAGTTTGCCTCTAAGAAGAACTCCAAGGGTGTTATTGGGGAGTCGTTTGACAGTGATCTCCATCCTCGGAGGTTGGCGGAGGTACGGCCGTGCGAATGGCCGCATACCCAGTTCATGGAAGAGGCTGGAATCCTCCAGGTGTTCACACAATATGCTGCTAATGCCGGCCTCACCGACTTCATCGCAGATGAGTGCGAACAGCATTAAATCCTCACAAACATCTTTGTTCAAAGTTTTACTTTCTTTCCTAGGAGTAATCCCCCTGAGGTGCAGTTTAGGTTATATGTTGAAACCCGCAGATACCACTTACTGAATTTTATAACATATGCATGATCCCTTCTGACGGGAGCTTAGCTGAGCCTAGGCCAGCAGAGTTTGAGGCCTTTTATCGTACCTTGACAGTGGGAGATGAGAGAGGGGTGTCAGCTATCACTGCTGCTGGCTTGCATTTTCCTGTTGTTCATTACTTTGCTCTTTTCATTGCAAAATGCTTGCTTGCTAGAGAGAAGGTGGGTGCACTCAGTTCACCAAACCTTGCTGTCTTACGTCGTGCACTAGAGGGCGACAACACTTATAGCTTGGGAGCTATTGTGGCTCGTCGCCTCCACATTAATAAATCCAAGGGTAAAATACATGGTGGGATTTTCGCTACTCGTTTGGCGGCTCACTTTAATGTTGAGATACACCCTCATGATCACCATCTGACCAAGGTTTACCTAGACCGCAAAGCCATGGAACACCACCATTTTATTGCACGAGATTACCCTGCCATTCATATTCCTTATAACCTGGTTTTTAGCACTGAAACTCGTGATATTATTCCATTGCCTGCTCCTGCTTTGTTTGATCCTGTTACCAGGGGCGGATATAGGATTATGCCTACAGATATCATCGCCTACCGGAATGACAAGGCTGCAGCAGAGGAGGAGCCCCAGCAGTGGGATGAGTGGATGCCCGCTCCTCAGTACCCCAACTACCATCCAGGCTACTGACTTTTTACCAAATTAGGCCAAAATCCTAAGCTTGGGGGACTACGCGTTTCTCACCGACATTACATTCATGCTCACTTATTTTTATTTTTCGGTGTTCACACTTTTTCATTGTATTATCCATGCTTAAAATAATTTTCTTGCCTTCTTCTTCTGTATTTGAAAAACTTTAGAAAAACCAAAAAAATAGTTGTAGTTAGTTAACTTTCTATGCATGCTTGGTTGTAATATTAAAAAAAGCCCAAAAAGATTTCATGTTCTTCTTTTGCTTGTTGGGAACTTTCCGTGTAAATAGTTTTTCTTGTTTTTGCCTTTCCCTTTTATTTGCTTGTTCAAGAAGAACAAAAACTCCAAAAATGTTTCAGTGTGTTTCTCTGAATTTATTTTCTTTTTATTGAGTCATATCAAGGAGAAGACCACGATGAAAATGTTGAGTGGCTCTCATATGAATAACTGTTGATCTAATAAAGAGCCCATTTTACCTTGTCTTCTCCTGTTGAATAAATGTTTGCAGATTCCAGCTTAGTCCACGGCACTCCTGCACTATTATTATTACATATCGTTCGGTCGTGCAAGTGAAAGGCAATAATGACGATATTCGATGAACTGGCTGTGGCAGACAGAAACTGGTATGAACTTGACTTGTTTTGTTTGTGTAAATATGTTTAACCTAGTATCCATGATTCAGCCCATTATGATTAAACATGTTTGCAATGACAATTAGAGATTATAGTTTCTCATGCCATGCATAAGTAGCTAGGAGTGGATAATGATTTATCTTGGATATCAACAATGCGTTAAAATGATTGTGATGTAGTATGATGATATGGTATCCTCCTCTGAATGTTCGAGTGGCTTGACTTGGCACATGTTCATGCATGTAGTTGAATCAAAACCAACATAGCCTCTATGATATTTATGTTCATGGTGTCCATAACCTACTCATGCTAGTGTCCAATGTTACTTATCCATAATGCATGTTCATGACCGTTGTTGCTCTCTAGCTGGTCACTTCTTAATCTAATTGCTAGCCTTCGCCTGTATTAAGTGGGAATTCTGCTTGTACATCAAAAACCTTGAACCCAAAGTTATTCCAGATGAGTCCACCATACCTACCTATATACGGTATTACACTGCCGTCCTAAGTAAGTTTGCATGTGCCACCTTTATAAACTTCTAATAAATATTCTTTTTGTGTGCCTGGATCGTTCATGGAACGACAGGAGGTGGTCGGTATCTTCCATGCTAAGCGGGTTATTCTCAGGTCGAGTGTTTATTCACTCGCCATCGCACGAGAAAAGGGCGGTAATAGGGATGCCCAGTCCCAAACTGCAAACGGAAAAAGCTTACAAATAATCAAACAAAAACTCCCAATGGAGTCAAAACCTTACTTTTATATCTTGGGAACCGCCACTAGCGTGCTTAGCAGGGAAGATATTGATAACTGATGGTCGTGAAGTAAATAAGAAGGGTGCATGTCTCAAAATATCATTTACCTCTGTTTTAAAAACTTGAGCTCTGGCACCTCTGCAAATCACTGCTTCCCTCTGCGAAGGGACTATCTATTTACTTTTATGTTGTGTCATCACCTTCTAAAACAAGCGCCAGAACCTGAGAGCACTGCTGTCATGACTTATGCATTGTGTGTAGCTAATGTTGGGTGCATCATGACTGGATCTTTTCTACCATGAATTACAATGTTTAGTCGCTGCTTGAACTTTAGAGGTGCTCTGCATTTATGTTTTGCGGTCTCAGAAAGGGCTAGTGAGATACCACTATTGTCATATTATATCATGGTTGTTTTGACAACATGTTGTTGTCTGAGATATCTTATTATTGCTCGCTAGCTGATTATGTCATTGGTATGAGTTAATATATTTTTAAGAGTTATTGTCGGCATGGTTAGTTATAATGTTGGCTGAAAACATGGGTGCTATTTAAGCTTATTTATGCAAACAAGAGCAAAAGAGTTCGTAAAAGTTTTTCTTTTTCACTTTCAGTTTATCAACTGAATTGCTTGAGGACAAGACAAGGTTTAAGCTTGGGGGAGTTGATACGTCTCCAATGTATCTACTTTTCCTAACGCTTTTCCTCTTGTTTTGGAATCTAATTTGCATGATTTGAATGAAACTAACCCCGGACTGACGTTGTTTTCAGCAGAACTACCATGGTGTTGTTTTTGTGCAGAAATAAAAGTTCTCGGAATGGAACGAAACTTTGCGAGGATTTTTTATACAATAAATAAGAATTTCTGGAGTCAAGATCCACCGGAGGGGGCACCTGGGTGGGCACAACCCACCAGGGCGCCCCCCCTCCTAACGCGCCTAGGTGGGTTGTCCCCACCTGGTGGCCCCGCAGACCGACGCTATAAAATCCTATTTTTCCAGAAAAAATTAGGGAGAAAGAATTATCACGATCCATGAGATGGAGCCGCCGTCACCTCCTGTTCTTCATCGGGAGGCCAGATCTGAAGTCCGTTTGGAGCTCCGGAGAGGGGGGTCTTCGTTCTTCATCATCACCAACCCTTCTCCATCGCCAATTCCATGATGCTCCCCACCGGGAGTGAGTAATTCCTTCGTAGGCTCGCTGGTCGGTGAGGAGTTGGATGAGATTCATCATGTAATCGAGTTATTTTTGTTAGGGCTCGATCCCTAGTATCCACTATGTTCTAAGATTGATGTTGCTATGACTTTGCCATGCTTAATGCTTGTCACTTTGGGCCCGGGTGCCATGAATTCAGATCTGAACCGTTTATGTTATCACCATTATATCCATGTTCTAGATCCGATCTTGCAAGTTATAGTCACCTACTACGTGTTACCCTGGAGTGACAGTAGTCGGGACCACTCTCGGTGATGACCGTAGTTTGAGGAGTTCATGTATTCACCGCGTGTTAATGCTTTGTTCCGGTTCTCTATTAAAAGGGGGCCTTAATATCCCTTAGTTTCCAATAGGACCCCGCTGCCACGGGGGGGTAGGACAAAAGATGTCATGCAAGTTCTTTCCATAAGCACGTATGACTATTTACGAAAAACATGCCTACATTATATTGATGAACTAGAGCTAGTGCCGTATCGCCCTAGGTTATAACTATCACATGATGAATATCATCCAACAAGTCACCGATGCAATGCCTACGAATTTATCCTATATTGTTCTTGCTAAGTTACTACTGCTATCGTTACTTTTACACTTGCTACAAAATTACTGCTATCACTGTTACCGTTACTATTACTGCTGTCACTACTATCAAAACTATCATATTACTTTGCTACTGATCATGTTGCTGCAGATAATTAATCTCCAAATGTGGTTGAATTGACAACTCATCTGCTAATATCTTCAAATATTCTTTGGCTCCCCTTGTGTCGAATCTATAAATTTGGGTTGAATACTCTACCCACGAAAATTGTTGCGATCCCCTATACTTGTGGGTTACAACTGCTAGGGCCACGGTGTGCTCCTCAGTACGGAGGGAGCGCTCCATATTTCCATTTACTGTGATGACGCCGCGCTGTCCGGGCATTTTGAGCTTCAAATAAGCATAGTGTGGGACTGCATTAAAGCGGGCGAAAGCAGTTCATCCAAGCAGTGCATGATAACCACTGCGGAAAGGGACGATATAGAAGATCAATTCTTCACTTCGAAAGTTATCTGGAGAGCCGAATACTACTTCTAGTGTTAGGGAGCTCGTGCCGCGGGCCTCCACGTCGGGTATCACTCCTTTAAAGGTAGTGTTACTAGGCTTGATTCTTGACGGGTCGATACCCATCTTATGGACAGTGTCCTGATAGATCAAATTGAGACTGCTGCCGCCGTCCATAAGGACTCTAGTGAGATGGTATCTGTCGATGATGGGATCGAGGACCAGGGCCGCCGAACCTCCATGACGGATACTCGTTGGGTGGTCCCTGTGATCAAAGGTGACCGGACAAGCCGGCCATGGGTTGAATTTTGGGGCGACCGGCTCTCGCTTGCGCTCCCTCTTGGGGATGTGGGTGACATATATCATGTTTACAGTTTTCACCTTAGCGGGGGGGGGGGGGGGGGGGGACTTCTTCTGTCCCCTTGTGTTTGGAGGGCGGGGCTCATTACTACCTCTTGAGCACTACGTTGGTTTTCCCTTGAAGAGGAAAGGGTGATGCAGTAAAGCAGCGTAAGTATTTCCCTCAGTTTTTGAGAACCAAGGTATCAATCCAGTAGGAGGCCACGCACGAGTCCCTCGCACCTACAAAAACAAATAAAATCCTCGCAACCAACGCAATAAAGGGGTTGTCAATCCCTTCACGATCACTTACGAAAGTGAGATCTGATAGATAGGATAGGATAATATTTTTGGTATTTTTATGATAAAGATGCAAAGTAAAATAAAAGGCAATAAAAATAGCCAAGTGTTGGAAGATTAATATGATGGAAAATAGACCCGGGGGCCATAGGTTTCACTAGTGGCTTCTCTCGAGAGCATAAGTATTACGGTGGGTAAACAAATTACTGTTGAGCAATTGACAGAATTGAGCATAGTTATGAGAATATCTAGGTATGATCATGTATATAGGCATCACGTCCGAGACAAGTAGACCGACTCCTGCCTGCATCTACTACTATTACTCCACACATCGACTGCTATCCAGCATGCATCTAGAGTATTAAGTTCAAAAGAACAGAGTAGCGCTTTAAGTAAGATGACATGATGTAGAGGGATAAACTCATGCAATATGATATAAACCCCATCTTGTTATCCTCGATGGCAACAATACAATACGTGCCTTGCTGCCCCTACTGTCACTGGGAAAGGGCAGCGCAAGATTGAACCCAAAGCTAAGCACTTCTCCCATTGCAAGAAAGATCAATCTAGTAGGCCAAACCAAACTGATAATTCGAAGAGACTTGCAAAGATAACCAATCATACATAAAAGAATTCAGAGAAGATTCAAATATTGTTCATTGATAAACTTGATCATAAACCCACAATTCATCGATCTCAACAAACACACCGCAAAAGAAGGTTACATCGAAAAGATCTCCACAAGAGAGAGGGGAGAACATTGTATTGAGATCCAAAAAGAGTGAAGAAGCCATCTAGCTAATAACTATGGACCCGAAGGTCTGAGGTAAACTACTCACACATCATCGGAGAGGCTATGGTGTTGATGTAGAAGCCCTCCGTGATCGATGCCCCCTCCGGCGGAGCTCCAGAAAAGGCCCCAAGATGGGATCTCACGGGTACAGAAGGTTGCGGCGGTGGAATTAGGTTTTTGGCTCCGTATCTGGTAGTTTGGGGGTACGTAGGTATATATAGGAGGAAGAAGTACGTTGGTGGAGCAACATGGGCCCCACGAGGGTGGAGGGCGCGCCTGGGGGGGTAGGCGCGCCCCCTACCTCGTGCCTTCCTGGTTGCTTTCTTGACGTAGGGTCCAAGTCCTCTGGATCATGTTCGTTCCAAAAATCGCGTTCCCGAAGGTTCATTCCGTTTGGACTCCGTTTGATATTCTTTTTATACGAAACTCTGAAATAGGCAAAAAAAAACAGCAATTCTGGGCTGGGCCTCCGGTTAATAGGTTAGTCCCAAAAATAATATAAAAGTGTATAATAAAGCCCAATAATGTCCAAAACAGAATATAATATAGCATGGAACAATAAAAAATTATAGATACGTTGGAGACGTATCAAGCATCCCCAAGCTTAATTCCTGCTCGTCCTCGAGTAGGTAAATGATAAAAACAGAATTTTTGATGTGGAATGCTACTTAGCATAATTTCAATGTAATTCTTCTTATAGTGGCACGAATGTTCAGATTTAATATGATTCAAGATAAAAGTTTAATGTTGACATAAAAACAATAATACTTCAAGCATGCTAACCAAGCAATTATGTGTTATCAAAATAACATAGCCAAAGCAAGTTATCCCTACAAAATCATATAGTCTGGCTATGCTCCATCTTCCCCACACAAAATATTCATATCATGTACAACCCCGGTTTTAGCCAAGCAATTGGTTCATACTTTTTAACGCGCTTCAGCCTTTTCAACTCTTACGCAATACATGAGCGCAAGCCATGGATATAGCACTATGGTGGAATAAGGTATAATGGTAGGGGTTATGTGGGAAGACAAAGAAGGAGAAAGTCTCACATCAATGAGGCTAATCAACGGGCTATGGAGATGCCCATCAATTGATGTCAATGCAAGGAGTAGGGATTGCCATGCAACGGATGCACTAGAGCTATAAGTGTATGAAAGCTCAAAAAAAGAAACTAAGTGGGTGTGCATCCAACTTGCTTGCTCACGAAGACCTCGGGCATTTGAGGAAGCCCATCATTGGAATATACAAGCCAAGTTCTATAATGAAATTTCCTACTAGTATATGAAAGCGACAAAATGAGAGACTCTCTATCATGAAGATCCGGTGCTAATTTGAAGCACAAGTGTGGTAAAAGGATAGTAACATTGTCCCTTCTCTCTTTTTCTCTCATTTTTTTTATTTGGGCCTTTTCTCTTTTTTTTATGGCCTCTTTTTTTAGTCTGGAGTCTCATCCCGACTTGTGGGGGAATCATAGTCTCCATCATCCTTTCCTCACTTGGGGCAATGCTCTAATAATGATGATCATCACACTTCTATTTACTTACAACTCATGAATTACAACTCAATACTTAGAACAAAATATGACTCTATGGGGATGCCTCCGGCGGTGTACCGGGATATGCAATGAATCAAGAGCGACATGTATGAAAGGATTATGAATGGTGGCTTTGCCACAAATACAATGTCAACTACATGATCATGCAAAGCAATATGACAATGATGGAGAGTGTCATGGTAAATGAAACGGTGGAAAGTTGCATGGCAATATATCTCGGAATGGCTATTGAAATGCCATAATAGGTAGGTATGGTGGCTGCTTTGAGGAAGAAATAAGGAGGTTTATGTGTGATAGAGCGTATCATATCACGGGGTTTGGATGCACCGGCGAAGTTTGCACCAACTCTCAAGGTGAGAAAGGGCAATGCACGGTACCGAAGAGGCTAGAAAATTGTGGAAAGGTAAGTGTGTGTATAATCCATAGACTCACATTAGTCATAAAGAACTCATATACTTATTGCAAAAATTTATTAGCCCTCGAAGCAAAGTACTACTACGCATGCTCCTAGGGGAAGGGTTGGTAGGAGTTAACCATCGCGCGATCCCGACCGCCACACAAAGGATGACAATCAATAAATACCTCATGCTCCGACTTCGTTACATAACGGTTCACCATACGTGCATGCTACGGGAATCACAAACTCCAACACAAGTATTTTTCAATTCCACAATTACTCAACGAGCACAACTATGATATTACCACCTTTATATCTCAAAACAATTATCTAGTATCAAATTTCTCATGATATCATAATTAAAGCAAATTGCCATGCTGTTTTAAGACTCTCAAAATAATATAAGTGAAGCATGAGAGATCAATAGTTTCTATAAAACAAATCCACCACCGTGCTCTAAAAGATATAAGTGAAGCACTAGAGCAAAACTATATAGCTCAAAAGATATAAGTGAAGCACATAGAGTATTCTAATAAGTTCCAATTTATGTGTGACTCTCAAAAAAGGTGTGTACAGCAAGGATGATTGTGGTAAACTAAAAAACAAAGACTCAAATAATACAAGACGCTCCAAGCAAAACACATATCATGTGGTGAATAAAAATATAGCTCCAAGTAAAGTTACCGATGAAAGTAGACGAAAGAGGGGATGCCTTCCGGGGCATCCCCAAGCTTTGGATTTTAGGTGTCCTTAGATTATCTTGGGGTGCCATGGGCATCCCCAAGCTTAGGCTCTTGCCACTCCTTGTTCCATAATCCATCAAATCTTTCACCCAAAACTTGAAAACTTCACAACACAAAACTCAGCAGAAAAACTCATGAGCTCCGTTAGCAAAAGAAAACAAAACACCACTTCAAGGTACTGTAATGAACTCATTCTTTATTTATATTGGTGTTAAACCTACTGTATTCCAACTTCTCTATGGTTTATAAACTATTTTATTAGCCATAGATTCATCAAAATAAGCAAACAACACACGAAAAACAGAATCTGTCAAAAACAGAACAGTCTGTAGTAATCTGTAACTAACGCAAACTTCCGGAACTCCAAAAATTCAGCCAAAATAGGAAGACCTAGAAAATTTGTTTATTGATCAGAAGCAGTTGGGATCAAGATTTTATCACGTTCTGGTGATTTTTAACAATTATTTTCGTGAACAGAAAGTTTCTGGAATTTTCAGCAAGATCAAATAACTATCATCCAAGAAGATCCTATAGGTTAAACTTGGCACAAACACTAATTAAAACATAAAAACAAATCTAACCAGAGGCTAGATCAAATATTTATTCCTAAACAGAAGCAAAAGGCAAAAAAACTAAAAATAAAATTGGGTTGCCTCCCAACAAGAGTTATCGTTTAACGCCCCTAGCTAGGCATAATAGCAAGGATAGATCTAGGTATTGCCATCTTTGGTAGGTAATTCTTTAATGAGACATATATCACCCTTAGGAGTTTCTTTCTTTTTATTAATTATCAAACTTCTAGCCAGAAAATTGAAAAAATTCATCTGTAGCAAATGGTTCCTTAATGATAGCAAAAAGATTGGGATGAATACTTATAGATTTGAGATCCGCAGTTTCCTTGCTAGAGGATTCACCCTTATTTTTAGGAACATACATAAGCTTGGCAATTTTAGTTGGAGGACTTGGAGTGTTCTTTACGGAAGAAAAAGCGGTTCCCAAGTTGGTAATGATACCCTCAAGTTTATCGATTCTAGTGGAATCCTGATTTATTCTCTCATTAACTATGGGTTCCTTCTCCTTAATATTTTTCAAAGTGACTCCTACTTTAGATCCATATTGGGTAATTTGGTTGTGGATCTTCTTATCCAAATTTTCAATTAACTCTACGGTAGCAACTTTATTTTCAATAATTTCAAGTCTTTGCATTACATGCTCCAAAGTTAACATAGGTCCATTAACCAAAAGAGGTGGTGAGCCAAACAAATCTATCATAGCATTATAAGAATCAAAAGTATGGCTACCCAAGAAATTCCCTCCGGTAATGGTATCAAGGATATATCTGTACCAAGGAGTAGCGCCTACATAAAAATTGCGGAGAAGAAAGGAAGTAGATTGCTTCCTGGTAGATCTATTTTGAGCATTGCAAATTCTATACCAAGCGTCTTTTAGATTTTCTCCTTCCCTTTGCTTAAAATTAAGAACTACATTTTCAGGAGACAACGGAGAAGATAGGGGACTAGCCATAACGACAAGCAAGCGATCCAACACACGAGCAAACAAGAAGTGAGCGAAAAAAGCGAACGGAAAAAGAGAGGGCGAATAAAACGGCAAGGATGAAGTGGGGGAGAGGAAAACGAGAGGCAAATGGCAAATAATGTAATGCGGGAGATAAGGGTTTATGATGGGTACTTGGTATGTTAACTTTTGCGTACACCTCCCCAGCAACGGCGCCAGAAATCCTTCTTGCTACCTCTTGAGCACTACGTTGGTTTTCCCTTGAAGAGGAAAGGGTGATCCAGTAAAGCAGCATAAGTATTTCCCCTCAGTTTTTGAGAACCAAGGTATCAATCCAGTAGGAGGCCACGCACGAGTCCCTCGCACCTACACAAACAAATAAAATCCTCGCAACCAACGCAATAAAGGGCTTGTCAATCCCTTCACGGTCACTTACGAAAGTGAGATCTGATAGATATGATAGGATAATATCTTTGGTATTTTTATGATAAAGATGCAAAGTAAAATAAAAGGCAATAAAAATAGCTAAGTGTTGGAAGATTAATATGATGGAAAATAGACTCGGGGGCCATAGGTTTCACTATGGCTTCTCTCGAGAGCATAAGTATTACGGTGGGTAAACAAATTACTGTTGAGCAATTGACAGAATTGAGCATAGTTATGAGAATATCTAGGTATGATCATGTATATAGGCATCACGTCCGAGACAAGTAGACCGACTCCTGCCTGCATCTACTACTATTACTCCACACATCGACCGCTATCCAGCATGCATCTAGAGTATTAAGTTCAAAAGAACAAAGTAACGCTTTAAGTAAGATGACATGATGTAGAGGGATAAACTCATGCAATATGATATCAACCCCATCTTGTTATCCTCGATGGCAACAATACAATACGTGCCTTGCTGCCCCTACTGTCACTGGGAAAGGACACCGCAAGATTGAACCCAAAGCTAAGCAATTCTCCCATTGCAAGAAATATCAATCTAGTAGGCCAAACCAAACTGATAATTCGAAGAGACTTGCAAAGATAACCAATCATACATAAAAGAATTCAGAGAAGATTCAAATATTGTTCATAGATAAACTTGATCATAAACCCACAATTCATCGGTCTCAACAAACACACCACAAAAGAAGATTACATCGAATAGATCTCCACAATAGAGAGGGGAGAACATTGCATTGAGATCCAAAAAGAGAGAAGAAGCCACCTAGCTAATAACTATGGACCCTAAGGTCTGAGGTAAACTACTCACACATCATCAGAGAGGCTATGGTGTTGATGTAGAAGCCCTCCGTGATCGATGCCCCCTCCGGCGGAGCTCTAGAAAAGGCCCCAAGATGGGATCTCACGGGTACAGAAGGTTGCGGTGGTGGAATTAGGTTTTTGGCTCCGTATCTGGTAGTTTGGGGTACGTAGGTATATATAGGAGGAAGAAGTACGTCAGTGGAGCAACGTGGGCCCCACGAGGGTGGAGGGCGCGCCTGGGGGGTAGGCGCGCCCCCCTACCTCGTGCCTTCCTGGTTGCTTTCTTAACGTAGGGTCCAAGTCCTCTGGATCACGTTCATTCCAAAAATCACGTTCCCGAAGGTTTCATTCCGTATGGACTCCGTTTGATATTCTGAAATAGGCAAAAAACTGCAATTCTGGGCTGGGCCTCCGGTTAATAGGTTAGTCCCAAAAATAATATAAAAGTGTATAATAAAGCCCAATAATGTCCAAAACAGAATATAATATAGCATGGAACAATAAAAAATTATAGATACGTTGGAGACGTATCACTCATCATCGTCCTCGCTTTGAGGTCCTTTCCCCTTATGTTCGGTATTTAATTTACTGGCCTGTTTAAAAACCCAGCAGTTTCTGTTGTGTGGTTGGCAGGCTTGTTAGGGCTGCCATGAATCTGGCAAGGCCTATCTAGTATTTTATCCAAATTGGATGGACCGTCCCCATTTCCTTTGAACGGCTTCTTCCGCTGACCGGGTTTGGAGCCGCTGAATCCAGCGTTTACTGCCGTATCCTTGGTTTCTTCGTTGTTGTTCTGACGCTTATTTTTGCTGCATCGTGGCCTTCCATTGTCGTCCCTGGCCTCAGAGGTGCCAGGGTCGCTGGTACTGTTGCTTCTACAAGCCAACCAGCTATCTTCGCCCGCACAGAAGCGAGTCATAAGTGCAGTAAGAGCTGCCATAGTCTTCGGCTTTTCTTGACCGAGGTGTCGGGCGAGCCATTCGTCACGGACACTGTGCTTAAATGCCGCTAAGGCTTCGGTGTCCGGACAGTCAATGATTTGGTTCTTTTTAATTAAGAACCGAGTCCAAAGTTTGCGGGCTGATTCTCCGAGTTGCTAGACTATGTGACTCAGGTCATCAGCGCCCGGTGGCCGGACATAAGTGCCCTCAAAGTTGTCCCAAAAAGCGTCCTCTAGGTCCTCCCAACTGCCAATGGAGTTCTCTGGGATGCTATTCAACCAATGTTGTGCTGGTCCTTTTAGTTTTAGGGGGGAGATATTTGATGGCATGGAGATCATCTACGCGGGTCATGTGAATGTGGAGAAGAAAATCTTCAATCCATACAGCAGGGTCTGTCGTGCCACCGTCAGGCTCGATGTTTACGGGTTTAAACCCTTCCGGGAACTGGTGCTGCATTACCTCATCAGTAAAGCACATGGGGTGTGCGGCACCTCTATACCGGGCGACATCGCGATGGAGTTCGGATGAAATCTGTGTTCGGGGCTGACCCCGGATTTGGTTATGCATGTCGCACCAGGCCTGATGGCCGTCATTCCGTGTTGGAGCACGTCCTCTTGATCCATATATTGATCTTGTCTAGCCGGCTTTATTGTCCAGGTCCTGACGTAAGTCGTATGTGTTTCCCGGATCCGCTGTCTCCTTGCCTCTACAGCGAGGCACTACTGCAGGATGCTGCTAACGTGACACTACGATCAGAGACCCTTTCACGAAACTATGTGTGATGCATCAATCACAAACGAGGATGTAAAAAAACTGTCAAAAATGTGCAAAACGTTTGCGATGGCGGAGCCCCCTTACCGGAACCCCCAAGCCCAATCCGAATTGGGTGGGGGCCGGCCCCCCTTTCCTTCCTCCCTCTCTCCTCCTTCCTTCCTCTCCTACTCCAACTAGGGAAGGGGGGGAATCCTACTCCTGGTGGGAGTAGGACTCCCCTAGGGCGCGCCATAGAGAGGGTCGGGCCCTCCCCTCCTCCACTCCTTTATATACGGGGGAGGGGGCACCCCATAGACACACAAGTTGATTTTTTAGCCGTGTGCGGTGCCCCCTCCATAGATTTCCACCTCGGTCATATCGTTGTAGTGCTTAGGCGAAGCCCTGCATCGGTAACTTCATCATCACCGTCATCACGTCGTCATGCTAACGAAGCTCTCCCTCGACACTCAGCTAGATCTAGAGTTCATGGGACGTCACCGAGCTGAACGTGTGCAGATCGCGGAGGTGCCGTACTTTCGGTACTAGGATTGGTCGGATCATGAAGACGTACGACTACATCAACCGCGTTGTCATAACGCTTCCGCTTTCGGTCTACGAGGGTACGTGGAAAACACTCTCCCCTCTCATTGCTGTGCATCACCTAGATGGATCTTGCGTGTGCGTAGGATTTTTTTTGAAATTACTGTGTTCCCCAACACAGACCTGTCAGCGGTTGTACTCCATGGCCGCGAGCTCGGCCGTGTGGAAGCTACCGAGCCACCGGCGGGTGTGGGTCTCTCGATCTGTAATCTGGGCGACCCACGTCCCCCACCGCCGCTGCCGGACAACGAGGTAGGACTTCGTCGGCTGACGGGTCCGAGGGAGGACGGGGAAGTCCTCGAACCGGCGTAGGGGCGCGGCGGCAGGCGGATCGGGGGACCGGCGACGGCGGATCGGGCCCGCGGAGGACAACGGGGACACCTCGGCGGCCACCTCATCGGCGTCGGGCGAAAAGGCCGCAATAAACCTCTTTTTGGCCATTGGCTCCTCAAGCTCCCCGGCACACAGGCAGAGGTTGAGGATGGAGGCGCCGGCGATGGCGGTGACCTACCAATGGTTTCAAGGGTTGTGTGTGTCTGTGTGAGAGGAGGTTTTGGGGTGTGTGTGGAGGGGGGCGGGGGGCAAGGTTGTGTTTGAGGAAATACTACGGCAACTAAAAATTTTACTAGGCGGGAGTAACAAGGCGGGGCTACTGAAAATTTGGATCAAGGCCGAGCAGATATTTTTGAGATTGCGAGGGATGCAGAGGCAGGAGTAAAATGCCGGGGCTACTGAAAATTTGAATCAACGGACTGAAGCAGAGCGGGAGTTTTTGGGGAGCGATGTACTGTGCTTGACACGCCGGCTGTGGACTGTAGCTGACGCACCTTCTCGCGTAAGCCATAGGCGTACTATACACTGACGGTGCTCCAAGATATTTTTTACTACATCTCACACGGTTAGTGATAATAAACTGTGTGGGGTCTACTTGATTTGAATTACAAAATGGGGTCACAGCGGCAATGAACACTGTTTGGAATTATTCAGGGTTCGTTTGGACATTTTATACATTAAACTGGTTTTCTAGCCATTTCAGGTGCACAATTCAAAATTAAACTACATGCATCCGGTGCATACAAATTGGTTGAAAAATCAAATTTGTGTCCCTTCAGTGCATGCTTAGGCCCCATGCAAGAAATGAGAATGAATTTTTCGGGGTTCGTTTGGCCTTTTTTATACATTAACTGGGTTTTCTAGGCATTTTATGTGCATAATTCAAATTTGAACTACAAGCACATGCTCCAATGCACCAAAGTTGGTTGCAAAATCACATGTGTGTCCTTGGGTGAATTTCTAGGTCCCATGCAAGAGATGGGAATGAATTTCAAACACTAGGGCACTGTTGATTGCCGGCAAAAACGTTGAGATACCTGGTTTTTAAATTCTAGTCAATCCAAAACTCATCTGAATTCATGAGACTTGGCATGCTATCATGGAGCGTCATCAACATGCCGTGGTGAAAATTTTGTCCTATTTGGGGCAGGTTTGGGTATAAGCTTCTCACAAACCAGAGCTTCTCACAACAAGCATGATGGTTTCGATAGGGAACGTACCACATTTGGGGACGGGACGATATCCGTTGCCTCTTATTGATTTCAAAAGAATTCTAGTGTCAACATAGAACAGGAGTGTTGTCTTTAATCTTGGAATTTTTGGGGTTCATTTGGCCTTTTTATACATTAACTGGGTTTTCTAGGCATTTTATGTGCATAATTCAAATTTGAACTACAAGCACATGCTCCAATGCACTAAAGTTGGTTGAAAAATCACATGTGTGTCCTTGGGTGAATTTCTAGGTCCCATGCAAAAGATGGGAATGAAATTCAAACACCAGGGCACTGTTGATTGCCGGCAAAACGTAGAGATGCCTGGTTTTTAAATTCTAGTCAATCCAAAACTCGTCTGAAATTCATGAAACTTGGCATGCTATCATGGAGCGGCATCAACATGCCGTGGTAAAAAAATTGTCCCATTTGGGGCAAGTTCGGGTATAAGCTTCTCACAACAAGCATGCTAGTTTCGATAGGGAACGTCCCACCTTTGGGGACGAAACGATATCCATTGCCTCTTATTGCTTTCAAATTTTTTCTTGTGTCAACATAGAAGTGTCAATTTTTGTGATTTTTCGGGGTTCGTTTGGACATTTTTATACATTAACTGAGTTTTCAATGCATTTATGTGCAAAATTCAAATTTGAACTACATGCACATGCTCTAGTGCATATAAATTGGTTGAAAAATCAAATTTGTGTCCTTGCGTGCATTCTTAGGTCCCATGCAAGAAATGGGAATGAATTTCAAAAACCAGGGCACCATTGATTGCCGGCAAAACATTGAGATGCCTGGTTTTTAAATTCTAGTAAATCCAAAACTCGTCTGAAATTCATGAAACTTGGCATGCTACCATGGAGCGGCATCAACATGCCGTGGTAAAAAATTTGTCCCATTTGGGGCAAGTTTGGGTATATGCTTCTCACAAACCAGAGCTTCTCACAACAAGCCTAATGGTTTAGGTAGGGAACGTACGTCCCACCTTTGGGGACGAAACGATATCCATTGCCTCTTATTGCTTTCAAAAAATTTCTCGTGTCAACATAGAACAACTTGAGTGTTGTGTCAATGTTTGGGATTTTTCAGGGTTCGTTTGGACATTTTATGCATTAACTGAGTTTTCAATGCCTTTATGTGCATAATTCAAATCTGAACTACGTATAAATTGGTTGAAAATCAAATATGTGTCCTTGGGTGCATGCTTAGGTCCCATGCAAGAAATGGGAATGAATTTTTCGGGGTTCGTTTGGCCTTTTTTATACATTAACTGAGTTTCTAGGCATTTTATGTGCATAATTCAAATTTGAACTACAAGCACATGCTCCAATGCACCAAAGTTGGTCGAAAATTCACAAGTGTGTCCTTGGGTGCATGCTTAGGTCCCATGCAAGAGACGGGAATGAATTTCAAACACCAGGGCACTGTTGATTGCCGGCAACACGCTGAGATACCTGGTTTTTAAATTCTAGTAAATCCAAAACTCGTCTAAAATTCATGAAACTTGGCATGCTATCATGGAGCGGCATCAACATGCTGTGGTGAAAATTTTGTCCTATTTGGGGCAGGTTTGGGTATAAGCTTCTCACAAACCAGAGCTTGTCACAACAAACATGATGGTTTCGATAGGGAACGTACCACCTTTGGAGACAGGACGATTTTATCCATTGCCTCTTATTGCTTTCAAAAAATTTCTAGTGTCAACATAGAACAGCAAGAGTGTTGTGTTTAATCTTGGAATTTTTCGGGGTTCGTTTGGCCTTTTTATACATTAACTGGGTTTTCTAGGCATTTTATGTGCATAATTCAAATTTGAACTACAAGCACATGCTCCAATGCACTAAAGTTGGTTGAAAAATAACATGTGTGTCCTTGGGTGAATTTCTAGGTCCCATGCAAGAGATGGGAATGAAATTCAAACACCAGGGCACTGTTGATTGCCGGCAAAATGTTGAGATGCCTGATTTTTAAATTCTAGTAAATCCAAAACTCGTCTGAAATTCATGAAACTTGGCATGCTATCATGGAATGGCACCCGACATGCTGTGGCATTTTTCATGTCCATTTTGAGAGAAGGCGCACTCGAATAATGACAGCCAACAAAGGCATTTTGAAAAAATAGCTGCCACTTTAATATCTCAAACGTTTGTATAATTCAAACTGTGTGCGTTCTATTAACCATTCAGGTGATGCCACGTGTCTTGGTTTTAATGGCTGTAGGAGGTGCCGTGCGGATAGCTGCTTGACCTTGACTGAACGGGAGGCGTGCGAGCGCTGTCGGGTGCGCAGGCTGACCGAGAGGCGTGCAAGCTGTCCTCCAATGTGCAGGCTCACCGGGAAGCGTGCGAGCTATACGCTGCGCAGGCTCACTGGGAAGCGAGCCCTTTGACTTCCATGGCCGCCTGCCTTCCTCTGCATTAATGGCGCCCGAGCCGTTGTTTAATACGGGCGGCCTTACTGTTCACCTCCCATTCCCCTCCCTCCCGCAGACCTCCACCAATGCCATGGCGCTGAATGATCATCTGCTACTAGGCTTCAAGTTTGGTGAAGTTGACTCCGAGCCGGAGGAGATAGAAAATAAGGAGGAATGGGGCCTCATGGACATGGCCCAGAAAGAGCTGGCCACGGCGGTTGCTGCCCCCGCTCCCGTCCCAGCTCCCATCCCCGCGCCCGTGCCAGCGACCATCCCCGTAGCATTGACGGGCTGGTCGCCGAGCACTATCACAGAGCTGGAAGCCACGGGCGTCGGGAGGTCTCCGCAGACCCACGCGAGCTCGTGTACATGCCAGCGCCCGTGCCCTTGCGCGCCCCTCCACCCACCGTGACGCCCGCCCCCGTGCGTTTGGCTGCACTCGCTGCGCCCGTGCCCCTGCCCGTGCGTGCCCCTCCACCCATCGTGGCGCCGGTCCCTGTGCGTTTGGCTGCACCCGCCGCGCCCGTGCTCGTGCCCGTGCGCGCGCCCCCCTCAGCGGCATGGGACGCGGCCGTCGACCGCTACCTCTCAGCGGCGCCAGTTGCCGTCCTCCCGCGCCCCGCCCGTCGATCGCGCGACGACATGATGTTTGAATTACAAGTGAAGAACATTTTGTGTTGCCTTGAAGACTTCAACAACGGCGTCCTGGAGGACGACAACAACAACGACGGCACGGCACGCCGCCTCCGCTGTCGCCGGAAATAGTTTTTTTGGGGTTTAATACTGTATCTCGAATTCTCGATCATATGAATATAAATTCGCTGTGTGACTGAATGAAAGATATGGTTTGAACGAACTTGCGTTTTTCTCTCTTAATGTACAGACTTATCAAACGATTTTCTTTTTAAAAAAGTTAATGGTTTTTAAATATAAAACACTCATCGCAAACGTTTTAGTTAGAACACCCGTATGCAAACCGACAGCTTCCCCAGGAAGCCAAGGGAAAATGTGCCGAGCAGGATTTCTGCATGCCTTCAATGCAAACGGTTGTTTTGCATGACCCGTGTGCAACCACGTACAAACAATTGGGTAAGATTTGCATATCTGTCATTTTGGGTATGTTGCCATTTGTCAAACTGGAAAGATTGACATTTGTTTATCTAGTAACATTGCCATTTGTCAACCTTGTAACACTGCGATTTGTCAAAATATGCGGCTAAAAATCACTAGCACTATCTATTTTTTGCAACTAAAATCACTAGCACTGTTCATATGGACACCACTAGCAGGTGTGAGTTGATGGACGCATATGAAAATGTACCATCGATTACATACAACAAGTCATCGACCCACAACGACAACGAGGATACACGTTGGATTATAGATAATTTCCAACAAAACATTCTAGTAAAGTTTTTCTCACACAACAAATAACAAAGTGATGAAATGAAATTCAGCTCAACCGCTCGTCAGCGTTGGAAACGCTTGCTTTGAACCAGAAGTGATTCTCTGGGAAGGGCCAGCTACTGTCAATCTCGAGACCAACGCAGGACTGATCATCCAGGCTGAAGCGGCCTATGTCAGGACCCATATCGGGACGGTAGGGAAGCATAGCAATGTCCAAGGTATAGATACAGTTGATTCTCATAAATGGTAGTAACGTTGTGTCAACAGCAGCTGGATCGCCTTCCACCATCATTGGATAGTTTTGTCCAAGGAAGAGCGAGTTTCCTCCAAGACTTTCAATACTGAACCAGGGAGAAGGTGTTGGCGCTAGTACACTAGTATCCATCCCGAATACCCTGCAACTTATGTTGGAATAGGTCCGGAGAGTGCGACCATGCGAGACAACACCTGCTTCCTTAGTAACATCAGCAGTGCCCTGTATACAGACAAGAAGAGGTGATCCATCGGAATAAGTTGCCAGGCGCCACTGAGTATATGGGTCCTGCTCGTCCTCATGCTCGTGATCATCAGCATCGTCATCTCCCCCTTGGTTATAAAAAATTTCAAGTATAGGTGGTGGAATGTTCACAGGACCATGGAAACACAAGAAGGTTAATTAGTAAAGGGAAACTAGCTAACCCGCATGCATGTGGATGAAACAATTATAATTACGGTGGAAGACAAACGTACCAAAAGCATCAGGATTCCATGCAAAAACAGTGCCACGAGTGGTGGAAGCAAACACAAGACCCTCGTATTGAATTGCATCACAGTACTCATGCATGTACAGAAATTGATTTTTGAGCAATATCCATCGAGGCGTGGAAGTAAGGACGGCAACAAGCTTGTCGAAGATAGCAACAACTTCATAGTTCGTGTAATACCAAGAGCGGTTGGGAACTCGACAAATTGCTATCTTCCGTAGATGACAGTCACCATGATCGTATTTGAACTCACGTAGAATACCGGTGTACTCAACCTCTGGGCAGTCGTCTGAGATTTTTGGAAGGGGAACCCAGTGACGAGTGTACACATTCACAAGTTCCCACTCGTAGTTGTACCCAATATAAACAACCCAATCTCCATTTGCGCCTGCCCAAGCCTTGCCCTCAAGCGATGGCATCTTAACATCATACGTATCATTATCAAGCGGCATCAACTTGCACAAGGCGAGGCTTCCCTCGTCCCCACGCCAGTCAGCAGGGTCATGGCGAAGAAGATAGGGGAGATCAAACCGCTCCTGGACCCTTGGGTTCCTTGTAATGATGTTATTAGTTGAGTCGAGAATGGTCTTGAACGAACCTACCATGCTAGCCGAGGTGATGACGTCGCACCGATCAATGAGTTCCTCCACCACGTCATCTTTCAGATCGGGGCAAGAATAATGGGGTCGTTTCTGACCTATTCCCTCCATGGAGAAGATGATCGAACAATGGAAGAAGGAAGAGTGAAGGCAAATGGAGGGAGGAAGAGCGTGCGATAGCAGTTCCAAATCGAGAGGGAAAGGCGAAGAGGCGGTGGACGGTTGCCACGGTACACGAAGAGGCGCCTGGGGAGCGAAGGGTTGCCATAGAGGTCACACACTGACGACAAGGGCCGAGTGAACCGCATGCGTATATCGCACACACCTTGATCTGGCTGACCATTTCTTTTGTGTTGCCTAATCACAAACAGTTCGTCCGAGTGAATCGTATGTTGTGTATCGCACACACCTTCATCTGGCTGCCCGTTTCTTTTGTGTTGCCTAATCACAAACAGTTCATCCGAGTGAACCGTATGATGCGTATCGCACACGCCTTCATCTGGCTGCCCGTTTCTTTTGTTCCTCCTCATTGCAAACAGTTAACTGAACTGAACCGTATGCCCTTCATCGCACATGCAACTAAAATCTGAACTGTGTTTGATGCATCCGTCATCGCAAACATTTTATACATTTTTGACGGTTTTCATACAGCACCGTTTGCGATTATTGCATCGCACACAGTTTCTCGAAGGGTCTCTGATCGTAGTGTCGCGTTAGCAGCATCCTACAGTAGTGATGGTTGGATATGAAATAAGTGATTGCCTACTTTCAAATTCAAAACATGTGATTTTTAAATTAGGGATTAATTAGGGATTACACTGCACATGGTTTGCGAAAGCGAAACGTCTGCGATAGACGTGGAGATCAGAAACGTTTCTAGGATCCACTATGTGTGCGATCAATCTCCACTGCACACACGACATCCTCTTGAAAACTTTTGTGTTAGGCCACCTTGCGCAAATGTTTACCACATAAAAACTATGTGTGATGGACAGCCTTTGCCACACAGTTTCTTCTACGCACCGTGTGTGATGCATTCAATAACGCAAACGATAAAATTGTTAATACTGTGTGCAATGGCAACGCTATCACAAACGATTTAACGGGGAAAATTGTGTGTGATGTACCTGTGAATGGAAACGTTTTCCTTGGAGCGACTGTGTGGGATGTACATACGTATGGAATCATTTAGCAGGGACTGACTGTGTGGGATGTACTTGCGACCGGAAACAATTTCGCCTGTATAATTATATTTTTTTAGCTCTACTGTACGTATTACCGTATTTGAGCGCTCGCCGGTCGCACACGACCTCATTTTGCCGAGCGTGTGTTTCAGGAGGGCACATCCCCGACGGTTTCTGGGTCGTGTGGGAAGGACCCCCTATCACCGTCACTCACTTGGAGACGGTTCCGAACGCCATCGCGGAAAGGGGTTAAAAACCGTTTGTATAGCACCGACGCGTACCAGTGAGGTGGCGCGGGCTGGTGTTCGGCATAATTAGCCAATTTTTTCCATCCACGTGGTGGTCGGTCCTGTTGGTCATCCTGATTGTATTTTGACAGTATTGGCTCAAGGGCCTCGTCGTTGAATTGTGGCAGTAGCCTGCGTTTTGGGTAACTCTTTGTCGGGCGCTCGAGCCCATATTCTTTGGCAGCCAGGACCTTGGTCCATCTGTCGTTGAGCGTAACCTGTTTGGCTTGAAGCTGCTGTTGTTTCTTTTTCAGGCTTCGTGCGGTGGCGATGAGCTATCGCTTGAAGTGTTCTTGTTCAAGTGGTTACTCTGGGACGATGAAATCTTCGTTGCTGAGGCTGACATCCTCTTTGAAGGCAGGTAAGTAGTTACTGTCTTCCGAATCCTCGTGATCGGCATGTTCGGGGCTGTATTGACCTTCTTCCCTTTCATCCTGCTCAAATGCAGGCTCAACGGGGTGATCGGGATCTTCGGTGTTGTCCAGAGTGTTATTATCTCCGGTGTTCGTATTGCTTTCCCTTGCTCGACGCGATCGTGAGCAGCGCTGCTGACGCCGACGCTTTGGTGGTTCATCGATGGACTTATCCACATCTTGTTTTGAGTTCCATCGTCGTCCTTCTTCTCATGTGTGCCCACCATGTATACGTCATACGTAGAAGTGGTCGTCCAGCGCCCAGTGATGGGCGGGTTCTAGCCTGGTCCGGCCTCGACATCGTCGTCCATGCCATCGATGTCTTCGGAGGCGTAGTCTAGCAGGTCGGTTAGGTCTTCGACAGTGGCTATTAAGTGGGTGGTGGGTGGGACGAAAATTCCCTACTCTTAAGCCCCAGCTCAAGTTGGGCGTAGTTTGGAGGTGATACTTCCGCGATGACGAGAGATCGCATTAGGTCCAGCGTTTCGTTTAAAAGTGAAAGCTGGACAAACATGAGGATCTGCGGAGCTAGGTTTGGTAATAACCACTTGACCTAGCCCGTTGGATGCAATCCTCGAGAGATCGGAGTTGATGTCCAGAAGCGAATCCGGCTTCCCAATGACGGGAAGGGACCCGTTTGAGTCCGGGTCCACCGATCGCATGATCGCATTTGGGTCTTCGGCTGGAAGCTCCTTGATGGGAGAGAGTCCGACGGGGTTCACCCTCCCGTCTTTGGATAGAGTGGTCTGCCCTGGATCTAAGTCCAGGGCGGGCGTGAGAGTCGTCCCTTGAACAGGATTTGATGATGGATCTGAAGGGCCATCTTCGTATGGGTGGGGAGTGGCGACCGAGGTCGTAAACCCCTCAAAGATCAGATCTCCTCGGATGTCAGCGGCATAGTTCAGGCTTCCAAACCTGATCTGGTAACTAGGGGCATAGCTGTAGACCTGCTCAAGGTGGCCGGTCGAGTTGGCACGTAGCATGAAGCCGCCAAACACAAAGAGTTGGCCAGGGAGAAAGGTCTCCCCGAAAACAGCGTCGTCGTCGATGACGAGGCGAGCCATTGATTCTTTTGTTGACAACACAATGGAACTCTCAATGAAAGCACCAATGTCGGTGTCAAAACCGGCAGATCTCGGGTAGGGGGTCCCAAGATGTGTGTCTAGGGATCGATGGTCACAATGGACAAATAGGGACACAGTGTTTACCAGGTTCGGGCCCTCTTAAAGGAGGCAAAACCCTACGTCCTGCTTGATTGTATTCGAAGTGTATAGGGGTTACAAGAGTTGATCTACCTCGAGATCGTAATGGCTAAACCCTAGTTGTCCAGCCTATAAATATTCTGATAGCCTCTATGGACTAACCCCTCCGGTTTATATACACACCAGAGGGGCCTAGGGTTGTACAGAGTCGATTTGTGGGGGAAGGAAATAACATATCCGGACACCAAACTTGTCATTCACGCATATAGGAGTCCTACCCGGACATGGGGGAAAGTCTTCTTGCTTTTATCTTCATGGCCCATCAGTCCGGACACCCGAGGACCCCCTAATCCAGGACTCCCTCAGCCGGCAGGAGCTTGACACGAAGAAAACTATAGATGGTCTCCACAACTGGGCGACGCCCATTTATTTCGGTGTCCTCATCCAACTGCATGTTTGTGTTAGATAGGATTTGGAAGGACTTACTTTACTAAAAGATAGGGTGTGTTACTTTTATTCTTTTTTATGCTTACTACTTGCTCTCTCGTGAGAGTGGTAGGGTAACCCTAAGTATAAGGTGAAGTAACCTAGTAGTAAGTATTTGCTTTGGTAGAGAACCAAGGTTTATCTAACCAGAAGGTGTTCTTTCAGCAAACAAAGTAACGGGTACCTAAATACAAAACAAGTTTGTCCCCAACACGTCAAGAAGGTTGTAAAGCTTCTTGTCTTGCTAGTTACAAGATTAAAAATAGGAAATGTTAAGTAGATTAAATAAAACAAATGGTACAACAAAAAATAATATTTTTGATAGAGTTTTCAATGATAGAGAATAGACCCAGGGGGCATAGGTTCACTAGTAGCATCGCTCATAAGCATACAAGTGTGGTGTGGTGAATAAATTATAGTTGGGAAGTGATTAAATTGCAATATTTATACTCGTGAATATGATCATTCATAGTATAATCTCATATAGGCATTACATTCGTGATATGTAGACCGTTAACCAACTGCATCTACAACTAATACTCCACCCCAAGATCGCTATCTAGCATGCATTCTGAAGTATTAAGTTCATAACGAATAGAGCATTGCAACAGGAAAGATGGCATAATGTAAACAATAAAAATATCAAGTAGTATGACAAGTTGACAGCAGTAGAATACTTGTCTTGTATCTTTCTTTCACTGGGATATGGATCACCGCAAGATTAGAATCCACTATAGTGCACCACTCCCTCTGAACATCTACCCATCAAACATGGCCAAAGAAGACAAATAGATTGAAGATCATACAGAGGCATTCAATTGTACAACAAAGAAACTTCAAAAGATTTAGTCGATTTCAATGAACAATCTGATCATAAAGTGAAAAGTCATCATATACCAACAAACACAACACCGATTACATAAAATTGATCTCGATCATGTGAGGTAACTCACAGGGACTTGGTATTGAAGAACGAGAGAGAGAGAGAGAGAGAGAGAGAGAGAGAGCGCGCTACTACTGTGAACCCTAAGGTCCTAAGGAAACTACTCACACATGGTCATAGTGTTGGAAATATGCCCTAGAGGCAATAATAAATGTATTATTATATTTCCATGTTCATTATTAAGTTTATGTTCCTATGCTACAATTATGTTGGTTCTTGAATATGACAGTCAGAGGAAAACCCAAATACATGTGTGGAAATATAAACACCAAGTGATGCCTCCTAGTCTAGCCTCTAAGACTAGCTTATATATTGATTAATGATCTTGTTTTCCTAATCATGAGCATTGTTAGTGTAAAAAGGATGCTATCCATATATCAGAACACCGTTGTTATGAGAATAACGGAGTTGGATAGAGCCAACTTATGAATTACTGAGACATGTCATCGTTGCTATGTTGCCGGTATTTCATATAACTTGTTCACGTTTGCATTATTCCTTAGACCATGAAAATATTGCATACCAACATACTGGATGGATACTTTGGGGTTTACCACATTTCAATCCATAAATGGATGTGAATAAAGGTGACTTGCGAGTATTCTGGAAACATATGTCTCGGTAGCAATAGTGCAAGACTGGGATTTGTTCCTCTCATGATAGAGAGATACTCTCTGGGCCCACTCGGTGTTACGGTGTCATTATCGTCTGGCCAAACAGTTGTGATTATGATCACGGGATACCAAACACGGACACGAGTAAAGAGAACAAAACCTGTAATGAGGATAACTGGTATAGTGATCAAGGAATCGATCACGGGGATAATCTCCTCCGGGTTTCATAAACGTATCGCGAAGCAAACGGAATGGTACTCGTAAACATAGGTCGCTTGAGAACTTCATGAATATATAGGAGTTAATAAGGGTGTCCAGATCCCGCTGTTAACTATTGACTGGAGGGGGTTCCTTGTTATGTCTGTTTATTTCTGAACCTGTAGGGTCACATGCTTAATGGGTTCTGGTCTTGATTACCGTAGAAATGAGTTAAATAGCACCGAAAGAGTTTTGGATAGTTCCGAAAGTGTTTCGAATGGTTTCAGAAGGGTTCTAGGAATTCCAGAAAGGTATGACATGATTTCGGACAGTTCGGATCTATATATGGAAAGTTTTCGGGGTCATCGGAATGGGTTCCGGAGACATCCGAAAAATCCGAGATTTTATTTGTAAAAGAAAAGTGTGAAGGACCGTCATGAGATGACGAATCCTAGTGGGCCCATAGGGGCCCACAAAAGGGGTGCCCAGGGCTATGGTAGTCCCTTGGGCGAACTGGAAGGGACAAAAACCTTCCCTCTTCCACCAAGTGCCTCCCTTGCACTAGTGGAAAAAGTGCTAGCCACAACTTTCATTGGTGGCGCGCCATATACAACCAACGTCAGCACTACTTTTTTCAAATAGTGGTGGCGTTAGCTTATTTGGTACGACATTAGTAGGGGCATAGTAGTGGCGTTGGAAAACAGGGTAGCGTCAGAAGTATATAGGATCAACAATTTGTACCAAGCGTAATAGTGCTGTCGTGGAATAGCATGGAATGCCAGCACTATTATGTTTAGTTGTGGCGTATGGTTGGTTCCGACGCCAGTATTGCTATTTTGTCAATGCCAACATTCCTATATTATTATTTTTATAGTATATTGTTGTTTGGGACTTCAAATATTGTAGTTGACTTTTATTATTTTAAATATATATATTTAATTTAAAATATTGTAGTTTACTTTTATTATTTTAAATATGTAGTTTACTTTTTATTATTTCAAATATATCTTCAATTTATATTATTTTAAATGGAAATAATGACATTTTTTAAAACATGTACTTTCAGACTTTAAAATTACTCTTTTTTCCCTTTTTAGTTTAAGACTTGAAATATATAGTTTTGAGCCTTCAAATATGTAGTTTGACACTTCTAAAAAATATATTTTTAGTTTTTTATGTGGTGATCTTTTTTATAGTATATTATAGTTTACTTTTATTAAATTTCTATTATTATTAAATGAAAATAAT
The DNA here is from genome assembly GCF_002575655.3 of Aegilops tauschii subsp. strangulata. Lineage (NCBI taxonomy): Eukaryota > Viridiplantae > Streptophyta > Magnoliopsida > Poales > Poaceae > Aegilops > Aegilops tauschii. The sequence continues at coordinate 547,216,237 of NC_053037.3, forward strand.
GACATTTTTCAAAATATGTACTTTGAGACTTTAAATTTACGTTTTTTCCTTTTTAGTTTAAGACTTGAAATATATAGTTTTGAGCCTTCAAATATGTAGTTTGACACTTCAAAATTTTGTTCTTTTTAGTTATTTATGTGGTGATATTTTTTAATATATTATAGTTTACTTTTATTAAATTTCTATTATTTTTAAATGGAAATAATGACATTTTTTAAAATATGTATTATGATACTTTAAATTTACTTTTTTCTTTTTAGTTTAAGACTTGAAATATATAGTTTTGAGCCTTCAAATGTGTAGTTTGACACTTCCAAATTGTTTTCTTTTTAGTTTTTTATGCGGTGATCTTTTTTCTAGTATATTATAGCTCACTTTTATTGAATTTCTATTATTTTAAATGGAAATAATGACATTTCTTAGGTGGTGAGCTTTTTTTCTTATTGGGCTAGCCCAAATAGGATTAGGATGCCGTGGGGGTCAAAACCAACGGGGGCAACGGCCCCCTCGACCCACTCCCTCAATCTGCCCTGCTGCTCTATTTCGTCCCCCTTTCTCTCCCTCTCTCGCCGCTCGTCGTCGCCGCTTCGATTCCGACCGATTTTGGCGATTGTCGTCGTTCTCGGGTCCTGAGGTACACATCTGAGCCTCCCACTCTCATCTGGTTCATTTGGATTTTTTTAATTAGAGGTGTGTTTCGCATTCCCTATGCTAGGGTTTCGGCGACGGCAGCAGGCGACGGAGTAGACTGTAGGCGACCCTCGGCTCCAACCTAGGTAAGCATATCATCCCTCCCTCTTTTGCTGTAGGTCACTGCCAGTGTCAATTTTTTATTTGCATCGCTGGGGTTCATCACTGCTAGGCAGTGACAATTTGTTGTAGTTGTCTAGAATTAAGGTAGATATATTTTTCAATCTTCGGTTAGCACTAGCTGTAGAAACTGGGTGCAATCTGTCAATCAAATTAAGGTAGATATATTTTTTAAGTCATCATCTTTGGAAGCATCTAAATTCTGAAACAAAGTTTTCGAGTTGATGTTGTAATCCATAACAAAGTGTTTGGTTCCAAGCCACAACTTGCCACACTTTGTCACAACTCAACTTAGGCAAGTTTGACCAAGTTAGGTGTGTGTTTTGTTCTTGCCCACATGTTATAGATACAAACTGGCATATATATACTACACTTCATCCATATAGTTGTGTGAAGATATCGATAGTGCTATATTGTTGTTGTCCAAAGCTAGTTATGCACATGCTATGATATATTGTTGTTGTTTTACCCTTGATGAAATCTGCCAAGTCTGAAACTGGCAGAATTAAAACTTGCCTTGTAGCATACTCCATCCACATGATATATTATATTGTTGTTGTTTTACCCTTGATGAATATAAAAGTTTGCTAATGTAGCATACTCCATGATGCTAATGAACTTGAACCTTTCAATGAATTGTTGTGCATCTAGCATACTATATCTATGATACGTCTCCAACGTATCTATAATTTTTTATTGTTCCATGCTATTATATTATCTGTTTTGGATGTTTTATATGCATTAATATGCTATTTTATATTATTTTTGAACTAACTTATTAACCCAGTGCCAGTTTTTGTTTTTTCCTTGTTTTTTGAGTTTTACAGAAAAGGAATATCAAACAGAGTCCAAACGGAATAAAACTTTAAGATAATTTTTCTTGCATCAGACGACACACGTGGGACTTGGAAAGGAAGGCAGAAGAGTCCCGAGGGCTCCACAAGCCCTCAACGCGCGCCCCTGGCTTGTGGGCCCCACGGGAGTCCTCTAACCCTAATCTTTGGCCTGTAAATTTAGAAATGTTCCCAAACGACCAGAAGCGTCCACCAAAATATTTTTCCGCCGCTGTAACCTTCTGTACCCGTGCGATCCCATCTTGGGACCTTTTCCGGCACCCTGCCGGAGGGGGATTCAATCACGAAGGGCTTCTACATCAACCCTATTGCCCTTCTGATGAAGCGTGAGTAGTTTACCACAGACCTACGGATCCATAGCTAGTAGCTAGATGGCTTCTTCTCTCTCTTTGATCCTCAATACCATGTTCTTCTCGATGTTCTTGAAGATCTATCCGATGTAATCTTCTTTTGCGGTGTGTTTGTCGAGATCCGATGAATTGTGGATTTATGATCATTTTATCTATGAATATTATTTGAATCTTCTCTGAATTCTTATATGCATGATTTTATATCTTTGTATTTCTCTTCGAATTATTGGTTTGGTTTGGCCAACTAGATTGGTTTTTCTTGCAATGGGAGTGGTGCTTAGTTTTCGGCTCAATCTTGCGGTGTCCTCACCCAGTGACAAAGTAGGGGTAGCGAGGCACGTATTTGTATTGTTGCCATCAAGGGTAAAAAGATGGGGTTTTCATCATATTGCTTGAGCTTATCCCTCTACATCATGTCATCTTGCTTAAGGCGTTACTCCGTTCTTATGAACTTAATACTCTAGATGCAACCTGGATAGCGGTCGATATGTGGAGTAATAGTAGTAGATGCAGGCAGGAGTCAGTCTACTTGACACGGACGTGATGCCTATATTCATAATCATTGCCTTGGATATCATCACAACTTTGCGCTTTTCTATCAATTGCTCGACAGTAATTTGTTCACCCACCGTATAATTTTCCTTCAAGAGAGAAGCCTCTAGTGAAACCTATGGCCCCCGGGTCTATTTTCCATCATATATTTTCAGATCTATAAACCAAAAAACCCAAAAATATCTCGCTGTAATTTATTTTATTTTATTTTATTTTACATTTTAGTAATATTTTATATCTATCTCTATCAGATCTTACCTTTGCAAGTGACTGTGATGGGATTGACAACCCCTTTATCGCGTTGGGTGCAAGTGTTTGATTGTTTGTGCAGGTGCATAGATTGGAGACTGATGACCCACAAGTATAGGGGATCTATCGTAGTCCTTACGATAAGTAAGAGTGTCGAACCCAACGAGGAGCAGAAGGAAATTATAAGTGGTTTTCAGCAAGGTATTCTCTGCAAGTACTGAAATAAGTGGTAACAGATAGTTTTGTGATAGGATAATTTGTAACGAGCAACAACTAACAAAAGTAAATAAAGTGCAGCAAGGTGGCCCAATCCTTTTTGTAGCAAAGGACAAGCCTGGACAAACTCTTATATAGAGAAAAGCGCTCCCGAGGACACATGGGAATTATCGTCAAGCTAGTTTTCATCACGTTCATATGATTCGCGTTCGGTAGTTTGATAATTTGATATGTGGGTGGACCGGTGCTTGGGTGTTGTTCTTACTTGAACAAGCATCCCACTTATGATTAACCTCTATTGCAAGCATCCGCAACTACAACAAAAGTATTAAGGTAAACCTAACCATAGCATGAAACATATGGATCCAAATCAGCCCCTTACGAAGCAACGCATAAACTAGGGTTTAAGCTTCTGTCACTCTAGCAACCCATCATCTACTTATTACTTCCCAATGCCTTCCTCTAGGCCCAAATAATGGTGAAGTGTTATGTAGTCAACGTTCACATAACACCACTAGAGGATAGACAACATACATCTCATCAAAATATCGAACGAATACCAAATTCACATGACTACTAATAGCAAGACTTCTCCCATGTCCTCAGGAACAAACGTAACTACTCACAAAGCATATTCATGTTCATAATTAGAGGGGTATTAATATGCATATAGGATCTGAACATATGATCTTCCACCAAATAAACCAACTAGCATCAACTACAAGGAGTAATCAACACTACTAGCAACCTACAGTACCAATCCCAGACTTTGAGACAAGAATTGGATACAAGAGATGAACTAGGGTTTGAGAGGAGATGGTGCTGGTGAAGATGTTGATGGAGATTGCCCTCTCCCGATGAGAGGAGCGTTGGTGATGACGATGGCGATGATTTCCCCCTCCCGGAGGGAAGTGTCCCCGGCAGAACAGCTCTGCCGGAGCCCTAGATTGGTTCCGCCAAGGTTCCGCCTCGTGGCGGCGGAGTCTCGTCCCGAAAGGTTGCTTATGATTTTTTTTTCCTGGACGAAAGACTTCATATAGCAGAAGATGGCCACCGGAGGACCAACAGGGGGCCCACGAGGCTGGGGGCGCGCCCTGGGGGGTAGGGCGCGCCCCCACCCTCGTGGACAGGTAGTGGCCCCCCTGACGTATTTCTTCTGCTCAGTATTTTTTATTATTTCCAAAAATAACTTTCATGGAGTTTCAGGACTTTTGGAGTTGTGCAGAATAGGTCTCTAATATTTGCTCCTTTTCCAGCCCAGAATTCCAGTTGCCGGCATTCTCCCTCCTTATGTAGACATTGTAAAATAAGAGAGAATAGACATAAGTATTGTGACATAACGTGTAATAACAGCCCATAATGCAATAAATATCAATATAAAAGCATGATGCAAAATGGACGTATCAACTCCCCCAAGCTTAGACCTTGCTTGTCCTCAAGCGGAAGCCGATAACAATAAATATGTCCACATGTTTAGAGGTAGAGGTGTCGATAAAATAAAATACGGACATGAGGGCATCATGATTATTCTCATAATAGCAACATATATGGATATTGTCATATGATTTCTTATGCTCAAGTAATAATCTATTCACAACACAAAGTATGAATCAGAAACTTTATTGAGAACTAACAAACTATAATCTCAGTCATTGAAGTAATTGCAATTTATCATAACATCAAAAACAGTCTATGTCAGAGCTTCCTAGCAAGTCCACATACTCAAATATCATTTAGTCTTTCATAATTGCTAACACTCACACAATACTTGTGGTTACGGAGTTTTAATCGGACACAGAGAAAGATAGGACTTATAGTTTCGCCTCCCAACCTTTTACCTCAAGGGTAATGTCAACAATAATAGTTCATGCTAACCCACATCCAATTAGATATATATATATATATATATATATATATATATATATATATATATATATATATATATATATATATATCAGGATCTTTCCAACACCCTGTGCTTGCCAAAGGATAAATATAAAAAGGAAAGGTGAAGATCACCATGACTCTTGCATAAGGTAGAAGATAATAATAAAAGATAGGCCCTTCGCAGAGGGAAGCAGAGGTTGCCATGCACTTTTATGGTTGGATGCACAAAATCTCAATGCGGAAGAACATCACTTTATATTGCCACTTGTGATATGAACCTTTATTATGCAGTCCATCACTTTTATTTCTTCCACATCACAAGATTGTATAAAGCTTATTTCCTCCACACCAATCAATCATACATATTTAGAGAGCAATTTTTATTGCTTGCACCGATGACAACTTACTTGAAGGATCTTACTCAATCCATAGGTAGATATGGTGGACTCTCATGGCAAAACTGGTTTAAGGGTTTTTGGAAGCACAAGTAGTATCTCTACTTGGTGCAAGGAATTTGGCTAGCATGAGGGGGAAAGGCAAGCTCAACATGTTGGATGATCCATGACAATATACTTTATCTCAGATATAAGAAAACATAACCCATTACGTTGTCTTCCTTGTCCAACATCAACTCTTTAGCATGTCATATTTTAATGAGTGCTCCCAATCATAAAAGATGTCTATGATAGTATATTTATATGTGAAACCTCTCTTTCTTTATTACTTCCTATTAATTGCAACGATGACCAAAGCTATGTTTGCCAACTCCCAACAACTTTTAATCATCATACTCTTTCTATGTGAAGTCATTACTCTCAATAAGATCAATATGATCTCTTTGTTCCTTTTTATTCTTTTCTCTTTTCTTTTATTCACTCAAGATCATGGCAAAATAATCAAGCCCTTGACTCAACACTAATCTTTATTATATAGCTCACGGACTCGATTACATAGAGAGATCATAAAGCAAAACTCATAACTAGATCATGCCATAAACTTTTATTCTACTAGATCAAGATACTATTAAAAGGATCAAACTAAGAAAAACGGTAAAGATAGGAGTGTGATGGTGATACGATACCGGGGCATCTCCCCCAAGCTTGGCAGTTCCCAAGGGGAGTGCTGCTACCTCTTGAGCACTGCGTTGGTTTTCCCTTGAAGAGGAAAGGGTGATGCAGCAAAGTAGCGTAAGTATTTCCCTCAGTTTTTGAGAACCAAGGTATCAATCCAATAGGAGGCTACGCGCGAGTCCCTCGCACCTACACAAAACAAATAAATCCTCGCAACCAACGCGATAAGGGGTTATCAATCCCTTCACGGTCACTTACGAGAGTGAGATCTGATAGATATGATAGGATAATATTTTTGGAATTTTTGTGATAAAGATGCAAAGTAAAATAAAAGCAAAGTAAAAAGCAAAGGAAATAACTAAGTGTTGGAAGATTAATATGATGAAGATAGACCCAGGGGCCATAGGTTTCACTAGTGGCTTTTCTCAAGAGCATAAGTATTTTGCGGTGGGTGAACGAATTACTGTTGAGCAATTGACAGAATTGAGCATAGTTATGAGAATATCTAGGTATGATCATGTATATAGGCATCACGTCCGAGACAAGTAGACCGACTCCTGCCTGCATCTACTACTATTACTCCACTCATCGACCGCTATCCAGCATGCATCTAGAGTATTAAGTTCATGGAAACAGAGTAACGCCTTAAGCAAGATGACATGATGTAGAGGGATAAATTCATGCAATATGATAAAAACCCCATCTTGTTATCCTCGATGGCAACAATACAATACGTGCCTTGCCGCCCCTACTGTCACTGGGAAAGGACACCGCAAGATTGAACCCAAAGCTAAGCACCTCTCCCATTGCAAGAAAGATCAATCTAGTAGGCCAAACCAAACTGATAATTCGAAGAGACTTGCAAAGATAACCAATCATACATAAAAGAATTCAGAGAAGATTCAAATATTGTTCATAGATAAACTTGATCATAAACCCACAATTCATCGGTCTCAACAAACACACCGCAAAAAGAAGATTACATCGAATAGATCTCCATGAGAGAGGGGGGAACATTGTATTGAGATCCAAAAAGAGAGAAGAAGCCATCTAGCTACTAACTATGGACCCGAAGGTCTGAGATAAACTACTCACACTTCATCGGAGAGGCTATGGTGTTGATGTAGAAGCCCTCCGTGATGGATGCCCCCTCCGGCGGAGCTCCGGAACAGGCCCCAAGATGGGATCTCGTGGGTACAGAAGTTTGCAGCGGTGGAATTAGGTTTTTGGCTCCATATCTGATCGTTTGGGGGTACGTAGGTATATATAGGAGGAAGGAGTACGTCGGTGGAGCAACAGGGGGCCCACGAGGGTTGAGGGCGCGCCCTGGGGGGTAGGCGCGCCCCCCTACCTCGTGGCCTCCTCTTTTGTTTCTTGACGTAGGGTCCAAGTCTCCTGGATCATAATCTTCCTAAAAATCACGTTCCCGAAGGTTTCATTCCGTTTGGACTCCGTTTGATATTCCTTTTCTGTGAAACTCTGAAATAGGCAAAAAAACAGCAATTCTGGGCTGGGCCTCCGGTTAATTGGTTAGTCCCAAAAAATAATATAAAAGTGAATAATAAAGCCCAATAATGTCCAAAACAGTAGATAATATAGCATGGAGCAATCAAAAATTATAGATACGTTGGAGACGTATCAGGCATCCCCAAGCTTAATTCCTGCTCGTCCTCGAGTAGGTAAATGATAAAAACATAATGTTTGATGCGGAGTGCTACTTGGCATAATTTCAATGTAATTGTTCTTAATTGTGGTATGAATATTCAGATCCGAAAGATTCAAGACAAAAGTTTAATATTGACATAAAAATAATAATACTTCAAGCACACTAACAAAGCAATCATGTCTTCTCAAAATAACATGGCCAAAGAAAGTTATCCCTACAAAATCATATAGTCTGGCTATGCTCTATCTTCACCACACAAAGTATTTAAATCATGCACAACCCCGATGACAAGCCAAGCAATTGTTTCATACTTTTGACGTTCTCAAACTTTTTCAATCTTCACGCAATACATGAGGGTGAGCCATGGATATAGCACTATATGTGGAATAGAATGGTGGTTGTGGAGAAGACAAAAAAGGGAGAAGATAGTCTCACATCAACTAGGCGTATCAACGGGCTATGGAGATGCCCATCAATAGATATCAATGTGATTGAGTAGGGATTGCCATGCAACGGATGCACTAGAGCTATAAGTATATGAAAGCTCAACAAAAGAAACTAAGTGGGTGTGCATCCAACTCGCTTGCTCACGAAGACCTAGGGCATTTTGAGGAAGCCCATCATTGGAATATACAAGCCAAATTCTATAATGAAAATTTCCCACTAGTATATGAAAGTAACAAAATGAGAGACTCTCTATCATGAAGATCATGGTGCTACTTTGAAGCACAAGTGTGGTAAAAGGATAGTAACATTGTCCCTTCTCTCTTTTTCTCTCATTTTTTTTATTTAGGCCTTTTCCTCTTTTTTTATGGCCTCTTTTTTTATTATTATTTTTCGTCCAGAGTCGTGGGGGAATCATAGTCTCCATCATCCTTTCCTCACTTGGGACAATGCTCTAAAAATGAAGATCATCACACTTTTATTTTCTTATAACTCAACAATTACAACTCGATACTTAGAACAAAATATGACTCTATATGAATGCCTCCGGCGGTGTACCGGGATATGCAATGAATCAAGAGTGACATGTATGAAAGAATTATGAACGGTGGCTTTGCCACAAATACGATGTCAACTACATGATCATGCAAAGCAATATGACAATGATGGAGCGTGTCATAATAAACAGAACGGTGGAAAGTTGCATGGCAATATATCTCGGAATGGCTATGGAAATGCCATGATAGGTAGGTATGGTGGCTGTTTTGAGGAAGGTATATGGTGGGTTTATGATACCGGCGAAAAGTGTGCGGTATTAGAGAGGCTAGCAATGGTGGAAGGAAGAAGGGTGCGTATAATCCATGGACTCAACATTAGTCATAAAGAACTCATATACTTATTGCAAAAATCTACAAGTTATCAAAGCAAAGTATTACGCGCATGCTCCTAGGGGGATAGATTGGTAGGAAAAGACCATCGCTCGTCCCCGACCGCCACTCATAAGGAAGACAATCAATAAATAAATCATGCTCCGACTTCATCACATAACGGTTCACCATACGTGCATGCCACGGGGATCACAAACTTTAACACAAGTATTTCTCAAATTCACAACTACTCAACTAGCATGACTCTAATATCACCATCTTTATATCTCAAAACAATTATCAAGCATCAAACTTTTCTTAGTATTCAACACACTCATAAGAAAGTTTTTACTAATCTTGAATACCAAGCATATTAGGATTATTTAACCAAATTACCATGCTATTTAAGACTCTCAAAATAATCTAAGTGAAGCATGAGATATCAATAGTTTCTATAAAACAAATCCACCACCGTGCTCTAAAAGATATAAGTGAAGTACTAGAGAAAAACTATATAACTCAAAAGATATAAGTGAAGCACATAGAGTATTCAAATAAATTCCAAATCATGTATGGCTCTCTCAAAAGGTGTGTACAGCAAGGATGATTGTGGTAAACTAAAAAGCAAAGACTCAAATCATACAAGACACTCCAAGCAAAACACATATCATGTGGTGAATAAAAATATAGCTCCAAGTAAAGTTACCGATGGAAGTAGACGAAAGAGGGGATGCCTTCCAGGGCATCCCCAAGCTTTGGCTTTATGGTGTCCTTAGAATATCTTGGGGGTGACATGGGCATCCCCAAGCTTAGGCTCTTGCCACTCCTTGTTCCATAATCCATCAAATCTTTCACCCAAAATTTGAAAACTTCACAACACAAAACTTAACAGAAAATCTCGTGAGCTCTGTTAGCGAAAGAAAACAAAAGACCACTTCAAGGTACTGTAATGAACTCATTCTTTATTTATATTGGTGTTAAACCTACTGTATTCCAACTTCTCTATGGTTTATAAACTATTTTACTAGCCATAGATTCATCAAAATAAGCAAACAACACACGAAAAACAGAATCTGTCAAAAACAGAACAGTCTGTAGTAATCTGTAACTAACGCAAACTTCTGGAAATCCAAAAAATCAGAAAAAATAGGACGACCTAGACAATTTTTTTATTGATCAGCAGCAATTGAAATCAGTATTTTATCACGTTCTGGTGATTTTTAACAATTATTTTCGTGAACAGAAAGTTTCTGGAAATTACAGCAAGATCAAATAACTATCATCCAAGAAGATCCTATAGGTTTAACTTGGCACAAACACTAATTAAAACATAAAAACACATCTAACCAGAGGCTAGAACAAATATTTATTTCTAAACATAAGCAAAAAGCAAAAAAAACTAAAATAAAATTGGGTTTCCTCCCAACAAGCACTTTCGTTTAACACCCCTAGCTAGGCATTGAGATTTCAATGATGCTCACAAGAAAGACAAGAATTGAGGCACAAAGAGAGCATCGAAAAACACGTGACAAACACATCTAAGTCTAACATACTTCCTTTGCATAGGCATCTTATAGGAAAACAAATTATCAAGGCAAGCAAAAACTAGCATACGCAAGGAAGCGGAAAGAAACAATAGCAATCTCAACATAACGAGAGGTAATTTAGCAACATGAAAATTTCTACAACCATATTTTCCTCCCTCATAATAATTATATGTAGGATCATAAGCAAATTCAATAATATAGCTATCACGAAACATATGCTTAACACGATCCACATGTATGCAAAGTTGACACTCTTCCAAAATAGTGGGATTAACATTAACTAAAGTCATGACCTCTCCCAACCCACTTTTATCAAAAACTTCATAAGATTGAACATTTTCCAAAATATGTGGGATCTAAAGTTGACACTCTTCCAAACCCATTTTCAATATTATTGCAAACATTATTATCAATCTCATATTCATCATGGGGAGTAAGTAAATTTTCAAGATCGTAAGAAGAATCACCCCAATCATGATCATTGCAACAAGTAGAGGACATAGCAAAACTAGCATCCCCAAGCTTAGGGTTTTGTATATTATTAGCACAATTGACATCAAGAGAATTCATAGTAAAATCATTGCAATCATGCTTTTCATCAAAGGAACTACCAAGTATGGGTGCAATAGCAACGATCTCATGTTTAACATAAGGAACTATAGCTAATTCATCTTCATAAATATTGGCATCATGGCCACAAGAATAGCAAGCATCATGTTCATCAAGGGATATTTCAATCAAATCATCGGAATCATCATTATCTATAGATTCATGCATATCATTATTTTCTTCCAAAGCAACAGTCAGTCTCTCAATAAATTCTTTGACATAGACATTATGAGCATAGTTTTCATAGCAATATTTAAGTATGTCAAAATTTTCAGATTCGTAGAGAGTAATATCATACTTTTCAATCAAAGAAGCAACTTCATAAGCACCCTTAAAAGCAACAAATTCTTCAATTTGTTCGATATCATTGTAACTATAAACACCCTTTGCATAAGAACATAAGATTTCATTATCACTAAGGTAGGGAAGGTGTTTTTTAGGGTTTTCAGAGCAACAAGTAAAATCATAAATTTCACAAAGATTCCAAGCATAACACATCAATTTGTTTATTTGATTCCATAAGAGTCTCCCTTTTTCAGACAAACGGTGACGCACAAAATGAGCATGCTCATCTAAAGATTTCCCATCAACTAGGCTAGTTGGGGTTTCAGCACGAGCGCATAAGGATCGAAGATGATCCAAGTAGAACACTTTGAGTGGATCCATATCAATAGATTTTTAGCAAGCAAAGATGCAAGCAAATAGAAGGCACGTGGAAACACAAACAAAAAGGCATACGGGGAGAAGGCGAATAAAAACGGCAAGGGTGAAGTGGGGGAGAGGAAAACGAGAGGCAAATGGAAAATAATGTAATGCGGGAGATAAGGGATTGTGATGGGTACTTGGTATGTTGACTTTTGCGTAGACCTCCCCGGCAACGGCGCCAGATATCCTTCTTGCTACCTCTTGAGCACTGCGTTGGTTTTGTTGGGAATCGTAGCATAATTTAAAATTTTCCTACGCTCACCAAGATGCATCTATGGAGTCTACTAGCAACGAGGGGAAAGGAGTGCATCTACATACCCTTGTAGATCGCGAGCGGAAGCGTTCCAATGAACGTGGATGACGGAGTCGTACTCGCCGTGATCCAAATCACCGATGACCGAGTGCCGAACGGACGGCACCTCCACGTTCAACACACGTACGGTGCAGCGACGTCTCCTCCTTCTTGATCCAGCAAGGGGGAAGGAGAGGTTGATGGAGATCCAGCAGCACGACGGCGTGGTGGTGGAAGTAGCGGGTCTCCGGCAGGGCTTCGCCGAGCTTCTGCGAGAGAGAGAGAGGTGTTGCAGGGGAGGAGGGAGGCGCCCAAGGCTGTAGGGTGCTGCCCTCCCTCCCCCCCCCTTTATATAGGCCCCTGGGGGGTTGCGCCAGCCCTGGGAGATGGGATCTCCAAGGGGGGGCGGCGGCCAAGGGGGGGAAGGGGTTGCCTTGCCCCCCAAGGCAAGGGGGAAGCTCCCCCCCCCCCCAGGGTTCCCAACCCTAGGCGCATGGGGGGAGGCCCAAGGGGGCGCCCCAGCCCACTAAGGGCTGGTTCCCTTCCACTTTCAGCCCACGGGGCCCTCCGGGATAGGTGGCCCCACCCGGTGGACCCCCGGGACCCTTCCGGTGGTCCCGGTACAATACCGGTAACCCCCGAAACTTTCCCGGTGGCCGAAACTGGACTTCCTATATATAATTCTTCACCTCCGGACCATTCCGGAACCTCTCGTGACGTCCGGGATCTCATCCGGGACTCCGAACAACTTTCTGGTTTCCGCATACATATATCTCTACAACCCTAGCGTCACCGGACCTTAAGTGTGTAGACCCTACGGGTTCGGGAGACATGCAGACATGACCGAGACGCCTCTCCGGTCAATAACCAACAGCGGGATCTGGATACCCATGTTGGCTCCCACATGTTCCACGATGATCTCATCGGATGAACCACGGTGTCTAGGATTCAATCAAGCCGTATGCAATTCCCTTTGTCAATCGGTATGTTACTTGCCCGAGATTCGATCGTCGGTATCCCAATACCTTGTTCAATCTCGTTACCGGCAAGTCTCTTTACTCGTACCGCAATGCATGATCCCGTGACTAACGCCTTAGTCACATTGAGCTCATTATGATGATGCATTACCGAGTGGGCCCAGAGATACCTCTCCGTCACACGGAGTGACAAATCCCAGTCTCGATCCGTGCCAACCCAACAGACACTTTCGGAGATACCCGTAGTGCACCTTTATAGTCACCCAGTTACGTTGTGACGTTTGGCACACCCAAAGCACTCTTACGGTATCCGGGAGTTGCACGATCTCATGGTCTAAGGAAAAGATACTTGACATTGAAAAAGCTCTAGCAAACGAAACTACACGATCTTTTATGCTATGCTTAGGATTGGGTCTTGTCCATCACATCATTCTCCTAATGATGTGATCCCGTTATCAATGACATCCAATGTCCATAGTCAGGAAACCATGACTATCTGTCGATCAACGAGCTAGTCAACTAGAGGCTTACTAGGGACACATTGTGGTCTATGTATTCACACATGTATTACGATTTCCGGACAATACAATTATAGCATGAATAATAGACAATTACCATGAACAAAGAAATAGAATAATAACCATTTATTATTGCCTCTAGGGCATATTTCCAACAGTCTCCCACTTGCACTAGAGTCAATAATCTAGTTACATTGTGATGAATCGAACACCCATTGCGTCCTGGTGTTGATCATGTTTTGCCCTAGGGAGAGGTTTAGTCAACGGATCTGCTATATTCAGGTCCGTATGTACTTTACAAATATCTATGTCTCCATTTTGAACACTTTCACGAATGGAGTTGAAGCGACGCTTGATATGCCTGGTCTTCCTATGAAACCTGGGCTCCTTTGCAAGGGCAATAGCTCCAGTGTTGTCACAGAAGAGAGTCATTGGGCCCGACGCATTGGGAATCACCCCTAGGTCGGTAATGAACTCCTTCGTCCAAACTGCTTCCTGTGCTGCCTCCGAGGCTGCCATGTATTCCGCTTCACATGTAGATCCCGCCACGACGCTTTGCTTGCAACTGCACCAGCTTACTGCTCCTCCATTCAAAATATACACGTATCCGGTCTGTGACTTCGAGTCATCCAGATCTGTGTCGAAGCTAGCGTCGACCTAACCCTTTACGACGAGCTCTTTGTCACCTCCATAAACGAGAAACATATCCTTAGTCCTCTTCAGGTACTTCAGGATATTCTTGACCGCTGTCCAGTGTTCCTTGCCGGGATTACTTTGGTACCTTCCTACCAAACTTATGGCAAGGTTTACATCAGGTCTGGTACACAGCATGGCATACATAATAGACCCTATGGCCGAGGCATAGGGGATGACACTCATCTCTTCTATATCTTCTGCCGTGGTCGGGCATTGAGCCGTGCTCAATTGCACACCTTGCAATACAGGCAAGAACCCCTTCTTGGACTGATCCATACTGAACTTCTTCAATATCTTGTCAAGGTATGTACTCTGTGAAAGACCAATGAGGCGTCTTGATCTGTCTCTATAGATCTTGATGCCTAATATATAAGCAACTTCTCCAAGGTCCTTCATTGAAAAACACTTATTCAAATAGGCCTTTATACTCTCCAAGAATTCTATATCATTTCCCATCAATAGTATGTCATCCACATATAATATGAGAAATGCTACAGAGCTCCCACTCACTTTCTTGTAAACACAGGCTTCTCCATAAGTCTGTGTAAACCCAAACGCTTTGATCATCTCATCAAAGCGAATGTTCCAACTCCGAGATGCTTGCACCAGCCCATAGATTGAGCGCTGGAGCTTGCATACTTTGTTAGCATTCTTAGGATTGACAAAACCTTCCGGCTGCATCATATACAACTCTTCCTTAAGGAAGCCGTTAAGGAATGTCGTTTTGACGTCCATCTGCCATATCTCATAATCATAGTATGCGGCAATTGCTAACATGATTCAGACGGACTTCAGCTTCGCTACGGGTGAGAAAGTCTCATCGTAGTCAACCCCTTGAACTTGTCGATAACCCTTAGCGACAAGTCGAGCTTTGTAGATGGTCACATTACCATCCGCGTCCGTCTTCTTCTTAAAGATCCATTTGTTTTCTATGGCTCGCCGATCATCGGGCAAGTCAGTCAAAGTCCATACATCGTTTTCATACATGGATCCTATCTCGGATTTCATGGCTTCTAGCCATTTGTTGGAATCCGGGCCCGCCATCGCTTCTTCATAGTTCGAAGGTTCACCGTTGTCTAACAACATGATTTCCAGGACAGGGTTGCCGTACCACTCTGGTGCGGAACGTGTCCTTGTGGACCTACGAAGTTCAGTAGTAACTTGATCCGAAGCTTCATGATCAACATCATTAACTTCCTCCCCAGTCAGTGTAGGCACCACAGGAACATTTTCCCGCGCTGCGTTACTTTCCGGTTCGGAAGGGGTGACTATCACCTCATCAAGTTCCACTTTCTTCCCACTCAATTCTTTCGAGAGAAACTCCTTCTCTAGAAAGGACCCGTTCTTGGCAACGAAGATCTTGCCTTCGGATCTGAGGTAGAAGGTATACCCAATAGTTTCCTTAGGGTATCCTATGAAGACGCATTTTTCCGATTTGGGTTCGAGCTTTTCAGGTTGAAGTTTCTTGACATAAGCATCGCATCCCCAAACTTTTAGAAACGACAGCTTAGGTTTCTTCCCAAACCATAATTCATACGGTGTCGTCTCAACGGATTTCGACGGAGCCCTATTTAAAGTGAATGCGGCAGTCTCTAAAGCATAGCCCCAAAATGAGAGCGGTAAATCGGTAAGAGACATCATAGATCGCACCATATCCAATAGAGTGCGATTACGACGTTCGGACACACCATTTCTCTGAGGTGTTCCAGGCGGCGTGAGTTGTGAAACTATTCCACATTTCCTTAAGTGTGTACCAAATTCGTGACTTAAATATTCTCCACCACGATCTGATCGTAAGAATTTTATTTTTCTGTCACGTTGATTCTCAACTTCACTCTGAAATTCCTTGAACTTTTCAAAGGTTTCAGACTTGTGTTTCATCAGGTAGACATACCCATATCTACTTAAATCATCAGTGAGAGTGAGAACATAACGATATCCTCCGCGAGCCTCAACACTCATTGGACCGCACACATCGGTATGTATGATTTCCAATAAGTTGGTCGCTCGCTCCATTGTTCCGGAGAACGGAGTCTTGGTCATCTTACCCATGAGGCATGGTTCGCACGTGTCAAATGATTCGTAATCAAGAGACTCCAAAAGTCCATCTGCATGGAGCTTCTTCATGCGCTTGACACCAATGTGACCAAGGCGGCAGTGCCACAAGTATGTGGGACTATCGTTATCAACTTTACATCTTTTGGTATTCACACTATGAACATGTGTAACATCACGTTCGAGATTCATCAAAAATAAACCATTGACCAGTGGGGCATGACCATAAAACATATCTCTCAAATAAATAGAACAACCATTATTCTCGGATTTAAATGAGTAGCCATCTCGAATTAAACGAGATCCAGATACAATGTTCATGCTCAAAGCTGGCACTAAATAACAATTATTGAGGTTTAAAACTAATCCCGTGGGTAGATGCAGAGGTAGCGTGCCGACGGCGATCACATCGACCTTGGAACCATTCCCGACGCGCATCGTCACCTCGTCCTTCGCCAATCTCCGTTTATTCCGTAGTTCCTGTTTTGAGTTACATATATGAGCAACCGCACCGGTATCAAATACCCAGGAGCTACTACGAGTACTGGTGAGGTACACATCAATTACATGTATATCACATATACCTTTGGTGTTGCCGGCCTTCTTCTTGTCCGCTAAGTCTTTGGGGCAGTTCCGCTTCCAGTGACCACTTCCCTTGCAATAAAAGCACTCAGTCTCGGGCTTGGGTCCATTCTTTGACTTCTTCCCGGTAACTGGTTTACCGGGCGCGGCAACTCCCTTGCTGTCCTTCTTGAAGTTCTTCTTACCCTTGCCCTTCTTGAACTTAGTGGTTTTATTCACCATCAACACTTGATGTTCTTTTCTGATCTCTACCTCAGCTGATTTCAGCATTGAATATACCTCAGGAATGGTCTTTTCCATCCCCTGCATATTGAAGTTCATCACAAAGCTCTTGTAGCTTGGTGGAAGCGACTGGAGGATTCTGTCAATGACCGCGTCATCCGGGAGATTAACTCCCAGCTGAGACAAGCGGTTGTGCAACCCAGACATTCTGAGTATGTGCTCACTAACAGAACTATTCTCCTCCATTTTACAGCTGAAGAACTTGTCGGAGACATCATATCTCTCGACCCGGGCATGAGCTTGAAAAACCAGTTTCAGCTCCTCGAACATCTCATATGCTCCATGTTTCTCAAAACGCTTTTGGAGACCCGGCTCTAAGCTGTAAAGCATGCCGCACTGAACGAGGGAGTAATCATCAGCACGCTGCTGCCAAGTGTTCATAACGTCTTGGTTCTCAGGGATTGGTGCTTCACCTAGCGGTGCTTCTAAGACATAATCTTTCTTTGCTACTATGAGGATGATCCTCAGGTTCCGGACCCAGTCCGTATAGTTGCTGCCATCATCTTTCAGCTTGGTTTTCTCTAGGAACGCGTTGAAATTGAGGACAACGTTGGCCATTTGATCTACAAGACATAGTGTAAAGATTTTAGACTAAGTTCATGATAATTAAGTTCATCTAATCAAATTTTTAATGAACTCCCACTCAGATAGACATCCCTCTAGTCATCTAAGTGAAACATGATCCGAATTAAACTAGGCCGTGTCCGATCATCACGTGAGACGGACTAGTCAAGATCGGTGAACATCCCCATGTTGATCGTATCTTCTATACGACTCATGCTCGACCTTTCGGTCCTCCGTGTTCCGAGGCCATGTCTGTACATGCTAGGCTCGTCAAGTCAACCTAAGTGTATTGCGTGTGTTCCGAGGCCATGTCTGTACATGCTAGGCTCGTCAACACCCGTTGTATTCGAACGTTAGAATCTATCACACCCGATCATCACGTGGTGCTTCGAAACAACGAACCTTCGCAACGGTGCACAGTTAGGGTGAACACTTTCTTGAAATTATTATAAGGGATCATCTTACTTACTACCGTCGTTCTAAGCAAATAAGATGCAAAAACATGATAAACATCACATGCAATCAAATAGTGACATGATATGGCCAATATCATCATGCTCCTTTGATCTCCATCTTCGGGGCACCATGATCATCTTCGTCACCGGCATGACACCATGATCTCCATCATCATGATCTCCATCATTGTGTCTTCATGAAGTCGTCACGCCAACGATTACTTCTACTTGTATGGCTAACGCGTTTAGCAACAAAGTAAAGTAAATTACATGGCGTTATTCAATGACACGCAGGTCATACAAAATAATAAAGACAACTCCTATGGCTCCTGCCGGTTGTCATACTCATCGACATGCAAGTCATGATTCCTATTACAAGAATATGATCAATCTCATACATCACATATATCATTCATCACATCTTCTGGCCATATCACATCACATAGCACTTGCTGCAAAAACAAGTTAGACGTCCTCTAATTGTTGTTGCAAGTTTTTACGTGGTTTGTAGGTTTCTAGCAAGAACGTTTCTTACCTACGTATGACCACAACGTGATTTGCCAATTTCTATTTACCCTTCATAAGGACCCTTTTCATCGAATCCGTTCCGACTAAAGTAGGAGAGACAGACACCCGCTAGCCACCTTATGCAACTAGTGCATGTCAGTCGGTGGAACCTGTCTCACGTAAGCGTACGTGTAAGGTCGGTCCGGGCCGCTTCATCCTACAATGCCGCCGAAACAAGAAACGACTAGTAGCGGCAAGAAGAATTGGCAAACTCAACGCCCACAACTGCTTTGTGTTCTACTCGTGCATAGTAACTACGCATAGGCCTGGCTCATGATGCCACTGTTGGGAATCGTAGCATAATTTAAAATTTTCCTACGCTCACCAAGATGCATCTATGGAGTCTACTAGCAACGAGGGGAAAGGAGTGCATCTACATACCCTTGTAGATCGCGAGCGGAAGCGTTCCAATGAACGTGGATGACGGAGTCGTACTCGCCGTGATCCAAATCACCAATGACCGAGTGCCGAACGGACGGCACCTCCGCGTTCAACACACGTACGGTGCAGCGACGTCTCCTCCTTCTTGATCCAGCAAGGGGGAAGGAGAGGTTGATGGAGATCCAGCAGCACGACGGCGTGGTGGTGGAAGTAGCGGGTCTCCGGGAGGGCTTCGCCGAGCTTCTGCGAGAGAGAGAGAGAGGTGTTGCAGGGGAGGAGGGAGGCGCCCAAGGCTGTAGGGTGCTGCCCTCCCTCCCCCCCCCCCCATTTATATAGGCCCCTGGGGGGTTGCGCCAGCCCTGGGAGATGGGATCTCCAAGGGGGGGGCGGCCAAGGGGGGAAGGGGTTGCCTTGCCCCCCAAGGCAAGGGGGAAGCTTCCCCCCCCCCCTAGGGTTCCCAACCCTAGGCGCATGGGGGGAGGCCCAAGGGGGCGCCCCAGCCCACTAAGGGCTGGTTCCCTTCCACTTTCAGCCCACGGGGCCCTCCGGGATAGGTGGCCCCACCCGGTGGACCCCCGGGACCCTTCCGGTGGTCCCGGTACAATACCGGTAACCCCCGAAACTTTCCCGGTGGCCGAAACTGGACTTCCTATATATAATTCTTCACCTCCGGACCATTCCGGAACCTCTCGTGACGTCCGGGATCTCATCCGGGACTCCAAACAACTTTCGGGTTTCCGCATACATATATCTCTACAACCCTAGCGTCACCGGACCTTAAGTGTGTAGACCCTACGGGTTCGGGAGACATGCAGACATGACCGAGACGCCTCTCCGGTCAATAACCAACAGCGGGATCTGGATACCCATGTTGGCTCCCACATGTTCCACGATGATCTCATCGGATGAACCACGGTGTCTAGGATTCAATCAATCCATATGCAATTCCCTTTGTCAATCGGTATGTTACTTGCCCGAGATTCGATCGTCGGTATCCCAATACCTTGTTCAATCTCGTTACCGGCAAGTCTCTTTACTCGTACCGCAATGCATGATCCCGTGACTAACGCCTTAGTCACATTGAGCTCATTATGATGATGCATTACCGAGTGGGCCCAGAGATACCTCTCCGTCACACGGAGTGACAAATCCCAGTCTCGATCCGTGCCAACCCAACAGACACTTTCGGAGATACCCGTAGTGCACCTTTATAGTCACCCAGTTACGTTGTGACGTTTGGTACACCCAAAGCACTCTTACGGTATCCGGGAGTTGCATGATCTCATGGTCTAAGGAAAAGATACTTGACATTGGAAAAGCTCTAGCAAACAAAACTACACGATCTTTTATGCTATGCTTAGGATTGGGTCTTGTCCATCACATCATTCTCCTAATGATGTGATCCCGTTATCAATGACATCCAATGTCCATAGTCAGGAAACCATTACTATCTGTCGATCAACGAGCTAGTCAACTAGAGGCTTACTAGGGACACATTGTGGTCTATGTATTCACACATGTATTACGATTTCCGGACAATACAATTATAGCATGAATAATAGACAATTACCATGAACAAAGAAATATAATAATAACCATTTATTATTGCCTCTAGGGCATATTTCCAACAGGTTTTCCCTTGAAGAGGAAAGGGTGATGCAGCAAAGTAGCGTAAGTATTTCCCTCAGTTTTTGAGAACCAAGGTATCAATCCAGTAGGAGGCTACGCGCGAGTCCCTCGCACCTACACAAAACAAATAAATCCTCGCAACCAACGCGATAAGGGGTTGTCAATCCCTTCACGGTCACTTACGAGAGTGAGATCTGATAGATATGATAGGATAATATTTTTGGTATTTTTGTGATAAAGATGCAAAGTAAAATAAAAGCAAAGTAAAAAAGCAAAGGAAATAACTAAGTGTTGGAAGATTAATATGATGAAGATAGACCCGGGGGCCATAGGTTTCACTAGTGGCTTCTCTCAAGAGCATAAGTATTTTACGGTGGGTGAACGAATTACTGTTGAGCAATTGACAGAATTGAGCATAGTTATGAGAATATCTAGGTATGATCATGTATATAGGCATCACGTCCGAGACAAGTAGACCGACTCCTGCCTGCATCTACTACTATTACTCCACTCATCAACCGCTATCCAGCATGCATCTAGAGTATTAAGTTCATGGAAATAGAGTAACGCCTTAAGCAAGATGACATGATGTAGAGGGATAAATTCATGCAATATGATAAAAAAACATCTTGTTATCCTCGATGGCAACAATACAATACGTGCCTTGCTGCCCCTACTGCCACTGGGAAAGGACACCGCAAGATTGAACCCAAAGCTAAGCACTTCTCCCATTGCAAGAAAGATCAATCTAGTAGGCCAAACCAAACTGATAATTCTAAGAGACTTGCAAAGATAACCAATCATACATAATAGAATTCAGAGAAGATTCAAATATTGTTCATAGATAAAATTGATCATAAACCCACAATTCATCGGTCTCAACAAACACACCGCAAAAAGAAGATTACATCGAATAGATCTCCACGAGAGAGGGGGGAACATTGTATTGAGATCCAAAAAGAGAGAAGAAGCCATCTAGCTACTAACTATGGACCCGAAGGTCTGAGATAAACTACTCACACTTCATCGGAGAGGCTATGGTGTTGATGTAGAAGCCCTCCGTGATGGATGCCCCCTCCGGCGGAGCTCCGGAACAGGCCCCAAGATGGGATCTCGTGGGTACAGAAGGTTGCGGCGGTGGAATTAGGGTTTTGGCTCCGTATCTGATCGTTTGGGGGTACGTAGGTATATATAGGAGGAAGGAGTACATCGGTGGAGCAACAGGGGGCCCACAAGGGTGGAGGGCGCACCCTGGGGGGTAGGCGTGCCCCCCTACCTCGTGGCCTCCTCTTTTGTTTCTTGACGTAGGGTCCAAGTCTCCTGGATCATAATCTTCCTAAAAATCACGTTCCCGAAAGTTTCATTTCGTTTGGACTCCATTTAATATTCCTTTTCTGCGAAACTCTGAAATAGGCAAAAACAGCAATTCTGGGCTGGGCCTCCGGTTAATAGGTTAGTCCCAAAAAAATATAAAATTGAATAATAAAGCCCAATAATGTCCAAAACAGTAGATAATATAGCATGGAGCAATCAAAAATTATACATACGTTGGAGACGTATCAAGTGCCCATACCCATGTGATTATGTCTCCTTCTTCGGTGATGGTGATGTACTATTCTTGGCGATAATGCCCCTCAGGATACGATTCTCTTCCTCGATCTTATTGAGTTGCTGCTTGAGATCCATTATCTCCTTACGAAGCTTCTCTGTAACGGCTAAAGCCCCTTTCACCCAAGGGTGTTGCATAGCTGCGGGAGAACAAGTGACACTCTTCTTCATATTTTCATAAGAAAGAAATTTAACATTGGAAGGGATAACCGAGTTTGGAATAGCTGAGCTCTGTAGTTCCACCATCGTGAACCCAGCTCGGAAGCGAGAAGTGACTTCTTGATCCTCCATGGCATCTATCCTCATCAAATCAGCCTCCATCTCTTCATCCGTTGCTGGCCCAAAGTGGTCAGCATCGCTGTTTGTTCTTGGTCTCGATGTCGGATGAGACACCCGGCTCTCCCCGACTGACTCTTGAGAAGACATCTTGCTCTAATCTGCAGCGGCAACAGCTCGAAACAAGAACAGAGGATATTTGCGTGATACAAGAGTCAAAACCTTCGAGAGATTATATAATGAATTTTTACCGACCAAAATACGTATCGTGCAAGAAAACGGAGTCCGGAAAGCACCCGAGGTGCCCACGAGGTAGGGGGCGCGCCCAGGGGGTAGGGCGCGCCCTCCACCCTCGTGGAGCCCTCGTGTCCTTCCCGGACTGCTTCTTATTTTTCTATTTTTCCAAATATTCCAGAACGGAGAAATATTGCCATAAAAACTGTTTTGGAGTTGGTTTACTTACCGTACCACATACCTATTCCTTTTCGGAGTCTGAAATGTTCCGGAAAGCGTCCCTTATGTATTCCTCCGGGGTTACGGTTTCAATAACATTGGTTTCAACATTTATGGGATTACCTGAGATATAATGTTTGATTCTTTGACCGTTCACCACCTTCAGATTTGTGCCTTCGAAGTTGTTGATTTTTATGGCACCGGAACGATAGACCTCCTCGATAACGTAGGGGCCTTCCCATTTAGAGAGAAGTTTTCCTGCAAAAAATCTTAAACGAGAGTTGTATAGCAATACATAATCACCAACATTAAACTCACGCTTTTGTATTCTTTTATCATGCCATCTTTTAACTTTTTCTTTAAACAACTTGGCATTTTCATAAGCTTGGGTTCTCCATTCATCAAGTGAGCTAATATCAAATAACCTCTTCTCACCGGCAAGTTTGAAATCATAATTGAGCTCTTTAATAGCCCAATAAGCCTTATGTTCTAGTTCGAGAGGTAAGTGACATGCTTTAGCATAAACCATTTTATACGGAGACATACCCATAGCATTTTTATATGCAGTTCTGTAGGCCCATAATGCATCATCAAGTTTCTTGGACCAATTCTTTCTAGATCTATTAACAGTCTTTTGCAAAATTAATTTGAGTTCTCTATTACTCAAATCTACTTGACCACTAGACTGCGGGTGATAAGGAGATGCAATTCTATGATTAACATCATACTTAGCAAGCATTTTACGAAAAGCACCATGAATAAAATGTGAACCACCATCAGTCATTAAATATCTAGGGACTCCAAACCTCGGAAAAATAACTTCTTTAAGCATTTTAATAGAAGTGTTATGATCAGCACTACTAGTTGGAATAGCTTCTACCCACTTAGTAACGTAATCAACAGCAACTAAAATATGTGTATATCCATTAGAGGCAGGAAAAGGTCCCATATAATCAAAGCCCCAAACATCAAATGCTTCAATAACAAGTGAATAGTTCATAGGCATTTCTTGACGTCTACTAATGTTACCAATTCTTTGACATTCATCACAAGATAAGACAAACTTACGGGCATCCTTGAAGAGAGTAGGCCAATAAAAACCGGATTGCAATACCTTATGTGCAGTTCTATCTCCAGCGTGGTGCCCTCCATAAGCTTCGGAGTGACACTTGCGTAGGATCTTTTCCTGTTCATGCTCAGGTACACAACGTCTAATAACACCATCTACTCCTTCTTTATAAAGGTGTGGGTCATCCCAAAAATAATGTCTCAAGTCATAGAATTTTTTTTCTTTTGCTGGTATGTGAAACTAGGTGGTATAAATTTAGCAACGATGTAATTAGCATAATCAGCATACCATGGAGTAGTACGAGAGGCATTTATGACATTTAATTGCTCATCAGGAAAGCTATCATCAATAGGTAGTGGGTTGTCAAGAACATTTTCTAACCTAGACAAGTTGTCTGCAACGGGGTTCTCAGCTCCCTTTCTATCAACAATATGCAAATCAAATTCTTGTAGCAAGAGAACCCATCTAATAAGTCTAGGTTTAGCATCTTTCTTTTCCATAAGATATTTAATAGCAGCATGATCCATGTGAATAGTTACTTTAGAATCAACAATATAAGGTCTGAACTTATCACAAGCAAATACGACTGCTAAGAATTCTTTTTCAGTAGTAGCATAATTTCTTTGAGCATTGTCTAGAGTTTTACTAGCATATTGAATAACATTTAATTTCTTATCAACTCTTTGCCCTAGAACAGCACCTACAGCATAATCACTAGCATCACACATAATTTCAAAGGGTAAATTCCGATTAGGTGGCTGGACAATAGGTGCAGAGATCAATGCTTTCTTAAGTATTTCAAATGCTTCTACACAATCATCATCAAAGACAAATGGTATATCTTTTTGCAATAAATTAGTCAGAGGCCGAGAAATTTTTGAGAAGTCCTTAATGAACCTCCTATAAAAACCGGCGTGACCAAGGAAACTTCTTATACCTTTGATGTCCTTGGGACATGGCATCTTTTCAATAGCATCAACCTTGGCTTTATCAACCTCAATACCTCTTTCAGAAACTTTATGCCCCAAGACAATACCTTCATTAACCATAAAGTGGCACTTTTCCCAATTCAAGACAAGATTAGTTTCTTCACATCTCTGCAAAACTCGATCAAGGTTGCTCAAGCAATCATCAAAAGAGGATCCATAGACGGAAAAGTCGTCCATGAAAACCTCACAAATCTTTTCAGAAAAGTCAGAGAATATAGCCATCATGCATCTTTGAAAGGTAGCAGGTACATTACATAAACCAAAAGGCATGCGTCTATAAGAAAAAGTACCAAAAGGGCAAGTAAAAGTAGTCTTTGATTGATCATTGGCTGACACAGGTATTTGAGAGAAACCAGAATAACCATCTAGAAAGCAAAAATGTGTATGTTTGGATAATCTTTCTAGCATTTGATCGATAAAAGGTAAGGGGTAATGATCTTTTTTAGTAGCCTTACTTAATTTGCGGAAATCAATTACCATCCTATAACCTGTAATAATTCTTTGCGGAATCAATTCATCTTTATCATTAGGAAGGACAGTAATACCTCCCTTCTTAGGGACACAATGGACTGGACTTACCCACTGACTATCAGGAACGGGATAAATTATACCTACCTCAAGGAGCTTTAGTATTTCCTTTCTTACCACTTCTTTCATTTTAGGATTCAGCCGTCGTTGATGATCACGAACTGGTTTGGCATCTTCTTCCAAATTTATTTTATGTTGACATAGAGTGGGACTAATGCCCTTAAGATCATCAAGAGTATATCCAATAGCAGCACGGTGCTTCTTCAGAGTTTTCAATAATCTCTCTTCTTCATGCTCTGAAAGGTTAGCACTAATAATAATAGGATATATCTTTTTCTCATCAAGATAAGCATATTTAAGAGTATCAGGCAACGGTTTAAGCTCAA
This sequence comes from Aegilops tauschii subsp. strangulata, assembly GCF_002575655.3. Lineage (NCBI taxonomy): Eukaryota > Viridiplantae > Streptophyta > Magnoliopsida > Poales > Poaceae > Aegilops > Aegilops tauschii. The sequence goes on from NC_053037.3 coordinate 547,242,369, forward strand.
ACACGGGATCACCCTTGGGTGGAGGAGGATCCCCTAGGATTTCAACAGGCAAATTGTGTTTCAAGATAGGTTCCTGTTTAAAGAATACTTCATCTATTTCCCTTCTTTCATTCATAAACATATCATTATCATGGTCTAGCAAATATTGTTCTAAAGGATCACTAGGAGGTACGGCAATAGAAGCAAGACCAATAATTTCATCCTTACTAGGTAATTCTTCTTCACGGTGTTGTCTACTAAATTTAGAGAAATTAAACTCATGAGACATATCACCCAAACCAATAGTAATAACATCCTTTTCACAGTCTATCTTAGCATTAACAGTGTTCAAGAATGGTCTACCAAATATAATGGGACAAAAGCTATCTTGTGGGGAACCAAGAACAAGAAAATCGGCAGGATATTTAGTTTTCCCACACAAGACTTCAACATCTCTAACAATTCCCATTGGTGAAATAGTATCTCTATTGGAAAGTTTAATTATGACATCAGTATCTTCCAACTCAGCAGGTGCAATATCATGCATAATTTCTTTGTATAAGTCAAAAGGTATTGCACTAGCACTAGCACCCATGTCACATAAGCCATGATAACAATGATCTCCTATTTTAACAGAAATAACAGGCATGCCTACCACAGGTCTATGTTTATCTTTAGCACAAGGTTTGGCAATTCTAGCAGTTTCCTCACAGAAATAAATAACATGCCCATCGATATTATCAGACAAGAGATCTTTAACAATAGCAATATTAGGTTCAACTTTAATTTGCTCAGGAGGTGTATAAGTCCTAATATTGCTTTTACGAACAACAGTTGAAGCTTTAGCATGATCCTTTATCCTAACAGGAAAAGGTGGTTTCTCAACATAAGAAATAGGAACATTAGGATCATTATAAGTGATAGTCTTTTCTTCAACTTTAATAGGTGCAGCTACTTTTACTTCTATGGGAGGATGATATTTAAACCACTTCTCCTTGGCGGATCAACATAAGTAGCAAAAGATTCACAGAAAGAAGCTACTATCTCAGAGTCAAGTCCATATTTAGTGCTAAACTTACGGAAAACATCGGTATCCATAAAAGATTTAACACAATCAAACTTAGGTGCCATGCCTGACTCCTTACCTTCGTCGAGATCCCAATATTCAGAGTTGCGTTTAATTCTATCCAATAAGTTCCATTTGAATTCAATAGTCTTCATCATAAAAGAGCCAGCACAAGAAGTATCGAGCATGGTGCGATTGTTATCAGAAAGCCGAGCATAAAAACTTTGAATAATTATTTCTCTTGAGAGCTCATGATTGGGGCATGAATATAACATTGATTTAAGCCTCCCCCAAGCTTGAGCGATGCTTTCTCCTTTGCGAGGCCAAAAATTATATATATAATTGCGATCACGATGAACAAGATGCATAGGATAAAACTTCTGATGAAATTCCAATTTCAATCGTTTATAGTTCCATGATCCCGTATCATCACATAGCCTATACCATGTCGATGCATCTCCCTTAAAATATAAAGGGAAGACCTTCCTCTTAATAACATCACCGGGTATACCTGCAAGCTTAAATAATCCACAAACTTCATCCACATATATTAGGTGCTCATCAGGATGCTTTGTTCCATCCCCTGCAAAAGGATTAGCTAGCAGTTTTTCTAACATACCCGAAGGAATCTCAAAGTGGACATTTTCATTTTCAGTAGGTTCAATAGGTTGAGGAGCAACTCTTTTCTCTACTGGTCGGGGTGAAGATACCCCGAACAAGCCCCTCAGAGGATTACTTTCCATAGTAGCAAGTGACAGTAAATTTCAGCACACTATATAAATTTTTCCTTACCAAATTCCACCTACCAAAGGCGCTTCACTCCCCGGCAACGGCGCCAGAAAAGAGTCTTGATGACCCACAAGTATAGGGGATCTATCGTAGTCCTTTTGATAAGTAAGAGTGTCGAACCCAACGAGGAGCAGAAGGAAATGATAAGTCGTTTTCAGCAAGGTATTCTCTGCAAGTACTGAAATAAGTGGTAACAGATAGTTTTGTGATAGGATAATTTGTAACGAGCAACAAGTAACAAAAGTAAATAAAGTGCAGCAAGGTGGCCCAATCCTCTTTGTAGCAAAGGACAAGCCTGGACAAACTCTTATATAGAGAAAAGCGCTCCCGAGGACACATGGGAATTATCGTCAAGCTAGTTTTCATCACGTTCATATGATTCGCGTTCGGTACTTTGATAATTTGATATGTGGGTGGACCGGTGCTTGGGTGCTGTTCTTACTTGAACAAGCATTCCACTTATGATTAACCTCTATTGCAAGCATCCGCAACTACAACAAAAGTATTAAGGTAAACCTAACCATAGCATGAAACATATGGATCCAAATCAGCCCCTTACGAAGCAATGCATAAACTAGGGTTTAAGCTTCTGTCACTCTGGCAACACATCATCTACTTATTACTTCCCAATGCCTTCCTCTAGGCCCAAATAATGGTGAAGTGTTATGTAGTCGACATTCACATAACACCACTAGAGGATAGACAACATACATCTCATCAAAATATCGAATGAATACCAAATTCACATGACTACTAATAGCAAGACTTCTCCCATGTCCTCAGGAACAAACGTAACTACTCACAAAGCATATTCATGTTCATAACCAGAGGTGTATTAATATGCATATAGGATCTGAACATATGATCTTCCACCAAATAAACGAACAAGCATCAACTACAAGGAGTAATCAACACTACTAGCAACCTACAGGTACCAATCCCAGACTTTGAGACAAGAATTGGATACAAGAGATGAACTAGGGTTTGAGAGGAGATGGTGCTGGTGAAGATGTTGATGGATATTGCCCTCTCCCGATGAGAGGAGCATTGGTGATGACGATGGCGATGATTTCCCCCTCCCGGAGGGAAGTGTCCCCGGCAGAACAGCTCTGCCGGAGCCCTAGATTGGTTCCGCCAAGGTTCCGCCTCGTGGCGGCGGAGTCTCGTCCCGAAAGGTTGCTTATGATTTTTTTTCCTGGACGAAAGACTTCATATAGCAGAAGATGGCCACCGGAGGACCAACAGGGGGCCCACGAGGCAGGGGCGCGCCCTGGGGGGTAGGGCGCGCCCCCCACCCTCGTGGACAGGTGATGGCCCCCCTGACGTATTTCTTCCGCTCAGTGTTTTTTATTATTTCCAAAAATAACTTTCGTGGAGTTTCAGGACTTTTGGAGTTGTGCAGAATAGGTCTCTAATATTTGCTCCTTTTCCAGCCCAGAATTCCAGCTGCCGGCATTCTCCCTCCTTATGTAAACCTTGTAAAATAAGGGAGAATAGACATAAGTATTGTGACATAACATGTAATAACATCCCATAATGCAATAAATATCGATATAAAAGCATGATGCAAAATGGACGTATCAGAGACTTGCTTGTATCTCCTACTGGATTGATACCTTCGTTCTTAAGTGAGGGAAATACTTATCTCTACTTTGCTGCATCAACCTTTCCTCTTCAAGGGAAAAACCAACTCAAGCTCAAGAAGTAGCAAGAAGAATTTCTAGCACCGTTGCCGGGGAGATATACATCGAGCCTACCAAGTACCCATCATAAACTCTCATCTCTTGCATTACATTATTTTCCATTTGCCTCTCATTTTCCTCTCCCCCACTTCTAAAATGTTTTTAGAAAAATACAAAAAGATTTGCCTTTTTATCACCCTTCTTCCGTTCGTCTTTTCGTTTGCTTTTTGGTTGCTCGTGTGCTAGATATCTTGCTTTGTCACGATAACTCAAGAGAATACCAAGTTGTGTGACTTTTCCAATACTAATAATAATGATTTTATTAGTACTCCGATTGCTCCCGCCACTAGTGCGGAATCTTATGAAATTAATGCCGCTTTGCTGAATCTTGTAATGAAAGATCAATTTTCCAGCCTTCCTAGTGAAGATGCCGCATCCCATCTAAATAATTTTGTTGAGTTGTGTGGTATGCAAAAGAAGAAAGATGTGGATAATAATATTGTTAAATTGAAGTTATTTCCGTTCTCACTACGAGATCATGCTAAAACTTGGTTTTCATCTTTGCCTAAAAATAGTATTGATTCATGGAATAAGTGTAAAGATGCTTTTATTTCCAAGTATTTTCCTCCCGCTAAGATCATCTCCCTTAGGAACGATATAATGAATTTTAAGCAACTTGATCATGAACATGTTGCACAATCTTTGGAGAGGATGAAATTGATGATAAGAAATTGCCCTACTCATGTTTTAAGTTTATGGATGATCATACAAAAAATTTATGCTGGATTGAATTCTGCATCTAGAAATCTTTTAGGTTCGGCCGCGGGAGGTACCTTTATGGAAATCACATTAGGAGAAGCTACTAAACTCCTAGATAATATCATGGCTAATTACTCTCAATGGCATACCGAAAGATCCTCTACTAGTAAAAAAAGTGCATACGATTGAAGAAATTAATGTTTTGAGTGGAAAGATGGATGAACTTATGAAATTGTTTGCTAGTAAGAGTGCTCCTATTGATCCTAATGATATGTCTTTTTTACTTTGATTGGGAATAATAATGAATCTATGGATGTGAATTTTGTTGGTAGGAACAATTTTGGTAATAACGCGTATAGGGGTAATTCCTAGTAATTCGTCTAGTAATTATGGTAATTCCTACAACAACTATTATGGAAATTGTAATAAGATGTCCTCTGATCTTGAGAACAATATTAAAGAATTTATTAGTTCTCAAAAGAATTTCAATGGTATGGTTGAAGAAAATTTGCTTAAGATTGATGATTTGGCTAGGAACGTGGATAGAATTTCTCTTGAGATTGATTCTTTGAAAATTAGATATATTCCACCCAAGCATGATATTAATGAATCTCTAAAAGCTATGAGAATTTCTATTGATGAATGTAAAGAAAGAACCGCTGGGATGCATCCTAAGCGAGATTGGTTTGTAAAAGCGTGTTCTTCGATTTCTTGTGAAAATAATGATGAAGATCTTAAAATGATTGATGTGACTCCTATTGAATATTTGTTTTCTAATATAAATATTGATAAAGATGGGACTGGAGATGATTCAACTTTAGCTAAAAGGCATCCCAATGATTTGGAGTTTATAGATCTTGATGCAAAAATTGATAAAAGTGGAATTTGAGAGGTCAAAACTTTAAGTAGCAATGAACCCACTCTTTTGGATTTCAAGGATTTTAATTATGATGATTGTTCTTTGATAGATTTTATCTTCTTGTTGCAATCCATGTTGAATTCTCCTCATGCTTATAATCAAAATAAAGCTTTTACTAAACATATCGTTGATGCTATGATGAAATCTTTTGAAGAAAAACTTGAGTTGGAAGTTTCTATCCCTAGAAAGCTTTATGATGAGTGGGAACCTACAATTAAGATTAAAATTAAGGATTATGAGTGCCATGCTTTGTGTGATTTAGGTGCTAGCATTTCCACGATACTGAAAACTTTATGTGATGTGCTAGGTTTCCGTGAATTTAATGATTGTTCTTTAAATTTGCATCTTGCGGATCCCACTATTAAAAAACCTATGGGAAGGATTAATGATGTTCTTATTGTTGCAAATAGGAATTATGTTTCCATAGATTTTATTGTGGTTGATATAGATTGCAATCCTACATGTCCTATTATTCTTGGTAGACCTTTCCTTAGAACGATTGGTGCAATTATTGATATGAAAGAAGGAAACATTAGATTTAAATTTCCGTTAAGGAAGGGCATGGAACACTTTCCAAGAAAGAAAATTAAGTTGTCATATGAATCTATTAGGAGAGCTACTTATGGATTGCATAACAAAGATGACAATACCTAGATCTTTGTTTTATGCCTAGCTAGGGGCGCTAAACGATAGCGCTTGTTGGCAGGCAACCCAATTTTATTTTTATGTTTTCATTTTTTGCTATTGTTCTTCAATAAATACACATTATTACCTCTGTAGTAATTGTGTTTTGGTGTTTCAATTAGAGTTTGAGCCAAGTAAGACCTTTGGGATGGCTTATGGTGATAGTAGATTTGATCTTGCTAAAAAACAGAAACTTTTGCGTAGGGCCGGCCCTAAGGGGGGCAGGGGCGGCCGGCCCGGGCCCCCAAAATTGAGGGGCCCCTCCGCAGGGTATACAGGTAGGCTTTGGCCCAACATATTTTCGGTGATAAAAGAAATTCGGTGGGCTGGATGGCTGGGCCTCACACGGCACAACAGAACGTACGCACACAGCGAGCCAGCAGCGACCGATTTGTTCATAGTTTGTACGTGCATGTCGAAAAATAAGGAACTGAATGATCCTTCAAATTTGTTTGTTCCTAGGTTAGTACATGCACATCCAAAAAAGGAACTGGTTGATCCCTTCCATCACCCACGCATTCACGCCGTGGCTCCCAATTTCGCAGCGGCCGCGAACGCGTAGTCTTCGCAACTGCACGCCCGGCGCTCCTTCTCCCTTTTCTCCTTAATCGAATTTTCCTGTGTAATTCAGATTGTCTGCCGATGTCAATTCACCAGGGGCCGTCGTCACAACCCCGCTTTTCTCTCCATCCATCAACGATTCGACCATCCGAGGTATATATTTTTTCGAAAAGGATCTTAGGTATACCCTGTTGTCTTACTGTGGTTCCTAGTAAATCCTAGAAGGTGAGAGGGCTTTTCAAGTTAAATATTCTTTTGGGGTTGATATGGCGATCACTTCTTTGAAAGATAGATTTAAAGAACTCATTGTGTTTAATGAAATATTCAGATTTTTATTGAGTTCGGGCACCCTGAGATCAGTGAATGATATTGAACTTCAAAAGTGTTGCATCAAGTTTGCAAAAACTTTCTTTCTTGATGGTTCATGTGATGTTGACGTATCTGATCTTATTTACGAATTGAAGATTATGATATTCATTTCGCGAGATGATGCAACGTCTACTATGGAGATTTTTGACCAAGTGAGAGAAACTAATTGTTACATATCGCGTCTTATTTACTGTGCATGTGACTACCACATCGGTCGAAAGAAGCTTTTCAAAACTGAAATTACTGAAGAATTATCTGAGGTCAACAATGACCCAGCATAGGTTAAATGGTTTGGCAACATTATGCATTGAGAAGAAATTATTAGATGATACTCACATCGACCACATCATAAGTGACTTTGCATCGAGGCATGTTAGAAGAAATGTTTAAAGTAATATGTACAAATTATTTGATATGCATACTCATTTTAGATGCATTCAAGTGTTATTGGTAATATTTCATATATACTTATATTCATTTTTATTGTTATGATATCTATATTAAGGGCCCCAAATTTTAGTCTCGCCCCAGGCCCCCAAAATCTCAAGACCGGCCCTGCTTTTGCGCCCTGTAAAATAATTTTCATTAATCACAGAAGCATGATAAAATCCTAATATTTCTACACAATATTGATATACAAATTGCCTCTGTTGTCCTAATTTTTCAGAATTTTTGGAGTTACAGAAGTATTCGAAGTTTCCAGATTGCTACAGGCTGTTCTATTTTTGACAGATTTTGTTTTCTATGTGTTGTTTGCTTATTTTGATGAATCTATGGGTAGTATCGGGGGTATGAAGGATGGATAAGTTGGAATACGATAGATATTACACAAATATAAAGAAAGAATGAGTTCACAACAGTACCAAAAAGTGGTGATTTATTTTCTTATACTAACGGATCTCATGAGTTTTCTGTTGAGTTTTGTGTTGTGAAGTTTTCAAGCTTTGGGTGAAGATTTGATGGACTATGGAATAAGGAGTGGCAAGAGCCTAAGCTTGGGGATGCCCAAGGCACCCCAAGGTAATATTAAAGGACAACCAAGCATCTAAGCTTGGGGATGCCCTGGATGGCATCCCCTCTTTTGTCTTCGTCTATCGGTAAAATTACTTGAGGCTATATTTTTATTCACCACATGATATGTGTTTTGCTTGGAGCATCTTGTATGATATGAGTCTTTGCTTTTTAGTATGCCACAATCATACTTGATGTACACACCTTTTGATAGGGACACGCATGAATCGTGAATTTATTAAAATACTCTATGTGCTTCACTTATATATTTTGAGCTAGGCTATTTTGCTCTAGTGCTTCACTTATATCTTTTTAGAGCACGACGGTGGTTTTATTTTATAGAAATTGTTGAACTCTCTTGCTTCACTTATATTAGTTTGAGAGTCTCTAAACAGCATGGTGATTTGCTTAGGTTATGAATTTAGTCCTAATATGATGGGCATCCAAGAGGGATATAATAAAAACATTCATATAAAGAGCATTGAATACTATGAGAAGTTTGATTCCTTATGATTGTTTTCAGATATAAAGATGGTGATATTAGAGTCATGCTAGTGAGAAATTGTGGATTGGTAAAAAATACTTGTGTTAAAGTTTGTGATTCCCGTAGCATGCACGTATGGTGAACCGTTATGTGATGAAGTCGGAGCATGATTTATTTATTTATTGTCCTCCTTACGAGTGGTGGTCGGGGACGAGCGATGGTCTTTTCCCGCCAATCTATCCCCCTAGGAGCATGCGTGTAGTACTTTGTTTCGATAACTAATAATTTTTTGCAATAAGTACGTGAGTTCTTTATGACTAATGTTGAGTCCATGGATTATACGTACTCTCACCCTTCCACCATTGCTAGCCTCTCTAGTACCGCGCAACTTCTGCCGGTGCATTAAACTCACCATATGCCATTCCTCAAAACAGCCACCATACCTACCCATTATGGCATTTCCATAGCCATTCCGAGATATATTGTCATGCACCTTCCACCATTCCGTTTTATTATGACACGCACCATCATTGTCATATTGCTTTGCATCATCGTAAGATAGCTAGCATGATGTTTTCATGGCTTGTCCGTTTTTTATGTCATTTTATACGCTAGATCATTGCACATCCCGGTACACCGCCGGAGGCATTCATATAGAGTCATATTTTGTTCTAAGTATCGAGTTGTAATTCTTGAGTTGTAAGTAAGTAAAAGTGTGATGATCATCATTATTAGAGCATTAATTGTCCCATGTGAGGAAAGGATGATGGAAGCTATGATTCCCTCACAAGTTGGGATGAGTTTCCGGACTTTACAAAAATAAAAGAGGCCAAAGAAGCCCACCAAAAAAATGAGAGAAAAGAGAGAAGGGGCAATGCTACTATCCTTTTTCCACACTTGTGCTTCAAAGTAGCACCATGATCTTCATGATAGAGAGTCTCCTATGTTGACACTTTCATATACTAGTGGGAATATTTCATTATAGAACTTGGCTTGTATATTCCAATGATGGGCTTCCTCAAATTTCCCTAGGTCTTCGTGAGCAAGCGAGTTGGATGCACACCCACTTAGTTTATTTTTGAGCTTTCATAAACTTATAGCTCTAGTGCATCCGTTGCATGGAAATCCCTACTCACTCGCATTGATATCTATTGATGGGCATCTCCATAGCCCGTTAATACGCCTAGTTGATGTGAGACTATCTCCTTCTTTTTGCCTTCTCCACAACCACCATATTCTATTCCACCTATAGTGCTATATCCATGACTCACCCTCATGTATTGCGTGGAAGTTGAAAAAGTTTGAGAACATCAAAAGTATGAAACAATTGCTTGGCTTGTCATCCGAGTTGTGCATGGTTTAATAATTTGTGTGATGAAGATGGAGCATAGTTAGACTATATAATTTTGTAGGGATAACTTTCTTTGGCCATGTTATTTTGAGAAGACACGGTTGCTTTATTAGTATGCTTGAAGTATTATTATTTTTATGTCAATATTAAAGTTTTGTTTTGAATCTTATGGATCTGAATATTCATGCCACAATAAAGAAAATTACATGGATAAATATGTTAGGTAGCATTCCACATCAAAAATTCTGTTTTTATCATTTACCTACTCGTGGACGAGCAGGAATTAATCTTGGGGATGCTTGATACGTCTCCAATGTATCTATAATTTTTTATTGTTCCATGCTATTATATTATCTATTTTGGAGTTTGATATGCATTAATATGCTATTTTATATTATTTTTGGGACTAACTTATTAACCCAGAGCCGAGTGCCAGTTTCTGTTTTTTTCCTTGTTTTTGAGTTTGACAGGAAAGGAATATCAAATGGAGTCCAAACGGAATAAAACTTTACGATGATTTTTCTTGGGCCAGAAGACACACGTGGGACTTGGAAAGGAAGGCAGAAGAGTCCCGAGGGCTCCACAAGCCCTCAGGGCACGCCCTAGGGGGCGCCACCCTCCCCCCCTAGCTTGTGGGCCCCACGGGAGTCCTCTAACCCTAATCTTTGGCCTATAAATTTAGAAATGTTCCCAAACGACCAGAAGCGTCCACCAAAATACTTTTCCGCCATCGTAACCTTCTGTACCTGTTGAGGATATAACCATTAGAGTCACCCGCCCAGGAGGGGCCGGGTTACGTCATAATGGTCATCACGCGAAGCCCAGTACCAAGCTTGAAGACGGCGGGCCAATAATGGGCTTAAGACCTGGAGATGGCTTAAGGCCCGTAGTTATAAACCACCGTTATGGCAAGACTTGTACTAGGAGGCAAGAATAGTTGGGAGTCCAAGCCGGACATTGTTATGAGCCGGCCGGGACTCTGAGAGCCGCTGGGCGTCAACCTCTCTATATAAAGGGACGACCTGGCGGCGGTTCAGGGACAAGTAAGATCAAATCGATAACCAGGCAGGGTGGTTTAGCTCCTGGTCGTCGAAACCCCAAGCAATACAACCTCAACTGGACGTAGGCTTTTACCTTCACCATAAGGGGCCGAACCAGTATAACCCTCGTGTTCCTTGTCCCGTTTAACCCCTTTAAGCTTCCTAGTTGCGATGGCTCCACGACTAATTCCTAGCTCAAGGACATCTGCCATGACAATTCCACGACAGTTGGCACCCACCGTGGGGCCAGCGCACGGTGGATTTGAGTTCTTGAAGGGCAGCTTCGAAGGGCTCAAGGGATACGTTGTGGGCCGGATGACCAAGAGTCATCGCGGCAAGCTCTATATCGACGATGCAACCTGGGGCCCCGACGCCGGCTCAATCGAGTATGGGTACCGGGTCCCCTTCGGCGGAATCCACGTCTTCATTGGCAAGATTGGTGAGCCGGGCCCTGAGCCGGATCTCTGCACAGCTCCACCTGCCTTGAAGCATGCTTTCGTGGGATGTGTCCATGGAGGACTCTTTGAAGGATCTGGATCTGGTGATGAGACGGCCGCCGGCTCTGACGGCGAGTCAGCTACGGATGAGTCAAATTCGTTATATCAACTTCAGGATGGCAGGCTCAGGGGCTGTTCCGATGGCGACAGCATTCCGGACCCCTTTGAGCCGCCGAGCCGGGTTGGAATCTTCATGGCCGACGCACAACCTGTTCCAAACCCCGCCCCCGGGTCAGGAAACCCTGTGCCCTCGCCGGCTCAGGTGCTGATGGATCTCACAGACAAGATGACGGTCCTGTTGACCGCTACGGTCGCCCCGGCGGATCAAGTTCAGCATGACGCGGAGGTGGCACAGTTAAAGTTGGACCTAGCAAAAGCCAAGGAGGATCTGGCGGCGGAAGGGATCAGGATGGCTGCAGAGAGGGCGGCTCTCGACGCCCAGACTCAGCTGATTCAGGCACAATCTTTCCGGCTCACGATGGATCAAAACGCGTCCAATGAGGTCATGAGAAGGAGGCATCAAAAGGCCCAATCTCGACTCCCTCCGGTTTACGATCCTCGAAACCTCTTCAACACGCCTGGTGCAGGGCCTAGTAACCCGCCGGAGATCATAGCGCCCAGGACTGGAACGCCAATTCAACCCCAAGTGATGGGGCCTCCCCGGGTGAACCCTGCCCCGCCTCAGTACGTGCCAATACCCCCGGGTCATTATGCCAACCCGTTGGAAAACATGGTCGCCGCGGCGGCACGGCTGGCGGCTCTCCCAATTGACGGTGACTCTCCAATGGCGGTTGAAACCCGCCGGGTCAGAGAACTCCTTCAGACGGCTCTGGCGCAGCAAGAGGCGTATTCTTACAGCCGAGACAGGATTCATTCAACCCCTCGTCCAGGCCGGAGCCCGAGTTATAGCAGGCACATGGTTTCAGCGACCGGCTCAAGCAATGTCCGACGCCATGACCTGCCTCCCGGCCACGGCCCGGCTCATAATGGAGCTTTTCATGCGGTAGACCAAGACAGAGCACGGCAAGAGGCGGAGCAGGTGCCTCAGTTGACGGCTTACCAGCCACCCCCGGCTTATCCGACGGCTTCCATCGACATGGGTATACCTACAAGGGCCGGAGGTGTTCCTTGTCTGGTGCCGGCCCTCCGTAACGAACGTCTGCCCAAGGATTTCAAAGGGCCAAGGAAAGTGCCTAACTACACAGCTGATTTACAACCCGGAGCCTGGATCGAGAGTTATGAGATGGCCATGGAGTTGCTGGAGGTCAGCGAAGCGGAAATGGCCAAGTACTTCACCATGATGTTAGATGGGACTGCCCGCACTTGGCTGAAGGGGCTGCCACCCAATTCTATCGGGTCTTGGGCTGAGCTGAAAGCCCAGTTCATCCAAAACTTCAAAGATACCTGTAGGCAGTCTATGTCAATTGTGGATTTGACTAACTGTAAACAGCAGGAGGGTGAGTCTACAACCCATTGGGTTCGCCGGGTCAAAGAGATAATACATTCATCTGATAAGATGGATGCCGGCTCTGCAGTCTTAATGTTGGAGCAGAATTGTCATTTCTTGTCCCTGAAGATGAAACTCGGGCGGCTCAAGCGTGATTGCAATGATATGGGTACGCTGATGGCGGCTCTCGTCAAGTATGCCGACTCTGATACTACCAAGGACCCCGCGTCAGATGATGAAAGGACAAGGAAGGGAAAGAAGAACGGCAATGGCAAGGGTCCTCAGCATAACCCGGCGAACCAAGGAGGCAGCAAGCGTAAGGCTGATGGCAGTGTAGAGTTTGTGGCAAATGCCAGCTCACAGGGTAACAACCAGCGACGTAAGGGGAGGCCACCTCCCCGAGCCGGCGGTTCAGGCCCAACGCTTGAGCAGTTGTTGAATGAGCCTTGTCCAAGGCATGGCTCCAGGAAGAAGCTAGCTACTCATCTATGGAAGGATTGCGCAATCATGAAGGCCTTTAAGAATTCCAATGCCTTTAATGGCAACAATGGCTCGGGCGGCGGCTCAGACGCTGGCGGCTTTCACGGCCCGGGCGGCGGCTCAAATTCTAATCCTCAGAATATTCAAGGGGGCTTTAATCAGCAGTCCGACCAAGGTCATCAACAGCAGCAGGGGGGATACCAGACCAATCCAAAGCAGCTCAATGGTGGACAGTATCATGTGTTTACCACCAGTCTGTGCAAGCGAGATCAGAAGCTTCATAAGATGGTCTGAGCAGCCTATTGTGTGGAGTAGGGAGAATCACCCTCCCCGGGTTGATAATCCGGGTCACCTGGCCCTGGTGGTGGCTCCTCGGGTGGGAGGATATAAGTTCACTAAGGTGCTCATGGATGGAGGCAGCAGCATCAACATCCTCTATTATGAGACCTTCCGTCGTATGGGGTTGATTGATAAGAATCTCAGCCAGTCCAATACTGTTTTCCATGGCGTGGTGCCTGGTAAGTCGGCGTATCCAGTGGGTAAGATTGAGCTGGAAGTGGCTTTTGGGGATGAGTGCAACTACAGGGTGGAAAATTAACCTTTGAGGTGGTTAAGATAAGAAGTCCATATCATGCTATATTTGGGCGGCCGGCTTACGCCAAGTTCATGGCACGGCCGTGTTACGTGTATTTGCAGCTCCAGATGCCGGGTCACAATGGGACCATTACGGTTCATGGCAGCCGCAAGATAGCCTTGGAGTGTGAGGAAGGCGACGCGGCTTATGCAGAATCTGTTTGTGCAACAGAGGAGTTGAAGTTTTACAAGGACAATGTTGACCCAACAGATATGACATCTCTGAAAAAGCCGACCACGGAGCATGAGCCGGCAATGAAATTTAAGTCAGCTGATGAGACTAAACTTGTTGATTTCGTTCCAGGTGACTCATCTCAGCAGTTTAGCATCAGTGCCAGTCTGGATCCAAAATAGGAAAGCGCGCTCATCGAGTTCATCCGTGAGAATAGGGACATTTTTCCGTGGAAACCTTCTGACATGCCAGGTGTACCTAGAGAACTCGCTGAGCACACTCTCAATATTGATCCGAAATTTAAGCCGGTCAGGCAATTCCTTCGGCGGTTTAATGAGGAGAGGCGGAAAGCCATTGGTGAGGAGGTGGCCCGGCTCTTGGCGGCCGGTTTTATTGTCGAAGTCTTTCATCCAAAATGGTTAGCTAACCCGGTGCTCGTGCTCAAGAAGAATGGCACCTGGCAGATGTGTGTGGACTACACGGACTTAAACAAAGCATGTCCGGCTGATCCTTTTGCTCTCCCCCGTATTGATCAAATCATTGATGCTACGGCGGGTTGTGAGCGCTTAAGTTTCTTGGATGCTTATTCTGGATACCATCAGATTAAAATGGCAGTTAAGGACCAGGAGAAGACGGCGTTCATCACTCCTTTTGGAGCCTTCTGTTATGTGTCTATGCCTTTTGGACTCAAGAGTGCACAGGCGACTTATCAGCGTTGTGTGCAGAATTGTCTTCATAACCAGATTGGGCGCAATGTTCATGCCTATGTGGATGATATTGTGGTTAAGTCCAGGGAGAAGGAGACTCTGGTAGATGACCTTCGAGAAACCTTCGATAATCTCCGGGTTTACAAGATGATGCTTAACCCGGCCAAGTGCGTTTTTGGTGTTCCCGCAGGGAAGCTCTTGGGTTTCCTGGTTTCTAACAGAGGCATTGAAGCTAACCCGGAAAAAATCAAGGCAATCACCTCTCTGGCTAAGCCGGCATGCATAAACGACGTCCAGCGTCTGGCGGGTCGCATCGCTGCCTTGAGCCGGTTTATAAGCCGTTTGGGTGAAAAGGCCATGCCACTGTACCAGTTGATGAAGAAAACTGATGACTTTATCTGGAATGATGCTGCTAATACTGCCTTTGAGGATTTGAAGAGACAGCTGGCTGAGCCCCCAATCCTTGCTGCTCCAGTTGATAAGGAGCCCTTGTTACTGTATGTAGCTGCTAACACGCGAGCCGTCAGTGTGGCTGTGGTGGTGGAGCGCAAGGAAGAGGGTAAGGAGTATCCGGTTCAGCGGCCGGTTTACTACGTCAGTGAAGTGCTCATAGAGTCCAAACAGCGGTATCCACATTGGCAGAAGCTTGTTTATGGTGTGTTCATGGCAAGCTGGAAGCTCAAGCATTATTTTCAGGGTCACCCCATCACTGTGGTTAGTTCTGCTCCCCTTGGAGATATCATCCAGAACAGAGAAGCCACAGGAAGAGTGGCTAAGTGGGCTATAGAGCTTGGGCCTCATGGTCTGAAATACGTACCGCGCACCGCTGTTAAATCTCAAGCTTTGGTGGATTTCATCAACGATTGGACAGAGCTACAGGTGCCTGAAGAAAAGCCGGATAATACATATTGGACTATTCACTTTGATGGGTCTAGGCAATTGGAGGGCTCGGGGGCTGGAGTTGTATTGGCTTCCCCTAAAGGTGACAAGTTTCATTATGTGCTATGGTTGATGTTTCCTTGTACTAACAATGCGGCTGAGTATGAGGCCTTGCTCCATGGTCTTCGGATGGCCAAGGAGATGAGCTTGAGCCGGGTAAGGTGCTTCGGCGACTCAGACTTAGTGGCTCAACAAGTATCAGGCAAGTGGGATTCCAAGGACCCTCTCATGGCGGCTTATCACCGTGAAGTTGATGCCATTGCTGGACACTTTCAGGGTTACCAAGTAGAGCACATCGATCGCAGGAAGAACGAGGCAGCTGATGCATTAGGCCGGCTGGGCTCTCAGCGAAAGCTGGTGCCGCCTAATACTTTCTTGGACATCTTACATAACCCTTCTGTCAAGTTACCTACAGAGGAAGACTTGGCTGTCCCTGACCCGGAGGCACAGTTGGTGGCGGCTCTCCACATCACCCCAGACTGGACAGTACCATATTTGGCATACATGACCCGGGGAGATTTGCCTGAGGATGAAACTTTGGCCAGAAATAACCCGGCGGTCTAAGTCAATGGTCATTATCAATGGTGAGCTGCATCGCCGCAGTGTTACTGGAACGTTCCAGCGTTGTGTTTCCCCTGAGGAGGGTCAAGAAATCTTACGTGAGATTCACGAAGGGGATTGTGGCCATCATGTCGGCTCAAAATCCCTTGTGCCCAAGGCTTTTCGTCATGGTTTTTATTGGTTGACGGCTCATGCTGATGCGGAGGACTTGGTCAGTAAATGTGACGGTTGTCAGAGGTTCTCACGACGGGCTCACGTGCCGGCTCAGGAGCTGAGGATGATTCCAATTACCTGGCCATTTGCGGTCTGGGGGCTTGGTATGGTTGGGCCTTTTAAAAGGTCCAAGGATAAGAAGACCCACCTTTTGGTGGCAGTTGACAAGTTCACAAAGTGGGTTGAGGCAGAGCCCGTTAGCAAGTGTGACGCAGCCACGGCGGTTCAGTTCATGAAAAGGGTGATATTTCGCTTTGGTTTTCCACACAGCATTATAACTGACAATGGGACCAATCTGTCTAAAGGCGCCATGGAGGAGTTTTGTCAACGAGAGCATATTCGACTTGATGTTTCATCAGTGGCTCACCCTCAATCCAATGGTCAAGCTGAGAGAGCTAATCAGGAGATCTTGAAGGGCATCAAGCCCCGGCTTTTGGTCCCTCTGCAACGGACGCCGGGTTGTTGGGTGGAGGAGTTACCCTCCGTGTTATGGAGCATCAACACTACTCCTAACAGGTCTACGGGTTACACGCCGTTCTTCATGGTTTATGGAGCGGAAGCAATCCTCCCTAGCGACATCCGTCATGACTCACCTCGAGTGGCGGCTTATGTGGAGGCGGATAATGAGCGGGCACGCCAAGATGCTCTTGACTTGTTGGACGAACAGCGTGATGTGGCAGCAGCTCGCTCGGCGATTTACCAACAAGACCTGCGCCGTTATCACAGCCGCCGGGTTAAGTCCCGGGTCTTCCAGGAAGGTGATCTGGTGCTCCGGCTCATCCAAGATCAAACAGATGCACACAAGTTATCCCCGCCTTGGGAAGGGCCCTTTGTGGTCAGCAAGAACTTGCACAACGGGTCATACTACCTTATCGACATTCGGGAGCACAAAGATTCACGCAAGTCGGAGGAAGAGACCCGTCGGCCGTGGAACATAGCTCAGCTTCGACCTTATTACACTTGAGCCACCGGCTCTCATAATGTACATATTTCTATAGCCATGTATATATTATGATAAATAATAAAGCAGGACCTCTGTCCTTTTCTCCTCCGAAGGTAAATGTGTTATTTCCATTACAAGATCACATGGTCACTTGGAGGTGGATCCGGCTTACGATCGTCTTCGAATCTAGCCGTTAACAATATAATCACCTAGGGGCTTCCTGTTCAAACATAGGTCGTATTCGAACCAAAGAGAACATAGCTGTCGATACCCACTTGATTGGCACACTGCCGAGCTCATTAGGGAGTTTCCTTGATCATATTTGAATCATAGCTTAACCCCCTTTGGGAACCGACGTGGATCGTATTCGAATCAGCGTCGTTAAACAACTCTTAAGGTCATTTGGGGGCTTCCTGTTCAAACATGGGTCGTATTCGAACCAAAGAGAACATAGCTGTCGGTACCCTCTTGATCGGCATCGCCAAAGCCACTGGGGGCTATATGATCGCATTCGAATCTTAGCTTAACCCCTTTGGGACGGTTCTCTGGTCGTATTCGAACCGGAAGCCCCTAAGTTTTGATCTTCTAACTTACAACAAGTTCTTTTGGTCACATCAACAGTGTGCAAGGGCGGCTTTTACTTCGCCGACTTAATTTTGATTCACAACGTTGATAACACATAGTAAGTATTCTTGATGCTGGTAAACCAGAGTTGAGATCTTCACCTCATTATTCGGGTTACATAAACCGGAAGTATACTTGAAGGCTTGTAAGTACGCTGTTATGGTTACATCAAAGATATAATTAAGGGCCAGTCTTTGGTGACCTTTGTTCATATTCTGGGTTATATATATAAGTTCTATGATTTTCAGTGCGGTAAGCCGCCTAGAGACTTGTGACTTGTTTTCTATGCAGGATGGTTAAAGACAGCTATTCGAGCTTAAGGAAAATAAATAATTATGACCCGGAGGAATATAAGGAAGCAACTTCAATGGAGTTAAGCATTCAACACGTGCACGATGGCACGACAAAGTTAAAAGTTTGTCCTAGTCTATTACAAGACTCCCCGGGTCCAAAAGGTGAGGCATTGTTTTAAAGGCGTAACCATGGGGCCGCCTAAGAGTCAAGATGCTTGCTGGGTCGAAGCTTCCGGCTCATCCCTCTCCGCTCCTCCGGCTGTTCCCATGACCTGGAAGGTTGACGATTTCCAGTCAATGCCGCTCAAAGCTTCAAACTGAGCCTCCTCATCAATTAACCCTGCCGGGTCAACTTCTGGGGCGAAGGTATGCTTACGAGTCGGAGGGATCAAGCTGATTGCTTTGTAGCGTGGAGTGGGGATCCTCTGATTCTCCGAGTCATAGCCCGGCTGATACTTGGTAAGGTCGGTGTCATTCCCAATCAAGGTAGCCACCGGGCGCACACTCTTCACACAGGCAGCAAAGTCTTTTTGATCAAAGGGAGTACCGTCTTCCTTCAGACTGGGGTATTCAAGCGCGATCTCCGCCGGGTCTAGCTCCGGGAGGAAAGCCTTGGCCCGGCTCAGAGCAGCTATGGCTCCGGCTCTTGCAGAGGCCCGTCGTAGCTCTTGGAAGCGCTGAGGAAGAACAGCAAGCCGCCGAAGTACGTCCGCCAGGTGAGTCAGAACCTCATTGGACAGGGCCACAACGGCCAAAGCACGCTGTGACCCGGTGTAGAGTTGCTCCACCAAGGTGTACACGGCCTTCAGCTTGGTCAGCACATTCTGATTGAGGTTGGCGCTTCTGGGACCTGTTTAACAAAGTCAGGTAAGCCGCTAGCAATGATGGGACTTATGAGACATAAAGAATGTAAACTTGTTGAAAGCTTGCAGAATGACTTACCGAAGATTGCGGCGACCATCTGTGACACATGACGTTTTAAGCCGGAGAGTTCGGCGGTTCTCTCCGTCAAAGCAGCCTCCGCCTGTTCGGCCCGGCTGACCAAAGCAGCTTTCTCCTCGGCCCAAGTCTTCCTTTCGGTTTCAAACTTCTTCTTCAGCTTCTCTTGTGCAGCAACACTGAACTCAAATTTGGCGTTGGCCTTCCGGGTCTCAGTTTCCTGAGTCTTCAGGCGGTTCTTCAGCTCAGAGATTTCAGCTTCAAATTTTTTGCAAGCAGCCTGTACAAATTCCGGGTTATAGTATGAGTAATGATTATCCAACATTAAAGTCCCAAGCACTTTGCAAGCAAAGACACTTGGCACTTGGGGGCTAATGTATGCTGAAAGATTCTATTTCTAGTTGCTAGTTAATGAAGGTAAGCCAGAAGTTAAGTCTACAACATATTCTATCATAAGTAATAGACTTGGGGGCTAGCATGGTAAGGATGACTATGGAGTAAGCAAGAGAGTTGTACCTCAGATTTCTGTTGTATCTGCTTCACCATGTCAATCTCCAAGTCCCGGTTGTTGTGCACCTGACCAATGTAACCAGAAACAATGTCTCCAATGCTCAAGTTAGCATAGTCCGTGATCTCCAGTCTGGCCCTGCGGCGCTCTAGCAGTTCTTCTTTGGCAGAGCATTTGGCCAGCACAGTGGGTCTCCCCGGCTCGACAAACTCTGTCCGGGTGATTACGACGTCCGGGTCATCGGCCGGCTGCGCTGGGCTGAGGATCTCCGGGTTAGCAGAAGTCTCTATGACTGGCTCGTCGATTGGAGCGGTGGCTTCAGGAGCAGAGGCAGATGGCGGCTCTTGAGCTGAAGCCTCCGGTTCAGTCAGGACCGGCTCTTCAACCGGCTTATTTTTCTTGGCCCTTTTGCTGAGCTTGGCTTGGGCACTGAAAGTCAAAAGATTAGTACAAAAAACATAAATAAGATAAGCATAAATGAGATAATCATCATTACCCGGGTGCGGTCTTGAAAGCCGGCAGGGTAGATTGCATAGAATCACCAGAGGAAGGTGAAGTTTCCTGATAATTTGAATCAGACGAATTGAGCGGTTGACGAGTGACACCCGCTAAAGGATGAAAAGGGTATAAGTTGGAGATAACCTCAGTCCGGCGCTTTCTTGATGCCTCGGGTAAGCCGGAGGAGAGGTCTGCATCCTTGCTGGCCCGGGTTTGCCTCCGGCTCTCATGAATCTGTTGCTTCAAAAGAAATTGAGGATCTTAATAAGCTAAAGGGTGCGAAAATCTTACTTTCCGGGTTACTCTTCGGACTTTCAGCCTTGGCAAGGGGTCCGAGTCGGAGGAAAGTATAGTTACCTCTTCAGTCACCGGGTTACTCGCTCCGGTATCATCCTGCGGATAATCAAGTCAATAAGGTGGTTAAAAGACAGACGAAAAGCAGAAACAAAAGAAGAGTCTAAAGAATCAAGGGTTACCTCTGACTCGGAGCTATCATCCAGCTGAAGCAGCTCTGAGGCGGTAGGCTTGCTTCCCTTTTTGCGGGGAGCGGCTCTCTTGGCGGCTTTCTTAGCCTTTCTGGCTTTTTTAGCCGCCTCATGGTCATACTTGACCTTCCAGAATTTATCATTAGCCTGAAAAATACAACAAAGACTTCTTAAAGTTCAGATGAAAACTATCCAAAGGGAAAGTAAGGTGTTCAGGTCAGTGGCTTACCGCTGGAGCCGGGTTAGTTTTGCAGAAGGGGCTTAAGCCGGTCCTCCCGCGGTCTGTCAAGCTCTCATTCAAGAGGGACTTGGTCATGTCGTCAACGACGTCTTCAGGTAGATCGTTGCGGCTGTGCCGCAGAGGGTTATCTTTCCGGCCCGTGTAATCACACATTAAGCCGGGGCGGCGGCTCAAGGGGATCACCCGCCAAGAGATCCAGACCCGGACCAGATCAATGCCGTTGAGGCCATTTCCCAGGAGAGCCTTAATCTTGTTGATGATAGGGATCAGAGGTTGACGCTCAGCTTGAGATAGCTTATCTGGCAGGGGGTGATTGGGCTCCAGACGCAGGGCACGAAAGCCGGGCAGAGGGCTCTCGTCAGCCGGGGAAGTATCCTGGCAGTAGAACCATGTCTGGTTCTAGTCCTTTGGATGGCTTGGCGGCTCAGCATAAGGAAAGAGGCAATCTCTCCGTCGTTGAATGGAGATTCCACCAAGTTCCAGGCTCGGCCCGTTGGCGCACTCGTTCTGGCGGTTCAGATAAAACAGCTCCCTAAAGAGCAGTAGGCTGGGCTCTTCTCCACGATATACTTCGCAGAATACTTGAAAGTTGCAAATATTTGACACGGAATTGGGTCCTATGTCTTGCGGCCGTAGATCAAAGAAGTTCAGAACATCTCTAAAGAATTTTGAGCCGGGAGATGCGAAGCCCCGGCTCATGTGATCAGCAAATATCACCACCTCACCATCTCTAGGTTGAGGTCTCTCCTCCGACGGGTCAGGGGCACGATAAGACATGACCTCCTTCTTGGGCAGGTAACCCGTCTTCACAAAATCAGCTAACGTGTCATCAGTAATGTTGGATCTCATCCAATTGCACGTAATGGGTGCCTTGGGAGCCTTGGGCGGCATTGTGAAAGACGAAAGCCTATGACAAAAAGAAATGTCCGGTTCAACTATAAGCCGGAGGAAGTCTACAGTTTAGTATTCAAAATGGCGGCTTATGAAGGGGCCTAATGACATATGGCTAATTGTGTCGGGTTATCGAAGCCGCTGTGGGCATCATGAGTAATTCAAGTTGTTTAAAACTCTATCATAAATGAGCCGGAATTTTCGCAGCGCACGGCCTCTTTTAAGCCGGAGATATGAGCCGCCATAGCTAGCGGATGCAATTTTTTTACTAAGTGTGGCACAAACAAGTTTCACAGATCGTAGTAATTATTTCAGATCAAACGATCGACTGGAAAGGAAAAATTTCTAGACCTAGAAGCTGTACAGAGAAGTTCGAGAACTCTAAGGAGATCTCTTTGCAAGTAAAGGGGGCATGCTATTGTAGAAAACGGATGCGAAACAACTACCGCCGGAGCTCCGTATTACTTTTTGATCAAACATGACTGCGGTGGAGGAACTACAGGGAACTCGCGATGAACGGCGAAGAACACGGGAAGAACAGCAAAGAACCCTAATGCGGATCTACTCTATGGAGTGGCAAGGGCTTACGGGTGCTGGTGAGTCGCGGAGGTCGCCGCCGTTTCTCTGGACAGGTCAGGGTGATGCAGCGGCCGAGGTTGACGAAGACCAGGACAGCGGCGGCGGCGGCGGAGCTCGAGCTCTCGAGTGACAGAGGAGGAAGATGATGGAGGCGACAAGTGAATGAAGACATAAGGGTCAGGCCTATTTATAAGGTGCGGCTCATAAGTGGGCGCGAGAAACGAGGAGGCCACGGCGTGATTATCTCGCCACAGAAGCGCCTCGAGTTTCGGGATGGCCATTAAAGATAAGATCCGTTGGGATATAATGGAATAAAGAAATGAACTTAATGGAAGATGACGTCATGGCGGGTTACCAGGAATCCAGAAGATAACGTCACGGTGGGTTATAACCTTTGCACAGATATAAGCCGGAAGATTTTCTCTCAAAGGGATTGAAGATTGACATGAACCGGTTCAAATCAATCTGGGGCCTAATGTTGAGGATATAACCATTAGAGTCACCCGCCCAGGAGGGGCCGGGTTACGTCATAATGGTCATCACGCGAAGCCCAGTACCAAGCTTGAAGACGGCGGGCCAATAATGGGCTTAAGACCCGGAGATGGCTTAAGGCCCGTAGTTATAAACCGCCGTTATGGCAAGACTTGTAGTGGGAGGCAAGAATAGTTGGGAGTCCGAGACGGACACTGTTATGAGCCGGCCGGGACTCTGAGAGCCGCTGGGCGTCAACCTCTCTATATAAAGGGACGACCCGGCGGCGGTTCAGGGACAAGTAAGATCAAATCGATAACCAGGCAGGGCGGTTTAGCTCCTGGTCGTCGAAACCCCAAGCAATACAACCTCAACTGGACGTAGGCTTTTACCTTCACCGTAAGGGGCCGAACCAGTATAACCCTCATGTTCCTTGTCCCGTTTAACCCCTTTAAGCTTCCTAGCTGCGATGGCTCCACGACTAAGTCCTAGCTCAAGGACATCTGCCGTGACAATTCCACGACAGTACCCGTGATATCCCATCTTGGGACCTTTTCCGGCACCCTGCCGGAGGGGATTCGATCACGAAGGGCTTCTACATCAACCCTATTGCCCTTCCGATGAAGCGTGAGTAGTTTACCACAGACCTACGGGTCCATAGCTAGTAGCTAGATCGCTTCTTCTCTCTCTTTGGTCCTCAATACCATGTTCTCCTCGATGTTCTTGAAGATCTATCCGATGTAATCTTCTTTTGCCGTGTGTTTGTCGAGATCCGATGAATTGTGGATTTATGATCATTTTATCTATGAATATTATTTGAATCTTCTCTGAATTCTTATATGCATGATTTGATATCTTTGTATTTCTCTTCGAATTATCAGTTTGGTTTGGCCAACTAGATTGGTTTTTCTTGCAATGGGAGAGGTGCTTAGTTTTGGGCTCAATCTTGCGGTGTCCTCAGCCAGTGACAAAGTAGGGGTAGCGAGGCACGTATTTGTATTGTTGCCGTCAAGGGTAAAAAGATGGGGTTTTCATCATATTGATTGAGTTTATCCCTCTACATCATGTCATCTTGCTTAAGGCCTTACTCCGTTCTTATGAACTTAATACTCTAGATGCATGCTGGATAGCGGTCGATATGTGGAGTAATAGTAGTAGATGCAGGCAGGAGTCGGTCTATTTGACACGGACGTGATGCCTATATTCATAATCATTGCCTTGGATATCGTCACAACTTTGCACTTTTCTATCAATTGCTCGACAGTAATTTGTTCACCCACCGTATAATTTTCCTTCAAGAGAGAAGCCTCTAGTGAAACCTATGGCCCCGGGGTCTATTTTCCATCATATATTTTTGGATCTATAAACCCAAAAAACCCAAAAATATCTCGCTGCAATTTACTTACTTTTATTTTACGCTTTAGTAATATTTTATATCTATCTCTATCAGATCTCACCTTTGCAAGTGACCGTGAAGGGATTGACAACCCCTTTATCGCGTTGGGTGCAAGTGTTTGATTGTTTGTGCAGGTGCATCGATTTGAGACTTGCTTATATCTCCTACTGAATTGATACCTTGATTCTTAACTGAGGGAAATACTTATCTCTACTTTGCTGCATCACCCTTTCCTCTTCAAGGGAAAAACCAACGCAAGCTCAGGAAGTAGCAATCCACATGCCATGCATATGCACTTTATGTTACTATAGCATGTCTTGGTCTTGCTTGTACATTGCCATGTTGCTGTTATGGACAGATTTGCATTGTATACTTTGACATGTGTGTTTGGTTCTTGTCATAATAACCTATACTTGTCATTATTTTGAAGTTCCAACCATGACTAGCTGGAACAGCCACTACCAGTCCTCGTGCAACTTCACGGCCTATGAAGTTGACAAAGGCGAAACCAACACCAACTAGGTAAGATTACAAAAACATCCATGAGCATTGCAAACACATGCATATATACATATATGTTCTAACCATTCTTTATTGATGATTTCAAATATTTGACTTGCTAGGCGTATGTACGAGACCCATCTCCAGAACCGGTCCAGCAGCAGCTACCGGTACGTGACGTGGACCTGCTCAGCCGTGAGCTTGTCGCGTCAAAGGAGAGTACAATGAAGGCACTTAATTAAGGATTTGAATGACTCCCTGAAGAAAGAGAAGGACGAGATGATCAACAATAACTCCAATCTCTATGATAAGAAATTGAAGCTCATCGACCAGAAGGAGCTACTGGTCTCCGAGATCGAGTCTATGAAGAAGGCTGAAGACCCGCAAAGTCTATTTTAGAAAGGAGGGACAGAGCAACATGAACAAGTTGCATGAGATGAGGATCATTCTTCATCGTAGCTAGTTAGCGGATAACAGGTTGCATGAGATGACGATACTTTTGCTTGTAGCTAGCTACCGGATAACTTTTTCTAGTAGGTAGCAAGCTAGTTACTGAAAAATATACTAATAGCTGGGTATATTTTTGTGGATTTGAGACTTACCACTAGAAGTTTAAATGGCTGCACATATACTACTAGTTGGGTATTTTTTTTATTGCTGAAAATACAAATTGCTAGCGTTGCCTCACAATAAACGCCATAGTTAACACAATATATTGTTGTTGTTAGCCAGGTGGCACACCATCAATACTAAAATACTGCTGACATGTCTGCCAACGCCACCACTAAATTGTTTTCACCGGCGCCATATTGGTGGTGTTGGGTCTCTACGCCAACAAGGCACTTTTTTCCACGCCATAGCTAGGCTTTTTGCCACTAGTGTTGGTGCCTCCTCCTCTTCTTCCACCTATATATATGTGGGGAAGCCTCCCACTTGAGATGCATCAAATCCAAGGGCCTCTCTCCCGCATAGCTCCACTCTCTCCCGGTCTAATTGGCCTAAGTGTTTAGGCTGCTAATTAGACTGGCTCTGATCTTGGTCTAATAGAATTAGACTCCTAATTAGATGAGAAGCATCGCTAGACTTTCTCTCTCTCTAATTTTCTCATAGTTCTTCATTATGGACGTTGAAGCTCTGCTGGACTACTACCATGGAACGTGTCGATACCTCGGAGGGGTCGTATATTTCGAGTCTCATCTCGGAGAAAAAACTCGTGGCTGGTAGGTGTAACCTAGTTGCAGGAATCGACGGGGTCGTTAAGCTGCACAGACTCGTCACTGCTTCCGCTACTCTGCACCGTTAGTGAGTTTGATCGTTACTGTCGTCTTCATAGTGTTCTTGTGTGTGATCGTGTAGTATAATTTTTTTTGTTGAGTAGCACGTTCCCCTACACATGGAAGTAGCAAGGTTGATGGAGAAGCCTCTAGCAATGGATTCCTCCTCCGACGGAGTGCCGTAACAAGTCTCCAGATTGGATCTCCTCGAAACAGAAGCTTGTGGCAGCAAAAAAGTCAGAGAAAATTGGTACTGGTGGTTTCGTAAAATATGGGATTTATAGGCGAAAGAATGGAGCTAAGGTGGTGCACAATGGCCCCACATGGCTTAGAGCGCGGGCCAGGCCCTGACAGCGCCAGGTGGCCGCATGGAGGCCTTGGCTGCCCTCTCGTCTGCCTCCCGTACTTTTTGGATTCCTCTCATGGAGAAACAAATCGTATTAAATCCACGTGACATTTTCACCGACGTAGATATTGATTTCCTGGAAACCCAAAAATATGTTGAAAACAACAACTGGCAGTGGGCATTAGATTAATAGGTTAGCCTGGAAAATAATATAAATTGCTATAAAAAGTATATAAAAATGACATTTTAATAGCGTGAAACAATCGAAAATTATAGATACATTTGAGACGTATCACTTATTCGCATATTACTACAGTTCTGTACAGAACACATGACACAGTCGGTCAAAACTGAGAGATTTTTTGTGGGTACCGTACCTTGGGGATCAACGTAATTGTCGTGTCAATCGGACCCAACGGTAGTTCTCTGCATTCAAGAACTCCAACACAACATGAGTACTTCCAACTTTGTTGGAGGGTCAAACTATCTCAAACTTCGACCGGGTTTGTGCAAAAATATGTCAGTGTTTGTAAAACCAAATAAGTATATGATGAAAATATATTTTATCATGAATCCAATGCTACTAATTTGATGTCATAAATGTTGGTGTATTATTGTATAAATACAGTCAAACATAAAAAAGTTTGACTTTCCAACAAAGTTGAAAGTACACTCTTTCAAGGATAGAGGGAGTAAGCATCATGTTTGGTACAAAACCACAAGACTTTATTCATTGGAATCAAACAGTTATTCATGTTTGGTTAGCTAGTCCGCTTTTTTTTTGCGAGAAGGTTAGCTAGTCCGCTTGAAGGCGTGGGAATCCCCCTTGTGTTAAATTCTGATGAATAAAGAGTTGTAGTGTTCTTAGCTTCAAAAAAAGAGTTGTAGGCCTAGTTTGGCAACACTGTTTTTTCAAAACCATAGTATTCCAAAACCTCAGTATTTCAATAGATAGGCAACAAATACTTCAGTTTCAGAAAAACATAGATTTTCTCAGTTTTGATAAAACTGCGGAGGTGTTTGGCAAGTGGCAGTTTTTCTCAGTTTTTTGTTTACGCAGATTGTTACGGTCATGGATCAGCTTGTGCTAATGGCCACCGTATGCATGCAACCTTGAACGGGCATGTTCTCCCCTAGATGCTAGGATCTCTAGTAGTAGTAGAGTTATCTCTTGTAATCAATTGAAGACCGAGCTAGTTACGACATGCACTGCAGGTCGACCTCTGCAACTCATCCGTCCAGATGGATCTGTAGTAGTCGTCATTTATATGTGTACATGCGCCCTTCTAGCCGGATAGATCGATCGGCTAGCTATCCATTTTACGTGTCACAGGCGTTGATGGCCAGAAGAAGATGGACACAAAGAGACAACCCAGCCAATGTTTCTCAGTTTTTTAAAAAGAGGTCAGGACCTCTTTTTTATATACTACAAAAAAACCACGGTTTTGGAGATACCACGGTTCGTTAAACTGCAGTAATTTTTTCATCCAAACGACTCAAAGTATTGAATACCAAGATTTATTCAGAAACCACAGTATTCCTTAAAAACTACAAAATTACTTTGGCTCCCAAACGCAGCCGTAGTGTTCTCTAGAAAAACTCGAGAAAAGAAAGAAGTTCTCACACCAAAGCATCTACCTACAACTTTTGGGTGTTTACCCCCTTTTTTTTGGAAAAGCCTAGGCCCTTTGCGACCCAATGAGCTCCTACCATCAGACGCTCTACAATCTGCATGCCTGATTGTTCCATATCCTTCCACCATGACATTGTTCAGATGCATACGAGCTTTGAATTTTCCTGGAGCGCCAAATCGAGACAAGCAATGAGCCCTGGTGCGCTGCGAGACGGCCTCTCGCAGCGATGCCCCACCATGGTCAAGAGAGATCATCAGCCTGGCCGTGTGTCATGGCCCATGGCGTGACTTAGCTGTACGCTGGTGCCAACCGACGAGAGTCACTGGTGTATGTGAGTTGTTTATGTGCGTGCGTGGGACCAGTGAGTCAGGAGAGGTGTTCGGCTACATAAGCCTGAAGTTGTGACTGAAAAGGCAAGTCTGAACTGAGGGATGAAACCCTGATTTCTCCTCCACTCCCCCTCTCGTTCTCTCTTCTGCTTCTTCCTAGAGTCAGCGAGTGGAGCAAGACCTCACGTCGGCTATCGTACCGGCAAAGGGGGCGGTTACACCGCGGCGTAGCAGCATTGCGTGACCACCCAGTGTGCGTTGCTGCTGCTTACCAGCACGCTGAGGTGTTCCATGAGGTTTCCAGCCATCACGGAAATGCGGCCATGCATTGGCACCTTCCTCGGGCAAATCTGGACTTTGAGTTCGCGCGGCATTCCTTTTCCTTTGCACAAGCCCTCGGTGCTGCGACAGCTCCCTCGATTCTATGACTGAGAGAGTCTGAGAGAGCAGCAGTTGCACTGTACATGTTCAGTATGCAGAAGAGCTTCCCGGTTGATACTGAGCAGTTTCTGAGGTTTCCTTTTGCTGCCTCTGCAACATCATTGTTTTGTTTGTCAACACACTGCAAGCATGGCTTTTCTGCTCAGGCAGTTGCATATGGGCCGTGCAAAATTGTTGTTTTGAGAACTGTGACGACACACTCCGAGTCTCCGGTGCTGCATGCCAGCTTTGGATAGACGGACTTCCATCCAAAAGAACTGTAGTCTACACCACCAGCCGTGTCAATACCACCTACGATCCAACACCTAGTCAACATCTCAATACATTTAGCATAAAGACAGTGCCTTGTTCGGTTCTTGTGATTGGTCCGCCGCTAGCTCCTTGAAAGCACCAATCGCAGGTAACACTGAACCTGGTATCTGACTGTAAAAGCCAAGCCAGGTTCAGCGTTACCAATCGAAGGTAGCGTGATTGGCAGTTCTCAAGCAATGTAGTGCATCATCAAATGTGCATTGCCTGACACCACCTGTCGCCGGAACACATCCCCACCTGCAGGCTCGAATGAGGTTGCCGCATGCATCATCTTGGATGATAACCATCACCTGGTCCTTCCTAGTTCTTTCGAAGTTAATGCTCCCAGATGATTCCTTCTACACAGATGGAATGATCTGTACCTGCGGAGAGACTGGTGGAGGTAAGCTTCTTCTAGGATGGTGCAGCCATAGTAGGACAAAGTGGGCAGTCCTAATGAAGGGCAGGATTTTGGTTTTACTTGGGTACTACTCCCTCCGTTCGGAATTACTTGTCACAAAAATGGATGTATCTACAAGTAAAATACATCTAGATACATTCATTTCTTGGACGAGTAATTCCGAACGGAGGGAGTAGTAAATTGGTCAGGTATCATCTGCCTCGAGTCTTCAGATGCAATCGCACAACCAATACTTAAAAAAGGAAGAGAGGACACTAGATTTATACATCAGGAGATTATTGGTTGGTCAATTGGCGTGTCTTGTTGCAAACCAACTCTAGCATCTCATAGCATCAACATGTACAAATTTTCTTGGTAAAAACTGATAGAAGAGAACGACATACCTAGCAAGAATCGGGTGACTGTAAAAACTATGCCGCGTGCTGTAAAAACAATGAGTTACGTGTTGCCAGGAAGCTAGTACCTTGCATGTCTTTGTGTTCCCTAAGAAGCACCGGCTTTCCTGTCCTTGGTCTCAATCTTGGAATGCCCCCACTCAGAAACTACAATGTTTCTTCGTGTTTTGTTGCCTGGTGTGGCACACACTACCCGTTCCTTCCAGAAGAATATAGCTGCAAATTCATCTGACAGAAGTATGGTCTGCAAACAAATTGCTGTAGTATCAGTTATTGGTAGCTGGCCTTGTCTGCTTGTTCATCTCCATAGTTTTCGCTGTCACATTCTTGTTCAGGAGGGAATGACATATTCCATAAAGATAACATGAGAGAATGTCTCTAGGAAATAGCTCCAAGCAAGAAAAATAGAAAATACATGTAGAGCCAACATAACACATGAATCAGCAAAGTTGTGTTCGTGTATGATTAATACAGTAACAAAGTAAAGGACAAATGAAGATATCATACCTCGATGCATTTACTAATGGATGATTGGATGGAAGTGTGAAGTTGTACCTTATGCACTTGAGGAAGGAAGCAATATATGGGGGAGACGGCATCCCCCCCCCCCCCCCCCGCGGCTCCATTTCATAGAAATGAAACCAAAGGCATTTTC
The DNA here is from genome assembly GCF_002575655.3 of Aegilops tauschii subsp. strangulata. Lineage (NCBI taxonomy): Eukaryota > Viridiplantae > Streptophyta > Magnoliopsida > Poales > Poaceae > Aegilops > Aegilops tauschii. The sequence continues at coordinate 547,272,867 of NC_053037.3, forward strand.
TATTTTGATATCCCGAAGTCCGAAGACTGAAACCTTATTCATGTCACACAGATTTATCCTCAGTATGTATAAGATATAAATACCACCTCCATAGCACAAATATATCTTTTATTAAGCTGATTCAGCTTATCATTTACAGGGGCAAACACAAGGGACAGCAACATAGGTACAATATACAAAGCCTCTACTTGCACTGTGGTCTTCATCCACTTCCGTTCACAGACAGAAATTAAACTGCTATTTCATCCTTCAAACAATTCATCAATTTTGGTTTTCCACTCCAAGTGAAATTCCCTCACATTTTGTTCTGCAGACTGTCTCTGACTTGCCAAATGTCCACGGTAGACTCGAGTAACAAACTTCAGGATCCTTTTGCGAAGCTCATCTCGAAGAGCTGGACTGGGTACCTTCCAGCACATCTGCTCATTGCAAGCTTCATTGAGAGACAAGACAAAACTCTGCAAGGGAGTCAAAGGCGGAGCTTTGTACCAGAAATTGAAGTTTATCCTTGCCTTTTTCCTGGGAAGCGCGTTTTTTGCAACCCTCAAGGTGGATGCAAATGGTCCCCATGATGCAAATAGGTAACTATTTATGTACCACTTGATGGAGGGTCGGCGTTTCTCAAACCTGGCTTTTACAGTCAGATGAACATCTGATTGCTCGACTTCTTGAAGTATGAAATGTATGTTGTTCATCAAGAATATGTACTGGAGTCCTTTACAAGAAAATTGCCTGGATTGTCTATCAATTACAGATTCCAGATCAGTGATGAGCCCAGATACAAGACGACTTGTCAAGCTCATTCCCTCAACTTTCAGTAGACCATCAGTGTGATCATGACCTACAATCATATCAAGCGAACCTTTATGCTTCACTAGGAGCCTGATGTATCTCATGAGGTACACAGATATCGGCAGGATACCTCCATCATGCACTACTTTCGGTGAGTTGTAAGTCTGAATCAAGCCTTTAAGTTCTGTAACTATTCCCCTTGCAGAGTCCTTCAGTTCTCCATGAACCACCTCAACATCCCCAGCGATAGATTCTGTACAGAAGACTTCCCTGAGAGTGGGGGTAGCATCCATGAGTGCAGTGTACATGTTCAATACACAGAATAGCTTCTCAGGCGACTTCCTGACCCCATGGTCAGATACAATTGAAGCAACAGTCAACAGACGCCTAATAGGTTCTTTTGCTGCTTCTGAAAGTTCATGATGTGTAAATCCATTGCATGCGCGATGATTTTGCTTGAGAAGTTGCATCTGCAGTGTCTTGAGAACACTGACAATATACTCCAACACCGCAGGCCAGCTCTTGATGTATTTCCAATGTGCCTCCCCTAAATCTTGGGGATCTACTCCAATGAGTGAGTCAAAGCCACCAATTAACTGGCACCCACTGAAGATGTCACAGTATTTGATGTTGAATGCCTGGTACAAGTCCCTTGAGTGCTCAGCTAAAATTTGCTGGTTTACTAGCTCCCTGAAAGTGTGAAATGACTTGAGACCAATTATAGCGTTGAACCTACAATCATTGTATATATAGGTTGAATTCATCACTAGGGAAGGGTCATCAAGATGCTCCATGTCAAAGGTGTCGGCGGTGCTTCGAGAGTTGAAGAAAGAAGAGGATTTCGTGGTGTTACTATTACTGCCTGAGAAGTGGCAACCTACCAAAGAAGGCATGCCAATTTTTCTGTCTGTGTGCTGATGCCTGTAAATAAACAAGAGTGTAAGGAAAATGCTGATGAACAGATCACAGAAGCTAGCAAGATTGTCATGTCAGGGTAACAATAAATTTTATGTTTTATTAGGGAACTGTAATAAAATTGTTTACTCTGGCAGAAAAAAAGTACAGTCAATCATGTTCCCTTACAACCGAGAAAAGGGGATATGCTGGAAAAAAATGCCACGTGATAAAACAATGGACTTCAAATGAATGCTCGTGTCTCCTTTTATATCAAAAAAAGAACTCTACCATTTTGTGATTGATTACTGGAACTGCACTTAATTTTTTTCTATTAATAGGCAGAATATATGCCGGCAAGGGAAATTTATAAAAGCTTGAAGTGGTACCAAAAGGGAAGGAGGTAAATTTGTTTTGTCGATTGTCATAGATGCCTAACAGTTCAACTGTGTTCTAACCTCCCACCAAGCAGTATCATCTACCACGGTGTTTTGACCTGGCTTGGTCTTCTGCATTGCACGTCAGGCCTTCACCAAAATGAGCAGGAGGGGCTTCGACACGACGACTATTTTGGTGCCTTGGTTCATCTGGAAGGACTGTAACAACAGGGTTTTCAACAATGAGCCCATGTTGGTAGAGCAGCTCATCGACAGAGACAAGGATGAATACAAGCTCTGGTACATGGTGGGAGCAAAGGGTCTGTTGCGAGTTTTGGCTTAGCCTTGTACAGTTTTTATTTTATTTCAGTACAGTTTCTGTTTCTTTAGTCGTATCGTTCCTTTGAGTGCTTGGCCATTCTTGGTTGTTCCGATTCGTTTACTATCTTAATGCATTGACATGCAGTTCCTCTTCATGGTCTAAAATATAAACCCCAAAAGAACATGCAAGGTTGATTAAGGATTTGTTCAGTACCTGCTGGCAACGAGAATTCCCTCATGAAGATACAGAATATTGCACAAACAGTCGGCTTGTTTTTCCAAAGCATCTGCTGTCTTGCTCTTCCAGCCATGTTTTCTACATCAAAACCCAGAGATCACATGAAATACATTAGAAACTTGGTGCGATATTTAATACTGTAAGTAGTAATATACCTTCTTTTAACACCCATAACGAGTGTGGTAACCTTCTGGTCTTTGACTACCTCCCCAAGTCCAACGACCACATCATCTTTGTCAATTATGAGTATATCTGCTTGGACCTAAAAGAAATGCACAATATCAGTGCCCTACTCTTTCCTTAAAAAAATGAATTGTGTACAAAAGAACACAGCCACGGACTAATCATTTCAGTTTCAGCATTCACCTTATACATTTGCAAGCACTCCTTTAAGTTCTTCTCAATCACGTTTTTCTCACTTATCCTGTGCGCACGAACATGATCTTCTGTCAACTTGCTTGCTGCCACTGAAGCTCCCAATACGGCTGAAACAAACAGCTACAAAATGTTAAAGAGGTGAAAAATATCTGTAAATTTTCTCCAAGCAGCATGACTACTTGTGATTCATTAGAATCAAGGAGTTACATAACATCGGACAAACTAGAAGCAGACAAAAAGAGAATTCTTACTTGGGGTAGTTGGCCTGTGGATGTGGACAAGAACTAACAACATCTGTGGTGGGATGAAGTGCAAAGCCCATCGGAGAGTAAGCCAACACTGCTTAGCATCATCCCCCACTGCCAGGTGTACCTTCTCACTTGCAGGTCGAGGTACAGTTGCCAGATCCATGAGCTCAGATGTCCTTTATTTCCTTTAGTGCATTAATTAACAGCATTCATGCACATGTTAGCTCCACCTGTACTTAGCCTCCCCCAAATGATCATTCTGTGGTTTATTGTGTGCACAGATGCGCAATGCCTTCTGTTGATGGTAGATTATTGTTTTAAAGATGCAGTTAAATTTCTCTTAGGTCACTAGGAAACAAAGAATAACTCCAAACCACAATGGCTTATCTGGACAGCATATTCCCATTTGAAGGAATGATTCTATGAAGGAGTGTAGGGCAAGTTTCTGTCAGCTTCAAGGAAATTTCCGAATCTGAATGGGACAATAAGGAGAGGTAAAACCAAAGTTCTGATGCTCAACGCATCATATCTGTCTAGTTCTGTACGTCGGGTACAATGATCATCCTTGTTAACACAGACAGAACGGCGTATTCACAAACACTTTTTTAGTTACTACTACTACTAGCTCCATTCCAAAATGGATGATGCTTTAGGTGTGCAGTCAAACTTCTCTATCTTTGAAAAGTAATAATTAGTAACACAATTTTAGTTGGTTATGTTTAGGTTTGCCGTGCATAGGTTTCATAATTTTCCCGACTCCTTTACACACCGTATTCATATAAAGTAAAAGTGGCCATGAAAAAAACAAAATGGCATCTAGTTTGGAATAGAAAGGATACAACTAAGTACAAGTTTGATTTACATGGCAACAAGATACCCCTAATTCTTTCCCACGAAACAAAAAGATACCCTTAATTCTTTCCCTGTGATTCGCCTAATTCAGTCCCCAATTGAGTTCAATCACACCTTATGATCCTGACTCCTGAAATGGACAAATATTTTGGCGAAGGATGCGCACATTACAAAAACGTCTCAAGTCAAGTAAAGAATGGCAACTCCTACAATATGGCACACGATAATGAGGAAACAAGGATTTCTGTACAACTTGTAGTATGCCAGCAATTTATGTAGAGCACACACATTATTTCAAATTCAAACATTTATATGAATGGTATTCAGGTTTATTATAGGAAACAACTATACAAGTAAGAGGGAGCACTAATCCATTTATCCTGTCGATATGACAGCCTATTACATTGCAGTAACTAGTTAGTATCTCACAAAACCTGTGGTATGCTCTCTCTTCAAAGTTGAAAACACTTGCTCAAAGAGTCACACATCTTCACCTTTCTCGGATTATACCTTCACCTTTCTCGGATTATACCTTCCGAGAGTCACACATCTTCGAGATTAACTCAAATGCCAAAGCAAAGCAACTTCATGGGGAAGTGAAGTGACAGATGAAGACTCCATATGCGGGCAGGCAATGCATTCAAATTAGGTTTTTAAACTATGACCACAAGAGCTTCTACTCTATAAGTTCCAGCGAATTTAGCTTGTGGTAACATAAGTAGGCCATGCCCTCAAATGATCGACCGTATTTGCATTGGCCAGTAGCTAGTGGTTGCTTCCTCACAAAGCTTTGGAGTCCCCAAGAATCTCATCAAGAAATTTCAGTCCTATTTGTAGATATGCTTTCAGGTGTATGTAGAGTGCTAACTTCATGTATGAAATCCAGATATTTGCTCCATAACCTCACACAAACAATCGGCAGAAGCCTAGCAGAGGTGAACAGAAGATGAACTATGAGGAACACGTCCAGAATCCAAATCCTAAAAAATAAAGAATGATGATGGGGATAAACCATGAACAGAGGTATGAAATACTTAAGTACCCCCTCTGTCCCAAAATAAGTGTCTCAACATTAGTACAAAGTTGTACTAAAGTTAAGACACTTATTTTGGGACGGAGGGAGTAACATTTAAGCAATTTTACCATATGGAACAAAAAAATGGCAATTCAAATTTCTCCCTCAATGCAACTATTATCATACTATTCTGCTACCAATATGACGGAAGCTAGAGATGGATGTAGTTGAATGAAAAATGGGACCAAGAGGGCCTTCTGTAGAAGCAACGACTTTTTCTTAGTTTTTGACCATCAAACTAACACTGCAGCTATCAAAGACCAAAGACAGGGAGAAACAGGGGCATACTCTGCTTGGTGCTGCCTAGCTTTTATTGAAGGCACGACACTGCAATGTCAAAAGTTACTAGTGCCTAGTCATGGCATAGCACAAAGACAAGGTTCATCTTGTTATAGCCTGAGTCCACCAGTTCAGTAATTTCATCAGCTACTTGCAGTAAATATATACTAATCTGTTGCAAGACAATAAATCCTCGCGGAGGAAAAATATTCCCACAACCTAGTGGACCCTAATTACAAGCAAACTAAGCCAAGACAGTAATCCTAGTCGATGACTAAATTAGTGCAAAATAAAAGAATAGAATAACGAAGATGTGCACTAGGCAGTAAGGGTTCGAAGTAAACATAGGTTGATACGCTAGTGTGTGGAACACTGAATATATTTATTTTTTACAGTGGCCGGCACTTAAGCTGCTAACCATAAAGATATCAAGGTTTATCAGATTGATTCTCAAGGACCTCTGATTGGCTAACTCCAGCATATAGAATAACATATGTTCATGACTATACCTGACTAATTTTAAATACTAAAATCATACTCCCTCGTCCGAATTACTTGTCACAGAAATGGATAGAAATGGATGTATCTAGAACTAAAAATATGTCTAGATACATCCATTTCTGCGACAAGTAATTCGGGACAGAGGGAGTAAAACACTGCAAAACATCAAGCAATACGTCATTGTTTTGTAAGAGAACGTACCGTGCAACAACTAACACAGGCCATACAATTAGTGTACTGTGATTTGGGAGATAAAGGCAATCTTCTCCCACTCTGGACCTTGCCTCTCAAGTAACCCTTTAGTCAACCTTGAGTCGCACCCAGCCAAATGAAGAAATTCCAAGGATGACGGGATACTGCTCGGTAATGACTGAAACCCTGGGCAGTGTGATATACTCAGTTTATTAAGAGATATCATTCTCTCCATCTCAGAAGGTAATGACTCTGCTGTGACCATTGGACACCTCTCAATGATCAAACTTTTCAGGAAAATGGAGCTTTCCAAGGTAGCCACGGAGGAAAGGTTCTGGCAATTCTCAAAGCACAAGTGTTGAAGTGTTGTCAAATACCTTGAACCAACTGGCAAGTCAAATGACATGATATTCTTGCAGTCAATTATCTCTAAGGAAGCGAGAACAGTTAAGTGTTGCAAACACAAATTAAGCCTCGCATCATCCATGTCGCACTGCCATAACCGTAGTTTTCTTAGTGATGTTAGTAACTTAAATTTTTCGGCAGCCACTGATCCCCAACAACTCCTAATGTTTAGAACCTCAGTAGCTTCAAGGTGTTGCTGATGTAATAAGAACCCTTCACTCAGAATACTTGCGGAAGAAATTTCCAACATGAATTTGCTTGATCTAGATGAACAATGAGGGGACAACTTGAGATGTGAAACTTTACTTCGTTCTACCGTCACTCTTTTTATTGTATAAGGAAGCAAGGGCACTTCATCCAACTTTGGACAGTTTGAAATCTTCAACTTTTGCAGGGAAGGGAAAAATGAGTGACCAGTTTCTCCTGTCCAGCGAACTAAATTCGGCATGTCATCAAATTCAAGATCCTTTAGAGATTGAAATGCCATCAAGCCACCATAGAACGAAGGGCCAATTTCAGCAACAGAATTCATTTCCTTCAGGTGCAACACCCTCAGAGATGGAAGCTGCCCCAGAGGAGGAAGCCACTTCCACCTTCTGCAATTAGCTAGATACATGCATTTCAGGTGGGACAACGTTTTCAGCTGCAACCACCTCGGCGATGATGCCCCTTTGTACCTTGCAATGTGAAGTTCTTCCAGATTAGGATGAGGTTGTAAGCAGTTCAATACTTCAGCGTCTATGTTGGGACCAAAATCTAAATTGGCAACACTCCATTCAAATTTTAAAATGTTCACGTGTTGCTTATTCGCCAATTGAGCTTCACAAGCTTCCTCTTTGCATTGAACATTTTCCAGATTCTTGATGCTAAGAAGCCCATGAAGATCCTTCATATCCTTCAACTCTTCTAAGGTTCGCCCCTTTTCCTTTTTAACATGGAACTCAACAGAACCTTGAAGGTTAACCAGACTACCAATACCTCTTATTGTTGAGATGTATTTTGACTCGATGCCAAGATATCGCAAGCTGGTCAACTGGTGCATACCCTCAGGAAATCCATCAAGCTGGCACTTCTTCGGAATATCAAAAGTCTGAAGATGCAATAATCTGCTCACAGATTCAGATATGGTCTTGATAGTATCAGGAAGTGCTATGTAGCGTAGATGAGTTAGTACGTCAATTTCTTCAGGTAACTTGGATATATCACATCCGGTAAAATCCAACGTGCGCACATTCTTTATCTCAGCGAGAAAACCATCTGGGATAGGACTCAGGGGCATCAAAGGATCTCTAAACACAATCAGTGTCCTTAATCTCTTCAGATCATATTGGTCTTTTATCTTTCCTAAACAGTTACTTGAAACTGACAAGTGTCTGATGGTTGGCAGTATGTTTCTGGACATGTCACCTTCGACCCTCCCACAATCACCATCAGAAACCATTTGTGCCAAGTCATGAATCAAGTCATGCATGAGATACAGCCTTTTGTTTCCTTGCTTGACCGTCTGAAAGAATGACCTTGACAAAAGTTGTTTGAAATACTCTTTACCACAATCCTCCATGCTTCTGCCATTTTCCATCTGAATGAAACCCTGTGATATCCACATCCTAACAAGTTTCTTAGGCTCAAACTTCCAATTCTTCGGAAATATACTGCAATATGCAAAGCAACACTGCAAGTGTGGTGGAAGATGATAATAGCTTGACAAAAGTGTGGTGACAACATCACCATGAATATCTGTCTCCAAGATACTGTTCCAATACCTTGCCCTTCGATCAACATTAAGCATCCCGCCAATAACTTTAGCTGCGAGAGGGGATCCTCTTAGCTTCAAAGCAATCTTTCTCCCAATCTCCTGCAACTGCAGATATTCACAACTCTTCTCACAACCCAATGCGTGCTTCTTGAGCAACAACCAATGCTCTTCGGTACCCAATCCAGCCAACATCATTGGGATCCTTACACCTAGCATGTCAGCCACCATCTTCATGCGTGTAGTCACAACTATTCTGCTATCTTGCTCACCATTCTTCAGAGGTGATAGTAGCTCCTTCCACTGGTCCACGTTCTCCCAAATCTTCCTCCCACTATCATCCCAAACATCATCAAGGATGAGCAAGAACCTCTTCCCTTCAACGGCAGAACGCAGCAAGCCTTGCAGAGAATCAAAATTGACTAACCCAGGATAGTCCTTCGACTCCTTCCCCTTTGTAGCCGCCTGCAGTATCTCCCTAGTAAGCTGCATTAGATTCATACAGCTCGAGACGCGCACCCACATCTGGAGATCGAAGTGAGCCTGGATGCTCACATCATTGAAGGCCATCTGCGCCAGCGTCGTCTTGCCAATGCCACCATCGCCAACAATGGCAACAACCGGGACGCCCTGGTTCCCGAGTTGAGCAGGGCCAGGGTCACTACACCCGACTAACCTTTCCATCAGTTCGGCGAGCTCGCGGCCCCGGCCAAAGAGAGTGTCGTCGACCGGGACGGCAGAGCTAAAGTTCCCGGCCGGCTCGTTACCAAGCCGCGGAGAGGCGGCCGCGTCCAGCTTGACGAGGTGCGCGATCTCAGCATAGGCCGCGGAGGCGGCGACGAGATTCTCTAGGACGGAGGGGAGCCGACTGAGGGGCTCGTCGGAGCGGAACAGGCGGCGGCAGAGGGAGAGGGAGAAGTCGAGGATGCGGCGGAGCTTATGGCGTGGGGCGGCGAGGGAGTCGGCGAGGCGGCCGTAGTGGATGTTGTCGAGGAGGTCGTCGGCGTCGTGGGCCGCGTCCCTGAGGCGGTGGAGCCAGGCGACGAGGGCGGGGTCAGAGGGGCGGCGCCGGGCGCGCTCGACGTCGGCGGCGTTCATCTGGAGGCGGAGGAGCTCGCCAGAGAGGCGCGCGAGGTCGGCGGGCGCGTCCCCGGATCCTCCCGGGAGGTATCGCGCGAGGTCTTCCGCGAAGGACCTGGCCCGGTCGCCCAGGCACTGCAGCAGCGGCGACACCAGCCACCCCGCCGCCGCGCCGGCCGCGCCGGCCGCGGTCGATGGAGCCATGTCGGGGGTCGGGGAGGCTTTGCTTGCTGTTGGTCCCGAAGATGGGAGTGGCGCGGTGGGAGGGGCGGAGGCACCGCCGCGTCCATGGTGAAGTAGGGGATCCGGGGGGAACGGCGAGGCCGCGCGGCCTTGGAAACTTCGAAAAAAATCGAAACTTGGACGAAGTTTCGCTGCTTCTCGTCTACCTTCTCGTTCGTCACGATAGGACAAGAGGTTCACATCGGGAATTTCGTTGGGCCGGTCTCGTCCGGCCAATTTACCTCTGGCCGCGCCTATGTTAGTGAACCGGGCGGCTTGTATATGTACAGAGTCCATCACTTCACTTGCGGCCCATTGTTTATCTAATAAGAACTGGCGGCCCGGTTTTGTTGTAACTTCCTGTGTGCTCCCTCCCTGTTCTGTCCGAAAATTTTGGGTCGTCCTACGCGTCTACCGGCGGATCCTTTAAAAAGATCTGCCGGTCTACGAGCCATTCGATCTGACGCAATATCCTGATCAAGTGTAATTGTCACTTTTGCAATAAAAGTCATGTTGCAAGAGCAATTTTGCAACACAGGTTTTGTTGCAGAGATATTTGTAACAAAGGTTGTGTTGCAGATTTTTTTTTCAACAGAGATCTTGTTGCAGAGTATTTTTGAGATTTTATTTTTGCAACAGAGCTCTTGTTGCATTCTTTCTTTGCAATAGATGTCTTGTTGCATAAAGGCACCGTGTTGCATTGCTTGCGGTCATGGCCTCGAGCAGGAGCTCAGTCTCGTTGGGGAAGGGAGGAGACGTATTGCGTATGCGATGATGGTGGTGGTGGAGGTGATGCAGCATGGGGCTGGAGCAGCATAGCTGGGCGACGGCGGCCAAAGCGGAGCTCCGTCGTGCGCGCTCGAGCAGCCACGGCCACACGTTGCGAGTGGACACAGGAAGACGAGAAGAGGCAACCTCGTCGACGTGCTGCCGGTGGCGAGTGGAGCAACGCATGGAGGCGTTGACTTAGCTAGGAGCTTGGGAGAGCACGAGAGGATCCAGATCCAGATCCCACAAACACATCCCTTGTTGCGATGGGGGAGATTGGGACAACGGCTCAGTTGCAAAATCTAGTCTAGGTAATACGTTGCTCTCGAGCCATCTGGTTAAAATCCGATCTGACAGCCACGGAGCCGACGGACGTAGGCGTCATTATCAGTCCGGTGATTTGAATTATTTCCCAAACTTTTTGGGAATTATTCATTTTTAACACAATACAGATACAGACACTCATACTTACGCACATACACTCACCTCTATGAACGCACGCACACCCTACCCTATGAGCACCTCCGAGAGACGGAGCCGGCACATCATCTTAAGATTGATAGTTGCCACAGACGCTTTTTGTAGTCAACGGGTAAGTCTCCTTCCACTGAAGCACATCGCCGGAAGGCCTAAAATAAATCCAGAAAAATGCATTCACCGGTGTCAAGTTTAGCACATGAACTCAAATGGACTAGGGATACCACTGTCCTTCTAAACATCCAACCACATGTTGGTTTGCATTTTGCGAATGTCTGAAACGTGCAACTATTCTTGCCGGAGTCCGAAACTTGCAACTTCAAAGCCTACATGAGGCATCAAACAAGTAGTGAATACAAACTAGAAATTTAGGACCCTCATATTTTGTAAACGTTCACCAGAGTGAAATTTCGAACGATTTTGATGGTATTTTTAGTGTATGTGGGGTGGCAGTTTATTCATGGCGACATACCATTTTCTAGGATGAAGTCTGAAAAACTGTCATCTTCCCAGAAAATGTCATGTCGTTCTGAAGAAACTGTCATCTCACCTACACTAAATATGCCACCAAAATTGTTTGAAATGACATATGTTCCCAGCAAACGTTCGCCAGGTAACATTACCAAAATTTAAGCAGATTCGGCATCTACTATCCTAACGCAACTACACTCTGCAGGCAGAGTCCAAAGATATCAAGGGCACCCCTATAGCTCATTGTGAGCTCTGACTTCCAGCTTGCCTGCAACAAAATTTAAATGGGCCATATAAAGGTTCAGTTTTTCTTATATAAATCTTTAAAAATATATTTTTCCACTAATTTTATGTTGCCAGTTTTATAAAATGAAAATATTCAAGTCTTGCAAAAAATAGAAGATTCAAACATATGAAAAAAATATCATTGAATTTTAAATAAGTGTTCATGTTTATTTTAAATGATATATATACCCAGATTAAGAATTATTTCTGTATTTGGAAAAGAGAATAATCTTTTATTTGTCACTGTGATGTTCATTTTTTTGGTAAATAAATATGTCCATGTTGATCAATAGAACGTTATGCGTGTGAAGAAAGTGTTTGTGCACTTTTTAAAAACAAAAAGATTCACATACTCAAAAATAAATGTGCATGTACAACATAAAAATCATCCGCGTTCTTTAGCACAGAGAATAAATAAAAAGCAAAAAAACAAAGGTGAAAAAGGAAGAAGAAAAGAGAACAAATAGAAAAATGAAAAAAGGTTAACAAACGTAAAATCAAAATAAAGAAAAGCAATGAAATATAAAGAAAACGAAAATAAGGAATAACAACATTAAAAGCCAGACAAAAAACTAAGTTATGCAGAAAACGGGATCCCAACGTGTTCTAAAAAAGTTCCAGTTCCCAAGAGTGCAACAAAACTACATCATGAAAATCCTCTTTCACAAAACTAAAAGAGACACCTTCCCTAGAAAATACTAAAATGACACACCAGGTACAAAATCGTTACGTCGTTCGGAGCTCTAAGGGCAACTCTAACATGGTTCACCAAATTGTACCCAACATGTTCGGACCGTGTGCTCTGGACACTTCTGGTCATCCAGTGAAGGACATTAAATGTCCACGGACATCCAATATCCTCCAAACCGGTATGAAATTTAAGGGAGATTTGGGGACATCCGAATGTTCGCCCTGGCCCAATTGTTAGTTGGGCCTATCTCCCCACACCATAATCCATGTGTTGTTTTCCTCTCGAGGCCTCATTCGGTTTGGAGAAAATCAAAATGTAGGAATTAAAAATAGTATAGAAATTTGATAGGATGACACTTGCCATCCTAAGGAAATGTCTTGCCTCGTTCCTACGCACAAAATGAGCTTTGAGTGGATGTGTAGATTTCTCCAAAAACACAGGAAATGAATAGTATTTCTATGAAATTTCTGTACGCGTTTCCTACAAACCGAATGCATCTATAGGAATTTTTTCTATGGAATCCTTGTTCCTACGTTTTTTTCTATAGAAATCCTCCAGACCGAATGAGCCCTGAACCACTGGCCGAGTTTGATGACTATGATTGGACGGCCGACTTTCCTAGTCCCTACAACTATCCCGAGATACATTAGGACGTGTTCCGTGACATTTGATACTCGATGTTGTCCATTTGGTGAACCACAATGGTGTTGCCCTAACTTCGGTCGCCAAACAGGACAGCATAGATGCAGGCATGCAGCTGAACAGGACCGAGCAATGCTGCCCGTGTAACCGTGTTCAGTGCCCACACGAACAACCATGCAAATTCACGAACAACAAAATATAGACACCCATCCACTAGCACTACCACTCAATGACTCAACCAACGGGCATGGTTCCATACACCACCGCGTTACACGCACGCTACAGCGCGCCACTGCACGCGCACAGCACTCTGAGCGCGCTGCGCTGCACTGCACGCACGCTCTCTCGTCACCCTCGCCGAACCACAGAGGAGCTGCCGTCGCCGCTGCCGCCTGCCGCCGCAGACCGATCATCAGAGCTCCCGTAGCCGCGCGTCAGGATCCATCCAGATCTCCTCCGAGCGCGATCGCTGAAGCTGGGCGGGGACGCCGAACCCGCTGACAGTGCGGGGCACGGGGCGTGGCCGGCGTGGGGAGGCGCGGACCTGCCGCTGTCCCCGCATCGGCCGGCACATCGCGCTCACGCTGCGCCGTCGCCAGTCCAGCAGCGTACGTGCGCGCGTGCGTGACCAATGGCCGCTGCCCCGCAGGTACGGGGATCCAAGGGGCGTCGCCTCACGTCACGCGTACCACCGCCGTGCCGGCCTCGGCGCTCCATGCTCTTCTTGTTACCGTGCCTACTGCATGCACTGCTCGGGTCGTATCTCCGTCTTCACTTTTCACCTCCATCCGCTGGATGGACCTTTGCATGCCACTTGCGAGGAAATGGATGATTGATGTGACCGCTGCGCTGTAGATCCAGCCGGCCGTTGCATTGCAGGAGGGACAGTCTTGTCAACTACAGCAGTCGGTCCTCACCTCCGTCAGAAACAACCCGCTATGAGCCGTATGGGTAAAAAAACTGAGGCCAACTCCACCGCAGAACCCGTCCGGCTTTGTCCGTATGGGGCAAAATCTGGCCCAGCGGGCACACCCAAACGGACAAGCACGTCCGTTCGCGTCCGCTTTTGTCCGGCTTAACCCCAAAACTAGACCAAACTTGAGCCACGAATGCTCCCGAACGGACAGAAAACGGACGCTCTCCTCGCCCCTCTCGTCCGCTCCCGTCCGCCCCTGTCCGCCCTCTGGCCCACATATCAGTGAGACAAGAGCTACCGCGCGGCCTGCGAGGCCAGCGGCGCAAGACGCAGCTGCGGTGCGCGCGGGGCGGGACGGGACTGGCGAGCTCGGGTTGAGGTATAGGCGCGCGGCGGCGGCGCGCTCGGGCGGTGCGGCGGCGAGCTCGGGACGGGGCTTGGGAGTGCGCGCGCAGCACGACGAGCTCGGGGTGGAGCAGCGGCGCGTGCGCGGCGGGGCCGCGGCGAGCTGGGGTCGGGGCGGGCGCGCGCCCGGGCCGCACGGCGAACTCAGGGCGAGGCGGCGGCACACGCGAGGCGGCACGGCGAGCTCGGGGCGGATCTGTGGCGCGCGCGGGACAGGGCAGGGGTGCGCGCGCGGCACGGCGAGCTCGGGACGGAGCCGCGGTGCGCGCGGGGCGGGGCCGCGGCGAGCTCGGGTCGAGGCGGGGGCGCGCCCGGGCCGCATGGCGAGCGCGTGGGGATGAGCGCAGCGAGCTACGAGCAAGGCGGGGCGGCGGCAAGCGAGCACGGGCGCGCGCGGGCCGACGCTGCAGCGAGGCGGAGGAGCTCGGGGCGGACCGTTTGGGGCGAGCTCGGGGCGGAGCGGGACGGGGTGGGGCGGGACGGGGCGGGGCGACGCAGGGCGAGGCGGCACGGCGAGCAGCAAGGGCGGGGCGGGGTGGCGCGGGCATGTCGCGGCTGCTGCGGGCGCGCGCGCGATACCGCGAGCTCGGGCGCGAGGTGGCACGGCAAGGCGTCGGCAGCGCGCGGGGCGGCTTGGCGAGCTCGGTGCGACGCGCGGGCGTCGGCAGGCGACCTTGAGGCGGAGGCGGACGAGCTCCACGCGTCGACGGCGTGCTTTGCAAGGTGCTGCGACGAGCCGGGACGGACCATTTGGGGTCCCGAACGGCATCTGCGCGTTGGGCGCGCCTGTCCGCCCCCGGACGTCCGCCGAATCGCACCCCAAACGGACGCGAGCGGACGTCCGGATGGGGTCTAGCGGTGGAGTTGGCCTGATGTGCGCACCGCACGCATCATGAGTTGAGCCATCTCTGGCTGTTTTTTACAGTGTTCGGGCATACAGTAGATGAGGTTCTTTGTGCAGCTGGGCTGATCTCTCTTCCCGACCCGGTAGAAACAGACAGTCTGACGGATGGGGTTCACACTTCACAGCCTTGCTGAGAAGGGCTGGATCTCAGTAAGCGAAAAACGCACACGTGAAGCTAGGTTTTTGCAGTTTTAGTCCGTGTCGGGTGAGAGACCACGTAACAGTGGTAAATAGTTGTAGGGTACACTGCTCATAGTAACAAATTTGCAGTGGCAGGTAGTATGAAATTGGATGGAGGTGGTGTCTGATTGGACAGGGCAAAGCGAGCAGGAGCAGCACCCAGCGCCGGGCACATGGAGGTGCCGGCCAGTGCGCCGGCTGGCCATTGTACGGATGGCCTTCCAGATCCACCCCGATCTTTCCTCCTTCTATCTTTACCTCACCGATCAGCTGGGTAAAGTTGTGGAGCACCTCTCTCTTGATTTGGCGCGCGCCCGGCGCCCCATGCATGTCTGTCTGTCCGTGTTACTGGGATTGGGGTGACATGATCGTGGGCGTGGCACACGTTTGCCGCCGTACGTGCGATGTGTGTGACGACGTCACCGCTCGTTGCATGAGCGGCTAGACTCGGACAAAATCTGTGCCATGCTGCCAGCTCTACACCAGTATTTATGCCGAAGGACGAGCTTTGCAGCACCTCGCCAATATAGGCAAAGCTTATCATCGGAGAAATTCCAGCAAACCACGTTTGTGCGTGCAAAGAATCCTACTCGATCCAACAATTTTATACGACTATAAGTGACCAAAAAATGTGTTTTCTCTCCTCCCTCGGCGGCTAGGGCAAGCTCTCCCCTTTAGGCATTGCCGGCGAGTCGTGGATTCGTCTTTCTTCTGCCCGCGGCTTTGGTGGCCGGTGGTGGGGAGAGAAATCCCGGTGCCTTTGATCCGGCTAGTAGTTTAGGTTAGGGTTCTCAGTGCTCGTAGGTGCGGTGTTCGAACAGATAGTGGCACTTATTCTTTGAGTTTGTCTTCTATGTTTCGGTCCTCTTCAACTTTGTCCATTTGGAAATAGTTGATGGAGCTCCGGCATAGATTTTCATCGTCTCCTCAAGCAGGCCAGGTTAGGGTTTTCTCGTCGCGCGTGCATGATTGTGAGATTTGGTGTCAGTTGTGTCCGATCTATTCAATTCAAGGGTTCAACGTTGACGACTGCAACTCCAGGGTGATGGTCCTTAGGGATACGTGCACGAAGAGTTCCCGCCCGTCATCCTCAAGGTCAAGCCAGCTCCGGTTGGGAGCGGCGACAGCGGCGCGTCAGCGGCTCATTCTAGCGACGGTAGTAGTCGTTCGATAGACTAGAGACACCGCTGTATTTATTATTATATTTGAGGTGCCTCGTACTTCTGAAACTTCTGTAATATATATAAATATCTTTGCAAAGGAAAGAATGAATCCTACTTGAACTGATTTTTTTTATAGAAAAGGAGGATGACCCCCGGCCTCTGCATCTGGGAGATGCATGCGGCCATTTTATTGATTTTCGAGGACCTTACAAAGTAGTGCAATAATATGCCTGAATCCGCCATCTTGGCCATTTTATTGATTGTCTGTTGTTCATGCTATAATTGTATTAACTGGAAACCGTAATACATGTGTGAATACATAGACCACAACATGTCCCTAGTAAGCCTCTAGTTGACTAGCTCGTTGATCAATAGATGGTTATGGTTTCCTGACCATGGACATTGGATGTCATTGATAACGGGATCACATCATTAGGAGAATGATGTGATGGACAAGACCCAATCCTAAGCATAGCACAAGATCGTGTAGTTCGTTTGCTAGAGCTTTTCTAATGTCAAGTATCATTTCCTTAGACCATGAGATTGTGCAACTCCCGGATACCGTAGGAATGCTTTGGGTGTACCAAACGTCACAACGTAACTGGGTGGCTATAAAGGTGCACTACAGGTATCTCCGAAAGTGTCTGTTGGGTTGGCACGAATCGAGACTGGGATTTGTCACTCCGTATGACGGAGAGGTATCTCTGGGCCCACTCGGTAATGCATCATCATAATGAGCTCAATGTGACTAAGGAGTTAGCCACGGGATCATGCGTTACGGTACGAGTAAAGTGACTTGCCGGTAACGAGATTGAACAACGTATTGGGATACCGACGATCGAATCTCGGGCAAGTAACGTACCGATTGACAAAGGAAATTGTATACGGGATTGATTGAATCCTCGACATCGTGGTTCATCCGATGAGATCATCGTGGAACATGTGGGAGCTAACATGGGTATCCAGATCCCGCTGTTGGTTATTGACCGGAGAGTCGTCTCGGTCATGTCTGCATGTCTCCCGAACCCGTAGGGTCTACACACTTAAGGTTCGGTGACGCTAGAGTTGTAGAGATATTAGTATGCGGTTAACCGAAAGTTGTTCGGAGTCCCGGATGAGATCTCGGACGTCACGAGGAGTTCCGGAATGGTCCGGAGGTAAAAATTTATATATGGGAAGTCCTATTTTGGCCACCGGAAAATGTTCGGGATTTTTCGGTATTGTACCGGGAAGGTTCTAGAAGGTTCCGAAGTGGGGCCCACCTGCATGGGGGGACCCACATGAACGTGGGTAGTGGGGGTAAGGCCCCACACTCCTGGTCAAGGCGCACCAAGATCCCACCTTAGAAGGAATAAGATCATATCCCGAAGGGATAAGATCAAGATCCCTAAAAAAGGGGGATAACAATCGGTGGGGAAGGGAAATGATGGGATTTCTTTCCCCCACCGTTGCCAACGCCCCAATAGACTTGGAGGGCAAGAAACCAGCCCCCTCCACCCCTATATATAGTGGGGAGGCGCATGGGAGCAGCACCCCAAGCCCTGGCGCCTCCCTCCCTCCCGTGACACCTCTTCCTCCCCGCTTGCGCTTGGCGAAGCCCTGCCGGGATCCCGCTACTTCCACCACCACGCCGTCGTGCTGCTGGATCTCCATCAACTTCTCCTTCCCCCTTGCTGGATCAAGAAGGAGGAGACGTCCCCGCTCCGTACGTGTGTTGAACGCGGAGGTGCCGTCCGTTCGGCGCTAGGATCATCGGTGATTTGGATCACGACGAGTACGACTCCATCAACCCCGTTCTCTTGAACGCTTCCGCTCGCGATCTACAAGGGTATGTAGATGCACTCCTCCCCACTCGTTGCTAACATCTCCTAGATTGATCTTGGTGACACGTAGGAAAATTTTGAATTTCTGCTACGTTCCCCAACAGTGGTATCAGAGCCAGGTCTATGCGTAGATTCTATGCACGAGTAGAACACAAAGTAGTTGTGGGCGATGATTTGTTCAATTTGCTTGCTGTTACTAGTCTTATCTTGATTCGGCGGCATTGTGGGATGAAGCGGCCCGGACCGACCTTACACGTACTCTTACGTGAGACAGATTCCACCGACTGACATGCACTTGATGCATAAGGTGGCTAGCGGGTGTCTGTCTCTCCCACTTTAGTTGGATCAGATTCGATGAAAAGGGTCCTTATGAAGGGTAAATAGCAATTGGCATATCACCGTTGTGGCTTTTGCGTAGGTAAGAAACGTTCTTGCTAGAAACCCATAGCAGCCACGTAAAACATGCAACAACAATTAGAAGACGTCTAACTTGTTTTTGCAGGGTATGCTATGTGATGTGATATGGCCAAAAGGATGTGATGAATTATATATGTGATGTATGAGATTGATCATGTTCTTGTAATAGGAATCACGACTTGCATGTCGATGAGTATGACAACCGGCAGGAGCCATAGGAGTTGTCTTAATTTATTGTATGACCTGCGTGTCAATGAAAAACGCCATGTAATTACTTTACTTTATTGCTAACCGTTAGCCATAGTAGTAGAAGTAATAGTTGGCGAGACAACTTCATGAAGACACGATGATGGAGATCATGATGATGGAGATCATGGTGTCATGCCGGTGACGAAGGTGATCATGTTGCGCCTCGAAGATGGAGATCAAAAGGCGCAAGATGATATTGGCCATATCATGTCACTTTATGATTTGCATGTGATGTTTGTCATGTTTACATCTTATTTGCTTAGAACGACGGTAGCATAAACAAGATGATCCCTCACTAAAATTTCAAGAGATGTGTTCGCCCTAACTGTGCACCGTGGCGAAGGTTCGTTGTTTCGAAGCACCACGTGATGATCGGGTGTGATACATTCTAACGTTCGCATACAACGGGTGTTGACCAGCCTAGCATGTACAGACATGGCCTCGGAACACAAGCAAAACACTTAGGTTGACTTGACGAGCCTAGCATGTACAGACATGGCCTCGGAACACAAGAGACCGAAAGGTCGAACATGAGTCGTATAGTAGATACGATCAACATGGACATGTTCACCGATGATGACTAGTCCGTCTCACGTGATGATCGGACACGGCCTAGTCGATTCGGATCATGTATCACTTAGATTACTAGAGGGATGTCTATCTAAGTGGGAGTTCATTAAATAATCAGATGAACTTAATTATCATGAACATAGTCAAAAGGTCTTTGCAAATAATGTCGTAGCTTACGCTTTAGTTCTACTAAGATATGTTCCTAGAGAAAATTTAGTTGAAAGTTGATAGTAGCAATTATGCGGACTGGGTCCGTAAACTGAGGATTGTCCTCATTGCTGCACAGAAGGCTTATGTCCTTAATGCACCGCTCGGTGTGCTGAACCTCGAGCGTCGTCTGTAGATGTTGCGAAACGTTTGACATACACGTTTTGATGACTACGTGATAGTTCAGTGTGTGATGCTAACGGTTTAAAATTGTGGCACCAAAGACGGTTTTGAAACGTCGCAGAACATATGAGATGTTCCAAAGACTGAAATTGGGATTTCAGACTAGTGCCCACGTCAAGAGGTATGAGACCTCTAACAAGTTTCTTAAGCCTGCAAACTAAGGGAGAAAAGCTCAATCGTTGAGCATGTGCTCAGATTGTCTGAGTACTACAATCACTTGAATCGAGTGGGAGTTAATCTTCCAGATGAGATAGTGATGGTTCTCCATAATCACTGCCACCAAGCTGTTAGAGCTTCGTGATGAACTATAACATATCAGGGATAAACATGATGATCCTTGAGCAACTCGCGATGTTTGACACCGCAAAAGTAGAAATCAAGTAGGAGCATCAATTGTTGATGGTTAGTAAAACCACTAGTTTCTAGAAGGGCAAGGGCAAGAAGGGATACTTCATGAAACGACAAATCAGTTGCTGCTCTAGTGAAGAAACCCAAGGTTGAACCCAAACCCGAGACTAAGTGCTTCTGAAATGAGGGGAACGGTCACTGAAGCAGAACTACCCTAGATACTTCGTAGATGAGAAGGCTGGCAAGGTCGACAGAAGTATATTGGATATACATTATATTAATGTGTACTTTACTAGTACTCCTAGTAGCACCGGGTATTAGATACCGGTTCGGTTGCTAAGTGTTAGTAACTCGAAATAAAAGCTGTGGAATAAACGGAGACTAGCTAAAGGTGAGATGACGATATGTGTTGGAAGTGTTTCCAAGGTTGATGTGATCAAGCATCGCATGCTCCCTCTACCATCGAGATTGGGGTTAAACCTGAATAATAATTATTTGGTGTTTGCGTTGAGCATAGACATGATTGGATTATGTTTATCGCAATACGGTTATTCATTAAAGGAGAATAATGGTTACTCTGTCTATTTGAATAATACCTTCAATGGTCTTGCACCTAAAATGAATGGTTTATTGAATCTCGATCGTAGTGATACACATGTTCATGCCAAAAGATATAAGATAGTAATGATAGTACCACATACTTGTGGCACTGCCACTTGAGTCATATTGGTATAAAACGCATGAAGAAGCTCCATGTTGATGGATCTTTGGACTCACTCGTTTTTGAAAAGATTGAGACATGTGAACCATGTCTATCAGTATATATGCATAAAGAAAGTCCATATAGATGGATCATTTGGACTCACTTGATTTTGAATCACTTGAGACATGCAAATCATACCACATGGGCAAGATGACTGAAAGGCCTCGTTTTCAGTAAGATGGAACAAGAGAGCAACTTGTTGGAAGTAATACATTTGATGTGTGCAGTCCAATGAGTGCTGACGCACGCAGTGGATATCGTTATGTTCTTACTTCACAGATGATTTGAGTAGATGCTGAGAATATTTACTTGATGAAACACAAGTCTGAATTATTGAAAGGTTCAAGTAATTTCAGAGTGAAGTTGAAGATCGTTGTGACAAGAGGATAAAATGTCTGTGATATGATCATAGAGATGAATATCTGAGTTACCAGTTTGGCACACAATTAAGAAATTGTGGAAATTGTTTCACGACTAATACCGCCTGGAACACCATATTGTGATGGTGTGTCCGAACATCATAACTGCACCCTATTGGATATGGTGCATACCATGATGTCTCTTATCGAATTACAACTATCGTTTATGGGTTAGGCATTAGAGATAACCGCATTCACTTTAAATAGGGCACCACGCAATTCCGTTGAGACGACACCGTATGAACTATGGTTTAGAGAAACCTAAGATGTCGTTTCTTAAAAGTTTGGGGCTGCGACGCTTATGTGAAAAAGTTTCAGGCTGATAAGCTCGAACCCAAAGCGGATAAATGCATCTTCATAGAATACCCAAAACAGTTGGGTATACCTCCTATTTCAGATCTGGAAGCAAAAGTGATTGTTTCTAGAAACGGGTCCTTTCTCGAGGAAAAGTTTCTCTCGAAAGAATTGAGTGGGAGGATGGTGGAGACTTGATGAGGTCATTGAACCGTCACTTCAACTAATGTGTAGCAGGGCACAGGAAGTTGTTCCTGTGGCACCTACACCAATTGAAGTGGAAGCTTATGATAGTGATCATGAAACTTCATATCAAGTCACTACCAAACCTCATAGGACGACAAGGATGTGTACTACTTCAGAGTGGTACGTAATCCTGTCTTGGAAGTCATGTTGCTAGACAACAATGAACCTATGAGCTATGGAGAAGCGATGGTGGGCCCGGATTCCGACGAATGGCTTGAGGCCATAAAATCCGAGAGGATCCATGTATGAAAACAAAGTATAGGCTTTGAAAGAACTACTTGATGGTCGTAAGGCTGTTGGGTACAGATGGATTTTAAAGGGAAGACAGACAATGATGGTAAGTGTCACCATTAAGAAAGCTCGACTTGTCGTTAAGATGTTTTCCGGCAAGTTCAAGGAGTTGACTGTGATGAGACTTTCTCACTCGTAGCGATGCTAAGAGTCTATTAGAATTATATTAGCAGTTACTGCATTATTTATGAAATCTTGCAGATAGGATGTCAAAACATTGTTTCCTCGACGATTTTCTTGAGGAAAGGTTGTATGTGATACAACCAGAAGGTTTTGTCAATCCTGAAAGATGCTAACAAGTATGCAAAGCTCCAGCAATCCTTCTAAGGATTGGAGTAAGCATCTCGGAGTTGGAATGAACGCTTTGATGAGATGATCAAAGATTTTGGGTTTATACAAGGTTCATGAGAAACTTGTATTTCCAAAGAAGTGAGTGGGAGCACTATAGAATTTTTGATGAGTATATGTTGTTAACATATTGTTGATCAGAAATGATGTAAAATTTCTGGAAAGCATCCAGGGTTATTTGAAAAGTGTTTTTAATGGAAAACCTGGATTAAGCTACTTGAACATTGAGCATCAAGATCTATAAGGATAGATCAAAAACGCTTAATAGTACTTTCAAATGAATACATACCGTGACAAGATTTTGAAGGAGTTCAAAATAGATCAGCAAAGAAGGAGTTCTTGGCTGTGTTACAAGGTGTGAGTATTGAGTAAGACTCAAGACCTGACCACGGCAGAAGAAAGAGAAAGGACGAAGGTCGTCCCCTATGCTTTAGACGTAGGCTCTACAATATGCTATGCTGTGTACCGCACCTGAAGTGTGCCTTGCCATGAGTTAGTCAAGGGGTACAATAGTGATCCAGGAAGGGATCACATGACAGCGGTCGAACTTATCCTTAGTATCTAGTGGACTAAGGAATTTTCTCGATTATGGAGGTGGAAAGGGGGTTCGTCGTAAAGGGTTACGTCGATGCAAACTTTGACACTAATCCGGATGACTCTGAGTAGTGAACCGGATTCGTATAGTAGAGCAGTTATTTGGAATAGCTCCAAGTAGCGCGTGGTAGCTGCATCTACAAGATGACATAGAGATTTGTAAAGCACACACGGATCTGAATGTTGCAGACCCGTTGACTAAAACCTCTCTCGTAAGCATAACATGATCAAACCCTAGAACTCATTGAGTGTTAATCACATGGTGATGTGAACTAGATTATTGACTCAAGTAAACTCTTGGGTATTAGTCACATGGCGATGTGAACTTTGAGTGTTAATCACATGGTGATGTGAACTAGATTATTGACTCTAGTGCAAGTGGGAGACTGTTGGAAATATGCCCTAGAGGCAATAATAAAATGGTTATTATTGTATTTCCTTGTTCATGATAATTGTCTGTTGTTCATGCTATAATTGTATTAACTGGAAACCGTAATACATGTGTGAATACATAGACCACAACATGTCCCTAGTAAGCCTCTAGTTGACTAGCTCGTTGATCAATAGATGGTTATGGTTTCCTGACCATGGACATTGGATGTCATTGATAACGGGATCACATCATTAGGAGAATGATGTGATGGACAAGACCCAATCCTAAGCATAGCACAAGATCGTGTAGTTCGTTTGCTAGAGCTTTTCTAATGTCAAGTATCATTTCCTTAGACCATGAGATTGTGCAACTCCCGGATACCGTAGGAATGCTTTGGGTGTACCAAACGTCACAACGTAACTGGGTGGCTATAAAGGTGCACTACAGGTATCTCCTAAAGTGTCTGTTGGGTTGGCACGAATCGAGACTGGGATTTGTCACTCCGTATGACGGAGAGGTATCTCTGGGCCCACTCGGTAATGCATCATCATAATGAGCTCAATGTGACTAAGGAGTTAGCCACGGGATCTTGCGTTACGGTACGAGTAAAGTGACTTGCCGGTAACGAGATTGAACAACGTATTGGGATACCGACGATCGAATCTCGGGCAAGTAACGTACCGATTGACAAAGGGAATTGTATACGGGATTGATTGAATCCTCGACATCATGGTTCATCCGATGAGATCATCGTGGAACATGTGGGAGCTAACATGGGTATCCAGATCCCGCTGTTGGTTATTGACCGGAGAGTCGTCTCGGTCATGTCTGCATGTCTCCCGAACCCGTAGGGTCTACACACTTAAGGTTCGGTGACGCTAGAGTTGTAGAGATATTAGTATGCGGTTAACCGAAAGTTGTTCGGAGTCCCGGATGAGATCCCGGACGTCACGAGGAGTTCCGGAATGGTCCGGAGGTAAAGATTTATATATGGGAAGTCCTATTTTGGCCACCGGAAAATGTTCGGGATTTTTCGGTATTGTACCGGGAAGGTTCTAGAAGGTTCCGAAGTGGGGCCCACCTGCATGGGGGGACCCACATGAACGTGGGTAGTGGGGGTAAGGCCCCACACTCCTGGTCAAGGCGCACCAAGATCCCACCTTAGAAGGAATAAGATCATATCCCGAAGGGATAAGATCAAGATCCCTAAAAAAGGGGGATAACAATCGATGGGGAAGGGAACTGATGGGATTTCTTTCCCCCACCTTTGCCAACGCCCCAATGGACTTGGAGGGCAAGAAACCAGCCCCCTCCACCCCTATATATAGTGGGGAGGCGCATGGGAGCAGCACCCCAAGCCCTGGCGCCTCCCTCCCTCCCGTGACACCTCTTCCTCCCCGCTTGCGCTTGGCGAAGCCCTGCCGGGATCCCGCTACTTCCACCACCACGCCGTCGTGCTGCTGGATCTCCATCAACTTCTCCTTCCCCCTTGCTGGATCAAGAAGGAGGAGACGTCCCCGCTCCGTACGTGTGTTGAACGCGGAGGTGCCGTCCGTTCGGCGCTAGGATCATCGGTGATTTGGACCACGACGAGTACGACTCCATCAACCCCGTTCTCTTGAACGCTTCCGCTCGCGATCTACAAGGGTATGTAGATGCACTCCTCCCCACTCGTTGCTAACATCTCCTAGATTGATCTTGGTGACACGTAGGAAAATTTTGAATTTCTGCTACGTTCCCCAACAGATTGAGGTACCAACCTTGGCAGGTTCCTCCGCCATCGACGCCACCATGATGCCAAATGACGACCACCACCTATGCCAGTCCATCTCCAAGCCGAAGGAGCGCTACCACAAGATGAAGACCGGCGGTAGAATAGATGAAACGTTGCACACATTGCCGCCGCCAAACACCTCACACGCACCGCAAAGCGCCCACCGTGATTCCGGGAACCCGAGGCGGCGCCTTCAAGAAGGAGCACGACGAGGGTACGATGCCGTCGCCCACAAGGGGAACTAGAGCTTTCGCCTAAAAGAAGAGCACAGTGAAAGATGGGAGCGGACCTCGACAAGGCCTCCAAGAAGGGAACCGACGCCCAGCAAAGGCGCCGCCATTGTCGTGGCCTTTGCCGACGGCCAAGGGTTTCCCCCGGTCCCGCCCCCATCCCATCCACTCGGCCAAAGACCTGGCCAGAGGAGCGCACGCAGCTGAAGAAGGCGTTCGACTTCATCGAAGCAGGCACGCCGGGTGATGGGGCACCCCGACCCACTGTAGTAGACGTCCACCGAGACCTCGCCGCCCGCACGGCCGAAGTCGCGGACCACCAACACTCACGGCCGTCGCCCGCCAAAGAGGCAACGCCGTCCACACCGCCCGAGGCCGCCGCCCCGGCATCCACCCACCGCACACATCCCGTCAAAACATGGAGAACGACCCGCACCGCCGCCATCAGGGAGCACCACACCTCGAATACCCAAGCCGGGCAAGACGAGGCAAGGCCACGCTGGCCAGATCTGGTGGATCCGGCGAACCCCGACCCACCAGCCGCCAGATCGGAGATGGCCTCGATCCCAGGGCGGAGGCGGCCGGATCTGACGGCGGAGCCGTCCCCGGCGACCAGGCGCGGGGCGACAACGCCGGCGGCAGCCGCCGCAGAGGGCCGGCCTCGGCGGCCACCAGGGAGCAGGGGAAGCGGGCAGCGGCGCCCGATGCGGGGTGGAGGGCTCTCCAGAGGTCGAGGCGGGCGCGCGGGGAAGCCCCCGCCGCCGCCTACTGCCGCGCGGGCAAGCCCGACGACGGCTGCCGGCGGCGGCGGGGGAGGAGGAGAAGGGGGGCGGGGGACCGTTGGCGCCTAGGGTTTGGCCCCCGAGTCGCCCTAGAGCCGACGACGCGGGGGGACGGGTCAGAAAAATTCGGTAAAAATTTAATCCCTTAAATGGGAGAGATTTTCACTTCCCGGCCTCTGCACCAACTAAGGATGCATACGACCATTTTAGTATGAGTACCAAGATAAACATGGTCCTCAGAATTTTTTTTGAATGAGTATCAAGATATTTCTTGATGAGTGGTTCCACCACACATCAAGCTTGATCCTCAATAAACGGGAGAAAACCCCTGTGCATCACCTGTCAATTCTGGGAATTGAACTCGGGTCGTTGGGCTGCACAACCGCATACCTAACCACTGAGCCAAGGCTCTCTCTGCACTTGAACTGATTTTTAACGTTCTCTTTTCATATAGAATTTTAAGATGGCCCTAATTAATGTGAGCCGCTCATTTTATGCTATCCGATGGCTAGCATTGGTATTATCTCTTGAACGGTAAGAGGCTCACAAACAACTTTGTGAAGCGACGAAGTAGGCCACCAACAAACCTCGGCCGCCACCCGTCATCGGCCCTTCCCATCGTCGTCGGGGCGAGTCAGGGTGCATCGTCGGGCAAAGCCCACGCGGCACCGATTGTGGCGGGGAGGTCCGGATTGGGCGGCCTGTTTGTGGAACTGCTGAAGGGTTATTGTGGGACGGCGAAGGAGATGTGTGCTCGAGTGGCGGCCTTCATCAGGCGGTGCGCAATGACGACGTTGGTGAAGCCGATGGTAGCCAACGTGATCTGGTGCAGAGGTCTTCATTGGTGGTACGATTTGGTTGGATAGTCGAAGAAGAGGGCATTGGTCCATGGTCGGTGCCGATCTCGACATCATACCCGGACCTATCGTACAACTGGGTGATTTTATTCCAGGTTTTTTTTGGAGTCTTCATGTTTGGTTTGGGGTGGCCAAGCGGCGACGTTGCCCTAGGGTAGGAATATTGTTCTCCCAACCCTATCCCCGTTTCGTTGATGTGTTTGTCACTAGCGGAGGGCGTGTGGAGTTGTCTCTCCGACGAATTCCATGGGACCCGGTCGGTTTAGGTTTTCGGTGAGTCCGTCTGGATTCTGTCACCTTTTGTGGTAGACATGGTCTTTGGAGTCTCTACATGCCCTTATCGATGTTGTTTTCTCGCGACTGTCGACGTCTTCTGGTCAGCATCGACGACTTCCCAGCCGGTGCCTCTATAAGCTCTTGGGTTTAAAAAAAAAATTCTCCGACAAGGTGGAGACCCAGGGGCGATATCGAGCTACGCTCACGGCACACCGCCGGTGGATGCACATGAAGAAGTAGCACCTCAAAGATTTTGAATGTATTTCTATTTATTTGTAAGTGGGTGTTTGTGAGGACCCGTGTATATGGCCTTAAACCATTTCGCAAAAAATGGGCATTTCTCTTTTACATAAATAAGGAAGGTAATAATGATGTAGTCAAACATGGTGATAGATAAGGAAATATATCATATGTTACTTCATGGTCATTCATGATGTATCTTTCGTATGCGACGAGACACGCGTGGCTCTCGCCTGCACGACTGGGGATATAACCTGTTTGGCATATCAGTGCAGTATGTGGCATGATTTCTTGCTTGGGTATACAATTCCTTGCTTGCCCTGTCTAGACCTCCATTTATGCCCTAGACGAGGCGTTTGGTCATTGCCTAGCGCCTAGGCGTACCTAAGCGCCTCCTAGGCACTGCCTTTTCCAACAAAGCATTTTCATATGCTTTGCATGATCGTTATAGCTAGCATTGTTTTTTCATGGCTATGCCATTTGCTCATTAGATAAATGCTACGTTAGATCATTGCACATCCTGATACAATGCTAGAAGCATCATATAGAGAGTTCTTTTCATGTACATAGCAAGAGCTATATTTGTATTTAGATGAAGTTGAGAAAAGTATAATGATCATTATTGTAAGGTGTTACTTCTACCTTGAGAGAAAAAATGATGATCATTATTGTAATGGCTCGGCAGTGTAGCGGCCATCGGAGACACCAAAAGGATGGTGAGAGAGTGAGTTGTGAATGAGGTTCGGGGGGTGAGGGAAGAGAATGGGGTATGAGTTAAGGCACGTTCTACACGTCTTGTCCGTCTCCCGCCCTTCCTTAGTCGTGCCTCGCCACAGCTTGGCTGTCCAAAAACCCTCCCCCTCAGCCTGGCCCGGGGATCAGAAGATAGATGTAGCCGAGGCAATGGAACATGTCATTTTTATACCGTGCGGCCTGGTTGAGCTAGATACAAGCCAGCAAACGTGCCATACGTTTTCATCCTGGGGCGCAATTTGCCAGTCTACTCCCACCCTTCTTAATCCATGGACTCGATGCAAAAAAAAAAATAAAAAAAAATCCATGGACCAAACTGGCCGTTTGTTTTCCAACTCTGCCCGACGAGGATCCAGGGCGTCCAATCCGTGGGCGCCACAAAACACAACCGTCCGATGAAAACACACAACCATCACGTCCCGATCGATTCCCCTAGCCAAAGCCCGACCTCGACAATGGCATGTGGCCCCCGCTCTGCGCTGCCGCGCGCGGCCACCCTCCCCCACGTCCACGGCACCGCCACCACCCCGCCCGCCCTGCAACCAGCAGCCGCTCAATGCGGCGCGGTGCCGCTCCACTCGCCGTGTCGGGGCGGGCCGGCCACAGGCGCCGGCTCCGCTCGGGATGGGCGCCCCTGCCGCGCGCTGCGCCCCTCCCCAAATCGCAGGCCGTATGATACGTCAAAGCTGATTTGATTCCTCCGCCCCCGGCCCCGGCCGTACCCTTTCCCCCATGGAAAAATCGGCAAAGCCGCAGCACAAAGAAAAAAATCGCGAGATGCAGCGCAGGCACGAACGTTGCGTTGCACCTCGAAGGCTGGACTCTGCGTAGGGGTAGAGCCGATCAAGCAGTAAGTTAACTGGCCATCCAGGCAGCCGGGGTCAGCCGCTGCCGGCCCACTTGCCGGCAGGCAGGCCGCCGCACGTCCTGCGCCCCGCGCACGCAGCCGTACTACCGCCTCGCCATTTTCTTCGACCTAACTAAGTAGTGCCTGTCTCCCTCTGAATCGAGAGGTTAGATTACGATTAGCACCACTCCCGGCTAGATGCTGCACCGCTTTAACCTCTGTCAACCATCACCAATCTTTAATTCGAAGCAAGGTTGATCTGGAGTACTACCCCGGCACCATCACCACCACCTGCTCCCTACTTGCAACTAGTCCCTCTGCCTTCTGCAAAAGGCTATAAACCTCGCTCGTTGCCACTAGCTTCGTTAGCTGTACAGTTAAGATGGAGAGATCCACTCTTCAACCCCGCCAGATGCACAGGCTACTTAATTTTACACCGCTCGGGCTCGGCACCACACTAGCAGAACAATTTTATCTAGCGAGATTGGTCCGTCTAGTCCTATCTATCTAGCGAGATTGGTCCCACGAGAGCAGGTATAATAGAGCTGAGTCAGCGGGCTATAAGAAATAAACTAGTATATTTCTGCTTAGTTGGAGGAAAGAGAAGAGGAGAGAGAAGGTAAGCGGGCTCTTTGTGAAGAGACAGCTTTAGCACGTGCTCTAGACACTTTGTGAGAATGAAAAATGGGCCACATAACAAAAAAATAATACACTCTTTTAATCTACTATTATACATGTTGGCTATAAAATGGACTGTAGATGACATGGCACTGGCTTATAGCCAGCAGCTAGCTATACTATTAACCATGCTCTGAGCAAATTGTTTCTTGCCATCATGGTGCAGACAGCAGCGCATGTCCGCATGCATGCATGGCCCGGACCCAACAGCCAGGAGCCAACTCGTGGCCAGAGCAAGCGCGCCCTAGAACAAGCACGGCGTGGGCACGGGGCCGATGGAGGAGTGCTGTGCCGCATCGACATCGATAATACAGGCCGCTACCACACAAGATCCCAGCAGATTTAGCAAGCCAGCAGGCGCATGTGCAGAGGCATCCAACGGCATACGCCTTGTTGCGTAGCCCGTGGCGGCATGCAGCCCAGAGCAGTGCGTGCTTGCCGCTGCTTGCCCATCCGCCCCGATCGATCGATCCATCGGTCGATCCGGTTCCGGTGCGTGCATGGACGGCGGGCGGGACAGGCGCCGCAGAGGCCACCCTGACTTTTCCAGCCTTTTGCCCCCGAATCATTTGGCATCTCCCACTCAACTAACCCCCATTAACCCATGTCTCGCCGTGCAAGGGACCCGGGAGTTTGTGTTACACGCCACATCGATGGGTTTTTGCGTGTTACGGTTTTACTAGTGCTGCTAGCTAGTGGTACATGGACATTGAGTTGGACGGTTCATGATGGAGAGGACGGCAGCTTGAGCTGAGCTATCATTCATGGCGATGCGTAGTACAGTACAGAGATAAGAGAAAAAGAATGCTTAAGCTAGCGAACGGGCGGCGGAGGGGGTCGCGGAATGGATCGACGAGAGAGACGAGCCTGTACCAGCTCGAGTCCTATGTACATTCAGTGAGTGCGCTACGGCCACGCATGGCGCGGTGTGTCGGGATCAGTACACCTTCTTGGAGAAGAAGGTGCGGAGGCCGAACAGCCCCTGCGGCGGCACGCACTCCTCGCCGGCGACTTCCGCGTTGTTCCGGCACGCGGCGGCTGGCGCGCTCACGGTCGCCGGCGCTGCATCTGCAGCAGCGGACGCCGTCGCCTTGTCTGCTTCGCCGCCGTCCGCTTGGCCTTGGCTCGTCGCGGCGTCGTCTTGTTCGGGGACGGCCTTGCTCTTGCCGCTGGCGGTGGCGGTGGCGTTGCTGCTCTGCTTCTGCTCCGCGGCGGCTTGCTGCTGCTGTAGCTTGTTGCGCCTCAGCTGCCAGACGGGGCTGGCCCTGCCCAGGCGGATGCCGTTCGCGCTCAGGCCTGCTCTGCCCTGGCCGCCGGGAACCCACCGCCTCAGCATGGACGTGGCGGGCGCTTGGGCAGCGGCCTTTTCAGCTGCCGCCGCGATGGCGACGGCCGGCACCCCCGACCCGGAGGCCTCGCCGCGTGAGTTGCTCCGGGAGCACGGCGCGCTGCTCACCTTGCGCCCGGCCGCCGTCGCGGTAGGAGCCGCCGGTGCGCTGGCCGCAGCTGCACTGGCGTTGCCGGTGCTGGGACTGGTCGCCTTGGCCTTGCTGCTAGCGCCGGCGCCGGCGCCGGAGGTAGAGTGGCCAGCGGAGCGGCTCCGGGAGAAGGGCCATATGTTGATGTTGATGAGCTCGGCGTTGCCGCTGACGCTGCTGACGCGGCGCTCCGCCTTCTTGGCGCGCTCCTTGGACTCGCCGGTGGCCTTGAAGATGTCCTTCCACTTGAAGGTGACCGCGGGGAGGTCCGGCGTCGGGACGGCGCAGGCCTCCGCGAGCGGCTGCGCCTGCGTGGCAGGCTCCCCTTCTTCCTCCGGCGGCTCGGCGGACTCGTTGACGTCGTCGGCGTCGGCATCGGCCTCAGCGTCTTCCCCGGCGTCTTGGTCTTGGTCGGCGTCGGGGCAGGCAGGAGGGGCCTGGAGGGTGTGGAGCGGGAGCACAATGCCGCCGGAGAAGAGCTCGTCGGCGGTGAGCAGGGCGGGGGAGGGGAAGGAGCCCGGGTTCTTGCCCACCATCCAGAACTCGAACTCGGGCGACGCGGTCGGGGACGGCGAGGAGCGGCCGGAGTCGGGCGGAGAAGACGGCAGCCCTACAACGACGTCCATCGCTCGCTCGCCGAGCAATGCAGCCCCCCACGAACGCGACCTGGGCTCGGACGGGAAGCACGAGAGCTAGCTCAGCTAGCTGCAGGACGGCATGGGAGGGACTCGGCGCAGCTTGCGAAGCGAGGAGAAGGGAATGGGGATGGGGATGGGGATGGGGATCGAACGAGAAAGGGAGGCGTATGAAGCGACTTGACGCGTATTTATCATCAATCACATCAAGTGGGGAGCTGGCTGCTGGCTCCCTGATTTCCACGTCTCGCCTCGCGTGCCGCAGGGCCGCATATGCGCTCTGCGATCTTTGTCTGGTGACGCGCCCCCCTCCCTCGCCGCCCCGGCTCTCCTTCCACGTCACCCGCCGCGAATTACCGATCGAGCCTGCACGGTGAAAGTCACGGCGCAGTTAAACAACTGCTTCGTGCCGGTGCCTGCTCGCGTGTCCCGCGCTGTGGCTGCAGTAAACGCCCCGGCGCACGGAGGTGGCAGTCGTTCACGTACGTTGCGCCGGTGAGAGTTAATCGGGCCGTGATGAAGCCCACAGTGCGAGGCCTCCGTGCACCGCAGGCAGGCGCGTCAAGGCGACGTCCGTGCCGGGTCAGTTAACGTGCGCCACAGTGCAGGTGCAGCGCGGCTGCAGTTGGCCGCAGGCAGCTCACGGCATGCTTCAATGCGGACGGCGCCAGGCCCAGGAGGCCGCCCTGCCTCGCAGGTTGCACACTACTAGTGAAAATTCAAGAATGATGTCTCTGTCGAGGAGTACGCTGGCAAACGAGTTGGCTTGGTGACGAATGTCAAACTCCCTTCCAGTTTAGTTTCTTGACGGGCTGGCGGTGGAAACAATAATCAACTAGAATAACTTATTACTTAACCGCCCGACCTAGGCTAGTTTTGCGTGTGCCAATGTTGACCTGGCCACGTCGCGTCGAACAAGTTCAAACACGTTGGGGCCCAGCGGGGCGAGATGGTCGAGCATAGGAGAAACGGTAATCTGATCGGCACGAGCAGGCTGAGCGCCGCCGCGCATGCTTATGCTTATAAAAAAAAGGGAAATGCCTCGGCATATACTGTCCACGATGGTAGCTATAGTCAACTTGCGTGCCCATGTCCTCGCCGAGGCTCAAACGCATAGCTGCCCTAGTTGCTAGTGCTACAATGCACCTAGCTTACTCCCTTCTGTGATTCATTATTCTTCAAAATCGATTTTTTATTCGGAAATCAAAGTTTTAATTAATTTTCTTTTGCGGAAGAAAATTTTAATCAGTTTTCAGTCTGAAAGATGCCACCAGGAGGGCTTCTCCACATGGTCCATGATCTTGCAATTGCCAGGATAAATCATTGACCCTCGCCACAACTGCCCCCCTGAATTAAAAAAAGGCATAAAAATCTCCATCAAATTAAGATTGTCTGGGTCTTCTAGGCTACATTAAAGATTTATTATCATATGGTTTAGGTTGGTTATTCTGGTTAGAATCGCATAAAAATATTACTATCCATTGTTAGCTTGTATTGATTATTTTGATTTTCTATAAAACAAGTTATGCTTAAGAATTCGCCCAACTTAAATTTATTTCATCCTCCGCCGCGGTTGAGGCCCAGCAGGGCAAGGCAATTGAGTATAGGAGAAACGGTAAGGGCATCTCCAGCGCCGACCCTCAAACCGATCGCATAGCACTACTGGGGAAAGGCTTATACATGACCCCAAATTAGTGGCGGGCGCCGCAAGACACCTGCCACAACTATTTTGGCAAAGTAGCAGTGGCGGGTGACAAAAAACCGCCACCGAAAATGTCACAGCAGTGGCGGGCTCTACTTTACGCCTGATAGACATAAACTCTTCCAATTTGCCAGCGTGGTGAAATCCACCAGTGGCGGTCGCTCGAGACACGCCCGCCACAAGTTCATCACGCAACAGCCTAATCTATGCCTGCCACAGATAAATTGTATTAACACCCATGGCCAAAGTAAATTCTAATATCGAGAAGTTAGCTGTGGCGGGCCCTTGTAGCTGCCTGCCACACATAAGTTAGGTAAAATAATTTGGTATGACAATCAATTAATAGCAAACTAACTCAGAAAGTGAAAAAAATCTGAGAATGGAACTTTCAATGGTGGGTATTGCTCATGGATTTTTAAAATAAATATCATTAAAAAAATGAGTTTGAAGTGTATGACGACGGTTTTGTTCGAAATCCTTACACTTGGGGGGGAGAGTGTTCACTTTGTACACGAGGTGCATCAAGTTTTTGCCATAACAGTGTATAATTTTTATCACACACTGTACACCATGCCAAGTCTCATCCCGTTCGGAGCTCGTTTGCATGCCCAAAGATTTTTATCCTTTTTAATTGTCCGAAAGTCAATTAATATCGCGAAAATAGCAAACTAACTCCAAATTTGACAAAATTTCAGAATGGACCTTCCAAAGGTGGGTATTACTCATGAATTTTTATTGAAATTGATATGATTTAAAAAAATAAGTTTGAAGTCTATGACGGCGGTTTTAGTTCGAAATCCTTACATTTGAGAGAAGAGTGTCCAGTTTATACACGAGGTGCATCAAGTTTTGCCGTAACGGTGTATAATTTTTAGCGCACACTACTGGTGTGTAATGAATACACCATGTCAAGTCTCATCCCGTTCGGAGCTCGTTTGCACGCCCGAATATTTTTGTCTTTTTAATTCCCCAAAAGTCAACTAATGCCGCAAAAATGGCAAATTAACTACAAATTTGACAATGGAGCTTTCAATGGTGGTTATTACTCATGGATTTTTTCTAAATTGATACGACTTCAAAAATATGAGCTTTAATTTTTAATTTAGTGAAACGACATAGCAGTGGTGATCAATATCACCAGCCCTCGGTTGCTAGTCGATGTGGCGGGCTTTTGCGAGCGCCCGCCGTTGCTATTCCCCCGGCGACAGTTCAACCCCCCCTCCCCCCAAAACCACCCCACTCGCGACTCCAAAATTCGAACCGCATCTGCAAACTCAAAACTCCCCCCCACTCTATCAAATCCCGCACCCCCTCCACGTCCGCCCTCTTCCCCCCTCCCCACCGCGGCCCCTCTCACAGTCGGCGTCGTCATCGTCTGTCGTATCTGTCCTCGCCACGCCCCCCTCGCCTCATCCGTCCTCGCCCGCCTTCGTGGTCCTCCAACGTGATGGCCTCCTCCACTAGCAACGGGGGCCTGACACCGCTGCCGCCAACCAACTCCTCCGCCGAGGCCAGTACTGATCCCTCCTCCGCCTCGCGCTCAAGCAGTGTACATGTAAGTATGCACTTATATAGATTCAGATTAGTATAGATGCACATTAGTATAGGTTCAAATATTGGTAGATTATAAAATGTTAGTGTCTAGATTGTAGATGAATGTTGGTGTTTAGATGCACATTAGTATAAAAATTTCCATAGATTCATAATAAAATTTCCCGTGTAATTTTCGTCTATGTATTGAGATAATGAATTTATGACATTATTGGTAGATTGTAGATGATTTTTTGATGAATGAATTAACAGGGCTTCAAAGGAGTGTCGAAATATCGCGGAACATTGATTAATTTCCGTTTCGCAACATTTTTTACACTTAATATTTTTATTTTTTTGAGCATGATTCACGCCCAATTTTTGGGTCCATCCATACTCTTTAATATTGTTTTATGTTTAATATATTTACATAATTGGTAACCATTTGTTCTATTAGTCTCTTATACGTATGGAGTATTCACATACATATTTATTCGGACTGCTCCAACCATAGAGGGCTTCAAAGGAGTGTCGAAAATATCGCGAAACGTTGATTAATTTTCGATTGCAACATTTTGACACTCAATGTTTTCATTTTTTAGCATGAGTTATGCCCAGTTTTTTGGTCCATCCCTACTTTGTAATGTTGGTTTATGTTGAATATATTTACATAACTGGTAGCCTTTTATTCTATTCATCTCTTATCTGCATGGAGTGTTCGCATGCATATCTATTTGGAGTGCTCCAATCATACAGGGCTTGAAAGGAGTGTAAAAAATTCACGAATTGTTGATTAATTTCTGTTTCGCAACATTCCTGACACTCAATGTTTTCATTTTTTAGCACAAGTCATGCCCACTCAATGTTTTTTATATTTTAGCACAAGTCATGCCCAAATATTTTGTCCTTCCACAAGTTTTACTGCTTATTTCAAACTTGATCTTATTGAACTACTCCATAACATGAACGTAAGCAATGAACCAAGCATGCCATTGGTGTGGCCACACGAGGCTAGGTGCATGAAACAAGGCGCACCTCACTTGCAATGAAATCTGTATAGATCTTCATGACGACTTTATGGAGTGAGCGGTATGTTTCATTCAGTTTGTGTTATAGCTTATCGTTTCGTAATGTTACACCCACACTTGTCTAATTTCTGTTTTCTTTTTATCATATTCAACGTATCCCTTGTTGGGAAGGGCTGAGTTCATGTGTGTGGCCAACTTATCCATCGATGTGGACGGTACAGTTCAGTTTGACATGATGCTATTAACAAATGGCATACCCCATGACCCTCACTGTTACCAACAAGAGAGGGAGAACGTATTTTCATGGTCTAAATTGGTTCAAACTGCCACAGAGTTAGGGATGCAAACTGGGAAGACGTTCTTACTATTTCTTCACGGATTTTAGGAGCCCCACATCGACAACAAAATCTATCTGTGGTATGATGTCCCACAATCACCATAGTATGTATAGTTTCGGTGGTGATCCGGATGTCGTATATATATGTACTACTTTATGGTACTAGCTAGCACTTTACTAAAAATACATATGTTGTATGCACTTATTGTATTGTACTCCCTCCGTTCCTAAATATTTGTCTTTCTAGATATTTCGACAAGTGACTACATACGGAGCAAAATGAGTGAATCTTGATACGTCTCCAACGTATCTATAATTTTTTATTGTTCCATGCTATTATATTATCTATTTTGGATGTTTTATATGCATTTATATGCTATTTTATATGAGTTTTGGGACTAACCTATTAACCTAGAGCCCAGTGCCAGTTTCTGTTTTTTCCTTATTTTTGAGTTTCGCAGAAAAGGAATATCAAACGGAGTCCAATTGACCTGAAAATTTACGGAGAATATTTTTGGAAAATATAAAAAATACTGGAACGAAAAGATATCGGAGAAGAGTCCCGAAGCCACCACAAGGGTGGCGGGCGCCCCCCCTCCCTAGGACGCACTCCCCGTCCTTGTCGTCGCCTCGTGGGCCCCCTGACTTGTCCCCGACGCCAACACCTCCTATAAATCTCAAAACCTCCAGAACATAACCTAGACCGGGAGTTCCGCCGCCGCAAGCCTCTGTAGCCACGAAAAACCAATCGGGGGCCTGTTCCGGCACCCTATCGGAGGGAGGAACCATCACCGGTGTCCATCTTCATCATCCCGGCGCTCTCCATGACGAGGAGGGAATAGTTCACCCTCGGGGCTGAGGGTATGTACCAGTAGCTATGTGTTTGATCTCTCTCTCTCTCTCTCTCTCGTGTTCTTGATTTGACACGATCTTGATGTATGCTACCTCTTGAGCGCTGCGTTGGTTTTCCCTTGAAGAGGAAAGGGTGATGCAGTAAAGCAACATAAGTATTTCCCTCAGTTTTTTAGAACCAAGGTATCAATCCAGTAGGAGACCACGCACGAGTCCCTCGCACCTACACAAACAAATAAATCCTCGCAACCAATGCAATAAAGGGGTTGTCAATCCCTTCACGGTCACTTACGAGAGTGAGATCTGATAGATATGATAAGATAATATTTTTGGTATTTTTATGATAAAGATGCAAAGTAAAATAAAAGGCAATAAAAATAGCTAAGTGTTGGAAGATTAATATGATGGAAGATAGACCCGGGGGCCATAGGTTTCACTAGTGGCTTCTCTCGAGAGCATAAGTATTACGGTGGGTGAACAAATTACTGTTGAGCAATTGACAGAATTGAGCATAGTTATGAGAATATCTATGTATGACCATGTATATAGGCATCACGTCCCAGACAAGTAGACCGACTCCTGCCTGCATCTACTACTATTACTCCACACATCGACCGCTATCCAGCATGCATCTAGAGTATTAAGTTCATAAGAACAGAGTAATGCTTTAAGTAAGATGACATGATGTAGAGGGATAAACTCATGCAATATGATATAAACCCCATCTTGTTATCCTCGATGGCAACAATACAATACGTGCCTTGCTGCCCCTACTATCACTGGGAAAGGACACCGCAAGATTTGAACCCAAAGCTAAGCACTTCTCCCATTGCAAGAAAGATCAATCTAGTAGGCCAAACCAAACTGATAATTCGAAGAGACTTGCAAAGATAACCAATCATACATAAAAGAATTCAGAGAAGATTCAAATATTGTTCATAGATAAACTTGATCATAAACCCACAATTCATCGGTCTCAACAAACACACCGCAAAAGAAGATTACATCGAATATATCTCCACAAGAGAGGGGGAGAACATTGTATTGAGATCCAAAAAGAGAGAAGAAGCCATCTAGCTAATAACTATGGACCCGAAGGTCTGAGGTAAACTACTCACACTTCATCGGAGAGGCTATGGTGTTGATGTAGAAGCCCTCCGTGATCGATGCCCCCTCCGGCGGAGCTCCGGAAAAGGCCCCAAGATGGGATCTCACGGGTACAGAAGATTGGGGCGGTGGAATTAGGTTTTTGGCTCCGTATCTGGTAGTTTGGGGGTACGTAGGTACATATAGGAGGAAGAAGTACGTCGGTGGAGCAACGTTGGGCCCACGAGGGTGGAGGGCGCGCCCAGGGGGGTAGGCGCGCCCCCCTACCTCGTGCCCTCCTGGTTGATGTCTTGACATAGGGTCCAAGTCCTCTGGATCACGTTCGTTCCGAAAATCACGTTTCCGAAGGTTTCATTCCGTTTGGACTCCGTTTGATATTCTTTTTCTGCGAAACTCTGAAATAGGCAAAAAACAACAATTCTGGGCTGGGCCTCCGGTTAATAGGTTAGTCCCAAAAATAATAAAAGTGTATAATAAAGCCCATTAATGTCCAAAACAGAATATAATATAGCATGGAACAATCAAAAATTATAGATACGTTGGAGACGTATCAATGTACGGCGAGCTTTGCTATTATAGTTGGATCTTATGATGTTTCTCCCCCTCTACCTTCTTCTAATGGATTGAATTTTCCCTTTGAAATTACCTTATCGGATTGAGTCTTTAAAGATTTGAGAACACTTGATGTATGTCTTGCACGTGCTTATCTGTGGTGACAATGGGATATTCACGTGATCCACTTGATGTATGTTTTGGTGGTCAACTTGCGGGTTTTGTGACCTTGTGAACTTATGCATAGGGGTTGGCACACGTTTTCGTCTTGACTCTCCGGTAGAAACTTTGGGGTACTCTTTGAAGTTCTTTGTGTTGGTTTGAATAGATGAATCTGGGATTGTGTTTGCATATCGTATAATCAAACCCGCGGATACTTGTGGTGACATTGGAGTATGTAGGTGACATTAGGGTTTTGGTTGATGTGTATCTTAAGGTGTTATTTTAATACGAACTCTAGTGCTGTTTATGACACTTATAGGAATAGCCCAATAGATCGATCAGAAAGAATAACTTTGAGGTGGTTTCGTAGCCTACAATAATCTCTTCTTTTGTTCTCCGCTATTAGTGACTTTGGAGTGACTCTTTGTTGCACGTTGAGAAATTGTTATACGATCTAATTATGTTATCATTGGTTAAAGAACTTGCACTAGTGAAAGTATGAACCCTAGGCCTTCTTCCCAAGCATCGCAATACCGTTTTCGCTCACTTTTATTACTAGTTACCTTGCTGTTTTTATAATTTCATATTACAAAAACCTATATCTACCATCCATATTGCACTTGTATCACCATCTCTTCGCCGAACTAGTGCACCTATATAATTTACCAATTTATTGGGTGTGTTGGGGACACAAGAGACTCTTCGTTATTTGGTTGCAGGGTTGTTTGAGATAGACCATCTTCATCCTATGCCTCCCACGGATTGGTAAACCTTAGGTCATCCAGTTGAAGGAAATTTGCTACTGTCCTACAAAACTCTACGCTTGGAGGCCGAACACGAGTCAACAAGAAGAAGGTTGCGTAGTAGACATCAAATCTACACTCTAAAATATGTCTAAATACATCCGTATGTGATAGTCCATTCGAATTCTCTAAAAATACAAATATTTATGAACGGAGGGAGTATTATAGTGTGTAAGTACTAGACATTAGGAGTTGTTGAACTAAAGTGTGTATTCAAAGTGTGCTATTAATGTCTTTAGGATACTAATATTATTACTAAACTAGAAAAAGTTGCAAAGCCACATAACAACGCTGCCACGGTAGTTTTTCTTTCATTTTTACCTGACATAATATAACTATGGCAGGCGTGTGGTGAAGCCCGCCACCGGTAAGAATAAGGTTAGTGGCAGGCGCGTGGTGAAGCCCGCCACAGGTAAGAATAAGGTTAGTGGCGGGCGCGCGCTGACGCTCGCCACGGGTAAGTATATGATCAATGGCGGGAGTGCGCCTGCCACTGATACCATAATAGTAGTGGCGGGAGCTCAGTGGCAGGCGCCCCTGAGAGGCTTTCCCGCCACTACATGGCTTTTTGTACCCGCCACTGCTAGGCATTCCTGCAGTAGTGTAGGTTTGCCCAACATGGGCCTGTATCGGTTCGTCGAGCGGTCCAGACATACTTTTTTCGACATACCCAAGACAAACATGAGGTGGCTTTGCAGGAGTCCAAACAACAGCTACGTAAGACTCCGACACCCCCGGTCCATCGAAAACCCTTCTCGGACCCGCGCCTCCATCCTCCTCACTGTTGGGGAACGTAGTAATTTCAAAAAAATTCCTACGAACATGCAAGATCATGGTGATGCATAGCAACGAGAGAGGAGAGTGTTGTCCATGTACCCTCGTAGACCGAAAGCGGAAGCGTTAACACAACGCGGTTGATGTAGTCGTACGTCTTCACGATCCGACCGATCAAGTACCGAACGTACGGCACCTCCGAGTTCAGCACACGTTCAGCTCGATGACGTCCCTCGAACTCCGATCCAGCCGAGTGTTGAGGGAGAGTTTCGTCAGCACGACGGCGTGGTGACGATGATGATGTTCTACCGACGCAGGCCTTCGCCTAAGCACCGCTACGATATTATCGAGGTGTAATATGGTGGAGGGGGGCACCGCACACGGCTAAGAGATCAATAGATCAATTGTTGTGTCTATGGGGTTCCCCCTGCCCCCGTATATAAAGGAGCAAGGGGGAGGCTGGCCGGCCCCGGTTGGCGCGCAAGGAGGAGGAGTCCTCCTCCTAGTAGGAGTAGGACTCCCCTCTTTCCGACTCCTACTAGGAGGGGGAAAGGAAGGGGGAGAGGGAGAAGGAAAGGGGGGCGCCGCCCCCCCTCTCCTACTCCAATTCGGACCAGAGGGGGAGGGGGCGCGCGACCCCTCCTGGCTGCCCCTCTCTCTCTCCACTAAGGCCCATAAGGCCCATTACTTCTCCCGGGGGAGGGGGTTCCGGTAACCCTCCGGCACTCCGGTTTTCTCCGAAATCACCCGGAACATTTCCGGTGTCCGAATATAGTCGTCCAATATATCAATCTTTATGTCTCGACCATTTCGAGACTCCTCGTCATGTCCGTGATCACATCTAGGACTCCGAACAACCTTCGGTACATCAAAACATATAAACTCATAATATAACTGTCATCGTAACGTTAAGCGTGCGGACCCTACGGGTTCGAGAACTATGTAGACATGACCGAGACACGTCTCCGGTCAATAACCAATGGCGGAACCTGGATGCTCATATTGGCTCCCACATAT
Organism: Aegilops tauschii subsp. strangulata; assembly: GCF_002575655.3. Classification (NCBI taxonomy): domain Eukaryota; kingdom Viridiplantae; phylum Streptophyta; class Magnoliopsida; order Poales; family Poaceae; genus Aegilops; species Aegilops tauschii. The sequence goes on from NC_053037.3 coordinate 547,314,915, forward strand.
TCTACGAAGATCTTTATTGGTCAGACCGCATAACAACATACGTTGTTCCCTTTGTCATCGGTATGTTACTTGCCCGAGATTCGATCGTCGGTATCTTAATACCTAGTTCAATCTCGTTACCGGCAAGTCTCTTTACTCGTTCCGTAATACATCATCTCGCAACAAACTCATTAGTTGCAATGCTTGCAAGGCTTAAGTGATGTGCATTACCGAGAGGGCCCAGAGATACCTCTCCGACAATCGGAGTGACAAATCCTAATCTCGAAATACGCCAACCCAACAAGTACCTTCGGAGACACCTGTAGAGCACCTTTATAATCACCCAGTTACGTTGTGACGTTTGGTAGCACACAAAGTGTTCCTCCGGTAAACGGGAGTTGCATAATCTCATAGTCATAGGAACATGTATAAGTCATGAAGAAAGCAATAGCAACATACTAAACGATCGAGTGCTAAGCTAACGGAATGGGTCAAGTCAATCACATCATTCTCCTAATGATGTGATCCCGTTAATCAAATGACAACTCATGTCTATGGCTAGGAAACATAACCATCTTTGATCAACGAGCTAGTCAAGTAGAGGCATACTAGTGACACTCTGTTTGTCTATGTATTCACACATGTATCATGTTTCCGGTTAATACAATTCTAGGATGAATAATAAACATTTATCATGATATAAGGAAATAAATAATAACTTTATTATTGCCTCTAGGGCATATTTCCTTCAGTCTCCCACTTGCACTAGAGTCAATAATCTAGATTACACAGTAATGATTCTTACACCCATGGAGCCTTGGTGCTGATCATATTTTGCTCGTGGAAGAGGCTTAGTCAACGGGTCTGCAACATTCAGATCCGTATGTATCTTACAAATTTCTATGTCTCCCACCTGGACTAAATCCCGGATGGAATTGAAGCGTCTCTTGATGTGCTTGGTTCTCTTGTGAAATCTGGATTCCTTTGCCAAGGCAATTGCACCAGTATTGTCACAAAAGATTTTCATTGGACCCGATGCACTAGGTATGACACCTAGATCGGATATGAACTCCTTCATCCAGACTCCTTCATTTGCTGCTTCCGAAGCAGCTATGTACTCTGCTTCACATGTAGATCTCGCCACGACGCTTTGTTTAGAACTGCACCAACTGACAGCTCCACCGTTCAATGTAAACACGTATCCGGTTTGCGATTTAGAATCGTCCGGATCAGTGTCAAAGCTTGCATCGACGTAACCATTTACGATGAGCTCTTTGTCACCTCCATAAACGAGAAAATATCCTTAGTCCTTTTCAGGTATTTCAGGATGTTCTTGACCGCTGTCCAGTGATCCACTCCTGGATTACTTTGGTACCTTCCTGCTAGACTTATAGCAAGGCATACATCAGGTCTGGTACACAGCATTGCATACATGATAGAGCCTATGGCTGAAGCATAGGGAACATCTTTCATCTTCTCTCTATCTTCTGCAGTGGTCGGGCATTGAGTCTTACTCAATTTGACACCTTGTAACACAGGCAAGAACCCTTTCTTTGCTTTATCCATTTTGAACTTTTTCAAAACTTTGTCAAGGTATGTGCTTTGTGAAAGTCCAATTAAGCGTCTTGATCTATCTCTATAAATCTTGATGCCCAATATATACGCAGCTTCACCGAGGTCTTTCATTGAAAAACTCTTATTCAAGTATCCCTTTATGCTATCCAGAAATTCTATATCATTTCCAATCAGCAATATGTCATCCACATATAATATCAGAAATGCTACAGAGCTCCCACTCACTTTCTTGTAAATATAGGCTTCTCCAAAAGTCTGTATAAAACCAAATGTTTTGATCACACTATCAAAGCGTTTATTCCAACTCCGAGAGGCTTGTACCAGTCCATAAATGGATCGCTGGAGCTTGCACACTTTGTTAGCTTCCTTTGGATCGACAAAACCTTCCGGTTGCATCATATACAACTCTTCTTCCAGAAATCCATTCAGGAATGCAGTTTTGACATCCATTTGCCAAATTTCATAATCATAAAATGCGGCAATTGCTAACATGATTCGGACAGACTTAAGCATCGCTACGGGTGAGAAGGTCTCATCGTAGTCAATCCCTTGAACTTGTCGAAAACCTTTCGCAAGAAGTCGAGCTTTATAGACAGTAACATTACCGTCAGCGTCAGTCTTCTTTTGAAGATCCATTTATTTTCAATGGCTTGCCGATCATCGGGCAAGTCAACCAAAGTCCATACTTTGTTCTCATACATGGATCCCATCTCGGATTTCATGGCCTCAAGCCATTTTGCGGAATCTGGGCTCACCATCGCTTCTTCAGAGTTTGTAGGTTCGTCATGGTCTAGTAACATAACCTCCAGAACAGGATTACCGAACAACTCTGGTGCGGATCTTACTCTGGTTGACCTACGAGGTTCAGTAATAACTTGATCTGAAGTTTCATGATCATCGTCATTAACTTCCTCACTAATTGGTGTAGGCGTCGCAGAAACTGGTTTCTGTGATGAACTACTTTCCAATAAGAGAGCAGGTACAGTTACCTCATCAAGTTCTACTTTCCTCCCACTCACTTTTTTCGAGAGAAACTCCTTCTCGAGAAAATTTCCGAATTTAGCAACAAAAGTTTTGCCTTCGGATCTGTGATAGAAGGTGTACCCAATAGTCTCCTTTGGGTATCCTATGAAGACACATTTCTTCGATTTGGGTTCGAGCTTATCAGGTTGAAGTTTTTTCACATAAGCATCGCAGCCCCAAACTTTAAGAAACGACAACTTTGGTTTCTTGCCAAACCACAGTTCATAAGGCGTCGTCTCAACGGATTTTGATGGTGCCCTATTTAACGTGAATGCAGCCGTCTCTAAAGCATAACCCCAAAACGATAGCGGTAAATCAGTAAGAGACATCATAGATCGTACCATATCTAGTAAAGTACGATTACGACGTTCGGACACACCATTACGCTGTGGTGTTCTGGGTGGCGTGAGTTGCGAAACTATTCCGCATTGTTTCAAATGAAGACCAAACTCGTAACTCAAATATTCTCCTCCACGATCTGATCGTAGAAACTTTATTTTCTTGTTACGATGATTTTCAACTTTCACTCTGAAATTCTTTGAACTTTTCAAATGTTTCAGACTTATGTTTCATTAAGTAGATATACCCATATCTGCTCAAATCATCTGTGAAGGTGAGAAACTAACGATATCCGCCACGAGCCTCAATATTCATCGGACCACATACATCTGTATGTATGATTTCCAACAAATCTGTTGCTCTCTCCATAGTTCCGGAGAACGGTGTTTTAGTCATCTTGCCCATGAGGCACGGTTCGCAAGTACCAAGTGATTCATAATCAAGTGGTTCCAAAAGTCCATCAGTATGGAGTTTCTTCATGCGCTTTACACCGATATGACCTAAACGGCAGTGCCACAAATAAGTTGCACTATCATTATCAACTCTGCATCTTTTGGCTTCAATATTATGAATATGTGTATCACTACTATCGAGATTCAACAAAAACAGACCACTCTTCAAGGGTGCATGACCATAAAAGATATTACTCATATAAATAGAACAACCATTATTCTCTGATTTAAATGAATAACCGTCTCGCATCAAACAAGATCCAGATATAATGTTCATGCTTAACGCTGGCACCAAATAACAATTATTTAGGTCTAAAACTAATCCCGAAGGTAGATATAGAGGTAGCGTGCCGACCGCGATCACATCGACTTTGGAACCATTTCCCACGCGCATCGTCACCTCGTCCTTAGCCAATCTTCGCTTAATCCGTAGCCCCTGTTTCGAGTTGCAAATATTAGCAACAGAACCAGTATCAAATACCCAGGTGCTACTGCGAGTATTAGTAAGGTACACATCAATAACATGTATATCACATATACCTTTGTTCACCTTGCCATCCTTCTTATCCGCCAAATACTTGGGGCAGTTCCACTTCCAGTGACCAGTCTGCTTGCAGTAGAAGCACTCAGTCTCAGGCTTAGGTCCAGACTTGGGTTTCTTCTCCTGAGCAGCAACTTGTTTGCTGTTCTTCTTGAAGTTTCCCTTCTTCTTCCCTTTACCCTTTTTCTTGAAACTAGTGGTCTTATTGACCATCAACACTTGATGCTCCTTTTTGATTTCTACCTCCGCAGCCTTTAGCATTGTGAAGAGCTCGGGAATCGTCTTATCCATCCCTTGCATGTTATAGTTCATCACGAAGCTCTTGTAGCTTGGTGGCAGTGATTGAAGAATTCTGTCAATGACGCTATCATCCGGAAGATTAACTCCCAGTTGAATCAAGTGATTGTTATACCCAGACATTTTGAGTATATGCTCACTGACAGAACTATTCTCTTCCATCTTGCAGCTATAGAACTTATTGGAGACTTCATATCTCTCAATCTGGGCATTTGCTTGAAATATTAACTTCAACTCCTGGAACATCTCATATGCTCCATGACGTTCAAAACGTCGTTGAAGACCCGGTTCTAAGCCGTAAAGCATGGCACACTGAACTATCAAGTAGTCATCAGCTTTGCTCTGCCAGACGTTCATAACATCTGGTGTTGCTCCTGCAGCAGGCCTGGCACCCAGCGGTGCTTCCAGGACGTAATTCTTCTATGCAGCAATGAGGATAATCCTCAAGTTACGGACCCAGTCCGTGTAATTGCTACCATCATCTTTCAACTTTGCTTTCTCAAGGAACGCATTAAAATTCAACGGAACAACAACACGGGCCATCTATCTACAATTAACATAGACAAGCAAAATACTATCAGGTACTAAGTTTATGATAAATTCAAGTTCAATTAATCATATTACTTAAGAACTCCCACTTAGATAGACATCCCTCTAATCCTCGAAGTGATCACGTGATCCATATCAACTAAACCATGTCCGATCATCACGTGAGATGGAGTAGTTTCAACGGTGAACATCACTATGTTGATCATATCTACTATATGATTCACGCTCGACCTTTCGGTCTCCGTGTTCTGAGGCCATATCTGTTATATGCTAGGCTCGTCAAGTTTAACCTGAGTATTCCACGTGTGCAACTGTTTTGCACCCGTTGTATTTGAACGTAGAGCCTATCACACCCGATCATCACGTGGTGTCTCAGCACGAAGAACTTTCGCAACGGTGCATACTCAGGGAGAACACTTATACTTTGATAATTTAGTGAGGGATCATCTTATAATGCTACCGTCAATCAAAGCAAGATAAGATGCATAAAAGATAAACATCACATGCAATCAATATAAGTGATATGATATGGCCATCATCATCTTGTGCTTGTGATCTCCATCTCCGAAGCACCGTCATGATCACCATCGTCACCGGCGCGACACCTTGATCTCCATTGTAGCATCGTTGTCGTCTCACCAATCTTATGCTTCTACGACTATCGCTACCGCTTAGTGATAAAGTAAAGCATTACAGGGCGATTGCATTGCATACAATAAAGCGACAACCATATGGCTCCTGCCGGTTGCCGATAACTTGGTTACAAAACATGATCATCTCATACAATAAAATTCAGTATCATGTCTTGACCATATCACATCACAACATGCCCTGCAAAAACAAGTTAGACGTCCTCTACTTTGTTGTTGCAAGTTTTACATGACTGCTACGGGCTTAGCAAGAACCGTTCTATCCTACGCATCAAAACCACAACGATAGTTTTTCAAGTTGGTGCTGTTTTAACCTTCGCAAGGACCGGGTGTAGCCACACTCGGTTCAACTAAAGTGAGAGAGACAGACACCCGCCGGTCACCTTTAAGCAACGAGTGCTCGCAACGGTGAAACCAGTCTCGCGTAAGCGTACGCGTAATGTCGGTCCGGGCCGCTTCATCTCACAATACCGCCGAACCAAAGTATGACATGCTGGTAAGCAGTATGACTTATATCGCCCACAACTCACTTGTGTTCTACTCGTGCATAACATCAACGCATAAAACCAGGCTCTGATACCACTGTTGGGGAACATAGTAATTTCAAAAAATTTCCTACGAACACGCAAGATCATGGTGATGCATAGCAACGAGAGGGGAGAGTGTTGTCCACGTACCCTCGTAGACCGAAAGCGGAAGCGTTAACACAACACGGTTGATGTAGTCGTACGTCTTCACGATCCGACCGATCAAGTACCGAACGTACGGCACCTCCGACTTCAGCACACGTTCAGCTCGATGACGTCCCTCGAACTCCGATCCAGCCGAGTGTTGAGGGAGAGTTTCGTCAGCACGACGGCGTGGTGACGATGATGATGTTCTACCGACGCAGGGCTTCGCCTAAGCACCGCTACGATATTATCGAGGTGTAATATGGTGGAGGGGGGCACCGCACACGGCTAAGAGATCAATAGATCAATTGTTGTGTCTATGGGGTGCCCCTGCCCCCGTATATAAAGGAGCAAGGGGGAGGCCGGCCGGCCCTTGTTGGCGCGCCAGGAGGAGTCCTCCTCCTAGTAGGAGTAGGACTCCCCTCTTTCCTACTCCTACTAGGAGGGGGAAAGGAAGGGGGAGAGGGAGAAGGAAAGGGGGGCGCCGCCCCCCCTCTCCTACTCCAATTCGGACCAGAGGGGGAGGGGGTGCGCGGCCCCTCCTGGCTGCCCCTCTCTCTCTCCACTAAGGCCCGTAAGGCCCATTACTTCTCCCGGGGGGGGGGGGGTTCCGGTAACCCTCCGGCACTCCGGTTTTCTCCGAAATCACCCGGAACATTTCCGGTGTCCGAATATAGTCGTCCAATATATCAATCTTTATGTCTCGACCATTTCGAGACTCCTCGTCATGTCCGTGATCACATCCGGGACTCCGAACAACCTTCGGTACATCAAAACATATAAACTCATAATATAACTGTCATCGTAACGTTAAGCGTGCGGACCCTACGGGTTCGAGAACTATGTAGACATGACCGAGACACGTCTCCGGTCAATAACCAATAGCGGAACCTGGATGCTCATATTGGCTCCCACATATTCTACGAAGATCTTTATCGGTCAGACCGCATAACAACATACGTTGTTCCCTTTGTCATCGGTATGTTACTTGCCCGAGATTCGATCGTCGGTATCTTAATACCTAGTTCAATCTCGTTACCGGCAAGTCTCTTTACTCGTTCCGTAATACATCATCTCGCAACAAACTCATTAGTTGCAATGCTTGCAAGGCTTAAGTGATGTGCATTACCGAGAGGGCCCAGAGATACCTCTCCGACAATCGGAGTGACAAATCCTAATCTCGAAATACGCCAACCCAACAAGTACCTTCGGAGACACCTGTAGAGCACCTTTATAATCACCCAGTTACGTTGTGATGTTTGGTAGCACACAAAGTGTTCCTCCGGTAAACGGGAGTTGCATAATCTCATAGTCATAGGAACATGTATAAGTCATGAAGAAAGCAATAGCAACATACTAAACGATCGAGTGCTAAGCTAACGGAATGGGTCAAGTCAATCACATCATTCTCCTAATGATGTGATCCCGTTAATCGAATGACAACTCATGTCTATGGCTAGGAAACATAACCATCTTTGATCAACGAGCTAGTCAAGTAGAGGCATACTAGTGACACTCTGTTTGTCTATGTATTCACACATGTATCATGTTTTCGGTTAATACAATTCTAGCATGAATAATAAACATTTATCATGATATAAGGAAATAAATAATAACTTTATTATTGCCTCTAGGGCATATTTCCTTCACTCACTTGTTCTCCTTCAGTCTTTCTCTCTTGCCTTATTAGCCGCCGCTCCACCACACCAGCCGCCACACCACACCCTTGCTGAAACTCTACATCTCTGTCACCTCCAGCATTCCAGCCGTGCTCCACCCCACTTCTCCTCCGTCGATCTAGAATTTGAGAACATGAGTGATCCTATCAAACTTTCAGAACAGAACACGATCACATTTGAAGAGTTTATTGAAATGCATCAACAAATTTGGCATCGAGCAACTTACGAGCAGCTGAAGGAAGATCTGATTAAGCATCCGCGGGTGGTTAAAGGGGACAACAATATTGGAATGTAATATTTGAACCTTTTAAAATTTGTAATACTACTGCATGCTGCTATTTGAACGTCTGTACTCTATGTATGTGGCTATATGAACGTGCAGACTTAAAAAAATTAAGAGAGGTCAGATATATGCGGGCAACGTTGGATGGCTGCCTTCCGCATCCGTGTCCGCGGACTGATCCCCTCTATCCAGGGACGGATGCGGGAGAAAATTTGCGGTTCATCGTTGGAGATGTCCTAAGGCCCTGTTTGGACCGTTTTCTTTTTTAATACCCCTGAGAAAAATACCCGTCTCGGCATGTCATTTGTTGCGCGGCGAAAATTGTTCAGTGGCCGGTAACACACATGTAAATTCTACACCCCTGGATTAAATTACACCGATCCCAAGTGCGGCCTTATGTGATCGCCATGAGCTCAAGCTGAGCGCCGCCACGAACCCTATACAAAAATAAAATGAAAAGAAAGGCAAGCACACTCTCCTCGAACCTCGATGATATCTATTGTCAACTTGTCTAGCAATCTCCTCGTCGAGGCTACAATGCACCTCTCTTGCTCCCTTCTCTGATTCTGGATTTCAAATGTAAACTAGTTTTATTATCTGAAAGATGCCACCAGGAGGGCCTTTGCACATGGTCCATGATCTTGCACTGGCAGTATAAATTATTGACCCTCACCCCCATCTGTCCCCCCAATTAAAAAAGGCCGTAAAAATCTCGCGGGATCTATGTACAGTATATTATCTGTTTACGTGGTACTCGACGTACGTGCGGCATAGTAAAATAAGCCGCCGCTAATCATACGGTGCCTACAGCGAGCTATCCCCGCGGTGTGAGCAACTTGGAGAGCCGATCTGTATCAAATGCTCGAAGGTTTGCCCAACCTAACGCACAAGGCGTCAGTTTACAGTTAGCTGTCACCTGATGATTAACCTGCTCTCGCCGACGCCTGCCAAGACGGGCACCCGCCAGCCAATAATGCACGTACGGACGGACGTGCCGCGCGCCGCGGTGTCCCCGTCCCGTCCTCTCGGGACCAGTTACTCCGAACGGAATCACGGCGGTTCGATCGGGAACGGGGCAGGAAGCGTCGTCGCCGCCGTCGCCTTGCGATCATTGAGCACGATAAGACGGTGGATGGTGGCGGCCGGTAGGCCGGCTGGATAGATAGGGCGCGGTAGTGCGCGCGCCGGCCGGCAGGAACCGAATCCGACCGACGCCGACGCCGACGCGCACCGGCGAAAGTGGCAAAAAGAAAAGCGAGGGGATTCGAGCACATGGTGGCGCCCATGAAACCTTGGCCGGATCGCCCGGCCGAGATACGTAGGCCATCCTCGGATTCCGCGCTGGCTGCTTCCTACGTCGCCTCGGTCACATGAGCGGATGAGCACAGTCGGCTGGGGCTGTGCCGGGCACCGCTCTGTGTACTGCATGTCTATGTGGAATGCATGGAGCCGGCTGCGAATGTGCCCTTTGCCTTTGATCGAGATCGAATCTCGGCCACCGGCTTTCCCTTTCACTGCGTTCTTGTTCAGAAGTTTCTCTTTACGTTTTCCCAGTGGTCGTTGTCGTCTGTCCCCGTTTCGGCAGCCTCGGTATCCGAAACTTGAGCTGCTACAACATGCCTGCCGAGGTAAAGCAACGCAAAGCAAAGTAAAGCACACCCTGCCGCCCATCTCGATCTCCAACAGATAGTATTATCACAGCGGGGGTGTGGTGGCGTAAAGCTTGTGCGCCATCGGGTTTTGATTTGGGAGTAACGAAACAACACGTACGTACTACTATGCACGAGTTTCAGAAAGAAAGAAGAAGGCTCTACGGCGACATGTGGCCATGTACGCCGTGGTTTGTGAAGAACGACGGTGCCCAGCTAGTGTGCCATTACTTACTCTACATCGTAGTACCGACGTAGGTCCCGGCTGCGGATTAAGTGCCAGTCGGCACGGCAGGGCGCCGCGCATTAGCCTTCGGTCGGCCCACGTAGGCAACGTACACCGGCTCAGGGCAGCGCGCCGGCACGGCCTACCAGTAGCCTCTGTTCGATCGTCCTTGCCCTGCCCCGCGCGTCATGGACGGCGGCGCCCCGCTCGATCCGGCCTACGTCTGTGGCTGTGCGTGCGTACCTCCGGCTGCGTCAGAGGTTCCTCTCCATTATTCATTCCAAGGGAGCACGCCTCGCACGGCGGCATGCATGCCATGCCATGTACGGACGGCGAGTGCAGCGACGGAACGAAGCCGTCAGGTCGCTTTCCGCCGCGCAACCCAAGCCCGCCTGACTGAATCGATGAATGAATGAATCGGCAGCAGAAAACCAGAAACCACAAGTCTCGGGGCATACTGCTACAAACGTGGAATTCCGAGCCTGCTTCACAGCTTCAGCCCTTCTCGGCCCAGGGACATGTCGACGCGACTGCGTTCTGCTTCTGCCTCAGTGATATTTATCTTCTTAGCACATCTCTGCCGGTTCAGCTTCTGACACACACGGAATTCTATATATTCCAATCCATTTCATTCAGTTGGCAAGAACCAACCGGTAGCCTTTTTCTTAACCAACCGGTAGCCAGTAACTTTTTTGTTTTTGTTTGAGGCAACCGGTAGCCAGTAAGACTAGCTACAATGGAGAGTAACATACACGTATCCCTATACTATGTTATTATCTTCATAGTGGGTAGTAACATAAGTATGGTAACATGTAAAGCCTCATTTATTAGGTTATAGACTCATATTGCATTGAGACATGTGATGTTACAGTAACTAGCTAAGTTACTCAGGCTACCTCTCTCCTCATTAACTCATTGCCACATAAGCAAATTTGCTAAGTTGGACTCGATGTTACTGCTGAAGTTACTCCCATTGTGGCTAGTCTAATTGAAATGGAACAATCAAGCATATGGGCTAGCCTACGACCCAACAAAGAGAAGCTTTCTTTTGCGCCGTGTGGGCAATGCACATATAATGCCAAGACTATACTCGCTCAATGGGACTACAACTTCCGTCTCGCTGAAGGATTTCCCCCTACCTGTGTATCACTGGGCCATGCAATTTTCGTTTTATTTTCCGTTTGCTACGTTTTGATTGAGTTCGCTGGTTTCGTTCAATCGGTCTCGATGGATTCTTTCACTAGGTTTTTTTCCGATTCTTTTTCGTTTTTTCTGTTTCTTCACCACATTTCTTTATTTTTCTGTTTTTCTTTGTTTTTTCATCGAGTTTCTTCGTTTCTTTCACGCACCGGGGTTTTCCTTCATTTTTCTTATTTCTTTCTCAGCTATTTTAATTTTCTTTTTTCTTTCTTCATTTTATTGTTTTTCTTTGTTTATTTCTTGTTTTTCATCTTTTTTCTATGTTTTTCTTGGTTTTCACTGTTTTCATTCTTCTGCATTGGTTTTCTCCGCCTTTTATTTTTTTGGTTTTTCCTAGTTTTTCCTTTTAAGTTTTTATTGGGTTTCGTCATTTTTTTGTTTCTTTGTCGAATCTCATTGGTTTACTTTTTGTTCAATATTTGCAAAATTTTCAGTACATTCAACCTTTTTTGTACAGATAATAAACATATTCTATATACATGATTATCATTTTTTTAAGTACATGATTACCATTTTTTGCAAAATATTTTTTATGCCTGCTTTGACCATACACATTGTTCATTTTTTGTATATATCTAATATATTTTAAATACACATTCAACATTTCTCAAATACTTTATTAAAAAAATTCAAATACATGGTCACCATTTTTCAAAACATGGTGACTATCATTTTAATGGCAATAAACATTTTTTCACACACAATATACATTTTCATATACATCAATAACATTTTTATACCCCTGATAAACATTTTTTAAATACTTAATTATCTTTTTAAATACATTTTTTCAATGTCTCCTTTTATTTAATGTACACGCCGGGAGTAGTTTTTATGTATGTTTAAATATTTTAAATACATGCTTAACATTTTTTACTACACATTATTTTTTATTTTATGTTTTTTATACATGAGAAATATTTTTATGCACATCTAACATTTTACAAATGTTTGATTAATATTTCTTCAAATACATGATCAACTTATTCAAATGCTTGGTTATTTTTTTGCATACATTTTTCGTATAGATGAGAAACATTTTTCAAATGCTTGGTTAATTTGTTTTGAGATATTTTATTTTAAATATTTTTATAATAAATATATTTAGAATATTTGGAAGTACAAAAATAAAAATAAAACAAAAACAGAAACAACGGAGAAAAAAGGGGTCATGTGGCTTCGTGCGCACTAGGCCGGCCCATTAGGGAGGCGCCTGGCGCGAGAGGATGCTATGTCTCGCGCTAAGCGAGACATTGCGTTGCCTCATATATGACCGCTGGTTTCTATTCTATACCTGACTAGTAAATTATACGTGCTTTGCACGCCAGGAAATATATAAATAGCAGGGTGAAATGTATCCTCGATATTTTATTTCTTTCCATACGAATCATATTAGATAGGGCCCAAGTCAATAGAATCTAGATTGTTCTAACTTTTTATTGAAGAATCAGATTCTTGGCATGGGAAAAAGATACTATTAGAATAATATCGGATGACAGTGGGGATTCAATTAAAACCCACGTGGCAGGATCTTGTGAGATAAAACTTTGTCCAATGAATGATATTGCAGATTTGTCGTCTGTCAACTGTTGGATGGAGCATATCCAATAGCTGATATTCAAAATTATTATGACACTATAGCATATATAGTATAGATAGATAATAAAAGGAGACGGTATTCTTGGTTTGGTCTGTCATGCGTGTTTTGCATCAAAGCCCCTATCTTTATGTACATCGTCCTTCGGCTCGCCCGCACGCAATTCGTTCGTACGGTGTTTGAGTTGGCTGGGATCGAGCCTCCCAATTCATACATGTTTGACTTGGCTCCAGTAGCTCCGTACAATGTCACATAGGCTAGATTTTTTAAGGGCCACTATTTTTTTTAGCTATTGTGAGTAATGTACCTCACGACTAGCTTTAGCTATCTTATGTGTGTGCTGAAATATCAGATTCATTTACTAACTAATAGTCCCACCTTCATTTTTTACATCAAATCCTGTCTTGTAATATACCTTCGTGAGTTGCATGAATTACTAGCCAAGGCATCAACAAAAAGAGGATGAGGAATGTGACCTATTTACCCTAGAGAAACGAAGAAGCTAACTTAGCTAATGGTTACATGTGACAATAAGAGATTTGGTGGGATATGTAAGTCCAAAAAACACAACTGGGAACTCATCAAAGATATGTTAAAAGAGACACTAGCCGGATAAAACTAAAAAAATGCAGCCTCAGATGTCTTCAAAGATATGCTACATGCACGTATACGACCAATCAAAGAGGACAAGAAAGCCACACATGCACATATATGACCAATCAAAGAGGACTTGAGAAGTACAGAAAGGCACCATTCAAAGCTAGATGAGATCCCTCAGACGGGCATCGATAGATCACACAGGGTACACACAGGATGAGATTTGCGTACGGTCTGCACCGTTTTTTTCCCGCTAGTTAGCATAGTTCAGTTGTTGTCGTGTCACACTGATGGACGTTTCGATGGACATGTTATCTCTACTGTTGTAACGCACGTCCATATGTGCTACAATATTTGGAAGTATAAACAAAAACAAAAAACAAAAACAAAAAAGTGAAAAAACATAACTAGAATGAGGTAGTGGTCTATGTGTCCTCCCGCGAAGTGGGCCGCCCATTAGGGAGGCGCCTCACAAGAGCGCATCCTAGGTCTCACGGTAAGCGAGACATAGCAATGCCCCATATATAATCAATGGTTTCTATTTAGTTCTGAAGTCGTCAAGTACAAGCAAAATCATAAGAGGGCGCTCACTACCTTCTCGTTAGATACTAAGTGGGCCGCCGACCCATATTATGTCTCCCACCACATTAGGTTCTATTTTGCGGCTTTTTTTCCCTATTTATTTTTTATCTGGTCTTGTTTGATTTTCAGTCGGTTTTTTGTGTTTTCCATTTCGTCATCTTGTCTCTTTCTCTTTTCTCCTTTTACCTTTTTGTTCCTTCTTGTTTTTTATTTAAATAAATGACTTTCAAAAATGAATGAAAAAATATCAATTTCATGAACTTTGTGGAAAATCATTATTAACTTTTTAATTCACGAATTGCTTTCAATTTTTGACCACTTTTCAAACCTGTTAAATTCTTTTTTTAGGTACGCAAATAGCGTACCTTAACTTTATAGAAGGAGAGAAATAAGACATACAACAACGTCAACCATTCGCTGCGGAGAACGAAGGTGACTAACCCCACACCCGGTTCGTACAAGGACAACCAAACACAATATCATACAAGGACAACCAAACACAACAACACGGCTATGACACAAGAAGCCTACCCAACACCGAGCCCCTTGCCGCGTCTCGGCCGACACTGAAGACCTCCGAAGAACAGCAACTCCAGCTTCCTTGGAGTAGCCAGCGACGACCGTACATGGCGCCGAAGGAGAAAGATCCGGGTAGCGGTGAACACAGGAGGAGCGCATCATGGGACCTCGAGTCTCCCAGCACAATGCTCCCGACAGAGTAACAACCTCAAAGACGTTGCCATCATGCCGATCCTACGAATCAAGGCTTTCGCCCCGGAGACAGCTGCCAATACGAGGTCGCGAGGAAGATGGCGTTGCACTCGGCGAAGCCTCCAGGAAGGTGAATGACACCCGCAGGTGCCATCAACGCCAGTCCGGCCACAACCGAACAAGATTTTCATCCGTAGCTCTGCACATCTCCAAGTCTCCAAGATCCCAGCCAGTCCCGATCAGATGCCTCGCACCGCCGTCACCGCAACAACTTGCCATCGAAGCCCCCCTCACTGCCGAGGGAACACGCCTAAAGCCATCACCTTCAACATCGACTAGGAGCCGCAGCAACCACCGAGCGGTGCAAAGCCAGTTCCGCCACGGTCGCCTTCACCCACGCCAGGGGACTGCCACCAGAATGAATTCGACCCGCACCTCCGACCACCCTCCGGCACCCACACCGCCGAGGCATCGCCGCACGCCTCACACGGCAGCAACCGAACGCCTCTCTTGGCAAGGCCTCGCAGCGCCGCCGCCGCCATGGCTGCGCTCGCACCGCCGCCACCGCCAGTGCCGGTGCACCACCTACATCCTCCATTCTGCTACGCTCCACGCAAGGATCCAGAGACAACCGCCGCACTCCCTGCCGTGAGCACCCCAAGGACGCCGGCCAGCGCTGAAGACGCACCAGATCCGGGCCGAAAACGGATCAGCCCGCTCGGATCTGGCCATCCACGAACTCCCTCGCGGCGAGGAGCACCAACCCGCAGCCGGCCTGCGCCCTCCACAACGACGCGCCGCCGCCAGACCGCCGCGCCGCCCCGCACCACCTCCCGCCAGCGCGCATCCATCCGCCGCGCCGGCCACCGAGATTCGACGCCAGGCTGAAGAAGTGGTCCCGCCGGCCTGCGCCCGCGACGCGCCGCCACCAGACCGCCGCGACGCCCTCCACCACCTCCCGCCAGCGCGCATCCATCTGCCGCGCCGACCACTGAGATCCGCCGCCAGGCCGAAGAGGCGGTCCCCCGCGACCACCGCTCCAGGTGAGGGCCACATGAATCCCGCCGCCGCCGGCGGCAGCGGCGGGGAGGGGGAGAGGGAGGGAGGCTGGTGTCGGCGGCGGGGTTAGGGCACCCGAGTCGCCCGCGAGGGGGCGAGACGGGGCAGGGAGTTGGCAATTAAACCTGTTAAATTCATGGACTTCTTTTAAATTTGCGTCTTGAAAAGTCAACAATCAATGAAGTTCGTCATCGGTGGGCCTGGGCCTAGATTAATCGGTAGTGGGCACCAGCTGGAAAACCGACGCTACAGGCGCCAATTAGAAGCTCTCTATGTAACCCGGTCCTTTGGGCCAATTCATGGACTTCTTTTAAATTTGCGTTTTGAAAAGTCAACGGTCAATGAAGTTCGTCATCGGTGGGCCTGGGCCCAGATCAATCGGTAGTGGGCGCCAGCTGGAAAACCGACGCTACAGGCGCCAATTAGAAGCTCTCTATGTAACCCGGTCCTTTCGGGCCAATAGTGATACTTCAGAGGGGCTAGCAACCCATCCATATGCTTGATTGGAGTCTAACATTTTTTGTTCAATCGACTAAGTACAAAACGAAAAGGCCCTGGAGACAATACTCTATGATTTTTTATGGTCAGGGGCGAGTGCACACATTTGAGGTGGCAAATCCCATTGCACGCTCACTCCTTCTAATTGTCGACCAATCATGTAGGAATTTACGCGCCGACCAACTGAGTGGTCCGGCACATTTAACCGGATCCCGGTTTTGGAACCTTTCTACTCAGTTTTACGTGTTTTCAAAACCTTATGGAAGGTTATTGTTAATTTTTCCGCCGAGAAAATGGTGATAGACCAGCTGAGTGACTTCGATATGTTTCGTGCGATCTAGGAATTAGGATGTGTTTGGTGGCTTTGTGATGTGTTGTCAGTATTTGCTGCACGTGTAACACTTTGTTCCGCCCTCTTCCACCGATGCGATAATGACTCCATCTCATGCTAACCTCTGCTCTTTGCCTCCGCCGTGGTTGTTCGAGCATCGCCATCTATTGAAATTTATGGTGTGTGTGATGCATCTCTTTACATATCCAATGGTTGTCAAGTAGCTAGTTTTGTTAAGCGAAGTAGCTAGTTGTTGGATTTCTTCTGTTTTTGGTAGCCGTAGGGCCTATAGGAGCTATAGCAAATTAATAATTGTATATTAGATCAGATTATGTGGGCAGGTAATTGGCTAGTTGCATTCGTCAGAAGCCTCCTAATCGCATTATGTCACACCACACCAAGTGCTTCAGTTACACTACATATTAAAAAAAACAGGTTCCGCCAAGACTAAAATCTGATTCTTATATAATAACAATAAGAAACAACCAATTATAGTCTAGAGATGGATGACTTATATAATAAAAAACAGAATACTTCAAAAATTAAGGTGTTCACTCATCATTGTGCAAGACGATCAACTGTACACTATATATCTCCCAACAAAAGAGATCGATCACCACCGCTTGAAATGTTATGTTCCTTTTAGCTATAGCTAGTAACCAAGATAGCAATCAAACCATACATTGAAATATTATGACACAGGAAAGCGAGATCCCACCAAATCCAACATGTATCCACAAAAGTTTATATTTTGATACTCTACTTAAATTTTAAAAAGCGCAAACCGTGCATTTAAAAACAATTCGTGTAATGTAAAAAAATGGTTCATGCATTATTTAAAATATTCATACCATTCAAAAAATGTCCAAGACATTTAGAAAGATCTTCACATATTTTAAAAATATGATCATGACATTTTTTTTAAATGTTTGTGAAAATCTAAAAAATGGTTCGCACAATTTTGAAAAATAGTAGTATCATTCAAGAAATTGTTCATCACATTTATGAAATGTTCTCAGTCAAATATATGTTCAATTACATTAGAAAAGGTTTATGAAATGTAAAATTTATTTGCAAAGTTTTCGAAAAATGTTCCAAACATACGAAACAATATCTAACATTAAAAAGAAAAAGTAGCAACACGTAACATAATGTTTGAATGTTATTAAAAGATGTTCATGATTTGTTTTTGCAAAATACTCATACTATATTAAAAAATGTTCAATGCACATTTTCGTAATGTTCAACATTTATTTGGAAAATGTTCAGAGTCATGTAAGAAATGTTCAACGTGTATGTAAAAAATTCTCCAAGTGGGCCTAAATAAAGTCGACATGTATTTCAAAAATACAAAAAATAGAAAAAGCAGCAAAATACTAAAACAAACTGATGAAAACAACTAGAAAATACTCATAGACAAAAGGAAAACAATACAGAAAAATATATATAAAAAAGCAAAACTCATAGGAAAAAGCAGTACAGAAAAACATATAAAAATAAAAAAACTTCCATGAAAATGTTTCAAAACCAGTCTATGGAACCTTCCCAAAACTGCTCTATTGGGTCGGCACACTAAAGCGAGCGCAGAGGCGAGACGGTACAACATCTCGCAGTCGGCGCAATATAGTACTGGAGGCTAACACTGCCTTTTCATCGTGTTGATCCTATTATTGGGCCACCAACCCATATGCTTGATTGGACTGTAAGAGTTCTTGTTTTGTTTGATCGAGTTCTTCGTATCCCACCAAAGTCCCAGGTCTATTTTGAGAAAAGAGACAGATGTAAAAATTGTTTGGTGGATATCCCCGAGCACCTCCGGGTGGAGATCTTGCTCCGCGTGCCCGCACAGGAAGACCTCGCCTGCACCTCCGTCGCATGCATCACCTTCGCACACCTGTTCATGATTTTCATGAGGCCTAAAATAATAGCGGATGCATAAGCTATGTGAAAGATTCTTTGTCTCTGTTAGATTATTTCTAGAAGAAGGTGACTGGGACAAACAAAAAAACAACCACAATTATGTCCTTGTGCTTGATTAGCTTCCCACAAGCACATGATAAATAACCACTAGTGAATCTTCAAACAAGAATGACTAATTGCAATAATGAACCGTTAAGCATTAGACAAGTTGTGTGCTAAATATGAAGGGAAGGACATAGCTAGGATGCAACAGAAAGTTTATCACTTCATATTGTCGGCGCAGACAACGATGGTGATAAGTTGGTATATATGTGTGTCCCATTCTTGGCAAACTGCAAAGGTTTCACACAAACCCTCTCAAGCCGCAACTTCTTGACATCTATTGAAACACATTCCTCTTCTCGCACCCGCCACACGCCTCCCAACATTTGATAGGAGCAAGTACCTCTCTGTTACAACTTTGATAATATTCCGGCACGAACTAGTGGGATTATCTATTCCATTTGCCACTAGCTAGAGCTATCACTTTTGTTTCCCCTAATGTGATAACAAAGATCACTTCCAAATTGAGGGACCATGCCAAACAACCCAAGCCTGCCTTCTCCCGCCTCCAAAATGGCTATATCCATAGTCCATTCTCCAAGTGGGAGTTCAACAATGGAGAAATCCATGCTCCCAGTGTCATGCATGAGAAAGTCTTTGTTCATGGTGTTGAGCTCCCAGTAGAAACAACCATAAGCATAATGGCGCCTAAAAAGGGTATAGTCGATGAGTGAGATCATAGTGAACGCGCCCGCAGTTTGCCACCGCCTAGCGCTCTAAGAGAATACGAAGGCGGCCACCCTACTTAGGCAATGTTACCATCTAGACCACTTTGAATGCCATCACCACATCCTTGTCCTCGTCATTATTGAGGGGAAGGAGGAAAGGCTTACAACAAAGATTATCCACCACTCCCGGATCCACCACCAAAGCGAGTAGGTCTTGAGGTACTACGGGAAGCAGGATGTATAGCCGATACAAGGGGTCACACACTGCGGGCTCTGTGAATTGTAGGCGATGATTATCGTTGGGGCGTGGCGGAGGGGGATGCGGCCGTCACGGATGTCCTGAACGGCCCAACGAAGGTGAGGGAGGCAAGGAACCGCGGGATGCAACTAAGGCGGAGGCGGCCTTGGCGGATGTCCTAAATGGACCAACGGCCGGCCCAGCGGCCGGTCCGGCGGCGGTTGGGTGATGGAACGAAAGAGAAGGGGAAGTCGGCTTTTAGGGCCAGCACGTGGGCGGCGGGCGCGAAGGGATCGGGTGAGAGGACTACGTGGAACCAGCCGAGGTCGAGGAAGCCGAGGAATGACCTGTCGTGGAGGCGGCGGATGAATGCCATGTCGATGATGAGGTAGGAAGGTGATGTAGGCGGCGAAGGTCTTCTTGTGCTGGCAGGCGAAGCAAGATCTCCGTCTAAAGGTGCTCGGGGATATCCGCCAAACAAGGCACGGGCGAGGTCGACCTGTGTGGGCAGGCGGAGCAAGATCTCCACCTGGAGGTGCTTGGGGAATTTCTACATCAATTTCTTTTGTTAAAATAGACATGGGACTTTGGTGGGATACCAAGAAGTCGATCAAACAAAACAAAAACGCCTATAGTCCAATCAAGCATATGGGCTGGTGCCCCAATAACAGGATCAACACGATGAAAAGGCAGTGTTAGCCCGCTAGTACTATATCTCGCCGCTTACGAGATGTTGTACCGTCTCGCCTCTGCGCTCGCTTTCATATACCGCCAGCCCAATAGAGCAGTTTTGGGAAGGTTACACAGTCTGGTTTTTAAACATTTCATGCAGGTTTTTTTCTCTCTAGTATTGGTTTTCCTTTTCCATTTTTTCCATGATTTTTTTCTATTGGTTTTCATCTGCTTGTTTATGTTTTCTCTGCTTATTCTATTGTTCATTTATTTATTTTCAAATACATGTCGACTTTGCTTAGATTCACTTTGAACATTTTTCACATACGTGTTGAACATTTTTTAGATGAAGCTAAACATTTTCCAAATAAATGTTGATCATTACGAAAATGCACATTGAACACTTTTTAATACAGTGCGAATATTTTGCAAAACAAATCATGAGCATTTATTCAATAACGTGCAAACCTTATGTTATGTGTTGCAACCTTTTCTTTTTAATGTCAAATATTGTTTCGTATGTTTGGCATATTTCGCAATACATTGCAAACAAATGTTTACATTTCATAAATATTTTTTTGTGATATAATGGAACATATATTTAACTTGCGAACATTTATTATATATCATGAACAATTTATTGAATGATACTACTCTTTTTTGAAATTTTGCGTACAATTTTTTTTATTTTCATGATCATTATAAAGAATGCCAAGATCATATTTTTAAACTATGTGAGAATTTTTTATGGTCATAAACATATTTTGAATGGTATGAACATTGTAAAAAAATGCATGAACCAGATTTTTAACCTCCATGAATTGTTTTTTAATGCACAATTTATGCTTTTTAAAATCTAAGTAAAGTATCTTTTGAAATATATATATAGAGAGGGAGAGAATGATTCAAAATATGAACTTTTTTGAACAAAAGTTTGATTGGGCGGGATCTCTCTTCCCTGTGTCATAGTATATCAATGTATGGTTATCACTCATCATTGGGATCACTCATACATTAAAATAGTATAACACAGGAAAGAGAGATCCCACCGGATCCAACGTGTATCCATAAACTTTTATATTTTGATATTCTACTTCAATTTTAAAAATCGTAAACCGTGCATTATAAACAATTTATGTAGAGTAAAAAAATGGTCCATGCATTATTTAAAATGTTCATACCATTCAGAAAATGTCCATGACATTTAGAAAAATCTTCCCATAGTTTAAAAATGTGGTCATGACATTTTTTTAAATGTTCATGAAGAAATGGTTCGCACAATTTCAAAAAATAGTAGTATCATTCAAGAAATTGTTCATCACATTTATGAAATGTTCTCAAGTTAAATATAAGTTCAATTACATTGCAAAAAATGTTTATGAAATGTAAAATTTATTTGCAAAGTTTTGGAAAAAAGTTCCAAACATACTACGAAACAATATCTTAAAAAGAACAAATAGCAACACATTACATAATATTTGAACGTTATTAAAAAAATGCTCATGATTTTCTTTTGCAAAATACTCACACTATATTAAAAAATTGTTCAATGCAAATTTTCGTAATGTTCAACTTTTATTTGGAAATGTTTAGAGTCATGTAAGAAATGTTCAACATGAATGTGAAAAATGTTCAAAGTGGATATAAATAAAGTCAATATTTATTTGAAAGATAACAAAAATAAAAAACAAATAGGAAAGAAGAAAAAACTAAAACAAACAGATGATTCTTTTGGAAATAGTAATAGAAAAAAAAAAGAAAACCAATACAGAAAACAATGTTTAGAGTCATTGCAACTTTTTCTTTTTAATGTCAGATATTGTTTTGTATGTTTGGCACATTTTTCCAATACATTGCAAACAAATGTTTACATTTCATAAACATTTTTTGCAATATAATGGAACATATATTTAACTTGTGAACGTTTAATATATATGATGAACAGTTTCTTGAATGATACTACTATTTTTCAAAACTGTGCGTACTATATTTTATATTTTCATGATCATTATAAAAAAAAATGTCATGATCATATTTTTAAAATATGTGAGGAGTTTTTTAAATGCCATGAGTATTTTTTTATGGTATGAACATTTGTAAAAAAATGCATGAACCCTTTTTTAACCTCCATGAATTATTTTTAAATGCACGGTTAAAAAATAAACTTTTTTGTATTTTTTTAATACATGTTTGGTTTGATTGGGCGGGATCTCTCTTTCTTGTGTCATACTATATCAATGTATGGTTTGGTTGCTATCTTGGTAACTTGCTATAGCTAAAAGGAGCATAACTTTTCAAGCGGTGGTGGTCGGTCTTTTTAGTTGGAAGATATATAGTTGATCGTCTTACATAATGATGAGTGTAGTGTCACTGGGTAGGCCTAGTACTATAGCATGTGCACTAGTTTCTCTTTCTCCGTTATTTCCTTCTTGGATTTTCACTGTTTGCATCAGTTTTCCTTGGTTTTTATTTTCTTTCCTTTTCTTTGGTTTTTTGTTTTCTTTCTTCAGTTTTCTTTGGAGTTTTTTCCTTCTTATTTTTGAAAACATGTCTACATGTTTCATACACATTATACATTTTTCGTGTTTTATGCACACTTAACATTTTCAAATACATTGTTCACATTTAAGAAAAAAATATGTTTTGATGTCTATTTTCTAATACACATTGTCAAGTAAAATTTAGAGCATTTTTATACAATTTTAACATTTCTCACATATATCATTAACAATTTTTCAAATACATATTTGTGAAACATTTTTTGAATACACAATTTAAAACATGTTGATTTTTTTTTCAATGATACAAACATTATTTTAAACCATGCAATTTTTTTCTTTATGTTGTATGAATATATTTTTTAATATCACGGTTATATTTTTTTAAATCCGTTACTGTTTTTAATGTAAAGTAAATTTATTTTGAATGTCACAAAATACTCGTTTTGAATAACACGATTTTTTTTCATCTTTCATAGTAGAGCTCAATTAAAAAATCTCACCAACAAAGGTAGATTGTTGTTTGTTGTTTGTTGTTTGTTGAAGTAGAGCTCACGGTGAGTGGTGGAATATTTTTTGTTGTTTGTTGAAGTACTCGATTAAAGCACTTGTGTTTCTAAAGAAATTGTGTTTACCAATGTATTAACTGCAATGCATGCATGTGTGACAAAAAATGACCAATTTTTTTTCATGCATTAGTGAATTTTCTTTTATCCTTGCATGCAACGGTTTAATGCACCTCAAAATTGGAACGTGTGAATGGGATCAATAAAATTGAGACTTATAAAATGGGAAAACAATTTTTTTAAGATGAGTTCTATAAATCGGAAGAGAGGTAGTATGCGCTTGTTGTCGAGTAGCTAGTTTTGTGAAGGGCAATGGCTAGTTGGATCGTGTTTTCGTGCCGTTTTTGGTAGCCCGTAGGGCTCATAGGAGTTATTGCAAATTAATAAGGAAATACTTGATTTTTTCCAACTGAATTGTCATCATCATTCCCCGCCATTGATCGATGCTTGTCCTATGTGGACCCGCCCACCGCTGTGGACATCTAGGCTTATCTGTTCATGCATGAAGCCTGTACACACATTCTCGCACACATTTTTTCTTCTCCCCCCGTGCTCCTTTCCTATTCTCCTCCGATGCTTGCTGCCGTTAGTTACGCTACCAGACCACAGCCCGCATTACAGCGATCTCCGACGCTTGCTTCAAAGCAACAAAGGAGGGAGCGGGGTGCTGCGAAGGTCACGGTGCTGAAATCACCGGGTGTATTGCGACGACAAGATCTTGGCATCGACACCGCTGTGTTGGAAATATGCCCTAAAGGCAATAATAAAGTGGTTATTAGTATATTTCCTTGTTCATGATAATCATTTATTATCCATGCTATAATTGTATTGATAGGAAACTCAAATACATGTGTGGATACATAGACAACAACATGTCCCTAGTGAGCCTTTACCGGACTAGCTCGTTGATAAAAAATGGCTATGATTTCCTAGTAATAGACATGAGTTGTCATTTGATAACGGGATCACATCATTAGGAGAATGATATGATGGACAAGACCCAAACTATAAGCATAGCATATGATTGTATCAAGTTTATTGCTTTCGTTTTCTGCATGTCAAGTATCTGTTCCTATGACCATGCAACTCACTGACACCAGAGGAATACCTTGCGTGTATCAAACGTCGCAACGTAACAAGGTGACTATAAAGATGTTCTACAGGTATCTCCGAGGGTATCTGTTGAGTTGGCATGGATCAAGACTGGGATTTGTCACTCTGTGTGACGGAGAGGTATCTCGGGGCCCACTCGGTAATACAACATCACAATGAGCTTGCAAGCAATGTGACTAAGGAGTTAGCCACTGGATCTTATATTACGGAACGAGTAAAGAGACTTGCCGGTAACAAGATTGAACTAAGTATGGAGATACCGACGATCGAATCTCGGGCAAGTAACATACCGATGGACAAAGGGAACTGCATACGGGATTAGCTGAATCCTTGATATCGAGGTTCGACCTATAAAGATCTTCGTAGAATATGTAGGAACCAATATGAGCATCCGGGTCCCACTATTGGTTATTGACCGTAGAGGTGTCTCGGTCATGTCTGCATAGCTCTCGAACCCGCAGGGTCTACGCACTTAACGTTTTGTGACGATCTAAGTATAGTTGAGTTATTGTGTTGGTGACCGAAGGTTGTTCGGAGTCCTGGATGAGATCCCAGACATCAGGAGGAGCTCCGGAATGGCCCGGAGGTAAAGCTTCATATATGGAAAGTTGTTATCGGGATTCCGAAAAAAGTTCGAGTTTTTTCGGTATTGTACCGGGAAGGTTCTGGAGTGGGGACCACCTGCATGGGGGACCCATATGAACGTGGGTAGTGGTGAAATTCCCCACAACACTGGTCTAGGCGCACCAAGATCCCCCTTTAAAAGGAATAATATCATATCCCAAAGGGATAAGATCAGGATCCCTAAAAAGAGGGCATAACGTTCGGTGGGGAAGGAAAGGAGGGATTTCCTTCCTCCCCCTTGGCCAATGACCCTAGGGCCTTGGAGGGCAAGCCACCAGCCCCCTCCACGCCTATATAAAGGTGGGGAGGCATTGGGGGGAAGTAACCCTTCAACCCTTGCCCGTCTCCATCCCGTTACACCTCCTCCACCTCGCGCAGACGCTTGGCGAAGCCCAGCTGAGATTGCTCCACCACGCCGTTGTGCTGCCGGGAACTCGAGATACTACTTCACCATCACTCGCTGGATTGAGGAGGTGAAGGCGTCACCAATCCGTATGTGTGTTGAACATGGAGGCGTCGTCCGTTCGGCACTTGATCGGGAGTTCGTGGACGGATCGTGATTGGATCGCGAAGACGTTCGACTACATCAACCGCGTTTCTTAACACTTCCGCTTAGCGATCTAAAAGGGTATGTAGATCCAATCTCTCCTCTCATAGATGGTCATCTCCTAGATTGATCTTGGTGAGCGTAGGAAATTTTTTGTTTCCCATGCAACGTCCCCAATACGCTGCAGCATCCCCTAGCTACAGCAACTGCCATCACTGTGAGTGGTAGGACGACCCCACCTGTGATGCCTGCTGCAATTGCAACTCGGTAGGGGGTTGCGTGCTACGAACGACGCGGTACCGCAACTCAGCGACGCCAGATGTAGCAAGGAGATTTCCGTTGCTCCGGCTCCACAATATGACCGGTGCTGCATACGGTGTTCGTCAATGTCGACGATTGGTGCATGCGTTGGCCAGCGTGGAGCTAGCCAGTGCCGCCATGGAGCACCACATGGGTCGCCTGTGCTGCAATGAAGCATCGTCAATATCGTGGTTGTTGCAATGGAGCGTCAGCGGGTTGCTGGTGTCGTGATGTAGCATCGCAGAGCCGTGGGGTGCTGCGATGAAGAATTTTGCCGTGTCGTGGTGTGTTGTGGTGGATAACTTTGTGTAAGTGCATCAAGTGCCCCCTTAGTGGTTTTGGAGTATTGAAGACAAATAGGTTGAGGGACTAATGTGTTTGTGAGTGTACACATGTGTTATAGTCCCTGAAGATTTTGTTTAACCTATGGAAGATGATCCCTAAAAATGCATTTCTTCAAGTGAAGAAATTGGCACGAGCTTTGAAGAAATTGATATGAAGACTTTGAAGCGCGAAGACTTTGTTTTCATAGTTTCTTTCTTCTTATTTTGAGTCATAGGAAAAACCACACTGTTAAAGGGGGTCTAGGTGAAACATATTTCACATTTCCAAAGTGATGCTCAAACCTATACATACACAAGCCGCTTGAGTGAAGCCTTTGGAAATCTCCGGAACAGCTGACGACTTTGCTTGCAACGGTGATGAAGTCCATCTGATCGCTGACAAATTTGGTCACACTGAGGAGTTAGGATTTCACCATTGTGATCTACCTATCGTGAGAAAATTGAGTGCCCCGACGAAATTGAGAGTTCAATTTTCTGACCGTTGCTGAGCTGTGTGCCAGTTGTCGAGTGGATCCTTATCCTGAAAACAATCATGTCTGGAAGGGGCATTTATGACAATTCATGTCGGGTTGCCCCTAGCTATAAATAGCCGCGCCCTTCAACCACTTGTTGGTGGCTGCTCTAGGGACAACTTGATACTTGTCATTTGAGGGCAACCCTTCCTCTAACAACTTTGAGACATACCCAAGTGAGGAAAAACCCAACCAGAGCCAAATTGATTGAGGATCACTGAAGAAAAAAATGATCTATGTGATCTGATGCCTGTTACCTTTGAAGACTGTTATTCTTCCAAATGGTTAGGCGTCAAGTTCTGAGCACCCAGAGCAATTTTGTGGAGTGCCGGTGAACAAGTCTATGAAGGTTTTAGAAGTCTACCTTGAAGACTTACCACGAGTGATTGGGCGAGGCCTAAGTGACCTTAGCTCAAGAGGAATACGGTGAGGACTAAGTGTCCTCTGAGTTCATCTCAGCCGCCTCAACCAGACATACAATTGGTAGAGCAACTGGAACTGGTGTACCAATCAATGTCTCTTCATCGAGCCTACCTAGTTTCAAAATCCTCACCCTTTACCTTACGTATTTCCGCTGCTGAAGAATTTGTGATCTACCTTCTGAAGAATTTGAACTGAAGACTTTTATCATGTTGTTTTTCATTTCTTCAGTTCATCTTCCACATACTTGAATGCTTGTATGATTACATGTTCTTCACTTGTATGTATCTTGCATGAATGCTTTCTGTTTCTGTGATGACTTAGTTTCTCTTGCGTCTCTATTTCTTCACTGTGATTTTTGTTAAAGTCTTCAGTGTTTGGCGAATTTCTAAAAATCTCCCACTCACCCCCCTTTGGGAGTAAACATGCACTTTCAATTGATATCATAGCAAGGTACTCCCTTGTTTTGTGTGATTTTGGTTTAACCACCTCGAGTTTTAGAGGGTGTTTGGCTGCCGTCCTGAGACAAAAATGCCTCGCATGTGGTGTGCCTGAAAGCTGCTTGTAGCCTGTTTGGTTCATGGCATGAGGAATCCGCTGGTAGCCTGGCCTAGAAAATGTACGGAGATGATTAGCTTGGCCAGCTATCCAGGCACATGGTTAGCCTGGCCCAGGCCACCCAAATCAGACGCCTGAACACGAAATCCACTTGCCTGCACTACAAAAAAAAACACTTCCGTGATGATACGTGTTTGTCATAGTAGGCCACATTTTCTGTCATGCATGTACATCCATGACGATTTTATGACAGAATCAAGATAGTCATACCTGTGCTGTCGTAGAAGTGTTCAATGACATTACCAAAATTATCATCACGGAAGTGTCCACTTCCATGACAATAAATCGTGCATCATAGAATTGCTTTCGTCAAGGGTAACCGACACGTGGCATCCACCGTAACGGGTCGCCGTTAAGCTATCGGGTTCCGGTTTGGATCCGATAACCCGTTAACAGCCCGGACCAATGGAGATTTTCCATGTGTAAAATCCTCAATGGCCAGAGGAACCACGTGTCGGCTCACCGTTGGGACAGATGTCATCCACTCATTGGACCGAAGGCGCTTATGATACGTCGACACGTGGCATGGCCCAACAGAGGCCCATTCCTATGAAAAGGCCGGCCCGCTTGACTTGGTCAAAAGGTAGCGGCCCGGCCCACGGAAAGCCTGTTAACGGCTTGTTCGCATACAACCCATTTACAGCCCGCTAACTCACGACCCGTTACGACCTATCCGAATTAGGCCCAGTAGCGTCATCGGGGCCGTCCAATATGATTCCAGCCTGTTGTAACTTCCGTCCCATGTATGGCCCATGACATCTTTCGGCCCATATGAGGCCCTTTGTAACTCTTGGCCCATTAATGGCCCATGGTGAAACTGGCCCGTAATGAACAGTGTATTGCTTTATACTCATTAACGACCCATTAGGCCGTTTCCAGCCCGTGTTATCTTTCGGCCTTCTCAGGGCCCATTTATTCTTGGGCTCGTTTCCAGCATTCGGTTACTTATGGCCCATTACTGGCCTTTTCTGCTTGTGGGCCAAATTTAGCCCGTGGTTACAGTCGGTCTGTTTGTGGCCCGTTAATCCGTTGGGCCGTTTTCATAGTGTCATCAAATACGGCCGATTAACGATGACCCGTTATGGTCGGCCCATGAACGGATTATTCCAAATCTAGCCCGTTTACGGCCCATAATGCGGTCCGTTATTGGCCCAATCGATCATACGACCCGTAGAAGGCCCATTGATGCTACGCTCCGTAGAAGGCCCATTGTTTCTACGGCCTGTAGAAGGCCCATTGTTTCTATGGCTCGTAGGAGACCCATGGTCACTATAGTAAATATGTAGCCCATCATTATTGTGGCCTAGTTTAAAATAATAGGTTATTGCGGCCACTAGCAAACCGCGGAAAAAGAACTGCACTAACTACAAGCAAACATATAAACAAGACAACAAGGAAATAAATAAGCAAGCAACTTACGCTAGGCTATCACGGCTATTACACATATTACATCCACTAGGCATCAAAGTTCGCCACCAGTGCAAATATAGGGAACAAAGCAGCATATCACATACACCGGTTGTCAAAGTTGGCGACCGGTGCAAATAAAAGCCGCAACAAAACAAGTCCAGAACTGAAACCACTTCAGAAGAGCTCAAGAAACAATATCCTGGGTACCCATAATGCTGGCAAGATGCTTAGCAAGCTTATTAACTTTCTCTTGTTTGGCGCTTAAATCCTCCAGCGCTTGCTGTTGCACCAGAAAGTATGCATCTGAATTCTGCAGGGACTTCCTCAGTCCTTCAGCTTCTTGCCGCAGCACAGCTGACTGATGCCTTTCAGCTTGTAGCTGAGGCTGATGAAGCTAAAGTGATTCAGGCAGCGAGTTCGAAGAGCTTGTGCCAGCGGTACTGGCCAGTAACTCGAACACTACATCAACGCAGGACTGTGGGGTTGTCTCACTGTCTACAAGATCGTTTTTATCACCTTTCTTGGAGACCAACAGGGTTGTCTCACTATCTTGAACCTTATCTGCATTACTTTCTCTACCATTGCATAGTAGGGTGCTCTTCTCCAATATTCTGTTTGCATTCTACAAGAGAAACAAGCAGACACATCACAGGTTTAGCATGTAGTATACGAAACTCATTTTGGTAAACCGGTTCAGTAATAAGGTGGACATGATAACATCATGAAACAAACATATATCTATGTACTATGGTCACTGTATTATCCATATCATTCTAGTTTATGTTGCCAAATCAAGATAGAGACACAGTTCAAATCATATATTTTTAAGACACAACAACATAGACAGAATATAAGTGTGAGAAACTACACATCACTGGCAACACTTGTAATGTGCATCACATGAGAACATAACTGTTTATACAATTGAAACTGAAATCAACATAGAGCAAGAAGTTAGAACAACAATCCAGTTAAAGAAATAGGTTTAAAACATACCTGTTGCGCCATTGGAGTTTCAGTTGGATTCTTCAAATTCGTAAGTAGTTGGTATGAGTAAATACAGTGATGCAATAGTAAAGGAGTATGGACCATAGCTACGGAATCTGACCTGAGAATAATTGCTCTTCTGCTTTAAATGTGGAGTTTGGGTCCATTGTGGTGGTCTTCGTGCTTTGGGCACTGCAGTTGCTTTACAAACTGTCCGTGTGGGGGTACTCTATGGTGGACATGGTGCTGTGTCAACTAGAAGTGGGTTACTATCCGCTAGGGTTGGGGTTAAATGGGTTGTAGTTTGTTCTCTGTCCAACAGTGTAAGAGCAACTCTAGCAGACCCCGCAAAACGCCCCAACCAGCAAAATAACCGCCAAAATGCGGGTCGGCGTGGAAGATTCCGCCCGAACAGACCCCGCAAACGTAGCCGGCCCGCAAATTTTTTTGAGGGGCGCGACAAAAACTTGACCCTAACCCGCGAATACGCGGGTTTGCCCCCGCCCCATCGGTGCCCTGCATATAGCGGGAGCGGTTGGCGGGGAGGACATTTCAGCCCGCGCTTTTCCACACCAACCACCTCCCCTCTCCCCCTCGCCCCGCCGCCGGGTGATACGTCCATTTTCCATCATGTTTTCCTACTAATATTTATGATGTTTTTATCCATAATAATGCTTTTTGGAGTAATTCTAATGCCTTTTCTCTCATAATATGCAAGGTACACACAAAGAGGGAGAATTCCGGCAGCTGGAAATCTGGACCTAAAAAAGCTACGTCAGGCTACCTATTCTGCACAACTCCAAACAAGCTGAAACTTCACGGAGAATTTTTATGGAATATTTGAAGAATACTGGAGCAAATAACTACCAGAGGGGCCCACCAGGTGGGCACGACCCACCTGGGTGCGCCAGGCAGCCCAGGCGCGCCCTGGTGGGTTGTGCTCACCCAGGCCCACCTTCTGGCATATAGGTCATTTTGACCTAGAAAAAAATAAGGAGAGGACTTTCGGGACGGAGCGCCGCCGTCTCGAGACGGAACTTGGGCAGGAGCACTTTTGCCCTCCAGCAGAGCGATTCTGCTGGGGGAACTTCCCTCCTGGAGGGGGAAATCATCGTCATCATCATCACCAACAACTCTCCCATCCTGGGGAGGGCTATCTCCATCAAAATATTCAACAGCACCATCTCATCTCAAACCCTAGTTCATCTCTTGTGTTCAATCTTGTTACTGGAACTATAGATTGGTGGTTGTGGGTGACTAGTAGTGTTGATTACATCTTGTAGTTGATTACTATATGGTTTATTTGGTGGAAGATTATATGTTCAGATCCAATATGCTATTTAATACCCCTCTAATCTTGAGCATGATTATCATTTGCGAGTAGCTACTTTTGTTCTTGAGGTCATGGGAGAAATCACGTTGCAAGTAATCATGTGAACTTGATATGTGTTCGATATTTTGATAGTATGTATGTTGTGATTCCTTAGTGGTGTCATGTGAACGTTGACTACATGACACTTCACCATATTTGGGCCTAAGGGTGGAGTAGTTATTAGATGATGGGTTGCAAGAGTGATAGAAGCTTAAACCCTAGTTTATGCGCTATTCCGTAAGGGACTGATCGGATCCAAAAGTTTAATGCTATGGCTAGAATTTATTTAATACTTTTCTCGTAGTTGCGGACGCTTGCGAGAGGGTTAATCATAAGTAGGAGGTTTGTTCAAGTAAGAACAACACCTAAGCACTGGTCCACCCACATATCAAATTATCAAAGTAGCGAACACAAATCGAATCAACATGGTGAAAGTGACCAGATGAAACTCCCGTGTACCCTCAAGAACGCTTTGCTTATTATAAGAGACCGTTTTGGCCCGTCCTTTTTCTCAAAAGGATTGGGCTACCTTGCCGCACTTTTGTTACTACTATCGTTACTTGCTCGTTACGAGTTATCTTGCTATCAAACTACTCCGCTACTTACAATTTCAGCACTTGCAGACACTACCTTGCTGGAAACCACTTGTCATTTCCTTCTGCTCCTCGTTGGGTTCGACACTCTTACTTATCGAAAAGAGATACAAGTGACTCCCTATACTTGTGGGTCATCAAGGCTATTTTCTGGCGCCGTTGCCGGGGAGTGAAGCGCCTTTTGTAAGTGGAATTTGGTAAGGAAACATTTATATAGTGTGCTGAAATTTATTGTCACTTGTTACTATGGAAAACAATCCTTTGAGGGGTTTGTTCGGGGTATCTTCACCTCGACCGGAACCACAATTAGCTACTCCTCAACCTACTGCACCTACTGAAAATATTGAATATGAAATTCCTTCGGGTATGATAGAACAACTGCTAGCTAATCCTTATGCAGGAGATGGAACAGAACATCCTGATATGCACTTGATATATGTGGAACAAATTTGTGGATTGTTTAAGCTTGCAGGTTTACCCGGAGATGAAGTTATGAAGAATTTTTTCCCTTTATCTTTGAAGGGAAAAGCATTGGCATGGTATAGGCTATGCGATGATATTGGATCTTGGAATTGGAACCGTTTGAAATTGGAGTTCCACCAAAATTTTTATCCTATGCATCTAGTTCATCGTGATCGGAATTACATATATAATTTTTGGCCTCGTGAAGGAGAAAGTATCGCTCTAGCTTGGGGGAGGCTTAAGTCAATGTTATATTCATGCCCCAATCACGAGCTCTCAAGAGAAAGTATTATCCAGAATTTTTATGCTCGGCTTTCTCATAATGATCGATCCATGCTTGATACTTCTTGTGCTGGTTCTTTTATGAAGAAGACTATTGAATTCTGGTGGGATCTTTTGGAAAGAATTAAATGCAACTCTGAAGATTGGGAACTCGACGAAGGTAAAGAGTCAGGTATTAAGCTTAAGTATGATTGTGTTAAATCTTTTATGAATACTGATGCTTTTCAAACGTTTAGCACTAAGTATGGACTTGACTCTAAGATAGTAGCCTCCTTTTGTGAATCATTTGCTACTTATGTTGATCTCCCTAAAGAGAAGTGGTTTAAATATCACCCACCTATTAAAGAATAAATTAAAGAACCGGTACCAGTTAAAGAAGAAACTATACTTTATAATGTTGATCCAGTTGTTCCTACTGCTTATATTGAGAAACCACCTTTCCCTGTTAGGATAAAGGAACATGCTAAAGTTTCAACTATGGTCAACAAAAGTTATATTAGAACACCTAAACCTGATGAACTGATGTCTACTATGCAACTTTATTCTTCTAGACACGTGTTGGGCCTCCAAGCGAAGAGTTTTGTAGGATAGTAGCAATTTTCCCTCAAGTGGATGACCTAAGATTTATCAATCCGTGAGAGTTGTAGGATGAAGATGGTCCCTCTCAAACGACCCTGCAAGCAAATACAAGAAATCTCTTGTGTCCCCAACACACCCAATACAATGGCAAATTGTATAGGTGCACTAGTTCGGCGAAGAGATGGTGATAAAAGTGTAATATGGATGGTAGAAATATAATTTTATAATCCGAATAAATAAAAACAGCAAGGTAGAAAATATTAAACGGGCACAAAACCGGTATTGCAATGCTTGAAAAAGAGGCCTAGGGTCCGTACTTTCGCTAGTGCAATTTCTCAACAATGATAACATAGTTGGATCATATGATTATCCCTCAAAGTGCAGCAAAGAATCACTCCCAAGTTCCTATTAGCGGAGAACAAAAGATAGGAATTGTTTGTAGGGTACGAAGCCACCTCAAAGCTATTCTTTCCGATCAATCTATCCTAGAGTTCGTACTAGAGTAACGCAAGCTATTCTTTCCGATCGATCTAATCAAGAGTTCATACTAAGATAAAACCAAAGCAAGTTCATATTCATAATACTCAATCCACACAAAGAACTACAAGGATACCCCAAAGTTTCCATCGGAGAAAAACATGCATCAACCCCTATGCATAGATTACCCCAATATCACCGCGGGAATCCGCGAGTTGAATGCCATAACACATATCAAGTGAATCAATATGACACCCCATTGACACCTAAGTATTCATATTACAAGACATATATCATGTGTTCTCATCTCTGAATATTCAATCTGACAAGGCAAAACTTTGAAGGTAAAGATTCAATTCATCATATCAAGAGTATAGAGGGTAGAAACATCATATGATCCGACTATATTAACAAAGCCCATGATCTATCAAGATCGAGACATCTCAAGATCACGAGAGAGAGAGAGAGATTAAACACATAGCTACTGGTAGAAACCCTCAACCTCGAGGGTGGACTACTCCCTCATCATCGTGGTAGCCGCCGGGATGATGAAGATGGCCACTGGAGATGATTCCCCCCTTCGGCAGGGTGGCGGAACGGGTCTAGATTGGTTTTCAGTGGCTACAGAGCTTGCGGCGGCGGAACTTCCGATCTAGGTTAACCCCGATGGGTTTCGGAATATTTGGGAATTTAT
This sequence comes from Aegilops tauschii subsp. strangulata, assembly GCF_002575655.3. NCBI lineage: Eukaryota > Viridiplantae > Streptophyta > Magnoliopsida > Poales > Poaceae > Aegilops > Aegilops tauschii. The sequence continues at coordinate 547,349,401 of NC_053037.3, forward strand.
AGTGCAAAGAAGGGGTACGGGAGGCCACCGAGGTGGGCACAACCCACCTGGGCGCGCCAGGTGGGCCTGGCGCGCCCTGGTGGGTTGTGCCCCCTCGGGGCACCCCCAGGTGCTGCTCTGGCCCAATGGGTGTCTTCTGGTCCATAAAAAACCACCGTGGAGTTTTGTTGCATTTGGACTCCGTTTGGTATTGATTTCCTGCGATGTAAAAAACAAGCAAAACAGCAGCTGGCACTGGGCACTGGGTCAATAGATTAGTCCCAAAAAATGATATAAAGTTGCTATAAAATGATTGTAAAACATCCAAGAATGATAATATATTGGCATGAATACTTCATAAATTATAGATACGTTGGAGACGTATTAGCATCCCCAAGCTTAATTCTTGCTCGTCCTCGAGTAGGTAAATGATAAAAGAAATAATTTATGATATGTGAATGCTAGCAAAGTGCATAAGTTTGATCAATGACAGTTTCAATCACTTTTCCTAGCATCATAACAGCAATTCTTTCTCATAAAATTTCTCATGTTGTAGTGGCAACCAATTCACATGTTAAGGTTCAAACAATGAACTCTCTTGGAACTCAACAACCTATGTTCTTAGTCACCAAGCAATTGCAATTCAACTTATTCAACAAAGTTTAAGTAAGAGCTCCACATACTCAACCATCATATAGTCTTCTATGATTGCTAACACTCACCGCATACACATGAGCAAAACGTTTCAACCGGACACATAGAAAGATAGGGGCTTATTGTTTTGCCTCCCAATGTATTCACCTCAAGGGTGATGTCAACAATAATAACTCATGCTGCCCATATTCAACTGGACATATGTGCCTAGATCTTTCCTCACCACATGATGTTTGCCAAAGGAGAAAAATAAAAAGTAATAGAGAGAAAAACTTTGACTCTTTGCATAAAAGTAAATACTGAAAAGTAAAAGATATGCCCTTCGCAGAGGGAAGCAGAGGTTGCCATGTGCTTATTTGTTTGTATGCTCAATCCCTTAGTGCAAAAGAACATCACGTTATATTGCCCCTTGTGATGGCAACCTTTATTATGCAGTCTATCGCTTTTATTGCTTTACCATCACAAGTTTGTACATCACTCAATTTTCTCTTACACTAAATGATCTTACATTTTTAGAAGCAATTTTTATTGCCTTATTGCACCGATGACAACTTACTTGAAGAATCTTATTCAATCCTTAGGTAGGTACGGTGGACTCATGAAAATAAGATTTGGGTTTATGGATTTTTGGATGCACAAGTAGTATCTCTACTTGGTGCGGAATTTTTGGCTAGCAAAGATGGGGGGCAAGCACCACATGTTGAAGGATCTATGCCAATATGACTTCTGTGTGAATATGAACAAACATAAACCATTACGTTGTCTTCCTTGTCCAACGTCAACTATTTTGGCATATATTATTTTGATGGGGGCTCACAATCACAAAAGATTTCCAAGATAGTGTATTTGCATGTGAAAGTTCTCTTCCTTATACTAATTATTCGTGAATTGCTTGTATGACCAATATTGTGATTGTCAAGCCTCAAAAGATTTCACTTTTTAAACCCAATGTGAAGCTACCACTAGGCATTATATGATTTCAACTTCATGACTTTCAATTTAGTCAACAATTTACTCATAGGATAAAAGTGAAGCACAAGAGTAAATGACAAACTACTCCAAAAAGATATAAGTGAAGATCAAACGAGTAGTTAAGTAAATAGGTGGCTATTTGAGGACTCTCTCTTTTTATTTAAAAACTTTCAGATATAAGAAATTTATTAAAACAGCAAGCAAAACAAAATAAAATGACACGCCAAGGATAGCATACATCATGTGAAGAAGCAAAAACTTAGGCTCAACCGATACTAACCGATAATTGTTGAAGAAGAAAGGTGGGATGCCTACCAGGGCATTCCCAAGCTTAGATGCTTGAGACTTCTTGAAATATTATCTTGGGATGCCCAAGCTTGAGCTTTTGTGTCTCCTTAATTCTTCTCATATCACGGTTTTCCTAAATCTCAAAAGCTTCATCCACACTAAACTCAACAAGAACTCATGAGATAAGTTAGTATAAACTAATGCAAAAACCTTATCATTCTCTACTGTAGCAAATCACAAAAATTATTATTCAACAATTCATACTAAATGCCTCTGCATATTTAATACTCCTATCCTCAAATAGAATCATTAAACAAGCAAACATATGCAAACAATGCAAACATAACAGCAATCTGCCAAACCAGTACTGTCTGTAAAGAATGCAAGATTCAGCATACTTCCCTAACTCCAAAAATTATGAAATTCTACCACACTGTAGAAAATTTATCAGATCTTTTTATGCAAAAAGTTTCAATATTTTATCACATTCTGACTTTTCTAGGGAATTTTTGCAACAATGGTAAAAATTTTGTTTTCAAACAGCAACATGTATACTTGTAAAATAAGCATAGTAAAGGCTATGAATGCCACTTTTATTGAAATAAAAGATGCAAAACATTATTATAAATAACAGAAAGCAAATCCTAACAAAATAAAATGATGCTCCAAGCAAAACACATATCATGTGACGAATGAAAACATAGCTTCAAGTGAGGTTACCGATAATGTTGGAGATGAAAGAGGGGATGCCTTCCGGGGCATCCCCAAGCTTAGTTGCTTGGATCTTCCTTGAATATTACCCTGGGATGCCTCGGGCATCCCCAAGATTAGGGTCTTGTTACTCCTTATTCTCCTAATATTGATATCTCACCCAAAACTTGAAAACCTCAATCACACAAAACTTAACAAACTTCGTGAGATAGGTTAGTATGATAAAGAGCAAAGCCATTTCACTTTGGGACTGTCAAAGACAAGATCATAATTGTTCTCACACAATTCCTACTGTAGCATATCATTTCCATAATTTATATTGAGCAATATAAGCAATAGAAACTAGAAAACAAGCAAACTATGCATTGAAAACAGAATCTGTCAAAAACAGAACAGTCTGTAGTGATCTGGATAACTACCATACTTCTGCAACTCAAAAAATTATGAAAAAATTAGGACCACGTGAGAAATTTGTATATTAAACTTCTGCAAAAAGAATCAACTCAAAATAACTCTTCTGTTAAAAATGAGACTCATTTTTGTGAGCGCAAAAGTTTCTGTTTTTCAGCAGGGTCAAATCAACTATCACCCAACATGATCCCAAAGGCTTTACTTGGCACTTTATTGAAACAAGAACAATAAAACATGATTAATACAGTAGCATAATCATGTGAACACACAAAAACAGTAGGTAAAAGTGTTGGGTTGTCTCCCAACAAGCGCTTTTCTTTATTGCCTTTTTAGATAGGCATGATGATTTCAACGATGCTCGCATAAAAGATAAGAATTGAAACATAAAGAGAGTATCATGAAGCATATGACTAGAACATTTAAGCCTAACCCACTTACTATGCATAGGGATTTTGTGAGCAAACAACTTATGTGAACAAGAAGCAACTAGCATAGGAAGGCAAAACATGCATAACTTCGAAACTTTCAACACATAGAGATCAAACTTGATATTATTGCAATATGCAAAAGCATATGTTCCCCTCTCATAATAATTATCAGTAGCATCATGAAGAAATTCAACAATATAACCATCACATAAAGCATTCTTTTCATGATGCATAAGCATAGAAATTTTATTACTCTCCACATAAGCAAATTTATTCTCAGTCATAGTGGTGGGAGCAAACTCAACAAAATAACTATCATGTGATTGAAAATTAAAATCATGATGACAAGTTTCATGGTTATCATTATTCAATATAGCATACATGCCATCACCATAATCATCATAGATAGCAATCTTGTTCTCATAGTCAATTGAAGCCTCATCCAAAATTATGTATTCATCATTAAATAAATTCATGTCCTCTCCAAATTCACTTTCATCAATATAATCATCATAAATAGGAGGCATGCAATCATTATAATAAATTTTCTCATCAAAACTTGGGGGACAAAAAATATCATCTTCATCAAACATAGCATCCCCAAGCTTATGGCTTTGCATATCATTAGCATCATGGATATTCAAAGAGTTCATACTAACAACATTGCAATCATGCTCATCATTCAAATATTTTGTGCCAAACATTTTATAAGACTTCTTCTTATAACAATTGAGCACAATTTTCCGATCCATCATTTTCAAGAAAGATATTATAAAGATGATCAATAATATGATGCAACCTCAATTCCATTTTTATGTAGTTTTCTTTTATAAACCAAACTAGTGATAAAACAAGAAACTAAAAGATTCAATTGCAAGATCTAAAGATATACCTTCAAGCACTCACGTCCCCGTCAACGGCGCCAGAAAAGAGCTTGATGTCTACTATGCAACTTTATTCTTGTAGACACGTGTTGGGCCTCCAAGCACAGAGTTTTGTAGGACAATAGCAATTTTCCCTCAAGTGGATGACCTAAGGTTTATCAATCCATGAGAGGTGTAGCATGAAGATGGTCTCTCTCAAACGACCCTGCAACCAAATACAAGAAATCTCTTGTGTCCCCAACACACCCAATACGATGGCAAATTGTATAGGTGCACTAGTTCGGCGAAGAGATGGTGATAAAAGTGTAATATGGATGGTATAAATATATTTTTATAATCTGAATAAATAGAAACAACAAGGTAGCAAATATTAAACGGGCACAAAAACGGTATTGCAATGCTTGAAAAAGAGGCCTAGGATCCGTACTTTCGCTAGTGAAATTTCTCAACAATGCTAACATAGTTGGATCATATGATTATCCCTCAAAGTGCAGCAAAGAATCACTCCCAAGTTCCTATTAGCGGAGAACAAAAGATAGGAATTGTTTGTAGGGTACGAAGCCACCTCAAAGCTATTCTTTCCGATCAATCTATCCTAGAGTTCGTACTAGAGTAACACAAGCTATTCTTTCCGATCGATCTAATCAAGAGTTCGCACTAAGATAACACCAAAGCAAGTTCATATTCATAATACACAATCCACACAAAGAACTACAAGGATACCCCAAAGTTTCTGTCGGAGAAAAACGTGCATCAACCCCCTATGCATAGATTACCCCAATATTGCCGCGGGAATCCGCGAGTTGAATGCCATAACACATATCAAGTGAATCAATATGATACCCCATTGTCACCTCAAGTATTCATATTGCAAGACATATATCATGTGTTCTCATCTCTGAATATTCAATCCGACAAGACAAAACTTTGAAGGGTAAAGATTCAATTCATCATAACAAGAGTATAGAGGGTAGAAACATCATATGATCCGACTATATTAACAAAGCCCATGATCTATCAAGATCGAGACATCTCAAGATCACAAGAGAGAGAGAGAGAGAGAGAGAGAGAGAGAGAGAGATTAAACACATAGCTACTGGTACAAACCCTCAACCTCGAGGGTGGACTACTCCCTCCTCATCGTGGTGGCCACCGGGATGATGAAGATGGCCACCGGAGATGATTCCCCCCTCCAGCAGGGTGCCGAAACGGGTCTAGATTGGTTTTCGGTGGCTATAGAGCCTTGCGGCGGCGGAACTTCTGATCTAGGTTAACCCCGATGGGTTTCAGAATATTTGGGAATTTATAGTGCAAAGAAGGGTTGTGCCCCCCTCAGAGCACCCTCCAGGTGCTGCTCTGGCCCAATGGGTGTCTTCTGGTCCATAAAAAATCACCGTGGAGTTTCATTGCATTTGGACTCCGTTTGGTATTGATTTCCTGCAATGTAAAAAACAAGCAAAAAACAGCAACTGGCATTGGGCACTAGGTCAATAGGTTAGTCCCAAAAAATGATATAAAGTTGCTACAAAATGATTGTAAAACATCCAAGAATGGTAATATATTGGCATGAATACTTCATAAATTATAGATACGTTGGAGACGTATCATGAACAAATCAAAGTAGAACCTAGCGTTGCTATGGTTAAAGATATCTTGGAAGAAGATATGGATGCGCATGTTATTTACTTCTGTAATGAAGCTACTAGAATTGCCAAACCTGATAAAGAGGATAAACATAGACCCGTTGTTGGCATGCCTGTTGTCTCAGTTAAAATAGGAGATCACTGTTATCATGGTTTATGTGACATAGGTGTTAGCATAAGTGCTATTCCATTTACCTTATATCAAGAAATTATGGATGACACAACACCCGCTGAAATAGAAGAAATAGATGCCACTATTAGACTTGCTAATAGAGACACCACCACACCACTTGGGATTGTTAGAGATGTTGAAGTCTTGTGTGGGAAAATAAAATACCCTACTGATTTTCTTGTTCTTGGTTCCCCACAAGATGACTTTTTTCCCATTATCTTTGGTAGACCTTTCTTGAACACCGTTAATGCTAAGATAGACTATGAGAAACAAACTATAGGTGTTAGCTTTGGTGATGAGTCTCATGAGTTTAATTTCTCCAAGTTTAGTAGAAAGCTTCATGAAAAGGAATTGCCTAGTAAAGATGAAATAATTGTTCTTGCTTCTATTGTTGGGCCTCCCACTGATCCACTAGAACAATATCTGCTAGACCATGAAAATGATTTACATATGCATGAAAGAAATGAAATAGATAAGATTTTCTTTGAAAAACGCCCTCTGCTTAAACACAATTTGCCTATTGAAACTCTAGGAGGTCCTCCTCCACCTAAAGGTGATCCTGTGTTTGAATTAAAACAATTGCCAGGCACTCTGAAATATGCTTATCTCGATGAAAAGAAGATATATCCTGTTATTATTAGTGCTAATGTTTCAGAACATGAAGAAGAAAGATTATTGAAAGTTCTAAGGAAGCACCGAGCTGCTATTGGATATACTCTTGATGATTTAAAGGGCATTAGTCCCACTCTATGTAAGCATAAGATTAATATGGAACCTGATGCTAAACCCGTTGTTGATCACCAATGTCGGTTAAATCCGAAGATGAAAGAAGTGGTAAGAACGGAAATATTAAAACTTCTGGAAGCAGGTATAATCTATCCTATAGCTGACAGTAGATGGGTAAGTCCTGTTCGTTGTGTTCCTAAGAAAGGAGGTATTACTGTTGTTCCTAATGATAAGAATGAGCTTATTCCACAAAGAATTGTTATAGGCTATAGAATGGTAATTGATTTTAGAAAATTAAACAAAGAAACTAGAAAAGATCATTACCCTCTGCCTTTTATTGATCAAATGTTAGAAAGATTATCCAAGCACACACATTTTTGCTTCCTTGATGGATATTCTGGTTTTTCACAAATACCTGTTTCTCAACCTGATCAAGAAAAGACCACTTTCACTTGTCCCTTTGGAACTTATGCTTATGGACGTATGCCTTTTAGTTTATGTAATGCACCTGCTACCTTTCAAAGATGTATGACTGCTATATTATCTGACTTTTGTGAAAAGATTGTTGAGGTCTTCATGGATGACTTCTCTATTTATGGGAAGTCTTTTGATGATTGTTTAAGCAATCTTGATCGAGTTTTGCAGAGATCCGAGTAAGCAAATCTTGTCTTGAATTGGGAGAAGTGCCACTTTATGGTTAATGAAGGTATTGTCTTGGGCCATAAAATTTCTGAAAGAGGTATTGAAGTGGACAAAGCTAAGGTTGATGCAATTGAGAAAATACCATGTCCTAAAGGTATCAAAGGTATTCGTAGTTTCCTAGGTCATGCTGGTTTCTATAGGAGATTTATCAAAGACTTTTCCAAAATTTCTAGGCCTCTTACAAATCTTTTGCAAAAGGATGTTCCTTTTGTTTTTGATGATGATTGTTTAGAAGTCTTCGAAACACTCAAGAAAGCATTAATTTCTGCACCTATTGTTCAACCACCTGATTGGAACTTGCCTTTTGAAATTATGTGTGATGCTAGTGATTATGATGTTGGTGCTGTCCTAGGACAAATAGTTGATAAGAAACTGAATGTGATTCATTATGCTAGTAAAACTCTAGACAGTGCTCAAAGAAATTATGCAACTACTGAAAAAGAATTCATAGCAGTGGTGTTTGCTTGTGATAAATTTAGATCTTATATTGTTGATTCAAAAGTGATTGTTCACATCGATCATGCTGCTATAAAATATCTTATGGAAAAGAAAGATGCTAAGCCTAGACTTATTCGATGGGTTCTCTTGCTACAAGAATTTGATTTATATACCACTGATAGAAAGGGAGCTGAGAACCCTGTAGCTGATAACTTGTCTAGGCTTGAAAATGTGCTTGATGACCCACTACCTATTGATGATAGTTTTCCTGATGAGCAGTTAGCTGTAATAAATGTTGCTCATAATATTCCTTGGTATGCTGACTATGCTAATTACATTGTTGCTAAATATTTACCACCTAGATTTACATACCAATAAAAGAAAAAAATCTTCTATGATTTAAGACATTACTTTTGGGATGACCCACATCTTTATAAAGAAGGAGTAGATGGTATTATTAGACGTTGTGTACCTGAGCATGAACAGGGACAAATCCTACGGAAATGTCACTCCGAAGCTTATTGAGGGCATCATGCTGGAGATAGAACTGCTCACAAGGTATTGCAATCTGGATTTTATTGGCCTACTCTCTTCAAGGATGCCCGTAAGTTCGTCGTATCTTGTGATGAATGTCAAAGAATAGGTAATATCGGTAAGCGTCAAGAAATGCCTATGGACTATTCACTTGCTGTTGAACCATTTGATGTTTGGGGGTTTGATTACACGGGACCTTTTCCTTCCTCTAATGGGTATACACATATTTTGGTTGCTATTGATTATGTTACTAAATGGGTAGAAGCTATTCCAACCAGTAGTGCTGATCACAACACCTCTATTAAAATGCTTAAGGAAGTTATTTTCCCAAGGTTTGGAGTCCCTAGATATTTAATGACCGATGGTGGTTCACACTTTATTCATGGTGCTTTCCGTAAAATGCTTGCCAAGTATGATGTTAACCATAGAATTGCATCCCCTTATCATCCTCAGTCTAGTGGTCAAGTTGAACTTAGCAATAGAGAAATAAAGTTGATTTTACAAAAGACTGTCAATAGGTCCCGGAAGAATTGGTCTAAGAAATTAGATGATGCACTTTGGGCTTACAGGACAGCTTGTAAAAATCCTATGGGTGTGTCTCCTTATAAAATGGTTTATGGAAAAGCTTGTCATTTGCCTCTTGAGTTAGAACATAAAGCATATTGGGCAATCAAAGAACTCAATTATGATTTCAAACTTGCCGGTGAAAAGAGGTTATTTGATATTAGCTCATTAGATGAATGGAGAACCCAAGCTTATGAAACTGCAAAATTATTTAAATAAAAAGTTAAAAGATGGCATGATAAAAGAATCCAAAAGCGTGAGCTCAAGGTCGGAGAATATGTTCTTTTGTACAACTCTCGTTTCAGGTTCTTTGCAGGAAAACTCCTCTCCAAATGGGAAGGCCCCTATGTCATCGAGGAGGTTTATCGGTCTGGAGCTATCAAAATAAATAATGCCGAAGGCACTAACCCGAAGGTTGTGAATGGGAAACAAATAAAACATTATATCTCAGGTACACCCATTAATGTTGAAAGCAATATTATCCAAACTTTGACACCGGAAGAGCACATAAAAGAGTCCTTCCGAAACACTCCAGAATCGTGAAAATAAGGAGGTACGTGATACGGTAAGTAAACGGACTCCGAAAAATCCGCAAAAATATTTTTTGTCAGTTTTGGAATATTTAGAAAATTAGGAAAATAAGAAACTTCCAGGAAAGTGACCCTGGTGGGCACAAGACACCAGGGCGCGCATGGCTTGCCAAGCGCCCAGGTGGGTTGTGCCCACCTGGGACACCTTCCAGACTCCGTTTTTCTTTCGTTTGCTTGTCCCCCAAGATAAAAAATCTTTATATACTCCCCAAACCTGATGATCACCGTATCGCGGAGAAATCTTCTATTTTCTTTTCCTTGCTGTTTCTGTCAGATCCCATCTACCATGGCTGCTCCAAGCTCCTCCAAGGACAAGTTCTTCTAGAAGGTCATCAACCCATATTTGCGGAAGGTGGTGCAGCACCCTCAGGCCATCCAGATGCATGAGGGGGTGCTGCACATCCGCGATGTGCAAGGACCCAAGGGGATGGGTGTCGGTGTCAAAACCGGCGGATCTCGGGTAGGGGGTCCCGAACTGTGCGTCTAGGATCGATGGTAACAGGAGACAGGGGACACGATGTTTACCCAGGTTCGGGCCCTCTCTATGGAGGTAATAGCCTACTTCCTGCTTCATTGATCTTGATGAATATGAGTATTACAAGAGTTGATCTACCACGAGATCTTAATGGCTAAACCCTAGAAGTCTAGCCTATGTGAATATGGTAATGAGTATCCGCCTATCCGGACTACGCTCTCCGGTTTATATAGACACCGGAGAGATCTAGGGTTACATGGGGTCGGTTACATAAGAAGGAATCTTCATAGTTGGTCGCCTAGCTTGCCTTCCACGCCAAGGAGAGTCCAATCCGGACACGGGTATAGTCTTCGGCCTTCATATCTTCACAGCCCATCAGTCCGGCCCAATGAATAACAGGCCGGATGCCCGAGGACCCCTTAGTCCAGGACTCCCTCAGTAGCCCCTGAACCTGGCTTCAATGACGAGGAGTCCGGCGCGCAGATTGTCTTCGGCATTGCAAGGCGGGTTCCCCTTTTTCCGAACTCCAAGATAGTCTTCGGACGAGATGATTGTATCCGGACCTGTTACACACACCATACACGACCGCAGGGAGAATATAATATTTGCACGAATCTAATCTGTTGACAGCTTTTTTACAACACGACATCACGTCTGTCCGGTCATAATTTCGAACCGTTTTTCATCTGCCATCCCACGTTTCGAGACGCGGTTGTAATTGGCACGTCCTGTCGAAGCAGAGATCGTGTCCCCTTATTGCGGGATCCTCATCAATGCGGGCGTGGGTAACCCAACCGTGCCATTTGCACAGCCCTTGGAACGGGCGAGTTTAAGGCGAGTGGGGAGGCGTTTGATATTCGCGGCCTCTATAAACGGGGTAAGGATTCCGTTTCTCACCCACGCCCTTTCTTTCCCCCAGCCCTTCCGTCCTTGAGCTCCAGCGCCCAAGCTTTAGCTTTTCTTCGTCCAAGAAAGCACTCCAAACATGTCCGGATCCGGAGCTAGAGGCAAGTGGATGGCCTCCTCCGTTAAGAAGAAGGACATCAAGGAGCTCCGGGAGGCCGGATACCTAGCCAAGGAGATCGTTCACCGACTCCCGGCCAAGGGGCAGATTGTCCTACTCCAGAGCCCCATGAGAGGGTCGTGTTTCTCACACATTTTTTCCGCGGACTGGGATTCCCTCTCCATCCATTTGTCCGTGGACTGATGTTTTACTATGGGCTGGATTTTCATGACCTAGCCCCCAACTTCATCCTCAACATATCGACATTTATCATCGTTTCTGAGGCTTTCCTCCGCATCCCACCTCACTTCGGCCTGTGGCTGAAGACCTTCAATGTGAGGCCGAAAGTAGTGAGCGGTCAACAAGCAGAGTGCGGAGGTGCTATGGTGGGCAAGATGCCCAACGTCACCTGGCCCGAAGGCTCATTCGCAGAGATGGTGAAGGGGTGGCAATCGGGGTGGTTCTACGTCACCGAGCCGCGCGACGCCAACTGGGCGGCGGCCCTCGAATTCCGATCCGGAATCCCGATGCGGCTCACCTCCTAGCAAGAGAGGGGCCTAACCTGGGGTCTGTGTGTGTCAAAACCGGCGGATCTCGGGTAGGGGCCCCCGAACTGTGCGTCTAGGATCGATGATAACAGGAGACGGGGGACACAATGTTTACCCAGGTTCGGGCCCTCTCTATGGAGGTAATACCCTACTTCCTGCTTGATTGATCTTGATGAATATGAGTGTTGCAAGAGTTGATCTACCACGAGATCGTAATGGCTAAACCCTAGAAGTCTAGCCTATGAGTATATGGTAATGAATCTGTCCTATCCGGACTATGCTCTCCGGTTTATATAGACACCGGAGAGATCTAGGGTTACATGGAGTCGGTTACATTAAGGAGGGAATCTTCATAATCGATCGCCTAGATTGCCTTCCACGCCAAGTAGAGTCCAATCTGGACACGGGTGTAGTCTTCGGTCTTCGTGTCTTCATAGCCCATCAGTCCGGCCCAATGAGTAACAGGCCGGACGCCCGAGGACCCCTTAGTCTAGGACTCCCTCAGTAGCCCCTGAACCTGGCTTCAATGATGAGGAGTCCGGCGCGCAGATTGTTTTCGGCATTGCAAGGCAGGTTCCCCTTCTTCTGAACCCCAATATAATCTTCAGATGTGGTGATTGTATCCGGACCTGTGTATATAATTGCAGAAAATACAATACTTCACGAGTCCAATCTGCCGGCAACTATTTATGACGTCGCATCACGCCTGCCCGGTTATTGTTTCCAACTGTTGGCTAGCCTGCCGCCCCACGTCTCGGGAAGCGGTTTTACTGGCGTGTCTTGTCAAAGCAGAGATCGTGTCCCTTATTCACGGGATTTCCAATAATGTTGGCATGGGTAATCCAACCGTCCGCTGGGTACAACTCTTTGAGGATAGGTAAGTTTCAAGACCCAGGAAGGGACGCTCGATATTCCGGGCCTTTATATAGGGACCCGGACCTGTCTCTCTCTCCCGCGCTTGCTTCTTCCTCAATCCCAGCCGCCTCGAGTTCTAGCCCTCGAGTTCCAATCACCAGCAGCCCCAATCATGTCCGGGTTCAGCCATTCAAGCCGGTGGGTGGCCTCTTCTGTCACGGAGGAGGATATCGTGAAACTCCGCTCGGCAAGGTATCTGACCCCAGAAATCTTTCATCGGCTTCCCGCCGAGGGGCAGGTTATTCCCATCCCTAAATCCGGCGAGAGGGTAGTATTTGTGTCCCACTTCCTCCATGGGTTAGGGTTCGCGCTTAACACCTTCGTCCCGGGGCTCATGTTCTACTATGGATTGGATTTTCATGATTTGACCTCGGACTCCATTCTTCTCATCTCGACATTCATCGTCACGTGTGAGGCCTTCCTCCGAACTCCTCCGCACTTTGCTTTGTGGCTCAAGACCTTTGGCGTGAGGCCGCGGGTGGCGGAGGAGGAGCAGGCAGAGTGCGGCAGCGTCACAATAAGCAAGCTTGCCAGCGCGGTTTGGTTTGAAGGATCTTTCGCCGAGTCTTCCGAACTATGGCAGCAGGGGTGGTTTTATGTCGACGAGCCGCGGGGCTCCAAGTGGGTGGCTACGCCCGCTTTCCGACCCGGCCCTCCAACTCAGCTCGCTTCATGGAGTAACAAGGGGTTGGACTGGGGATCCATTAATGAGGTGCAGACTCTACAAAGTCGCATCCGAAGCCTTACCAGGAGAGGCGTCGATCTTGTGAACATCGTTCAGGTAATGCTGGTTCGCCGGATCTTGCCGTGTCAACGGCGACCCCTCCGTATGTGGGAGTTCAACCCAGAAGGGCGACAGACTCTTCAGCACTTCTTCGGCACTACGCACAAAGGAATGTGGAATTTATATTTCGGGGAGCGAGAGCAATGGCCGGATACCATCGAAGATATTGGCCTCGACTGCAACCATCCGGATACTCCGGTAAGTATTCAATCTCCGAACACCTTTTAATCCAACATCTTTCGACAAGATACTGAGTAATCCGTCCCTACGCAGGACTGGATAAAGAAAGCGGTATTAATCTGGTGTCCGGCGCCCCTTCCCGAGGATCCTACGACCGCTCTGCTGACGAGAATGCTGACTCCGACACCGTACCAGGTGTCCGCAGAGGGAGGCGAGGGAGAGGAGCCCAGAGGAGATGCCTGCCATGGCAAAAAACGGGCTACTTCTGGAAGCCAGGAGTGGAAACCTTCCAAGAAAGGAAAAATGCCGTCGCCGGATGGCCTGAGCCGGGCAAGCAATGTCGATGTAGAGCTTGATGATGAGGATGAGCCTCCGGCCAGACGGTAAGTGAAGCGGGGTATTTTGATCATACCTCATTCTTTTCTCATTATTGAAGTAGTTCTCCGACATATGTGCATCCTCGCAGGTTAACACCTAGTGTTTCGTTCTCCTCCTCGGGGGACCTTCCTCCAGAGATGATGGAAAGTGAAACACCGTCTCCGGCCTCTTCGCCCGACAGGGCGGATGATTCTAAAGTGTCATCCCGGAGGGCTCCTCTTGACCGGCAAGTAGCACAGGAAACGAGGAACGAGTTACCCGAAGGTGGTGTCTTCATCACTCTAGGTTCGGGAGTCAAGAATGACGGCCCCGGACTGTCTGGCTTACAACCAGAGGTGGTTCTCGAGGCGGGTAGGCAGATTCCTTCAAAGGAACATCGTACTTCGGCGGCGGTGTCCGAAGACCCAGAAGCACCGGAGACGTTGACGGACTTGCTGCAAAAAGCATCCGTCTCAGAGGAGCACCGTGCCTTAATGGTTACGGTGGTTGGAAAGGTTCTCTCCGCGAAAAGCGGGTTGAGCGAGGCCTTCGTAAGCCTTCTAAGGGGTTTTGAGGTTTGTGATGTAATGTTGCCAATTGAACAATATTGACAGAATGCACCTGTTGCACATGCAGTAGCCCCTGAGACTCAGATCACCTTCTAAAGGAAGTGATCGGAGGATCGAAAAGGTATTCTTAGGTACTAACCTTGGTTTAATTTGAAATGCAGGCTGTCTCCCCTCCTGCCGCTGCCCAAAATTCGGAGGTAACCGAATTGCAGCGAAAGCTGGATATTGCAGAGGATGACATTGCATTGATCAACAGGCGTCTTGACGACTCGCAAGGTATATATTTCGAGCATTCCTTACACCAATGTGCTTATAAACTAAGCATGACTCTGAAGAGAGTTTGACATAAAATGTGCGTTAACGCAGATGGTGCTGCCGCCAAGCCCTTCGGGCGGAGCTAGCCCGGGCCAAGGAACATGCCCGGTTTAGTAATGCGGCTGCCGAAAAGGAATCGGCTGAATTGAAGGTCGAACAAGCCGCGTGGCGCCGGGACAAGGAGGCCATGTCCACCATGGCGCGCGAGCTAGAGAACGCGGCTGGCCGCTGTAAACTTCTGGAGAAGGAAAATGAAGCCAAAACGGCTGAACTTGACAAGGCCTTACGAGAGGGGAGAGAGGCGCGGTCTGAATCCAGAGCAGCCCGTGAGGAGATCCGACAAGCTGGGGAGATAGTGGCTGGCAAGCCCTTTTTGCTACAGGCTAAGTTCGGGGATCCAAACTATGCTCAGCTTAACCAAGTATGGAGTTCTCCGGACAAATTTTTAGACTTGCCGAAGAGTTCTTCCGATGCGACGCAGTTTTATAAGGCGCAAGAGGGTTATGCAATGGAGAAGCTTTTCTGGTCACAATTCAGCACGTCGAAGCGCCCTCTGCTGCTGAATGAACAGATGTCCCAGTGGGCCGAGTTGCATAGGATGTCCGGCGACGCCATGAAGAACATCATAATCCGGTTGTGGCCAAGTGAGCCTATTCCGAGTAGTTATTTTGGCCTGGTGCGGCGGCTTGTCGACGCGGTGCCACATATCGACGCTGTGAAGCGGTCGGCGTGCATTGAGGGTGCACGGATGGCCTTTGCCCGAGTCAAAACATTTTGGGGAAATATGAAGGCCATCAATGTTGCGGCGAGGAGTCCACCCAAAGGCAAGGACTGTTATGAGCCGGAGCACTATTTTGAAGACGCCTTAGAGGCCGCCCGCTTGGTAGAGGGCCAATGCTCGAAAGACATAATTTTTGAGTAATTTTTATAATGGTAGTAACAGACAACTTTATAGTTAGTCTATTTATATTTTGTGTAAAATCTTGAATTCCTTCTGTGCGGCCGTTTTAGAATAATCTGAAAGTTTTCCAGTCGTCGGCTTTAGCCCCCTCGTAGGAAATACAGGGGTGTCCGGAAAAGCATTGAATCACTCTTTATCCAACGTCTTGGTCCATAAAGGAGGTGATAATGCGGCGAACCAGGCAATCGGACTATAGGGCGTTAACACTTTCAGTTAGCCATAGGAGTTTTATGGTGGGGCTATGACATAGCCCCTGGTATGTATGCGGCATATTATAATACGGTGCCTTACATGTTTTGATCTAAAAGATCCTTCGTGTAACACGGAGAATCGCTAAAGATTCGAATAAGTCGTCAAGTGGTTGACCAGCTCTCGCCGCATCATGACAGTCAGTTTTTGGCTTTCTCTACTGAGGTGCTCATCCGGTCAAAGCCAGGGCACAATCGCAGTAGTTCTCCCTTTACTACCCTAGCCGATAGAGCGGAACGTAGGGTAGCAAGCACAGGAGCCGGGCAACCCAACTATTGACCAAAGACAATGATTCGGAGCTGATGCATATAAGGGCAAACTTGCGACGCCGAAGTACGCTATAGAGTTGTTCGGGCTTTTACTGGTGCTCATTTTTTCCCATACCGAGCCCCTGGCAGGTTATGCCGGGGTGCGTCTTGTAACACCACCGTTACGGCCGTACTCATTGAAAAAAGAGTATAGAAGATAAGTTCAGATGAAGTTTACTGGGAGTGGAGCAATAAGCCAATGATAAATTCATATATAAAAAAGAAGAGAAAAAACCACAACCCGACTATTTGACATGCTCGGGGTCGGGAACGGAGGAAAAAGGCATAGTACAGGCTCAAAAATAAAGAGTGCGGTCTACAAAAATATGTTTTGGACCTCCTGTCGCACGTCTGCGTCGCTCGTCCTCTGGGAGGGGAGTCCTTGACTGAAGTAACCCCTTAGGTGAGTGTACGGATCCGAACTCCGACAGAGTCGGTTGCATATGCAGTCCTGTCGGTCACCTGTTTATAATAAAGGAAAATAAAGAAAATGGATAAAAAAGCGTTATGGGAAAGTTTGCAGGGTTGGCCGTATTGTGCTTCTGCCGACACCCATGGTATCTTGAGCGCGTAGTGATGTACGCGTGGTGTAAAACCTGCCGTCATAGTGGGTGGGTGGCGGAAGCCGAACTGCTATTTCCGCTCCGGCAGTGGTTGGACGCCGGAAGGAAACTGCTTCCGGCCCCCGGTGTTCGGCTGGCGAGCCTTGCCGTCGTCTTTATCGCTTGGTGGCCTTCTACCCTTGTATTCGGCATTAAGCTTGCCTGCCAGCTTGAAGACCCAACGGTTTCTGTTGGTATGATTAGCTGGTTTATCAGGGTGGCTGTGAATCTGACAAGGTTGGTCCAATATCCTGTCAAGGGCGGATGGTCCGTCTTGTTTGGCCTTGAATGGCTTCTTCCGTTGGCTGTGTTTCGGATTGTGAAATCCGGCGTTGACCGCTGTGTCATGCAATCTTTCGTTGTTGCTGCGACTGTTATGCTCGTTTAGTCGTGGCTTGCCGTTGTCGTCTCGGATTTCGGAAGTGCCCGAGTCATTTGCGTTGTTGCTTTTGCGAGCGAGCCAGTTGTCTTCTCCCGCACAAAAGCGAGTCATTAGAGCAGTAAGGGCTGTCATGGATTTAGGTCCTTCCTGGCCGAGGTGACGTGCTAGCCATTCATCCCGGACGCTATGTTTGAAGGCCGCGAGGGCTTCCGCGTCCGGACAGTCGACGATTTGGTTCTTTTTGACTAGGAACCTAGTCTAGAGTTCCCTGGCTGACTCGCCGGGTTGTTGGACAATATGACTTAAGTCATCGGCATCTGGTGGCCGGACATACGTTCCTTGGAAGTTGTCACAAAAGGCATCCTCCAAGTCTTCCCAGCTGCCAATGGAATTTTCTGGCAGACTGTTTAGCCAGTACCGTGCTGGCCCCTTAAGCTTGAGCGGCAGGTATTTAATGGCATGGAGGTCGTCTCCGCGAGCCAGGTGGATATGGAGGAGTAGTCCTCAATCCATACCGCGGGATCTGTTGTTCCATCGTATGATTCGATGTTGATGGGTTTAAACCCTTCTGGAAATTCATGCTCCATTACCTCGTTGGTGAAGCAAAGAGGGTGTGCGGCTCCTCTATGTTGGGCCACACTGTGAAGCACCTCCGGCGGACTCCACTTACAGTTTTCGGACCAAGCGTGCTCGGGTCTGTTGTGTCCGAATAAATAACCGTTATTACTGGCCGGGGCATGTCTCCGCGATCTGTGTGTTGATTTTGTGTGTCCTGTTCTACCCTCCAGGTCTTGTTGGATGTCGCGAGTGTTCCCCCAAGCTTCTTTATTCTTGTTTGGACGGTCGGATGGGTTGGTATGGTGCTCTGCTGGGGCTGCTGCTTTGCCCGGACCGAACTGTGGTCGGCCTACCGGCTTATTCGATGGTGGTGTGGGCTCCAAAGCTTTACCATCGTGTTGAGGGAGCCACCTACTGTTGCGGTGGCTTTTGTCTGGGATGCTAAGGCCGTATTCTTCGGCGGCCAGGACCTCGGTCCATCTATTGTTGAGCAAATCTTGGCTTACTTGAAGCTCCAGCTGCTTCCTCCTTAGGCTCCTTGCAGTGGCTATGAGCCGGCGTTTGAAGCGCTCCTGTTCTAGAGGTTCCTCAGGCACAATGAATTCCTCGTTGCAGAGGCTCTCTTCTTCATTGGAGAGTGGAAGATAATTACTATCCTTCGAGTCTCCGTATGTGGCCTGTTCATCAGGGCTATCCTGCCCGCTTTCCTGGTCCTCCTGTTCGGATCCAACAGGGTCTTCCTTGTCCGGAGTATTATCACCTCCGATGCTGGTATTGTTTTTTCTTGAATGACATGACTGAGAGTGGCGCCAGGGGCACCGGTGTTCGGACTATGTACCAGGAGGCTTATCCTCGACTGGATCCTCCTTGTCATCGTCGAGATCGTCATTGGGTGTGTCTACCATACACACGTCATACCAGGAAGTGGTCGCCCCGTGTCTAGCGAATAGTAAGCTCTAGCTTTGCCCCTCGTCATCGTCCATACCATCGATGTCTTCGGTGCAGGGGTCAGGCGTGTTGGTTGGGTCTTCGACGGTGGCTATGAAGTGGGTGGCGGGTGGGAAGCAAAATTCTCCATCATCCGCCATAATGTCAAACCGAACATAGTTCGGCGACGAGCCGTCTGCCAGGGATAGGTTTTTTAGTGAGTTTAGTAGGTCGCCCATGGGCGAGTGTTGGAATATATCCGCGGCGCTGAACTTGAAGATCGATAGCCGACCGAGTTTGGTATCCGCGGGCTCACAGGGTTCGGAACTCGATACCGGGGATAGGTCCGGGGTTCCGTTGATGCAAGTATCGTATGAAGTGGAATCTGCCTGCGGTTCCAACGCCGCCGAATTGGTAGGGCCCGTGATGGGGTTGAGTTTCCCATCTTCGGACGACTTGATCTGCTTCGGGTCTAAGGCCGGAGTTGTTACAGGAGCTATCTCCTGGATGCGGCCCTGATGACAGGTTTAAGCCACGTTCATTGGGGCGAAGGGCAGCGGTTGCCGCAGTCTCGAATCCGTCGAAGATCAAGTCTCACGGATGTCTGCGACATAGTTCAGGCTTCCGAATCTGACCTGATGGCCAGGGGCGTAGCTATCGATCTGCTCCAGGTGGCCCAGCGAGTTGGCCCGCAGTATGAAGCCTACGAACACAAAGATTTGTCCGGGGAGAAAGGTTTCTCCCTGGACGGGGTCATTACTGACGGTCGAAGGGGCCATCGAATCCTTTCATCGACGGCACAGTGGAACTCTCAATGAAAGCACCAATGTCGGTGTCAAAACCGGCGGATCTCGGGTAGGGGGTCCCGAACTGTGAGTCTAGGATCGATGGTAACAGGAGACTGGGGACACAATGTTTACCCAGGTTCGGGCCCTCTCTATGGAGGTAATACCCTACTTCCTGCTTGATTGATCTTGATGAATATGAGTGTTACAAGAGTTGATCTACCACGAGATCATAATGGCTAAACCCTAGAAGTCTAGCCTATGAGTATATGGTAATGAATCTGTCCTATCCGGACTATGCTCTCCGGTTTATATAGACACCGGAGAGATCTAGGGTTACATGGAGTCGGTTACATTAAGGAGGGAATCTTCATAATCGATCGCCTAGCTTGCCTTCCACGCCAAGTAGAGTCCAATCCGGACATCGGTGTAGTCTTTGGTCTTCGTGTCTTCATAGCCCGTCAGTCCAGCCCAATGAGTAACAGGCCGGACGCCCGAGGACCCCTTAGTCCAGGACTCCCTCAGGGTCCTTCAGACAAGCTGACTGGGCTCCAGACGTGCGTCCAGAACATGATAGACAGGAAAATCAAGCTTGTCAACGTGGTCCAGGTCATGCTCATTCGTCGGGTCTTTCCGTGCCAATGCCAGACTTGCTATCCGTGGGAGTATGATCCGGCCAAGCACCAGACGCTGCAAGAGCTCTTTGGCACGACGCACGAAGACATCTGGAGAGTGCTTTTCAAGGCCGGCGAGACACCGCCGCCCATGACCGAGGATCGCGGGCTTAGCTTAAAGCGCCAAGCAAATTCGGTAAGTTATTTCATGTTTTCAAGTGAAAGAACATGCGGTGCCCCCATGTTTGGTTTTGGTAATTGATGACAATATCTATGGACTAATGGTTACCTTGAGTTATATTTGAAGGATTTGTCCATAGGCTTTTCTTGAAGTCCATGTGTTGGTTTCAAGGAGTTTATGTGGTGACCAATGTGTTATTAAGGAATTATCCAAAGATTGGTCATGTGAGAGTTGAGCTTATTGCAAGCATGTCTTGAAGAAGAAGATTGTGTGATCATTCATGTTTACCTTCAAGACATCATCCAAATGGAGAGAGTTGGAAAGAGTCAAGGTTGATCAAGACTAAGTCAAGAGTGAATCAAGTTGATCAACACACAAAGCGCACAAGATGTACCGAGGGATCAAGCGATCCCATGGTATGGTAAGCATTGTCAATTACGCTTTGTGTACTAACCCATGGTCTTCGTGAGAGTTCTTTGTGGGGTTAGGTTGCGGTGTGCAAGTTCAAGTGAAGCGGGCAAGTTCAAGTAAAGCATCACGAAGAGATCAAATGCTTGAAGCTTGCCGTCCATTGTGGTCACAATGGACTTGTGAAGATGTGCGGAAGAGTGGCTCACCCATAGTGGAGTATGGGGGAGCAATCAACTAGTCTTCATCGAGCCAACGCAACCAAGAAAGGTGGTCCAACTTGAGGGAGTCAAGATCGTCATCATCTAGCTCAAGTGGACCATGTGCAAGGCAAAGGTTTGCCCTTGATAGGTTTTCCATTTTACCGGTCTCATGATGGTAGTTGGGAGACCGGGTTATAGGATCGATTGCCGTACTATCAAGGGGGGCTCTCGATGAGTAGCTTGATCGTATCGTTCATAGAGAGCTCAAACCATTGCATCCTTGCATCATCTTTATTGGTTCTTGTTTGGTTCTTCTCTTTGTGAGTTTTGGAGCTTATGGTCATCTTGATGACAAGCTCGAGTTCATCGAAAACGGAGTTCACTCACACCTTCTATGATGTTTTCGATGTTGGAGGTTATGCCGGTTCTTCTTGGTTGGAGGTTTCACTCCTCTATTTGTTGGCATACCTCCCCTGCCTCTTCTTACTATAACCAACAAGCTTGAGTTTGCTCAATTTGGAGCTCATATGCAGAAGTTATGGCAGTTTTGGTTTCCTAGCGGTAATACCGCGGGCCGGAGCGGTAGTACCGCTTGGGTGCTACAAGCGGTAGTACCGCTCTAGAGCGGTAGTACCGCTGGTAGCCCCCAGCCGTAGTACCGCTACGGTCTCGTGCTAGTACCGCCTCGATTCGAGGGGTCTTTTTCGTGTCAGGTTTTACGGTACTAGCCGCGGCAGTGGGGGCCGTAGTACCGCTCGTATGCGGTAGTACCGCCCTGACCACCGCGGTAGTACCGCTCTGGGCCCAGCGGCAGTACCTCAAGGGTGAGCGGTAGTACCGCTGGCCAAGCGGTAGTACCGCTCTCTGCGGGGCTGGTGTGGGGGGTAACGGTTGGTTTGTTCCCCCCACTATATAAGGAGGTCTTCTTCCCCAATGAACCTTATCCTTTGAGCTCGTGTTCTTCCCCCATTGTTGACCTTCTTCGAGCTTGCTAACTCTCAATCCCTCCATGGATTCTTGCTAGTTTTTGAGGGAAAAGAGAGAGGAGATCTAGATCCACATTTCCACCAATCACTTTCTCCTCTATGTGAGGGGAACCCCTTGGATCTAGATCTTGGAGTTCTTGGTGTTCTCCTTCTTGTTCTTCCTCTCTTTTTCCTCCCTAGCATTAGTTGCTTCGGTGGGATTTGAGAGAGAAGGACTTGGGCACTCCGCGTGCCCTTGCCATTGCATTTGGTGCATCGGTTTGAGTTCTCCACGGTGATACGTGGAAGTTACAAGTTGAGAAGCTTATTACTCTTGGGTGCTTGGTGCCCTTGAGCTTATTCCTCTTGGGTGCTTGGGTGCCCTAGACGGTTGGTGGTGTTTGGAGCTCAATCATTGTGGTGTAAAGCTCCGGGCAAGCATCGGGGTCTCCAATTAGGTTGTGGAGATCGCCCCGAGCAATTTGACGGGTTCCGGTGACCGCCCCCAAGGGTTGCCAAAGTGTACGGGTTCGGTGACCGCCCCCAAGGGTTGCCATTTGTACGGGTTCGGTGACCGCCCTCAAGGGTCCCTTAGTGGAATCACGGCATCTTGCATTGTGCGAGGGCGTGAGGAGATTACGGTGGCCCTAGTGGCTTCTTGGGAGCATTGTGCCTCCACACCGCTCCAAACGGAGATTAGCATCCGCAAGGGTGTGAACTTCGGGATACATCGTCGTCTCCGCGTGCCTCGGTTATCTCTTACCCGAACCCTTTACTTATGCACTTTACTTCGTGATAGCCATATTGTTTCTTGCCATATATCTTGCTATCACTTAGTTGTTTATCTTGCTTAGCATAAGTTGTTGGTGCACATAGGTGAGCCTAGTTGTTGTAGGTTTTGTGCTTGTCAAATTAACCGCTAGGTTTATTCCGCATTTGTTCAAGCCTAAACCGTAATTATTTTAAAGCGCCTATTCACCCCCCCTCTAGGCGACATCCATGATCTTTCATCAAGGCATACCTTTTACTGGCATATTTTGAGGTAAAGCCTAAGCTTTCCCATTCATGTTTTCAGGCCTGGATCGAGGTAGCAGAGGGGATTAACTGTCCGGCTCCGCTGCCCGAAGACCAAGAATTCCCATTACTGACAAAAATGCTTTTTCCCGCACCTTATGAGGTGCCAGAGAAGACGGCCAGGAAAGCGGCCAAAGGGGCCAAGAAGGGCCCTCGCCGAAAAGGCGCTTCGGATGTGACGTCCGAAGACGAAACTTCTTCTTCGTCCACCGACGACGACGACGAAGAGGAGGAAGAAGACGACTCCCCACCTGAGGTGGGGAAGAAGAAAAGAGCGGCCCCCACGAGTCCAGAAGCGAAAGCGCCTAAGAGGGTTAAAGGCTCCCTCGCGGATAACTCCGCGTGGGATGTTGACAGCAGTCCAGAGCGACCTCGCCGGACCAAGCCTCGGGCCGCTTCGTAAGTACCAGAATCCGCAAACGTCTGGCCTTCTTGGTTTGTAATATTTACATATTGTAAACTTTGTCACTGCAGTCCGGCACGCGGTGGCTCCCCGCGATCCTCAACAGAGGATTCGCTGGACTCGAAGGAGATGGCTAGCATGTCTCCACCACCTGCTCATTCTGTCTCACCCAAGGGTGATGACGAGGTGGTGTCCAAAAAGACTTTCCCAGGCCGGGGAAGATTCCGGAGATCATCGGGGTGACGCCCCAGGATGACTCCTCGGCCGCCGGACATACGGGGGAAAAAGTCCCCACGGGGACTGGTGACGGGTCCCGAGTTCCTTTCGGACCTCAGCTGGATACCATTCCGGAGATCTACACGGCTCCGGGGTCCAGCGAACGACATTCCCCACAAGGAGGGAATGTGCCTATTCCACCGGTGACCTCTGTCCAACCAGAGGCACCGGATAATCAGCTGGATGCGCTACGAGGCGCCTCTATCGTGGATGAACATCGTGTCCTTATGGACACGGTAATAGAGAAGGTTTAGTTTGTCAAAAGCGGACTGACTGAAGCCTACACTAGCCTTCTAACGGGCTTTGAGGTAAGTAATGTGATTGTAGGAAAAATATCACAGTATAGACAGTAGCCCCTGATGCTCTGTTTGGTGTTCGGGAAGAAAAGCCGAACAGAGGATCAAGAATAAATGTCGCAGGAGTCTAACATGAGTTGTCTATGTGAATAAGCAGGTATCGCTGCAGGCTGCCACTGCTCATGCTACGGAGGTCTCCGGACTGAAGCAGAAACTGGAGCGGGCCGAGGAGGAGCTCGGCCTCGCGAAGAAGCAGCTGGAGGATAGCCAAGGTATGTAATAACCTATGGGTACATTTCAAAAAAATGAATAGTCCGACCGGACTAAAGTGTCATAAACTTTATTAGGGGCCATGACCGAGGTGGCAGCCCTTAAGAAGGCGCTAGCCGAGGCAGAGGACAAAGCGGCCAAGGAACGTGCCTCGTGCGAGAAGCACGAGGCCCGGGTTGGCGAGGCACAGCAACAGCTCTAGGGCGCAATAGAGAGATTTGAGTCATTGGAGCGCGATTGTAAGGCGCAAGAGTCCGTATTGACGAAGGCCCACCAGAGCACGCAAGATGCACGAGCCGAAGCCCAGAGCGCCCTCCAGGAAATTCAGGCGGCCAAGAAGATTACGGCGGGTAAGTATTTCACCGTGCATAGCAAGTATGTGGAAGAAACGTTCCTTGTACTTATCCTGAATTTGGATTTTCCAGGGGCGTTTACAGATCTGCCGCACAGTGTATCAGATGTTGCCACGCATTATAGAGCCGAAGAAGGGATATCTACGGGGAAGCTATTCTGGTCCCAATATCTAGGATCCGAACATCCGGTGCCCTTCAGCGACCAACTAAAGCAGTTCGTCGAGCTGCACAGGTTGGCAGAGCTAGCCATGAAGGACCTGATAGTCCGGCTGTGGCCTGTCGATCCTATACCTAGCAGCTACTTCGGACTTGTGCAGCGGCTTGTGAGTGCCTGTCCGAGGCTCGAAGCCGTGAAGCGGTCGGTCTGTATTGAAGGTGCGCGTATGGCCTTTGCCCGCGTCAAGACACATTGGGCAAAGCTGGATGCCAAGAAGCTAATGACTGAGGGGCCGCTGGAGGGCAAGGAGAATCGTCGGCCCGAGCTCTATTTTGATGGTGTCCTGGAGGGGTCCCGCCTTGTGGCGGAGCAATGTTCGAAGGATACCATATTCCCATGAGAACATGTGTATTACCTTGCCCTGTAATATGGAACAATGATGTTATGTAGTATAATGCTTATGATTTAAATTTTACCTCCCGTGCGGCCGTTTATTAAATCTGAGGGTTGACCAGTCGCCGGCGTCTGTCCCCACGTAGATAGTACGGGGGTGTTTGGGATAAATCTAAACACTCTTTACTCCACATTCTGCTCCTTAAAGGAGGTGTTTAGCGCAACGAACAAAACAATCAGACTATGCGGCCTTTACCGCCCTCACTTAGCCATAGGAGTTTGACAATTAAGAAAGTTGGCGAAGCCCCTGGTATTCAGAAGACCGAACTAGGGGCGCTATACACGCCTAATCGGAGGAACCGATTCTTCGCAAGAAGCGGAAAAAATCTCTAATGATTTGGAACCTCTCGAACAGCTGACCGGCTCTCGCCGCATCATGACAGTCAGTTTTTGGCTTTCTCTACTGAGGTGCTCGTCCGGAAGAACCGGGACACAATCGCAGTAGTTCTCCCTTCACTACCCTAGTCGATATAGCGGAACGTAAGGTAGCAAGCACAGGAGCCGAGCAACCCAACTATTGACCAAAGACATGATTCGGAGCCGATGCATATAATGCTATAAGTTCGGGGTGCCGAACTATACTATAAAAGTGTTCGGACTTTTTATTGCCGTAGTGTTTGGTGAAATGAAGCCCCTGGCGTAGTAATACGTACCATGGTGTACGTGTGCAATGAGTAATTAATACCTAGGTGAGGAAACGGGAAAAAGAAATAATAAGCTGACGCTACCGTATATTCACCATTGTGATGTAACTAGTACGTCGAGGTGTACTTTGTACAAGTAATGCGATAAGCAAGTAAGGCTATTTAACATGCCGCAACCAAGGGCGAGCTACGTGCGGGTATGAAAATCAAGTATGGCAATCGTTTAGTAGAGACCACCTTGGGATTCCCTTGGAAGCCAGAGCTCCTTGCCTCCTTGGTGTGTTCTGCAAGCGGGTTGTCCGTATAGACCTCAAAAAGAGAAAAAAAACGTAAAAAAAGAAAAAGTAAAAGCGTGCGAATCCCAGGGTCGGTCAAGCCGTACTGTGGATCGCGAACGAGTTATGCCTCCGTCAATAGCCATGGGGTTTTGAGTGCGTAGTTTATGTACGCGCGGTATTAATGCCATTGCCTCATCGGGGCTGGGACGAAGGACAATTTGCTAATTCTGCTCGTGACGAGCCGAGCTGTCCTGTTGCAGTGTGGTCCGGACCCTCTTGATGATGTCCAGGGGCTCGGCAGCCGGATTATAATGCTGTTTGAGAAGGCCGTTTTGTACTTCTGCTGCTAGGGCGGCGGTGTGCTCCTCTGTACGGAGGGAGCGTTCTGTGTTTCCATTTACTGTAATGATGCCACATGGACCGGGCATCTTGAGCTTGAGATAAGCGTAATGTGGCACCACGTTGAATCTGGCGAATGCGGTTCGTCCGAGCAGGGCGTGATAGCCGCTGCGAAATGGAACGATATCGAAGATTAGTTCTTCGCTTCGGAAGTTGTCCGGGGAACCGAATACTACCTCCAGCGTTATTGAGCCCGTACAACAGGCCTCTACGCCTGGTATGACTCCTTTAAAGGTAGTCTTCGTGGGCTTGACTCGTGAGGGGTCGATGCTCATTTTACGTACTGTATCCTAATAGAGCAGGTTGAGGCTGCTGCCACCATCCATTAGGACTCGTGTCAGGTGAAATCCGTCGATGATTGGGTCGAGGACCAGTGCGGCTGAACCGCCATGGCGGATGCTGGTTGGATGATCCCGGTGGTCAAAGGTGATCGGGAATGATGACCACGGATTGAATTTCGGGGCGACTGGCTCTAACGCATAGACGTCCCTAAGTGCGCGCTTGCGCTCCCTTTTGGGGATGTGTGTAGTGTATATCATGTTCACCGTTTTTACTTGAGGGGGAAATTTCTTTTGCCCCCTAGTGTTCGGCTGCCGGGGCTCCTCGTCATCGTCCTCGCTCTGTGATTCCCCTTCCCTGTTTCTGCTGTTTACCTTGCTGGCTTGTTTAAAGACCCGGCAATCTCTGTTAGTATGATTGGTCAGTTTGTCTGGGGTGCCATGTATCTGGCAAGGACGATCGAGTATGCGGTCCAAGCTGGATGGTCCTCCACTGCTCCTTTTATAGGGCTTCTTTCGCTGGCCGGACTTGGAGCCACTGAATCCAGCATGAACTATAGTGTCATCGATGTTATCGCCATTGCTTCGGCGTTTGTGTCTGTTGCGCCAGAGCTTGCCGGTGCTGTTTTTGGCCTCGGAGGGGCCTGTTTCGTTGGTTGTGTTTGTACTGTGAGCCAGCCAACTATCCTCTCCTGCGCAGAAGCGGGTCATAAGTGCCGTGAGGGCTGCCATGGACTTGGCTTTTCCTGGCCGAGGTGGCGGGTGAGCCATTCGTCCCGGATGCTATGCTTAAAGGCCGCTAGGGCTTCGGCATCCGGACAGTCGACGATTTGGTTCTTTTTGGTTAGGAACCTAGTCCATAATTTTCTGGCTGATTCTCCAGGTTGTTGAACTATGTGGCTTAAGTCATCGGCGTCTGGTGGCCGGACATAAGTTCCTTGGAAGTTGTCCAGGAAGGCTTCTTCCAAGTCCTCCCAGCCGCCGATAGAATTTTTAGGCAGGCTGTTAAGCCAGTGCCGAGCTGGCCCTTTGAGCTTTAGTGGGAGGTATTTAATGGCGTGGAGGTCATCTCCTCGAGCCATAAGGATATGGAGAATAAAATCCTCGATCCATACTGCAGGATCGGTTGTGCCGTCGTATGATTCGATATTGACGGGCTTGAACCCCTCGGGGAATTCATGATCCAGTACTTCATCTGTGAAGCAGAGAGGGTGTGCGACACCTCTGTATCGGGCTGCATCGCGACGTAGCTCTGATGGAGTCCGTCTGCGGCATTCGGCCCGAGCATGGTTAGGTTTGTCACGTCCGAATAGGTAGCCATCGTCGTGCCTCGAGGCATGTCCTCACGATCCATAGATCAATCTTGTATGTCCTGCTCTGCTGTCCAGGGT
This sequence comes from Aegilops tauschii subsp. strangulata, assembly GCF_002575655.3. Taxonomy (NCBI): domain Eukaryota; kingdom Viridiplantae; phylum Streptophyta; class Magnoliopsida; order Poales; family Poaceae; genus Aegilops; species Aegilops tauschii. The sequence continues at coordinate 547,377,658 of NC_053037.3, forward strand.
CTGCGGGAGGTCGTACGTGTGACCCCGAACTCTTCCGTCTCTATTTTTATGGGGTGGTGGGGCAGGCTGTTGTTCGGCCTGAGTTGCTGCTTTATCCCGACCGCGGGGTGGCCGGTCGGCCGCTCTGTCTCGACCACGTGGTGGTCGTTCTGCATTACGCGAGGGAGATATGTGCTCTGGTGCCTCCTCATCGAATTGAGGTAGCAGTCTGCGTTTCGGGTAGCTCTTGGCTGGGCGCTTGAGGCCGTATACTTTGGCTGTCAGGACATCAGTCCATCTGTCGGCGAGCAGATCTTGTTCAGCTTGAAGCTGCTGCTGTTTCTTTTTCAGGCTCCTTGCAGTGGCTATGAGCTGAAGCTTAAAGTGCTCCTGCTCGAGAGGATCCTCAGGCACGATGAAGTCTTCGTTGCCGAGGCTTGTCTCCTCCTCGGAGGGTGGACGGTAACTATCGTCCTCCGAGTCATCTTCTATGGCCTGTTCATCAGGGTTGTCTTGCCTGTTGTCATGTTCCTCCTGTTCGGATGCAACTCCGACAGGGTCTTCATTGTTTTCGGCGTCGCCCGGAGTACTATTTTCTCCGGTGCCAGTGTTGCCATCTTTTGAGCGACGAGGCTTAGAACGGCGTTTGGGGCACCGGCGCTTGGACTGCATCTGGCTCTTCTTTGTCGTCGCCAGATCCTTTAGGTGTATCAACCATGTACACGTCGTACGAAGTGGTGGCCGTCCCACGTCCATTAAATGGCGGGTATTGGCCTTGCTCCTTGTCGGCATCGTCGTCCATACCGTCGATGTCTTTGGAGCCATAGTCAAGCACGTCGGTTAAGTCATCGACAGTGGCTCTGAAGTGGGTGGCGGGTGGGAAGTGAAATTCCTCGTCATCCGCCTCTAGCTCGAACCGAACATAGTTTGGTTGTGAGTCCTCCTCCAAGGACAAGTTCTTTAAAGAGTTTAGCACGTCACCCAAAGGTGAATGCTGGAAGATGTCTGCAGCGCTAAATTTGAAAATCGATAACCGATCCAGCTCGGTGTCTGCGGGCGTACCTGGTCTGGAACGTATAGCCGGAGACGAGTCCGGAGTTCCATTGACGCAAACATTGCAGGATGTCGAGTCCGTGTGCGGCTCCAACACCGCGGACCTTGTGGCCTCGGAGGGCACGATTTGCTTCGGTTCTGAGGCCGTTGTAGCAACATGGTCCATCTCCTGGATGTAATCCGATAACACATATAAGTCATGTTCATCGGGACGAGGGGGAGAGTCGCTGCGGTTTCAAACCCATTGAAGATCGAGTCTCCACGGGTATCCGCGACGTAGTTCAAGCTTCCAAATCTGACCTAGTGGCCGGGGGCGTAGCTATCGATCTGCTCCAGACGGACAAGCGAGTTGGCCCGCAGTACGAAGCCGCCGAACACAAAAATCTGTCCGGGGAGGAAGGTTCTTCCTTAGACAGCGTCATTACCGACGATTGAAGGGGCCATCAAACCTTTTGTCGACAGCACAGTGAAACTCTCAATGAAAGCACCAATGTCGGTGTCAAAACCGGCGGATCTCGGGTAGGGGGTCCCAAACTGTGCGTCTAGGATCGATGGTAACAGGAGACGGGGGACACGATGTTTACCCAGGTTCGGGCCCTCTCTATGGAGGTAATACCCTACTTCTTGCTTGATTGATCTTGATGAATATGAGTATTACAAGAGTTGATCTACCACGAGATCGTAATGGCTAAACCCTAGAAGTCTAGCCTATGTGAATATGGTAATGAGTATCCGCCTATCCGGACTACGCTCTCCGGTTTATATAGACACCGGAGAGATCTAGGGTTACATGGGGTCGGTTACATAAGAAGGAATCTTCATAGTTGGTCGCCTAGCTTGCCTTCCACGCCAAGGAGAGTCCAATTCGGACACGGGTATAGTCTTCGGCCTTCATATCTTCACAGCCCATCAGTCCGGCCCAATGAATAACAGGCCGGACGCCCGAGGACCCCTTAGTCCAGGACTCCCTCAATGGGAACCATGGAGGCCAGGCTTGAAGCTATGGAGCAGGAAGTCTTCCGGTGTAAGGGTATGGTGGAGCGTGGACTCAATGCCAATCACCTCATGATTACGGACCTTACCCGTGATCTCAAGGTGGATGGCAAGTCCATGAAGGACATCGTCTTCACCCTTAACAAGCAAATCAACTTCCTCCAAAGCCAGATCTATGATCTTCATAACCAAGTCTTTAAATATGAGGCGAGATTTAAAGGTATGAGTTTGGCTGCTAGTTGCAGGACCCGTGAGACTCATTCTTCCTCTTACAATGGTGGACCTCTGCCATGGAAACCCGAGGACAAGATCTCTTCTTCATCACCACCTCCTTCATTGTCATCGCCAAAAGAAAACTGAGTTTCGGGTATGGGCACTCCCCTTAGCTTCCGCCAAGATTGGGGGAGGTGCCCCGGTATCGTATCATCCCCACTATCTTTTGCCTTTACTTATTTTAGTTCGATCTTCTGCTTTAGATGAATAAAAGTTTAGTTCGGTCCTTTGTTTTTGAGAGCTTGCTTAGTGATCTATCCTTGTAATAGTGTGCAGGATATATAATAAAGTTTATTTTGAGTTTTTGCTTTCTTTACTTTCATGTTGCAATAAAAAAGAAAGAATATAAATAAAAAAGGAAAGGAAATAAATGAAAAAGATCATATGCTAATCTTATGGTAGGTGATGACACCACATAAGGAAAAGTATAGGTAGAAAAATTTATTAGAGATTGACGAACATAGAATTGGTCAATGATGCAACTCACGAAAGAATTAATAAGGGAAGAGAAGATTCACATATAAATCACTATCCTACAAATCTTTTGTGATTGTGAGCCCCCATCAAAATATTATATGCCAAAATTGTTAACGTTGGACAAGGAAGACAACATAATGATTTATGTTCGTTCATATTCACATAGAAGTTATATTGTCATAGATCCTTCAACATGCGGTGCTTGCCCCTATCTTTGCTAGCCAAAAATTCCGCACTAAGTAGAGATGCTACTTGTGCATCCAAAAACCCTTAAACCCAAATCTTATTTTCAGGAGTTCACTATACCTACCTAGGGATTGAGCAAGGTCCCTCAAGTAAGTTGTCATCGGTGCAAATAGGCAATAAAAATTGCTTCTAAATGTGTGAGATCATTTAGTGTAAGAGAAATTGAGCATTGCACGAACTTGTGATGGCGAAGAATAAAAGCGAAAGACTGCATAATAAAGGTCGCAATCACAAGGGGCAATGTAACGTGATGTTCTTTTGCATTAAGGGGTAGAGCATACAAACAAATAAGTGCATGGCAACCTCTGCTTCCCTCTGCGAAGGGCCTATCTTTTACTTTTATGTATTTACTTTTATGCAAAGAGTCAAAGTTTTCTCTCTATTCCTTTTTATTTTCTCCTTTCGCAAGCATCATGTGGTGAGGAAAGATCTAGGCACATATGTCCAGTTGAATATGGGTGGCATGAGTTATTATTGTTGACATCACCCTTGAGGTGAATACGTTGGGAGGCGAAACTATAAGCCCCTATCTTTCTATGTGTTCGGTTGAAACGTTTTGCTCATGTGTATGCGGTGAGTGTTAGCAATCATAGAAGACTATATGATGGTTGAGTATGTGAACTTGCCTAAAGGCTCTGATACGTGACCCTTCCTGAAAAGATGATGAATTGTAGTTGCAAAGTTCACTGAGAACATGATGTCTACTACACAACCTTCTTCTTGTAGACGTTGTTGGGCCTCCAAGTGCAGAGGTTTGTAGGACAGTAGCAAATTTCCCTCAAGTGGATGACCTAAGGTTTATCAATCCGTGGGAGGCGTAAGATGAAGATGGTCTCTCTCAAACAACCCTGCAACCAAATAACAAAGTGTCTCTTGTGTCCCCAACACACCCAATACAATGGTAAATTGTATAGGTGCACTAGTTCGGCGAAGAGATGGTGATACAAGTGCAATATCGAGGGTATATATGGGTATTTGTAATCTGAAAATATAAAAACAGCAAGGTAACAAGTGGTAAAAGTGAGCGTAAACGGTATTGCAATGCTTCGAAACAAGGCCTAGGGTTCATACTTTCACTAGTGCAAGTTCTCTCAACAATAATAACATAATTGGATAATATAACAATCCCTCAACATGCAACAAAGAGTCACTCCAAAGTCACTAATAGTGGAGAACAAACGAAGAGATTATTGTAGGGTACGAAAGCACCTCAAAGTTACCCTTTCTGATCGATCTATTCAAGAGTCCGTAGTAAAATAACACGAAGCTATTCTTTCCGTTCGATCTATCCTAGAGTTCGTACTAGAATAACACCTTAAGACACAAATCAACCAAAACGCTAATGTCACCTAGATACTCCAATGTCACCTCAAGTATCCGTGGGTATGATTATACGATATGCATCACACAATCTCAGATTCATCTATTCAACCAACACAAAGAACTTCAAAGAGTGCCCCAAAGTTTCTACCGGAGAGTCAAGACGAAAACATGTGCCAACCCCTATGCATAAGTTCACAAGGTCACTGAACCCGCAAGTTGATCACCAAAACATACATCAAGTAGATCACGTGAATATCCCACTGTCACCACAGATAAGCACATGCAAGACATACATCAAGTGTTCTCAAATCCTTAAAGACTCAATCCGATAAGATAACTTCAAAGGGAAAACTCAATCCATTACAAGAGAGTAGAGGGGGAGAAACATCATAAGATCCAACTATAATAGCAAAGCTCGCAATACATCAAGATCGTGCCGAATCAAGAACACGAGAGAGAGAGATCAAACACATAGCTACTGGTACATACCCTCAGCCCCGAGGGTGAACTACTCCCTTCTCGTCATGGAGAGCGCCGAGATGATGAAGATGGCCACCGGTAAGGGATTCCCCCTCCGGTAGGGTGCCGGAACAGGGTCCCGATTGGTTTTTGGTGGCTACAGAGGCTTGCGGCGGCGGAACTCCCGATTTAGGTTTCTTTCTTGGGGTTTCTGTATTTATAGGAATTTTTTGCATCGGTCTCACGTCAAGGGGGGGTCTCCGAGTCACCCACGAGATAGGGGGCGCGCCCAGGGGGGTAGGGCGTGCCCTCCACCCTCGTAGATGACTCTAGACTCTTCTGGCCCAACTCTTTTACTCCGGAGGCTTCTTTTGGTCCATAAAAAATCATCAAAAAGTGTCACGTCAATTGGACTCTGTTTGGTATTCCTTTTCTGTAAAACTCAAAAAAAGGAAAAACAGAAACTGGCACTGGGCTCTAGGTTAATAGGTTAGTCCCAAAAATCATATAAAACAGCATATAAATGCATATAAAACATCCAAGATGGATAATATAATAGCATGGAACAATAAAAAATTATAGATACGTTGGAGACGTATCAAGCATCCCCAAGCTTAATTCCTGCTCGTCCTCGAGTAGGTAAATGATAAAAACAAATTTTTTGATGTGGAATGCTACCTAACATATTTATCAATGTAATCTTCTTTATTGTGGCAAGAATATTCAGATCCATAAGATTCAAAACAAAAGTTTAATATTGACATGAAAACAATAATAATTCAAGCATACTAACAAAGCAATCATGTCTTCTCAAAATAACATGGCCAAAGCAAGTTATCCCTACAAAATCATATAGTCTGGCTATGCTCCATCTTCATCACACAAAATACTCAAATCATGCACAACCCCGATGACAAGCCAAGCAATTGTTTCATACTTTAGTATTCTCAAACTTTTTCAATCTTCACGCAATACATGAGCGTGAGCCATGGACATAGCACTATAGGTGGAATTATGGTGGTTGTGGAGAAGACAAAAAGGAGAAGATAGTCTCACATCAACTAGGCGTATCAACGGGCTATGGAGATGCCCATCAATAGATATTAATGTGAGTGAGTAGGGATTGCCATTCAACAGATGCACTAGAGCTATAAATGTATGAAAGCTCAACAAAAGAAACTAATTGGGTGTGCATCCAACTTGCTTGCTCACGAAGACCTAGGGCATTTGAGGAAGCCCATTGTTGGAATATACAAGCCAAGTTCTATAACAAAAATTCCCACTAGTATATGAAAGTGACAAAATAAGAGACTCTCTATCATGAAGATCATGGTGCTACTTTCAAGCACAAGTGTGAAAAAAAGGATAGTAGCATTGTCCCTTCTCTCTTTTTATCTTTTTTTGTTTGGCTTCTTTAGCCTCTCATTTTTTTTCATTGGCTTCTTTGGCCTCTTTTTTATTTCCTCACACGGGATAATGCTCTAATAATGATGATCATCACACTTTTATTTACTTACAGCTCAAGAATTACAACTCGATACTTAGAACAAAATATGACTCTATATGAATGCCTCCGGCGGTTTACCGGGATGTGCAATGAATCAAGAGTGACATGTATGAAAGAATTATGGATGGTGGCTTTGCCACAAATACGATGTCAACTACATGATCATGCAAAGCAATATGACAATGATGGAGCATGTCATAATAAACGGAACAGTGGAAAGTTGCATGGCAATATATCTCGGAATGGCTATGGAAATGCCATAAAGGTAGGTATGGTGGCTGTTTTGAGGAAGGTATATGGTGGGTGTATGGTACCGGCGAAAGTTGTGCGGTACAAGAGAGGCTAGCAATGGTGGAAGGGTGAGAGTGAGTATAATCCATGGACTCAACATTAGTCATAAATAACTCTCATACTTATTGAAAAAATCTATTAGTCGTCGAAACGGAGTACTACGCGCATGCTCCTAGGGGGATAGATTGGTAGGAAAAGACCATCGCTCATCCCCGACCGCCACTCATAAGGAAGACAATCAAAAAAATATCTCATGCTCCAACTTCGTTACATAACGGTTCACCATACGTGCATGCTACGGGAGTCACAAATCTCAACACAAGTATTTCTCAAATTCACAATCACTCCACTAGCATGAATCTAATTTCATCATCTTCATATCTCAAAACAATCATAAGGAATCATACTTTTCATAGTATTCAATGCACTTTATATGAAAGTTTTTATTATATCCCTCTTGGATGCCTATCATATTAGGACTAAATTCATAACCAAAGCAAATTACCATGCTGTTATAAAAAGACTCTCAAAATAATATAAGTGAAGCATGAGAGTTCATCCATTTCCTCAAAATAAAACCACCTCCGTGCTCTAAAAGATATAAGTGAAGCACTAGAGCAAACGACAAACTACTCCAAAAGATATAAGTGAAGATCAATGAGTAGTCGAATAATTATGCAACTATGTGAAGACTCTCTAACATTTAAGAATTTCAGATCTTGGTATTTTATTCAAACAGCAAGCAAAACAAAATAAAATAAAATGACGCTCCAAGCAAAACACATATCATGCGGTGAATAAAAATATAGCTCCAAGTAAAGTTACCGATGAACGAAGACGAAAGAGGGGATGCCATCCGGGGCATCCCCAAGCTTAGGCTCTTAGTTTTCCTTGAATATTACCTTGGGGTGCCTTGGGCATCCCCAAGCTTAGTCTCTTTCCACTCCTTATTCCATAGTCCATCGAATCTTTACCCAAAACTTGAAAACTTCACAACACAAAAATCAACAGAAAACTCGTAAGCTCCGTTAGTATAAGAAAATAAATCACCACTTTTGGTACTGTTGTGAACTCATTCCTTTTTTATATTGATGTAACATCTACTGTATTCCAACTTCTCTATGGTTCATACCCTCCGATACTACTCATAGATTCATCAAAATAAGCAAACAACACATAGAAAACAGAATCTGTCAAAAACAGAACAATCTGTAGTAATCTGTAACTCTTGAATACTTCCGTAACTCCAAAAATCCTACCAAATTACAAAAGCCTGAGATATTTGTGTACCAATCCAGAGAAAAAGAATCAGATCAAAATCACGTTTATGTTAATTATCAAAACTAATTTACTGGGCGCAAAAGTTTCTGATTTTTAGCAGGATCAACACAACTATCACCGTAAGCTATCCTAAAGGTCTTACTTGGCACTTTATTGAAACAAAAGCTATAAAACATGATTAATACAGTAGCATAATCATGTGAACACACAAAAACAGTAAAGGTAAATATTGGGTTATCTCCCAACAAGCACTTTTCTTTATTGCCTTTTTAGCTAGGCATGATGATTTCAATGATGCTCATATAAAAGATAAGAATTGAAACATAAAGAGAGCATCATGAAGCATATTACTAACACATTTAAGTCTAACCCACTTCCTATGCATAGGGATTTTGTGAGCAAACAACTTATGGGAACAATAATCAACTAGCATAGGAAGGCAAAACAAGCATAACTTCAAGATTTTCAACACATAGAGAGGAAACTTGATATTATTGCAATTCCTAAAAGCATATATTCCTCCCTCATAATAATTTTCAGTAGCATCATGAATGAATTCAACAATATAACCATCACATAAAGCATTATTTTCATGATGCACAAGCATATAATTTTTACTACTCTCCACATAAGCAAAAAATTCTCATTCATACTAGTGGGAGCAAACTCAACAACATAACTATCATGTGATATTTTATTCACATAATCAATTTGAGCATTAAAATCATGATGACAAGTTTCATGGATATCATTACTCTTTATAGCATAAATGTCATCACAATAATCGTCATAGATAGGAGGCATGCTATCATCATAATATATTTTCTCTTCAAAACTTGGGGGACTAAAAATATCATCTTCATCAAACATAGCTTCCCCAAGCTTGTGGCTTTGCATATCATTAGCATCATGGATATTCAAGGAATTCATACTAACAACATTGCAATCATGCTCATCATTCAAATATTTAGTGCCAAACATTCTAATGCATTCTTCTTCTAACACTTTGGCACAACTATCGGAATCCTTATTTTCACGGAAGACATTAAAAATATGAAGCATATGAGGCAACCTCGATTCCATTTTTTTGGGTTTTCTTTTATAGACTAAACTAGTGATAAAACAAGAAACAAAAAGATTCGATTGCAAGATCTAAAGATATACCTTCAAGCACTAACCTCCCCGGCAACGGTGATAGAAAAGAGCTTAGTTGACGGGGTGTTAGTGCTGCTTACCTAGCCTCCCCGGCAATGGCACCAGAAAAGAGCTTGATGTCTACTACACAACCTTCTTCTTGTATACGTTTGGTCCTCCAAGTGCAGAGGTTTGTAGGACAGTAGCAAATTTTCCTCAAGTGGATGACCTAAGGTTTATCAATCCGTGGGAGGCGTAGGATGAAGATGGTCTCTCTCAAACAACCCTGCAACCAAATAACAAAGAGTCTCTTGTGTCCCCAACACACCCAATACAATGGTAAATTGTATAGGTGCACTAGTTCGGCGAAGAGATGGTGATACAAGTGCAATATGGATGGTAGATATGGGTATTTGTAATATGAAAATATAAAAACAGCAAGGTAACAAGTGGTAAAAGTGAGCGTAAACGGTATTGCAATGCTTCGAAACAAGGCCTAGGGTTCATACTTTCACTAGTGCAAGTTCTATCAACAATAATAACATAATTGGATCATATAACAATCCCTCAACATGCAACAAAGAGTCACTCCAAATTCACTAATAGCGGAGAACAAACGAATAGATTATTGAGGGTACGAAACCACCTCAAAGTTATCCTTTCTGATCGATCTATTCAAGAGTCCGTAGTAAAATAACACGAAGCTATTCTCTCCGCTCGATCTATCCTAGAGTTCATACTAGAATAACACCTTAAGACACAAATCAACCAAAACCCTAATGTCACCTAGATACTCCAATGTCACCTCAAGTATCCGTGGGTATGATTATACGATATGCATCACACAATCTCAGATTCATCTATTCAACCAACACAAAGAACTTCAAAGAGTGCCCCAAAGTTTCTACCGGAGAGTCAAGACAAAAACGTGTGCCAACCCCTATGCACAAGTTCACACGGTCACTGAACCAGCAAGTTGATCACCAAAACATACATCAAGTAGATCACGTGAATATCCCACTGTCACCACAGATAAGCACATGCAAGACATACATCAAGTGTTCTAAAATCCTTGAAGACTCAATCTGATAAGATAACTTCAAAGGGAAAACTCAATCCATTACAAGAGAGTAGAGGGGAAGAAACATCATAAGATCCAACTATAACAGCAAAGCTCGCAATACATCAAGATCGTGCCGAATCAAGAACACGAGAGAGAGAGATCAAACACATAGCTACTGGTACATACCTTATCCCCGAGGGTGAACTACTCCCTCCTCGTCATGGAGAGCGCCGGGATGATGAAGATGGCCACCGGTGAGGGATTCCCCCTTCGGCAGGGTGCCGGAATAGGGTCTCGATTGGTTTTTGGTGGCTACAGAGTCTTGCGGCGGCGGAACTCCCGATCTAGGTTTCTTTCTGGGGGTTTCTGTATTTATAGGAATATTTGGCGTCGGTCTCACATCTGCGGGTCTCCAAGTCATCCACGAGATAGGGGGGCGCGCCCAGGGGGGTAGGGCGCGCCCTCCACCCTCGTGGATGGCTCGGGACTCTTCTGGCCCAACTCTTTTACTCCGGAGGCTTCTTTTGGTCCATAAAAAATCATCAAAAATTGGCACGTCATTTGGACTCCGTTTGGTACTCCTTTTCTGTAAAACTCAAAAACAAGGAAAAAACAGAAACTGGCACTGAGCTCTAGGTTAATAGGTTAGTCCCAAAAATCATATAAAACAACATATAAACGCATATAAAACATCCAAGATGGATAATATAATAGCATGGAACAATCAAAAATTATAGATACGTTGGAGACGTATCAGAACATAGTTTGTTGGTTTCTAATGGAGTTTATGCTTTATAATTCAATTGTGTGATGAACTGTTACTTATGCATGAGAAGTCTATGATAAAAGTTCTGTGATAAAAGTCTTATGTTTAATTTTGTTGCTGTTATAATAACCTACATGATGCTTCTATGTCCGTATTTTGTTTTTATCGACACCTCTCTCTCTAAGTATGTGGACATGTTTTTCAATTTCGGTTTTCGCTTGAGGACAAGCGAGGTCTAAGCTTGGGGGAGTTGATACGTCCATTTTGCATCATGTTTTCCTACTGATATTTATGATGTTTTTACCCATAATAATGCTTTTTGGAGTAATTCTAATGCCTTTTCTCTCATAATATGCAAGGTACACACAAAGAGGGAGAATTCCGGCAGCTGGAAATCTGGACCTGAAAAAGCTACAGGCTACCTATTCTGCACAACTCCAAACAAGCTGAAACTTCACGGAGAATTTTTATGGAATATTTGAAGAATATTGGAGCAAATAACTACTAGAGGGGGCCCACCAGGTGGGCACAACCCACCTGGGCGTGCTAGGAGAGGACTTTTGGGACGGAGCGCCACCGTCTCGAGGCGAAACTTGCCAGGAGCACTTTTGCCCTCCGGCGGAGCGATTTCGCCAGGGGAACTTCTCTCCCGGAGGGGGAAATCATCGTCATCATCATCACCAACAACTCTCCCATCTTGGTGTAACACCCCAAAAATTTGACCTTGTTTTATTAATTAAAATTTTGTCAGGAAATTAAATTTTCATTTTTCTGGATTTCTCTTTTGATTTCAGAACCCCTCTTCTCTTTAATATTGTGGGTTTTTACCTCAAGTAGAAACTTTTCAAAAGTATTATTGGACTTGTATGCTCTCTCAATAAAACAAATCTTTATCAGTGGATTTATTTGCATAATTGCTTTTCCTGAGTTTTATTCTTTTAAAATGATCTTTCAAAGATTTGGAGCCTCTTTTGCACTGCAACCATTTGATTAATGCATTAAAATTTTTCACCAAAATTTGGGGATGTCATGTGATGTTCCCACATCACTTTTATGCAAAAATTTCTTTTCGTCATTGAAGATTTTTGAGCTCTACATCAACTTTTCAAATCTGGTCCAGTAGGTATTTTTGTACTACAACCTATTTAAATATTTCCCTAAAAATTCTTCCAAGTGTTTGGAGATGTCAGTGGATGCATATAATTCAACTTCATGCAAAAACCCAATGTTGTTCTATGAAAAATTTGAGTGAATCATCCTCATTTTCATTCTGGTCCAGTTTGGTGATTTGTACTGCAACCATATTTTATCTTGCTCTTGTTGCCTTGGGATTTATCCTCCTTATAGACCTCCCTGCAAAACCCTTAAGTCCAGGAGAGTGGACCCATTGGAGGATTTTCAGTGCATGCAATGATAGCCTTTAGTTTCTGCCCAAAACTGGTTTTCTCAAAAACTTGCACTAACAAATTTCTGTTTTTGCCAAACTAACCTTACCACCTTCTTTAGCTCCTAAAGAGACTATGATCTGGAGATTTTGGCCACCCCAAGAGTTGCCTAGATACCCATGGCATTCTGTCGAACAACCTGTGTGCAGGAACAGTTTTGGCATATTTTCTAGTTTGCATTATGGACTTGAGCCCCTGACCCATCCAGCATGTCCACTAACCTCCTAGCTATCCCTAACCCTGGCCTGTTAACTACCAGCATCACCCTAGCCCTCTAGCACGCGCTGGCTTTTTGTCGAACACCTGGTGTGCGTGCTCTAGGCGCGGCCAGAGCGCGCGTTTTGCACGTGCGTGCGCACGGGTCGCCGCGTCGCACCCCTGGCCCTTGCTCGCCTGTAGAGCCACGCCCTGCCCTTGCCCACTCACCAGAACCCTCCAAGCCTCCCTGGCGCCCTACAGCGCCGCCGTCAGGGCTTCCTTGGCGGCACGCCGGCGTCGGCAGCGGGCTCTGCCATGGACGGCGCCGCCCAAGCCACCCGCGCGCGCCAGCTGCCCCCTGGGAACAGCCCGAGCCTATCCACAAGCCGTCGGCACGCACTCGTCGCCGCCACGTAGTCCTGCAGCTACAGAACAGCGGTCGCCGGCGATCCTATCCACGGCCGCCGCGGGAGCCAGCCTCGTTGCGCTATAAAAGGAGGCCCCGAGCCCCTCCGAGCACTCAGGCAACCTCAGGCCTTCCCCCTAGTGCTCCCCTAGCCGCGGATTGACCGGAAGAAGCTTTCTTCCCCGCCTCCGGCCAGTTCGGTCGCCGCCGCAATCCAGTACAGTACGTCGCAGCCAGGCCCTCCCCCGTCCATCCAGCACCACCACCTGTCTCCCCATGGTCTTGCGGAGCTGCCCAGCGCCTCAGACTCGACCAAGGACCACCGTAGCTCGAAAACCCCAAACCACCCGAAGCCCCCTCCGCCGCGGAGCTCGCCGCCGGCGACTCCTTCCACCACCGTCGACCCAACGACCACCGGGAGGACCGCCCCGGTCTGGCGGGTCCATCCCTGCCCTCAGGTGCCCTCGAAGAGCCGCCGTTCGTCGACGGCGATCGCCGGAGTCCCGCCTCCGTTCGGGCAGAGGAAGAGGAGGGAGGAGAGACTAGTCAAACCTGACCAGTGGCCCCCCTGGACCCACTGTCAGTGACCCACACGCCACCCACGCTGGCTTTAGTGGAAGCGTAAAAGTCCCGAGTACGTCTCCTCTGCTTCGAAAGCGTATTTTTCCCCCGAAGCGTTTTCTTTTTCTGAATTTTTTAAAAAAACAGAACTTTAACTAATCTTTGACTGGCTATATCTTTTAAAATAAAACTCCAAATGAGTTGATTCTTTTTCCTACCTCTTTAAAATTTCATCTAGTTTATTTTGAGATTTATTTCAAAAAAATTTGGGACAACTTTTTGTACTGTTTTTGAAATATGTGTTATTTGAATATTTCTCAAAATAGGATTTTGGAGAAAAAGGCAACCTTCAAAAAGTGCACCCCCACATGCATACACTTGAAGGCAAGCATTCTGAACCCGGGCATAATATTTTTGGATGTTGTTGATATGGTTACAACATCACCTTGACTTGGAGCATACGCTATTTTATGTGACGATAAAATCATACGCATGAGTGCATAATGGAGATTTCTTTGCTGTTATAAATGGATATGTTGGTGATAGTGATCATCCTTGTAAGCTTCTCATGCATACCGGAAGGAAGTCGGGAAAGTCGCGGTCTTGGGTAGACGCGAGCTTGTCCCTAGTTCCTCGTTGAGACGAGTATGTCCGGTATGGCATGGTGAGGCTTGATGAGTGGTGAGCTTACCTGTTAACGGCAATATTTTTGTTATGATAATCATGCAGAGAATACTTGAACCTTCTGAGTCGGCCGTAGATCGAGTCTTGTTCCAGTAACCGCCATACTTGCTTCGTACTACCACTTGTCCCTGCCATAGGTAGGGTACGGTTCAGTAAGTTGTCAACCCCTTTCTAGCACACACCGTACAGAGAGGCCGTGATGAGGGTCCCATGGCCATGGATTAAAGCCAGTCATCCGGTCCGGGGGCATGGGTGTTTCGGTTGTAGCCGAAGGGGTAGCTCCCCTAGTTTGTGCGCGGTATAAATTTTGTGATCCCATGCTACGTCGAGGTTGTAGCCTCCCCACTTAGAGTTTTGCTTGACAGGTGTCGTGGGTGATTCCAGACACTGGTAAGTTAAGCTGGTGTGTGCAGGTCAGGCGTGTTTTCAATTAAAAGACCGTAGACGGAATTAGTCCCGATGGACTAAAGAAATCCGTTACCCGTGGGTAAAGAGTACACCCTCTACAGAGATTATACATCTATTCGAATAGCCGTGTCCATGGTTAAGGACTACAGTCTGGGATGGGTCAAGTGTCGGTCTCAGTGTCGGTCTTCGGAGGAAAAACTGTTAAACCAGAACTTGGATCATGACTTGTGACTTGTGACGATTATGATTACTATTATTTTGGACTAACCATTTACATTATTTGAATTATTGAGTATCCCTGGGACGGTTCTACCTCCTGGATACCCACTGCAACTATTCTATTATAAGCCCTTTATGTGGTGTCGCATAGACGCCCGACTGTGGCATGCCTGCTATTTTCTTTATATTATAAGCCCTTTATGCGGTGTCGCTCAGATGCCCGACTGCGGCATGCTTGTCCTTTATAAGCCCTTTATGCGGTGTCGCTCAGACGCCCGACTGCGGCATGCTTATTATTTAATTATCCTTTATAAGCTCTTTGTGCGGTGTCGCTCAGACGCCCGACTGCGGCATGCTTGTTATTTAATTATTCTTTATAAGCCCTTTATGTGGTGTCGCTCAGACGCCCGACTGCGGCATTGTTAATTTATTTGCACCCTTTTCGAGGAGTCATTTCAGACACTCGATCACTACACTCTATTTCTATATTGCATATTCATATTTTACCTGCATGCGTACATCATGGATTTCGTATATTTCATGACAGACGTTATGATCATAGAATAATTCCGAGCATGTTTACCCCTTGTTATATTATACCCGTGTTCGAAATGTTTGCGAGTACATTCAAACGTACTCACTGGCTTGTCCCTGGCTATTGTCTTGACCAGATTTCTTGCGTGGAGAAGAGCGTTACGACAACAGCCCCGGAACCTACGCAGTGTTGATAGCAGCCTTGCGAAGATAGGAGTTATCCTGGTCAGCTGTTCTTGTGGGAAATGGAGTCCCATAGACGCAGATGAACCACAAACCGCTTCCGCCATCAACCACTAGAAACCAAGTGTTGTACTCATAGGCCACAATGGTCTTGTACTACATATTTTTGTACTTTGCTTGGAATTTCTGTATCAAGTTAGTGCCTCATCAGCTAACAGTAATCCTGGGGCTGGTGAGCACAAGGGCCATTTTCTGGAGAATTAATATCCGGAAAATCCGGCCCTGACAGACTTGGTATCAGAGCCAGGCTGACCATTGGTAATCCTATCTTAGCCAGGTCAATAAACCTAGGTTAACCAACCCAGCGGACCTTAACCTAACCCCGGACAAGCTTCTCGTGTAAGATAGCCACACAGGGACCCCGACGCTTTTGGCAGTCGGTGCCCAACCTATCAGCCTAGCCTGTCGATCACGCGCCAGTGACCGACACCTAACATGTCTCATTCGCAAGCATGCGAAGGAAGACTCCGTCCCCCCTTTTCTATAAAAAGGGCACGCTAGCCTCAACCCAGCACATCACAGCCTCTTTCCCAAACCAAGTCACGATGCCTGGCCCCATTGTTCACAATGAGACCACAGCAACCAACCTTGGAGGTTTAGTGACCGTGCTCGCAAACCTCACCCGCCGTGCCTATGCATTAGAAGAGCCCCCAGAATATGTTGTGTACCAAGAACTCATGAGCGGTGAGAGCCGTCAGTTCTGGGCCACTGTACACATTTATGGTAGGGGTCTATCGCCAGAACGCCCCTACAGGTTCACTGGAAGGACCACTTCCTTTGAGCCACAAGCCATCCAACTGGCAGCTCGAGAAGCTATAGTTCAGCTCTGGCACTTGTCGCCCAGAGTTAACTGTCGCTCGTTCTACTACTACCCCAGTCGTAACGGGTATGGTAGGCCGCCCCAGGTTGCCAACGAAGATCACGAGACGGATTCTGCACTATTACATCTGGTGCGCTATGTAAGTGCACTAGAGGAACTGTTCGATCAAATCACCCTTGATCTGATCGCAGCTCGTGGAGAACTGTTTCGCCGAGCCCCGGCGAGAGGAGAAGTGGAGCCCGACGCCGACAACCCAGTCGTGCTGTTCGGACACCCGATCGAGCCCTTGAGGTCTGCCCCAGCCATCGACCAAAATACGTTGGTGTCCCCAGAAGCGCTTCGTCGCCTTTTGGGAACACGCTCCAACGGGATTGTAGCCAACAACCCCCGCGATGGTCATCATCGCTACCCCGACCCTGCAGCCCCTCAACCTCATCCGGTTAATCCTGACGGTGAAAACCGTGGAGAAGCTTCGACGTCCGCAAGGCTAGCCCGCTTAGATATTAACGAAGTAGACTAAGTCGCTCGAGTAGTATCGAGCCTTAGTATTCCTACGCTTTGTAATTGCGTGACCCTGTATCACCATTATTTAATGCTGCCTGCTTGTGCGCCCCTATTTTTGGAGTAGTAGCCATGCATAAGTACGTCAGTGTACAAATGCATCTTTTAAATTCCGGGCGCAGCTACCAAAACCACACCCGACGACACCCACAGTATGCGTCACATTTGTGAGATATGAGTATCTGTGGCATTGACCCCGACCCCATAGAGCAAAACCGACAGCTAGTTACCCTTCACCACGGTAAATAACCCAGCCCCAGTGCTATAAAAAAGGCCACCTCGTGACCTTGCCAAGTACCCCTCACCTTGTGCACAACACGCACCGCCATTTCTTTGCCATGCCGACCCCCAGTATTTATCTGAGAACTCCAGACGCAACCCCGGGTAGTTTTGTTAAATTATTGTGGGACTTTACCTGCAGTACCATGAGTGCCATCCATCCACCCCAGTACGAGTTGCTCAAATCAAGGATCACCCCTTCCACCTCAAAATATTGGGCAGTGGTGCACATCCCTCCCGTAAACCCAAACCAAGACCCAACGGAAGTCTCCTTCGTGGGGAAATCCATGCCGACTCCGCATATGGCCATAGAAGCTGCTGCGTACGAAGCGCTCGCTCGTCTTCGATTCGCGGTACCCTATGCCAGCGAAGGATATTATTATTTTCCGAGTCGTGCAGCACCCGGAGAAGTAGCATCTTTTCCCGGTAGACGAATTGAGAGAGATCCAGTGCTGGCCAACCTTGCCCAGTATGTTATCGCTCAGGAGCGTTTGACTCAGCGAGTAATGGGTTATCTCCAGAGCCTCGCTGAGTTAAATCCTCAGATCGCCATTGGCAGATGTGACACCCCAAAATTTTGACCTTATTTTATTTATTAAAAATTTTGCCAGGAAATTAAATTTTTATTTTTCTGGATTTATCCTTGATTTCAAAACCCCTCTTCTCCTTAATATTGTGGGTTTTTCCCTCAAGTAGAAACTGTCCAAAAATATTTGTGGACTTGTGTGCCCTCTTTGTAAAAACAATTCTTTATCAGTGGATTTATGTGCATAATTATTTCCCCATGAGCTTTATTCTTTTAAAATGATCTCTCATAAGTTTGGAGCCCCTTTTTGCACTGCGACCATTTGATAAATGCTTTTAAAATTTTCACCAAAATTTGGGGATGTCATGTAAGGTTTCCCCATCACTTTTATGCAAAAATATCCTTTGGTCATTGGAGATTTTGAGCTCTACATCAATTTTTCCAATCTGGTCCAGTAGGCACTTTTGCACTGTAACCCATTTAAATATTTCTTTAAAAATTCTTCCAAGTGTTTGGAGATGTCAGTGGATGCATACAATTCATCTTCAAGCAAAAACCCAGTGATGTTCTTTGAAAAATTTGAGTGGATCAACCTCTTTTGCATTCTGGTCCAATTTGGTGATTTGTACTGCAACCCCATTTTATTTTGCTCTAGTACCTTTGAGCTTTTTCCTGCTTATAATCCTCCCTACCAAACCCTTAAGTCCAGGAGATTGGACCCATTGGCATATTTTTGGTGCATGCAATGATAGCCTTTAGTTTCTGCCCAAAACTGGTTTTCTACAAAACTTGCACTATCAACCTTCTATTTTTCCCAAACTAACGTTACCACCTTCTTGAGCTCCTAAAGAGACTAGGATCTGGAGAGTTTGGCCACCCCAAGAGTTGCCTAGCTGACCATGGCATTCTGTCGAGCACCCTGTGTGCAGGAACAATTTTTGGCATGTCCTCTGGTTTGCATTGTGGACTTGAACCCCTGACCGATCTAGCATGTCCACTGGCATCCTAGCTGTCCCTAACCCTGGCCTGTTAGCTTCCAGCCTCACCAAGCTCTCTAGAGCGCGCTGGCATTCCGTCGAGCACCTGCCGTGTGTGCTCTGGGCGTGCCCAGAGTGCACGTTTTGCACGCGCGCGCACTGAGCCGACACGCCGCACTGCCACCCTCGTCGCGTCCCGTCTCTGGCCCCTGCTCGCCTGCCGAACCATGCCATGCACTCGCCCTCTCACCAGTACACTCCAAGCTCTCCCTGGCGCCCTGCAGCGCCGCCTTGGCGGCACGCCGGCGTCGGCAGCGGGCTCTGCCGTGGTCGGCGCCGCCCAAGCCACCCGCGCGCGCCAGCTGCCCCGGGGAACAGCCCGTGCTCATCCACTTGCTCGTCGGCACGCTTTCGTCGCCGCCACGATGCCCTGCAACTACAGAAAAGTGGTCGCCGGCGATCTTATCCTCGGCCACCGCGGGAGCCAGCCTCGAGCGCCTATTTAAAGGGACCCCGAGCTCAACCGAACACTCAAGCAACCCCAGGCCACCCCCATAGCCCTCCCACAGCCAGCAATCGACGGGAAAGCCCTTTCTTCCCCGCCTCCGGCAAGTTCGGTCGCCGCCGCAAATCCAGTGCATTGCGTCGCAGCCAAGCCCTCCCCCGCCAATCCAACGCCACCAAGAACCTCCCCATGGTCTTGCAGAGCTGCCCGGCACATCAGGCTCGACCAAGGACCACCGGACCCCAAATATCACTTCACCACCGTAGCCCCCTCCGCCGCGGAGCTCGCCGCCGGTGACCTCCTCCGTCCCCACCTGCCTAACGCCCACCGAGAGGACCGCCTCGGTCTGGCCAACCCATCCCTGCCCTCAAATGCCCTCGAGGAGCCGCCGTTCGTCGCCAGCGATCGCCGGAGCCCCGCCATCGTTCGGGCACAGAGAAAGGAGGGAGAGGGAGACCAGTCAAACCTGACCAGTGGGCCCTCTGGACCCACTGTCAGTGACCCGCGCAGCCGCTCTCTCTATTTAAGTGAAAGCGCAAAGACCGGAGTACGTCACCTCTGCTTTGAAAGCGCATTCTCCCCGCAGTGTTCTCCTTTTTCTGATTTTTAAATAAAACAGAACTTTGACTGATGTTTGACTGGCTATAGCTTTTAAAATAAAACTCCAAATGAGTTGATTCTTTTTCCTACCTCTCTCATATTTCCTCTAGTTTATTTTAAGATTTTTTAAAAAAATATTTGAGGCAACTTTTTGTACTGTTGTTGAAATGTGCGTTGTTTGTATATTTCTCAAAATAGGATTTTTGGAGATAAGGCAACCTTCAAAAGTGCACCCCCACATGCATACACTTGAAGGCAAGCATCCTGAACCCTGGTTGATATTTTTGGATGTTGTTGATACGTTTGCAACATCAACTTGACTTGGAGCATACGCTGTTTTATGTGACGATAAAAAGATCATATGCATGAGTGCATAATGGAGTTTTCTTTGCTGTGATAGATGGATATATTGGTGATGGTATTCATCCTCGTAAGCTCCCCTTGCATACCGGAAGGAAGCCGGGAAAGTCGTGGTCTTGGGTAGACACGAGCTTGTCCCTAGTACCTCGTCGGGACGAGAATGTCCGGTATGGCATGGTGAGGCTTGACGAGTGATAAGTCTACCTGTTAATGGAAGTACTTTGGTCATGCTAATCATGCAGGGAACACTTGAACCTCCTGAGTCGGCCTTAGATCGAGTCTTGTCCAGTAACCCCCATACTTGCCTGGTACTACCACTCGTCCCTGCCTTAGGTAGGGTACGGTTCAGTAAGTTGTCAACCCCTGTCTAGCACACACCGTACAGAGAGGCCGGGATGAGGGTCCCATGGCCATGGATTAAAGCCAGTCATCCGGTCCGGGGGCATGGGTGTTTCGGTTGTAGCCGAAGGGGTAGCTCCCCTAGTTTGCGCGCGGTATAAATTTTGTGATCCCATGCTACGTCGAGGTTGTAGCCTCCCCACTTAGAGTTTCGCTTGACAGGTGTTGTGGGTGATTCCAGACACCGGCAAGTTAAGCTGGTGTGTGCAGGTCAGGCGTGTTTTCAATCAAAAGACCGTAGACGGAATTAGTCCCGATGGACTAAAGAAATCCGTTACCCGTGGGTAAAGAGTACACCCTCTGCAGAGATTATACATCTATTCGAATAGCCGTGTCCATGGTTAAGGACTACAGTCTGGGATAGGTCAAGTGTCGGTCTTAGTGTCGGTCTTCGGAGGAAAAACTGTTAAAAACAGAACCTTGATTATGAACTGTGACATGTATGGATTATGATCATTATATTTGTGGACTAACCATCTACTTTATTTGTATTATTGAGTATCCCTGGGACGGTTCTACCTCCTGGATATTCACTGTGATTAATCTTTATAAGCCCTTTATGTGGTGTCGCCTAGACGCCCGACTGTGGCACGCACTGTCTTTTATTTTCTGTTATAAGCCCTTTATGTGGTGTCGCCTAGACGCCCGACTGTGGCATGCACTGTCTTTTATTTTCTGTTATAAGCCCTTTATGTGGTGTCGCCTAGACGCCCGACTGTGGCACGCACTGTCTTTTATTTTCTGTTATAAGCCCTTTATGTGGTGTCGCCCCGACGCCCGACTGCAGCATTATTATTCTTGCAGTTTCCTCTCGAGGAGTCATTCAGACCCTCGTTTGGCACCCAGTATTTTATTTTTGGTTATTATTACCCACATGCGTGCATCATGAATATTTTGTTTATCTCGTGACTGACGTTATGATCATAGAATATTTTTCGGAACTTGATTACCCTTGATATATTATACCCGCGTTCTTGATGTTTGCGAGTACATTCAAACGTACTCACTGGCTTGTCCCTGGCTATTGTCTTGGCCAGATTCCTTGCTTGGAGATAAGCATCGCGGTGACAACCTCGGAACCTACGCGTTGACATTCGTAGCCTCGCGAAGATAGGAGTTATCCTGGTCAGCTGTTCTTGTGGGAAATGGAGTCCCATAGACGCAGATGAACCACAACCGCTTCCGCCATCAACCACTAGAAAACCAAATGTTGTATTCCTAGGCCACAATGGTCTTGTACTACATATTTTTGTGCCTTGCTTGGATTTTCTTGTATCAAGTTGGTGCCTCATCAGCTAACAGTAATCCTGGGGCTGGTGAGCACAACGGCCATTTTCTGGAGAATTAATATCCCGAAAATCCGGTCGTAACAGACTTGGTATCAGAGCCAGGCTGACCATTGGCTAATCCTATCTTAGCCAGGTCAACAAACCTAGGTTAACCAAACCATCAGACCTTAGCCTAACCACGGTCAAGCTTCTCGCGTAAGATAGCCCCACAGTGACCCGACGCCCTTTTCGGCGAACGGTGCCCGACCTATCAACCTAGCCCGTCGATCACACGCCAGTGACCGACACCCAACCAGTCTCTATCGCAAGCGTGCGGAGGAAGACTCCGTCCCCTTTCCCTATAAAAAGGGCACGCTAGCCTCAAACACAGCACAACACAGCCTCTTTTTCCCAAACCAAGCCACGATGCCTGGTCCCATCGTTCACAATGAGACCACAGCGACCAACCTTGGAGGTTTCGTGACCGTGCTCGCAAACCTCACCCGCCGTGCCTATGCGTTAGAGGAGCCTCCTGAGTATGTTGTGTACCAAGGACCCATGTACGGTGAGAGCCGTCAGTACTGGGCCACTGTGCACATCTACGGTAGGGGTCTGTCGCCATAACGCCCCTACAGGTTCACTGGAAGGACAACTTCCTTTGAGCCACAAGCCATCCAACTGGCAGCCCGAGAAGCTATAGTTCAACACCGGCACTTGTCGCCCAGAGTTAACTGTCGCTCGTTCTACTACTACCCCAGTCGTGACGGGTATGGTAGGCCGCCCCAGGTTGCCAACGGAGACCACGAGACGGATCCCGCACTATTGCATCTGGTGCGCTATGTAAGCGCACTAGAGCAATTGTTCGATCAGGTCACCCTTGATCTGATCGCAGCTCGTGGAGAGCTGGCTCGCCGAGCCCCGGCGAGAAGAGAAGCGGAGCCCGACGCCGACAACCCAGTCGTGCTGTTCGGACACCCGATCGATCCTTTGAGGTCTGCGCCAGCCCTCAACGAGAGTGCTTTGGTGACCCCAGAAGCGCTTCGTCGCCTTTTGGGAACCCATTCCAACGGGATTGTGGCCAACAACCCCCGCGATGGTCATCACCATTTCCCCGACCCTGCAGCTCCTCAGCCTCAGCCAGCAAATCCCGACGGTGAGAACCGTGGCGAAGCATCGGCGTCCGCAAGGCCAGCCCACTTAGACATTAACGAAGTAGACTAAGTCGCTCGAGTTGTATCGAGCCTTAGTTTTCCTACGCTTTGTAATGGTGTGGGCTTGTATCGTTTTTATTGCATGCCGTCTGCTTGAGCGCCCCTGTTCTGGAGCGGTAGCTATGCATGTGTACGTTAGCGTACAGTTGCATTTTTAAATTTCGGGCGCAGCTACCAAGACCAACCCCGACGGCACCCACAGTAATGCGTCACATTTATGTGATATGTATATCTGTGGCTTTGACCCGAGAACAGGATCGACAACCTGTTACCCTTCACCCCGATAGATAACCCAGCCCCGGTGCTATATAAAGGCCACTTCGTGTCCTTGCCGAGCACCCCTCACCTTTGTGCGCAGCACTCACAGCCATTCCTTTGCCATGCCGACCCCCAGTATTTATCTGAGAACCCCAGACGCAACCCCGGGCAGTTTTGTCAAATTATTGTGGGACTTTACCTGCAGTACTATAAGTGCCACCCGTCCACCCCAGTACGAGTTGCTCAAATTGAGGATCACCCCTTCCACCTCGAAAAATTGGGCAGTGGTGCACATCCCTCCCGCCTACCCAAACCAAGACCCAACGGAAGTCTCCTTCGTGGGGAAATCCATGCCGACTCCGCATATGGCCATAGAAGCTGCTGCGTACGAGGCGCTCACTCATCTTCGATTCGCAGTACCCTATGCCAGCGAGCGAGGATACTATTATTTTCCGAGTCGTGCAGCACCCGGAGAAGTTGCATCTTTTCCCAGTGGACGTATTGAGAGAGATCCAGTACTGGCCAACCTTGCCCAGTACGTTATTGCCCAGGAGCGTTTAACTCAGCGAGTAATGGGCTATCTCCAGAGCCTCGCTGATTTAAATCCTCGGATCGCTATTGGCAGACCCCTGAGGCCTGACCAAGAAGGGCGCATTCATCGACTGGTCAACCCGCTTCCCCCGATAGAAGAGGAGTGTGCCCCAGTGCCAGAGGCGTTTTCTCAGGACCCTGTCTTTTTGCCGTTTTCCTTGTAACGTCTCTGCTGTATTTATTATCCCAGTATTTTTATTTATGTGTTGTAGCGTGTTCGTGGTTCCCAATTTTTGTACGCCGGATCCGATTTTCTTTAGTTCCTGTTGTGTGAGCAGTTTTACTGCTGTTAGTTTTGTTTTAATTACTTTTTCTCTCGCAACATGTTTTTGAGGAGATTTCTTTCCCCGAGTTATTGCTGCGTATATATATTTTTCACGGCATAGATTTTTATTATTATTTCGCGCAGCATCGTAACAGCAGACTCTCAGCAGCCACCACTCGACCTCGAGCACTATTACAAATCCTCGTGCACATTTTTGTTGCACCTAGCGAACCACACTCGAGGACACCACAGTCTCAGTAAGAGAGATTTGTGAGTGATCATTCGGGCGCGAGCTGCCCCAGCACTCCGACAGCAGTTAGCCCCGATGCCGCGCCTAATCCACGTGATCGCCGCCACCGTGAAGAGCTAGCACTCGAGCGGCAGCATCACGACGATCACCCAGGATCATCGCGCACAGGAGCACGGAGAACCCCAACAGCACCGCCAAACCTCCACACACCAGGACCACATACCAGTCCGGCATTGCCTCCGCCATTAGAGCCTCGGCTCGAGCTCCTGCTAGCAGCAATGGAAAAGGAGGAAGGAGAAGTAGAATGCGAGGCCAGGTGTGAGGAAGAAGAGAGGAGCACCGCGACCGTTTTATAGCCCGAGATCGGTGTACGGTGGGCGAGGTCCACCAACGCCACTCGTCGCTCGACCGCCGGTATTCGGAGGCGAGTCCGCGAGCAGTGCCGACAACGCACTGGCCCGCGAGGTGAGTGCACGCCGCACCGGCAGCTAGCACGCCGCGCACTACCACGGTACGGCCTCGATGCCCTACGAGCTAGGCATCGCCGGTGGAGGAAGCGCGGGAGAGCGCGCGAGAGAGAAGAGAGAGCCAGAGGTAGGAGAAGAGGCCGACAGTGGGCCCTGGGTCCACCTGTCAGCCAGAGAGAGCACTGTGCTCTCGGGTACGACCAGCGTATTTTAGTAATTTAGAATTTATTCTAAATTACTGTATCCACGTAGAAATATCTCGTTTTCCCTAACCGTGGATTTTTCCACACTACGCCAGTATACCACACTGTGGTTTTACACCACTTATTGCCCTCTCCCTGTAACCGTTTTGTTTTTGTGCAATTGAATGATTTCTTTGATAAAAACAAATTTATTTTCAAAACAGTTCTTGTTCAAAACAACTTTTAACAAATCTCGAGGACGAGATTTTTCTTAAGGGGGGTAGTGTTGTGACACCCCAAAATTTTGACCTTATTTTATTTATTAAAAAATTTGCCAGGAAATTAAAATTTTATTTTTCTGGATTTATCCTTGATTTCAAAACCCCTCTTCTCCTTAATATTGTGGGTTTTTCCCTCAAGTAGAAACTGTCCAAAAATATTTGTGGACTTGTGTGCCCTCTTTGTAAAAACAATTCTTTATCAGTGGATTTATGTGCATAATTATTTCCCCATGAGCTTTATTCTTTTAAAATGATCTCTCATAAGTTTGGAGCCCCTTTTTGCACTGCAACCATTTGATAAATGCTTTTAAAATTTTCACCAAAATTTGGGGATGTCATGTAAGGTTTCCCCATCACTTTTATGCAAAAATATCCTTTGGTCATTGGAGATTTTGAGCTCTACATCAATTTTTCCAATCTGGTCCAGTAGGCACTTTTGCACTGTAACCCATTTAAATATTTCTTTAAAAATTCTTCCAAGTGTTTGGAGATGTCAGTGGATGCATACAATTCATCTTCAAGCAAAAACCCAGTGATGTTCTTTGAAAAATTTGAGTGGATCAACCTCTTTTGCATTCTGGTCCAATTTGGTGATTTGTACTGCAACCCCATTTTATTTTGCTCTAGTACCTTTGAGCTTTTTCCTGCTTATAATCCTCCCTACCAAACCCTTAAGTCCAGGAGATTGGACCCATTGGCATATTTTTGGTGCATGCAATGATAGCCTTTAGTTTCTGCCCAAAACTGGTTTTCTACAAAACTTGCACTATCAACTTTCTATTTTTGCCAAACTAACCTTACCACCTTCTTGAGCTCCTAAAGAGACTAGGATCTGGAGAGTTTGGCCACCCCAAGAGTTGCCTAGCTGACCATGGCATTCTGTCGAGCACCCTGTGTGCAGGAACAATTTTTGGCATGTCCTCTGGTTTGCATTGTGGACTTGAACCCCTGACCCATCCAGCATGTCCACTGGCATCCTAGCTGTCCCTAACCCTGGCCTGTTAGCTTCCAGCCTCACCCAAGCTCTCTAGAGCGCGCTGGCATTCCGTCGAGCACCTGCCGTAAGTGCTCTGGTTGCGCCCAGAGCGCACGTTTTGCACGCGCGCGCACTAAGCCGACACGCCGCACTGCCACCCTCGTCGCGCCCCGTCTCTGGCCC
This sequence comes from Aegilops tauschii subsp. strangulata, assembly GCF_002575655.3. Lineage (NCBI taxonomy): Eukaryota > Viridiplantae > Streptophyta > Magnoliopsida > Poales > Poaceae > Aegilops > Aegilops tauschii. The sequence continues at coordinate 547,404,160 of NC_053037.3, forward strand.
CTGCTCGCCTGCCGAACCACGCCATGCACTCGCCCTCTCACCAGTACACTCCAAGCTCTCCCTGGCGCCCTGCAGCGCCGCCTTGGCGGCACGCCGGCGTCGGCAGCGGGCTCTGCCGTGGTCGGCGCCGCCCAAGCCACCCGCGCGCGCCAGCTGCCCCGGGGAACAGCCCGTGCTCATCCACTTGCTCGTCGGCACGCTTTCGTCGCCGCCACGATGCCCTGCAACTACAGAAAAGTGGTCGCCGGCGATCTTATCCTCGGCCACCGCGGGAGCCAGCCTCGAGCGCCTATTTAAAGGGACCCCGAGCTCAACCGAACACTCAAGCAACCCCAGGCCACCCCCATAGCCCTCCCACAGCCAGCAATCGACGGGAAAGCCCTTTCTTCCCCGCCTCCGGCAAGTTCGGTCGCCGCCGCAAATCCAGTGCATTGCGTCGCAGCCAAGCCCTCCCCCGCCAATCCAACGCCACCAAGAACCTCCCCATGGTCTTGCAGAGCTGCCCGGCACCTCAGGCTCGACCAAGGACCACCGGACCCCAAATATCACTTCACCACCGTAGCCCCCTCCGCCGCGGAGCTCGCCGCCGGTGACCTCCTCCGTCCCCACCTGCCTAACGCCCACCGAGAGGACCGCCTCGGTCTGGCCAACCCATCCCTGCCCTCAGATGCCCTCGAGGAGCCGCCGTTCGTCGCCGGCGATCGCCGGAGCCCCGCCACCGTTCGGGCACAGAGAAAGGAGGGAGAGGGAGACCAGTCAAACCTGACCAGTGGGCCCTCTGGACCCACTGTCAGTGACCCGCGCAGCCGCTCTCTCTGTTTAAGTGAAAGCGCAAAGACCGGAGTACGTCACCTCTGCTTTGAAAGCGCATTCTCCCCGCAGCGTTTTCCTTTTTCTGATTTTTAAATAAAACAGAACTTTGACTGATGTTTGACTAGCTATATCTTTTAAAATAAAACTCCAAATGAGTTGATTCTTTTTCCTACCTCTCTCATATTTCCTCTAGTTTATTTTAAGATTTTTTTTTAAAATATTTGAGGCAAGTTTTTGTACTGTTGTTGAAATGTGCGTTGTTTGTATATTTCTCAAAATAGGATTTTTGGAGATAAGGCAACCTTCAAAAGTGCACCCCCACATGCATACACTTGAAGGCAAGCATCCTGAACCCTGGTTGATATTTTTGGATGTTGTTGATACGTTTGCAACATCAACTTGACTTGGAGCATACGCTGTTTTATGTGACGATAAAAAGATCATATGCATGAGTGCATAATGGAGTTTTCTTTGCTGTGATAGATGGATATATTGGTGATGGTATTCATCCTCGTAAGCTTCCCTTGCATACCGGAAGGAAGCCGGGAAAGTCGTGGTCTTGGGTAGACACGAGCTTGTCCCTAGTACCTCGTCGGGACGAGAATGTCCGGTATGGCATGGTGAGGCTTGACGAGTGATAAGTCTACCTGTTAATGGAAGTACTTTGGTCATGCTAATCATGCAGGGAACACTTGAACCTCCTGAGTCGGCCTTAGATCGAGTCTTGTCCAGTAACCCCCATACTTGCCTGGTACTACCACTCGTCCCTGCCTTAGGTAGGGTACGGTTCAGTAAGTTGTCAACCCCTGTCTAGCACACACCGTACAGAGAGGCCGGGATGAGGGTCCCATGGCCATGGATTAAAGCCAGTCATCCGGTCCGGGGGCATGGGTGTTTCGGTTGTAGCCGAAGGGGTAGCTCCCCTAGTTTGCGCGCGGTATAAATTTTGTGATCCCATGCTACGTCGAGGTTGTAGCCTCCCCACTTAGAGTTTCGCTTGACAGGTGTTGTGGGTAATTCCAGACACCGGCAAGTTAAGCTGGTGTGTGCAGGTCAGGCGTGTTTTCAATCAAAAGACCGTAGACGGAATTAGTCCCGATGGACTAAAGAAATCCGTTACCCGTGGGTAAAGAGTACACCCTCTGCAGAGATTATACATCTATTCGAATAGCCGTGTCCATGGTTAAGGACTACAGTCTGGGATAGGTCAAGTGTCGGTCTTAGTGTCGGTCTTCGGAGGAAAAACTGTTAAAAACAGAACCTTGATTATGAACTGTGACATGTATGGATTATGATCATTATATTTGTGGACTAACCATCTACTTTATTTGTATTATTGAGTATCCCTGGGACGGTTCTACCTCCTGGATATTCACTGTGATTAATCTTTATAAGCCCTTTATGTGGTGTCGCCTAGACGCCCGACTGTGGCACGCACTGTCTTTTATTTTCTGTTATAAGCCCTTTATGTGGTGTCGCCTAGACGCCCGACTGTGGCATGCACTGTCTTTTATTTTCTGTTATAAGCCCTTTATGTGGTGTCGCCTAGACGCCCGACTGTGGCACGCACTGTCTTTTATTTTCTGTTATAAGCCCTTTATGTGGTGTCGCCCCGACGCCCGACTGTGGCATTATTATTCTTGCAGTTTCCTCTCGAGGAGTCATTCAGACCCTCGTTTGGCACCCAGTATTTTATTTTTGGTTATTATTACCCACATGCGTGCATCATGAATATTTTGTTTATCTCGTGACTGACGTTATGATCATAGAATATTTTTCGGAACTTGATTACCCTTGATATATTATACCCGCGTTCTTGATGTTTGCGAGTACATTCAAACGTACTCACTGGCTTGTCCCTGGCTATTGTCTTGGCCAGATTCCTTGCTTGGAGATAAGCATCGCGGTGACAACCTCGGAACCTACGCGTTGACATTCGTAGCCTCGCGAAGATAGGAGTTATCCTGGTCAGCTGTTCTTGTGGGAAATGGAGTCCCATAGACGCAGATGAACCACAACCGCTTCCGCCATCAACCACTAGAAAACCAAATGTTGTATTCCTAGGCCACAATGGTCTTGTACTACATATTTTTGTGCCTTGCTTGGATTTTCTTGTATCAAGTTGGTGCCTCATCAGCTAACAGTAATCCTAGGGCTGGTGAGCACAACGGCCATTTTCTGGAGAATTAATATCCTGAAAATCCGGTCGTGACAGCAGACCACTGAGGCCCGACCAGGAGAGGCGCATTCATCGGCTAGTCAACCCGCTTCCCCCGATAGAAGAAGAGTGCGCCCCTGTACCAGAGACGTTTTCTCAGGACCCTGTCCTTTTGCCGTTTTCATTGTAAACGTCATAGCTATGTTTATTTGTGTGTTGCAGTTTATGATTGTACCCTAAGTTTGTGCTATGAGCAAACTCTTGGTTCCAACTAATGGGAGTATTATTTTTAAAAACAACCCTTAGCAAATCTCGAGGACGAGATTTTTCTAAGGGGGGTAGTGTTGTAACACCCCAAAAATTTGACCTTGTTTTATTAATTAAAATTTTGTCAGGAAATTAAATTTTCATTTTTCTGGATTTCTCTTTTGATTTCAGAACCCCTCTTCTCTTTAATATTGTGGGATTTTACCTCAAGTGGAAACTTTTCAAAAGTATTATTGGACTTGTATGCTCTCTCAATAAAACAAATCTTTATCAGTGGATTTATTTGCATAATTGCTTTTCCTGAGTTTTATTCTTTTAAAATGATCTTTCAAAGATTTGGAGCCTCTTTTGCACTGCAACCATTTGATTAATGCATTTAAAATTTTCACCAAAATTTGGAGATGTCATGTGATGTTCCCACATCACTTTTATGCAAAAATATCTTTTCGTCATTGAAGATTTTTGAGCTCTACATCAACTTTTCAAATCTGGTCCAGTAGGTATTTTTGTACTACAACCTATTTAAATATTTCCCTAAAAATTCTTCCAAGTGTTTGGAGATGTCAGTGGATGCATATAATTCAACTTCATGCAAAAACCCAGTGTTGTTCTATGAAAAATTTGAGTGAATCATCCTCATTTTCATTCTGGTCCAGTTTGGTGATTTGTACTGCAACCATATTTTATCTTGCTCTTGTTGCCTTGGGATTTATCCTCCTTATAGACCTCCCTGCAAAACCCTTAAGTCCAGAAGAGTGGACCCATTGGAGGATTTTTAGTGCATGCAATGATAGCCTTTAGTTTCTGCCCAAAACTGGTTTTCTCAAAAACTTGCACTAACAAATTTCTGTTTTTGCCAAACTAACCTTACCACCTTCTTTAGCTCCTAAAGAGACTAGGATCTGGAGATTTTGGCCACCCCAAGAGTTGCCTAGATACCCATGGCATTCTGTCGAACAACCTGTGTGCAGGAACAGTTTTGGCATATTTTCTAGTTTGCATTATGAACTTGAGCCCCTGACCCATCCAGCATGCCCACTAACCTCCTAGCTATCCCTAACCCTGGCCTGTTAACTGCTAGCATCACCCTAGCCCTCTAGCACGCGCTGGCTTTTCGTCGAACACCTGGTGTGCGTGCTCTAGGCGCGGCCAGAGCGCGCGTTTTGCACGTGCGTGCGCACGGGTCGCCGCGTCGCACCCCTGGCCCTTGCTCGCCTGCAGAGCCACGCCCTGCCCTCGCCCACTCACCAGAACCCTCCAAGCCTCCCTGGCGCCCTACAGCGCCGCCGTCAGGGCTCCCTTGGCGGCACGCCGGCGTCGGCAGCGGGCTCTGCCATGGATGGCGCCGCCCAAGCCACCCGCGCGCGCCAGCTGCCCCCTGGGAACAGCCCGAGCCTATCCACAAGCCGTCGGCACGCACTCGTCGCCGCCACGTAGTCCTGCAGCTACAGAACAGCGGTCGCCGGCGATCCTATCCACGGCCGCCGTGGGAGCCAGCCTCGTTGCGCTATAAAAGGATGCCCCGAGCCCCTCCGAGCACTCAGGCAACCTCAGGCCTTCCCCCTAGTGCTCCCCTAGCCGCGGATTGACCAGAAGAAGCTTTCTTCCCCACCTCCGGCCAGTTCGGTCGCCGCCGCAATCCAGTACAGTACGTCGCAGCCAGGCCCTCCCCCGTCCATCCAGTACCACCACCCGTCTCCCCATGGTCTTGCGGAGCTGCCCAGCGCCTCAGACTCGACCAAGGACCACCGTAGCTCGAAAACCCCAAACCACCCGAAGCCCCCTCCGCCGCGGAGCTCGCCGCCGGTGACTCCTTCCACCATCGTCGACCCAACGACCACCGGGAGGACCGCCCCGGTCTGGCGGGTCCAACCCTGCCCTCAGGTGCCCTCGGAGAGCCGCCGTTCGTCGATGGCGATCGCCGGAGTCCCGCCTCCGTTCGGGCAGAGGAAGAGGAGGGAGGAGAGACTAGTCAAACCTGACCAGTGGGCCCCCTGGACCCACTGTCAGTGACCCACACGCCACCCACGCTGGCTTTAGTGGAAGCGTAAAAGTCCCGAGTACGTCTCCTCTGCTTCGAAAGCGTATTTTTCCCCCGAAGCGTTTTCTTTTTCTGAATTTTTTTAAAAAACAAAACTTTGACTAATCTTTCACTGGCTATATCTTTTAAAATAAAACTCCAAATGAGTTGATTCTTTTTCCTACCTCTTTCAAATTTCATCTAGTTTATTTTGAGATTTATTTCAAAAAAATTTGGGACAACTTTTTGTACTGTTTTTGAAATATGTGTTATTTGGATATTTCTCAAAATAGGATTTTGGAGAAAAAGGCAACCTTCAAAAAGTGCACCCCCACATGCATACACTTGAAGGCAAGCATTCTGAACCCGGGCATAATATTTTTGGATGTTGTTGATATGGTTACAACATCACCTTGACTTGGAGCATACGCTATTTTATGTGACGATAAAATCATACGCATAAGTGCATAATGGAGATTTCTTTGCTGTTATAAATGGATATGTTGGTGATAGTGATCATCCTCGTAAGCTTCTCATGCATACCGGAAGGAAGTCGGGAAAGTCGCGGTCTTGGGTAGACGCGAGCTTGTCCCTAGTTCCTCGTTGAGACGAGTATGTCCGGTATGGCATGGTGAGGCTTGATGAGTGGTGAGCTTACTTGTTAACAGAAATATTTTTGTTATGATAATCATGCAGAGAATACTTGAACCTCCTGAGTCGGCCGTAGATCGAGTCTTGTTCCAGTAACCCCCATACTTGCTTCGTACTACCACTTGTCCCTGCCATAGGTAGGGTACGGTTCAGTAAGTTGTCAACCCCTTTCTAGCACACACCGTACAGAGAGGCCGTGATGAGGGTCCCATGGCCATGGATTAAAGCCAGTCATCCGGTCCGGGGGCATGGGTGTTTCGGTTGTAGCCGAAGGGGTAGCTCCCCTAGTTTGCGCGCGGTATAAATTTTGTGATCCCATGCTACGTCGAGGTTGTAGCCTCCCCACTTAGAGTTTCGCTTGATAGGTGTCGTGGGTGATTCCAGACACCAGTAAGTTAAGCTGGTGTGTGCAGGTCAGGCGTGTTTTCAATTAAAAGACCGTAGACAGAATTAGTCCCGATGGACTAAAGAAATCCGTTACCCGTGGGTAAAGAGTACACCCTCTGCAGAGATTATACATCTATTCGAATAGCCGTGTCCATGGTTAAGGACTACAGTCTGGGATGGGTCAAGTGTTGGTCTTAGTGTCGGTCTTCGGAGGAAAAACTGTTAAACCAGAACTTGGATCATGACTTGTGACTTGTGATGATTATGATTACTATTATTATGGACTAACCATTTACATTATTTGAATTATTGAGTATCCCTGGGACGGTTCTACCTCCTGGATACCCACTGCAACTATTCTATTATAAGCCCTTTATGTGGTGTCGCATAGACGCCCGACTGTGGCATGCCTGCTATTTTCTTTATATTATAAGCCCTTTATGCGGTGTCGCTCAGACGCCCGACTGCGGCATGCTTGTTATTTAATTATCCTTTATAAGCCCTTTATGCGATGTCGCTCAGACGCCCGACTGCGGCATGCTTATTATTTAATTATCCTTTATAAGCCCTTTATGCGGTGTCGCTCAGACGCCCGACTGCGGCATGCTTGTTATTTAATTATTCTTTATAAGCCCTTTATGTGGTGTCGCTCAGACGCCCGACTGCGGCATTGTTAATTTATTTGCACCCTTTTCGAGGAGTCATTTCAGACACTCGATCACTACACTCTATTTCTATATTGCATATTCATATTTTACCCGCATGCGTACATCATGGATTTCGTATATTTCGTGACAGACGTTATGATCATAGAATAATTCGGAGCATGTTTACCCCTTGTTATATTATACCCGTGTTCGAAATGTTTGCGAGTACATTCAAACGTACTCACTGGCTTGTCCCTGGCTATTGTCTTGGCCAGATTTCTTGCATGGAGAAGAGCGTTACGACGACAGCCTCGGAACCTACGCAGTGTTGATAGCAGCCTTGCGAAGATAGGAGTTATCCTGGTCAGCTGTTCTTGTGGGAAATGGAGTCCCATAGACGCAGATGAACCACAAACCGCTTCCGCCATCAACCACTAGAAACCAAGTGTTGTACTCATAGGCCACAATGGTCTTGTACTACATATTTTTGTACTTTGCTTGGAATTTCTGTATCAAGTTAGTGCCTCATCAGCTAACAGTAATCCTGGGGCTGGTGAGCACAAGGGCCATTTTCTGGAGAATTAATATCCGGAAAATCCGGCCCTGACACTTGGGGAGGGCTATCTCCATCAACATCTTCAATAGCACCATCCCATCTCAAACCCTAGTTCATCTCTTGTGTTCAAGCTTGTTACTAGAACTATAGATTGGTGCTTTTGGGTGACTTGTAGTGTTGATTACATCTTGTATTTGATTACTATATGGTTTATTTGGTGGAAGATTATATGTTCAGATCCAATATGCTATTTAATACCCCTCTGATCTTGAGCATGATTATCATTTGTGAGCAGTTACTTTTGTTCTTGAGGTCACGGGAGAAATCATGTTGCAAGTAATCATGTGACCTTGATATGTGTTCGATATTTTGATAGTATGTATGTTGTGATTCCCTTAGTGGTGTCATGTGAATGTCGACTACATGACACTTCACCATATTTGGGACTAAGGGAATGAATTGTGGAGTAGTTATTAGATGATGGGTTGCGAGAGTGACAGAAGCTTAAACCCTAGTTTATGCGTTATTCCGCAAGGGACCGATTGGATCCAAAAGTTTAATGCTATGGTTAGAATTTATTCTTAATACTTTTCTCGTAGTTGCGGATGTTTGCGAGAGGGTTAATCATAAGTAGGAGGTTTGTTCAAGTAAGAACAGCACCTAAGCACCGGTCCACCCACATATCAAATTATCAAAGTAGCAAACACAAATCGAATCAACATGGTGAAAGTGACTAGATGAAATTCCCGTGTACCCTCAAGAACGCTTGGCTTATTATAAGAGACTGTTTTGGCCTGTCCTTTGCCTCAAAAGGATTGGGCTACCTTGCTGCACTTTTTTTACTACTATTGTTACTTGCTCGGTACAAATTATCCTGCTATCAAACTACTATGCTACTTACAATTTCAGCAATTGCAGACATTACCTTGCTGGAAACCACTTGTCATTTCCTTTTGCTCCTCGTTGGGTTTGACACTCTTACTTACCGAAAAGAGCTACAATTGATCCCCTATACTTGTGGGTCATCACCGGGCCGCCGCCAAGATTCCCGATTTGGCATTTCCGGTGCCGGCGGCTGCGCCAAGCGATGGAGTGGTCGGGGAGCATCTCGCGCAGCCCCGACAAGGCCGCATCGCTGCATGCAGGTACGGGTTCATCCTCCCGCCGCCGCCGCCAGTTTGCGGGCATGGATTCGGCCGGTCGTGCACCGGGCTCGGCGCTCGCGCAGCGGCTCTGTGGCTCGGCGATGCCGCTCATACAATGCGACGACTGTACGCGGACAGTGCTACGGCTAACATTGGGCACGCCAAAGCACCCTAGATGGGTGTTCTTCAAATGCGAAAACAATGGGGTATGTGCTGTTTTTGTTTGGCTCATTTTGATAGCTCATTCTTTGGTTCAATAGTGGTAGCTCATTTCGAACATGCTCATTCATGGGTGTAGGAAGATGGATGCTCATTTTGGTTTTGGGAAGGCGAATACATTGATTTATTGATAGAAAGAAACTTAATAGACGTTCGTGCACTCCTTAGTAGAATCAAAGGCAATGATGCGGCTGCATGTGCAACTAGAGGGGAAGCAACGTCTACTTATTTCGAACCAAAGATGAAGAAAGAAGAATGCAAAATCAAGAATCCACAGGTCAACAATGAATGCATGGAGAAGATATTAGTCCAACTAGTGGGAGCAGTTATGGAAGTTGGAAATCTTCTAAAATGCATACTTGTGGTTCTTGTTTTCTTTGGTCTTGCTATTCTAGCAAATATTTGGTGATGTCTTATGTATCCAATGTCGTTGAAAAAGCAAAGAAATGCATTATGTTGGATCAAATTGAGGTGCAAATTTAGATTTTCCGTGCCGGGAGGAGCGGCGCCAGACCAGACCCTGCAAAGCCGACCCGTAAAAGAGCACATTCAGCGAATATCCTTTTTTACGGGTCCGTTATGCGGGGTCTGCATCTGTGGCCGTCCGTGCCGGCCCGCAAAGCCGTTTTTTCGCGAACTACAAACGCGTTTTGCGGGCCGGCGGGATGCGGGGTCTGCTAGAGATGCTCTAAGTGTGCAATCTGGAAGAGTCTCGATTATGTGTGGTGGGGCTAGTTCATGGGCCAGTACAACCATGGTTCTATCTGCATCGACGGGTAGCACCGTCTTTTGTGAAGAACGGGTTTTTCCTCCCTTAGATACTGCCATCACCCCTCCAATTCAAATGCCTGATAAACAAGAAAAGAAATTGAACATACATACATTGTATGATAGACAGATGTGGTAATTCACATATATGTTGTCTAACCAAACATGACAGCATGACACAATTTCACATATATGATGGCTAACTAAACAGGATAGCATGACACAGTTTCAGATATATGATGGATAACTTAACAAGATATAATGGCATAATTAACCATATGATGAGCATCTAAACATGATGACATGACAAAACTATATGATGTCTTTCTCTTCTAAAATAGGTTGGGATGAAATAATTCACATACATGTTGTCTAAGTATACAGGATGGCATGATATAATTGACATAATTGATTCATATACTAAGCAGCTGACACTCGCATGTATGATATCTAAACTAAGCAGATGGAATTGAATATTGTGCATATGATACTAAACTAAGCAATGCAAGACACCATATGCATGATATGAGAAATATAAACATTGCAAATTAGAGCATACACCTCAGGTGGGGTATAGGACTAGTCATCTATCTCTGAATCCTCCTCTGATGAGCTACCTATAACCATCGAGATATATGCTTCAACAGGTACCATTGCCTGCTCTGAAGACCTTGTTTTCACTCCTGTTTTTTCATAACCGGCTCAAATGGCTGACACACATGAAGAGTAGTTCAATATACACAGATTGTTGACAAATGGAATACGTAATGAAAAAAAGGATGGCATGAGATAATTCACATATATGATGCCTGGCTACATGGCGGTGCATAATTCACATATATGATAACTGGCTGAAAAACATGGCATTGCATAATTCACATATCTGATATAGAAAGCAAACAGGAGGCATTCACACAAAGCATGTCTAATCTAAGCAGATGACATGGCAATGCAAGACACCATATGCATGCTATGAGCAATATAACCCTACCAAGTTAGAGCATGCACCTCGGGGGGGATACGACTGGTCATCTGTCTCTGAATCCTCCTTTGAGGAGCAATCTGTAACCAGCAAGAAATCTGCATCGACGGGTGGCACCGACTGCTCAAAAGACCTTGTTTTCACTCCAAATTTTCCCATGACTGACTCAAATGGCTGATGCATAGGAAGAGTAGATGAATGTATAAACATTGTTGACAAATGGAATACATTATGAAAAAAATATGGCACGATACAGTTCACATATATGATGACTGGCTAAACAGGATGGCATTGTATGATTCACGTATATGATGCCTGGCTAAAGAAGATGACATTGCATAATTCCCATATACTCCCTTTGTTCCTAAATATTTGTCTTTTTAGAGATTTCAAATGGACTACCACATACGGATGTATACGGACATATTTTAGAGTGTAGATTCACTCATTTTGCTCCGTATGTAGTCACTTGTTGAAATATCTAAAAAGACAAATATTTAGGAACGGTGGGAGTGTGATATAGAAACCAAATAGCTGGCATTCACACAAAGCAAATCTAAACTAAGCTGATGACATATAAGATGTATAATGTAAGCAATGCGAGGCGCCATATGCATGATATGACCAACATCAGCATGCCAGGTTAGAGCAAACACCTCAGGGGGTAAATAGGAGTGGTCGGCTCCCTCTGAATTCCCCTATGAATAGTTATCTTCCTCTGGAATACAATCTAGAATGGCGGGAGGGGGGGCACTTCGCCCACCATGGAGCGGCATCTGCATGACATTATATTCCCACACAACGGTCTTCTCTTTTTCTCTACATGTTCAGTACGATTGTCTACAATAACTGACATGCATCATAAAAAACATAGTTAGATTATGTAAGGCCTAAGAGGTGCATGCAGAAATCAAGACTAATGGTAGCAAACGAGTGGATAGATCCAAAACTAATTATAGCAGGTAGATTATAGCTTCCGTTTAAAAAGATAGACGATGGAACATCAACTGTTTGTTTCCCACCCAACATGAACCACATAGAAGACCCCAGATGAACCAAATAGTAGACAGATACTATTCATTACTGCCTCGATATGTGCCCCACAGGCATTTTAAAACTCAAGTTTGAACATTAGTTTGGACATGACTCAAAGTCTAAGAGGTGAACATGACGATAAAGTAGCAAGTAATAGTAACCGATGTATAACATAAGCAGACACGAAAGAGAGTGACCTCTCTTCCGGAACTGTGTAGTCCTCAGGTTCACCTGCTCAGTCGATGATGATAATGCAGTTGGCGTGTCTGCCGGCAACGGGGAAGATGATCTGAGGCGGCGAAAGAAAGTCTGCAGGGGGAATCCCTGCTGCAGTGAATGCTTCCGTCGATGGTGCACTTCAGCTGGGGTGGATGACGGCACGGGAGGAGCAGGACATAGCACATAGAGTTTTCTTTGACACCAATCTGAAAATGAAGTAAATCTGTAAGGGCTCCTTATAATTGGAGGATTCTATAAACGCATGGACAAGAAAAACACAGGAATAGGATAGGAATGCACGTGCAAAACAGAGCATTTGCAAACATAGGATTTCTGTCAACCTGGGTGTTTCACATGAATTGGAAGAACACAGGAATGGAGAACGCATGGTCAAATTAAAGTCAAACCACATGAAAATGAAAAATAAGAATCTTATTATGCCAGTAATGCAATTAGTCATGTTCTTCATGCATATTAATTTGAAAAGGACGTCCAAGTGGATATTAAAATCCCTACATTTTTTCTTTGAAAGAGACACCAAAGGAAAAAAATCCTCCAGTTTTGCTTTGCTCCATTCCTTCTAACCAAATGCACGAATAGTAGTACCATAGTAAAGTTTCTAATTCCTATGTTTTCCTTCACTTTTTCTTTGAACCAGTGGCGATTCTAGTAGGCAGTCTTCAACAGGCTGAAGCCTGTCCTCGAAATATTTTGTGAGCTTAGATTTGGTCCACATTAGTATCATATAATGGCTATCTTGCTAAACCGATTAAAATTGTGGTTCAAAAGAGCATTTAGTTTTCTCCCTGTTAACTTCGTGACCATGATTCATTTATTCCTAGATTTGCAACTGCTCTGAACCAAAGGATCCCCGAGGGATCGACATGAATGCAGAGTAACAAAGTGATGCGACGAGTGTACAACCTCTTTGGCATAGCCTTGTAGACCTCAGCATCATTGGGTTGGACATGGAGGATTGTGATGCTGGTGTGACTGTCGGAGGCGGGGAAGAAGATCCGAGGCCTCTGGATACGGCGCCGAGGGTACTGCTTCGCTGTGATGGACGGTTCCGTCGTTGGAGCAGCTCTGGTGAGGTGTACGACAGCGAGGCTGAAGCAAGACAAGATAGACAACGTTAATCTAAAGTGGGACTCTAATATCATCTGCAATAGATGATGTAAAATACATCACCAAAAAGTGCTAGATGTAAAATGCATCAGCCGCGCCACAGCCGCTCTGACAGATGTTGTAAGTACTGTTCACTCTGAACTTAACTGAAGAAACTGAACTTTACAGTTGAAGCTGAATTTTACTATCGAAACTGACTGAACTAGTAGCAGAGCATTGCAATAGAAGTTTAGGGCGTTCGAACACTAGTAGCAGAGAAGCAATGATCTAAATCAGCAGCCGCTCGAGCAGGGAACACACTAGCAGAGAGCAACTCATGCAGCAGCACTGCGAGCGAGTGCTAAAGCAACAACTCCTGTAGCTGCCGCAGGTCGTGCAGCAGCAGCAGTAGCGCGAGCGAGAGCAAGAGCAGAGCAGCAGCAGCGCAAGCGAGAGCAAGAGCAGAGCAGCAGCAGCGCAAGCGAGAGCAAGAGCAGAGCAGCAGCACGAAGCAAGAGCGGAGCAGCAGCGCGACCGACAGCAATAGCCGAGCAGAGCAGCAGCACGAAAGAAAGCAAGAGCAGTGCAGTAGCGCGACTGATAGCAAGAACAGAGCCGCAACCGAGTGAGAGCTGAAGCAGCAGCAGCAGTGCGAGCGAGAGCCGGAGCAGCAGCGCGAGCGAGAGCCGGAGTAGTGCCGGTGCGGAAGTCGCCACCGAGGAAGCAACGACATGGGGGAGAGACGTCGTGGATGAAGTGGCCGGCGACGGCGCCATCGATGGAGACCCGCCATGGCTGCTCGGTATCGAACACCGGCAGCCCCATGAGATCGAATAAAAGATAAAATGCAGCGGTGAGTGCAGAACCTCCTTGGTGGCACCGAGTAGGCCTCGGCTTCATCGGAGGAATTGGTGAGGGTGTTGAGGTTCCGGTGGGGCAGGTCAAGACTGTGCTGTGGGGATGGAGGTGGCACGATAGACGAGGCGAACATTGGGGCAACTCCTTGGAGGTGGAGGATGGGGCAGCTGATCCGGCGGGGCGATGAGATTGACGTCAGATCCTCTTCCGGTGCGGTGGACGAGGGACGGCGAGCTGTTGCGGTGGACGTCGTCGTCGGGGAAGAGTCTCCTGCTGGGCGGCGGTCGGGAGGCCGACAGAGGAGCGTGGGGTTTCGTGGGTTTTGGCGGCCTCGGTGTATGAATGGGGGTGAAGGGGAAGGTAGGGGGAGCCATGGCTTAGGGACGCGCTTGTCCGAAATGTAGGGTAAGTTACGAACATACCCCCACCGGTTTTAACCACACGACATCAAGGCGGCATTTCCGGCTGAGGGGTAGAAGGGGGATTTAGCGTGTCTGGGCTGCGGGACCGATTTCGGATGAGGAGGTAGTTTTCGCACGCGTCAAAATTTTGGGATAACAAGGCGCGATGTGGGTTGAAGAGGCGGGAGTTTCACACCAGAAGAGACAAAAGATACTCGAGCTTGAAAATTTCGGGATAACAAGGCGTGGGTTCCATGTTCGGTGGAACAAACTTAACGTGTACAATAAAACAATTCATACAAGACACAAGAGAGTCATGCCCCCTTTTACTATATTGCTATAAATGCCATTGAAAAAGTTACAAGAAAAATGTAAAAAAATCGGGAGAACAAGATTACCCTGTACAGTACCAAATCAATTCGCACTTCCCACAACAACAACAAAAAACAAATCAATTCCCACCACAAGAAAGAGCCATGTCCCTTTTTATATGATTACAAATGGCAGGATGTCGAATTTCAATTTTTGAATCCATGTTATGTTGAATTCGAATATATCGTTAGGTGACCTTGCGGTTTATAATGGATGTAGTCCTACATTTTGATCTTCCATCTTTTATGAACATTTTGCTCCACCCTATGAACATATATATTGTCGTCTACCATATGGACTAAATTTGAATCAATTTTCCTTATTTGAATATGATTGTTGTCAAGTTATACCATCATTTTAATATTATCTTGATAACAAAAAACATGCATATAGCAGTAATCATGTTTCACTATGAACTACATGTACCATATGATCTCCAATTCAAATATTTGTATCCATTTTATGTTGAACTCAAATCACAGTACATTGGTCTAGGTAGCGAGATGTTCCAGATAACCTAAACCCTGTTTTCATATGTATAATTTTTGGTTGAATTGGGACAAGTTTTGGTATAAGCTTCTCGCAAACCAGAGATTCTCCCAATAAGCCTCGTGGTTCCGAGAGGGAACGTGTCACCTTTGTGTGCGAAACGATATACGCTGCCTCCCCCCTGATTTTCTTTACAGAGGCAACATAGAACTATATGAGTGCCCTATAAAATTTTGGAATTATTCCGGGTTCGTTTCGCCTTTTTTATACACTAGAAAAACATGCCCGTGTGTTGCAACGGGAGGAAAAAAAGAATCTTTCATACACACATCTGACAACATCAGCAAACAATATTCTTAAAAAATCTTTATTGACACAATTTCAAACAATATGAAAATCAACTTTAAGCCACTGGTTTACATAAAACTCGTATCAACAGTTTAATGTGCATCATCGTATAGGGGTTGGTAGTGCACTGTGCAAAACAGAGAAGATGATTATGTACCTGTTTTAACCTTTAGGATATGGTAGTTGATAGGAATCAACATCCCCTATAGTGTCGATAATAGATTATGTGTGAGCATCAAACTGTCATATCTACTAAATTTGAATAGGGTAGAAAACATATATATAGACATTTATTAAATTCCCCACATAGAGAATATATTAGTTAAGTTTACATTTTGTTAAATTTTGGAATTCTTCCGGGTTCGTTTGGCCTTTTTATACATTAATTGTGTTTCTGCACATTTAATGTGCATAATTCAAATTTGAACCGCAAGCACATGCTCCAGTGCACCAAAGTTGGTTGAAAAATCACATGTGTGTACTTGGGTGAATTTCTAGGTCCCATGCAAGAAATGGGAATGAAATTCAAACATCTGGGCGTCGTGACTCGGCCGAGAACATTGAGAAACTTGGTTTTTAAATTCCTGTAAATCCGAAACTCGCCCGGAAATCATGAAACTTGGCATGATGTCATGTCATGGCACTAACATGCTGTGGTAAAAAACTTGGCCGAATTGGAACAAGTTTTGGTATAAGTTTCTTGCAAACCGGAGCTTCTCTCAAGAAGGCTCGTGGTTCTGAGAGGGACGTGTCACCTTTGTGTGCGAAACTATATACGCTGCCCCCCTTGATTTTCTTACAGAGGCAACATATAACTATTTGAGTGTCGTGTTCAATTTTGGGATTAATCTGGGTTCGTTTGGCCTTTTTTATACATTAATTGAGTTTCTGGTCATTTAATGTGCATAATTCAATTTTGAACTACAAGCACATGCTCCAGTGCACAAAAGTTAGTTGAAAAATCACATGTGTGTCCTCGGGTAAATTTCTAGGTCCCATGCAAGAAATGGGAATGAAATTCAAACATCTGGCGTCGTGGCTCGGCCGGAAACATTGAGAAACTTGGTTTTTAATTCCTGTAAATCCAAAACATGCATGAAAATCATGAAACTTGGCTTGGTGTCCTGACATGGCACCAACATGCTGTGGTAATTTTGTTGTCCGATTTGCGAAGGCGCACACATTAACAATCAACAAAGTCATTTTAAAAGAAGTATTGTCACGTTACAATCAGAAACACAAGTATTATTGAAACCGTGGGCGTTCTACTTACCATTTACGTGCCGCCACGCGTCCCCTTTTTATTAGCTAGGAGGCGCCATGCAGGGTAGCTATTTGTTGAGTACGGGAGGCGTGCGATCAGACCCCTGCGCGTGCTTATCGGGAGGAGAGCCCTTTGACCTCCATCTGTCACCCACCTCTCTCCCAAGGTCTCCATTAATGGCCCCGAGCCCCTATTTAATGGCGTGGCTATGTCTCACTCGACTGAGATTTAAGAGAGAAAAAAGAAAATCTAAAAAAATTTGCACGGATCTTGATGTAAGATCCGACGGACCTATATAGCATCTGCTGCGACTTATAGCAAGACTAATGAATATATAAGGACGACGACAGTAGATAATAATTGTCTTACATATTTAGGAAGATAATTAAAAACCACATGCGGCTACGCCCGAAATACACAAGGGCAAAAGAAGAAGGAAGACGCATACAACGACCTGGCTCGCTGATCTCTACTTTCTTGATGTGCTGCAGGTCGCGGAGACTAGTTCTCGCGGCAAGTGGCGATGATCTCTTTCATCAGTTTCATGTCCTTAGTATGCTGCTTGGCAGCATCCACGGATTCCTCCACCAGCCTTTCATGCTCGATGCGGAGCATAGCATTCTCGTCCATAAGTTTCTTGACGATGATGCCCATCCTCTTCAACAAGGCAGCGGTCTCCTCCGCTTGCTTCGCCCTTCCGGCAATCTTCGCCCTCAGCAGGTCGCGCTTGGCCCGGAGCTTCGCATTGCCCTCCCCTAGTTGCCGGATGACGCCGGTAGCCTGTTCAAACAAGGCTTTCATGTCGTCCTGCAACCTCGCACAGCCGGAGATCTGATCCATCTGGCTATGGCCGATCACATGCATGCGCCTGTAAGAGTCCTCGCCTGCCCGCGAGACATTTTCCCAGGCCGCGCGGCGCGGGAGGACATCTCCGATGCATTCGCGGTGCGGCGGGACATCTCTGCTGCTTCTGCGGCGCGACCAGACTAGTCTGTTACATCGACGGCGCGGCGGGGCCTCCATGCTGCTTTGGAGGCGCGGCGGGACCTCTGTGCTGCTACTGCCAAGCGGCGGGACATGTCGGCTGCATTCGCGGCAAGGCGAGACATCTCTCGTGCTTCCGCTTCCATGCTCGCCTCTCCCTGGTGGTAATCTCTCGACCCAGAACTCACGCTGGCCATGGCAGACGCAAGCGAATGATGCTGAATGACTTGTTTGTTTTTGTGGATGAGGAGTTGAGGAGGAATGTGCAGTCATCTTGGCATAGTAGTATTTATAACCGAGTACTAATACGCTCCTAAGTGGGAAACAGATGCTGCTTCGGTGCCTTCACTGCACATGCCTTTGGGTCAGTGACACGTGGACGGGCGTCAAAATATCCGACAGACACAAAATATCCGTTCGACTGTTGGAAATTACTTTAACTGCTAATCTGATGTCGAAGTAATTGTTGCATCGCCACCAAAACCCACCAACTCTTAAGCTAAAGTAGACTGAGCTAACCCCTGTATTTGCATATTACTAAGATAAACAGAAGGCGATGTAGTATCATTTAGGAGGTGAGCTTGTCAATCTGAATGTGGAGGGACACCATCCTCGACAACCCAGCCCTAGCCAGCAGCTTGAGCGGAACTGTGAAGAAGGTTAGCTCCTGCACGATGACATTGCTGGGATCCTTGCTGCTTGTCACCTTGATTTCCACCTTGACAGCGTCGGTCCTGCCTTTGGGCTCCCCCGGCGGGCCGTTCGCCCACAGCTTGGCCGCGTAGTGTGGCAGTGGGGACGCCCCCACTCTGATGCAGACGACGACACGGCGATAGGCGCGCTGATGTTGAGCACACTGCCGACCAAGAAAAACGCGCGGCCGTCCTCCTCCGCGAATAGCAAGAGCCGTGGCTCGGACACTGGAACTTGCAGCTGGAGCACCTTGCCATACTGGATCCTGTGCACGGGCATGGGATGCACGGTGCTGACACTACAGGAAACAGCTACTTTGCCGTCAGCCGCGGACGGCAAAAGGCTCCGGCAAAGAAGGCTACGGTAAATAGCTGCTTTGTCGTCTGCTTCCTGGAGGCGGACGGCAAAGGCTCTTTGCCGTCTGCGGCGGACGGCAAATAGGGCGGACGGCATTAATTGCGCTGTCAGTCCGTTAAGTGGCTAACGGCAGACCTTTGCCGTCCGCCGCAGACGGCAAAATTTCTCTGGTCTTTGCCGTCCGCCTTATGATGTCATCTACACGTCACTAGATGGCAGGTTCTTTGCCGTCTGCCACTGTCGGTGTCGGGGTGCCGTGTCGGGGTCGGGGTGCTGTTTCGGGGTCGGGGCTTCGGGGTGTCGTGTCGGGGTCAGGGGGTTAGGGGGTCGGGGGGTCAGGGTGTCGTGTCGGGGTCAGGGGGTTAGGGGGTCGGGTGTCGGGGTGGAGTCGGGGTCTTCTTCTTCTTCTTCTTCTCCTCCTCCTCCTCCTCCTCCTCCTCCTCCTCCTCCTCCTCTTCTTCTTCTTCTTCTTCCCCCTTCTACTTAACCTAAACCTAAACTAAAAACCTAAACTAATTAGAACTAAACTATTTAAACTAATTAAACCTAAACTAATTAAACTAAATAACCTACACTAATTAATTCTAAACTGAAAAAACTTAAACTAAAAAACCTTATCTAAACAGAAAAAAACAAAAAAACAGAAAAAAAAAATGGGATCGAGGGGCTCACCGTGGGGGGCGGCGACGGGTCGGCGAGGGGCCGGCGACGGGGGGCCGGGGCGGGGCGGTGGAGGAGGCGGGGCGGCGGGGGCCCGGCCGGCGGGGGCCCGGGGCGGGGCGATGGAGGAGGCGGGGCGGCGGGGGCCCGGGCGGCGGGGGGCCGGGGCGGCGGGGGGGCTGGGCGGCGGGGGGCCGGGCCGGGGCGGTGGAGGAGGCGGCGGGGGGCGCGGGGTGGCGGGGGGCCGGGGCGGCGGTGGGGCGCGGGGCGGCGGGGGGCCGGGGCGGGGGGGCGACGGGGCGGTGGGGCGACGGGGAGCCGGGGCGGCGGGGCGACGGGGCGGCGGGGGCGACGGGGCGGCGGGCGGCGGCGGCGGGGTCGGAGGAGAAGGGTGCGCGAGGACGAAGTGAGTAACGGGCGGGGGGGTACTTGCCGTTAGTCAAGTGCCCTCTTTGCCGTCCGCCAGCCTTTGCCGTCCGCCTTTTTGCCTCTTTGCCGTCTGCTAGCGGACGGCAAAGAGGTGGGCCGTTAACATTTTTTCAAATGAACAGGGGGTGGGGGCCACCACACTCTTTGTCGTCTGCCAGCGGACGGCAAAGATTCTTTGCCGTCTGCTGGCAGACGGCAAAGAGCTGGCAGATGGCAAAGAGCTTCTTTGCCGTCTGCTTATGCATAGCTGATGGCAAAGAGCTTCTTTGCCGTCAGCTAGCAGACGGCAAAGAGCTGGCAGATGGCAAATTAGCTGATTCCAGTAGTGTGATATGGTGGGAGAGCGCCGGCGGCGGGCCTTCGTAGCCGCAGACAGGCATGGGGCATTTGCAGGGCGCGAGCGGACACACGCTCTGGTGATCGGTGAGCTTGTGATAAGTGAAGTAGAGCCCACAGCCTTCGTGCCGGCACTCCACCCTCACCGAGGAGAGGACGGCGTCCATCGCCGTGTTCCGCACGTCGAAGCTGCCGCCACGCTCGCACTTCTGGCACTGCCATTGGTTCCCGGGGCGCTCGCCGCGTCAGTCCGCGCAGGCCAGGTGTCCTCCCTTGCACTGCACAAATCAATCGAACAACACATCAATCAAGAAACCTGCCCCTTGCTCGATCAGCCGAAGGGACGAGGTGTATTCGAACCTCATACATTGAAGGCTTCAAGGGGCGGAGGCACAAGGGGCAATGGAGCAAGGTGAGGTCCATAGAGACCATAGAGAGCTCCATCGTCAGGTCCTGTTCCGTCGGCATGATCTCGCCCTCCTCGTGCACAACCATCTCTCGCTTTAGGGCCGGGGCATTACAAAGATTTACTGTCACATATTCATACTACTTCAAGGTGCATTAAATCAACACATGCAAGTATCAAAAGGAAAGTCACGACATGCATGCATGTGTTGTAATTAATGCATCGGTAAACGCAAATTATTGAAATATATCGAGTGAACTGCTTTGATGTGTCGCGTCAACTCGTACAACAAGGAGAAGTTTGATTACAACGCCCTCTCCCTCGCCCACGAGCGTGGTGGCTTGCAGGACTAGGAGAAGCTTTCGCTACACGCTCTCCCTCCCGCACGCGGTGGACATGCAGCAGTTCATTCGGTGTCAGATGGACAGAAGCACACTAGTAGTACTCCACTGCAGTAGTAGCATCATTGTTCAACTTCCCAAAGAGGCGAAGAGCCAAGCGCAACCCGGACGCTCGTGTGGCAGTTTCATGTGTAGGGGAGGTAGTATAGTGACATTGTCTAGGATAGCGTGTACTGTGCCTCTAAGCTTAAAATTGTTGGAGTCGGCTCCATGCTATGAGGCCGTCTCGAAGCATTTTTTGATTAAAATAATCTTCTGGCCCTACCTGTCATCCTGGTGATTGTAGTTTGCACGCTCATCTGGTCAAGACAGGAATATATATTTTAATTTGTGGTGGGGTAAATGTTAGAGGTTGCAACAAATATATTGTACACTGCGGGTCTTTTAGCCAAGTTAGGCAAGCATGTGGGGCCAGTGCTATGATGTGTCGCGTCAACTCGTACAACGAGGAGAAGCTTGATTTTACTACTACACGCCCTCTCCCCCGCCCATGTGAAAAAGCAAAAACTTAGGCTCAACCAAAACTGACCGATAGTTGTTGAAGAAGAAAGGTGGGATGCCAACCGGGGCATCCTCAAGATTAGATGCTTGAGACTTCTTGAAATATTGACTAGGGATGCCTTGGGCATCCCCAAGCTTGAGCTTTTTTGTCTCCTTAATTCCTCTCATATCATGGTTTCCCTAATTCTTAAAAACTCCATCCACACAAAACTCAACAAGAGCTCGTGAGATAGGTTAGTATAAATCCATGCAAAACCTTATCATTCTCTACTGTAGAAAATCACTAAAATTATTATTTTATATTGCATACTAAATGCCTCTACATATTTAAAACTCCTATCCTCAAATAGAATCATTAAACAAGCAAACATATGCAAACAATGCAAACATAACAGCAATCCGTCTAAACAGAACAGTCTATAAAGAATGCAAGAGGAATCATACTTCCCTAACTCCAAAAATTCTGAAAAATTACCACACTGTAGATAATTTGTTGCTACTCATTATGTAAAAATTTCAAGATTTTATCACATTCTGACTTTCCAGAAGAATTGAGACAATGATAGGAAACTTTCTGTTTTCAAAACAGCAACGTATAGACTTGCAAAATAAGCATGGTAAAGGTTATACTTGACATTTTTATTGAAATAAAAGATGCAAAACATTACTATAAATAACATCAAGAAAATACTAATAAAATAAAATGACGATCCAAGCAAAACACATATCATGTGGTGAATAAAAATATAGCTCCAAGTAAAGTTACCGACGAATGAAGACGAAAGAGGAGATGCCATCCGGGGCATCCCCCAAGATTAGATGCTTGGTTGTCCTTGAATATTACCATGGGGTGCCTTGGGCATCCCAATCTTAGGCTCTTGCCACTCCTTATTTCATAGTCCGTCGAAACTTCACCCAAAACTTGAAAACTTCATAACACAAAACTCAACCGAAAACTCATAAGCTCCGTTAGTATAATAAAGCAAATCACCACTTAGTTACTGATGTGAACTCATTTTAAATTTATATTGGTGTTATATCTACTATATTACAACTTCTCCATGGTTCATACCCTCCGATACTACTCATAGATTCATCAAAATAAGCAAACAACACATAGAAAACAGAATCTGTCAAAAACAGAACAGTCTGTAATGATCTGAACAACAACCATACTTCTGTTACTCCAAAAATTCTTAAAAATTAGGACAACCTGGGAAATTTGTATTTCAATCTTGTGTAAAAAATTCAGAATTTTATCACTCTCCAGTGAATTTTCAAAATTCTGCAACTGGACGCAAAAATTTCTGTTTTTCAGCAAGATCAAATAAACTATCACCATAGATCATCCCAAATGTCTTACTTGGAACTTTATTGAAACAAAAGATATAAAACATGATTACTACAGTAGCTTAATCATGTGGACACACAAAAATAGTAGGTAATGGTGTTGGCTTGTCTCCCAACAAGCGCTTTTCTTTAATGCCTTTCTAGCTAGGCATGATGATTTCAATGATGCTCACATAAAAGATAAGAATTGAAACACAAAGAGAGCATCATGAAGCATCTGGCTAGCACATTTAAGTATAACTCACTTCCTATTCTTAGGGATTTTTTGAGCAAACAACTTATGGGAACAAGAATCAACTAGCATAGGAAGGTAAAACAAACATAACTTCAATATTTTCATCATACAAAGAGGATACTTTATATTATTGCAACTCCTACAAGCATATATTCCTCCCTCATAATAATTTTCAGTAGCATCATGAATGAATTCAACAATATAACTATCACATACAACATTATTTTCATGATACATAAGCCTAGAATTTTTATTACTCTCCACATAAGCAAATTTATTCTCATGAATAGTAGTGGGAGCAAACTCAACAAAATAACTATCATGGAAGGCATAATCCAATTGAAAATTAAAATCATGATGAAAAGTTTCATGGTTATCATTATTCTTTATATCATAAATGTCATCACAATAATCATCATACATAGCAACTTTGTTCTCATAATCAATCGGAACCTCTTCCAAAATAGTGGATTCATCACTAAATAAAGTCATGACCTCTCCAAATCCACTTTCATCAAGATAATCATCATAAATAGGAGGCATGCTTTCATCATAATAAATTTGCTCATCAAAACTTGCGGGACAAAAAATATCATCTTCATCAAACATAGCATCCCCAAGCATATGCCTTTGCATATCATTAGCATCATGGATATTCAAAGAATTCATACTAACAACATTGCAATCATGCTCATCATCCAAAGATTTAGTGCCAAACATTTTATAGACTTCTTCTTCTAAAACTTGAGCACAATTTTCCTTTCCATCATTTTCACGAAAGATATTAAAAAGATGAAGCATATGAGTCAACCTCAATTCCAATTTTTTTGTAGTTTTATTTTATAGACTAAACTAGTGATAAAACAAGAAACTAAAAGATTCGATTGCAAGATCTAAAGATAATACCTTCAAGCACTCACCTCCCCGGAAACGACGCCATAAAATAGATTCGTTGACGGGATGTGAGTGCCGCTTACCTAGCCTCCCCGGCAACGGCGCCAGAAAAGAGCTTGATGTCTATTACGCAACCTTCTTCTTGTAGACCCGTGTTGGGCCTCCAAGCGCAGAGTTTTGTAGGACAGCAGAAAATTTCTCTCAAGTGGATGACCTAAGGTTTATCAATCCGTGGGAGGTGTAGGATGAAGATGGACTCTCTCAAACAATCCTGCAACCAAATAACAAAAAGTCTCTTGTGTCCCCAACACACCCAATACAATTGTATATTGTATAGGTGCACTAGTTCGGCGAAGAGATAGTGATACAAGTGTAATATGGATGGTAGATATAGGTTTTTGTAATATGAAAATATAAAAACAGCAAGGTAGCAAGTGGTAAAAGTGAGCGAAAACGGCATTGCAATGCTTGAAAACAAGGCCTAGGGTTCATACTTTCACTAGTGCAAGTTCTCTCAACAATGATAACATAATTAGATCATATGGCAATCCCTCAACGTGCGACAAAAGTCACTCCAAAGTTCCTATCGCAGAGAACATAATATGGAATTTCTTGTAGGGTACGAAACCACCTCAAAGTTATTCTTTCCGATCAATCCATTGAGCTATTCCTATAAGTGTCACAAATAGCCCTAGAGTTCGTAGTAAAATAACACCATATGACACACATCAATCAACCCTAATGTCACCTAGATACTCCAATGTCACCACAAGTATCTGTGGGTCAATCACACGATTGCATCAAACAACTTCAGATTCATAATATTCGATCCAACACAAAGAACCTCAAAGAGTGCCCCAAGATTCCTACCAGAGAAACAGGGACAAAAACATGCATCAACACCTATGCATAGATTACCCCAATGTCACCTCGGGAATCCGTGAGTTGAGTGCCAAAACATACATCAAGTGAATCAATAGAACACCCCATTGTCACCACGGGTATCCCACGCAAGACATACATCAAGTGTTCTCAAATCCATAATAGTATTCAATCCGATAATAGTGAAACCTCAAAGGTAAAACTCAGTTCATCACAAGAAGGTAGAGGGCGAGAAACACCATATGATTCAACTATAGTAACAAAGCTCGCAGTACATCAAGATCATGCCATATCAAGAACACGAGAGAGAGAGAGAGAGAGAGAGAGAGATCAAACACATAGCTACTAGTACATACCCTCAGCCCCGAGGGTGAACTACTCCCTCCTCGTCATGGAGACCGCCGGGTTGATGAAGATGGCCACCAATGATGGTTTCCCCCTCTGGCAGGGTCCCGGAACGGGCTCCCAATTGGTTTTTCATGGCTACAGAGGCTTGCGGCGGCGGAACTCCCGATCTAGGTTTCTTTCTGGGGGTTTCTGGATTTATAGGAGTGGCATCGGTTTCACGTCAGGGGGGGTCCATGAGTCAGCGACAAGGTAGGGGGCGCACCCTAGGGGGGTGGGGGCGCCCTCTACCCTTGTCGTTGACTCGGGACTCTTCTGGCCCAACTCTTTTGCTTCGGGGGCTTCTTCTGGTCCATAAAAAATCACCGTAAATTTTCAGCTCATTTGGACTCCGTTTGATATTCCTTTTCTACGGAACTCAAAAACAAGGAAAAAAAGAAACTGGCACTGGGCTCTAGGTTAATAGGTTAGTTCCAAAAATCATATAAAATAGCATATAAATGCATATAAAACATCCAAGATAGATAATATAATAGCATGAAACAATCAAAAATTATAGATACGTTGGAGACGTATCAGTCTACATCATGTCATCTTGCTTAAGCAGTTACTCCGTTCTTTATGTAACTTAATACTCTAGATGCATGCTGGATAGTGGTTGATGTGTGGAGTAATAGATGCAGACAGGAGTCGGTCTACTTGTCTAGGACGTGATGCCTATATACATGATCATTGCCTTCGATATCATCATGATTATTTGCTTTTCTATCAATTGCTCAACAGTAATTTGTTTACCCACTATATGCTATTTTCAAGAGAGAAGCCTCTAGTGAAAACTAGGTCCCCCAGGTCTACTTTTATCATATATTAAAAATCCTAAAAACACCTTGCTGCAATTTTACTTTATTTATTTTATTTTGTATTTTTGTTCAATCTATCTATCAATTACTGCACAATTTAATCTTGCAAGTGACCGCGAGGGATTGACAATCCCTTTTACGCGTTAGGTTGCAAGGATTTGTTATTTTGTGTGCAGGTGCTGCTAACGAGGTGTTGCATGGTTCTCCTACTGGATTGATAACCTTGGTTCTTAACTAAGAAAAATATTTATCTCTACTGTACTGCATCATCCTCTCCTCTTAGGGGAAATCCCAACGCGGTTCACAAGTAGCAGGAATAATTTCTGGCGCATGCCGGGGAGACATCATCAACATCTATCAAGTACCTACGCATAAAGCTTTCATCTCTTTGCATTTACATTATTTGCTATTTGCCTCTCGTTTTCATCTCCCCCACTTCTAGAAAAGTTTTTACAAAATTAAAAAAAAATATTTTCCTTTGGCCTTTTTGCGTGTTTTCTTGTTTGTTTGCTTGAAGTTGCTATCATGGCTGATTTTGGTATGGAAAAAAATGAGGATGGTAATCGTAGGTGCAATTTTTTGTTTCCTACTATGTTTCCCAACATCCATAATTATGGTCATCACACATCACTGCAAGAAGATCACCTGTACACTATATTTGTTCCAACTAAAAAGACCGGCCACCGCCCCAGAAAAGCTATTCTCCTATTAGCTATAGCTAGGGCAACTCCAACATAGAGACCCAAATGGACGCTGATTTTGCCCGCTATTTATCCATTTCGGTCTGTAAACGGACACGGACAGACACAACCTGTGCACCCAACACGCAAGACCCATTTTGATGGACATGTCAAGGTCGACGTTATCAAAAGGCTTGCTCGGCTATGAAGAATTGTCCTGCCGCAGTGACCAGCCAGGCCTCACGCGTCGGAGTGGCCGTCGAGTTGAGTGTGGGTTCCTAGCCGCGAAGCGACGCATCGAGATGCCCGACTGCACCAGCGAGTGGGCCGGCTTCTTAGGGAGGGTGCCAGAGATGAGGTTGCCGCCACTCTCGTGCGTTCGTGCCGCTGCACGTCTGGCTCGCCTCCAAGCAAATGAGGCAAACGAGATCCGGCGCTCGTCTCCCACAACGCCTTGCCTCGTCTCCCACAGGGCCTTCCCAGAACACGTTGGAGTCCACCAGAGGGAGCGCCCCCAAGCCGCCGGCCTTGCCTTGCGCCAGAGGGACCGCTGCCCCGCCTTGCATGCCTCGTCTCTGCAACGCGTGGTCTTCAGCGGCATGGTGGGTGGGTGGGCCAGAAGTGAGAAAAAAGAAGGATAGGGAGAGAGAAAAAGGTGGGTAGGTGGTGGGCCAGCCGAACAAAAAGTATATAGACGGACAGCGGACGGTGTCCACTTCAGACCCAAATTTAGGACATAAATGGGTCTGAACAGACACAAAATGGGTACGTCCGGACATGTAGACGAAATGGGTCTCTGAGTTGGGCCGCATTTTTTGTCTCCGCGGTCCCAAACGGACATGGGCGAACGAAATGGGTTCTTGCAATTAGAGTTGCCCTTAGTTACCAAGCTAGCAACCAAACAATACACTGAAGTAGTATGAGATAGGAAAAGGAGATCCCGACAAATCCAACGTGTATTTAGAAAAATATTTTGAAATATTCTAAATATATGCATTACAATAATTACTTTACTTTACTTTCAAGCAATGTTCACTAGAACAATGGCTCTTACTTTTATGGGAATGTTCATACCATTAAAAACATCTACATGATATTTAAAAAATTCTTCGCGCGTTTAAAAATGTGATATTTTTTAAAATGTTCATGAATGTGTAAAAAAATACTCGCCTTTTTTCAAATGTTAGTACCATTCAAAAAGTTGTTCATCACATTTATAAATGTTTGCATGTTTAACTATATGTTTCATTACATTTCAAATAAAATGTTCATGAAATGTAAACATTTGTTCACACTAATTTAGAATAATGTTCGTAACATATAAAAAAATTTGTTTGTGCCATTAAAAAAAGGTGCAGTGCATAGCAAAATGTCTGCATGTTCTTGAAAAAATGTTCATGACATTTAAAAAATTGTTTGTATTAAAAAATGCTCATCATGCATTGGAAAAAATGTTCAACATGTATTTAACAAATGTTTAAACATGTATATGAAAAATGTTCGACCAGTATAAGAACAACGTTTAACGTGTAGTTAAACAAAGTCAATGTGTATTTGAAGAATAATAAAACAATAGAAAAGCAGAAAGCAGAAAAATCCAATGAAACCAATAGAAACTACAATAGGACTTTGGTGGGATACCAAGAAATCAATCAAACAAAACAAAAACGCCTACAGTCCAATCAAACATATATTTTTTAGTAACATCCAATCAAGCATATGGGTTGGTGGCCGAATAACAGGCTCAACACGAGGAAAAGGCAGTGTTAGCCTACTAGTACTATATTTCGCTCATTGTGAGATGTTGCACCGTCACGCCTATGCGCTCGCTTTAGTGTTCCGGCCCAATAGAGCAGTTTTCGGAAGGTTAGAGCATCTCTAGCAGATCCCGCACGACATGCGCGAAGACAGAACAGATTTCACCGGAATTCAACGCGATTTCGAAAACTAGTAATTTGCTCCATAATTAAACATAGTCATACATAGCAGGAGTTCACCGGAGTTCCACACATAGTTCATACAACCCAATTAAACATAGTTCAACCGGAAATTAAAGTAGTTCATACTACGAGCGGGGGTCTACTTCTAATTAAACATCACCGGGGTTCTACGCGTCGAAGTCGCTGACGTCGCCCTAGTCGTCCTCGTCGCTGGAGATGACCCCGGCGGGCAGCGGCTTCCCTCTATGCAACATATTGTAGATCAGCGAACCGGAGAGCGCCCACAGCTGCGCAGCCGCATCTTTGGCGTCGGCGGCAGCCCTTCCCGCAAACCACGTCTGCTCGGCCACGCGCTGCCGCTGGATTGTCGGGTCGAAGAGCTGGCCGCAGCGCCGGAAGGTCTTCCACGCACGCGAGCTTGCTCCGGCATTGCGGGACTTGGCGCTCCGCGTGCGCGTCGCCTCCCGCCGTTTGTCCGACAAGGGAGGGCGAAGGCCAGAGCCGCCGGCCTTGTCGTCATTCCGGCGTTAACGGGCGATGAAGCCACCGCGCACAGCACTCGAAGCCCCCGCGATGACCGAAACTTTCGCCGCCGCCACGCGCTGCACCCGCGGTCGAATTTCGCGGAGAGATCCGTGGCCGGATGCACCGGAAATGGCTGCTCGAGGGTAGATGATTTCTCGCCGAAGGGAGGAGGTTCGCGGTGGAGGAGGGTTGGGGATTTGTGGGACGGGAACCCAAAAAAGCGCCGGCGCCCGAATATATAGCGGAAACGGAAACCGGGCCTCCTCTAAATTTTTTCGGGTTGGGCCCTTTTTCGCTGATCTGATCGGGGCGTTTTTCTGGCCCGTCACGTATAACGCAATTCGCCGGAGTTTTACGACATCTGCTAGAGATGCTCTTACACAGACTTGTTTTAAAACATGTCCCCCCCCCCCCCACACCCCCCAAAAGAACATAGGTAAAACATTGCATGCAGTTTTTTTCTTCTTTGTTTTACTTTTCCTTTTTACTATGAGTTTCTTCTTTTCCTATGTTTTCTGGTATTGATTTTTGTTTCCTTTTTTCTAAGAGTTTTTCTATTGGTTTGCATCTGTTTGCTTTATATTTGTTTTCTTCTTTTTTGATTTGTTTTTTATTTTTTATTTTTCAAATGCATGTCGACTTTATTTAGATTTTCCAAATAAATGTTGAACATTATGAAAATGCACATTGAACACTTTTTGAAAGGGTGTGAATATTTTGCAAAACAATCATGAACCTTTATTTAATAACGTGTAAATATTATGCTATGTATTGCAACTTTCTCTTTTTAATGTCATATATTATTTCGTATATTTCTCACATTTTTCCAATACATTGCAAATAGATGTTTATATTTCATTAAAAAATTGTAATGTAATCGAACATATATTTAACTTGCAAACATTTAATAAATATGATGAACAATTTCTTGAATGATACTTACTATATTTCAATGTTGTGCCTAATTGTTTTTTGATTTTCATGATAATGTTTAAAAAAAGCTCATGATCATATTTTTAAAATATGCGAGGAGTTTTTTAAATGCATGAATGTTTTTTTAATGGTATGTACATTGTAAAGAAAATGCATGGACCATATTTTTACCCTACACGAATTGTTTTTAAATGCACTGTTTATGCTTTTTAGCTATATCTGAAAGGAGCATAACTTTTCAAGCGGCGGTGGCGGTCTTTTTAGTTGGAAGTCATCCATCTCTGGACTATCACATGTAGTCCATACTGAAATCTTTTAAAAGGCTTATATTTAGGAAAGGAGAGAGTATAACTTAAGTCCCAAGAGATATGCCAGTTCTCTACCTCGGTTTCTACGACACTCATAAAATGGCCACACAAGAAACTGTATTATTTGTCCGTGTAGTAGACATGAAACTTCTACGGCACTTGGGGATATCCACCAATGACGGTGATGGCACTTCTAAGGCAATCGTGGGTCGAAAGAGATATGTCTCGCCTATAGTGAGACGTAGCTCTGGCTCGCTTCTGGCGTGGCGTCACTGGGTCGGCCCAGTACTATAGCAGCCGCACTAGTGTCTGTTTCTCTGTTGTTTTCTTCTTTGATTTTCACTGTTTGCATCGGTTTTCCTTGGTTTATATTTTTTTTCTTTACTTTTCTCCGGGTTTTTTTCCTTCTTCAGTTTTCTTTGGAGCTTCTTCCTTCTTCTTTTTCGAAACATGTCTACATTTTTCGTACACATTGTACATTTTTAAATATATTTTCATTTTTATACACGGTTAACATTTTTTAATACATTATTCATTTTTTAATATATGTTTGATGTCTATTTTTTAATAAAAATTGTACATTTCCTATGAAAATTTAAATTATTTTTATACAATTTTAACATTTCCCAAATACATCATTAACAATTTTCCATATACATATTTTGAATTTTTTTTAATACATCTTTATAACCGTGCAAACATTTTCTTTACATTGTATAAATATCTCTACTACTATAGTCTGACAGTTTTGAAATTGGATTTATCAGTCCGTCTTCGGTTCTCCCGCCCAAACAACCATTAGCTCAAAATCCACCGTTCATTTCTCCTCCCGTGCATATCATTGCCATCGATCAAACAAAACAGCGGCCGGATTCGCTCCCGTTCGCTCCAAATAAACAAATAAAGAAGTCCCGACTGAACCCGGATAGCTCCTGCTGAAGTCGAGAACTGTCCAGAAACTACTGCCACCTCATCACATGCATGTACGACAACTTGGAAAAATACTAGTATTTTTTAATGTCAGGGATATATTTTTAGAATTCATGAATGTTTTTAAATTTAAAGTACAATTATTTTGAACGCTACAAATTATTCGTTTTGAATTACATGGTCATTTTTTAACATTGTGCCTTTTTTAAAATTTCATGTACTTTTTTTGAAATGACACCATTTTAAATATGAAAAACATTTTTTAATGCTTTTAACCATTTTTCAAAATTATCATAACAAACTTTTTACACTACATTAACATTTTTAATTTTTGTAGTCAACATTTTCAATTATTTAAGTAAATGAACTGAATTATTGTTTTGAATGTCTCAAAATATAAATAAAAGTAAAAAAGAAAACAAAGAAGAAATGAATGAAACTATTGAACTAGCGCTATTGGGCGGGCCCACATAGTGCACTCCCTAAGGCGAGGCGTTATAGCGAGACAAAGACACGCCCCTAGTGGGTACAACTATATGATATTTGATGTTCAGTAATAAGTGCACACATTGCTCGACTAAGTCAATGCTTAACATTTTTTAATACATTATTCACATTTTTAAAAATATATGTTTTGATGTCTATTTTTAATACATATTGTATATTTCTTGTGAAAATTTAAAGTATTCTTATACAATTTTAACATTTCTCAGATACATCATTAACAATTTTCCAAATACAATTTTGGAAAATTTTAATACATCTTAAACAATTTAAAACATCTTTATTATTTTCAATGATACAAACATTATTTTAATCATGGAAACATTTTCTTTACATTGTGTAAATATATTTTTTAATGTTACAGATATATTTTGAAATTTGTGATTGTTTTTTCAAATGTATAGTACAATTATTTGGAATGCTACAAAATATTTGTTTTGAATTATACGGTCATTTTTAACATCGTATAATTTTTAAAAATTCCATGTACTTTTTATATTTGAAAAGCCAACATTTTAAATAGCAAAACCATTTTGTGAATGCTTTCAACATTTTTTCAAAATTATGCTAACAAAATTTTTACACTGCATTAACATTTTTCATTTTTGTAGTCATTTTTTTTCAATTATTTAAGTAAACAAACTAAATTATTTTTTGGAATATATATATTCAGAATGTCTCAAAATATAAACAATTGTAAAAAAGAAAATAAAGAAAAAATGGACAAAACTATTAAACTAACGATATTGGGCGGGCCCACATAGCGCACTCCCTAAGGCGAGGCGTTATAGCGAGACAAAGACACACCCCTAGTGGGTACAACTATATGATATTTGATGATCAGTAATAAGGGCACACATCGCTCGACTACGCCATGTAGGAAAAAGGTTAAAGGTTAAGGGCTTGAGGACCATCACCAAGTTGTTTTCGCGCCAATGAACCTAGATTATATTAAAGATGAGCAGTGATTCACAAGCTAGGGTTGGCTCCCTTGAATCACAAAAAACCAAATCCATGGTAGCCCAAGACACCAAAGGAGAATTGCTCTACCCATTCGTCTCCTCGGGAATCTAGATCGCCCGTCGCCTCCGCCATATCTCTCCTCCCCCCACCACCCGCCGGTATAATCTTGCTCCCCCTTCCCCTCCCTCTCCATGACGAAAGTCCACCACCGAACTGCCGCTGAGCATCCCCCTCCACGCCCTGGAGCTTCGGCAGTGTCGCCCCTCAATTTTGGGCATTCGTCTTTGAGGTATGAGCAACTTCCGCTCGTCCGGTGGCTGATTGCTTAGTCCCGGGCCAACCTCCTCGAATCCCGTACGCCCGACACGCCGCCTAGATCCGCCCCGGCTGCCAGTCAGGTTCTGCTCTACTCCGCTCCTAGCAAAAATCCTCGTTTTCCAGAAACGAAAGTAATTCATTGCTACGCTGTAGAGTAGACGTACCAGTTTGTTTCAGCGATAGCTGGGGATTCAGTTCAACTGATGCTCCGGCTCGCAATGTGTTTTGCTATCTTGAACAAATTTTGCAGAAAACACCAGTTTCTGTCAGTTGGACCGAATTCCCCATGCCCTGGATCAAGCCCGCCCTATCCGGGGCCCTGCGCTCTCTTGGCAGATTCGCCCATCGTGCACTAGCTAGAGGGGTGCTTTGATTTGAATGATGCCATCAAATTCCGTCGTTTCGCCATACAAGGAGTGCAAGGCGAGTTATATTAGTTATCCTTAGGGGATCGGAGATGCATAGGTCCGCTCTATCGGACATATCATTCCTCTCTAGTGCCATCGAGTCTCGTCAATATGCTCGTGGCGGCCTGTGTAATACGTTCGCTTTCGGTGTGTACCCTGGTAGCGGCGAAGGCGCTCGAGTGCCGGTCGGGTGTGTTGTGGGGTGTTGGCCTTCTCGCGTCGTGTATGTACTATGGTGCTTTAGTACTAGCCTAGCTAGGCGTTATTTAGCTTTTTCGCCTGATTTTCCACAAATAAACCGTTTAGTCCTTTTTTCTTTCTTCTTTTTTGGCACTCTCTTTTATGTGGTGCACTCCTCTTCTAGAGGTGTTCTTGTAATACCTCTTTCTAATAAACGAATTTTGCAGCTCTACTGCCAACATTAAAAAAACACTAAAAATAATAACGGGTTGCACTATAGAGAAGGATATCTTATAGTACTACAATACCAAAGTACTCCAAAATTATGGTTATGACACATCACTCTGCAAGATCACATGTACACTATATTTATTCCAACTAAAAACACAACCCACCGCTCCCGGAAAAGTTATTCTCCTATCAGCTATAGTTAGGGCAATTCTAACATAGAGACTCAAATGGACACGGATTTTTGTCCGATTTTATCCGTTTGGGTCCGCAAACGGACAAGGACGGACACAACCTATGCACCCACCGCGCAGGACCCATTTCGACAGACATGTCAAGGTCGAGGCTATCAGAAGGTTCGCTCGGCTATGAAGACTTGTCCTGCTGCGGTGACCAGCCAGGCCTCACGCGTCGGAGTGGCCGTCGAGTTGAGTGCAGGTTCCTAGCCGCAGAGCGGCGCGTTGAGATGCCCGACCGCACCAGCGAGCAGGCTGGCTTCAGGGGGGTGCCAGAGACGAGTCGCCGCCAATCTCACGCGCTCGCGTCGCTGCACCTCTAGCTCGCCTCCAAGGCAACGAGGCAGAGGAAGTCCGATGCTCGTCTCCCACAACGCCATGCCTTGTCTCCCACGACGCCTTCCGAGAACGCGTTGGAGAGCACCGGAGGGAGCGGTGCCACGCCGCTAGCCTTGCCTCGCGCCGGAGGTACCGTTGCCCCGCCTGGCCTTCCTCGTCTCTACAACGCGTGGTCTTTGGCAGCATGGTGGGTGGGTGGGCCAGAAGTGAGAAAAGGAGGAGAGGGAGAGAAAAAGGTGGGTAGGTGGTGGACCAGCCGGACAACGGAAGGTGTCCATTTCAGACCGAAATCAGACCTAAATTAGGACAGAATGGGTTTGAAGGGACACAAAATGGGTCCCTCTAAGTTGGGCTGCTTTTGTTTGTCTCTGCAGTCCCAAACGAATGTGGGTGGACAAAATGCGTCTTTGCGTTGGAGTTGCCCTTAGTTACCATGTCAGTAACCAAACAATACACTGAAGTAGTACGGGATAGGAAAAAAAGATCCCGCCAAATCCAACATACATTTAGAAAAATATTTTGAAATATTCTAAATATATATTACGAAAAATCACTTTACCTCAATTTCAATAAATGTGCATCATGCATTGAAAAATGTTTAGTCTAGAAAAATGGTTTCTGCATTTATGGAAAATTTTCATACCATTAAATACATGTTCATGATATTTACAAAATACTTCACGCATTTAACAATATGATAATTTTTTTGAAAATGTTCATGGAAGTGTGAAAAAATGTGCGCAATTTTTTTAAATGTTAGTATCATTCAAAAAAAATCATCATATTTATAAATGTTTGCACATTTAAATATATGTTTCATCGCATTTCAACTAAAATGTCCATGAAATGTAAACATTTGTTCACACTATTTTAGAATAATGTTCATAACATATAAAAAAATGTTTGTGCCATTAAAAAAAGGTGCAGTGCATAGCAAAATGTCTGCATGCTTTTGCAAAAATGTTCATGACATTTTAAAAAATCACTTGTATTAAAAAATGCTCATCATGCATTGGACAAAATATTCAACGTGTAGTTAAGGGGTACCCCTTACAATGGTCACTTATATCTTCTCTGATGGTGATAAGTAGCGCACCGCATATTCCACACCTTGTCACAACCTAGGATTTTGCGGGGTTTTTTTTTTCCGGAGATTTGATTTTTCAAGATGTTTTATCTTTTGAACCGTGCGTTTGAATCACGAAAGTTTCGCCGGGTTGCTCGCATAGTTATCTTCGAAACTAAATCCCATGCTACTAGAATATTTTTTTCAAAAAGAAAAACCTGGGAAAAATGAGAATCCAGAAAAAACCAAGAACTGAAAAAAGCGAAAACCGAAAAATATATATTAGATCAAAACGAAGAAGCACAGTTGTGTTTTTCACTTTTTTGGGGGAGCAAACCGGCGCTTTTTCACTTTTTGGAAAGCACAGGTGTGCTTCACGCAGAATCACAATTGTGTTTCACCCTGAAGCACAACTGTGTTTTTTTCACTTTCGGGAAGCACATCCACAATTCACGCGGAAGCATAGCTGTGCTTCACTGTGAAGCACATGTGCTTTTTCACACTGTATGCTTTACGCGAGAACATTGAGGGCGTCATCACCTAGTTAACATGCTCTTTCTCTTTATCTTGGGTGTCATGTCACATGTGGTCTCAATCTTGATGTAGCTTCAAGTTTTATCATGGTTCTTTCTCATTAATATTAGTTTCATTTTCTTTTATTTGATGATTTTGTATATGTAATTAATAAGGCCAGATTGTTTGTCTAAATTAGTGTTGGCCAAACTTCAACAGTTGCAACTTCTCCTCTAGATAGTGAAAGACCGACCAGGAAATCAGTTTCATTAGAGTAATCGATGATGATGATATTTTGAGTTCAAGTATTTTTTGTTTTTCACTGTAAATTAAATTCCTGCAGTAGCTCTCTTAGTTTTTATTGATTAAAAGTAAACCATGTCACGGTCTAATCTGTTGCATCATGACACTGGTACTAGAGAAATAACCACACGTGTCATGTAAACGATTTCGACTTCTTTGTTAGTTCAGCCATAAAGCACTAGACACGAACTATAGCGCCACATGATATTGTTGGTTGTCTAGCGAGGGTATGCTTATGTGAAATATGCGACCTTTTATACCACAAAGATTTGTTTTTCCCCCAAAAAAGTAAATTATGGCCTTTGTTTGTTCTTCTTCCTTGGGTAAAATCCTACCACTATATCTACATCGTTGCTTTTTGGCCACTGCTACCGGATCAAGCATCCCATTTAACATCACATTCATTATTGTGTCATCGACGCCACTCTGTGATGTGTTGACGGTGTCTCTTACACGTGACACCCTTTGTTCTGCCCTCTTCCATCGATGCAATAGTGACTACATCTCATGCCAACATTAGTTTTCACTTTCAGTGAGATTTTGGTGAAATTCACCGAATTTCAGTGATTTTAGTTGACACTAAAATATTTACCTTTCGACCAAAATAATTCAGCAATTTCAGTAGTTCAGGAAAATTCGAATATTTTAAAAAAGAATTCAATTTTTTATAAAATGTGTTGAATTGAAGTGAAAATTTCAGCTCTTGGCCGAAATGAAATCCAAATCACTGTAATTCAATGAATTTCGATGATTTTAGTTGTTGCTCAA
Organism: Aegilops tauschii subsp. strangulata; assembly: GCF_002575655.3. Classification (NCBI taxonomy): domain Eukaryota; kingdom Viridiplantae; phylum Streptophyta; class Magnoliopsida; order Poales; family Poaceae; genus Aegilops; species Aegilops tauschii. The sequence goes on from NC_053037.3 coordinate 547,441,340, forward strand.
ATTTTTCTGAAACTGAAAGTGATGACTCTATGGCCATTGTGCGAGCATTGCTATCCACCGAAAGTGTTGCGAGGAATCGATTGTGACAAGTGAAAAAGCCGGTGACCTAGCAATAGCAAACACGGCAAAATATTTGATTCATGGTGCGTGTGATGCATCTCTTACATATGCGATGGTTGTCGAGTAGCTAGTTTTGTTAAGCGAAAGTGGTTAGTTGGCTCGTGTTTTTCTTATGTTTTTGGTAGTCCGTAGGACCTATAGGAGCTATAGCAAATTGATTATCTGTTCGATCAGATTATGCTGCCGAGTAATTGGCTGACTGCATTCATCAGAAGCTTCATGATGGCATTATTGGAACCTGCTTTTACGTATAATAACAACAAAAAAGAACCAATTACTCCTACAACTTGAGAAGGATATCTTATACTACTTCAATGCCAGAATTCTCCAAAAATTAAGGTGATCAAGAGGATGAACTATAGACTATATTTGTTCTAACTAAAAAGACCAGACACCGCCCCTGGAAAAGCTATACTCCTTTTATAGCTAGTTAGTTACCAGGTTAGCAACCAAACCAGAGTCAGAAAGATGAGACAGGAAAGAGAGGGAACCCGTCGAATCCTGTTGATTTGGACGTGACTCGGAGCATGCACGTCAGAGTTAGAGCGGCAGGTAAATTTGTTTATTCGCCAGGCTTAGCAGACGGGAGATCTCGGTGCATGCACAGGTCACGCTGAAAACTGACGTAGGAAAATCAGACTGAATTTGGGTGTAAGAAGCTCAACCAAATTTGGTGCTGATCAGGCGAACGGGAGTGGTTCCAGACTTCCAGTAGGGATGATGCACTATAATGTCGTGTATAGTACATCACATATTCTGATAGAGCTGCATTTTTTTCTGAATGTTGAAGAACGTTGGGCCTGTAGCAGCAGATGGAGATGCAGATGCATCACTGGCAGACAACCTGCTGCACATCAACAGCATATTCCGGTACTGATCGGTCGGTGACATTCTTGCCACCGCTTCTCATGATTACAGGGGGTAACATGAATCTCGGATTAGGGAGGAGGAACAGTTTCAGTTCAGGCTAGGTTCGAGCATAGCGTGTACATTCTGCAATCTGAATCGCTGCTGATGTTGATGCGCATGCTCTTCCACAGCTTCAGCAGCATGAATCGGCCCTGTGGCTGGAAATGTAGTAGCATAGCGCAGTCACCTGTGATGCTCGGCAGCCTATCGAGGGTGCGCCTAGTCTGTAGGCAGCTAAGTTGCACCTGCAGATTAAGCCATGTAGTGGCCATGTTTATTTACCTTAGCTGACGAGCGACGAGACGACGGACAACAGCGCATGCAACAATTGATACCACGGAGTTCAGTTAGAAAAACAATTGGTACGGGGTTATTCAGTTATTGTGATCGGATAATTCTGGCCAGTGTCCTTGGCTAGTTAGTTATAGCAACGCAACGTAATGTGCCGTGTGCGATGACAAACTGACTGATAGATCGCCGGCCGGAGTGCACACGTGGACACGAGGGAGACGAACGAGAGAGAGGTAGACCAACATACCAGTATTTTGCAAGGCGCAATTGCCGTCCTCTTTTCTAGTTTTCTTCTTTTATTTATCTTTTGATTACATGCAAGCGTGACCAACAAAAGCTGGCCGAACTCCACGCCCACAATCCACACGACGCGTGCCATCCCACGATAGTGCATCGTGGCTTAACTATAACTAAGCCAACAGCTGCAACGTAAAAGTCGTACGTTTCTGGCTAATGATCCTATTTACATGCACCAACGCAATCACGTGCACACATCCATCCGGTGTGTGTGTACACATGCATGCATGCATGCAAGGACTCGACCAGCTAACAAACTGGCTACCAAACACACTACATTTGTGACCATGACATGACTAATTAATGACTAGAACTAATGCATGCAACAAGATTAGAAGTAACATTCACCTCCCTAATCTTGTTACCTCAACCTCCTAATGTTTGCCTCTCTCGCCGCGTTCCAGCTGCTGCTTCAGGTTAGGTAGCAAAGACACAAGTTTCTTCAGACAAAGTGGGTACAGTCGATTTCTTGACCTTGGCACCTTGGCAAGAAGCTCTCCCTGCGATCAAACACGCTCAGGAACCCATCATACAGCTGTGACATGCACCCTTCTTCGTCAAGTTGACTCACTATGTTGCTTCTTAGCTTGAGGATGAAATACACTTTCTTGAGAACATGATGCTTACCATTACAGCCAATGTACGAGACAGTTCCACAGCCACAACTTTCAACAACGGACCCATCTCCAAACCGCACCGTCCCCTTGATGGTGCTGTCAATGTCTCTGAACATCTTCTCATTGCCTGACATATGATTTGTTGCATCTGTGTCAAAATACCATAGTTCACCATAGTACCTCTCATTGGCACTTAGCTTGGGCTTAATCTTCTCTTCATTCAGTATGAGGAACTCGTTGCCCTTCTCCACGAGCTCCACTCCCGGCCTGTCCATGCCGAGTGCCGCCGCTGCCGGCATCGCGGCTGCCGGCGTCATAATGGCAGCCCTCAAGGCCGCTAGCGGCGTTACTCCCGCTGGTGTCGTTGAGGTAGTCCGCGTGCTTCCTTGTATGGCTCCTGTCATCGTCTTGTTCATGAGGGCATGCAGCACGCCATTCTCGTTGCAGAGCACACGCTGCACCTCCAACAGCTTGGCCTTCTCCTCACTTGCGTACACCAACAACTCTGCCTGTGTCCTGTACTCATCGGACATGACATCCACCTTTGCATTTGCAACGGCTAACTCACCGCGTAGCCACTCAGCCTCAGCCATGGCAGCCTCCAACTCGGCCATCGCAGCTAAGGGGTGAAGCATCTCATTCACCTTGATACCTTCTGGCTTGACGTCGTCCGCGACCTGCTCCTCCGCCCCCGGTGCAAGCTCACATGCCACCGCCATCAGCAGCCCCGGCTCGTAGTCGACGTCGGCAACTGCAAGGAGCGCCTTCTCTTTCTTCAACGCCTCACACTCGGACTTGAATTGTCCTTTCTTCCCACACTCGAAGCAGGTAATCTTCGACTTGTCGAACTTGCCACGGGGCATTTTCTTGTTGTCATCTCGGCCGCGGCCACCGCCACGCTCGTCGCCATTCTTGCCGCCATTGCTAGAGCCCTCTCCTTTCTTCTTTTCTTCCTGGACCAGTGCCTCCAGCTGTGCCCGTGAGACCAACATCAACTTCTCGCCATCATCGCCGCGGTCTTGGCGGCGCCCGGACTCGTTCTCCTCGGACGCCCGGAACCGCCCAATGGCCTCGGCGACCGACATCTTCTTGATGTCGCCCCATTGCTCGATTGTCCCGATCATCGGCAGGAAGTGATCCGGGACCGCCGCGAACAGCCGCTTGACAACGGCGTGCTCCTGCAAGTTCTCACCAAGCGCTCGAATTTCTCCGACGAGCGCGGTGAGCCGGCGCCCGAATGCACCGACGTCTTCACCTCCTTCCATGGTCAGGCGCTCAAAATGTCTTGTGAGGTGACTGATGCGTGCCTGCACAACGCGCTCATCGCCGATACGCATGGTACGGATGGCATCCCAAGCCTCCTTCGCCGACTCGTACTCCACAATGGACATCATCACGTCGTCGGGAACAGACTGCGAGATAGCAGCCATGGCTCCCTAATACTTGGCCTCAGGATCGATGATCTTCATCTTCGCCGCCCACAATTACCTTCTGTCAGCCGCGGGTATTGGATCGGCACTCCGATGCTCCTAGCCGGCGCGGCCACGACGATCGTCCCATCGCCGGAGCCGCTGGCTCCGAGCCTCTTGCTCGGCGGCGTGTACTTTTCGCCGCCACCAGCGTCGCTCTTCTTCAGTGACTGATCCCCCATGGCTACACACCGTCGCCGATTCGCCTCTGGCCACCCAGGCTCTGTATACCAATTGGTAGATCGCCGACCGGAGCACACACCCAGACACGAGGGAGACGAACGAGAGAGAGGTAGACCAAGACACCAGTATTTTGCGAGGCGCAACTGCCATCCTCTTTTCTGGCTTTCTTCTCTTATTTATCTTTTGATTACATGCAAGCATGACCAACAAAAGCTGGCCGAACTCCACGCCCACAATCCACACGACGCGTGCCATCCCACGATAGTGCATCGTGGCTTAACTATAACTAAGCCAACTGCTGCAACGTAAACGTCGTACGTTTCTGGCTAGTGATCCTATTTACATGCACCAACGCAATCACGTGCACACATCCATCCGGTGTGTGTGTACACATGCATGCATGCATGCAAGGACTCGACCAGCTAACAAACTGGCTACCAAACACACTACATTTGTGACCATGACATGACTAATTAATGACTAGAACTAATGCATGCAACAAGATTAGAAGTAACATTCACCTCCCTAATCTTGTTACCTCAACCTCCTAATGTTTGCCTCTCTCGCCGCGTTCCAGCTGCTGCTTCAGGTTAGGTAGCAAAGACACAAGTTTCTTCAGACAAAGTGGGTACAGTCGATTTCTTGACCTTGGCACCTTGGCAAGAAGCTCTCCCTGCGATCAAACACGCTCAGGAACCCATCATACAGCTGTGACATGCACCCTTCTTCGTCAAGTTGACTCACTATGTTGCTTCTTAGCTTGAGGATGAAATACACTTTCTTGAGAACATGATGCTTACCATTACAGCCAATGTACGAGACAGTTCCACAGCCACAACTTTCAACAACGGACCCATCTCCAAACCGCACCGTCCCCCTTGATGGTGTTGTCAATGTCTCTGAACATCTTCTCATTGCCTGACATATGATTTGTTGCATCTATGTCAAAATACCATAGTTCACCACTGTACCTCTCATTGGCACTTAGCTTGGGCTTAATCCTCTCTTCATTCAGTATGAGGAACTCGTTGCCCTTCTCCACGAGCTCCACTCCCGGCCTGTTCATGCCGAGTGCCGCCGCGGCCGGCATCGCGGCTGCCGGCGTCATAATGGCAGCCCTCAAGGACGTTAGCGGCATTACTGCCGCTGGTGTCGTTGAGGTAGTCCGTGTGCTTCCTTGTATGGCTCCTGTCATCGTCTTGTTCATGAGGGCATGCAAAACGCTGATACTTCTCCGTCGTATCTATAATTTTTGATTGTTCAATGCCAATATTCTACAACTTTCATATACTTTTGACAACTTTTTATACTATTTTTGGGTCTAACATATTGATCCAGTGCCCAGTGCCAGTTCCTGTTTGTTGCATGTTTATGTTTTGCAGAAACCCAATATCAAACGGAGTCCAAAAGGGATAAAAACGGACGGATAATTATTTTGGAATATTTATGATTTTTGGGAAGTAAAATCGACGTGAGACGGTGCCCGAGGGGGCCACGAGGCAGGGGGCGCGCCCTGGACCTTCGTGGGCACCCCGTAAGGCGGTTGACGCTCTTCTTTTGCCGCAAGAAAGCTAATTTTATGAGAAAAATCTGCGCAAAAGATTCAACCCAATCGGAGTTATGGATCTCCGGATATAAAAGAAACGGTGAAAGGGCAGCAGAGCAGAACACAGAAACAGAGAGAGAGACAGAGAGACAGATCCAATCTCGGAGGGGCTCTCGCCCCTCCCACGCCATGGAGGCCAAGGACCAGAGGGGAAACCCTTCTCCCATCTAGGGAGGAGGTCAAGGAAGAAGAAGACTAGGGCCCCCCTCTCCCCTCCTCTTTCGGTGGCGCCGGAACGCTGCCGTGGCCATCATCATCACCGCAATCTTCACCAACAACTTCACCGCCATCATCACCAACTCTTCCCCCTCTATGCAGCGGTGTAACCTCTCTCTTACCCGCTGTAATCTCTACTTAAACATGGTGCTCAACGCTATATATTATTTCCCAATGATGTATGGCTATCCTATGATGTTTGAGTAGATCTGTTTTGTCCTATGGGCTATTTGATGATCAAGATTGGTTTGAGTTGCATGTTGTATTATTGGTGATGTCCTATGGTGCTCTCCGTGTCGCGCAAGCGTGAGGGATCCCCGCTGTAGGGTTTGCAATATGTTCATGATTTGCTTATGGTGGGTGGCGTGAGTGACAGAAGCACAGACCCGAGTAAGTAGGTTGTTTGTGTATGGGATAAAGAGGACTTGATGCTTTAATGCTATGGTTGGGTTTTACCTTAATGATCTTTAGTAGTTGCGGATGCTTGCTAGAGTTCCAATCATAAGTGCATATGATCCAAGTAAAGAAAGTATGTTAGCTTATGTCTCTCCCTCAAATAAAATTGCAATAGTGATTACCGGTCTAGTTATCGATTGCCTAGGGACAAATAACTTTCTCGTGACAACAAGCTCTTTACTAAAGCTAATCTAGTTGTGTCTTTATCTAAACAGCCCCTACTTTTTATTTACGCGCTCTTTATATTCTTGCAAACCTATCCAACAACACCTACAAAGTACTTCTAGTTTCATACTTGTTCTAGGTAAAGCGAACGTTTAGCGTGTGTAGAGTTGTATCGGTGGTCGATAGAACTTGAGGGAATATTTGTTCTACCTTTAGCTCCTCGTTGGGTTCGACACTCTTACTTATCGAAAGAGGCTACAATTGATCCCCTATACTTGTAGGTTATCAAGACCTTTTTCTGGCGCCGTTGCCGGGGAGCAATAGCGTGGGGTGAATATTCTCGTGTGTGCTTGTTTGCTTTATCACTAAGTAATTTTTATTTGCTGTTCTTAGTTGTTCTTTATCTTTAGTTATGGATATGGAACACGAAATACCAAAAAAATTAGGTGTACTTGCTGCTCATGGAGATGGGGAACCTCCTAAAACCCTTGATGCTCATTATGTGATAGATATTACGTACTACTTTGATAATCCTGAGAAAACCCCATTCAATTTGGTAATGGGAGTAACGTTGGATCAACGTGAATACTTTAGGGATTATCACTTGACACAAAAAGGGAAACTATTATGGGATCAAATTTATATATTGAAGTGGTATGCTCGGCAAGTATGCTTGAGTTATGATTATACTTGTTGCTCTAGGATGAAGGCTCCACACCTTCCCTTTTCATGCAAATTTAATGATAATAAAACCTTAGCTTCTTATGCTAATGGTATATATGATTACTATGATGTGGAACAAATAGAAGAATTTGTTGCTTTTATGGGTGCTTATGAAATTGAATCTATGTTTAAAGAGTTTGAGGATTTTGATGATGCTATTTATAGACCTGAAAATTTAGCTATCCTCAAATATTGCTATGAGAATTATGAATACAATTCTGATATTAATGCACTTATTGAGAAAGTCTCTGCTGTCCAAGAAGAGACTAATATTTTGCAGGAATCTATGGAAGAAGAAATTGATGAAACTGTGAGCTCATTGGATGAAAAAGATGAGGAGGAGAGCGAAGAACAAAAGGAGGAAGAGCGGATTAGCTACTCGTGCCCACCTTCTAATGAGGGTAACCCTCTAACTCATACATTGTTTAATTTCCCTTCGTGCTTACCGAAGGATGATTGCTATGATGATTGTTATGATCCCGTTGATTCTCTTGAAATATCCCTTTTTGATGATGCTTGCTATGCTTGTGGCCAAGATGCCAAGATGAATTATGCTTATGGAGATGAACTTGCTATAGTTCCTTATGTTATGAATGAAATTGTTGCTATTGCACCCACGCATGATACTCCTATTATCTTTTTGAATTCTCCCAACTACACTATATCGGAGAAGTTTACCCTTATTAAGGATTATATTGATGGGTTGCCTTTTACCGTTGCACATGATGATTGTGATGAATATAATATGCATGCGCTTGCTGCTCCTACTTGTAATTATTATGAGAGAGGAACTATATCTCCACCTCTCTATGTTTCCAACACGATAAAATTGCAAGAAACTATTTATACTATGCACTGGCCTTTACTATGTGCGCATGAATTGTTCTTTTATGACATGCCGATGCATAGGAAGAGAGTTAGACTTCGTTGTTGCATGATATATGTTACTTTGTGCTCATTACTAAATTACAAATCATTTCTAATTAAAATTGGCTTTGATATACCTTGGGATCCGGGTGGATTCACTACTTGAGCACTATATGCCTAGCTTAATGGCTTTAAAGAAAGCGCTGCCAGGGAGACAACCCAGAAGTTTTAGAGAGTCATTTATTTCTGTTGAGTGCTTTCATATAGTTTAAAAAGAACAAAAAAAAAGAGGGGAACCCAAAACTTTTTCAAAAAGGAAAGTGAAAGTGAGAGAGACAAGCATTGTTGAAGTGGGAGCTAGCCTTGAACTTTGTTCATGCTCACGGAAACTTTGTGAATCTTGATTACAGAAACTTTTCAACAAAAATAATTATCCCCTTGTACAATTCCATTGTATTATAAAAATAATGTGCTAAGGTTTGCCTTTAAGATGTTTACAATGCTTGTTGGTTTGTACGGTGCAGGACAGAAACTTTGGCTGTAGTGCTTGATTTTTCATTTTTTACTGGAACGTCAAATGGTTCTGATTCTTTTTGAAATGTCTTTCTATACAAAGTGTTTATTTTTAATATTTTTGGCAGAACTTTTAAAGTATCATAAGTATGGTGAATGTTCAGATTATTACAGACTGTTCTGTTTTAGACAGATTCTGTTTTTGATGCATAGTTTGCTTGTTTTGATGAAACTATTGATTTATATCAGTGGATTAAGCCATGAAAAAGTTATATTACAGTAGCTATAATGCAAAAACAAAATATGCATTGGTTTGCAAAAGTACTTAGAGTAGTGATTTGCTTTATTATACTAACGGATCTTACCGAGTTTTCTGTTGAAGTTTTGTGTGGATGAAGTGTTCGATGATCGAGGAGGTCTCGATGTGAGAAGAAGGAAGAGAGGCAAGAGCTCAAGCTTGGGGATGCCCAAGGCACCCCAAGTAAATATTCAAGGAGACTCAAGCATCTAAGCTTGGGGATGCCCCGGAAGGCATCCCATCTTTCTTCAACAAGTACCGGTATGTTTTCGGATTCGTTTCGTTCATGCGATATGTGCAAATCTTGGAGCGTCTTTTGCTTTAGTTTTCATTTTTCTTTTATGCACCATGCTGGTATGAGATAGTCCTTGGTTGCTTTATAGAATGCTCTTTGCACTTCACTTATATCTTTTGAGTATGGCTTTATAGAATGCTTCATGTGCTTCACATATATCATTTGAAGTTTGGATCGCCTGTTTCTCTTTACATAGAAAACCGCCATTTGTAGAATGCTCTTTAGCTTCACTTATATTTGTTAGAGCGTGGGCATATCTTTTGTAGAAAGAATTAAACTCTCTTGCTTCACTTATATCTATTTAGAGAGATGACAGGAACTGGTCATTCACATGGTTAGTCATAAAATCCTACATAAAACTTGTAGATCACTGAATATGATGTGTTTGATTCCTTGCAATAGTTTTGCGATATAAAGATGGTGATATTAGAGTCATGCTAGTGGGTAGTTGTGGATTGTAGAAATACTTGTGTTGAAGTTTGTGATTCCCGCAGCATGCACGTATGGTGAACCATTTATGTGATGAAGTCGGAGCATGATTTATTTATTGATTGTCTTCCTTATGAGTGGTGGTCGGGGACGAGCGATGGTCTTTTCCTACCAATCTACCCCCCTAGGAGCATGCGCGTAGTACTTTGTTTTGATGACTAATAGATTTTTGCAATAAGTATGTGAGTTCTTTATGACTAATGTTGAGTCCATGGATTATACGCACTCTCACCCTTCCATCATTGCTAGCCTCTTCGGACCGTGCATTGCCCTTTCTCACCTCGAGAGTTGGTGCAAACTTCGCCGGTGCATCCAAACCCCGTGATACGATACGCTCTATCACACATAAGCCTCATTATATCTTCCTCAAAACAGCCACCATACCTACCTATCATGGCATTTCCATAGCCATTCCGAGATATATTGCCATGCAACTTCCATCATCATCATATACATGACTCGAGCATTCATTGTCATATTGCTTTGCATGATCGTACAATAGCTAGCATGATATTTTCATGGCTTGTCCGTTTTTTGATATATTTGCTACGCTAGATCATTGCACATCCCGATACACCGCCGGAGGCATTCATATAGAGTCATATCTTTGTTCTAGATATCGAGTTGTAATATTGAGTTGTAAGTAAATAAAAGTGTGATGATCATCATTATTAGAGCATTGCCCCAGTGAGGAAAGGATGATGGAGACTATGATTCCCCCACAAGTCGGTATGAGACTCCGGACTTTATGAAAAATAAAAGAGGCCAAAGAAGCCCAAATAAAAAAAAGAGGCCAAAGAAGCCCACCAAAAAAATAAAAAGAAATAAAAAGAAAAGCAAAAAACAAAAAAATGAGAGAAAAAGAGAGAAGGGGCAATGTTACTATCCTTTTACCACACTTGTGCTTCAGAGTAGCACCATGTTCTTCATATAGAGAGTCTCTTGAGTTATCACTTTCATATACTAGTGGGAATTTTCATTATAGAACTTGGCTTGTATATTCCAATGATGGGCTTCCTCAAACGCCCGAGGTCTTCATGAGAAAGCAAGTTGGATGCACACCCACTTAGTTTCCAGTTTGAGCTTTCATACACTTATAGCTCTTAGTGCATCCGTTGCATGGCAATCCCTACTCACTCACATTGATATCTATTAATGGGCATCTCCATAGCCCATTGATACGCCTAGTTGATGTGAGACTTTCTCCTTTTTTGTCTTCTCCACATAAACCCCACCATCATATTCTATTCCAGTCCATGGCTCACGCTCATGTATTGCGTGAAAGTTGAAAAGGTTTGAGAACATCAAAAGTATGAAACAATTGCTTGGCTTGTCATCGGGGTTGTGCATGATTTGAATATTTTGTGTGGTGAAGATAGAGCATAGCCAGACTATATGATTTTGTAGGGATAACTTTCTTTGGCCATGTTATTTTGAAAAGACATGATTGCTTTATTAGTAGCCTTGAAGTATTGTTGTTTTTATGTCAAATGATAGACTATTGCTTTGAATCACTCGTGTCTTAATATTCATGCCATGATTAGATACATGATCAAGATTATGCTAGGTAGCATTCCACATCAAAAATTATCTTTTTTATCATTTACCTACTCGAGGACGAGCAGGAATAAGCTTGGGGATGCTGATACGTCTCCGTCGTATTTATAATTTTTGATTGTTCCATGCCAATATTCTACAACTTTCATATACTTTTGGCAACTTTTTATACTATTTTTGGGACTAACATATTGATCCAGTGCCCAGTGCCAGTTCCTGTTTGTTGCATGTTTATGTTTCGCAGAAACCCAATATCAAACGGAGTCCAAACGGGATAAAAGCGGATGGAGAATTATTTTGGAATATTTATGATTTTTGGGAAGTAAAATCAACGCGAGACGGTGCCCGAGGGGGCCACGAGGCAGGGGGCAGGCGCGCCCTGGACCCTCGTGGGCACCCCGTAAGGCGGTTGAAGCTCTTCTTTTGCCGCAAGAAAGCTAATTTTATGAGAAAAATATGGGCGAAAGATTCAACCCAATCGGAGTTACGGATCTCCGGATATAAAAGAAACGGAGAGAGACAGAGAGACAGATCCAATCTCGGAGGGGCTCTCGCCCCTCCCACGCCATGGAGGCCAAGGACCAGAGGGGAAACCCTTCTCCCATCTAGGGAGGAGGTCAAGGAAGAAGAAGACGAAGGGGGCCCCTCTCCCCTTTGTTGGAAATATGCCCTAGAGGCAATAATAAAATGGTTATTATTATATTTCCTTGTTCATGATAATTGTCTATTGTCTATGCTATAATTGTATTAACCGGAGACCGTAATACATGTGTGAATACGTAGACCACAATATGTCCCTAGTAAGCCTCTAGTTGACTAGCTCGTTGATCAATAGATGGTTACGGTTTCCTGGCCATGGACATTGGATGTCGTTGATAACGGGATCACATCATTAGGAGAATGATGTGATGGACAAGACCCAATCCTAAGCATAGCACAAGATCGTGTAGTTCGTCTGCTAAAGCTTTTCTAATGTCAAGTATCATTTCCTTAGACCATGAGATTGTGCAACTCCCGGATACCGTAGGAATGCTTTGGGTGTGCCAAATGTCACAACGTAACTGGGTGGCTATAAAGGCACACTATGGGTATCTCTGAAAGTGTCTGTTGGGTTGGCACAAATTGAGACTGAGATTTGTCACTCCGTGTGACGGAGAGGTATCTCTGGACCCACTCGGTAGGACATCATCATAATGAGCTCAATGTGAACAAAGAGTTGATCACGGGGTGATGTGTTACGGAACGAGTAAAAGTGACTTGCCGGTAACGAGATTGAACGAGGTATTGGGATACCGACGATCGAATCTCGGGCAAGTAACATACCGATTGACAAAGGGAATTGTATACAAAATTGATTGAATCCCCGACATCGTGGTTCATCCGATGAGATCATCGTGGAACATGTGGGAGCCAACATGGGTATCCAGATCCCGCTGTTGGTTATTGGCCACAGAGCTGTCTCGGTCATGTCTGCATGATTCCCGAACCCATAGGGTCTACACACTTAAGGTTCGGTGACGCTAGAGTTGTTATGGGAATTAGTGTGCAGTTACCGAATGTTGTTCGGAGTCCCAGATGAGATTCCGGACGTCACGAGGAGTTTCGGAATGGTCCGGAGGTAAAGATTTATATATGGGAAGTCCTATTTTGGCCACCGGAAAATGTTCAGGATTTTTCGGTATTGTACCGGGAAGGTTCTAGAAGGTTCCGGAGTGGGGCCCACCTGCATGGGGGAACCCACATGAACGTGGGTAGTGGGGGCAAGGCCCCACACCCTGGTCAAGGCGCACCAAGATCCCCCCTTAGAAGGAATAAGATCATATCCCGAAGGGATAAGATCAAGATCCCTAAAAAGGGGGGATAACAATCGATGGGGAAGGGAAATGATGGGATTTCTTTCCCCCACCTTTGCCAACGCCCCAATGGACTTGTAGGGAAAGAAACCAGCCCCCTCCACCCCTATATATAGTGGGGAGGCGCATGGGAGCCGCACCCCTTCCCCTGGCGCAGCCCTCTCCCTCCCCAACACCTCCTCCTCCTCCGTAGTGCTTGGCGAAGCCCTGCCGAAGAACTGCAAGCTCCACCACCACGTCGTCGTGCTGCCGGATCTCTCCCTCAACTTCTCCTCTCCCCTTGCTGGATCAAGAAGGAGGAGACGTCCCCGGGCTGTACGTGTGTTGAACGCGGAGGCGCCGTTGTTCGGCGCTTAGATCGGAATCAACCGCGATCTGAATCGCTACGAGTACGACTCCTTCATCCGCGTTCTTGTAACGCTTCCTCATCGCGATCTTCAAGGGTATGAAGATGCACTCCCCTCTCTCTCGTTGCTAGTCTCTCCATAGATTGATCTTGGTGATGCGTAGAAATTTTTTAATTTCTGCAACGATCCCCAACAGTGGCATCATGAGCTAGGTCTATGCGTAGTTTCTATGCACGAGTAGAACACAAGTTGTTGTGGGCGTCGATTTTGTCAATTTACTTTCTGTTACTAGTCTTATCTTGATTCGGCGGCATCGTGGGATGAAGCGGCCCAGACCGACCTTACACGTACGCTTACGTGAGACAGGTTCCACCGACTGACATGCACTAGTTGCATATGGTGGCTAGCGGGTGTCTGTCTCTCCCACTTTAGTCGGATCGGATTCGATGAAAATGGTCCTTATGAAGGGTAAATAGAAATTGGCATATCACGTTGTGGTTTTGGCGTAGGTAAGAAACGTTCTTGCTAGAAACCTTTAGCAGCCACGTAAAAACTTGCAACAACAATTAGAGGTTGTCTAACTTGTTCTTGCGGCATATGTCGTGTGATGTGATATGGCCAAAAGGATGTGATGAATGATATATGTGATGTATGAGATTGATCATGTTCTTGTAATAGGAATCACGACTTGCATGTCGATGAGTATGACAACTGGCAGGAGCCATAGGAGTTGTCTTAATTTGTTATATGACCTGCATGTCAATGAAAACGCCATGTAATTACTTTACTTTATTGCTAACCGTTAGTAGTAGAAGTAATAGTTGGCGAGACAACTTCATGAAGACACGATGATGGAGATCATGATGATGGAGATCATGGTGTCATGCCGGTGACGATGATGATCATGGTGCCCCGAAGATGGAGATCAAAAGGAGCAAAATGATATTGGCCATATCATGTCACTATTTGATTGCATGTGATGTTTATCATGTTTTTACATCTTATTTGCTTAGAACGACGGTAGCATAAATAAGATGATCCCTCATAAAATTTCAAGAAAGTGTTCCCCCTAACTGTGCACCGTTGCGAAAGCTCGTTGTTTCGAAGCACCACGTGATGATCGGGTGTGATAGATTCTAACGTTCGCATACAACGGGTGTAAGCCAGATTTACACATGCAAAACACTTAGGTTGACTTGACGAGCCTAGCATGTACAGACATGGCCTCGGAACACAAGAGACCGAAAGGTCGAACATGAGTCGTATAGTGGATACGATCAACATGAAGATGTCCACCAATGATGACTAGTCCGTCTCACGTGATGATCGGACACGGCCTAGTTGACTCAGATCATGTATCACTTAGATGACTAGAGGGATATCTATCTATGTGGGAGTTCATTAAATAATTTGATTAGATGAACTTAATTATCATGAACATAGTCAAAAGGTCTTTGCAAATTAGGTCGTAGCTCACGCTTTGGTTCTACTGTTTTAGATATGTTCCTAGAGAAAATTTAGTTGAGAGTTGACAGTAGCAATTATGCGGACTGGGTCCGTAAACTGAGGATTGTCCTCATTGCTGCGCAGAAGGATTATGTCCTTAATGCACCGCTCAGTGTGTTGAACCTCGAGCGTCGGTTGTGGATGTTGCGAACATCTGACATACACATTTTGATGACTACATGATAGTTCAGTGCGTAATGCTAAATGGTTTAGAATTCAGGCACCAAAGACGTTTTTGAAACATGGCAGAACATATGAGATGTTCCAAGGACTGAAATTGGGATTTCAGGCTAGTGCCCACGTCAAGAGGTATGAGACCTCTGACAAGTTTCTTAAGCCTGCAAACTAAGGAGAAAAGCTCAATCGTTGAGCATGTGCTCAGATTGTATGAGTACTACAATCGCTTGAATCGAATGGGAGTTAATCTTCCAGATGAGATAGTGATGGTTCTCCAAAGTCACTGCCACCAAGCTGTTAGAGCTTCGTGATGAACTATAACATATCTGGGATAGATATGATGATCCTTTAGCTATTCGCGACACCGCAAAAGTAGAAATCAAATAGGAGCATCAATTGTTGATGGTTAGTAAAACCACTAGTTTCAAGAAGGGCAAGGGCAAGAAAGGGATACTTCATGAAACAGCAAATCAGTTGCTGCTCTAGTGAAGAAACCCAAGGTTGAACCCAAACCCGAGCAGTGCTTCTGAAATAAGGGGAACGGTCACTAAAGCAGAACTACCCTAGATACTTGGTAGATGAGAAGGCTGGCAAGGCCGATAGAAGTATATTGGATATACATTATTATAGTGTGTACTTTACTAGTACTCCTAGTAGCACCAGGGTATTAAAATACCGGTTCGGTTGCTAAGTGTTAGTAACTCGAATAAAAAGCTACGGAATAAACGGAGACTAGCTGAAGGTGAGATGACGATATGTGTTGGAAGTGTTTCCAAGGTTGATGTGATCAAGCATCGCATGCTCCCTCTACCATCGAGATTGGTGTTAAACCTAAATAATTGTTATTTGGTGTTTGCGTTGAGCATAGACATGATTGAATTATGTTTATCGCAATACGGTTATTCATTTAAGGAGAATAATGGTTACTCTATTTATTTGAATAATACCTTCAATGGTCTTGCACCTAAAATGAATGGTTCATTGAATCTCGATCGTAGTGATACACATGTTCATGCCAAAAGATATAAGATAGTAATGATAGTACCACATACTTGTGGCACTGCCATTTGAGTCATATTGGTATAAAACGCATGAAGAAGCTCCATGTTGATGGATCTTTGGACTCACTCGTTTTTTGAAAAGTTGGAGACATGTGAACCATGTCTATTGGTTTATACGCATGAAGAAACTCCATGCAGATGGATCGTTTGGACTCACTTGATTTTGAATCACTTGAGACATGCAAATCATACCACATGGGCAAGATGACTGAAAGGCCTCGTTTTCAGTGAGATGAAACAAGAGAGCAACTTGTTGGAAGTAATACATTTGATGTGTGCAATCCAATGAGTGCTGAGGCACGCAGTGAATATCGTTATGCTCTTACTTCACAGATGATTTGAGTAGATTCTAAGTATATTTACTTGATGAAACACAAGTCTGAATTATTGAAAGGTTCAAGTAATTTCAGAGTGAAGTTGAAGATCGTCGTGACAAGAGGTTAAAATGTCTATGATATGATCATAGAGATGAATATCTGAGTTACGTGTTTGGTGCACAACTAAGACATTGTGGAAATTGTTTCACAACTAATGCCGCTTGGAACACCATAGTGTGATGGTGTGTCCGAACATCATAGCTGCACCCTATTGGATGTGGTGCAAACCATGATGTCTCTTATTGAATTACCACTATCGTTTATGGGTTAGGCATTTGAGACAACCGCATTCACTTTAAATAGGGCACCGCGTAATTCCGTTGAGATGACACCGTATGAACTATGGTTTAGAGAAACCTAAGCTGTCATTTCTTAAAAGTTTGGGGCTGCGACGCTTATGTGAAAAGGGTTTAGCCTGATAAGATCGAACCCAAAGCGGATAAATGCATCTTCATAGGACACCCAAAACCGTTGGGTATACCTCCTATTTCGGATCCGGAAGCAAAAGTGATTGTTTCTAGAAACGGGTCCTTTCTCGAGGAAAAGTTTCTCTCGAAAGAATTGGGTGGGAGGATGGTGGAGACTTGATGAGGTTATTGAACCGTCACTTCAACCAATGTGTAGCAGGGCACAGGAAGTTGTTCCTGTAGCGCCTACACCAATTGAAGTGGAAGCTAATGATAGTGATCATGAAACTTCGGATCAAGTCACTACCAAACCTCGTAGGTCGACAAGGATGCGTACTATTTCAGAGTGGTACGTAATCCTATCTTGGAGGTCATGTTGCTAGACAACAATGAACCTACGAGCTATGGAGAAACGATGGTGGGCCCGGATTCCGACAAATGGCTCGAGGCCATAAAATCCGAGAGGATCCATGTGTGAAAACAAAGTATAGACTTTGGAAGAACTACTTGATGGTCGTAAGGCTATTGGGTATAGATGGATTTTAAAAGGAAGATGGACAATGATGGTAAGTATCACCATTAAGAAAGCTCAACTTGTCGTTGAGATGTTTTCCGACAAGTTCAAGGAGTTGACTGCGGTGAGACTTTCTCACTCGTAGCGATGCCAAGAGTCTGTTGGAATTGTATTAGCAGTTACTGCATTATTTATGAAATCTTGCAGATAGGATGTCAAAACATTGTTTCCTCGACAATTTTCTTGAGGAAAGGTTGTATGTGATACAACCAGAAGGTTTTTGTCAATCCTAAAAGATGCTAACAAGTATGCAAAGCTCCAACAATCCTTCTAAGGACTGGAGTAAGCATCTCGGAGTTGGAATATACGCTTTGATGAGATGATAAAAGATTTTGGGTTTATACAAAGTTTATGAGAAACTTGTATTTCCAAAGAAGTGAGTGGGAGCACTATAGAATTTCTGATGAGTATATGTTGTTGACATATTGTTGATCAGAAATGATGTAGAATTTCTGGAAAGCATATAGGGTTATTTGAAAAGTGTTTTCCAATGGAAAACCTGGATTAAGCTACTTGAACATTGAGCATCAAGATCTATAACGATAGATCAAAAAACGCTTAATAGTACTTTCAAATGAATACATATCGTGACAAGATTTTGAAGGAGTTCAAATAAGATCAGCAAAGAAGGAGTTCTTGGCTGTGTTATAAGGTGTGAGCATTGAGTGAGACTCAAGATCTGACCACGGCAGAAGATAGAGAAAGGACAAAGGTCCTCCCCTATGCTTTAGACGTAGGCTCTACAGTATGCTATGCTGTGTACCGCACCTGAAGTGTGCCTTGCCATGAGTCAATCAAGGGGTACAAGAGTGATCGAGGAATGGATCACATGATAGCGGTCAAACTTATCCTTAGTAACTAGTGGACTAAGGAATTTTCTTGATTATAGAGGTGGTAAAAGAGTTCGTCGTAAAGGGTTACGTCGATGCAAACTTTGACACTAATCCGGATGAATCTGAGTAGTAAACCGGATTCGTATAGTAGAGCAGTTATTTGGAATAGCTCCAAGTAGCGCACGGTAGCTGCATCTACAAGATGACATAGATATTTGTAAAGCACACACGGATCTGAAAGGTTCGGACCCGTTGACTAATAACCTCTCTCACAAGCGAGATATGATCAAACCCCATGGGTATTGGATTCATTACAATCACATAGTGATGTGAACTAGATTATTGACTCTACTGCAAGTGGGAGACTGTTGGAAATATGCCCTAGAGGCAATAATAAAATGGTTATTATTATATTTCCTTGTTCATGATAATTGTCTATTGTTCATGCTATAATTGTATTAACCGGAGACCGTAATACATGTGTGAATACGTAGACCACAATATGTCCCTAGTAAGCCTCTAGTTGACTAGCTCGTTGATCAATAGATGGTTACGGTTTCCTGACCATGGACATTGGATGTCGTTGATAACGGGATCACATCATTAGGAGAATGATGTGATGGACAACACCCAATCCTAAGCATAGCACAAGATCGTGTAGTCCGTCTGCTAAAGCTTTTCTAATGTCAAGTATCATTTCCTTAGACCATGAGATTGTGCAACTCCCGGATACCGTAGGAATGCTTGGGGTGTGCCAAACGTCACAATGTAATTGGGTGGCTATAAAGGCACACTACGGGTATCTCCGAAAGTGTCTGTTGGGTTGGCACGAATCGAGGCTGGGATTTGTCACTCCGTGTGACGGAGAGGTATCTCTGGGCCCACTCGGTAGGACATCATCATAATGAGCTCAATGTGACCAAAGAGGTGATCACGGGATGATGTGTTACGGAACGAGTAAAAGTGACTTGCCGGTAACGAGATTGAACAAGGTATTGGGATACCGACGATCGAATCTCGGGCAAGTAACGTACCGATTGACAAAGGGAATTGTATACAGGATTGATTGAATCCCCGACATCGTGGTTCATCCGATGAGATCATCGTGGAACATGTGGGAGCCAACATGGGTATCCAGATCCCGCTGTTGGTTATTGGCCAGAGAGCTGTCTCGGTCATGTCTGTATGATTCCCGAACCCGTAGGGTCTACACACTTAAGGTTCGGTGACGCTAGAGTTGTTATGGGAATTAGTGTGCAGTTACCGAATGTTGTTAGGAGTCCCGGATGATATTCCGGACGTCACGATGAGTTCCGGAATGGTCCGGAGGTAAAGATTTATATATGGGAAGTCCTATTTTGGCCACCGGAAAATGTTCGGGATTTTTCGGTATTGTACCGGGAAGGTTCTAGAAGGTTCCAGAGTGGGCCCCACCTGCATGGGGGGACCCACATGAATGTGGGTAGTGGGGGCAAGGCCCCACACCCCTGGTCAAGGCGCACCAAGATCCCCCCTTAGAAGGAATAAGATCATATCCCGAAGGGATAAGATCAAGATCCCTAAAAAGGGGGATAACAATCGGTGGGGAAGGGAAATGATGGGATTTCTTCCCCACCTTTGCCAACGCCCCAATTGACTTGTAGGGCAAGAAACCAGCCCCCTCCACCCCTATATATAGTGGGGAGGCGCATGGGAGCCGCACCCCTTCCCCTGGCGCAGCCCTCTCCCTCCCCAATACCTCCGTAGAAGTAGTAGTGCTTGGCGAAGCCCTGCCGGAGAACTGCAAGCTCCACCACCACGCCGTCGTGATGCCGGAGCTCTCCCTCAACTTTTTCCTGATCATGATGACGAAGATGGATGCTTACAGTTTTAGTTAAGTTGTAGGGATGATGTTCTTCGGTTATGTTTTAGTTAAGTTGTATGGATGTGATAGATACTTTCAGTTTAACTTTTGATGTCAGGAAAATAATTGGATTTTGCATCACATTTGGATGATGTTCCTCCTGTAATATCCACTATTGTAATCCAACATTTTTATCTAATATATGATTTGTTCCTCCCATGAGTATATTCTGTTATTTTTTGTTCACTTGAAATAAATAATTTTCACCATTGCATGGAGCATTAACTTAATTGTTACCAATATAATTATTAACTCTTGAAGCGTTGGAAATTCTTCATTGCCAAGCAATGAAGATTTCGGTCATTGTACATTAAGCACCAACGTATAAAAGTGTTGTAGAAGTTCGTTTTATGTGTTGTAGTCTTGCAATGGTCCCTTTACCAACGAAAATGTAAGCGTTGCATTACGCGCTAGCAACACTGGATAAGGCTACGCATCCCTATCCGTTGGTAAAGACACTAGCAATGGATATATAGACTTTCAGATACGGAAAATTGTGTTGCTATAGGGGGGGGGGTCATGTCGTAGCGAACCGTTAAGCATTAGACAAGTTGTGTGCTAATTATGAAGGGAAGGACATAGCTAGGATGCAATAGAAAGTTTACCACTTCATATTGTCGGTGCACACAATGGTGGTAAGTAATTTAAAATGTTCATACCATTCAAAAAATGTCCATGACATTTAGAAAAATATTTGCATATTTTAAAATTATGATTATGGCATTTTCATAAAATGTTCATGAAAATCTAAAAGATGGTTTGCACAATTCTGAAAATAGTAGTATCATCCAGGAAATTGTTTGTCACATTTATTAAATGTTCTCAAGTTAAATATATCTTTAATTAAATTACAAAAAACTATGTAATGTAAAATTTGTTTGCAAAGTTTTGGAAAAATGTTCCAAACATACGGAATAATATCGGACATTAAAAGGAAAAAGTTCCAACACATAACATAATGTTCGAACGTTATTAAAAAACTGTTCATGATTTGTTTTTGCAAAATACTCAAAAGTGTTCAATGAGCATTTTTGTAATGTTCAATATTTATTTGGAAAATGTTTAGACTCATGTAAGAAATGTTTAACGTGTATCTGAAACATGTTCATAGTGGGTCTAAATAAAGTCGACATGTATTTGAAAGATAACAAAACAAAAATTCAAAAGATACTCTACTTAAATTTTAAAAAGCGTGAACCTTGCAAATTCGTGTAATGTAAAAAATGGTTCATGCATTATTTAAAATGTTCATACCATTCAAAAAATGTCCATGACATTTAGAAAATCTTCGCATATTTTAAAAATATGATCATGATTTTTTTAATGTTCATGAAAATCTAAAATATGATTTGCACAATTTCGAAATATAGTAGTATCATTCAATAAATTGTTCATCACATTTATTAAATGATCTCAAGTTAAATATATGTTCAATTACATTACAAAAAATGTTTAAGAAATGTAAAATTTGTTTGCAATGTTTTGGAAAAATGTTCCAAACATACGAAACAATCTGACATTAAAAATAAAAAGTTGCAACACATAACAAATGTTTGAATGTTATTAAAAAAAGTTCATGTTTTTTTTTGCAGAATACTCACATTGTATTAAAAAAATGTTCAATACGCATTTTGTAAAGTTCAACATTTATTTGGAAAATGTTTAGAGTCATGTAAGGAATGTTCAACATGTATGTGAAAAATGTTTAAGGTAGATCTAAATAAATTCGACATGTATTTCAAAGATAACAAAAAAAATCAAATAGAAAAAAGCAGAAAAACTAAACAAACAGATGAATACAAATAAAAAACTGGAAAACCAATACAAACAAAATATAGAAAAAGGAAAACTCACAGAAAAAAGGAAAAGGAAAAGTAATACAGAAAATATAGAAAAAAAAGAAAACCGGCATGAAAATGTTTTAAAACTAGTCTATGTAACCTTCCCAAAACTGCTCAATTGGGTCGGCACACTAAAGTGATCGCATAGGCGAGACGGTGCAACATCATGCACTGGGCGAGATATAGTGCTTGAGGTAATACGGGCTTTTCATCGTGTTGATCCTATTATTGGGCCACCAACCCATATGCTTGATTGGACTGTAAGAATTTTTGTTTTGTTTGATCGAGTTCTTGGTATCCCACCAAAGTCCGCGGTCTATTTCGACAAAAGAAACAGACGTAAAAATTGTTTGGTGATATCCCCGAGCACCTCCAGGTGAAGATCTTGCTCCGCCAGCCCGCACAGGAAGACCTCGCCAGCGCCTCCGCCGCATGAATCACCTTCCTACACCTTTTCATGATTTTCATGAGGCCTGAAATAACAGTGGATCCATAAGCTATGTGAAAGATTTTTTGTCTCTTGTCATATTATCTCGAGAAGAAGGCATTGGGACAAACAAAACAGCAACCACAATTATGTTCTTGTGCTTGATTAGCTTCCCACAAGCACATGATAATTAACCACTAGTGAATCTGTGAGCAAGAATGACTAATTGCAATAATGAAACGTTAAGCATTAGACAAGTTGTGTGCTAACTATGAAGGGAAGGACATAGCTAGGATGCAATAGAAAGTTTACCACTTCGTATTGTCGGTGCACACAACTATGATGGTAAGTTGGTATATATGTGCCTCGCATTCTTGGTGAACTGGAAAGGTTTCACACAAACCCTCTCATGGTGCAACTTCTTACCCACCACACGTCTCCAACATTTGATAGGAGCAAGTGCCTCTCCGTTATAGCTTTGATAAGATTCCGGCACCCACGAACTAGTGGGATTATCTATTCCCTCCCTCTCCCTCTCCCCCTCTCTTGGTGTGTGTGTCTGTGTGTGTGTGTGTGTCTATATTTCAAAAGATACTCGACTTAAATTTTAAAAAGCGTAAACTGTGCATTAAAAACAATTCATGTAGTGTACAAAAATGGTTCATCCATTATTTAAAATGTTCATACCATTCAAAAAATGTCCATGACATTTAGAAAAATATTTGCATATTTTAAAAATATGATCATGGCATTTTCATAAAATGTTCGAGAAAATCTAAAAGATGGTTTGCACAATTTTGAAAATTGTAGTATCATTCAGGAAAGTGTTCATCACATTTATTAAATGTTCTCAAGTTAAATATATGTTCAATTAAATTACAAGAAATTATGAAATGTAAAATTTGTTTGCAAAGTTTTGGAAAAATGTTCCAAACGTACGAAACAATATCGGACATTAAAAGGAAAAAGTTCCAACACATAACATAATGTTTGAACGTTATTAAAAAAATGGTCATGATTTTTTTTGCAAAATACTCAAAAGTGTTCAATGAGCATTCTTGTAATGTTCAACATTTATTTGGAAAATGTTTAGAGTCATGTAAGAAATGTTTAACGTGTATGTGAAACATGTTCATAGTGGATATAAATAAAGTTGACATATATCTGAAAGATATCAAAAAATTAAATTCAAAAGATACTCTACTTAAATTTTAAAAAGCGTGAACCGTGCAAATTCATGTAATGTAAAAAATGGTTCATGCAGTATTTAAAATGTTCATACAATTCAGTAAATGTCCATGACATTTAGAAAATCTTCGCATATTTTCAAAATATGATCATGATTTTTTTTCAAATGTTCATTAAAATCTAAAAGATGATATGCACAATTTTGAAATATAGTAGTATCATTCAATAAATTGTTCATCACATTTATTAAATGTCTCAAGTTAAGTATATGTTCAATTACATTACAAAAAATGTTTAAGAAATGTAAAATTTGTTTGCAGTGTTTTGGAAAAATGCTCCAAACATACGAAACAATCTGACATTAAAAATAAAAAGTTGCAAGGCATAACAAATGTTTGAACGTTATTAAAAAAAGTTCATGTTTTTTTTTGCAGAATACTCACATTGTATTAAAAAATTGTTCAATACGCATTTTGTAAAGTTCAACATTTATTTGGAAAATGTTTAGAGTCATGTAAGGAATGTTCAACGTGTATATGAAAAATGTTTAAAGTGGATCGAAATAAATTCGACACGTATTTCAAATATAAAAAAAAACATAAAATCAAATAGAAAAGCAGAAAAAACTAAACAAACAGATGAATACAAATAAAAAAAAGGAAAACCTATACAAACAAAATATAGAAAAAGGAAAACTCATAGAAAAAAAGGAAAAGGAAAAGCAATACAGAAAAACATAGAAAAAAAACCGGCATGAAAATGTTTTAAAACCAGTCTATGTAACCTTCCCAAAACTGCTCAATTGGGTCGGCACACTAAAGTGAGCACAGAGGCGAGACGGTGCAACATCTCGCAGTCAGCGAGATATAGTACTAGAGGTTAACACAGGCTTTTCATCGTGTTGATCCTATTATTGGGCCACCAACCCATATGCTTGATTGGACTATAAGAATTTTTGTTTTGTTTGATCGAGTTCTTGGTATCCCACTAAAGTCCGTGGTCTATTTCGACAAAAGAAACAGACGTAAAAATTGTTTGGTGATATCCCCGAGCACCTCCAGGTGAAGATCTTGCTCCGCCTGCCTGCACAGGAAGACCTCGCCCGCGCCTCCGCCGCATGAATCACCTTCCTACACCTTTTCATGATTTTCATGAGGCCTCAAATAACAGTGGATCCATAAGCTATGTGAAAGATTTTTTGTCTCTTGTCAGATTATCTCGAGAAGAAGGCATTGGGACAAACAAAACAACAACCACAATTATGTTCTTGTGCTTGATTAGCTTCCCACAAGCACAGGATAATTAACCACTAGTGAATCTATGAACAAGAATGACTAATTGCAATAATGAACCGTTAAGCATTAGACAAGTTGTGTGCTAACTATGAAGGGAAGGACATAGCTAGGATGCAATAGAAAGTTGACCACTTCATATTGTCGGTGCACACAACTATAGTGGTAAGTTGGTATATATGTGTGTCGCATTCTTGGTGAACTGGAAAGGTTTCACATAAACCCTCTCATGGTGCAACTTCTTACCCACCACATGTCTCCAACATTTGATAGGAGCAAGTGCCTCTCCGTTATAGATTTGATAAGATTCCGGCACCCAGAAACTAGTGGGATTATCTATTCCATTTGCCACTGGTTAGAGCTATCACTTTTGTTTCCCCTAATGTGATAATAGAGATCACCTCCAATTTGAGGGACCATGACAAACAGCACAAGCATGCCTTCTACCGCCTCCATAATGGCTATATTCATAGTCCATTCTCCAATGGAGAACTCCATGCTCCCGGTGTCAAGCATGAGAATGTCTTTGTTAATGGTGTTGAGCTCCCAGTGAAAACAACCATACGCATAATGGCGGCTAAAAAGGTATAGTCGATGAGTGAGATCATGGTGAACTCGCCCGTAGTTTGCCACCGCCTAGTGCTCTAAGGGAATACGAAGACGACCACACTACATAGGCAATGTTTCCATCCGGATCACTCTGAATGCCATCACCACATCCTCGTCCTCGTCATTATTGAGGGGAAGGAGGAAAGGCTCACAAAAGGGATTATCCACCACGCCCGGATCTGCCACCAAAGCGAGTAGGTCTTGAGGTACTGCCGGAAACAGGATGTATTGCCGGTGCAAGGGGTCACACACCGCGAGTTCTATGAATTGTAGGCGATGATTATCGCTGTGGGCGTGGTGGAGGAGGACGTCGCCATCAAGGATGTCCTGAATGGCCCAACGTCCGGCCTAACGATGGTGGGGGAGGCAAGGAACTGCATTATGCAGCTAAGGTGGACACGACCGTGGCGGATGTCCTGACAGACCAACGACTGTCACAGCGGCTGTTCCGGCAGTGGTGGGGTGATGGGAGGAAAGAGAAGGTGAAGTCAGCTTTTAGCAGGGTCAGCATGTGGGCGGCAGGCACGGAGGGATCGGGTGATAGTACTGGGTAGAACCGACCGAGGTCGAGGAAGCCAAGGAATGACAAGTCATGGAGGCAGCAGATGCGGCAAAGGAATGACCTGTCGGTGATGAGGCGTAGGAAGGTGATGCAAGTGACAGAGGTCTACCTGTGCGAGCAGGCGGAGCAAGATCTCCGTTTGGAGGTGCTCGAAGATATCCACAGATCTCCGCTACTTTCAGTACTTGCAGAGAATACCTTGCTGAAAACCGCTTGTCATTTTCTTCTGCTCCTTGTTGGGTTTGATACTCTTACTTATCGAGAGGACTACGATTGACCCCCTATACTTGTGGGTCATCAGTTCCTCAGGGCAAAGATCTGTGAATCATGGCGGTTGGGCCTGATTTGGGCCTTGGTGAGCCACGGCTGGTCATGGTCACCCTGGGACATTGCGGTGGTGCCTGCCGGGAGCATGGGGGTACCCAACGTGGATCTGCTGCACCGTTGCCTCACATTGGCGCGGCTAGCTCTGTCGTGGGCGCGTGGCTTGCATCTGGGCTCGCGTGGGTTGGGGGCTGATTTCGCTTGAAGCTACGTTGGTATTTCCCCAAAGAGGAAGGGATGATGCAGCACAGCGGCGGTAGGTATATCCCTCAGATACGAAACCAAGGTTATCGAACCAGTAGGAGAACCAAGCAACACAATGTAAAATAACCCTGCACACAGATAACAAATCCTCGCAACCCGACGTGTTAAAGGGGTTGTCAATCCCTTCCGGGGTACGGCGCCTCAAGATAGGCAAACGGACGTGAGATAAATTATAGTAGATTGATAGATTGAAGGCCAAATAAAATAAATAAGAATAAATTGCAGCAAGGTATTTTTGTATTTTTGGTTTAATAGATCTGAAAATAAATACAAAGGAAAAGTAGATCGCAAAGGTAAATATATGAGAAAGAGACCCGGGGGCCATAGGTTTCACTAGTGGCTTCTCTCGAGAAAAATAACAAACGGTGGGTAAACAAATTACTGTTGGGCAATTGATAGAACTTCAAATACTCATGACGATATCCAGGCAATGATCATTATATAGGCATCACGTCCAAGATTAGTAGACCGACTCCTGCCTGCATCTACTACTATTACTCCACACATCGACCGCTATCTGCATCTAGTGTATTAAGTTCATGGAAAAACGGAGTAATGCAATAAGAACGATGACATGATGTAGACAAGATCTATCTATGTAGAGATAGACCCCCATCGTTTTATCCGTAGTAGAAACGATACATACGTGTTGGTTCCCTTTCTGTCACTGGGATCAAGGACCGTAAGATCGAACCCACTACAAAGCACCTCTTCCCATTGCAAGATCAATAGATCAAGTTGGCCAAACAAAACCCAAATATCGGAGAAGAAATACGAGGCTATAAGAGATCATGCATAAAAGAGATCAAAGAAACTCAAATACTTTCATGGATATAAAAAGATAGATCTGATCATAAACTCAAAGTTCATCGATCCCAACAAACACACCGCAAAAGAGTTACATCATATGGATCTCCAAGAGACCATTGTATTGAGAATTCAGAGAGAGAGAGAGATGAAGCCATCTAGCTACTAACTACAGACCCGAAGGTCTACAAAGAACTACTCACGCATCATCGGAGAGGCACCAATGGAGGTGGTGAACCCCATCCGAGATGGTGTTTAGATTGGATCTGGTGGTTCTAGACTCTGCGGCGGTTGGATGTGAAGGAAATGTGCCCTAGAGGCAATAATAAAGTTGTTATTTATATTTCCTTATATCATGATAAATGTTTATTATTCATGCTAGAATTGTATTAACCGGAAACTTAGTACATGTGTGAATACATAGACAAACAGAGTGTCCCTAGTATGCCTCTACTTGACTAGCTTGTTTATCAAAGATGGTTATGCTTCCTAACCATAGACATGTGTTATCATTTGATGAACGGGATCACATCATTAGAGAATGATGTGATGGACAAGACCCATCCGTTAGCTTAGCACTATGATCGTTTAGTTTGTTGCTATTGCTTTGATCATGACTTATACATGTTCCTATGACTATGAGATTATGCAACTCCCGAATACCGGAGGAACACTTAGTGTGCTATCAAACGTCACAACGTAACTGGGTGATTATAAAGATGCTCTACAGGTGTCTCCGATGGTGTTTGTTGAGTTAGCATATATCGAGATTAGGATTTGTCACTCCGATTGTCGGAGAGGTATCTCTAGGCCCTCTCGGTAATGCACATCACTATAAGCCTTGCAAGCAATGTGACTAATGAGTTAGTTGCGGGATGATGCATTACGGAACGATTAAAGAGACTTTCCGGTAACGAGATTGAACTAGGTGGTGATACCGACGATTGAATCTCGGGCAAGTAACATACCGATGACAAAGGGAACAACATATGTTGTTATGCGGTTTGACCGAAAAAGATCTTCATAGAATATGTAGGAACCAATATGAGCATCCAGGTTCCGCTATTGGTTATTGACCGGAGATGAGTCTCGGTCATGTCTACATAGTTCTCGAACCCGTAGGGTCCGCACGCTTAACGTTCGATGACGATCGGTATTTATGAGTTTATGTGTTTTGATGTACCGAAGGTAGTTCGGAGTCTCGGATGTGATCACGGAGATGACTAGGAGTCTCGAAATGGTCGAAACATGAAGATTGATATATTGGAAGGTTATGTTTGGACACCAGAAAGGTTTCGGATAGGTTCGGGCATTTTCCGGAGTACCTGGGGGTTACCGGAACCCCCCGGGGGGTCAATGGGCCTTCATGAGCCTTAGTGGAAGAGAGGAGGAGGCGGCCAGGTGGAGGCGCGCGCCCCCAAGCCCAATCCGAATTGGGGAGGGGGGCCGGCCCACCTTTCCTTCTCTCCCTCTTCCCCTTCCTTCCCCCTCCTAGTTGGACGAGGAAAGGGGGGAACCTACTCCTAGTAGGAGTAGGATTCCCCCCTTGGAGCGCGCCCCATGAGGCCGGCCAGCCCCCTCCTCCACTCCTTTATATACGGTGGGGGGGGGGGCACCCCATAGACACACAAGTTGATTTCTTAGCCGTGTGCGGTGCCCCCCTCCATAGTTTTCCACCTCGGTCATATTGTCGTAGTGCATAGGCGAAGCCCTGCGTCGGTAACTTCATCATCACTGTCACCATGCCGTCGTGCTGACAAAACTCTCCCTCGGCCTCAGCTGGATCTAAAGTTCGAGGGACGTCACCAAGTTGAACGTGTGCAGATCGCGGAGGTGCCATGCGTTTGGTACTAGATCGGTTGGATCGCGAAGAGGTTTGACTACATCAACCGCGTTACTAAACGCTTCCGCTTTCGGTCTACGAGGGTACGTGGACACACTCTCCCCACTCGTTGCTATGCTTCTCCTAGATAGATCTTGCGTGATCGTAGGAAAATTTTGAAATACTATGTTTCCCAATAGTGGCATCCGAGCCACGTCTATGCGTAGATGTTATATGCATGAGTAGAACACAAAGAGTTGTGGGCGATAATAGTCATACTGCTTACTAGCATTTCATACTTTGATTCTGCGGTATTGTTGGATGAAGCGGCCCAGACCGACATTACATGACCGCGTTCATGAGACTGGTTCTACCGCCGTGCTTCACAGACAGGTGGCTAGTGGGTGTCTGTTTATCCAACTTTAGTTGAATCGAGTGTGACTACGCCCGGTCCTTGTTGAAGGTTAAAACAGCACACTTGACGAAAAATCGTTGTGGTTTTGATGCGTAGGTAAGAACAGTTCTTGCTAAGCCCGTAGCAGCCACGTAAAACTTGCAACAACAAAGTAGAGGACGTCTAACTTGTTTTTGCAGGGCTTGCTGTGATGTGATATGGTCAAGACGTGATGATATATAATTTGTTGTATGAGATGATCATGTTTTGTAACAGTTATCGGCAACTGGCAGGAGCCATATGGTTGTCGCTTTATTGTATGAAATCAATCGCCATGTAATTGCTTTACTTTATCACTAAGCGGTAGCGATAGTCATAGAAGCAATAGTTGGCGAGACGACAATGATGCTTCGATGGAGATCAAGGTGTCAAGCCAGTGACAATGGTGATCATGATGGTGCTTTGGAGCTGGAGATCAAAGGCACAAGATGATGATGGCCATATAATATCACTTATATTGATTGCATGTGATGTTTATCCTTTATGCATCTTATTTTGCTTAGTACGACGGTAGCATTATAAGATGATCTCTCACTAAATTTCAAGGTATAAGTGTTCTCCCTGAGTATGCACCATTGCGACAGTTCGTCGTGCCGAGACACCACGTGATGATCGGGTGTGATAAGCTCTACGTTCACATACAATGGGTGCAAGCCAGTTTTGCACACGCAAAATACTCGGGTTAAACTTGACGGGCCTAGCATATGCAGATATGGCCTCAGAACACTGAGACCGAAAGGTCGAGCGTGAATCATATAGTAGATATAATCAACATAGTGATGTTCACCATTGAAAACTACTCCATCTCACGTGATGATCGGACATGGTTTAGTTGATATGGATCACGTGACCATTTAGATGACTAGAGGGATGTCTATCTAAGTGGGAGTTCTTAAGTAATATGATTAACTGAACTTTAATTTATCATGAACTTAGTCCTGATAGTATTTGCATATCTATGTTGTAGATCAATAGCTCGCGTATAGCTTCCCTGTTTTATTTTTGATATATTCCTAGAGAAAAACTATGTTGAAAGATGATAGTAGCAATGATGCGGACTTGGTCCGAGATCTGAGGATTATCCTC
This sequence comes from Aegilops tauschii subsp. strangulata, assembly GCF_002575655.3. NCBI lineage: Eukaryota > Viridiplantae > Streptophyta > Magnoliopsida > Poales > Poaceae > Aegilops > Aegilops tauschii. The sequence goes on from NC_053037.3 coordinate 547,472,125, forward strand.
ATTGCTGCACAGAAGAATTATGTCCTTGATGCACCGCTAGGTGACGAACCTATTGCAGGAGCAGATGCAGACGTTATGAACGTTTGACAAAGCTCAGTATGATAATTACTTGATAGTTTAGTGCACCATGCTTTACGGCTTAGAACTGGGACTTCTAAAACATTTTGAACGCCACAGAGCATATGAGATGTTCCAAGATCTGAAATTGGTATTTCAAACTCATGCCCGAGTCGAGAGGTATGAGACCTCTGAAAAGTACTTTGCCTACAAGATGGAGGAGAATAGCTCAACTAGTGAGCATGTGCTCAGAATGTCTGAGTACTACAATCGCTTGAATCAAGTGGGAGTTAATCTTCCAGATAAGATAGTGATTGACAAAGTTCTCTAGTCACTGTCACCAAGTTACTAGAACTTCGAGATGAACTATAATATGCAAGGGATGACGAAAACGATTCCCGAGCTCTTCGTGATGCTGAAATCAGCGAAGGTGGAAATCAAGAAAATCATCAAGTGTTGATGGTTGACAAGACCACTATTTCAAGTAAAAAGGGAAAGGGAAAAAAGGGAACTTCAAGAAGAATGACAAGAAAGTTGCCACTCCCGTGAAGAAACCCAAAACTAAACCCAAGCCTGAAACTGAGTGCTTCTACTACAAAGGAAATGGTCACTGGAAGTGGAACTGCCATAGATACTTGGCGGACAAGAAGGATGGCAAAGTGAACAAAGGTATATTGATATACATGTTATTGATGTGTACTTTACTAGTGTTTATAGCAAGCCTTCAGTATTTGATACTGGTTCAGTTGCTAAAAGTAGTAACTCGAAACGGGAGTTGCAAAATAAACAGAGACTAGTTAAGGGCGAGGTGATGATGTGTGTTGGAAGTGATTCCAAGGTTGATAGGATCACCATCGTCGCACACTCCCTTTACCTTCGGGATTAGTGTTGAACCTAAAATAAATGTTATTTGGTGTTTGCGTGGAGCGTAATATGATTGGATCATGTTTATTGCAATACGGTTATTCATTTAAGTCAAAGAATAATTGTTATTCTGTTTACATGAATAAAACCTTCTGTGGTCATACACCCAAGGTGAATGGTTTATTGAATCTCGATCGTAGTGATACACATATTTATTGATGCCAAAAGATGAAAAGTTGATAATGATAGTGCAACATATTTGTGGCCCTGCCGTTTAGATCATATTGGTGTAAAGCGCATGAAGAAACTCCATGTTGATGGGCTTTTGGAATCACTTGATTATGAATCACTTGATGCTTGCGAACCATGCCTCATGGGCAAGATGACCAAGACTCTGTTCTCCGGAACAATGGAGCGAGCAACTGACTTATTGGAAATAATACATACAGATGTATGCGATCCGATGAGTGTTGAGGCTCGCGGCGGGTATCGTTATTTTCTGACCTTCACAGATGATTTGAGCAGATATGGGTATATCTACTTGATGAAATATAAGTCTAAAACATTTGAAAAGTTCAAAGAATTTCAGAGTGAAGTGGAAAATCATCGTAACAAGAAAATAAAGTTTCTACGATCTGATCGCGGAGGTGAATATTTGAGTTACGAGTTTGGTCTTCATTTGAAACAATGTGGAATAGTTTCGCAACTCACGCCACCTGGAACACCACAACATAATGGTGTGTCCGAACATCGTAACCGCACTTTATTAGATATGGTGCGATCTATGATGTCTCTTACCGATTTACCACTATCGTTTTGGGGTTATGCATTAGAGACAGCTACATTCACGTTAAATAGGGCACCATCTAAATCCGTTGAGACGACACCGCTTGGCAAAGAAACCTAAGCTGTCGTTTCTTAAAGTTTGGGGCTGCGATGCTTATGTGAAAAAGCTTCAACCTGATAAGCTCGAACCCAAATTGGAGAAATGTGTCTTCATAGGACACCCAAAGGAAACTGTTGGGTACACCTTCTATCACAGATCCGAAGGCAAGATATTCGTTGCTTAGAATGGATCCTTTCTAGAGAAGGAGTTTCTCTCGAAAGAAGTGAGTGGGAGGAACGTAGATCTTGATGAGGTAATTGTACCTTCTCTCGAGTTGGAAAGTAGTTCATCACAGAAATCAGTTCCGGTGATCCGTACACCAATTAGTGAGGAAGCTAATGATGATGGTCATGAAACTTCAGATCAAGTTACTACCGAACCTCGAAGGTCAACCAGAGTAAGATCCGCACCAGAGTGGTACGGTAATCCTGTTCTAGAAGTCATGTTACTTGACCATGACGAACCTACGAACTACGAGGAAGCGATGATGAGCCCAGATTCTGCGAAATGGCTTGAGGCCATGAAATCTGAGATGGGATCCATGTGTGAGAACAAAGTGTGGACTTTGGTTGACTTGCCCGATGATCGGCAAGCCATAGAGAATAAAATGGATCTTCAAGAGGAAGACGAACGCTGATAGTAGTGTTACTATCTACAAAGCTCGACTTGTCGAAAAGGGTTTTGACAAAGTTCAAGATGTTGATTACGATGAGATTTTCTTACTCGTATTGATGCTTAAAGTCTGTCCGAATCATGTTAGAAATTGCCACATTTCATGAAATCTGGCAAATGGATGTCAAAAACTACATTCCTTAATGGATTTCTTAAAGAAGAGTTGTATATGATGCAACAAGAAGGTTTTGTCAATCCTAAAGGTGCTAACAAAGTGTGCAAGCTCCAGCGATCCATCTATGGACTGGTGCAAGCATCTCGGAGTTGGAATATACGCTTTGATAAGGTGATCAAAGCATATGGTTTTATACAGACTTGTGGTGAAGCCTGTATTTACAAGAAAGTGAGTGGGAGTACTACAACATTTCTGATAAGTATATGTGAATGACATATTGTTGATCAGAAATAATGTAGAATTTTTCTGGAAAGCATAAAGGAGTGTTTGAAAGGAGTTTTTCAAAGAAAGACCTCGGTGAAGCTGCTAACATATTGAGCATCAAGATCTATAGAGATAGAACAAGACGCTTGATAAGTTTTTCTTTTCAATGGTTACATACCTTGACAAGATTTTGAAGTAGTTCAAAATGGAACAGTCAAAGAAGGAGTTCTTGCCTGTGTTGCAAGGTGTGAAGTTGACTAAAGACTCAAAACCCGACCACGACAGAAAATAGAAAGAGAATGAAAATTCATTCCCTATGCCTCAGTCATAGGTTCTATGAAGTATGCTATGTTGTGTACCAAACCTATTGTGAACCTCACCATGAGTTTGGCAAGAGGGTACAATAGTGATCCAGGAGTGGATCACTTGACAGCGGTCAAAATTATCCTTAGAAGACTAAGGAGATATTTCTCAGTTATGGAGGTGATAAAGAGTTCGTCGTAAAGAGTTACACTGATGCAAGCTTTTACACCGATTCGGATGACTCTGAGTCTCAATCTGGATACATATTGAAAGTGGGAGCAATTAGCTAGAGTAGCTCCATGCAGAGCACTGTAGACATAGAAATTTTGCAAAATACATACGGCTGTGAATGTGACAGACCCATTGACTAAACTTCTCTCACAAGCAAAACATGATCACACCTTAGTACTCTTTGGGTGTTAATCACATAGCGATGTGAACTAGATTATTGACTCTAGTAAAACCCTTTGGGTATTAGTCACATGGCGATGTGAACTAATCACATGGTAATGTGAACTATTGGTGTTAAATAACATGGCGATGTGAACTAGATTATTGACTCTAGTGCAAGTGAGAGACTGAAGGAAATATGCCCTAGAGGCAATAATAAAGTTGTTATTTATATTTCCTTATATCATGATAAATGTTTATTATTCATGCTAGAATTGTATTAACTGGAAACTTAGTACATGTGTGAATACATAGACAAACAGAGTGTCCCTAGTATGCCTCTACTTGACTAGCTTGTTTATCAAAGATGGTTATGTTTCCTAACCATAGACATGTGTTGTCATTTGATGAAGGGGATCACATCATTAGAGAATGATGTGATGGACAAGACCCATCCGTTAGCTTAGCACTATGATCGTTTAGTTTGTTGCTATTGCTTTCATCATGACTTATACATATTCCTATGACTATGAGATTATGCAACTCCCGAATACCGGAGGAACACTTAGTGTGCTATCAAACGTCACAACGTAACTGGGTGATTATAAAGATGCTCTACAGGTGTCTCCGATGGTGTTTGTTGAGTTGGCATATATCGAGATTAGGATTTGTCACTCCAATTGTCGGAGAGGTATCTCTGGGCCCTCTCGGTAATGCACATCACTATAAGCCTTGCAAGCAATGTGACTAATGAGTTAGTTGCAGGATGATGCATTACGGAATGAGTAAAGAGACTTGCCGGTAACGAGATTGAACTAGGTATGGTGATACGGACGATCGAATCTCGGGCAAGTAACATACCGATGACAAAGGGAACAACGTATGTTGTTATGCGGTTTGACCGAAAAAGATCTTCATAGAATATGTAGGAACCAATATGAGCATCCAGGTTCCGCTATTGGTTATTGACCGGAGATGAGTCTCGGTCATGTCTACATAGTTCTCGAACCCGTAGGGTCCGCACGCTTAACGTTCGATGACGATCGGTATTATGAGTTTATGTGTTTTGATGTACCGAAGGTAGTTCAGAGTCCCGGATGTGATCACGGACATGACGAGGAGTCTCAAAATGGTTGATACATGAAGATTGATATATTGGAAGGTTATGTTTGGACACCGGAAAGGTTTCAGATAGGTTCGGGCATTTTCCGGAGTACCGGGGGGTTACCGGAACCCCCCGGGGGGTCAATGGACCTTCATGGGCCTTAGTGGAAGAGAGGAGGAGGCGGCCAGGTGGAGGCACGCAGCCCCCAAGCTCAATTCGAATTGGGGAGGGGGACGGCCCCCCTTTCATTCTCTCCCTCTTCCCCTTCCTTCCCCCTCCTAGTTGGACTAGGAAAGGGGGGAACCTACTCCTAGTAGGAGTAGGATTCCCCCCTTGGGGCACGCCCCATTAGGCCGGCCGGCCCCCCCTCCACTCCTTTATATAAGGGGAAGGGGGGCACCCCATAGACACACAAGTTGATTTCTTAGCCATGTGCGGTGCCCCCCTCCACAGTTTTCCACCTCGGTCATATTGTCGTAGTGCTTAGGCGAAGCCCTGCGTCGGTAACTTCATCATCACCGTCACCACGCCCTTGTGCTGACAAAACTCTCCCTCGCCCTCTGCTAGATCTAAAGTTTGAGGGACGTCACCGAGCTGAATGTGTGCAGATCGCGGAGGTGCCATGCATTCGGTACTTGATCGGTTGGATCGCGAAGACGTTCGACTACATCAACCGCATTACTAAATGCTTCCACTTTCGGTCTACGAGGGTACGTGGACACACTCTCCCTGCTTGTTGCTATGCTTCTCCTAGATAGATCTTGCGTGATCGTAGGAAAATTTTGAAATACTACGTTCCCCAACAGGATGAATATTTCATCGACTCCCCTAGGGTTTTGGGAATATTGAGGTATTTATAGAGCAAAGAGGCGGTCCGGGGTGCATCCGAGGTGGGCACAACCCACCAGGGCGCGCCTGGGCCTCCTGGCGCACCTTGGTGGGTTGTGCCCTCCTCGGGGCACCCCCCCAGGCGCAGCCAGGGCCCATTATGTTCCTTCTGGTCCAAAAAAAATCTCCGCGAAGTTTCGTTGCATTTGGACTCCGTCTGATATTGATTTCCTGCGATGTAAAAAACATGCAGAAAACAGCAACTCGCACTTGGCACTATGTCAATAGGTTAGTACCAAAAATGATATAAAATGACTATAAAATGATTATAAAACATCCAAGATTGATAATATAACAGCATGAAACAATAAAAAAATTATAGATACGTTGGAGACGTATCAGGGGCTAGCGCTTGCATTGGTGCGCGTCAGCCAGCGGAGGCTCGGTCAGTGCATTGGCTGCAAGCGGCGAGCTTTAGTCTCCTAGACGGGATGGTAGACTGTGTTGGTGTCGGTCTAGGCAGCGCCTATGGGTGCTCCTAGGCTTGCATCGTTGGTGGTACTCTGATCAACTCTTCACGGTGTAGTACATTTCAGGTGTTGGCCCCGGTTCAGATGTGGTGTGGTAGGGACATTGCCCGGGCATAGGTGTTCAGTTCTCCGGATGGAAGTCTTGCTCGACTTCGGTCAGGGATGGTGATGAACGACGCCTTCGGGTGTGGTTTTCCTTGTTTGAGGCGTCACTAAGGGGATCCGACTCCTCTCTTGACATCAAGCATTTCTCCCGGTGAAAACCATGTGCAATAGTGGCACCCATGGTGTCATTACTTTGTTGGAAGCATTGCTTCGGAGTTATATCCTTTGATCGGAGCATCCGGTCAGTGGTCATGTGGTTGATCAGGAGTGGGAAACATTTTGGTGAGCTTGGAGTTGTTGGTGGTGCTTCCGCTTGGGGCTGGTCGCTAGGTCGACGGGGATGAGCAGCAGGAGCACCCCTCACATACAAGGAGCGCAAGGTGAGTTATTGTGACGCCCGGATAATTATGCTACAGTAAACCTACGCTAATGATGCCACGTCACCTTTGTTAGTGTTGATAATCTCGCGTTCGTTCAAAACCGGATAGAAATTCAATTTCAAAATATGGCAAACAACAAAAGTTTTCAAAAACAAGAACTAAAATGTTCGGGTTGTTTCAAAGAAATCGTAAGCAATTATGGTGGAGAAACCAAGTTTTGATAAAATGTTTAAAGGCTCTAAAACAATTAAAACAATAGTGAAAACAATTAAACAAATGCCTATTGAATTTATAAAGTGCTAAAACTATTTTATTATGGGATTAATCTCACAGTAGTTTGTTGTTAACTACAAATTTAGGCACTAGTGGTAATTTTTGTAAAACAAAAATTAAATAAAAAAAAGAAACTACAAAAAAAAAGAACAAACAAAAGAAACAACCCCCTGGCCCACTGGGCCACGGCCCAGCAGGCCTCCAGACCACCAGGCCGCCTGGCCGGCCCAACCGTCCCCCACTCCCGCAAACCCTAGGCCTCACCCACCCTCTCCCGCACGATCCCCCCCACTCTCCCCCCGTTCCCTCCCTGCGCCGCCACCCACGACGCACGCACCCACCCACACACACGCCGACGCGCGGAGGAGCTTCGATCCCCTCCTCCCGCACGCCCGTCCCCCCCCCCCCCGACTTGACGCCGTCGCCCATTGCCCCGGGCGCCGCCCCGACGGCCGCGCCCCATCACCCGTCCTCGACCTCCTCCTTGTTGTGGATCGGGACGCAACGGCGCCCCCGTTGCTTGCCAGATCCCGTCGCCCCTGGTGCCCGTCGCCACCACCGCTCCGCCATCGCCAAGACGCCTCCGATGCCACTGGACCCCGCCGTCGCCGGGCCTTCCCCGCCGGATCTCGCCTCCTCGTCTCCTCCTCGAGCCGCTCGCCGGAGCCGCCTCGCCTTCCTCTTCGTCGTCGACCGCGTCCCCGTCGACCACCCCGAGCACTCTGCCATTCCCCTACACCGGTTGTGAGCGCCTCCTCTTCTATCCCCATCACCGTCGCCAGTTCCGTTGCGTCGTTTGGATCGCCGAACGCCACCACCTCGCGCTCGCACACGATCTGGCCTCGACCGTGTCCTCCACGCCCGTGCGCGTCCGGCGCCCGCGCTCACGGCGCCTTGCCCGCGCGACCCCGCTCCGCCTTGCCGCCCGCTCGCGGTGGCCTCGGGCCCTGCTTGCCCGTGCTGCCGCGCCGGGGCTACGCCTTCCGCCGCCGGCGCCTACCGCGCTCCCCCCGCGCCTGCCGAAGGCCGGCACGGCTCATCTCGCCGGCGCGCATGCCCCGCAACTCCCCACGCCCGGTGCTGCTCCCGTTGTCGCTGGCCACCGAGGCCCCAGGCAAGCCCGCCCTCGCCTCTCATGGCGTCGGGTGCGAGCACCCGCACCAGTGCGCCCGCTGCACCCCCCTGAGCCACTAACACGGGGACCCCACCCCCAGAACGTAAAATAAAAAGATAAAAAAATGGGAATAATAATAATAATAATAATATATTAAAAACAATTAATTAATTAAAGAATTAATTAACCTAATTAATTTTTGATTAATTAAACATAACTAAACTAATTAAACTATTAGTTAATTAATTAATCCGTCAATGAGAGGTGGGTCCCGCACGTCAGTTTGACCCAGTCAACGCCCTGTTGACTGCTGACATCATGCTGACGTCAGCAGGCACTATTCTGGATAATGCTGAATTAAATAAATTAAATAAATTCTAAAATGATTTAAAACTTTAGAAAATCATATAAAATAAACCGTAGCTCAGATGAAAATACTTTCTACATGAAAGTTGATCAGAACGACGAGACGAATCCGGATACGCAGCCCATTCGTCCGCCACACATCCGTAGCATAGCAAACCTGTAACATTTCACCTCCGGTTCCTCTGTCCGAAAACGCGAAACACCGGGGATACTTTCCCGGATGTCTCCCCCCTTCACCGGTATCACCTCATACCGCGTTAGAACACGTCTAGCTCTGCCTGTTGTCCTGTTATGTACTTGCTTGCTATGTATTTACTGTTTCTTCCCCCTCTTCTCTTCGGTAGACCCCGTGACGATGCTGATGCCCCTGTGGTCGACTACGTCACCGACGACCCCTCTCTCTTGTCTGAGCAACCAGGCAAGCCCCCCCCCCTTGATCACCAGATATCGCCTAGTCTTCTCTATACTGCTTGCATTAGATTAGTGTAGCATGTTACTGCTTTCCGTTAATCCTATCCTGATGCATAGCCTGACATTGTTGCTACAGTTGTTACCCTTACCTGCTATCCTACTGCTTAGCATAGGATGCTAGTGTTCCATCAGTGGCCCTACACTCTTGTCCGTCTGCCTTGCTATACTACGGGACCGTGATCACTTCGGGAGGTGATCACGGGTATATACTATATACATTATATACCTGACACATGTGGTGACTAAAGTCGGGTCGGCTCGTTGAGTACCCGCAAGTGATTCTGATGAGGGGGCTGAAAGGACAGGTGGCTCCACCCCGGTAGAGGTGGGCCTGGGTTCCTGACGGCCCCCGTCTGTTACTTTGTGGCGGAGCGACAGGGCAGGTTGAGACCACCCCGGAGAGAGGTGGGCCTGGCCCTGGTCGGCGTTCGCGGATAAATAACACGCTTAACGAGATCTGGTATTTGATCTGAGTCTGGCCATTTGGTCTATACGCACTAACCATCTACGCGGGAGTAGTTATGGGTATCCCGGCGTCGTGGTATCAGCCGAAGCCTTCGTGACGTCAGCGACTGAGTGGCGCGCGCCGTGTTGGACCGCTTTGACGTAACCGCCGTGATCGTGTGGGTTGCTAGGTCTGCTCGCGGCCGCGTTCGCAACGTGCAGGTGTGCATAGGGCGATGGGCCCAGACCCCTGCGCGCATAGGGTTAGACCGGCGTGCTGACCGCTCTGTTGTGCTTAGGTGGGGCTGCGACGCGTTGATCTTACGAGGCCGGGCATGACCCAGGAAAGTGTGTCCGGCCAAATGGGATCGAGCGTGTTGGGTTATGTGGTGCACCCCTGCAGGGAAGTTTATCTATTCGAATAGCCGTGTCCCTCGGTAAAAGGACGACCCGGAGTTGTACCTTGACCTTATGACAACTAGAACTAGATACTGAATAAAATACACCCTTCCAAGTGCCAGATACAACCCGGTGATCACTCTCTAACAGGGCGACGAGGAGGGGATCGCCGGGTAGGATTATGCTATGCGATGCTACTTGGAGGACTTCAAGCTACTCTCTTCTACATGCTGCAAGATGGAGATAACCAGAAGCGTAGTCTTCGACAGGACTAGCTATCCCCCTTTTATTCTGGCATTCTGCAGTTCAGTCCCCTGATATGGCCCTTTACACATATACCCATGCATATGTAGTGTAGCTCCTTGCTTGCGAGTACTTTGGATGAGTACTCACGGTTGCTTTTCTCCCTCTTTTCCCCTTTCTATACCGGTTTGTCGCAACCAGATGCTGGAGTCCAGGAGCTAGAGATCCCGAGGATGATGCTACATGGAGTTCGGCTTCGAGGAGTAGTTAGGAGGTCCCAGGCAGGAGGCCTTGCCTTTTCGATCGTTGCTACTTTTGTGCTAGCCTTCTTAAGGCAAACTTGTTTAACTTATGTCCGTGCTCAGATATTGTTGCTTCCGCTGACTCGTCTGTGATCGAGCACTTGTATTCGAGCCCTCGAGGCCCCTGGCTTGTATTATGATGCTTGTATGACTTATTTATGTTTTAGAGTTGTGTTGTGATATCTTCCCGTGAGTCCCTGATCTTGATCGTACACATTTGCGTGCATGATTAGTGTACGGTCAAATCGGGGGCGTCACAAGTTGGTATCAGAGCCAACTGCCTGTAGGAATCCCCCTTTCCAACTCCTTGGCCGAAGTTGAGTCTAGCCTTTACAAAACTTTTACTAACATGGCTGTGTGGCTTACGGGCCCACGTCGCCATTGGGTGGTATTAGGATCTTTTACTCCTTGTCTATACTCTGGGACTCTGAACTCTCTCCTATTTCGGGTTAAGTGAATTTTACTAAATCTAACATTAGGATCTCGTTATCACTATCACCCGGAGAGCCCCTTATTACTGATGATCGTCGGCTGCACGTGAAGACCCTGAAGATACTCTCCGCTGACAACCCGAGAACTTGTGTTCATCGCTTTTGCAATTCCCTTTCATCGATAAACTCCTATGGATAACCGCGTATACTCACCATTCTTACAATGTTTCGCAGTTGATCTTGTTATTACAAGATACCCCGATATTATCTCTGTTGTTCCGAGAATCATTGAGCTTACTGCCTTGCTGTTCTTTGTCACCTGAATACCCCTACGGATAATTCTCGCACTTACCGAGTATCCGCTCATCCCCAGTGGATTCAAGTATATCACAAAAGTGTTCAGAATGACATTCGATCTTCCGAAAATCCTCAGGAGCCTATTGCTCTTGAAATTCTTGCTTACTAGCATTATGATTAATCCCATAAGTCTCGAAATCTTATTGGCACCCCTTGTCATTATCTTTTTGAGTCCATTGATTCAATATGTTGCGAATGCTCGCAATCCTCAATCATATCCTAGAATTCATTCTTCCGGCTCAGACGACATTTTAAACATGAGCTGGATCTCGACTTATCAAATTGCCATCGATTGTACCCCTAAGCCTACTCAACTTATCCATCCTTGATCAGAGCGTTGCTTCTGACCCCATGATTTGGAAATCATAATTCTTTTGCATTTGAACTTTGAGTTAGTCAGTTGTTTCTTAATCAGATCTCCTTGCATTCTTTCTTCCTCTGGTTGAGTACTGATGCTCACATCAGATCCCTTGTGGACCACCAGACCCTTTTGTCGGATTTTAACCGACAATGTCCTCCATATTAAATAAGCTTGTGAGCTTTTCCTCGGATACATGATGCCTTTGGTAAATTGTATCCTCTGCTTTGTCGACCATGCTCTACTTCTGAGCTTGTGTTATTTACTCCTGAAGTTTGTAGTATATCTTTCTTCGATGCCCCGATGGGTTGAACCTATGCCTTCCTTAATCGGTGTGAACCCGAAAGATTTCGCGGGACATACTTATCTGGTATTGCACCAGGTAAAACTTTCGACAACTAATGTCATTATCAAAATACGAGAGGCGAATGGAAGGTTATGCATTGAAGAAGTGGGAGTCGACCTGGAACCTTTGTGTTCATGCCCATGGACATGATGTATACCTTATCATGGAAGCTTCTCTTAAAATAATTGTCCCCTTGTAATAAGTTCATCTGGAATCCGTGGACGTCGTTCCGACCATGTTCTCCTTTAAATACCATTTCTCGTACAAGTTTAAGCACTTGTCTTCTGTAAGAGCAATACCCAGTCCAACCTCTACTTTGGTTTGTCGTCGAGTATTACCCCCTGGTATCTCGAGATTATCATGGAACTGCATAACTTCTTATGAGTTCTTCATCAAGTGCTACATTCTCATTGATTCCAAATTTTCACGGGCTTTGAGTTTTTAAACACTCAAAACCACCGATAATTGAATCGAGTCCGCATCACGATTAAACAACTCTTAGTAATCTCCTTTGCTTACGAGTTCGTACTCGATCACGTCATCCCTAGCCTGCTCGGCTATATCATTATCTTGATGATTTTAACTGTGCTACCTGGTCCTTATTCCCGGAGCACCACTTTCGACGATGAGCTAAGCTTACGTCGATTTTCCTCGTCACATCGTTTCACCTCGAACAACAAACTTGACCTCGAGTTTGTGTAGTATCTGTGGCTCCAATAATCTTTTGTTGCATCAGTCCTGTTGCTTGATACAGTCGCCGATCAATTGCTTCTTCGTGGATCCCCTCGACAACAAAATGTCGTGATCATCATCAACCATTTGACTCCTTCCAGGATATCAATGGAATTCTTGATGATAAGTGCCATCCTCGTTCCTTGGTAATTTGAGTTACCATCGACAACATCCTTACATTCCTTTCATCGCAAACTTGATCTTGTTATGGAGCTCCTTGCTAACCAGCTTGTGTTCTGTTCTACCTTGGAGTATTACCATCTTTTATGTCAAGTATGTCGTAAGAATTTCACCACCTCGTATGACATCTTGGTACAGTGATACTTCTCCCCATCACCATTCTTTCTTGGTCCCCGTGTTGTTTCTAAAAGGAATACCGACCAATGGTCTGTGATGTGTAAATTCTAAACTTCTAGCAACCCTATTGCTTTGAAGTTATTGGTCTATAGTTCCATTCTACGTCTATGGCTTAATGAATCATCATTCGAACATTGATCGTGCTACCTAGCCCATATTTCGGGTGCACATTTCAGCCAATGTTTAACTGTGTATGTTTTCCTCGAGCATACTTCATTAAGTCATTCGATCTAGCTAATGTTATCTCCTTGTTCACATAGTTTTGGAAATCCATCTTTTGGAAGTCTCAATGGATTGTCGCTGAGTCAATCAATCACCTCCTCACCTCTCCTTGATTTAATTATGAACCCTTGTTCGGAACTCGCTTCCATAGTTCATCTCCCGAGAATCTTCGATGTCGTTTCGACAAATTGTGTTGCACCTTTTCTTCTCAGGCCTCCTGAGTCTGAGTTATCCTGACACCAATCAGATCTGAATCTCGGTCAGATATGATGGTTGGAACATATTTCCAAGAGTAATAACATTGGCCTATTTATGACCCGGTAAGGTGATGATACCCAGCACACCTGGCCGGAGGACCTATTGTTATAGTTTCCATATTAGCAAGTTTATCCTTTCTTCCATGAGGAAATTGTAAGACTTATTCTACAAGTTGTTCCTGATGGATCCTTTTTTTTCCAAAGTCTGATCTTCGCCTGTTGACCATGTCAATGCTATCTCGAAGCATGTCTATGGTACTCCGATTTTCAACAGGAACATTTGAAGCCCAATGCTAAATGTTTTCTGCTCAATTATCCAAACACCGTTGTATGGGTAATGTCATGAAATTTCTCTCCCCTACCTAAAGAGTTTTCTACATTATATCGTGTCATGGATATCATGCTCTGCTTGTCCTTGGGAAGGATATACCCTTGAAATATGTGTTTAAACACATTTTCCTTTCCATTCTTCTGTTTAATCTGATAATCATATTTTCCTTTCCATTGTTTGGTTTAACCTTTCTGGTGATCTATATGATCTAAGCAGTAATATTCTCCTGCTTATGTAAACCCCTCGGTGTACAACTCTGTCAGTAAGACCCTGTTACTATTGTTGGTGACATTTCGGTAACCACCGATGGACGAGAACTTTGCCTAATGGTCCGCCTCGTTTCAACGAGCAGGAAAATGGTTCTCTTCGTCCCTCGCCCTTGGTACCGACGATGTTGCTGACATATAACTGGCAGGCTACCCTCTGACATGCCTTGCTATCATGATCGTGCAAGATGTCACCGCCCTTCCTACTTTAACCACATGGTGGGCCCATAACCCACAGTTCCACAGGATCGAAACCTGACTCTCCTGTACACCCCCGGTTTCCAAAGTTATTCCTCGCGCTTGATCTCATATGTAATTCACGAGCCACCTTCCGAGATATCATCAATTCTGGTATCAGACGCAATACTTATTCTTGTTGCTCTGAACCCCTTTCACCTTCTGATTAGGCCATCCAACGATTGCCTGCCATTGGAAACTTCTCATGGTACCTTCTTAATTTACTCTCAATATTTTCTTAAGTAGTTATTCGAGAGTTACTTTCTACCACATTCCCTGAGCTATCTGCCAGATAGTCAACCTTGTAAGGCCCGTTCTTCCGAAGTTACCCCTTGTTCTTTCGTAAGTACGATGGAGTTCCTGAAGAAAGGACGACAACTTCATCATGATGCATTCATGCATAGGTATGAAGAAATCAACGCTATGGATCGACCTCTTCGAGAAGAGCAACCAAGACCGAGAAGATTCGTTATAATTTCGTAACCAGCCATTTACCCCTTACTCCCCTTCTTAAATCTCGGGACGAGATTTCTTGTAGTGGAGGAGAATTGTGACGCCCGGATAATTATGCTACAGTAAACCTACGCTAATGATGCCACGTCACCTTTGTTAGTGTTGATAATCTCGCGTTCGTTCAAAACCGGATAAAAATTCAATTTCAAAATATGGCAAACAACAAAAGTTTTCAAAAACAAGAACTAAAATGTTCGGGTTGTTTCAAAGAAATCGTAAGCAATTATGGTGGAGAAACCAAGTTTTGATAAAATGTTTAAAGGCTCTAAAACAATTAAAACAATAGTGAAAACAATTAAACAAATGCCTATTGAATTTATAAAGTGCTAAAACTATTTTATTATGGGATTAATCTCACAGTAGTTTGTTGTTAACTACAAATTTAGGCACTAGTGGTAATTTTTGTAAAACAAAAATTAAATAAAAAAAAGAAACTACAAAAAAAAAACGAACAAACAAAAGAAACAACCCCCTGGCCCACTGGGCCACGGCCCAGCAGGCCTCCAGACCACCAGGCCGCCTGGCCGGCCCAACCGTCCCCCACTCCCGCAAACCCTAGGCCTCACCCACCCTCTCCCGCACGATCCCCCCCACTCTCCCCCCGTTCCCTCCCTGCGCCGCCACCCACGACGCACGCACCCACCCACACACACGCCGACGCGCGGAGGAGCTTCGATCCCCTCCTCCCGCACGCCCGTCCCCCCCCGACTTGACACCGTCGCCCATTGCCCCGGGCGCCGCCCCGACGGCCGCGCCCCATCACCCGTCCTCGACCTCCTCCCTGTTCTGGATCGGGACGCAACGGCGCCCCCGTTGCTTGCCAGATCCCGTCGCCCCTGGTGCCCGTCGCCACCACCGCTCCGCCATCGCCAAGACGCCTCCGATGCCATTGGACCCCGCCGTCGCCGGGCCTTCCCCGCCGGATCTCGCCTCCTCGTCTCCTCCTCAAGCCGCTCGCCGGAGCCGCCTCGCCTTCCTCTTCGTCGTCGACCGCGTCCCCGTCGACCACCCCGAGCACTCTGCCATTCCCCTACACCGGTTGTGAGCGCCTCCTCTTCTATCCCCATCACCGTCGCCAGTTCCGTTGCGTCGTTTGGATCGCCGAACGCCACCACGGCCACCGCACCGTACCGCCTCGCCCCCTCGCGCTCGCACACGATCTGGCCTCGACCGTGTCCTCCACGCCCGTGCGCGTCCGGCGCCCGCGCTCACGGCGCCTTGCCCGCGCGACCCCGCTCCGCCTTGCCGCCCGCTCGCGGTGGCCTCGGGCCCTGCTTGCCCGTGCTGCCGCGCCGGGGCTGCGCCTTCCGCCGCCGGCGCCTACCGCGCTCCCCCCGCGCCTGCCGAAGGCCGGCACGGCTCGTCTCGCCGGCGCGCGTGCCCCGCAACTCCCCACGCCCGGTGCTGCTCCCGTTGTCGCTGGCCACCGAGGCCCCAGGCGCGCCCGCCCTCGCCTCTCATGGCGTCGGGTGCGAGCACCCGCACCAGTGCGCCCGCTGCACCCCCCTGAGCCACTGACACGGGGACCCCACCCCCAGAACGTAAAATAAAAAGATAAAAAAATGGGAATAAAAATAATAATAATAATAATATATTAAAAACAATTAATTAATTAAAGAATTAATTAACCTAATTAATTTTTGATTAATTAAACTAATCTAATAACTAAACTAATTAAACTATTAGTTAATTAATTAATCCGTCAATGAGAGGTGGGTCCCGCACGTCAGTTTGACCCAGTCAACGCCCTGTTGACTGCTGACATCATGCTGACGTCATGATGACGTCAGCAGGCACTATTCTGGATAATGCTGAATTAAATAAATTAAATAAATTCTAAAATGATTTAAAACTTTAGAAAATCATATAAAATAAACCGTAGCTCAGATGAAAATACTTTCTACATGAAAGTTGATCAGAACGACGAGACGAATCCGGATACGCAGCCCGTTCGTCCGCCACACATCCGTAGCATAGCAAACCTGTAACATTTCACCTCCGGTTCCTCTGTCCGAAAACGCGAAACACCGGGGATACTTTCCCGGATGTCTCCCCCCTTCACCGGTATCACCTCATACCGCGTTAGAACACGTCTAGCTCTGCCTGTTGTCCTGTTATGTACTTGCTTGCTATGTATTTACTGTTTCTTCCCCTCTTCTCTTCGGTAGACCCCGTGACGATGCTGATGCCCCTGTGGTCGACTACGTCACCGACGACCCCTCTCTCTTGTCTGAGCAACCAGGCAAGCCCCCCCCCCCCTTGATCACCAGATATCGCCTAGTCTTCTCTATACTGCTTGCATTAGAGTAGTGTAGCATGTTACTGCTTTCCGTTAATCCTATCCTGATGCATAGCCTGACATTGTTGCTACAGTTGTTACCCTTACCTACTATCCTACTGCTTAGCATAGGATGCTAGTGTTCCATCAGTGGCCCTACACTCTTGTCCGTCTGCCTTGCTATACTACGGGACCGTGATCACTTCGGGTGGTGATCACGGGTATATACTATATACATTATATACCTGACACATGTGGTGACTAAAGTCGGGTCGGCTCGTTGAGTACCCGCAAGTGATTCTGATGAGGGGGCTGAAAGGACAGGTGGCTCCACCCCGGTAGAGGTGGGCCTGGGTTCCTGACGGCCCCCGTCTGTTACTTTGTGGCGGAGCGACAGGGCAGGTTGAGACCACCCCGGAGAGAGGTGGGCCTGGCCCTGGTCGGCGTTCGCGGATAAATAACACGCTTAACGAGATCTTGGTATTTGATCTGAGTCTGGCCATTTGGTCTATACGCACTAACCATCTACGCGGGAGTAGTTATGGGTATCCCGGCGTCGTGGTATCAGCCGAAGCCTTCGTGACGTCAGCGACTGAGTGGCGCGCGCCGTGTTGGACCGCTTTGACGTAACCGCCGTGATCGTGTGGGTTGCTAGGTCTGCTCGCGGCCGCATTCGCAACGTGCAGGTGTGCATAGGGCGATGGGCCCAGACCCCTGCGCGCATAGGGTTAGACCGGCGTGCTGACCGCTCTGTTGTGCTTAGGTGGGGCTGCGACGCGTTGATCTTACGAGGCCGGGCATGACCCAGGAAAGTGTGTCCGGCCAAATGGGATCGAGCGTGTTGGGTTATGTGGTGCACCCCTGCAGGGAAGTTTATCTATTCGAATAGCCGTGTCCCTCGGTAAAAGGACGACCCGGAGTTGTACCTTGACCTTATGACAACTAGAACTGGATACTGAATAAAATACACCCTTCCAAGTGCCAGATACAACCCGGTGATCGCTCTCTAACAGGGCGACGAGGAGGGGATCGCCGGGTAGGATTATGCTATGCGATGCTACTTGGAGGACTTCAATCTACTCTCTTCTACATGCTGCAAGATGGAGATAACCAGAAGCGTAGTCTTCGACAGGACTAGCTATCCCCCTTTTATTCTGGCATTCTGCAGTTCAGTCCCCTGATATGGCCCTTTACACATATACCCATGCATATGTAGTGTAGCTCCTTGCTTGCGAGTACTTTGGATGAGTACTCACGGTTGCTTTTCTCCCTCTTTTCCCCTTTCTATACCGGTTTGTCGCAACCAGATGCTGGAGTCCAGGAGCTAGAGATCCCGAGGATGATGCTACA
This sequence comes from Aegilops tauschii subsp. strangulata, assembly GCF_002575655.3. Lineage (NCBI taxonomy): Eukaryota > Viridiplantae > Streptophyta > Magnoliopsida > Poales > Poaceae > Aegilops > Aegilops tauschii. The sequence goes on from NC_053037.3 coordinate 547,490,271, forward strand.
TGGAGTTCGGCTTCGAGGAGTAGTTAGGAGGTCCCAGGCAGGAGGCCTTGCCTTTTCGATCGTTGCTACTTTTGTGCTAGCCTTCTTAAGGCAAACTTGTTTAACTTATGTCTGTGCTCAGATATTGTGCTTCCGCTGACTCGTCTGTGATCGAGCACTTGTATTCGAGCCCTCGAGGCCCCTGGCTTGTATTATGATGCTTGTATGACTTATTTATGTTTTAGAGTTGTGTTGTGATATCTTCCTGTGAGTCCCTGATCTTGATCGTACACATTTGCGTGCATGATTAGTGTACGGTCAAATCGGGGGCGTCACAGTTATGTTGGCCATCCTCGGGGAATCGGAGCGGCATAGGTTTGCTCTATCGGACATATTGTTCCTCTCTGGTGCCGTTGAGTGCCGTCAATATGCTCGTGACATCCTGGATAATATGACGGTTTCGGTGTGTACTCTGGTAGCGGCGAAGGCACTCGAGTGTCCGGTCGGGTGTGTTGTGCGGTGTTGGCCTTCTCACGTCTGATATATATTGTGGTGCTTTAGTACTAGCGTAGCTAGGTGTTGTTTAGGTTTTTCTCCCGGTTTTCCACAAATAACCCGCGTTGTCCTTTTTTTATTTCTTATTTTTTGGCACTCGCTATTATGTGTTGCATTCCTCCTCTAGTGGTGTTCTTATAATACCTGTTTCTAATCACGAATTTGGAAGCTCTTCTGCCAACATTAGGAAATAACAATGAAAATAATAACCAATTGTATTCTAGAGAAGGATACATTGTAGTACTACAATACCAAAGTACTAAAAAATTATGGTTATCACACATCACTGTGCAAGAAGGTCACCTGTACACTATATTTGTTCCAACTAAAAAGACCGACCACCGTCCCAGAAAAGCTATTCTCCTATTAGCTATAGTTAGGGAAACTATAACGTAGACACCCAAATGGACGCGGATTTTGTCCGCTTTTTATCCATGGGCTCACAAACGGACACGGAAAGACACAACCTATGCACCCAACGCGCAAGACCCATTTCGATGGACATGTCAAGGCCGAGGCTATCAAAAAGCTCACTCGACTATAAAGACTAGTCCTGCTACGGTGACCAGCCATGCCTCACGCGTCGGAGTGTCCGTCGAGTTGAGTGCGGGTTCCTAGCTGCGGAGCAGCGCATCAAGACGACCGACCGCACCAGCAAGCAGGCCGGCTTCTCGGGGAGGGTGCCGGAGATAAGGTCGCAACCAATCTCGCGCATTCGTTCCGCTGCACCTCTGGCTCGCCTCCAAGACAACGAGGTAGAGGAGATCCTGCGCTCGTCTCCCACAACGCCTTGCCTCGTCTCCCACATCGCCTTCCCAGAACACGTTGGAGACCGCTGGAGGGAGCATCGTTGCGCCGCCGGCCTTGCCTTGCGCCGGAAGGACTGCCGCCCTGCCTTGCCTGTCTCGTCTCTGCATTGCGTGGTCTTCAGTGGCATAGTGGGTGGATGCTCGAGAAGTGAGAAAAGGATGGGAGGAAGAGAAAAAGGTGGGTAGGTGGTGGGCCATCCGGACAAAAAGGAGAGATAGACGGACAACGGACGGTGTCCACTTCAAACCCATGTTTAGGACAGAAATTGATCTGAACGAACACAAAATGGGTCTGACCAGACATGTAGACGAAATGGGTCGAGTTGGGCCGCATTTGTTGTCTCCGCGGTCCCAAACGGGTGTGGGTGGACGAAATGCATCCTTGCGGTTGGAGTTCCCTTGGTTACCAAGTTAGCAACCAAACAATACACTGAAGTATTACAAGATAGGAAAAAGATCCCGACAAATCCAACGTGTATTTAGAAAAACATTTTGAAATATTCTAAATACATGTATTACAAAAATTACTTTACTTCAACTTCAAAAAATGGTCACCATGCATTAAGAAATGTGTAGTCTAGAAAAATGGTCCGTACATTTATGGAAAATGTTCATACCATTAAAAACATGTTCATGATATTTTCAAAATTCTTCGCACGTTCAAAAATATGTTTTTTAAAATGTTCATGTAAGTGTGAAAAAGTACTCGCATTTTTTTAAATGTTAGTGACATTCAAAAAGTTGGTCATCACATTTATAAATGTTCACACGTTTAAATATATGTTTCATTACATTTCAACTAAAATGCTTATGAAATGTAAACATTTCTTCACACGATTTTAGAATAATTTTCATAACATATAAAAAAATGTTTGTGCCATTAAATAAAAGCGCAGTGCGTAGCAAAATGTCTACATGTTCTCTAAAAAATGTTCATGACATTTAAAAAGTCGCTTGTATTAAAAAAATGCTCATCATGCATTGGACAAAATGTTCAACATGTATTTAACAAATGTCTAAACACTAGGGACCAAGCCCTAACAAATTGACTCGGTTGCAAAAGAAATCTCATCCATCTCCATCTATCACCAGCCATTGGGTTGGCTTAAGGATGCCCCTTAGATTCAGAAGCTAGGGTTGGTTCCCTTGAATAATAAAAAATCAAATCCATGGTAGCCCAAGAAACAAAAGGTGAAATGCTCTGCACATTCGTCTCCTCCGGAATCTAGACCGTCCGTCGCCTTCGCCATACCTCCTCCCCCACCGCCCGCCGATATAATCTTGCTCCCTCTCCCCTCCCTCACCACGCCGAATGTCCACCACCGAACTACCGCCGAGCATTCCCTGCCCTGGAGCTTTAGCAGCACTGCCCCTCAATTTTGGGCATTGGTCTCTGAGGTACGAGCCACTTCTGCTCGTCCGATGGTTGGTTGCTTAATCCCGGACCAGCCTCCTCGAATCCCTCACGCCTGGCCCACCACCTAGATCCGCCCCCGGCTGTCACTCCCGTCCTGCTCTGCTCCACTCTCAACAAAAGTCCCTGTTTTCCACAAACGAAAGCAATTCGTTGCTGCACCGTAGAGTAGACATACCAGGTTGTTTCAGTGATAGCTGGGAGTTCAGTTCAATTGATGTTCCGGCTCGCGATGTGTTTTGCTGTCCTGAACAAATTTTGCAGAAAACATCAGCTTCTATTAGTTGGATCGATTTCCCCATGCTCTGCGTCAAGCCCGCCCTGTCCGGAGCCCCGCGCTCTCTTGGCAGATTTGCCTGTCGTGCACTAGCTAGGGGAGTGCTTGGATTTGAATCATGCTGGCAAATTCCGTCATTTCGCCATACAAGGAGTGCAAGGCAAGTTATGTTAGCCATCCTTGGGAATCGGAGCGGCATGGTGTCGTTAATATGCTCATGGTAGCCTGGATAATATGTCGGTTTTCGGTGTGTGCCTTGGTAGTGGCGAAGGCTCTTGAGTTCCCAGCCGGGTGTGTTGTGGATTGTTGGCCTTCTTGCATCTTGTATGTAGTGTGATGCTTTAGTACTAGCCTAGCTAGGCGTTGTTTAGTTTTTTCGCCCGGTTTTTCAAAAATAAACCATGCAATCCTTTTTTCTTTCTTCTTTTTTAGGACTCGCTTTTATGTGGTGAATTCCTCCTCTAGGGGTGTTCTTGTAATACCTTCTAATCGACGAATATGGCAGCTCTTCGGCCACATTAAAGAAACACTAAAAAATAACCAATTGCACTCTAGAGAAGGATATCTTATAGTATTACAATACCAAAGTACTCAAAAATTATGGTTATCACACATCACTGTGCAAGAAGATCACTTGTACACTATATTTATTTCACCTAAAAAGACCGGCCGCCGCCTCCGGAAAAGCTATTCCCCTATCAGCTATAGTTAGGGGAACTCTAACGTAGAGACCCAAATGGACGCGGATTTTGTCCTCTTTTTATCTGTTTGGGTTCGCAAACGGACATGGATGGACACAGCCTGTGCACCCAACGCGCAGGACCCATTTCGACGGACATGACAAGGTCGAGGCTATCAAAAGGCTCGCTCGGCTATGAAGGTTTGTCCTACTACGGCGACCAGCCAGGCCTCATGCGTCGGATTGGTCGTCGAGTTGAGTGCGGGCCCCTAGCCGTAGAGCGGCGCGTCGAGACGCCCGACCGTACCAGCGAGTAGGTTGGCTTCCTAGGGAGGGGTTGCCGGAGATGAGGTCGCTGCCAATCTCGCGCGCTCGCACCGCTGCACCTCTGGCTCGCCTCCAAGCCAACGAGGCAAAGGAGATCCGACGCTCGTATCCCACAATGCCTTGCCTCGTCTCCCACATCGGCTTCCCAGAATGCGTTGTAGACCACCGGAGGGAGTGCTGCCACGCCGCCAACCTTGCCTTGCCTTGCGCCGGAGGGCCCGTCGTCCTGCCTTGCCTGCCTCGTCTCTGCAGCGCGTGGTCTTGGGCGGCTTGGTGGGTGGGTGGACCAAAAGTGAGAAAAGGAGGAGAGGGAGAGAAAAAGGTGGGTTGGTGGTGGGCCAGCCAGACAAAAAGGACACAGACGAACAACGAATGATGTCCACTTCAGACCTAAATCAGACCCAAATTTAGAATAGAAATAGGTTTGAACGGACACAAAATGGGTCCGACCGGACATGCAGACCAAATGGTGTCGAACTTGTCCTCCTCGATTTTTTTGTCAGAACAGGACGTGTAATATATCATTGGAAAGCTCTTGACATCTAGATTACAATAATATAGAACCTTTTTACAAAATCATCATGGTTTAAGAGCAGTTTTGAAAAAACCGTTTTGAAAAAATGGCTCTTTCAAAACTGCTGTTAAACCATGATGATTTTGCAAAAAAATTATATATTATTGTAATCAAGATGTCAAGAGCTTTCCAACGATATATTACACGCCCCGTTTCGACGAAAAAAATCAAGAAGGATCAGTTCGACGTGATGAAAATCGTCAGTACAGTCGCCTGAAACCATCAGTTCAAGCAGCGAAACAGAATAATACATGTCTCATATACTATCATGTGGTACTATATATACTTCTTTATTATTTTAAATATATTCATATACTATATCTATATTTCAAAGCAAGTTACATGAAAAAATTGCATATGAGCCCATAGTTTTTGTTATATTTGTGAAATACGTACATATTTGTACATAAAAAAGAGCATACTCAAAAAATGGTACATACTACCTAAAACTTAGTATATATACTACCTAATCATTATTATATACTACATACCACATACACATACTCTCGGTTTCGACAGATACTGCATACAACATACAAAACGCAAGTGGTGGTAACTAACACTGCTTGTAGGAAACATTTGTCCTAGAGTATGTACATGTAGTCTAGAAAAATGGTTCATGCATTTATGGAAAATGTTCACACCATTAAAAGCATGGTCATGATATTTACAAAAATCTTCACGCGTTTAAAAGTATGATAATGAAAGTGTGAAAAATGCTCGGATTTTTTTAAGTGTTAGTAAAATTCCAAAAAAAAATTGTTCATCATATTTATAAATGTTTGCACATTTAAATATATGTTTCATCACATTTCAACTAAAATGTTCATGAAATGTAAACATTGTTCACGCTTTTTTAGAATAATGTTCATATCATATAAAAAATGTTTGTGCAATTACAAAAAGGTGCAGTGCATATAAAAATGTCTGCATGTTAATGTTCATGACATTTTAAAAAATCACTTGTATTAAAAAATGCTCACCATGCAGTGGATAAAATATGGAACGTGTAGTTAAGGGGTACCCCTTGCAATGGTCACTTGTATCTTCTCTGGTGATGACAATTAGTGCACTGCATGTTCCACACTTGTCACAACCTGGGATTTTTGCGGTCTTTTTTCCGAAGATTTGATTCTTCAAGATGTTTACCTATTGAGCCGTGCATTCGAATCACGAACCGTTTTCACTGCGTTGCTCGCGTGGATATCTTCGAAACTAAATTCCATGCTGATAGGTTTGGCCGAATATTTTTTCAAAAAGAAAAACCATGGAAAAATCGGAACCCAGAAAAAACCAAAAACTGACAAAGAAAAAGAAACCCAAAAAATATATATCAGAAGAAGCACAGTTGTGCTTTCCACTTTTTTAGGGAGCACACCTGTGCTTTTTCACTTTTCATAAAGCACAAGTGTGCTTCACGCGGAATCACAATTGTGTTTCATCCTGAAACAGAACTGTAGTGTTTTTTCACTTTCGGGAAGCACAGATGTGCTTCACTGTGAAGCACACCTATGCTTTTTCACATTGTATACTTCGTGCATAATAAAATGTTTTTTAAGAAACCTAGGAAATATCAAGCAGAATCCAACCCCCCCCCCCTCCCCCCAAAAAAACCAAAATCACGTCCAGAAAATAAAAAAATGTGTCCCCGGCGGTGCGCCCATCACACACCTCGTGGCACGCTGGGGCGCTCCCCATGCCGTCCACTTGGAATCACGCGGAGGGGTACCCGTCAGTTCATTGCTCCCTTAGACGGCATGCTTTTTTTGTTTGGTCGACTTCTTTGTAAGTGCCACCAAAGGTCCAGATGAAATTGCACTTCTAAGGCACTTGTGGGTACAACTATATGATTTTCAGTAGCAAGTGCATACATCGCTCGATTCTGTCATCAAGGAAAAAAGTCGAACGTTGAGGGCTTGAGGGCCATCACCTAGTTAACATGCTCTTTCTCTTTATCTTGGGTGTCATGTCACTTGTGGTATCAATCTTGATGTAACTTCAAGTTTATCATGGTTCTTTCTCATTCATACTAGTTTCAGTTTCCTCTATTTGATGACTTTGTATAGGTAATTAACTAGGTCAGATTGTTCGTCTAAATTAGTGTTGGCCAAACTTCAACGGTCGCAACTTCTCCTCTAGATAGTGAAAGACCTACCAGGAAATCAGTTTGGTTAGAGTAGTCGATGATGATGATATTTTGCGTTCAAGTAGTTTTTGTCTTTCACTGTAAATCAAAGTCCTCCAATAGCTCTCTTAGTTTTTATAGATTAAAACGAAACCGTGTCATGGTCTAATCTGTTTCATCATGACATTGGTAGTGGAGAAACAACTACATGTGTCATGTCATTGGTTTCGACTTCTTTGTTAGTTCAGCCATAAAGCGCTAGACACAAACCATAGCACCACATAGTATTGTTGGTTGTGTAGTGAGGGTATGCTTATGTGAAATATGTGACCTTTTATACCACAAAGATTTGTTGTTTCCCAAAGAAGTCGATTTTGGCCTTTGTTTGTTCTTCTTCCTTGGGTAAAATCCTACCACTATATCTACATTATTGCTTTCTGGCCACTGCTACCGGATTAAGCATTCCATCTAACATCACGTTCATTATTGTGTCGTCGACGCTTTCCCAATTACTTTGGTGTGGTCTACATGCTCGGTTATGCCTCTAGTACCACTCTGTGATGTGTTGACGGTGTCTTGTACATGTGACACCCTTTGTTCTGCCCTCTTCCATTGATGGACTAGTGACTACATCTCATGCCAACATTAGTTTTCACCTTTAGTGAGATTTTGGTGAAATCCACTAAAATTAAGTGATTTTAGTTGACACTGAAATATTTATCTTTCGACCAAAATATTTCAGCAATTTCAGTAGTACACAAAAATTTAAAATATTTTCAAAAAGTATTCAAGTTTTATAAAATGTGTTGAATTGAAGTGAAAGTTTCAGCTCTTGGCCGAAATGAAATCAGAATCACTGAAATTCAATGAATTTTGATGATTTTAGTTGTTGCTCAATTTTTTCTGAAACTGAAAGTGACAACACTATCGCCATTGTGTGAGCATTGCTATCCACTGAAAGTGTTGCGGAGAATCAATTGTGACAAGTGAAAAAGCCGGTGACCTAGCAATAGCAAACACGGCAAAATATTTGATTTATGGTGCGTGTGATGCATCTCTTACATATATGATGGTTGTCAAGTAGCTAGTTTTGTTAAGCGAAGTAGTTAGCTGGCTCGTGTTTTTCTTCTGTTTTTGATAGCCCGTAGGACCCACAGGAGCTATAGCAAATTATTATCTATTTGATCAGATTATGCTGCCGAGTAGTTGGCTGATTGCATTCGTCAGAAGCTTCCTGATGGCATTATGTCACACCACACCAAGTGGTTCACCTACACTACACATTGCATATATAGGTTCTGCCAAAATTAGAATCTGCTTTTACGTATAATAACAACAAAAAAGAACCACTACTACAATCTAGAGAAGGATATCTTATAATACCATAACACCAGAATTCTCCAAAAATTAAGGTGATCAAGAGGATGAACTGCAGACTATATTTGTTCCAACTAAAAAGACTGGACACCGCCCTTGGAAAAGCTATACTCCTTTTATAGATAGTTAGGAGCTGTTCGGAAGCTCTCCAGCTCCGCGCTCCGCCAGCTCCGCGCGAGGAGCTGGGCCGAACGCCTCGGCTCCGTGGAGCCAGCTCCACGAAGCGGACGACTCACGTAGCGCAATCGATGGAGCAGGGGAAATCCAGCTCCGCGAAGCCCAAACCGTGGAGTTCATCGAAATTACATAGGAATTGCCACCGCTAAAGTTGCATACCGATTCTATTCACTTTCTCCTGGGCTGCCGTATGAACCAGCCAGCAGGGCATGCAAAGCTCAAAACAACAAAATAAAATAGAGCAGCCCATGCAGCGATGGAGAAGCTGGCCACAGCCTCCGAACGCGCGCAGCTCCTCGCCAGAAGCTGGAAGCTGGCGCATAAAGCTGGAGTTGTGAATTTGCTGAAGCTGGAGTACTTCCGAACAGGGCCTTAGTTACCAGGTTAGCAACCAGACCACACTCTCAATGATGAGAGAGAGAGAGAGAGAGAGAGAGAGAGAGAGAGAGATCCCGTCGAATCCTGGTGATCTGGACCGGACTCAGAGCACATACGTCAGAGTTATAGCGACATGTAAATTTGTCGATGCGCCAGGTCATGCTATAACTCTGACGTATGTACAGGAGATCTCAGTGCATGCACAGGTCACGCTGAAAACTGACGTAGGAAAATCACACTGAATTTGGGTGTAAGAAACTCAACCAAATTTGCTGCTCATCAGGCGAACGGGAGTGGTTCCAGACTTCCAGTAGGATGCACTATAATATCGTGTATTCCGATAGAACTGCATTTTTTTCTGAATGTTGAAGAACTTTGGGCCTGTAGCACCTAATGCAGATGCATCACTGACAGGTCTTCAGCATAGCATACCACCTTCCTCCCGAGTGGAGGTGGAGCTAACGACCCTGATTAGGCATAGCCCCGTGCCGTGATACCAACCGATTTGTACATATCTCCGTGTTTCCATCCTAAATGTAGCATAGTATGTCAACTTGAACCAGCCCGAAAGCCCTAGATAATCGTGTACTTGATCTGTTGAATAGTCACAACTTGTTCCTCACATGATGCCTGTACACTTTGGTTAGGTTAAATAGAACAAGTGATACTCATATTTTTTGGAAAATAAGTGGATACACATGTATATGAAACTGCATACACTTTGGATCCTCATATCTAAGCTGATGTATCTCTTTGGATTCTCGTATATATTTTTGGCATGTATCAGGGCCGTCTCCAGAAATTTGGAGGCCCGGGACAAAAATCAAAATAGGGCCCTAATTTTTTTTAAACCATATAGTTGAAGAACCAATGTAAGTAAAGCATACTCTCCTTAATTATTTAACTTCAAATATGTCTGCTTTGGTACAATATTTAGGAAATATATCAAATATTCATGGTAAAATAGTAAACATGGTGCTAAAGCAGTAAACTTCTAAACTGACCTCATTTTCTACCAAAAAGCAACATTCTTCTAGTATTTCTTGAAATAAAATCTTCGATCAAATCTTCATAATTAATCTTCTCCAAGATATCATTTTCAAGTGCTATAGTTGCCAATCCATTGAGTCTTTCTTGTGACATAGTAGAACGCAAGTAGGATTTCAACAACTTGAGTTTAGAAAAGCTCCTTTCTGCGGATGCAACCGTCACAGGAATGGTTAACAAAATTATGTATGCAATAACAGCATTAGGATAGATTAAGGAGCGCTTCTTCAAAAAATTCAGAACATCAAGTGGGCCCATAGATTTCTGAAGTGAGTCTTGGAGAAAAAGTAGCTCGCAACACAACTCAAGTCCATCAATATCTTTATTTTCTCCACTCTTAAGTGCACCTTCAAGATTAACACAAGCAGCCAACAAACTCTTATCATCCAAGGATCGCAGCCTATCTGAAGTAAACAAGAAACCAAATATTTTTTCATACCCTTCATACTGTTGAAATCTCGTGTTAAGTGAAACTATAGCCTGATCAACAATATGCAGAAAATAATTGACCCTAAATGACTCCTCTGCCGATTGTGAAACAATAGATGGATCATCTGCACCCTCATCAAATTGCCTTTTCCTCTTGATTTGACGCTTGGTGCGGAACTCTGGATCAATATCCATCTCCATTGCAATTTTTTTTGCATCTTCCAATGCTTTTGAAAAGCCAGATTCTCTGTACTTGGTGAAGAAGGAAATCAAGCCCTTTACAGACTCAATTGCGATATCAATAAGCATATCCTTTGACTGCAACTCTTTGCTGGTCAAATTAATAGCTGATAATATTTCATACCATATGATTATTGACACTAAGAATTCAAAGCCACAAAGATCATTTTCTGCCAATGATTGAGCTTCACTACTTGTCGATGGATCTTTATCATTTTCAGCCACTTGTAGTAAAGCCTCCCTTATTTCTGGTAGTTAAATCCTTATAGCCTTAACACTATCAACACGACTCTCCCAACGAGTAGCTGACAATGACTTGAGTGTTACTTCTGTTATATTATTTTTGAGAATTTGCCATCTTTTAGTAGAATTAGCAAATGTTGTGTAGATGCGTTGAATAATGCCAAAAAAATCAGATGCTTTACGACAAGACTTTGCCATATCACATAATGTCAAATTTAGACTATGGCAACCACAAGCCGAATAAAAAGCTCTCCGGTTTATTTCCAAAACTTTACTTTTTACCCCTTGATGTCTTCCTTTCATATTTGACCCATTATCATATCCCTGCCCTCTCAGATTAACAATATCAAGGTCAAGACTTTTCAATTCATTTTTTAGAACATCAAACAATCCTTGCCCGGTGGTATCATTCACATCCAAAAAACCTAAGAATGATTCCTCAATGCAAAAAGAACCAGAAGATGCATCAACATACCTAATTATCAAAGACATCTGCTCTTGGTGGCTTGCATCGGGAGTACAGTCAAGTAAAACAGAGAAGTACTTTGCTTCTTTTACCTTTCTAATGATTTCAGACCTGATTGCAACAGCGAGCAAATTTATTAGTTCATTCTGGATGGAAGGACCAAGATAATGATCACGGATTTTATCATTTGTGATGCGGTCAACATGTTCTTTTATAACTGGGTCAAATTCAGCCAACATTTGAACCAATCCTAAGAAATTCCCATTGCTATCTTGGTACACCTTGCTATTACTGCCACGAAATGCTATATTATGTTCCGCAAGAAATTTCACAATCAAAAGAATCCTGAGCAAAACTTTTCTCCAATGCTCCCTTTCTTTTTCAAGTTCTTGCTGAGCAACTTTATCAATTGTTTGATTCTTCTCCAACCTGAATCGCAAGTCATACCAAGTACACATATTTGTGACATGTTCTTTGCCATTTTCATGCTCTTTGAGTCTACTGATAAGATGATGCCAGTCACTGAAGCCATCATTTGCTAATTGGCCTCTAACATGTCCCTTCCTAAATAATTTGCAGCAAAAACAAAATACTTTGTCAAGATCTTTGCTGTACACAAGCCACTCTCTATCACACTTTTCTCCATTCGAGAGAACTCTAGTGTACGATAATGCAGAAAACCTTCTACCAAATTTGTCTGTACGACCATGCTCAATAGACCGGGTCTCTTTTAGGACCACTTTGCGCCAAAATATCAATCATTGTAGGATCAAGTGCATCCCAAGTTCTTGGATCAAATATATCCGGTTGAACATAATTATTAATGTTATCAGCAACATTACCTTCAGCAACAATATTAGCATCATCACCTTCATCAACATGAATAATCATCACCTTCGACTACAGTGTTAGTATCATCATGTTCATCAGATTCTGCAATGTGAGCCTCAACCTCTACTGGATCACCACCATGTGCATCATCAATATTAGCATCAGGAGTTTGGTTTTCAAAATTGCTTTGAGGTTCTTTCACAACAAATATATCGAGAGCGCCCTTTTGGGTCCGAGCATCTTCTTCTAGCTTTTGTTTTTTCCTACGCTTCGAAGCACCAGAATCATACTTCCTCCCTGGATGCATGAATATTTCTGTTCAATGAAACAAAAAGTAATCTGAGTCAATTCAAACTCTAGAAATTGTAGCACTGTATAGCTAAGAAAATAGATAAAGACTTCACCCAGATGAAATATTAGAAAATATTGTTTAACAAAAAATAGTTTACCGCCTAATGCCTACGCTGGCAAAATAAAAATAGGGTTTTGTCTACAAGGAATTACGCCGGCGAGGGATGAATGATCCGCCGTGGGGCTTCGGTGGCCCGCGGCCGCGTACGAAAGGCTGAACTGACGTGTTTGCTCTGCTGCCGTTGCCTTGCTCTATTGCCATCACCCAGGCGCCCAGCCGCCGTCGCCCCTGTGTGCCTTGCCTTCTCGTCGTTCACAAGCGCTGATCGATTAGGTCATTGGGATTAGATCGGATGCTAAAACTGCTAAGCGATGGGGGTTAGAGAAACTACGGGCTGGAGGGCTGCACTGCATGCGTACGTGTATATGGGCTGCCTGGCTGCCTGGGAATGCATTTTTTATTGGGCCTTATATATATATATATATATGTGTGTGTGTGTGTGTGTGTATACATACATATTCCTGGACTGGGGCCCCCCAAATTTTGCGGCCCTGTGCGGTCGGCCAATTTGGCCTTGGCCATCGACGGGCCTGGCATGTATATACAGTGCCATAGTTTTGCGCACACGGATTCGAGAAGGGAAGAAAGGTCCACGAGCTGTGCATATAACCAGTTGCACGTACGTACAAATATAAGAAAAACATTTCCAACACAAGTAGCAAAGATCTGGAACCCATCATATCTCATGTTGGAATTATTTATCCTATTTACGATTCCTATTCCTGGTAACTAAAGTGCTTTTCACCTACTAAAGTATTTCTGTGCTTCCTTTCTGTTGAATCGGAGAGATAGGCCGGTGCAGCTCTACAGCCTCTACTTGACGTTAATTTGATTTGCGGAAATCGAATATGCAAAGAGCAAACATTTTCTTTCTACGTAGCACCGGGTCTTGGTAGTGGCACTAGTACTACTATTGTTTGGTACTACCTGCATGCGTCTTGGCGCCCGTCCCGGATCGACGGCCAAATAAATAGCCAATTACGCATGTCTTATACTAATCCAGCAAATCAATCAGCCTTGATTCGTAAGCAATGACACGCATATAAAACAAGATCGTCAGTGCGAACCAAGGTGCGCCAAGAGTTGAATTGAGCAAAACAAAATTGCAGCGTCCTTCGGTACTCGCTCGCACGTTGCTAGCTACTGCTAATCAAGTACACCAGGGCTAGCATAAACATATCGTCAACACAATTAACAAACTACGACCCAACGTAGTACGTGCTGGCTGCCACCAGTATCTAATTCGTCTCGCCAAGTTGAGTAACAGTATAGTACAGCATGCATGGTGGCGTGCCTGGTCCATGGTCCATGCATGGAGTGGAGTGAGCATATGTGCCATGGCTACTGGTCCCTTAACACAGGTTCAATATAATCTCGTGTTAGTGAGTGCACGCGTACTAGGTTACCGGCAGTGCGGACCACAGGAAGGTAGTAGAGACAGATACTTTGAGAGGAGTAGATCAAGTTATTAAGGCTTATTAATCTGCAACCGACGTTAATTGGACCACACACACCGGTACAGTATGGTACAGCACTGAACCACTGGCATTGGTAGTTCAGCGACATGGATAATCAGTAACCTAAAAAAGCTGGCCAGACTCCAACTGTTTCACACACACCGGTTCCTTCGGTGCATGGTTTCACAGTAACCAAATTAAACTCCGGTGCAGGCTCCTTTGCGTTTGCAGAGAAGATGCCGCCATCCACCGCGGCGAAGATGCCGCCTTCCACCTGTCTCCAGTTGTAGCCGGCTCTGAGACGATGCCCCCAAGGAGAAAGAAGACGTGGAGACGCCTTCATCGCCCGATCCCGCGGATCTGAGGATTTCCTTCGGAGGCAAGGCTGCGGGGAGAAGCACCACACCAAAACGACGCTTCCAAGAAAGAGTGCGGCGCCCGCGGGCGTCGCCGTCGCCGGATCCGGTAGAGGCCGGAGAAGGATTTCTTCCGGAGATGCTCAACCACCGCGAGCCCTAACCAGCCGGCCACCAACCGCCCCCAAACCTGCACCGCAGAGCACCGAAGGGAATCTCCCGCCAGCGCCCGCGCCCGTCCCAGCTGAGGCCGTCCCGCGCGACCCGCCGGCCAGCAGCAGCCGTGCTGCCGGGTCCTGGGCGCACACCGCCGTCTCCACCGACCAGCCGACCCCGCCAGAGGAAGGAGGAGCCATGCCCGAATCTCGCCGAGCTGCACCACCTCCCGCCGCAGCAGAGACGCCAAACCACAGCAGCTCCGCCGCCGCCCACGCAGCCGACGAGAGTCACCGCCCGCCCACGGCCGCGCCGCCCAGAGATCGAAGAGGTTCGGGGCCGCCGCCCCGGCGTTCGAGCACCCGTGCCGCTGCAGACCCCCGCAGCAGAAACCGGGGAAGCCAGATCTGGCCGCGACCGGCTCGATCTAGCCGCCCCACGCAGCGCCCTGCAACAGCCCCCTCCGCACCCGCAAGCCGAGCATCACCCCCGCCGCCAGAGCATCACCGGAGATAGGCGAGGCAGCCGCGCAGTCCACCGCCAGGCACCACAGCGCCGAGCGCCACCCGCTGCCGCTCCCCCAGGACTGGACGCCGCGCGACGGGAGAAGGCCCCGCCGCCGGCACCCCCGCACAGGCTTTGCCCGGCGGTGGCCATCGGCGGCGGCGAGGGAGGAGGAGCAGGTGAGGGGAGTGGGAGGCGGCGGGGATCGGGTCACCGCCCGAGTCGCCAAGCTAGGCGACGCGGGGGCCGAAAGGAGCTGTATATGACGCGCCCTTTTGTACCCTTCATTTTTTTGCTCTTCAATCATCTATGTGCTTAACCGGTTCCAAGAAAGGTAAAGTAAAGTAGACTTCAAAGTTTAAAATAACAAAGTGGGAGACTTGTACCGATAGATTATGGCAATTAACTTGTTGTCCCACCCAAAATGTAGCCGTTCGCGCGGGCTACCTGCACGTTGCATGGGTATGAGTTAAGCGAAAAAACAAACAGAAAGCTGACTAATTAAGCTCGCAGATACTATACCAGTATACCACCACCACAAGTCTATCATACTGTAGTACTGTCCCTCTCGTGTCAAAGAAGCCATATGTGTATGCTGCTTCTAGTCACTTACGCACTCTGGCCCTTTCTTTTGAGCCCTAGCCCTAGCTAGATCCCATCAAAGGCTAGTTAAACAACTATTAAGAATGTAAAGCTTAATTAGTTCAATGATCAAGGGACCACTTTCGTGTCTTACTTTGCTCTCCGTAGATCAAGGGACCACTTTCGTGAGGAGTGCAAAGAACCCATCGAATTAGCAACCATGCAAGCATCTCAACCAATGATCACTAGGTTAGAGACAATTCTTTCTCAAGTGCATCACTTGTTAAATAACCAAAGCGCCTTTAACTAATGCAGCTACTCCTCGAAGGGGGGGGGGGGGGGGGGGGGGGGTGATCAAATACGGATGCTGATCCACCTCTTTTTTGACAAATACTCCCCCATCCCAATATTTTATACTAAAGTAACGACACTTATTTTGGGACGGAGGCAATACTACTGTAACCCTCTTTTTTAAAGCCTCCAATCCTTTCTGCAAAGCAACATCATACAAGTGCCACCACGCCCATATGTACGCCTAGATTAGCTCAAACAAGTCACTTAGCCAATAATGATGTTGGAGCTAGAGTTAAAGGGAGGGCATAGCTTGGACGCAACACGTTTGCTAATCAACGGAAAAACGGATATCCCAAGCCACCTGGTTGAGGATACCCATAAGCATCCTAGCTCGTCCGTCGAAGCAAACACACCCTAAATCCACAAAGAAAACCTTGGAGGCCGGCTATTTATACACCTCCAACCCTAGCCGCCGGCAATTCGTCAATCATTCATCTCATATCTCTCAAAGTTCAAGCCGCCATCCACATCACGTCAAGAGGCATTATGGGGTGATCAAATATGGATGCTGATCCACCTTTTTTTTGACAAATACTCCCCAATCCCAATATTTTATACTAAAGTAACGACACTTATTTTGGGACGGAGGCAATACTACTGTAACCCTCTTTTTTAAAGCCTCCAATCCTTTCTGCAAAGCAACATCATACAAGTGCCACCACGCCCATATGTACGCCTAGATTAGCTCAAACAAGTCACTTAGCCAATAATGATGTTGGAGCTAGAGTTAAAGGGAGGGCATAGCATGGACGCAACACGTTTGCTAATCAACGGAAAAACGGATATCCCAAGCCACCTGGTTGAGGATACCCATAAGCATCCTAGCTCGTCCGTCGAAGCAAACACACCCTAAATCCACAAAGAAAACCTTGGAGGCCGGCTATTTATACACCTCCAACCCTAGCCGCCGGCAATTCGTCAATCATTCAACTCATATCTCTCAAAGTTCAAGCCGCCATCCACATCACGTCAAGAGGAATTATGGGGTTGTGCCAAGCCTTCATCTCCATTGTTTGCAAGCTTGAAGGAAGGCCAGGAAAGAAGACACCAAAGAAGCCGCCACTTTCGCCCCCCCCCCCCCCCCCCCCCCCCGTGCATCGCGGCTGTTGAGAGTGTTTGATTAACACATTTGGTTGAAGATATTGCATGATCACATAGTGTTTGTCTTTCACCTATATAAATGGATCTCCTATAATGCCATCCTAATTTTGAATCTTTAGTAGGAAACTATGGCACCGTCTAATTAGTTGCATCATGAAAATGATAATGGTATGAGAGAAACTACTCTTGTCATGTCAGCAACAACGACTTCCTTGCTAGTTCAACATGAACTGCTAAATAATACTATAGTGCCACAAGAGATTATTGGTTGTCGCACGCCTTTCTCCCCCCCCCCTCTATCTGCTGCTCCGGCACCCGGTGGGGGTAGAATCCTGGTGCATTGGCTCTGGCTTGTAGATAGACTAGGATTTTAGTCCTCATAGGGGCGGTCCTCGGATGGATGGCGAGGCTTCTTCTTCCAGTCAGTCTTCCCGGCTCCGATTCATGTCAAGTTTGCCTGTCGGGGCAGATTAGATGGAGCTTCTCATAAATTCTTGCCAAGTCCTCTATGCCATGAGGCTAGGGTTTCTTGCTGTGTGTACGCGACGGTGAGATTTCGTGTCAAGTTCTTCAGATCAATTCAAGGATTCAACAACGAGGACTACAACTCTGGGGCACTGGTCATTAGGGGCACGTGCGCGAAAAATTCTTAATAGTCATAGACAAGGTCAGGCCGGCTCTGGTATGGGTGTGGCAACAGGGGCTTGTCGGCAGCTCGTTCTGGCAGCGACAGTGGTTGTTTGGTGGTCTAGGGATCTCAATATAATTTTTTATTATGTTTTCTATGTTTTGTACTTCAGTGAACTTTTATAATATGTCTAAGTTCTTTTCGCAAAAGAGACATTATTTGTTCTCTAGCAAGGGTATGTTTACGCTAATATAGGACCGCCTATAGGCCAAAGAATTGTTGTTTCTAAACAAGGTTGATTTTGGCCTTTGGACCTTCGTCTTCCTTTGACAACATACCGCATCTCTCCAATCAAACCTCTAGTGTATCTACACCATCGGCTTCGCAATGCGGCCGCTAGATCAATCGTGCCATCTGACATCCCGACCTCTAGTGAAACCTCCACGCTAACCAATCCTAACCACTAATTTCACCGCCGAGGTATTCCCTCAGCTCCATTGGCGTAGTCATTGTGTCGTCAGTGGCTTCGTCCTAATTACTTTGGTGTGGTCTAGTTCTACATGCCTTGTTATGCTTCTAGTGCTGCTCTGTCATGTGCTGCCAGCGTCTCCTACATCTGCCACTCTTTACTTTGCCCTCTTTTGTCGTTGCGATAGTGAATCCATTTGATTCCAAGCTCTGCCCCACCTCCGTCACCATTGCTCGTGCATTGCTATCCGCCGAAAGTATTGCGAGGAATCGACGGTGACATCGAAAAATTCGGCGACATAGCAATAGCAAATATGGCAAGATATTAGATTTATAGCGTGCAATGCACCTCTTATAGCATCTCTAGCAGACCCCGATAACCCACAAGTATAGGGGATCGCAACAGTTTTAGAGGATAGAGTATTCAACCCAAATTTATTGATTCGACACAAGGGAGCCAAAGAATATTCTCAAGTATTAGCAGCTGAGTTGTCAATTCAACCACACCTCAAAGACTTAATATCTGCAGCAAAGTATTTAGTAGCAAAGTAGTATGGAAGTAGCGGTAACCGTGGAAAAAGTAACAGTAGCAGTTTTGTAGCAATCATAACATTGGCAATGGAAAAGTAACGAAGCAAAGATCAATATGTAAAAAGCTCGTAGGCAATGGATCGATGATGGATAATTATGTCGGATGGCATTCATCATGCAACGGTTATAACATAAGGTGACACAGAACTAGCTCCAGTTCATCACAGTAATGTAGGCATGTATTCCGAATATAGTCATACGTGCTTATGGAAAAGAACTTGCATGACATCTTTTGTCCTACCCTCCCGTGGCAGCGGGGTCCTATTGGAAACTAAGGGATATTAAGGCCTCCTTTTAATAGAGTACTGGACCAAACCATTAGCACTTAGTGAATACATGAACTCCTCAAACTACGGTCATCACCGGGAGTGGTCCCGACTATTGTCACTCCGGGTTTGCCGGATCATAACACATAGTAGGTGACTATAACTTGCAATATCGGATCAAGAACACAAATATGTTCATGAAAACATAAAGGGTTCAGATATGAGTTCATGTCACTCTGGCCCTAGTGACAAGTATTAAGCATAGCAAAGTCATCGCAACATCAATCATAGAACATAGTGGATACTAGGGATCAAACCCTAACAAAACTAACTCGATTACATGATAAATCTCATCCAACCTATCATGGTCCAGCAAGCCTACGTGGAATTACTCACGCACGGCGGTGAGCATCATGAAATTGGTGATGGAGGATGGTTGATGATGACGATGGCGACGGATTCCCCTCTCCGGAACCCCGAACGGACTCCAGATCTGCCCTCCCGAGGAAGAACAGGGGTTGGCGGTGGCTCCGTATCGTAAAACATGATGAATCCTTCTCTCTAATTTTTTTTCCCCGAAAGTGAATATATGGAGTTGGAGTTGAGGTCGGTGGAGGTCCAGGGGGGCCACAAGGTCGGAGGCGCACCCCAGGGGGTGGGCGCTGTGACGCCCTCGATTCAATCGTACACTAATCATACACGCAAATGTGTACGATCAAGATCAAGGACTCACGGGAAGATATCACAACACAACTCTAGACACAAAATAAAATAATACAAGCTTTATATTACAAGCCATGGGCCTCGAGGGCTCGAATACATAAGCTCGAATACACAAGAGTCAGCGGAAGCAACAATATCTGAGTACAGACATAAGTTAGACAAGTTTGCCTTAAGAAGGCTAGCACAAAAGCAACATCGATCGAAAAGGCAAGGCCTCCTGCCTGGGAGCCTCCTAACTACTCCTGGTTGTCGTCGGTCTCCACGTAGTAGTAGGCATCGGCGGTGGCATCTGGCTCCTGGGCTCCGACATCTGGTTGCATCAACCGGAAAGAAGAAGAAAGGGGGAAAAAGGGGTAGCAAAGCAACCGTGAGTACTCATCCAAAGTACTCGCAAGCAAGGATCTACACTACATATGCATCGGTATCAATGAAAAGGACTGTATCTGTGGACTGGACTGCAGAATGCCAAAAGAGAAGGGGAAAGCCTAGCCTATCGAAGACTAGCATCTTCTGGAAACCACCATCTTGCAGCAACAGGAGGGAGTAGAGTAGCCTAAAGTAAAGTAGTAGTAGTGTTATCAACCTCGGCCAGAGATCCTTTCTCGAGTCCCTGCGAGAAAACAATCCCAGAGCCATACTATCCAGTTATCATCACAATCCATTACTCATCACAGGTATCCAGTTCTAGTTGTATCGATCGGGATACAACTCCAAGTGTCCGTTACCGTAGGACAGGCTATCGATAGATGTTTTCTTCCTTGCAGGGGTGCACCAACTTACCCACCACGCTCGATTAACTCTGGCCGGACACACTTTCCTGGGTCATGCCCGGCCTCGGCCAAACAATACGCCGCAACCCGACCTAGGCTTAATAGAGAGGTCAAGCACGCCGGACTAAACCAATGTCCCCAGGGATCATGGGCCATCGCCCCGGGAACTCCTGCATGTTGCGTGGGCGGCTGGTGAGCAGACCTAGCTACCTCCTTAAAAAAGGCGGGAGCTTACCAGTCCAACCCGGCGCGCGCCGCTCAGTCGCAGGACGTCTATTAAGCTTCGGCTGATGCATACGACGCATAACGCCCATACCATGCCCACGTGATGGTTAGTGCTATCAGGCCAAAGGCCCCTCGGATCAAATATCCAAATCATAGTGGATTAGGAGCACGCGGTAACAAGCAGAGACTCACGAAAGATGTGACCCCGTTGCCCCGTCTCGAGGACTTGCGGCAAGGGCTAGGAATGCCCGGCCACGCCTCGTAATTATCTCGCGGGCACCTTCCAGGTCAACCCGACTCCACATCACTCGCGGGTACCCCTCAGGGTCGACCCGCCTTTCCAAGTAACAGTTGTAAAGTCCAAGTATCCGTGTGTCCAAACATCAAGGGGAAAACCCGAGGAATCACCCCCGGTGAATTCCACTCGATGTAATCATCAAGGTGAACGTAAGAGGAACCACCCCCGAGGTTCACACTTGAGGGGTTGCACGACAGAGTCGTATCGGAAATGGTTAAGGTGGAATCACCCTCGATGACCACGACCGAATAGCTACACTACAGGGTTAACATCAGAAGTGCTGTAGAGGTCTCACCCTCGGCACTCAATAGTAACCTAGCAGTGTCGAGCAACTAAGGGGAAAGTGATGTGCGGTGCCGGGGCCTGGTCTTTGACCACGTTGATTGGGTCTTCGAACATAAAGCGGGGCAACTGGGACAAGGTGGGGGTCACTGATGGATCACTAACCAACCTATACTAAGCAGTTTAGAATAAGCAAGTAAGGTACAATAGCAGATACAAAAGCAGGCTATGCATCAGAATAGGAGCAAACAATAACAGTAGCAAAATCTAATGCAAGCATGAGAGAAAGGAAATGGGCGATATCGGGATGATCAAACGGGGGCTTGCCTAGTTGCTCAGACAAGGAGGGTCGTCGGTGATGTAGTCGAACATAGTGGCATCGGCAGCCGTCTCGGGGTCTACCGGAAAGAAGTAACGGAGAGGGCACACCATAAATAACAGAGCAATCAAAGCATCATAAAGCATAACATGGTAAAACGCGGTGCTAGGAGCGATCTAACGCGGTGCTAGGTGATACAGACGAAGAGGGAAAACATCCGAGAATGTTTTCCCGGTTCCGGACGTCCGTCAAATAGATGAACCGGAGGGGAAAGGTTCGAGGTTTGCTAAGCTAGGGACATGTGGCGGACGAACGGACCGCGTATTCGGATTCGTCTCGTCGTTCTGAGCAACTTTCATGTATAAAACTTTTTCATCGGAGTTACAGTTTAATTTACACGATTTTTCAAAGATTTAAACATTTTCTGGATTTACTATTAATTTCGAGAATACAAAGCAGAATTACTTTTTGTACCCACGGACAGCTAGACCTAGAGGCAGCTAGACCTAGAGGCTTACATGTGGGGCCAGGGTCTGAGTTGACCCAGTCAATATTTGACTTGACTGGTCAACTAGTGAACAGTGTCGGTGAGGGCCCAGTTGTCATAGACTCTGTTTTATTAAGTCAATTAATTTGAGATAATCATCAGGGTGGCTCACATATTATTTTCTTCTAAACTAAATCAGCAATGGATTAACACTAACTAATCTAGTCTAATTAAACAAGGGCCGGCCGCATTGGACAGTGGCCTGGCCGGCCACAAGCACACACGCATACAACATATCATGGCCATGGCCATGTTCAGTAGCAGCAGCATCCGCGGCAATTGAGCAGGAGCATCCGCAGCAATTGAGCAGCAGCTAGTAGCCATAGTACTGAGGAGCAGCAGCGGCGCAGGTAACCGCAAGCAGCAGCAGGCAGAGGCGCTAGAAGCATCGGCAACAACAGCAGGCGAGCAACAGCCAGGGAGCAGCGCAGCCGCGGAAACAGAACACAACAACGCACGCCGAGGGGGAGCAGCGGCGACACTAACGGCAGGGCGCGCAGCAAGGAACGGGAATAGCAGAAGCAGGGGGCGTGGGCACGCACTGAACTAAGCATACATGAAACATCGACCATGGCGGGCGAGCACGGGACAAGCCAAACGGCGGCCGAATCGAATGGAAAAGTGGGGGAACAAGGACAGGCGCTCACAGCAGAGGTCGCAGGCGAGCTCGACGAGGCCGGGGTGGATCGGAGCGATGGATCAACGGCAAGGTCGTGCGGCTGTGCGTGGGGAGGAGCCCGATGGCAAGCGCTGGCGGCGGCCTGGAGACGAGCCGAGGGGCGTAGAGGAAGGAGACGACGACGGCGGACCGCCTAGAAGCCGTGGCGTAGCTCGAGGTGGCCAGTGGCCGCGGGATCGACGACGGCAGAGCTATGATGGCGTCCGGATGAGCTCGGGTTTGAGCAGAAACAGGGCGAGGGGAGGAACTGGGGCTAGGGTTTGATGTGGGGGAGAGAGGAGGGGCTTGGGGTGCCCTTATCCATCTCGGGGCACCGACGGATGGTCGACACGGGCGAGATCCGCGCATGGACGGTCGCGCGTGGCCGGACAGCGCCATGGCCTCTGCCTCTGTCGAGAGGTGAGGGAAAGGCCGGGGCGGTGGGTCGGGCCTGGTACAGTGTAGGCTGGGCCAGGTGCAAAAAAAAGGGGGGGGAAGGGGTCGTTCTATTTTTATTTTTCTTTTATCTTTTCTGTTTTGCCTTTTCACTTCTGTTTGCAAATTGCTTGACCACCAAACGACCTTTGTAAAATATGCAGCTTGTCAAAACCAATACTAGGCATTATGTACTACTGCTACAAAAGTTTGGACGCAAGATGATCTCGTTCAAATTTTATATAAATGAAAATTAGATCAATGGGGTTGTTTGGGCACTGTTTTAAATCCTAGGGCATTTTGGGAATTTAGGTGATATTGTTTTCCTCAACATAATTACTTAGGAATTATTTTCAAAATTATGAACTATTTTGATTGCATTTTTGAAGATGTAAATATTTGACTTGCAATTCGAATTTGAATTTGACTTGACTTTTAATCAAGTGGAAATTTGGCAAGGTAATCATGATGACATGGCAACCATTAGGGGGAGATTACTGTAGCATGATTCTCGGGGTGTTACAAATCTCCTCTACTACAAGAAATCTCGTCCCGAGATTTAAGAGGTGGAGTAAGGGAGAAAGTCTCGGGAAGGACGGAGCTCAACACAAGATAGGTACCTGGGGGCTATCTCGGTGAACGTGGCATAGAAGCATCTCTCGAGTTGAAATTCAAGAAAGTCATCGAGAGCAAGGTAAGAAGGTGCAATAAGAAGCTTCAACTGGGTAGGCAATCATTCGTTGCGTGGAACAGAGGGTGAAAGGGGTTCAGAGCAATGGGAATAAGTATTGCGTTTGATACCAGAACAGATCACAAGAAGGTGGCTCGTGAATTACATACGAAGCCAAGCGCGAGGAACAATTTGGGAAGACAGGGATGTATAGGAGAGTCAGGTTTCGATCCTGTGGAACTGTGGGTTATGGGCCCACCATGTGTGTTAAAACAGGAAGGCGCTAACATTTTGAACAACCATGATAGCAAGGCAGGTCAGAGGATATCCTGTCAAATATGTTGGCAACAACGTTGGTACCAAGGGCGAGGGACGAAGAGAACTATTTTCCTGCTCGTTGAAACGAGGCGGACCAATAGGCAAAGTTCTCGTCCATCGATGGTTACCGGAATGTCATCAACAATAATACCAGGGTTTTACTAACAGAGTTGTACACCGAGGTGTTTACATAAGCAAGGAAATATTACTGCTTATATCATAGATCACAAGACAGTTTAAACAAAACAATGGAAACAAAAATGTGATTATTATGATAATCAGACCAATGAAAAGGAAAGGTGTTTATACCCAAGTATTAGAGTATAACTTTCCCAAGTAAAGGCAAAGCATGGTAGGGCTCCAAGTATTAAACCATTTAGACAAAGGGGCAAGGAATTTATGAGGTTGAGAAAAAGGGTTTCCCCCCGCTTTGTATTACAAAGCAACCAACCGATACAACCGGCGATAGGGGCTGGGGCGGAAGCAACACAAACACGCCCAAAAGAAAGGAAAGAGAAAAAAGAAAAGAAACAAACGCCGATAACGGTGGATCGACAAAAACGACGAAGCCTCGTGACCGCTGCGTCCACCGGAGATCGCCCACCAAGCTCCGAGACTCCGAAGTTCCGGTACCTAACAACACCTCCAAGAAGGGACGCGACGATGAGGACGCTGCTGCCAAGGGTTTCCCCTGGTACACGGCGAGGAGAGAGGAAGGGTAGCCCCTACGCCCTCCAGGAAGGTCCGGCGGCACCCTCAGGCACCACCGCGTCGGTGTCGGCCAAGCCAACAGAGATTTCTCCCGATCCCAGCCTCTACCTCAGGCACTCCGGAGCTCGCCACCAGACTGACCACCACCCTGCGCCAGCACGGACACGAAGCTTCCCATGCTGTCTCACCACGGCACCGTGAAGATGGTCTGCACAACTGAGAAGAGGAGCCGGGACTAGGGCAATAGCACCGTCGGCATACGGGAGGGCCCCACCTCCACCGTCCACGACAGTAGCCGACCGGACGCCATGGCAGGAGCCTACCGGGTCCGTGGCCCCACAGGCCCGGCCGGGCCCTCAAAGGCCCGGACAGCTCCCGCCTCCGCGCAGCAGCTGGTATGCCGTCGGCGTCGCTGTCCCAGTCCAAGCCGCTTCCCTGCCTCCCCATACAGAGAGCGTCGCTGTCACACCGGAGCCGACCTACAAGGACCCAGAAGGGACCCTACGGGCCCAGATCTGGGCCGGGGACGCGCCCCCGGCCGGCCAGCACCACCAGACCACCCCGCCGCCAAGAGGCGGCACCACCACGGCGAGCACCGCCGGCCTCCACACCAGGACGCTGGACCGCCACCGGCCGAGGCGCACCGCCGCCGGCCATCACCGCCCGAGCAGGGGAGGACCGCACGCGGGGAAGGGCAAGCCCACCGCCGCCAGCATCACGCGGCCGAGGGCCGGCGCCGCAGGCTGACGGCGGCGGGAGGAGGGATGGGTGCGGGGAGGGGCTGTAGGCGCGCGGAGGAAGGGCCCCCGGCCGCCTCGCTCGGGGAGGCAGCGCAGGGGGTACGGGGGCGTGGAGGAGGAGGGAGGAGAAGGGGAACAGGGGGAGGAGGGGGCTGGCGGCTCCGGCGGGCTCCGGCCGCCGCGGCGGCGGCTCCGCGCGGGGGAGCCGGCGGCGGCGGCAGGGAAACCCTAGGGAGCGGGGGAGCAGGGGGGCCACTGGAATGTTGTGGAGCAAGAAGTTCGAATTTATGAGGTTTACCCATACAACGGTGTTTGGATAATTGATCAAGAACAGTTAGCATTGCACTCCCAATGTTCTTGTTGATGATCGGAGTACCACACACATGCTTCGGGATAGAGTTAACATGGTCATCAGGGAAAGGTCAGACTTCAGATACACAAAGGATCCATCGGAACAACTTATAAAATAAGTCATACAATTTCAGCAAGAAAAGGATGATTTTGTGGCCGGCGGACTCAGGAACAATTCATCGAGGGGGCAAGGATGGTATTTCTCATCATGAATTCGATTGATATCCTGGAACAGCTCAGAATGTTGGTGATGATTGCGACACATTTGTTGAGAGATTTCATGAAGATGTAATCGATCGGCGATGACATCAAGTCAAAGGAATGCTGAAGCGAAAGGTTATTGGAACCATGGGTACAACACAAACTCGAAATCAAGCTTGCTATTCAAGGCGAAAAATGATAAGACAAGGAAGATCGATGTAAGCTTCGTTCATTGTTGGAAGATGTGCTCCGGGAAGAAGGACCAGGTAGCACAGTTAAATTTTTAGTACGATAATGATATAGCTGATCAGGCTAGGAATGATGTGATGGAGTATCATTCCAATGAGAATTCACAAGAGGTAGTGCAATGACACAATATCCTCGAGATAACAGGGGGCAATACTCGAGGTAGATCAAAATAGAGGTTGTGGAGTTGCATTGATCTGCAGAAGACAAGTGCGTGAACTTGTCCGAGAAATGGAATCAAAGGGGAACAATCATGGTCAGAACCACGGTTGCAAAGGACCAAACATAGATAACAGAAGAACTTATAACAAGGGGATTAGTATTATCATAAGAAGCTTCCATGATAAGTTCCACATCGGGTCCATGGGCATGAACACAAAGTTCAAGGTCGACTCCCACTTCTTCAATGCATAACCTTCCATTCACTTCTCACTTTCGATGAAGTTGTAGTGTTGAAATTTTATCTGGCATAACACCAGTAGAGTATGACCCGTAGAAGTTCCTGGGTTCACACAGATTAGAATAGGCATAGGTTCAACCCATCGGGGCATCTTAGGAACATATACTACAACTTAAAGAGTAATTAACACAAGTTCAAAGGTAGAGCATGGTTGACCAAAGGAGAGGATACAATTTAACAATGGCATTATGTATCCGGGAAGAACTCACAAGGTGATTAAATACGAGGGGCACTGTCGGATAATGATCCAACAAAGGATGTGGTGGTCCACAAGGGATCTGATGTGAGCATAAATACTCAACCAGAAGAAGAAAGAATGCAAGGATATCAGATTATAGAAACAACTAACTAATTCGAAGCTCAAGTGCAAAGGAATTAAGATTTCCAAATCAAGGGACCAGAAGCAGACGCTCTGATTAAGGATGGATAAGTTGAATAGGCTTAGATCGACAATCAATCAAAGTTTGATTTTCCGAGAAATAGCTCATGTCCAGAGTGGAGTCTGAGCCAGAAGGATAACTAATTACCAGGGAATAACTAATGAATGTGTGCATTCACGCACACGTCAAATCAATAGGAAAGGAATGACAATCTCAAAGGAGTTTAATGAATATTGTTAGACATATGGAATTAACCATAATGCAAGACGATAAGGAAGAACAGGAGCAATAGGCTACTAAGGATTATCGGAAGATCGAATAGTATTCCAAAGAATTTGAGAAACACATGAACAACTGGGGATGAACGTATCCCCGGTAAGTGTGAGGAATTATTCGCAAGGGCTTTCATGTGGTAAGGAACTGCATGGCAGTAAGCATAAAGGATTCTCGGAACATCGACGAGTATCGCAAGGCATCCTGTAATAACAAGAGCAACTGGGGATGAAGGTATGAATGAAAATTGTAGGTCGTTATCCATAGGGGTTGACGGTGGAAGGGAATCGGAAAAAAACGATGAGCACAAGTTCTCGAGCGAACATCGGAGAGTATCTTCGAAGTCTTCTGGTGAAGTAGGCGATCATCTGGAAGGAAGGGGCTCCCTGGGGAAAGTCGTTACGAGAACCTAATGTAGTTAGTAATTTCATTTAACCCGAATAGAAGAGAGAATAGAGTCCCAGAGTATAGACAAGGAATAAAAGATCCTAATACCACCCAATGGCGACGTGGGCCCGTAAGCCACACAGCCAATGTTAGCAAAAGTTTTTCAGTGACTAGACTCAACTTCGGCCAAGGAGTTGGAAAGGGGGATCCTATAGGCAGTCGGCTCTGATACCAACTTGTGACGCCCTCGATTCAATCGTACACTAATCATACACACAAATGTGTACGATCAAGATCAAGGACTCACGGGAAGATATCACAACACAACTCTAGACACAAAATAAAATAATACAAGCTTTATATTACAAGCCATGGGCCTCGAGGGCTCGAATACATAAGCTCGAATACACAAGAGTCAGTGGAAGCAACAATATCTGAGTACAAACATAAGTTAGACAAGTTTTCCTTAAGAAGGCTAGCACAAAAGCAACATCGATCAAAAAGGTAAGGCCTCCTGCCTGGGAGCGTCCTAACTACTCCTGGTCGTCGTCGGTCTCCACGAAGTAGTAGGCATCGGCGGTGCATCTGGCTCTTGGGCTCCGACATCTGGTTGCATCAACCGGAAAGAAGAAGAAAGGGGGAATAAGGGGTAGCAAAGCAACCGTGAGTACTCATCCAAAGTACTCGCAAGCAAGGATCTACACTACATATGCATCGGTATCAATGAAAAGGGCTGTATCTGTGGACTGGACTGCAGAATGCCAAAAGAGAAGGGGAAAGCCTAGCCTATCGAAGACTAGCATCTTCTGGAAACCACCATCTTGCAGCAACATGAGGGAGTAGAGTAGCCTAAAGTAAAGTAGTAGTAGTGTTATCAACCTCGGCCAGAGATCCTTTTTCGACTCCCTGCGAGAAAACAATCCCAGAGCCATACTATCCAGTTATCATCACAATCCATTACTCATCACAGGTATCCAGTTCGAGTTGTATCGATCGGGATACAACTCCAAGTGTCCGTTACCGTAGGACAGGCTATCGATAGATGTTTTCTTCCCTGCAGGGGTGCACCAACTTACCCACCACGCTCGATTAACTCCGGCCGGACACACTTTCCTGGGTCATGCCCGGCCTCGGCCAAACAACACACCGCAACCCGACCTAGGCTTAATAGAGAGGTCAAGCACGCCGGACTAAACCTATGCCCCCAGGGGTCATGGGCCATCGTCCCGGGAACTCCTGCACGTTGCGTGGGCGGCCGGTGAGCAGACCTAGCTACCTCCTTAAAAAAGGCGGGAGCTTACCAGTCCAACCCGGCGCGCGCCGCTCAGTCGCATGACGTCTATTAAGCTTCGGCTGATGCATACGACGCAGAACACCCATACTATGCCCACGTGATGGTTAGTGCTATCAGGCCAGAGGTCCCTCGGATCAAATATCCAAATAGTAGTGGATTAGGAGCACGCGGTAACAAGCAGAGACTCACGAAAGATGTGATCCCGTTGCCCCGTCTCGAGGACTTGCGGCAAGGGCTAGGAATGCCCGACCACGCCTCGTAATTATATCGCGGGCACCTTCCAGGTTAACCCAACTCCTCATCACTCGCGGGTACCCCTCAGGGTCGACCCACCTTTCCAAGTAACAGCTGTAAAGTCCAAGTATCCGTGTGTCCAAACATCAAGGGGAAAACCCGAGGAATCACCCCCGGTGAATTCCACTCGATGTAATCATCAAGGTGAACGTAAGAGGAACCACCCCCGAGGTTCACACTTGAGGGGTTGCACGACAGAGTCGTATCAGAAATGGTTAAGGCGGAATCACCCTCGATGACCACGACCGAATAACTACACTATAGGGTTAACATCAGAAGTGTTGTAGAGGTCTCACCCTCGGCACTCGATAGTAACCCAGCAGTGTCGAGCAACTAAGGGGAAAGTGATGTGCGGTGCCGGGGCCTGGTCTTCGATCACGTTGATCGGGTCTTCGAACATAAAGCGGGGCAACTGGGACAAGGTGGGGGTCACTGATGGATCACTAACCAACCTATACTAAGCAGTTTAGGATAAGCAGGTAATGTACAATAGCAGATACAAAAGCAGGCTATGCATCAGAATAGGAGCAAACAATAACAGTAGCAAAATCTAATGCAAGCATGAGAGAAAGGAAATGGGCGATATCAGGATGATCAAAGGGGGGCTTGCCTAGTTGCTCAGACAAGGAGGGTCGTCGGTGATGTAGTCGAACATAGTGGCATCGGCAGCCGTCTCGGGGTCTACCGGAAAGAAGTAACGGAGAGGGCACACCATAAATAACAGAGCAATCAAAGCATCATAAAGCATAACATGGTAAAACGCGGTGCTAGGAGCGATCTAACGCGGTGCTAGGTGATACAGACGAAGAGGGAAAACATCCGAGAATGTTTTCCCGGTTCCGGACGTCCGTCAGATAGATGAACCGGAGGGGAAAGGTTCGAGGTTTGCTAAGCTAGGGACATGTGGCGGACGAACGGACCGCGTATTCGGATTCGTCTCGTCGTTCTGAGCAACTTTCATGTATAAAACTTTTTCATCGGAGTTACGGTTTAATTTACACGATTTTTCAAAGATTTAAACATTTTCTGGATTTACTATTAATTTCGAGAATACAAAGCAGAATTACTTTTTGTACCCACGGACAGCTAGACCTAGAGGCAGCTAGACCTAGAGGCTTACATGTGGGGCCAGGGTCTGAGTTGACCCAGTCAATATTTGACTTGACTGGTCAACTAGTGAACAGTGTCGGTGAGGGCCCAGTTGTCATAGACTCTGTTTTATTAAGTCAATTAATTTGAGATAATCATCAGGGTGGCTCACATATTATTTTCTACTAAACTAAATCAGCAATGGATTAACACTAACTAATCTAGTCTAATTAAACAAGGGCCGGCCGCATTGGACAGTGGCCTAGCCGGCCACAAGCACACACGCATACAACATATCATGGCCATGGCCATGTTCAGTAGCAGCAGCATCCGCGGCAATTGAGCAGCAGCTAGTAGCCATAGTACTGAGGAGCAGCAGCGGCGCAGGTAACCGCAAGCAGCAGCAGGCAGAGGCGCTAGAAGCAGCGGAACAACAGCAGGCGAGCAACAGCCAGGGAGCAGCGCAGCCGCGGAAACAGAACGCAACAACGCACGCCGAGGGGGAGCAGCGGTAGCACTAACGGCGGGGCGCGCAGCAAGGAACGGGAATAGCAGAAGCAGGGGGCGTGGGCACACACTGAACTAAGCATACATGAAACATCGACCATGGCGGGCGAGCACGGGACAAGCCAAACGGCGGCCGAATCGAATGGAAAAGTGGGGGAACGAGGAGAGGCGCTCATAGTGGAGGTCGCAAGCGAGCTCGACGAGGCCGGGGTGGATCGGAGCGATGGATCGACGGCGAGGTCGTGCGGCTGTGCGTGGGGAGGAGCCCGATGGCGAGCGCTGGCGGCGGCCTAGAGACGAGCCGAGGGGCGTAGAGGAAGGAGACGACGATGGCGGACGGACCGCCTAGAAGCCGTGGCGTAGCTCGAGGTGGCCGGTGGCCGCGGGATCGACGAGGGCAGAGCTACGATGGCATCCGGATGAGCTCGGGTTTGAGCAGAAACAGGGCGAGGGGAGGAACTGGGGCTAGGGTTCGATGTGGGGGGAGAGAGGAGGGGCTTGGGGTGCCCTTATCCATCTCGGGGCACCGACGGATGGTCGACACGGGCGAGATCCGCGCATGGACGGTCGCGCGTGGCCGGATAGCGCCATGGCCTCTGCCTCTGTCGAGAGATGAGGGAAAGGCCGGGGCGGTGGGTCGGGCCTGGTACAGTGTAGACTGGGCCTGGTGCAAAAAAAAAGGGGGGGGGGGGGGGGGGGGGGGGGAAGGGGTCGTTCTATTTTTCTTTTTCTTTTATCTGTTTTGCCTTTTCACTTCTGTTTGCAAATTGCTTGACCACCAAACGACCTTTGTAAAATATGCAGCTTGCCAAAACCAATACTAGACATTATGTACTACTGCTACAAAAGTTTGGAGGCAAGATGATCTCGTTCAAATTTTATATAAATGAAAATTAGATTAATGGGGTTGTTTGGGCACTGTTTTAAATCCTAGGGCATTTTGGGAATTTAGGTGATATTGTTTTCCTCAACATAATTACTTAGGAATTATTTGCAAAATTATGAACTATTTTGATTGCATTTTTGAAGATGTAAATATTTGACTTGCAATTCGAATTTGAATTTGACTTGACTTTTAATCAAGTGGAAATTTGGCAAGGTAATCATGATGACATGGCAACCATTAGGGGGAGATTACTGTAGCATGATTCTCGGGGTGTTACAAGCGCGCCCCCACCCTTGTGGATAGGGTGTGCACCCCCTGCTACTGATTCTTTCGCTAATATTTTTTATTAATTCCAAAAATAATCTCCGTTGATTTTTAGGTCGTTCCGAGAACTTTTTATTTTGCACAAAAATAACACCATGGCAATTCTGCTGAAAACAACGTCAGTCCGGGTTAGTTCCAATCAAATCATGCAAGTTAGAGTCCAAAACAAGGGCAAAAGAGTTTGGAAAAGTAGATACGTTGGAGACGTATCAACTCCCCCAAGCTTGAACCTTTGCTTGTCCTCAAGCAATTCAGTTGATAAACTGAAAGTGATAAAGAAAAACTTTTACAAACTTTGTTTGATCTTGTTGTTACAAATATGTAAAACCAGCATTCAAGTTTCCAGCAAAGATTATGAGCTAACCATATTCACGATAACTTTTAGGTCTCACATTTACTCATATCAATGGCATAATCAACTAGCGAGCAATAATAATAAATCTCAGATGACAACTCTTTTCTCAAAACAATCATGATATGATATAACAAGATGGTATCTCGCTAGCCCTTTGTGAGACCGCAAAACATAAATGCAGAGCACCTCTGAATATCGAGGACTGACTAGACATTGTAGTTCATGGTAAAAGAGATCCAGTCACAGTCATACTCAATATAAATTAATAACAATGCATACAAATGACAGCGGTGCTCTCTAACTGGTGATTTTTATAAGAGGATGATGACTCGGCAATAAAAGTAAATAGATAGGCCCTTCGCAGAGGGAAGTAGGGATTTGTAGAGGTGCCAGAGCTCGAGTTTTGAAATAGAGATTGAATAATATTTTGAGCGGTATGCTTTCATTGTCAACATAACAACTAAGATCTCGGTATCTTCCATGTTACATACATTATAGGCGGTTCCCAAACAGAATGGTAAAGTGTATACTCCCCCACCACCAACAAGCACACTCCACGGCTGGTCTGAAACAACGGGTACCGTCCAACTAACAACAATCCTGGGGGAGTTTTGTTTGCAATTATTTTGATTTGATTTGCTTTGAGCATGGGACTGGGCATCGCTGTTACCAGCCATTTTCTCGTGAGTCCACTCATCGTGAGAATAACCCACCTAGCATGGAAGATATTGACAGCCCTAGTTGGTACATGAGCTATTCGAGCATACAAAACAGATTATCATTTGAAGGTTTAGAGTTTGGCACATGCAAATTTACTTCGAACGGCAGGTAAATACCGCATATAGGAAGGTATGGTGGACTCATATGAAACAACTTTGGGGTTTATGGAAGTGGATGCACAGGCAGTATTCCCGCTTAGTGCAAGTGAAGGCTAGAAAGAGACTGGGAAGCGACCAACTAGAGAGCGACAACAGTCATAAACATGCATTGAAATTAACCAACATTGAATGCAAGCATTAGTAGGATATAAATCACCATGAACATAAATATCATAGAGGCTATGCTGATTTTGTTTCAACTACATGCGTGAACATGTGCCAAGTCAAGCCACTCGAATCATTCAAAGGAGGATACCATCCTATCATACTACATCACAACCATTTTAATAACATGTTTTCACGCAAGATAAACCATTATAGACTCCTAGCTAATTAAGCATGACATGCGTAACTATAATATCTAATTGTCATTGCAAACATGTTTCATTCATAATAGGCTGAATCAGGAACGATGAACTAATCATATTTATAAAAACAAGATAGGTCGAGTTCATACCAGCTTTTCCTCATCTCAATCATTTCATCATATATCGTCATTATTGCCTTTCACTTGCACGACCGAACAGTGTGAATAATAATAATAATAATAATAGTGCACGTGCATTGGACTAAGCTGGAATCTGCAAACATTTATTCAAAGGAGAAGACAAGGTAATATGGGCTCTATGTTAGATCAACAATAATGCATATGAGAGCCACTCAACATTTTCATCATGGTCTTCTGATACGTCCATTTTGCATCATGTTTTCTTACTGTTATTTATGATGTTTTTATCCATAATAATGCTTTTTGGAGTAATTCTAATGCCTTTTATCACATAATATGCAAGGTATACACAAAGAGGGAGAATTCCTGCAGCTGGAAATCTGGACCTAGAAAAGCTGCGTCAGGCTACCTATTCTGCACAACTCCAAATGAGCTGAAACTTCACGAGGATTTTTTATGGAATATTTGAGAATTATTGGAGCAAATAACTACCAGAGAGGGCCACCAGGTGGGCACAACCCACCTGGGCGCGCCAGGGAGCCCAGGCGCGCCCTGGTGGGTTGTGCTCACCCAGGCCCACCTCCGGTGCCCATCTTCTGGTATATAGGTCATTTTAACCTAGAAAAAATAAGGAGAAGACTTTCGGGCTGGAGCGCCGCCGTCTCGAGGCGGAACTTGGGCAGGAGCACTTTTGCCCTCCGGCGGAGCGATTCCGTCGGGGGAACTTCCCC
Organism: Aegilops tauschii subsp. strangulata; assembly: GCF_002575655.3. Classification (NCBI taxonomy): domain Eukaryota; kingdom Viridiplantae; phylum Streptophyta; class Magnoliopsida; order Poales; family Poaceae; genus Aegilops; species Aegilops tauschii. Next base: position 547,524,873 of record NC_053037.3, read on the forward strand.
CCCGGAGGGGGAAATCATCGTCATCATCATCACCAACAACTCTCCCATCTTGGGGAGGGCAATCTCAATCAACATCTTCAACATCACCATCGCATCTCAAATCCTAGTTCATCTCTTGTGTTCAATGTTGTTACCGGAACTATAGATTGGTGCTTGTGGGTGACTACTAGTGTTGATTACATCTTGTACTTGATTACTATATGGTTTATTTGGTGGAAGATTATATGTTCAGATCCAATATGCTATTTAATACTCCTATGATCTTGAGCATGATTATCATTTGTGAGTAGTTACTTTTGTTCTTGAGGTCACGGGAGAAATCATGTTGCAAGTAATCATGTGAACTTGATATGTGTTCGATATTTTGATAGTATGTATGTTGTGATTCCCTTAGTGGTGTCATGTGAACGTCGACTACATGACACTTCACCATATTTGGGCCTAAGGGAATACATTGTGGAGTATAAATTAGATGATGGGTTGCGAGAGTGACAGAAGCTTAAAACCCAGTTTATGCGCTATTCCGTAAGGGACCGATTGGATCCAAAAGTTTAATGCTATGGTTAGAATTTATTCTTAGTATTTTTCTCGTAGTTGCGGATGCTTGCGGGAGGGTTCATTATAAGTAGGAGGTTTGTTCAAGTAAGAACAGCACCTAAGCACCGGTCCACCCACATATCAAATTATCAAAGTAGCGAACACAAATCGAACCAACATGATGAAAGTGACTAGATGATATTCCCATGTACCCTCAAGAACGCTTTGCTTATCATAAGAGACCGTTTTGGCCTGTCCTGTGCCAAAAATGGATTGGGCTACCTTGCTGCACTTTTGTTACTACTATCGTTACTTGCTGGTTACAAATTATCTTGCTGTCAAACTACTTCGCTACTTACAATTTCAGCACTTGCAGACATCACCTTGCTGAAAACCACTTGTCATTTCCTTCTACTCCTCGTTGGGTTCGATACTCTTACTTATCGAAAAGAGCTACAATTGATCCCCTATACTTGTGGGTCAACAAGGCTATTTTCTGGCACCGTTGCCGGGGAGTGAAGCGCCTTTGGTAAGTGGAATTTGGTAAGGAAACATTTATATAGTGTGCTGAAATTTATTGTCAGTTGTTACTTTGGAAAACAATCCTTTGAGGGGTTTGTTCGGGATATCTTCACCTCGACCGGAACCACAATTAGCTACCCCTCAACCTACTGCACCTACTGAAAATATTGAATATGAAATTCCTTCGGGTATGATAGAACAGCTGCTAGCTAATCCTTATGCAGGAGATGGAACTGAACATCCTGATATGCACTTGATATATGTAGAACAAATTTGTGGATTGTTCAAGCTTGCAGGTTTACCCGGGGATGAAGTTATGAAAAAGGTTTTCCATTTATCTTTGAAGGGAAACGCATTGGCATGGTATAGGCTATGCGATGATATTGGATCTTGGAATTGGAATCGTTTGAAATTGGAGTTCCACCAAAATTTTTATCATATGCATCTAGTTCATCGTGATCGGAATTATATATATAATTTTTGGCCTCATGAAGGAGAAAGTATCGCTCTAGCTTGGGGGAGTCTTAAGTCAATGTTATATTCATGCCCCAATCATGAGCTCTCAAGAGAAATTATTATCCAGAACTTTTATGCTCGGCTTTCTCGTAATGATCAAACCATGCTTGATACTTCTTGTGCTGGTTCTTTTATGAAGAAGACTATTGAATTCCGGTGGGATCTTTTGGAAACAATTAAATGCAACTCTGAAGATTGGGAACTCGACGAAGGTAAAGAGTCAGGTATTAAGCTTAAGTATGATTGTCTTAAATCTTTTATGAATACCGATGCTTTTCAAAAGTTTAGCACTAAATATGGACTTGACTCTGAGATAGTAGCTTCCTTCTGTGAATCATTTGCTACTCATGTTGATCTCCCTAAAGAGAAGTGGTTTAAATATGAGCCACCTATTAAGGAGGAAATCAAAGAACCGGTACCAATTAAAGAAGAAACTATAATTTATAATGTTGATCCAGTTGTTCCTTCTGCTTATATTGAGAAACCACCTTTCCCTATTAGGATAAAGGAACATTCTAAAGTTTCACCCGTGGTTAACAAAAGCTATGCTAGAACACCTAAACCTGATGAACAAATTAATGTAGAACCTAGTATTGTTATAGTTAAAGATCTCTTGGAAGAAGATATGGATGGGCATGTTATTTACTTCTGTGAAGAAGCTGCTAGAATTGCCAAACCTGATAAAAAGGATAAACATAGACCTGTTGTTGGCATGCCTGTCATCTCAGTTAAAATAGGAGATCACTGTTATCATGGTTTATGTGACATAGGTGCTAGTGTGAGTGTTGTCCCTTGCACCTTATATCAAGAAATTATGAATGACATAGCACCTGTAGAAATAGAAGACATAGATGTTACAATTAAACTTGCTAATAGAGACACTATATCACCAGTTGGGATTGTTAGAGATGTTGAAGTCTTGTGTGGGAAAATAAAAAACCCTACCGATTTTCTTGTTCTTGGTTCCCCACAAGATGATTTTTGTCCCATTATCTTTGGTAGACCTTTCTTGAACACAGTTAATGCTAAAATAGATTGTGAGAAACAAACTATCGGTGTTAGTTTTGGTGATGAATCTCATGAGTTTAAATTTTCCAAGTTTAGTAGAAAACTTCATGAAAAAGAATTGCCTAGTAAAGATGAATTAATTGGTCTTGCTTCTATTGCTGTGCCTCCTACCGATCCACTAGAAAGAAATGAAATGGATAGGATTTTCTTTGAACAACGTCCTCTGCTTAATCACAGTTTTCCTATTGAAACTCTAGGAGGTCCTCCTCCACCTAAAGGTGATCCTGTGTTGAATTAAAACAATTGCCAGACACTTTGAAATATGCTTATATTGATGAAAAGAAGATATATCCTGTTATTATTAGTGCTAACCTTTCAGAACATGAAGAAGAAAGATTATTGAAAGTGCTAAGGAAGCACCGAGCAGCTATTGGATATACTCTTGATGATTTAAAGGGCATTAGTCCCACTCTATGTCAGCACAAAATTAATATGGAACCTGATGCTAAACCAATTGTTGATCACCAATGTCGGTTAAATCCGAAGATGAAAGAAGTGGTAAGAATGGAAATATTAAAACTTCTGGAAGCAGGTATAATCTATCCTATAGCTGATAGTAGATGGGTAAGTCCTGTCCATTGTGTCCCTAAGAAAGGAGGTATAACTGTTGTTCCTAATGATAAGAATGAATTTATTCCACAAAGAATTGTTACAGGCTACAGAATGGTAATTGATTTTAGAAAATTAAACAAAGCAACCAGAAAAGATCATTACGCTCTGCCTTTCATTGATCAAATGCTTGAAAGATTATCTAAGCACACACATTTTTGCTTCCTTGATGGATACTCTGTTTTTTCACAAATACCTGTTTCTCAACCTGATCAAGAAAATACCACTTTTACTTGTCCCTTTGGAACCTATGCTTATAGACATATGCCTTTTCACTTATGCAATGCTCCTGCTACCTTTCAAAGATGTATGACTGCTATATTCTCTGACTTTTGTGAAAAGATTGTTGAGGTTTTCATGGATGACTTCTCTGTTTATGGGAAGTCTTTTGATGATTGTTTAAGCAATCTTGATCGAGTTTTGTAGAGATGTGAACAAACAAATCTAGTCTTGAATTGGGAGAAGTGTCACTTTATGGTTAATGAAGGCATTGTCTTGGGTCATAAAATTTCTGAAAGAGGTATTGAAGTGGACAAAGCTAAGGTTGATGCGATTGAGAAAATGCCATGTCCTAAAGATATCAAAGGTATTCGTAGTTTCCTAGGTCATGCTGGTTTCTATAGGAGATTTATCAAAGACTTTTCTAAAGTTTCCAGGCCTCTTACGAGTCTCTTGCAAAAGGATATTCCTTTTGTTTTTTACGATGATTTCTTAGAAGCCTTTGAAACACTCAAGAAAGCCTTAATTTCTGCACGTATTGTTCAACCACCTGATTGGAACTTGCCTTTTGAAATTATGTGTGATGCTAGTGATTATGCTGTTGGTGTTGTTCTAGGAGAAAGAGTTGATAAGAAATTGAATGTTATTCATTATGCTAGTAAGACTCTAGACAGTGCTCGACGAAACTATGCTACTACTGAAAAAGAATTCTTAGCAGTGGTGTTTGCTTGTGATAAATATAGACCTTATATTGTTGATTCCAAAGTAACTGTTCACATAGATCATGCTGCTATTAAATATCTTATGGAAAAGAAAGATGCTAAACCTAGACTTATTCGATGGGTTCTCTTGCTACAAGAATTTGATTTACATATCAATGATAGAAAAGGGGCTGAGAACCCCGTAGCTGATAATTTATCTAGGCTTGAAAATGTGCCTGATGACCCACTACCTATTGATGATAGTTTTCCTGATGAGCATTTAGCTGCAATAAGTGTTGCTCATAGTACTCCTTGGTATGCTGACTATGCTAATTACGTTGTTGCTAAATATTTACCACCCAGCTTTACATACCAACAAAAGAAAAAATTCTTCTATGATTTAAGACATTACTTTTGGGATGACCCACATCTTTATAAAGAAGGAGTGGATGGTATTCTTAGACGTTGTGTACCTGAGCATGAACAGGGATAAATCCTACGGAAATATCACTCCGAAGCTTATGGAGGGCATCATGCTGGAGATAGAACTACTCACAAGTTATTGCAATCTGGATTTTATTGGCCTACTCTCTTCAAGGATGCCCGTAAGTTCGTCTTATCTTGTGATGAATGTCAAAGAATAGGTAATATCAGTAAGCGTCAAGAAATGCCTATGAACTATTCACTTGCTCTTGAACCATTTGATGTTTGGGGATTGGATTACATGGGACCTTTTCCTTCCTCTAATGGGTACACACATATTTTGGTTGCTGTTGATTATGTTACTAAATGGGTAGAAGCTATTCCAACCAGTAGTGCTGATCACAACACCTCTATTTTTTGCTGAAGGAAGTTATTTTCCCAAGGTTTGGAGTCCCTAGATATTTAATGACTGATGGTGGTTCACACTTTATTCATGGTGCTTTCCGCAAAATGCTTGCCAAGTATGATGTTAACCATAGAATTGCATCACCTTATCATCCTCAGTCTAGTGGTCAAGTTGAACTTAGCAATAGAGAAATAAAATTAATTTTGCAAAAGACTGTCAATAGGTCCAGGAAGAATTGGTCTAAGAAATTAGATGATGCACTTTGGGCTTATAGAACAGCTTATAAAAATCCTATGGGTATGTCTCCTTATAAAATGGTTTATGGAAAAGCTTGTCATTTGCCTCTTGAGTTAGAACATAAAGCAGATTTGGCAATCAAAGAGCTCAATTATGATTTTAAACTTGCTGGTGAAAGAGGTTATTTGATATTAGCTCTTTAGACGAATGGAGAACCCAAGCTTATGAAAATGCAAAATTATTCAAAGAAAAAGTTAAAAGATGGCATGACAAAAGAATCCAAAAGCGCGAGTTTAAAGTCGGAGAATATGTTCTTTTGTACAACTCTCGTTTCAGATTCTTTGCAGGAGAACTCCTCTCAAAATGGGAAGGCCCATATGTCATCGAGGAGGTTTATCGGTCTGGAGCCATCAAAATAAATAATGCCGAAGGTACTAACCCGAAGGTTGTCAATGGGCAACGAATAAAAAATTATATCTTAGGTACGCCCATTAATGTTGAAAGTAATATTATCCAAACTTTGACACCGGAAGAACACATAAAAGAGTCCTTCCGGAACACTCTAGAATCGTGAAAATAAGGAGGTACGTGATACGGTAAGTAAACGGACTCCAAAAAATCCGCAATTTTTTTTATCAATTTTGGAATATTTAAAAATTTAGGAAAATAAGAAACTTCCAGGAAGCATACCCTGGTGGGCACAAGACACCAGGGTGCGCCAGGCAAGCCTGGCGTGCCCAGGTGGGTTGTGCCCACATGGGACACCTTTCGGATTCCGTTTTTCTACCGTATGCTTGTCCCCCAAGATAAAAAAAATCTATATATACTTCCCGAACCTGTTGAACACCGTATCGTGGAGAAATCTTGTGTTCTCTTTTCTTGCTGTTTCCTGTTAGATCTGAAAATATGTCGTCCCAAGACTTTGAGGGTGAGAGCTATGTTGCTGATTTCATCGCAAACCCCAAGTCCTATGGGGATGTGGAGCACTATAGCTGGACCTCCGATGAGGATGAAGATGAATCGGTTCCTCCCCGGTTCAAAAACAAAAGCATGGAGGCGTTATGCAAGAGGATAATAAAGCTCGAGATAGATAACGATGAGTTGAGGATAGATAATTTTATTCTCCATCAGAAGTTGGAGGAAGCGAAGGGAAAACCTTCTACTTTTTCACCACCACCACCTTCTTCTTCACCACCAAAGGAGAACTAAGTATCGGGTATGGGCACTGCCCGTGGCTTCCGCCAAGCTTGGGGGAGGTGCCTCGGTATCGTATCATCCCACTATATTTTTGCCTTTACTTATTTTAGTTCGATCTTTTTCTTTAGATGAATAAAAGTTTAGTTCGATCTTTTCTTCTTTGAGAGTTTGCTTAGTGAGCTATCCTTGTAATCGTGTGCAAGTTATATAATAAAGTTAGTTTGAGTTTTTGCTTTCTTTACTTTCGTGTTGCAAATAAAAGAAAAGAAATAAGAAAGCAAAAGAGAAAGGAAAGAAATAAAAGAAAGGAAAGAAATCAAGAAGATCATATACTAATCCTATGGTAGGTGACGTCACCACATAAGGAAAATTATAAGCAGGAAATTTTATTAGAGATTGACAAACATAGCATTAGTCAATGATTCAACTCATGAAAGAATTAATAAGGGAAGAGAAGATTCACATATAAATATACTATCCTAGAAATATTTTGTGATTGTGAGCCCTCATTAAAATAGTATATGCCAAAATTGTTGACATTGGACAAGGAAGACAACTTAATGGTTTATTTTTGTTTATATTCACATAGAAGTCATATTTTCATGGATCCTTTAACATGTGGTGCTTGCTCCCTATCTTTGCCAGCCAAAAATTCCGCACTAAGTAATGATACTACTTGTGCATCAAAAAACCCTTAAACCCAAATCTTATTTTCAAGAGTCCACCATACCTACCTAGGGATTGAGCAAGATCCTTCAAGTAAGTTGTCATCGGTGCAAAAAGGCAATAAAAATTGCTTCTAAATGTGTGAGATCATTTAGTGTAAGAGAAAATTGAGCGTTGCACGAACTTGTGATGGCGAAGAATAAAAGCGACAGACTGCATAATAAAGGTCGCTATCACAATGGGCAATGCAATGTGACGTTCTTTTGCACTAAGGGGTTGAGCATGCGAAGGGCCTATCTTTTACTTTTATGCAAAGAGTCAAAGTTTTCCTTCTATTCCTTTTTATATTTATCCGTTGGCAAGCATCATGTGGTGAGGAAAGATCTAGGCACAAATGTCCAGTTGAATATTGATAGCATGAGTTATTATTGTTGACATCACCCTTGAGGTGAATACGTTGGGAGGCGAAACTATAAGACCCTATCTTTCTATGTGTCCGGTTGAAACGTTTTACTCGTGTGTATGCAGTGAGTGTTAGCAATCATAGAAGACTATATGATGGTTGAGTATGTGGACTTGCCTAAAGGCTCCGATACGCGACCCTTCCTAAAAAGATGTTGAATTGTAGTTGCAAAGTTGACTGAGAACATAGTTTGTTGGTTTTTAATAGAGTTTTTGCTTTATACTTTGATTGTGTGATGAATTGTTACTTATTCATGAGAAGTCTATGATAAATGTTTTATGATAAGAGTCTTATGCTTAAGGTTGTTGTTGTTATAATAATGAAAATGATGCTTCTATGTCCGTATTTTGTTTTTATCGACACCTCTCCCTCTCAAAGCATGTGGACATGTTTTTCGATTTTGGTTTTCGCTTTAGGACAAGCGAGGTCTAGGCTTGGGGGAGTTGATACGTCCATTTAGCATCATGTTTTCTTACTGTTATTTATGATGTTTTTATCCATAATAATGCTTTTAGGAGTAATTCTAATGCCTTTTCTCTCATAATATGCAAGGTATACACAAAGAGGGAGAATTCCGGCAGCTGGAAATCTGGACCTCGAAAAGCTACGTCAGGCTACCTATTCTACACAACTCCAAATGAGCTGAAACTTCATGAGGATTTTTATGGAATATTTGAGAATTATTGGAGCAAATAACTACCAGATGGGGCCAACCAGGTGGGCACAACCCACCTGGGCGTGCCAGGTAGCCCAGGGGCGCCCTGGTGGGTTGTGCTCACCCAGGCCCACCTCCGGTGCCCATCTTCTGGTATATAGGTCATTTTGAACTAGAAAAATAAGGAGAAGACTTTCGGGACAGAGCACCGCCATCTCGAGGCGGAACTTGGGCTAGAGCACTTTTGCTCTCAAGTGGAGCGATTCCGCTGGAGGAAGTTCCCTCTCGGAGGGGGAAATCATTGTAATCATCATCACCAACAACTCTCCCATCTTGGGGAGGGCAATCTTCATCAACATATTCAACGGCACCATCTCATCTCAAACCCTAGTTCATCTCTTGTGTTCAATCTTGTTACCGGAACTATAGATTGGTGCTTGTGGGTGAGTAGTAGTGTTGATTACATCTTGTAGTTGATTATTATATGGTTTATTTGGTGGAAGATTGTATGTTCAAATCCAATATGCTATTTAATACTCCTCTGATCTTGAGCATGATTATCGTTTGTGAGTAGTTACTTTTGTTCTTGAGGTCACGGGAGAAATCATGTTGCAAGTAATCATGTGAACTTGATATGTGTTCGATATTTGATAGTATGTATGTTGTGATTCCCTTAGTGGTGTCATGGGAACGTCGACTACATGACACTTCACCATATTTGGGCCTAAGGGAATGCATTGTTGAGTATCAATTAGATGATGGGTTGCGAGAGTGACAGAAGGTTAAACCCCAGTTTATGCGCTATTCCGTAAGGGACCGATTGGATCCAAAAGTTTAATGCTATGGTTAGAATTTATTCTTAATACTTTTCTCGTAGTTGCGGATGCTTGCGGGAGGGTTAATCATAAGTAGGAGGTTTTTTCAATTAAGAACAACACCTAAGCACCGGTCCACCCACATATCATATTATCAAAGTAGCGAACACAAATCGAACCAACATGATGAAAGTGACTAGATGATATTCCCGTGTACCCTCAAGAACGCTTTGTTTATCATAAGAGACCGTTTTGGCATGTCTTTTGCCTAAAAAGTATTGGGATACCTTGCTGCACTTTTGTTACTACTATCGTTACTTGCTCGTTACAAATTATCTTGCTATCAAACTACTCTGCTACTTACAATTTCAGCACTTGCAGACATTACCTTGCTGTAAACCACTTGTCATTTCCTTCTACTCCTCGTTGGGTTCGACACTCTTACTTATCGAAAAGAGCTACAATTGATCCCCTATACTTTTGGGTCATCATCTTCTCCTCTCGACCCCCAAAGAAAATAAAAGAAATTCAAAGAAAGACACTGAAATATTTTTGGAGTTTTTTTCCTGAAGAAGGTAAAACAAGAACGAGAAAAAACTATTTACACGGGAAAGCTCCCAACAAGAAAAAGAAGAACGAGAAAACTTTTTGGGTTTTATTTTAGCTTTACTACTAAGCAAGCATGGAAAGTAAACTACTACTAATTTTTTGGTTTTTTTTAAGGTTTAACAAACACTCAAGAAGAAAGCGGGAAAAAGAAATAAGCTAACATGGATAATATAACGAAAAAGTATGAACACCGACAACTGAAATGAGTGTGTGAACATGAATGTAATGTCGATGAGAAATACGTACTCCCCCAAGCTTAGGCTTTTGGCCTAAGTTGGTCTAAGCCCACGGCTGGCTTGGTGGATATCCAAAGTTCTAGTTGGGGTCGTACTGTGCTGTGGCAGCTACCGCTTGGCGATCTGCCTCCTGAAGATGAGCAGTCTCCGCTGTTCTCTCATACTCGTTTGCCTCCTCTCTAGTTATAAAATATTGTCCATTCGCGTGAAAGTTAAAGAAAGCAGGAGCAGGAGGAGTAACAAGGACGACACGCCATCTATCAAAAATTAGTCGGTATTGGAGGATATGTTCATTCCTCTTAAGAAACTGCTGGCGTACCATAGCCTCATAATCTAGAAAAGCAGGTGACAACTCAATATGATACCCTTTAATAGGTACACCCAAATAATTAGCTAAACGAGTTGCATGAATCCCACCAAATAAATCTCCATCTTTAGCATTAAGATGTAGCCTTCTAGCAATAATGGCCCCCAAATTATATCGTTTATCAGCTAACACTGCACACTTGAGGATACTAAGATCTGGAACGCAAACATGGCAAAGCTCATGTTTACCATTAATACATATACCGATAAAGAGAGCAAAATAATGTATGGCAGGAAAGTGAATGCTCCCTACAGTTGCTTGTGTGATATTTCTAGTTTCTCCAACAGTGATGCTAGCAAGAAAATCATTATATTCAGATTTGTGAGTTTCACTAAGACTACCCCATTGTGGAATTTTGCATACCTCATAAAAATCTTCTAGGTCCATGGTATAAGATTCATCATAAAGATCAAAAAGGACAGTATGAGTATTACACTTGGATGAAAACTCAAACCTCCGCACGAAGGAATCAGTGAGATAATAATACTGTAAGCACATGTCCGATAAGAAATCCACGAGGCCGGCATTTTGTCCGTACGCATAGAATTCATCCTTGAAACCTGCGCGATCCATAAATTCATTCGACGACCATTCACACGGCTTCACTTGAGCTTCCCTTGGTTGTTCATGGTCTACTTCTCGTATCGCACGCCTTGGTGCCTGCTTCCTTGAAGAACCACCTTGGTACATTCTCCTAGACATTTTTCTTTCTTTGAAAATTTCTGAATTTTTTAGTAACTCAAAATAAAAGTGAACTAAAATCAATAAAATTGATAGAAACTACTCCTACAAGTGTCCAGAGGCTAAACCATGCATCAAAACCACTTTGGACCATATAAATTTGACATGCAATCTCAAGAACAAGGTCACCACAGCAGCAAAAAATTTCAATGAATAAAGCACTAGAACAAAAACTTATTGGACCATTGGAGGAGTCACATACCGAAGAACAATCCCCCAAAGCAGTTTTGTCAAAGGAGCTTTGAGCAAGGAGATCGAAAATGGCAGCAAGATGAGCAAGAACACGAGTTTGAGCAATGGAGTGATTTTTTCTGGAGGAAGAAGGAGAGGATGGGTGCTGGAATAAGTGGAGGGGGCCACGTGGGGCCCACAAGGTCAGGGGTGCACCCTCCACCCTTGTGGCCAGGCTGTGTGGCCCCCTGATGTGTTCTTTGCACCAGAAATTCTAAATTATTGCATAAAAAATCATACTAAATTTTCAGGGCATTTGGAGAACTTTTTATTTTTGGGACATTTTTTTGCAAGGATAATTCAGACAACAGACAGAAAATACTATTTTTGCTTTATTTTGAACTAAATAACAGAGAATAAAAGATGGATACAGAGAGTTGTGCTTTCTAAATTCATCCATCTCATGCACATCAAAAGGAATCCATTAACGAGGTTGATCAAGTCTCATTAACAAACTTCTTCCGAGTGACATGAAACCGGAGAACTTTCGAAATAACACTAGGTTACCTCAACGGGGATATGCATGTCCCCAACAATAAGAATATCATATTTCTTTTTGACAGTAGGAAGAGGGAATTCAAAACCTCCAATAGTAATAGTTGAAAATTTTCCAATAGAATTGATACTATGAACTTGAGGTCGTTTCTTCGGAAAGTGTACCGTATGCTCATTACCATTAACATGAAAAGTGACATTGCCTTTTTTGCAATCAATAACAGCCCCTGCAGTATTCAAAAAGGGTCTACCAAGGATAATCGACATACTATCGTCCTCGGGAATATCAAGAATAACAAAGTCTGTTAAGATAGTAATGTTTGCAACCACAACAGGCACATCCTCACAAATACTGATGGGTATAGCAATTGATTTATCAGCCATTTGCAAAGAAATTTTAGTAGGTGTCAACTTATTCAATTCAAGTCTACAATACAAAGAGAAAGGCATAACACTAACACTGGCTCCAAGGTCACATAAAGCAGTTTTAACATAGTTTCCTTTAATGGAGCATGGTATAGTTGGTATTCCTGGATCTCCAAGTTTCTTGGGTATTCCACCCTTAAAGGAGTAATTAGCAAGCATGGTGGAAATTTCAGCTTCAGGTATCTTTCTTTTATTTGTAACAATATCTTTCATATACTTAGCATAAGGAGGCATTTTAAGCATATCAGTCAAACGCATACGCAAAAAGATAGGTCTAATCATTTCAGCAAAGCGTTCAAAATCCTCATCATCCTTTTTCTTGGATGGCTTAGGAGGAAAGGGCATGGGTTTCTGAACCCATGGTTCTCTTTCCTTACCATGTTTCCTAGCAACAAAGTCTCTCTTATCGTAACATTGATTCTTTTATTGTGGATTATCAAGATCAACAGCAGGTTCAATCTCTACATCATTATCATTAATAGGTTGAGCATCAACATGAACATCATTATTAACATTATCACTAGGTTCGTGTTCATCACCAGATTGTGTCTCAGCATCAGAAATAAAAATATCATTGGGATTCTCAGGTGTGTCTATAGCAGGTTCACTAGCATGCAAAATCCTATCAGTTTTCTTTTTCTTTTTATTACTAGGACTAGGTGCATCAGTATTAATTCTCTGAGAATCTTGCTCAAATCTCTTAGGGTGACCCTCAGGATACAAAGGTTCCTGGGTCATTTTACCACCTCTAGTCATAACCCTAACAACATTATCATTATTCTTACTATTCAACTCATTAAGCAATTCATCCTGTGCCTTAAGTACTTGTTATACTTGAGTTGTAACCATGGAAGCATGTTTACGAATAAGCTTAAGATCATTAACATTACGATTCATATAATTACTTAGGTGATCAAGCATGTAAGCATTCCGTTCCAATTGTCTACTAACATAAGCATTGAAATTTTCTTGTTTAACAATAAAATTATCAAACTCATCAAAGCATTGTCTAGCAGACTTATTATGAGGAATATCACCTTCATCAAATCTACGGAGAGAGTTTAGCTCTACTACCTGTGTGAGGTTATCAATACCATGTATTTCTTCAATCGGCGGTAAATTTATAAAATCTTCAGCTTTAATACCTTTTTGTTTCATTGATTTCTTTGCCTCTTGCATATCTTCAAGACTGAGAAATAGAATACCCCTTTTCTTCGGAGTTGGCTTCGGAGTTGGTTCAGGAAGTGTCCAATCATTTTCATTACTCAATATATTATTCAATAGCAATTCAGCTTGCTCAACAGTTTTTTCCCTGAAAACACAACCAGCACAACTATCCAGGTGGTCTCTGGAAGCATCGGTTAGTCCATTATAAAAGATATCAAATATTTCATTTTTCTTGAGAGGATGATCAGGCAAAGCATTAAGTAATTGGATAAGCCTCCCCCAAGCTCGTGGGAGACTCCCTTCTTCAATTTGCACAAAATAATATATTTCCCTTAAAGCAGCTTGTTTCTTATGAGCGGGGAAATATTTTGCAGAGAAGTAATAAATCATATCCTGGGGACTACACACACAACCAGGAGCAAGAGAATTAAACCATATATTAGCATCACCCTTTAATGAGAAAGGAAATAATTTAAGGATATAGTAATAGCGATTTTTTTCCACATGAGTAAATAGGGTGGCTATATCATTTAATTTAGTAAGATGTGCCACAACAGTTTTAGATTCATATCCATGGAAAGGATCAGATTCAACCAAAGTAATTAACTCAGGATCGACAGAGAATTCATAATCAGTAACACAGATAGGTGAAGTAGCAAAAGTAGGATCATATTTCATTCTAGTATTCAAGGATTTTTCTTTCAGTTTAGCTAACAATTTCTTAAGATCATCTCTACCATTGCAAGCAAGAAAGTCCCTAGAAGTTTCTTCATCCATAACATAACCCTCAGGTACAACAGATAATTCATATCTTGGGGGAGAATCATAATCATAATCATCAATAATATCTTCAGTTTAAGTAATTTCATTCTCTCTAACCCTAGCAAGTTGTTCATCAAGAAATTCACCTAGTGGCACAGTATCATCAATCACAGAAGTAGTTTCATCATAAACATCATTCATAGTAGAAGTGGCATCATCAATAAAATGCGACATATTGGAATCAATAGCAGGTGCAGAGCTAGATGGCAGTTCCTGACCTCCCCTCATAGTTGAGGGAAACTTCTTAGTTCTTTGATCTTTCAAGTTCCTCATAGTGATCAACAGATATAAATCCCAAGTGACTCAGAGAATAGAGCTATGGTCCCCGGCAACGGCGCCAGAAAAAGGTCTTGATAACCCACAAGTATAGGGGATCGTAACAGTTTTCAGGGGTAGAGTATTCAACCAAAATTTATTGATTCGACACAAGGGGAGCCAAAGAATATTCTCAAGTATTAGCAGCTGAGTTGTCAATTCAACCACACCTGAAAGACTTAATATCTACAGCAAGGTATTTAGTAGCAAAGTAGTATGGAAGTAGCGGTAACAGTGGCAAAAGTAACAATAGCAATTTTGTAGCAATCGTAACAGTGGGAACGGAAAAGTAACAGAGCAAAGATCAATATGTGAAAAGCTCATAGGTGATAACCCACAAGTATAGGGGATCGCAACAGTTTTTGAGGGCAGAGTATTCAACCCAAATTTGTAGATTCGACGCAAGGGGAGCCAAAGAATATTTGAAGGTATTAGCAGCTGAGTTGTCAATTCAACCACACCTGGAGATTAATTATCTGCAGCAAAGTGATCAGTAGCAAAGTAGTTTGATAGTTTTGACAGTAGTGACAGCAGCAACGGTAATAGTAACAGTGATAGCAATAATTTTGTAGCAAGTGTAACAGTGATGATAGCAGTAGTAACGCAGCAAGAACAATAAGGATAAATTCGTAGGCATTGGATCGGTGACTTGTTGGATGATATTCATCATGTGACAGTTATAACCTAGGGCAATACGGCACTAGCTCCAGTTCATCGATATAATGTAGGCATGTATTCCGTAAATAGTCATACGTGCTTTATTAAAAGAACTTGCATGACATCTTTTGTCCTACCATCCCGTGGCAGCGGGGTCCATATTGGAAACTAAGGGATATTAAGGCCTCCTTTTAATAGAGAACCAGAACAAAGCATTAACACATAGTGAATACATGAACTCCTCAAACTACGGTCATCACCGGGAGTGGGCCCGGTTGTTGTCACTCCGGGGTTGCCGGATCATAACACATAGTAGGTGACTATAACTTGCAAGATCGGATCTAAAACATGGATATAATGATGAATTCATAAACAGTTCAGATCTGAATTCATGGCATCCGGGCCCAAAGTGACAAGTATTAAGCATGGCAATGTCATAGCAACATCAATCTAAGAACATAGTGGATACTAGGGATCAGGCCCTAACAAAACTAACTCGATTACATGATGAATGTCATCCTGACCAGCGAGCCTACGAAGGGATTACTCACTCCCGGTGGGGAGCATCATGGAATTGGCGATGGAGATGGGTTGGTGATGACGAAGAATGAAGACCCCCTCTCCGGAGCCCCAAATGGACTCCAGATCTGTCCTCCCGAGGAAGAACGGGGTTTAGCGGCGGCTTTGTCTCGTGGATCGTATTATTCTTTCTCCCTGATTTTTTTCTGGAATAATGTGAATTTATAGTATCAGGGGGGTTGTCAGCGGGGCCACCAGGTGGGTACAACCCACCTGGGCGCGCTAAGAGAGGGGGGCACGCCCTGGTGGGTTGTGCCCACCCAGGTGCCCCTCTCCGGCAGGTCTTGGCTCTAGAAATTCTTATTATTGATATAAAAAATCCTCGCAAAGTTTCGTTCCATTCCGAGAACTTTTATTTCTGCACAAAAACAACACCATGGTAGTTCTGCTGAAAACAGCGTCAGTCCGGGGTTAGTTTCATTCAAATCATGCAAATTAGAGTCCAAAACAAGAGGAAAAGCATGACAAAAAGTAGATACCTTGGAGACATAACAACTCCCCCAAGCTTAAACCTTTGCTTGTCCTCAAGAAATTCAGTTGATAAACTGAAAGTGAGAAAGAAAAACTTTTACGAACTCTTTTGCTCTTGTTTGCATAAATAAGCTTAAACATCACCCAGGTTTTCAGCCAACATTATAACTAACCATGTAAACAATAACATTTAAAGATTATAATGACTCATATCAATGACATAATCAGCTAGCGAGCGATAATAAGATATCTCAAACAGCAACATGCTGTCAAAACAACCATGATATAATATGACAATAATGGTATCTCGCTAGCCCTTTCTGAGACCGCAAAACATAAATGCAGAGCACCTCCAAAGTTCAAGCAGCGACTAAACATTGTAATTCATGGTAGAAAAGATCCAGTCTTGATGCACCCAACATTAGCTATACATAATGCATAAATCATGACATCTGTGCTCTACTCAGTTTCTGGCGCTTGTTTTTAGAAGGTGGTGACGCAACATAAAACTAAATAGAAAGTCCCTTCGCAGAGGGAAGTAGTGATTTGCAGAGGTGCCAGAGCTCAATTTTTTAAAACAGAGGTAAATGATATTTTGAGACATGCACCCTTCTCATTCACTTCACGACCATCAGTTATCAACATCTTCCATGCTAAGCATGCTAGTGGCGGTTCCCAAGCGATAAAAGTAAAGGTTTACTCCCCCTCCACCATCAATCACACTCCACGGCTTGTCCAAAACAAAGGGTGCCGTCCATACCAACATCAGTCCCAGGGGAGTTTTGTTTAATTATTTGCATTTTTGAGTTTGGGACTGGGCATCCCTAACACCGCCCATTTCCTCATGCGATGGCGAGTGAATAAACACTCGACCTGAGGATAACCCACTTAGCACGGAAGATATCGACCACCTCCTGTCGTTCCATGAACGATCCAAGCACACAAAACAGATATTTTTTTAGAAGTTTTTAGAGGTGGCACATGCAAATTTACTTAGGACGGCAGGGTAATACCGTATATAGGTAGGTATGGTGGACTCATCTGGAATAACTTTGGGTTCAAGGTTTTTATGTACATGTAGAATTCCCACTTAGTACATGCGAAGGCTAGCAATTAAGATTGGGAAGCGGCCAGCTAGAGAGCAACACCGATCATGACCAGGCATTATGCATAAGTAACATTGGACACTACCATGAGTAGGATATGAACACCATGAACATAAATATTATAGAGGCTATGTTGGTTTTGATTCAACTACATGCATGAACATGTACCAAGTCAAGCCACTCGAACATTCAGAGGAGGATACCATATCATCATACTACATCACAATCATTTTAACGCTATGTTGATATCCAAAATAAATCATTATCCACTCCCAGCTACTTATGGATGGCATGAGAGACTATAATCTCTAATTGTCATTGCAAACATGTTTACATAATGGGCTGAAGCCTAGATACTAGGTTAAACATATTTACACAGACAAAACAAGTCGAGTTCATACCAGTTTCTCGTTACCACGACCAGCTCATCGAATATTGTCATTATTGCCTTTCACTTGCATGACCGAATGATATGAAAATAATAATAGTGCAAGAGTGCCATGGACTAAGCTGGAATCTGCCAGCATTTTATTCAACAGGAGAAGACAAGGTAAAATGGGCTCTTTATTAGTTCAACAGTTATTCATATGAGAGCCACTCAACATTTTCATCGTGGTCTTCTCCTCGGCACAACTGAATAAAAGGAAAACTAATTCAGAGAAATGCACTGAAATATTTTTGGAGTTTTTGGTTTTCTTCAACAGCAAATAAAAAGCAAAGACGAGAAAAACTATTTACACGGGAAAGCTCCCATCAAGCAAAAGAAGAACAAGGAAATCTTTTTGGATTTTCTTTTTAATATTACTACTAAGCATGCATAGAAAGTAAATCACTACAACTAATTTTTTTGGTTTTTCTAAAGTTTTTCAAACACACAAGAAGAAAGCAAGAAAAATAAATCTAAGCATGGATGATACAATGAAAAAGTGTGAACACCGACAAATGGAATGATATGTGAACGTGAATATAATGTCGGTCAGGAACACGTACTCCCCCAAGCTTAGGCTTTTGGCCTAAGTTGGTAATCGACCAGTAGCCTGGAGGGTAGTAGGGATCCTGAGGAGTGGGCATCCACACATCCCACTGTTGAGGTGCCTGTGCAGCCTCTGCAGAAGCGCGAGCATTTCAGTAGGCGAGGATGTCTGCAGGCATAATCCGGTATCCGCCCTAGCAACAGAATCAAACAAAGCAGGTGCATGCAATGGGATAAAATCACAAGAGTCAACGCTATAGACCAAGTTATAAGGAATGGCAATGTTAGGACTATCATGTGCAAGAAAGTGATGATGTAACATGGCTGCACGGTCTAGGTAAATTGTGGTAAGAGGGACATCATGGGGGCATATCTCAACCTCGAAGTGAGCCGCCAAACGAGTAGCAAAAATCCCACCATGTATTTTCCCTTGAGATTTATTAAGATGGAGGCGACGAGCCACAATAGCGCCCAGGCTATAAGTGTTGTCGCCCTCTATTGCACAACGTAAAACAGCAAGGTTTGGTGAACTAAGTGCACCCACCTTCTCCCTAGCAAGCAAGCATTTGGTAATAAAAAGTGCAAAGTAACGAACAGCAGGAAAATGTAAGCCACCGGCAGTGATGGCTGACATTCTCCTCCCATCACCCACTGTCAAAGTGCGACAGAAGTCCTCAAACTCAGCCGGCCTAGGCTCAGCCAAGCTCCCATCAGACGGGATCATGCATATGTCACAAAATTCAGTAAGTGTTATCTGATGGTTTTCAACATATAAATCAAAGCTCACTTCAGGAGGATTATTTCTAGGCAAGAAGGTAAAGCTTTGAACAAAGACGTTTGTGAGGATTTGATGCTGGTCACACTCATCTGCGATGAAGTCGATAGACCGGCATTGGCAACGAATTGCATGAACTCCGCATGAATTCTAGCTTCTTGCAGGAACGGGATGTGCGGCCATTCGCACGGCCGTACCTCCGCCAACCTCCGACGGTGGAGATCATTGTCAGAAGACTCCCCAATAATTCCCTTGGAGTTCTTCTTAGAGCCAAATTTCCTGAAGATATTCATGTCCGCGTACAATTTTTCCTATGAACAAAAATCTGAATTTTTAGTTCACAAATATTTTCCAACAAAACTTCACAAAACTAATAGCAACTACTCATAGGGATATATAGAGGCCATAGCAAGCATTCAAACTACTTAGAATACTAAGAATTGAACATGCAAGCACATCTACAGCAGCACTAAGAGTAGCTATTTATTCAAAGTATAAACCACTAAAACTAAAACTAATTGGACAAATGATGGAGTCACATACCAAGCAACAATCCCCCGAAACAGTTTCGGAAATGGAGCTTCGAGCAAAGAGATTGAAATACGCGGGTTTGAGCTCAAGAACACGGGAGAGAGAGCAACAGTGTTTTTTTTCTGGAGCTAGGTGACAATGTGGGCTAAAGTGATAAGTGAGGGGGCCACGTGGGGACCACAACCCCCAGGGCGCGCCAGGGGGTGCTGGCGCGCCCAGGTGGGTTGTGCCCACCTGGTGCACCTCCCTCTGGTAATTTTTGCACCAAAAATTCTTAAATATTCAGGAAAAAACATATAAAATTTTCAGGGCATTCTAAGAACTTTTATTTTTGGGTTATTTTTATTGCACGGGAAATTCAGAAAACAGACAAAACATAGCATTTTATTTTATTTAACTAATAAAAACTGAAAACAAAAAGTAGGGACAAAAGGTAGTGCTTACTAAATTCATCAACTTCATACCGCTCAAAAATGATTCATTAATAAGGTTGATCAAGTCTTATTAACAACCACTTTCGGTTAGTATGAAACCGAAGAACTTTCGTAAATCACTAAGGTACCTCAATGGGGATATGAATATCCCCAACAATAAGCATTTCCTATTTCTTTTTGACAGTATGTGGAGGTATTTGAAAACTTCCAATAGTGATTGTTGGAGATTTTTCAATAACATTAATACCATTCACTTGGAATTGTTTCTTCGGAAAGTACCGTATGCTCATTATCATTAATATGAAAAGTGACCTTGCTTTTATTGCAATCAATAACAGCCCCTGCAGTATTCAAGAAGGGTCTACCAAGGATAATCGACATGTTGTCGTCCTCGGGCATCTCAAGTATAACAAAGTTAGTCAAAATAGTAACATTATCAACAACAACGGGCACATCCTCACAAATACCGATAGGTATGGCAGTTGACTTGTCAGCCATTTGCAAAGATATTTCAGTCGGTGTGAGTTTATTCAAGTCAAGTCTTTAATATAAAGAGGAAGGCATAACACTAACACCAGCTTTTTGATAATTCTTTTTAGGTATTCTTTTTGATAGAGCAAGGTATAGTTGGTATTCCCGAATCTCCAAGTTTTTTAGGTACTCCATCTTTGAAAGAATAATTAGCAAGCATAGTGGAGATTTCAGCTTTCGGTATTTTTCTCTTATTTGTGATGATGTCTTTCATATACTTTGCATAAGGAGGCATTTTCAAGATATCAATCAAGCGAGTACGCAAAAAGACTGGCCTCAGCATTTCAGCAAAGCGTTCAAATACTTCATCATCATTCTTTTTAGTTGACTTGGGTGGAAAAGGCATAGGTTTTTTAACCCACGGTTCTCTTTCTTTACCGTGTTTTCTAGCAACAAAGTCTCTTTTATCATACCTTTTACTCTTAGGTTGTGGGTTATCAAGATCAACAGGTGGTTCTATCTCAACATCATTATCTGGTTCCTTATCATTATTTGGTTGGGCATCTTCATGAACATCACACTACAAAAAAAATACACTTCCGTGATGATACATGTTTGTCACAGTAGGTCACGTTTTCTATCATGCATGTACATCCATGACGATTTTATGACAGAATCAAGATAGTCATACCTGGGCTGTCGTAGAAGTGTTCCATGACATTACCAAAATTATCATCACGGAAGTGTCCACTTCCATGACGATAAATCACGCGTCAAAGAAGTGTTTTCGTCAAGGGTGACCGACACGTGGCATCCACCGTAACAGGTCACCGTTAAGCTACCGGGTCCGGTTTTGGATCCGATAACCCGTTAACAACCCGGACCAATGGGTATTTTCCACGTGTAAAATTCTCATTGGCCAGAGGAAACACGTGTTGGCT
Organism: Aegilops tauschii subsp. strangulata; assembly: GCF_002575655.3. Classification (NCBI taxonomy): domain Eukaryota; kingdom Viridiplantae; phylum Streptophyta; class Magnoliopsida; order Poales; family Poaceae; genus Aegilops; species Aegilops tauschii. Next base: position 547,546,254 of record NC_053037.3, read on the forward strand.
CACCATTGGGACAGATGTCATCCACTCATTGGACAGGAGGCGCCTATGATACGTCGACACGTGGCACGGCCCAATAGAGGTCCATTCCTGTGAAAAGGACGGCCCGTTTGACTTGGTCAAAAGCTAACGGGCCGGCCCACGGAAAGCCTGTTAATGGCCTGTTCGTATATAGCCCATTTATGGCCCGCTAACTACCGGCCCGTTACGGCCTATTGGAATTAAGCCCAGTAGCTTCATCTGGGCTGTCCATTATGATTCCAGCCCGTTGTAACTTCCTGCCCATGTATGGCCCATGATGTCTTTTGTAACTCTCGGCCCATTAAAGGCCCGAGATGAAACTGGCCCATCATGAATAGTGTATCGCTTTATACCCATTAATGGCCCATTATTCCGTCGGCCGTTTCCAGCCAGTGTTAACTTTCGGCCTTCTAAGGGCCCATTTATTCTTGGGCTCATTTATAGAATTCGGTTAGTTACGATCCGTTACTGGCCTATTCCGTTTGTGGGCCAAATTCAGCCTGTGGTTACATTCGGCCCGTTTGTGGCTCACTAACCCGTTGGGCTGTTTTCATAGCGTTATCAAATACGGCCTATTAACGGCCCGTTATGGTCCACGAATAGTACGGCCCATGTTTGGCGAAATAATTATACGCCCCGTAGAAGGCCCATGGATCCTACGGCCCGTAGAAGACCAATGGATCCTACGGCCCCTAGAAGGCCCATGGATCATAGGCCCCGTAGAAAGTCCATGGATCCTACGGCCCGTAGAAGGCCCATGGATCCTACGACCCGTAGAAGGCCCACGGATCCTACAGCCCGCAGGAGGCCCATGGTTACAACAGTCCGTGTGTTGCCATGATTATTGTGGCCTAGTTACCAAAAATAGGTTATTGTGGCCACTAGAAAAACGCGGAAAAATAACTGCAGTGACTACAAGCAAACAACTAAACAAGACAATAAGGAAATAAATAAGCAAGCAACTAACGCTAGCCTATTACAGCTATTAGACATATTACATCCACTGGGCATCAAAGTTTGCCACCAGTGCAAATATAGGGAACAAAGCAGCATATTACATACACTGCCCGTCAAAATTGGCCACCAGTGCAAATAAATGCGGCAGCAAAACAAGTCCATAACTGAAACAACTTCAGGAGAGCTCAAGAAACGTTATCCTGGGTATCCACCATGCTGGAAATAAGCTTAGCAAGCTTATTAGCTTTGCCATGTTTGGCGCTAAAATCCTCTAACGCTTGTTGTTGCACCAAAAAGTATGCATCTGAATGCACCAGGGACTTCCGCAGTCCTTCCGCTTCTTGTCGCAGCACAGCTGATCGATGTCCTTCAGCTTGTAGTTGAGACTCAAGAAACCAAACTTATTCAGACAGTGAGTTTGAATAGCTTGTGCAAGCGGTAGTGGCCAGTAACTCGAACAGTAAACCAAGACAGGACTTTGGGGTTGCCTCACTGTCTTCAAGATAGTTTTCCTTAGCTGTTTTATCAGCTTTGTTGGAGATCAACAAGGATGTCTCACGATCCTGAACCTTATCTGCATTACTTCCTTTATCATTGCTTAATAAGGCACTCTTCCCCAATATTTTGTCAGCATTCTAAAAGAAGAAACAAGCAGACACATAACAGGTTTAGCATGTACTAGTATATGAAACTCATTTCGGTGAACCAGTTCATTAGTAAGGTGGACAAGATTAAACTACCAAGTCTTCTACTGCCAAGTAGTACATTTTAAAAGCATCAAAGAAACATATATCTATGTCTTATCACTACAAAAAAAAATACACTTCCGTGATGATACGTGTTTGTCACAGTAGGTCGCGTTTTTTGTCATGCATGTACATCCATGACAAATTTATGACAGAATCAAGATAGTCATACCTGTGCTGTCGTAGAAGTGTTCCATGACATTACCAAAATTATCATCACGGAAGTGTCCACTTCCATGACGATAAATCACGCGTCAAAGAAGTGTTCTCGTCAAGGGTGACCGACACGTGGCATCCACCGTAACAGGTCACCGTTAAGCTATCGGGTCCGGTTTTGGATCCGATAACCCGTTAACAACCCGGACCAATGGGTATTTTCCACGTGTAAAATTCTCATTGGCCAGAGGAAACACGTGTTGGCTCACCGTTGGGACAGATGTCATCCACTCATTGGACAGGAGGCGCCTATGATACGTCGACACGTGGCACGGCCCAACAAAGGTCCATTCCGGTGAAAAGGACGGCCCTTTTGACTTGGTCAAAAGGTAACGGGCCGGCCCACGGAAAACCTGTTAATGGCCTGTTCGTATATAGCCCATTTATGGCCCGCTAACTACCGGCCCGTTACGGCCTATTGGAATTAAGCCCAGTAGCTTCATCTGGGCTGTCCATTATGATTCCAGCCCGTTGTAACTTCCTGCCCATGTATGGCCCATGATGTCTTTTGTAACTCTCGGCCCATCAAAGGCCCGAGATGAAACTGGCCCATCATGAATAGTGTATCGCTTTATACCCATTAATGGCCCATTATTCCGTCGGCCGTTTCCAGCCAGTGTTAACTTTCGGCCTTCTAAGGGCCCATTTATTCTTGGGCTCATTTATAGAATTCGGTTAGTTACGATCCGTTACTGGCCTATTCCGTTTGTGGGCCAAATTCAGCCTGTGGTTACATTCGGCCCGTTTGTGGCTCACTAACCCGTTGGGCTGTTTTCATAGCGTTATCAAATACGGCCTATTAACGGCCCGTTATGGTCCACGAATAGTACGGCCCATGTTTGGCGAAATAATTATACGCCCCGTAGAAGGCCCATGGATCCTACGGCCCGTAGAAGACCAATGGATCCTACGGCCCGTAGAAGGCCCATGGATCATACGGCCCGTAGAAAGTCCATGGATCCTACGGCCCGTAGAAGACCAATGGATCCTATGGCCCGTAGAAGGCCCATGGATCATACGGCCCGTAGAAAGTCCATGGATCCTACGGCCCGTAGAAGGCCCATGGATCCTACGACCCGTAGAAGGCCCACGGATCCTACAGCCCGCAGGAGGCCCATGGTTACAACAGTCCGTGTGTTGCCATGATTATTGTGGCCTAGTTACCAAAAATAGGTTATTGTGGCCACTAGAAAAACGCGTAAAAATAACTGCAGTGACTACAAGCAAACAACTAAACAAGACAATAAGGAAATAAATAAGCAAGCAACTAACGCTAGCCTATTACAGCTATTACACATATTACATCCACTGGGCATCAAAGTTTGCCACCAGTGAAAATATAGGGAACAAAGCAGCATATTACATACACTGCCCGTCAAAATTGGCCACCAGTGCAGATAAATGCGGCAGCAAAACAAGTCCATAACTGAAACAACTTCAGGAGAGCTCAAGAAACGTTATCCTGGGTATCCACCATGCTGGCAATAAGCTTAGCAAGCTTATTAGCTTTGTCATGTTTGGCGCTAAAATCCTCCAACGCTTGCTGTTGCACCAGAAAGTATGCATCTGAATGCGCCAGGGACTTCCGCAGTCCTTCCGCTTCTTGTCGCAGCACAGCTGATCGATGTCCTTCGGCTTGTAGTTGAGACTCAAGAAACCAAACCGATTCAGACAGTGAGTTTGAATAGCTTGTGCAAGCGGTAGTGGCCAGTAACTCGAACAGTAAACCAAGACAGGACTTTGGGGTTGCCTCACTGTCTTCAAGATAGTTTTCCTTAGCTGTTTTATCAGCTTTGCTGGAGATCAACAAGGATGTCTCACGATCCTGAACCTTATCTGCATTACTTCCTTTATCATTGCTTAATAAGGCACTCTTCCCCAATATTTTGTCAGCATTCTAAAAGAAGAAACAAGCAGACACATAACAGGTTTAGCATGTACTAGTATATGAAACTCATTTCGGTGAACCAGTTCATTAGTAAGGTGGACAAGATTAAACTACCAAGTCTTCTACTGCCAAGTAGTACATTATAAAAGCATCAAACAAACATATATCTATGTCTTATCACTACAAAAAAAATACACTTCCGTGATGATACGTGTTTGTCACAGTAGGTCGCGTTTTTTGTCATGCATGTACATCCATGACAAATTTATGACAGAATCAAGATAGTCATACCTGTGCTGTCGTAGAAGTGTTCCATGACATTACCAAAATTATCATCATGGAAGTGTCCACTTCCATGACGATAAATCACGCGTCAAAGAAGTGTTTTCGTCAAGCGTGACCGACACGTGGCATCCACCGTAACAGGTCACCGTTAAGCTATCGGGTCCGGTTTTGGATCCGATAACCCGTTAACAACCCGGACAAATGGGTATTTTCCACGTGTAAAATTCTCATTGGCCAGAGGAAACACGTGTTGGCTCACCGTTGGGACAGATGTCATCCACTCATTGGACAGGAGGCGCCTATGATACGTCGACACGTGGCACGGCCCAACAGAGGTCCATTCCGGTGAAAAGGACGGCCCGTTTGACTTGGTCAAAAGGTAACGGGCCGGCCCACGGAAAGCCTGTTAATGGCCTGTTCGTATATAGCCCATTTATGGCCCGCTAACTACCGGCCCGTTACGGCCTATTGGAATTAAGCCCAGTAGCTTCATCTGGGCTGTCCATTATGATTCCAGCCCGTTGTAACTTCCTGCCCATGTATGGCCCATGATGTCTTTTGTAACTCTCGGCCCATTAAAGGCCCGAGATGAAACTGGCCCATCATGAATAGTGTATCGCTTTATACCCATTAATGGCCCATTATTCCGTCGGCCGTTTCCAGCCAGTGTTAACTTTCGGCCTTCTAAGGGCCCATTTATTCTTGGGCTCATTTATAGAATTCGGTTATTTACGATCCGTTATTGGCCTATTCCGTTTGTGGGCCAAATTCAGCCTATGGTTACATTCGGCCCGTTTGTGGCTCACTAACCCGTTGGGCTGTTTTCATAGCGTTATCAAATACGGCCTATTAACGGCCCGTTATGGTCCACGAATGGTACGGCCCATGTTTGGCGAAATAATTATACGCCCCGTAGAAGGCCCATGGATCCTACGGCCCGTAGAAGACCAATGGATCCTACGGCCCGTAGAAGGCCCATGGATCATACGGCCCGTAGAAAGTCCATGGATCCTACGGCCCGTAGAAGGCCCATGGATCCTACGACCCGTAGAAGGCCCACAGATCCTACAGCCCGCAGGAGGCCCATGGTTACAACAGTCCGTGTGTTGCCATGATTATTGTGGCCTAGTTACCAAAAATAGGTTATTGTGGCCACTAGAAAAACGCGGAAAAATAACTGCAGTGACTACAAGCAAACAACTAAACAAGACAATAAGGAAATAAATAAGCAAGCAACTAACGCTAGCCTATTACAGCTATTACACATATTACATCCACTGGGCATCAAAGTTTGTCACCAGTGCAAATATTGGGAACAAAGCAGCATATTACATACACTGCCCGTCAAAATTGGCCACCAGTGCAAATAAATGCGGCAGCAAAACAAGTCCATAACTGAAACAACTTCAGGAGAGCTCAAGAAACGTTATCCTGGGTATCCACCATGCTGGCGATAAGCTTAGCAAGCTTATTAGCTTTGTCATGTTTGGCGCTAAAATCCTCCAACGCTTGCTGTTGCACCAGAAAGTATGCATCTGAATGCGCCAGGGACTTCCGCAGTCCTTCCGCTTCTTGTCGCAGCACAGCTGATCGATGTCCTTCGGCTTGTAGTTGAGAGTCAAGAAACCAAACTGATTCAGACAGTGAGTTTGAATAGCTTGTGCAAGCGGTAGTGGCCAGTAACTCGAACAGTAAACCAAGACAGGACTTTGGGGTTGCCTCACTGTCTTCAAGATAGTTTTCCTTAGCTGTTTTATCAGCTTTGTTGGAGATCAACAAGGATGTCTCACGATCCTGAACCTTATCTGCATTACTTCCTTTATCATTGCTTAATAACGCACTCCTCCCCAATATTTTGTCAGCATTCTAAAAGAGGAAACAAGCAGACACATAACAGGTTTAGCATGTACTAGTATATGAAACTCATTTCGGTGAACCAGTTCATTAGTAAGGTGGACAAGATTAAACTACCAAGTCTTCTACTGCCAAGTAGTACATTATAAAAGCATCAAAGAAACATATATCTATGTCTTATCACTACAAAAAAAATACACTTCCGTGATGATACGTGTTTGTCACAGTAGGTCGCGTTTTTTGTCATGCATGTACATCCATGACAAATTTATGACAGAATCAAGATAGTCATACCTGTGCTGTCGTAGAAGTGTTCCATGACATTACCAAAATTATCATCATGGAAGTGTCCACTTCCATGACGATAAATCACGCGTCAAAGAAGTGTTTTCATCAAGGGTGACCGACACGTGGCATCCACCGTAACAGGTCACCGTTAAGCTATCGGGTCCGGTTTTGGATCCGATAACCCGTTAACAACCCGGGCAAATGGGTATTTTCCACGTGTAAAATTCTCATTGGCCAGAGGAAACACGTGTTGGCTCACCGTTGGGACAGAGGTCATCCACTCATTGGACAGGAGGCGCCTATGATACGTGGACACGTGGCACGGCCCAACAGAGGTCCATTCCGGTGAAAAGGACGGCCCGTTTGACTTGGTCAAAAGGTAACGGGCCGGCCCACGGAAAGCCTGTTAATGGCCTGTTCGTATATAGCCCATTTATGGCCCGCTAACTACCGGCCCGTTACGGCCTATTGGAATTAAGCCCAATAGCTTCATCTGGGCTGTCCATTATGATTCCAGCCCGTTGTAACTTCCTGCCCATGTATGGCCCATGATGTCTTTTGTAACTCTCGGCCCATTAAAGGCCCGAGATGAAACTGGCCCATCATGAATAGTGTATCGCTTTATACCCATTAATGGCCCATTATTCCGTCGGCCGTTTCCAGCCAGTGTTAACTTTCGGCCTTCTAAGGGCCCATTTATTCTTGGGCTCATTTATAGAATTCGGTTAGTTACGATCCGTTACTGGCCTATTCCGTTTGTGGGCCAAATTCAGCCTGTGGTTACATTCGGCCCGTTTGTGGCTCACTAACCTGTTGGGCTGTTTTCATAGCGTTATCAAATACGGCCTATTAACGGCCCGTTATGGTCCACGAATAGTATGGCTCATGTTTGGCGAAATAATTATACGCCCCGTAGAAGGCCCATGGATCCTACGGCCCGTAGAAGACCAATGGATCCTACGGCCCGTAGAAGGCCCATGGATCATACGGCCCGTAGAAAGTCCATGGATCCTACGGCCCGTAGAAGGCCCATGGATCCTACGACCCGTAGAAGGCCCACGGATCCTACAGCCCGCAGGAGGCCCATGGTTACAACAGTCCGTGTGTTGCCATGATTATTGTGGCCTAGTTACCAAAAATAGGTTATTGTGGCCACTAGAAAAACGCGGAAAAATAACTGCAGTGACTACAAGCAAACAACTAAACAAGACAATAAGGAAATAAATAAGCAAGCAACTAACGCTAGCCTATTACAGCTATTACACATATTACATCCACTGGGCATCAAAGTTTGCCACCAGTGTAAATATAGGGAACAAAGCAGCATATTACATACACTGCCCGTCAAAATTGGCCACCAGTGCAAATAAATGCGGCAGCAAAACAAGTCCATAACTGAAACAACTTCAGGAGAGCTCAAGAAACGTTATCCTGGGTATCCACCATGCTGGCAATAAGCTTAGAAAGCTTATTAGCTTTGTCATGTTTGGCGCTAAAATCCTCCAACGCTTGCTGTTGCACCAGAAAGTATGCATCTGAATGCGCCAGGGACTTCCGCAGTCCTTCCGCTTCTTGTCGCAGCACAGCTGATCGATGTCCTTCGGCTTGTAGTTGAGACTCAAGAAACCAAACTGATTCAGACAGTGAGTTTGAATAGCTTGTGCAAGCGGTAGTGGCCAGTAACTCGAACAGTAAACCAAGACAGGACTTTGGGGTTGCCTCACTGTCTTCAAGATAGTTTTCCTTAGCTGTTTTATCAGCTTTGTTGGAGATCAACAAGGATGTCTCACGATCCTGAACCTTATCTGCATTACTTCCTTTATCATTGCTTAATAAGGCACTCTTCCCCAATATTTTGTCAGCATTCTAAAAGAAGAAACAAGCAGACACATAACAGGTTTAGCATGTACTAGTATATGAAACTCATTTCGGTGAACCAGTTCATTAGTAAGGTGGACAAGATTAAACTACCAAGTCTTCTACTGCCAAGTAGTACATTATAAAAGCATCAAACAAACATATATCTATGTCTTATCACTACAAAAAATATACACTTCCGTGATGATACGTGTTTGTCACAGTAGGTCGCGTTTTTTGTCATGCATGTACATCCATGACAAATTTATGACAGAATCAAGATAGTCATACCTGTGCTGTCGTAGAAGTGTTCCATGACATTACCAAAATTATCATCATGGAAGTGTCCACTTCCATGACGATAAATCACGCGTCAAAGAAGTGTTTTCGTCAAGGGTGACCGACACGTGGCATCCACCGTAACAGGTCACCGTTAAGCTATCGGGTCCGGTTTTGGATCCGATAACCCGTTAACAACCCGGACAAATGGGTATTTTCCACGTGTAAAATTCTCATTGGCCAGAGGAAACACGTGTTGGCTCACCGTTGGGACAGATGTCATCCACTCATTGGACAGGAGGCGCCTATGATACGTCGACACGTGGCACGGCCCAACAGAGGTCCATTCCGGTGAAAAGGACGGCCCGTTTGACTTGGTCAAAAGGTAACGGGCCGGCCCACGGAAAGCCTGTTAATGGCCTGTTCGTATATAGCCCATTTATGGCCCGCTAACTACCGGCCCGTTACGGCCTATTGGAATTAAGCCCAATAGCTTCATCTGGGCTGTCCATTATGATTCCAGCCCGTTGTAACTTCCTGCCCATGTATGGCCCATGATGTCTTTTGTAACTCTCGGCCCATTAAAGGCCCGAGATGAAACTGGCCCATCATGAATAGTGTATCGCTTTATACCCATTAATGGCCCATTATTCCGTCGGCCGTTTCCAGCCAGTGTTAACTTTCGGCCTTCTAAGGGCCCATTTATTCTTGGGCTCATTTATAGAATTCGGTTAGTTACGATCCGTTACTGGCCTATTCCGTTTGTGGGCCAAATTCAGCCTGTGGTTACATTCGGCCCGTTTGTGGCTCACTAACCCGTCGGGCTGTTTTCATAGCATTATCAAATACGGCCTATTAACGGCCCGTTATGGTCCACGAATAGTACGGCTCATGTTTGGCGAAATAATTATACGCCCCGTAGAAGGCCCATGGATCCTACGGCCCGTAGAAGACCAATGGATCCTACGGCCCGTAGAAGGCCCATGGATCATACGGCCCGTAGAAAGTCCATGGATCCTACGGCCCGTAGAAGGCCCATGGATCCTACGACCCGTAGAAGGCCCACGGATCCTACAGCCCGCAGGAGGCCCATGGTTACAACAGTCCGTGTGTTGCCATGATTATTGTGGCCTAGTTACCAAAAATAGGTTATTGTGGCCACTAGAAAAACGCGGAAAAATAACTGAAGTGACTACAAGCAAACAACTAAACAAGACAATAAGGAAATAAATAAGCAAGCAACTAACGCTAGCCTATTACAGTTATTACACATATTACATCCACTGGGCATCAAAGTTTGCCACCAGTGCAAATATAGGGAACAAAGCAGCATATTACATACACTGCCCGTCAAAATTGGCCACCAGTGCAAATAAATGCGGCAGCAAAACAAGTCCATAACTGAAACAACTTCAGGAGAGCTCAAGAAACGTTATCCTGGGTATCCACCATGCTGGCAATAAGCTTAGCAAGCTTATTAGCTTTGTCATGTTTGGCGCTAAAATCCTCCAACGCTTGCTGTTGCACCAGAAAGTATGCATCTGAATGCGCCAGGGACTTCCGCAGTCCTTCCGCTTCTTGTCGCAGCACAGCTGATCGATGTCCTTCGGCTTGTAGTTGAGAGTCAAGAAACCAAACTTATTCAGACAGTGAGTTTGAATAGCTTGTGCAAGCGGTAGTGGCCAGTAACTCGAACAGTAAACCAAGACAGGACTTTGGGGTTGCCTCACTGTCTTCAAGATAGTTTTCCTTAGCTGTTTTATTAGCTTTGTTGGAGATCAACAAGGATGTCTCACGATCCTGAACCTTATCTGCATTACTTCCTTTATCATTGCTTAATAAGGCACTCTTCCCCAATATTTTGTCAGCATTCTAAAAGAAGAAACAAGCAGACACATAACAGGTTTAGCATGTACTAGTATATGAAACTCATTTCGGTGAACCAGTTCATTAGTAAGGTGGACAAGATTAAACTACCAAGTCTTCTACTGCCAAGTAGTACATTATAAAAGCATCAAACAAACATATATCTATGTCTTATCACTACAAAAAAAATACACTTCCGTGATGATACGTGTTTGTCACAGTAGGTCGCGTTTTTTGTCATGCATGTACATCCATGACAAATTTATGACAGAATCAAGATAGTCATACCTGTGCTGTCGTAGAAGTGTTCCATGACATTACCAAAATTATCATCATGGAAGTGTCCACTTCCATGACGATAAATCACGCGTCAAAGAAGTGTTTTCGTCAAGGGTGACCGACACGTGGCATCCACCGTAACAGGTCACCGTTAAGCTATCGGGTCCGGTTTTGGATCCGATAACCCGTTAACAACCCGGACAAATGGGTATTTTCCACGTGTAAAATTCTCATTGGCCAGAGGAAACACGTGTTGGCTCACCGTTGGGACAGATGTCATCCACTCATTGGACAGGAGGCGCCTATGATACGTCGACACGTGGCACGGCCCAACAGAGGTCCATTCCGGTGAAAAGGACGGCCCGTTTGACTTGGTCAAAAGGTAACGGGCCGGCCCATGGAAAGCCTGTTAATGGCCTGTTCGTATATAGCCCATTTATGGCCCGCTAACTACCGGCCCGTTACGGCCTATTGGAATTAAGCCCAGTAGCTTCATCTGGGCTGTCCATTATGATTCCAGCCCGTTGTAACTTCCTGCCCATGTATGGCCCATGATGTCTTTTGTAACTCTCGGCCCATTAAAGGCCCGAGATGAAACTGGCCCATCATGAATAGTGTATCGCTTTATACCCATTAATGGCCCATTATTCCGTCGGCCGTTTCCAGCCAGTGTTAAATTTCGGCCTTCTAAGGGCCCATTTATACTTGGGCTCATTTATAGAATTTGGTTAGTTACGATCCGTTACTGGCCTATTCCGTTTGTGGGCCAAATTCAGCCTGTGGTTACATTCGGCCCGTTTGTGGCTCACTAACCCGTTGGGCTGTTTTCATAGCGTTATCAAATACGGCCTATTAACGGCCCGTTATGGTCCACGAATAGTACGGCCCATGTTTGGCGAAATAATTATACGCCCCGTAGAAGGCCCATGGATCCTATGGCCCGTAGAAGACCAATGGATCCCACGGCCCGTAGAAGGCCCATGGATCATACGGCCCGTAGAAAGTCCATGGATCCTACGGCCCGTAGAAGGCCCATGGATCCTACGACCCGTAGAAGGCCCACGGATCCTACAGCCCGCAGGAGGCCCATGGTTACAACAGTCCGTGTGTTGCCATGATTATTGTGGCCTAGTTACCAAAAATAGGTTATTGTGGCCACTAGAAAAACGCGGAAAAATAACTGCAGTGACTACAAGCAAACAACTAAACAAGACAATAAGGAAATAAATAAGCAAGCAACTAACGCTAGCCTATTACAGTTATTACACATATTACATCCACTGGGCATCAAAGTTTGCCACTAGTGCAAATATAGGGAACAAAGCAGCATATTACATACACTGCCCGTCAAAATTGGCCACCAGTGCAAATAAATGCGGCAGCAAAACAAGTCCATAACTGAAACAACTTCAGGAGAGCTCAAGAAACGTTATCCTGGGTATCCACCATGCTGGCAATAAGCTTAGCAAGCTTATTAGCTTTGTCATGTTTGGCGCTAAAATCCTCCAACGCTTGCTGTTGCACGAGAAGGTATGCATCTGAATGCGCCAGGGACTTCCGCAGTCCTTCCGCTTATTGTCGCAGCACAGCGATCGATGTCCTTCAGCTTGTAGTTGAGACTCAAGAAACCAAACTGATTCAGACAGTGAGTTTGAATAGCTTGTGCAAGCGGTAGTGGCCAGTAACTCTAACAGTAAACCAATACAAGACTTTGGGGTTGCCTCACTGTCTTCAAGATAGTTTTCCTTAGCTGTTTTATCAGCTTTGTTGGAGATCAACAAGGATGTCTCACGATCCTGAACCTTATCTGCATTACTTCCTTTATCATTGCTTAATAAGGCACTCTTCCCCAATATTTTGTCAGCATTCTAAAAGAAGAAACAAGCAGACACATAACAGGTTTAGCATGTACTAGTATATGAAACTCATTTCGTCGAACCAGTTCATTAGTAAGGTGGACAAGATTTCCACTATGGATCACATACAGATGTATCCAGATACATTTTAGAGTGTAGATTCACTCATTTTGCTCCATATGTAGTCCATGGTGGAATCTATACAAAGACTTGTATTTAGGAACGGAGAGAGTACATATTAAAGAAGAACGGAAGAGGAACATGGTAAAGAAGAGCAAGCAGATTTTGGATAATAAAATGTTGGTTGCGCAGTGCCCACACATGATGAACCAGAGCGCATTAAGAATGCAATTCCCAGCTGCCTCTCGACCATTTCAGGCGGTTGGATGAAGATCCTACGTCTCCTAACCCTTCTTCTTCCCCGTCTCTGATTCTTCCCATACAGAACACCGCACGGGCCGCCGGCCGGACCACCGGCCCCCACCGCCTGTGTTCCTCCGCCACCCCCACCCCCACCCCCGCCCCAACCCCCACCCGCGTCGCGTTTTCTTCGTTCAGCGAGGCCCCACAACCACCCGAGCCCCTTCGATCGCACCGGCGAACTCCGGCGAGCTCTGAAAAATCGACTGACCCAATTTTGAAATTTAGTCTACTGTGATTTCACTAGTGTGGAATATAAAAGGGGAAAACCATAAGCATTGGGAGTATAGTGTTGAGCGTGCCATGGCGGATCTGAAGGTGCAAACCGGACAAAGGCAACTTCGCAACCAAGACAAGAAATCAGAGTAAAGCAGTGGCGATCTATTTTCTTGCTGCGATAAATAAGTTGAGGAGATACGAAAGAGTACCGCCTCTGGTGCGGCGCCGCGTACGCATCTGCTGAGAATTTGACGGTGCTGCGGTAGCGATGGCTGTCGGCGGCGTGGAAGCAGATCTAGGAGGGTAGATGGTGGCGGCGGGGCGCGGTGGACGAGACGGTCGTAGGAGCAGCGCCCGCAAGGTGTACGACAGCGGGGATGAAGCGAGAGGACAGGATGCAAGGATCCCGGTCCGAAGCCGTGGATGAGAGAGGTCGATCTCTTGTAATGGACGGCGGCGTCAGGGTATCAGTTCCGGCATGGTGGAGGAGGATGGCGGTGGATGGGGTAGCGGACGGCGGCGGACGGAGGAGGGTGGGGTGGAGAGGGTGTTTTGGCACCCACGGAGTACGAATGGGGAAAAGGGAGGTAGAGAGGAAGGGGGGAACCATGTATTCAGGGCGCGCTTGTCTCAAATGCGAGGAAATTTACAAACTTAGCCCCCGTTTCAAATTTCTGCTACATCACACCAACATTAGTCGGTTGGGGATAGGACGGTAATCTCGCATACACCGAATATTTGCCGACGAGAGTTTGTTTTTGGCGCCCACCGTGTATGAATATGAATCGGGGAGGGAGTCGATTTCGGCCGAGGACACACTGTGTTTTGGCACCCACCGTGTATGAATCCGGGTGAGAGGCGGTTATGTCACGTTTGGGTGAAATTACAAACCTACCCCTATCGAAACCTATAGAAATCCAACAGATAGGCTTTGCGTGGCAGGGATAGGCAGTAGTGATTTCCATCTCGCAGATTTAGGTTTCGGGCAGTTACTGCGACTTTCCCCGCTTCGTTCAAATTTTGCAGAGTGCACGTTTACCGTGCCAACTCAATTCGAATCCCGTTTGTATTCTATTTTTTTCCGGGCGGGATCCATTTTCAATTGGAATTACATTCTATATACATCATTTTTTATATATACTTTCAAAAGCACAACAAAGAATTCTGCTCCTTTATATGTATAATATGATTTACAAATACAACGATCTCGAAATCTTAAGGTTGAATTCGAAAAATTTTAACCAAATTATGTTCTACTAAAATGTATGGATCAGTAATATCTACATATTAAATAACATAGATGTGCGTGAATTCATATGAGTATGCATGTTTGATAGATCAATTTTGGTTTGACTATGGATTACATGTATCATCATCTCGAATTCAAATATTTGAATCCCTTTTTTGTTCACTCCTTTCACGCCCATCTTTCTCGCATGCATGATCCTTCAGGTAGCTATCACTCTCTTTTCTCCAGCTCACCCACACGCTCACTTCATGTTTCTCCAATCCTCGCAAACATGGTATCTCGACGTCTCCCTTGAGAAGTGTCACACTCTCCCTATCATTATGCATTACACGGTTTTCATTATCTCTCATGTCTCTACTGTTCTCTGGTATCACTCGGTACCTAAGCTTTCTTTTTCACTGCCACACACACAGTCTCCACTCGTCTTTCACTTTGTCTTTCTCTCTATGGGATTCTCTCACACACCCTATATGTCTCTACATATGACTCATACCACTAAAATTACTCTCTCCCTCTCTCCTGTAGACACAACATTTGTTGCGGTCTCCTCTTCGTCTCCATCCCAGACTGACATTATTCATTTGTTTACTGATCAGACAACCCCGACTACCGTCTCCTCTCTCTCTCTCTCTCACACAGACACACACACACACACACAACTCCTGCTTCCACTCCCCTTCCCGACTACCGTCTCTCTCACACACACAAAACTCTCGCTTTCGCACCCCGACACGTATTTCTCTCACAAACATTTATCGACTAGCTAGCCTCTAGATAGGTTTATACACCCGCACACTCGTGCTTCCACCATCGCATACATGTCTCTCTCCCGCTCCTTGTATCTATGTAGATTTTTCTTCCCTTCTTGAGACACGCCCTCTCGATCGTGCACACACACTATCGCCTCATTTTAAGGTGACACCTATCGCACACACACTCCTTGTGTCTTTGTCACACATGCACTTCGTCCCCCTCCACTCTCCCTCTCTCTCACACACACACACGGGCTTTTTGCAACAACTAGCAAGATGCCCATGCGTTGCACGGAACATCAAGATGCATTTGTATGAGTAGTTTATCTTGTGGAGGAAAAGGATGAACGAGGGAAGGCCTTATTTGCAAATGTGGAGAGGGGTGTGGGTATCTTTTTGCAAAATTGCCATAGTTTCCTTCCTATCCGTCAGATATAGATCGGACGGCCTATATTGCAGGATGGCAGGCACACGATCATCACTGACAATGCTTTTTATAAGAGTAGGGATAAAAAATAGAGTTGGTGATGATGGTGGGCCTGCCATCCTGCAATGTAGGTCGTCCGATTTATATCTGACGGATAGGAAGGAAAATATGGCAATTTACCCGCACTCTTCACCACATTTGCAGATAAGGCCTTCCCTCGTTCATCCTTTTCTCCCACAAGATCTTGATGTTTCGTGCAACGCACGGGCATCTTGCTAGTAAGAGTAGAAATTAGACATATACCACTTCTCGAATCTTGAAACCAACAACATTCCTCCCTTATCTCATCAAAACCGCCAAAGGAATATATTTTGAGTGAAACATTACATATTTTTAGTGATATACGTATTTCAAAACTAGACTTTCTTTCTATCAAATCGGTGAATATGTATTAATCTACTTTGATCGTGTGGCAACGCATTGGCACATTGCTAGTAGTTATTATAATTTTTTGGACACCAGACAAACGGTGGAGTACATATACGAAGAGAAGAGGCGCACGCACGCAGTCGGCCTCTCGCTGTCTCGCACACATGAGTGTTACGCAAAGGCGATGTTAACAAATAAACCCTAAAACCCTAGGTGCACGATTGCTGCATTCGCGGGTACCGGGTATGTGGTGGAGCACCTTTGTAGGAATAGTCAGCTCGCGTGATAATTTGATCCGTAGGAGTTGATGGTCGGGACCACAGGTGAACGACTTGGAGCGCGGTGGCTCGCCAGTTGCCACAGATCGAGTAGCCACATTTAAAATATCATTTTTTTAGCGGGGTTAAGAGTTCCGATTTTCAATGGCGCAGTAAGTAGTTTTTAGAATGATTGGTATGGAGCGAAAATGGAATTCATAGTACTACGTACCTCCTTGGCGTATGGTTGTATGATTTTTTTTGCGATGGAGGTTGTATGGGTTTATGTTGCGAGATGTTGAACCTGGTAGTTCTAGGGCAAATACTATGGTTTAGATTTAGATGCTGGTTTTTAGTAATGAAAATCGGAAGGGGAAACCCTTCTTTGATTAAAAAAAACTACTACCTCCATTCTGGTTTACTAGTCCCCATCGTACTTTGGGTCAAAGTTTGTCCATGAATTTTACATGTAAAATGTGAATGGAAAACGAGATTTTGTTATACCCAAACAAAAAAGGACTGGAGGGAGTGATTGCTCTGACACGGACACGACCTCTCATAGCGCAGGCATTGAACCGGCGCGCCGGCCAAGGGGGCCACACTCGCTGCAGGCCCGGCTGAGCACGCCTCCTCGCTGCGTGCAACCAGCTTAAGACTGCCCCGCCTGCCTTCATTGAATCCGCGCGTGTGCCGGCAACACGTCCTACCGCAAGCCGGCAGGCATTTTAGAACCGTTCACCATACCTGCACGAAGCCCATTCACCATACCTGCAGGAAACCCGCAAACCGGGTGCGGACGTGGAATCTACCTTCGAGACCTTGAATGCCACGTGGATCCTGCAATCTGAAGGAGCAATTTGGGTCAGTCGACTCATGTGAGCCGTTTGATGCAACATGGATGGCTCGAAGGGCTTCTTCCACCTCTTCTGCCGTCTTCTTCCTTCGCTTCGTCGAACTTCTTTCACAAATCGACTGACCCAAATTATACTACTAGTATGAACGTATTAAGTACAGTAGGAACACGAAGATACGAGCAGTAGTACCAACTGCAAGAAGAACAGTAGTAAGACATAGTACTAGTACTACTGTACGTACTAAAGAGTTCAAATAACGAGAAAGAACATAAACATAGTTCTGCTGGGGCCTCAGCACAACACACCCTTGAAAATAAACTAAGCAACTAGTCCGCTTGACACTGCAGTAGAACCAGCATGAGCGACGGCACTGCCACCTACTCGGAGTCCGAGTCCACGTCCTCGACTTCGTCCTCGTCCCTCTTTCTCTTCCTCTTCGCCGACGCTTCTTTGCTTGAACCGGACACTGGGCTCTGCTTCTTCATCCAACCCTTGTAGATATTTAAACAAAGCTAGGCATCCATTGCTGCGTACAGGATGTGATCTTCATCTAATGTCTTCGACTCCCATGCATGATGAACACGTGATGAGGTTTCTTCAGTTTAGCGTATGAAGGATCAATCATGGCTGCTGCCAGGGTCAGCATTGAAGGTTGAGAGGAGGACACCAGGCTTGCCTTCTGGAGATCGAAGGGCTGGCCTACAACGAGACCTATCCGACGCAGGACATCCCTGTCGTTCTTAAAGCCTACAGTAACGAATTTCACTCTTTTGTCCATGAGGAAGTTCTTAAAATCCTGGCACTCAACGTCGGCATGGCATATGTGGTAGACCAAGCAAACGTTATGTACGCAAACCTGGATCACGACGGGCTTCTTCCTCTCTTCGTCCTTTAGATCCTTCTCTCGTCCCAGGACTGTGGTGTACTTAACATCCAGCCTAGCGACCCACTCATCCGTTGAACTGTTGAACATGCGTAGGAAGCGAGCAAGCCATGCTTTCACCGTCTCGGATCCACGTGTGTAGATGACGATGAACTGATTGCCGGTGATGGCTCTAACCTGGTACTCAGCGGCGAACATGGAGATTTGGCAGGCCATGGATTTTGGAGGAGGGTTAGGAGAAGTTGAACTGTTGTACCCCGCAAAAAAAACTAGGAGCGAACTAATGTGAAAGGACGGAACGACTGGGAGCGAACTGTTGTAAGGTAGAAGACGGGGACGAGTAGGGAGTGCGAACGGCGTGGGGTTGCTGGCTTGCCCGGTGGATAAACGGCTGCAAGCCCCCAAAGAGTTCTCGAGAACAATGCGGCACCCACTAGATGTCATGTCTACTAGACCCATATCGTAGGCCTGACGGTATAGCTTCTGCCTGTTCGCACGCCATGCCGGCGCGTGGATGTAACTTCACTTAATTCCGTCAAACGTCGCGCCTCCCACGACCTTCGCGCGGTCGCGCCCTTTGAGACTTCGACGGCTATAAATGAGCAATTTTTTTGCCTTTTTTTAGACAAGCATTTTTTTGCCTACTCCGCATGCATGATACTCCCTCTGGTTCTTTTTACTCCCGTCAACCGTTTGCTAAGTGTTTGACCAAATTTATACTGTTTTTTGAACACCACCTTATATTAATTAACCAGCCACACCAGTACACTCATTCGATACAATATTCACCACACAGGGCGGTATGTTATTTACAAGAATACCATCTAATCTATTGTCAAAGCTATACTTAGCGATTAAGTGTGCCACCTTATTGGCCGAACGGCTAATCTTTGACAATTGAAGATTGTTGATCAACTTCGACATGCTCAACGCTTTCATCTTCAGGTCACGGATAGCAGACCTGTCATAGTCCCCCGATGCAAGAAACGCTACCACAAAAACGCAATCAGTCTCTAAAATTACAGGATTATGAAGAGAAATACCTACGTAGAGACCGGCAATGCAAGCCCTAAGCTCCGCTTCCTCCACGCTTTGATAGGCATCAATGAAATCCCACGACCAAATTTATACTAAAAAAGTCAATATCTACAATACTGATTATAATGAGTATAAGAACTACGTTTTATCATTAGTGTAAAAATATTGATTTGACATTGTGAATGTTGACACATTTTTCTATAAGTCTGGTGAAAGTAGAGGTACATTGACTTCAGACAAAACTTAAATGCACAATGCAGACTAGTTCCTCCGTCCAGGTGTGTGCCATGTCCTATCTTGTCATCACAACAAGGTTAGCTATTAGGCTGGCCATAGTGGGGGTAACATAAGTAGTATCATGCACTTGGGACTTGCAAACATGCTAATGTGGTAGGCAATTAAAGAAGAGAGAGATGGTTATAGTAACATAGGTAGATACCGTAACATAATAAATGTGATGCTACTATGTGTCATGCATGGCAATAAATGAGACCACCTATGATACTAATCTATGATAGTATGCACTATAGAGGTAGTAACATAGACTAGTAACATATGCATGTTACTAGTCTAAGTTACTCCCCACTATGACCAGCCTTAGAGTACCAGTACCTCCCTTCTAGTTTAAAGGGCTCGATTCAAAAATTTCACCTACTCTTAGCAAGATAGTAGAGGCGGTGGAATAGTTTTTGAAGTCTGCAAAAGTAGTCAACTAGTGCTGTCGTTCTTCACAAAAAAGTGTGTTTACCAATGCATGCATGAACACTAGTTACTCTAACCCCCCTCTCTTCTTTAATTCTTTGCCACATCAGCATGTTTGCTATTACCGTGTGCATGATAACAGCTAAGATACCACCATTATGGCCAGCCTTAATCATCGCATGCAATAATTTAGTGCACCTTGAAATATGAACATGTGTGGGGCGTGTATGTTTTTAATGACTTGAGACTATACCTAGCCCGGCATGCAAGATGACTTATTATGCACCGTTCCCCATACCTGCAGAAGCCCGTTCGTCTCCAAATCTTTTCCTCTCCATGTGTGGAAACAATATGCCTGCCAAACTCTCCTTCTCCCTCCGGCGGTCCCACCAATCCACCCCGTGTGAAAAAATCTGCATGCATGACTCTCCTCCCCCACGCTCGTCCAATCCGTTGTGACCAGCAATATTTCCACCCCTTCGCTCCCCCGTAATTTACTCCAACAAATATGCCCACGTAGTTGTTACTTAACTGCAGGTGCATTGGGTCACTGACATATGGGCCCAACAGGGGTCTGGCCCACATGTCAGTGACGCAACTGGACCTGCAGTTAAGTCAGTGCAGCTCAGTCCATATCTTACGTAGGTGTGCCATTGCTCGCTATAAATACTGCGCCTCCCACGACGTCGCTATCTCCTCCCCCTCACGTTCACGTTCATCGCTATCTCCTCCCCCTCCCTCTCACGTCGACCACCATGGCATCGCCCCTCCCAAGCCCTAGGAGCCCCTCGCTGCACCGCGCGGACGGTCACGCATCGCCGTTCCGTTCCTCGCCACCACTAGTCGAGGAGGACGCATTGGTGTTCCGCTCCTCGCCGCTACGCGACGCGTCGCCATTCTGTTCCTCGCCGCCACTGGTCGAGGAGGACGCGTCGGCGTTCTGCTCCTCGCCGCGACGCGACGCGTCGCCGTTCCATTCCTCGCCGCCACTAGTCGAGGAGGACGCGTTGGCGTTCCGCTCCTCACCGCGACGCGTCGAGGTGGACGCGTCGGCGTTCCCAATCTCGCCAGCACGCGCCCCGGAGGATGCGTCGGCTCCCCGCTACGAGGAGAACGCCACGCCGCCCGCCGAGCCCCCCCAACCTTGAAGAGCTTTGGAAAGAAATGGATGTCGCCTTGTGGGAGGCTTTGCCTCCAGCAGAGCGCGCCAAAATAGAGGCGGAGAAGAAGGCCGAGGAAGAGAAGCGCACCGCGGAACAAGCTGCCTGGGAGGCCTATGTCGCGCCCGAGAGAGTCAGGCAATTGGCTCTTTGGCAGAAGGCTCGTGCGAGGGCCGTGAGGGTGGTGGAGGACGCCCGTGCCGACGCCCTGAGTGCAGTCGGGCCCAAGCGCCTCATCTACGCTTGGCGGTACGTCGACCGGGTGCACGATTCCAGCGAGAAGGAGTACCTGTTGGCGCTGGATCACCACACCGGTCAGATCGCGCTCGCCAGCCGGCAAGCCGCCAATCAGCACCTCGCGAGTTGCGAGGCTGAGGAAGAGGCGTTGTGTCGGCGCGCTGGGAAATGACCGCGCACCAGGGCACTCGTGGCGCGCCGCAAGCGCTCCTGCGAGCACCGTGGCTTTTAGGAGGAGTATAATTTTTGTTTTGTAAGGCGATCTCATTAGTTTTGGGACGCAAATGATAAATCCCGAACGTTCAGGAATTTTTAGCGTCCTTAATTAAGTATGTAAAAGGGAAAGTTTGGAAACCTTGTGTATTCGTACGCATTTTGCAAGTACGTGCATATAGCACAAAATTTACTATATACTATCGCACTACACGTCTCTCTCGATATATGCTTGCAGACTGTGCTACTCCCTCCGTCCAGGTCAATAAGTCATCTTTGGTTGTGCACCGTGACCAAGAAGGAGGGAAGACTTATACACCTAGACGGAGGGAGTACTACTATTACTTATGTACGTGCAAATGCACGTTTTAACATTACGATGCGGTTTTTGTAAAAGTAGGAAAATAGCACTAGTCAAGCTTGTGAAACGATTCAATGCAAAACAAATGCAAAAATGCTCGTTTGATTGTTTACTTTTAGCTTCCTTCTATGTGGTTATTTCTCTGTCGTACTTTGTACGGAGTATCTCACTGGTTGGAAAGGCAAGCAAATTCCCAAACCGCTTCCTACACCCTGTATCGAATTTTTTGCCTAACAAGTTGTGCCGTGCAATTGGAATTCCAATTTGAGTACTACTACTAGTAGGAGTACCAGGGGCCAGTTCTTTTAGGCTTCTAGATTAGTAATCCCATAACTACTACCTCCGTCCTGGTTTATTTGTCCCCATTGTAATCTGTGTCAAATTTTGATCATAAATTTAACTAATGAAATGTTAGTGCATGTCACATGCACTACTCCATCCGTCTAGGTGAGTAAGTCATCTTAGGCTGTGCACCGTGACCAAGGAGGAGGAGAAAACGAGAAACGTTAATGTTTATTTGCTAATTAATAGTATTGCATGCAATGAACTAACCACTGCATGTCGTGTTTGATATCTCAAGTCATTAAAAGCATGCACACTCTTTATCTCTTATTGGTTGATATGTCAAGAAACAAGAAATGAGGTACGAAGTAGAAGTTAATGCACCGCGCCTAAGTGTTTTGGGATTATTTGGTTTTCGTAAGATGACTTACACACCTAGACGGAGGGATTAAATCTTTGGTCAAAATTTAGCACAAATTACACTGGTGAGGAATAAACCAGGACGGAGTAGTAGTTTAGAAGCCCAAATAAATGAGTGAGGCGCCTTATTGTTACTCTCCACTGTGACTAGTCTTGTGGGAAAAGCTGGGGAAGCCGCCAAAAGAACTGGCCCTAGGAGTAGTAGCCAGGGATCGAGTGCGCGAGAAGAACCGGAGAAAGTAAATGCAGAGAGATGAAATGCAAAAAAGACGGAGGGATGTGATGGTTGCTTGTCCGTTTATTTTACCAGGCCACTTATTACTGGGAGTGGTTGGGTTTTGTGATACCACGGCTTTACTGCCGCGCCACGAGTGGGGTGAGAGGTGAGACTCCCGTGCAGCGCCGCCCTCTACACTTGTACTACATCGGTCGTGGTTTATTAGTCCCCCATTGAATTTGACTGAAGATTTAACTGACAAAATGTTAGTGCATGTCAACAAAAACTATATCGTTGGATTTGTATTTGAACATAGTTTTGAATGATATAATTTTAGGTGACATGCATCAGCATTTATCGTACTATATATAATGTTAGTTCAATTTTTGGTCGTACTAATCTATAGTAGTAAGGTGCCCGTGCGTTGCACCGAAGAGTGAAATGCATTAACCGGGGAGTTGTTTATTTTGACAAAGGATGTGGGGGTCATCTCATGTGTAACGGGTATCGATAGGTTTCTTCGGATATTATTTCATCTCTAGAGCTCACAAACATCCGGGTGAAATAGATAAAAAGGTATCTTTTGCAAACAAAAGCGTTCAACTGTTCAACCTACATCCAAAACTTGTGAAGAAATAACACTTATTGTGCTTTGCAAGAAATGATCTTTAAGTATTAGTTTTTGAGTATCGATTGTTATACATGTTGGCTACAGATGACATGGCACTTTCTTATAGTCAACAGTTGGCTATACTATTAAGTAATATTAACCATGCCCTTATACACCTAGACGGAGGGATTAAATCAGGATGACTTGCAAGCGGGCAGAGGAGATGTAAGAAATGGTTCATCATAAGTCTTTCACCAGTGCTGTAGTAAAAATTCATACATGGAAGATTCTAGACTAAACCATAAACGGATACACCTTTATTCATGCGCGATACTCCAATAGAGCAAGATCCTGCATGGAAGTCTCCACATGCTTAGACAGCGGATTACATTGAGCGAAGACTAATGATCAACATTTAACTTGATAATGCGTATGTCCAGGTGAACCTCCTTGGAGTCCCCGTGCACCGCGTCGGCGGGTAAAGGATGCCATGGGTTTTCCAAGTCCACATTGGCGGGATAGTCCCAGCTCCCTAGAGTCCAAGTACGTTCGATGAGGCCGGTATCGCCGCCCACGTGACCCGGAGGGGTAGTAACACTGACCACGCACCCGTACATCGGCCTCGTGTCAGTGTCAGCGTCAGCGGCGTCGCCCCTGATGCACATTACAGAGACGGGGTGGCGGCTTGTGCGGGCCTCGCCGGTGCCCACGATCAAGATGAAGACGCTGCCGTCCTCCTCCGAGACTAGCAGGCGGCGGTGATCCTCCAGCGACTCCGGCCTGGTGAACGGGTAGCACGTCTCGTACTTGATGTTCTCCGCCAAGGGCCAGCAGTGACCGCTGCACGCATCCGTGAGGTGATGCACCATGTCCGCCGGCGAGCCACAAAACGGCATCGGGCACTCATAGCAGTGGACGAAGGGCTCCTTGGAGGCATCGACCAGGCCATCCATGAAACGGGAGTGGCTGTAGGGGACGTTGCGCCAGTTGAATATATGAGCAAGTTACGACGAGATTTAATCCGAATAAGCACAAAATAAATCATGACGGCTATAACAGAGATGAAACTAATCATGTGGACTAGCATAGTAGTAGGATACAGAGTAGAAAGATGAACTCTACCACGATTTTGAATAGGAAGGACAGAAACACATACGGTGCAACGGGAGCAGCACCGTTGGCGTTGAGGTTGTTGCCCATGTCCAAACACCACGTAGACACGGTCTTTGAGCATGGTTCGTAGTCGTTCCACGCTCGGGCATTGAAGTTTGTAACTATTTTAGATTAGAATATACTACTCCTCCGGTGCTAGTAGTAGAGCAGAGTCCTACTCTACTACTCTACTCAAGCAAGTTAGGGCATAGCACTGTAGGGAGTACCAGTACTGTGATCACTCAAGCAAGTTGTCTAGCATCGACATGACCCTACGCTGCTGGTATGTGTCTCGTAAGTCAAGCGGCGTGCTGTAGTCATCATCACATGTCCACTTCCCGCAGCACATATTCGCTTCTCCATCTTTGTCTGCAAATAATCTCGTCCAATCTTCCATCCCCGCTAAGGCGCCTCCCCCCCTCGTCCGAAACCCAAGCACTAACAATGGCAGAACCGAGCAGCGTCCGCCGAAAGAGTGGCTGGAATTCGCTCCCCGCAGAGGTAATCAAGCTCATTGTTTCGCCTGTGGACAATCTCAGTACCATGCCGCTCGCCGCGTGCTCGTCGGGGCTGTACCGTTTACTCAAAGCCCTCAGGCCGGAGCTTTTTAAGCCAGCTCCTTGCTTGCTGATGCCGCCTGATCTTCGGAAACGGCGTGTCACGCAGCATAACGATCGTAGGGTGGCGAGCATCAACCCCCTTGACTGCGATCCGATCCCCGTCAGCCTCAACTACATTAACGGTATGTACTGGGTCGGCATGAACACGTCTTGGATGGTGCTCGTCGACGGTCGCGGCAGCTAGATGCTCGTGGAGGTCTACACCCGGCGATTGATCCCCCTTCCTTCGATTAACACTGCACTGCTTTGGCACCGCGGCCCAGAATACTCGGAATCTTATAGTAGCCAACATGATACCAAGTTTGATTTGCTCAAGGTTGTAATCTTCCAAGTGCCCACAAGATCTGCGAATTATAAAGACTTCAGGCTAATTGCGTTCTTCAACCGCGGTCTCGCCTATCTGACAGGTCACTGCGGTAAGTGGATAAATCTGCACGTGCATCGCAGGATCATACATCCTCCATGGTTCTCTGATGCCATTGAACACAAGGGCTTCATTTACGCTGTCGACTCCTTCTATGGCTGGACGTATTGCTGGCCTACTCCAGTCATCGCTACAAACGGCTGTTACAACAGTATGTTACTTTCCTATGATATCATGATGGCTTGCTTATATTACTGTCAACATTTGCTGAAAAAATATTCATGCTCATAACATGTTGTTCTTAAGATTGACTAAATCAAGAGCCCTTTTTTATTTGACTCCAACTTGATATGATGTTGTAGGCCGCCTGGTGTCCCTACCCTTCCTAATCCCAGAACCTTTCAAAGAAAAGCGGCATGGCAGTTGCAGGTGGTTCCTGGTTCGATCAGACGACGGCGCAAGATTGATGATCGTTCGCACGTACCGGACATGTTGTTTCGCGGAATACAATCACAGTCACTGCAAGGTCTTTGAGCAAGATCCCAGCTTCTCTGGGCCTTCAGGAATTTTTGACTGGAGGCTGGTAAGTAGCCTTGGTACACGCTCTCTGTTTGTCGGACTGAATTATCCGATTAACCAGGAGACAACCGACGGCAAGGATCATGATGGCAGCGCGGTTTCGTTCATCAGGCAAAACTGTGTGTACACAGCGTACCATGCGTCTCTGCATGCACCATACCCTGATATGTTCCGCCACGCTCTGCAACACAAAGTAGGAGAGAGGGTCGCAAGTATCAGACTTCGACCTGCTGGCTGGAGTTTCCCCCGTCAGGCACCCATCTGGTTCAAGCCGTCAGCCAATCTCTACAGCTTAATAAATAGTAACGTCTAACTAAGCCAGTTAGTTAGATGCGTACACTTGGTGTAGTAGGATCTTTATTTTGTTTGATGCATACACTTGTTCTTTTTTGGTAGCCCTTTTGTAATGATGGCTGATGTTTGGTTTGGAAGAGAGAGCTGCGTCTTCACTCTTCTGGCCTGCTTACTGCTTCTGTTGCACCCCCAGCCCTGGTTGCTGCTGCTGCTGTTTTCAATGTACAACCAGTAGTATATTTCGTTTGTTGGTTGAATAAATGTGTTGTTAGAACGACAAACACAATGTTTTGGAAGTCGTTGCACGGTTCGATCCTTTAGTGCCCCGTACCGTACGTAGCGCATACTATTTTCGTACGGAACACATTTTCCACTTGTTGATAACATGCAGCCCACTGATGAAGGCCCAATAGAGAAGCCCGTAATTAACTGGAAGGGAGGCTCTCACATGAATCCGGCCCAGGTACATGCTCATGGTCCCCTAAACATAAATAAGTAAGTAAATAAATAAAGCTGAATGCTCATGCACCAGTTCTTTGGGAAAATAGGTAGCCCAGTATTTCTTTTTGAAGAATACCCAAGCTAGGCCTATTTGTTTTCTCCGAATTACTGGGTTGCAAATCTTTCAAGACGAGGAGGGATGCATTCCGGCCTGGTTTAAGAGTATGGTCAATGTCTATTAAAAGTAATATCAAAAGGGGTTGAAAATTCCAAAAAAATTATAGCAAATGGGATATAAGTTTTGTTTTTTTGTTTTTGTTCTTCACTGATATCTTATACGTATTTCATTGGATTTAACATGACATAGTACTAATTTATTTTTAAATTTGTTTTAGTATGGCTATTAATTTATGGATTAAGAATATTTCGTTCCCCAGCAAAAATTTGCGAATTTTCAAAATTTCCCACATATTTAGTTAATTTTTTGACCCTGGTACTGACCAGAAAATGGCCAGCAATTCTAAAAATGGAAAACGGGCTGCAATAAATTCCATATGAACTAGAAAATGTGTAAAAATTATAAAAATAGAAGCAAATGGGCTGTACACGCCACAGATTTCGAGGCTGACTTGTTTACGCAAGGCTTTGTCAGTGAACACACGATTCTAGCAGCAGTGACTGTTGGATGTCCATCCAACGGCCGACGTGCTTCTTCAATCTCTGATCTTCCTGCTCCAGCCGCCTAAACTAGCACCGGCGGGACTGCCTGCTCCGTCCTCTTTTGGCCCGCTGTGATGCCGCGCAGGCTTCCCCGGCCCACCGAACTCCCTCCGCTGGCCTGGCCGCACGCAATCAACTGCCTCCTTATTACGCGAAAAAAATGATTCCTCCCACTGACACCTGGGACGCACCGGTTGGGAGGCTGACCTGTGGGCCTACTAAGTTGACACGTACGCATGGCTTGTCAACTTAGTCAACAAACGATTCTAGCAGCAGCAACCGTTGGATTTGAATCGAACGGTCCTGCTGCTTCTTCAATCGCTGCTCTTCTTGCACCAGCTGCCCAAACCAGCGCCGGGGAGACCGCCTGCTCCTGCCCCCAATGACCGGCTGTGCTGCCGTTGACGCCTCATCGCCCCCTACTACTCCCACCGCTAGCCAGGCCCTGCGGTGACGGCAGCCTCACACCGCAGCCGAACCAGTGAACCCTCGTATTCCTCTCCGCGTGGGCATCCACTGCCGCGTCTTCCCAGGCTCTGCGTCGTCCCCTTCCTAGGCCTCGCCGTCGTCCACCCCCTTGGTGCTCTCAGCGCGGCGTGGTCAATGTGGTCAACGACATTCCATCGGAAGATTACTGTACGTGGAGAGGCTGACAGCTGGGTCCACGGCCACAGCCCATTTATTTGTGATTTGCCAAGTAAGTCGCTTTGTCAGGCCTGTTGGGCTGCAAATCTTTCAAGACGAGGAGAGCTTTCATTTGGCTGGCCGAGAAAATGGCCCATTAGTAATGAGAAATGGGCTGTACATTTTTAAAACACATCAAACCGGCAATTAGTTTCAAATATCTTTTTTTTCATTTCGAGATTTTAAATTACATTAATTTTTATGCGTGGAGAATTTGTTGGATTTTATATTGATATACATTTATTTTTAAAATCAGTTTGAATGTGAGTCAAAATTTCGGGATTAAAAACAGTTCGGACCGCACCGAAATATGCAAAATTTCATATAATTTTTTAACCGTGGCCACAATATGGGCTGTAATGCTAACAAAAAGAATATGGGCTCCAAAAAAAACCTTAATAATTAGCAAATGGGCTGTAAATTATTAGAAATAATGGCAGATGGGTTGTATGCTGTTTTCCACAGATTTGAGGCTTTCCTAAAAAAAGGTTGACGCACAAGCAGTGACTGTTGGATGGCCATCCAACGGCCGTCGTGCTTCTTCAATCTCTGCTCTTCCTGCTCCAGCCGATCAAACAAGCGCCGGTGGGACTGCCTGCTCCCTCCTCCCCGCGGCCGGCTCTGCTGCCGCGCAGGCCTCACCGCCCCACCATACTCCCATCGCTGGCCTAGCCATCCCTCTACTCACCCACACCTGCTGTTATTCTCCGGCGACGGCAGACGAACCAGTAAACCCTCGTACAGTCGTACTCCCCTCCGCGTGGGAAACAACTGCCGAGTCTTCCCTGCCTCCGTGCCGTTCCCTTCCTAGGCCTCGCCGTCGTCCACCGCCCTGGTGCTCTCGGCGTGGCCTGGTCAATGTGGTCAACGACCGACATGCATCTGAAGTGGACTGTACCTGGAGAGGCCGACAGCTGGGTCCACGGCCGCACGCAAGGAAATGCCTCCTTATTACGCGCAAAAATAATGATTCCTCCACCTGACATCAGGGACCCACTGAAAGAGCCTCTATATTTCGCGAAAAAACGTTACCGCCGCTGAGAGCTCGGACCCACCAGCTATATCTTCGCACGCAAGGAAGTGCCTCCTTATTACGCACAAGAAAAATGAATACTCCCCCTGTTAGCCGGGATCCAGTATAGTGGCAGGCTGACTTGTGGGCCTACTAAATTGACGGGGACGGAGGGCTTTGTCAACTTAGTCAATATGCACGATTCTAGCTCCAGTGACCGTACGATGTCCATCCAACGGCCGTAGTGCTTCTTCAACCTCTGGTCTTCTTGCTCCAGCCGCCCAAACCAGCGCCGGTCGTGCCTCGTGCTCCTGCCTCCCGTGGCCGGCTGCGATGCGGCGGAGGCCTCACCGCCCCCTACTACTCCCACCGCTAGCTAGGCCATCCCTCTACTCACCCACACCCCCTGTTATTCTGCGGCGACGGCAGCCTCACACCGCAGCGAACCAGTGAACCCTCGTACTCCTCTACGCGTGGGCATCCACTGCCGCGTCTTCCCCGGCTCCGCGTCGTCCCCTTCCTAGGCCTCGCCGTCGTCCACCGCCCTGGTGCTCTCGGCGCAGCATGGTCAACCTGGTCAAGGAACGGCTTCCATCGGATGTGGACTGTACGTGGAGAGGCTGACAGCTGGGTCCACGGCCGCAGCAAGGAAGTGCCTCCTTATTACGTGCAAAATAATTATTCCTCCACCTGACAGCGGGGACCCACCGGACGGGCCACCGTATTTCATGAAAAAAAAAACGTTTCCCCCCTGACTGCTGGGACCCACCAGCTGCATCTTCGCACGCAAGGAAGTGCCTGACAGTCGGGAACCACCTGGTCGAAGCGTACGTAGCGTTGTCATTCTGGTCGTGAACGTGTACGTACATATATACTGGTGGATGTAGAGGCGCGCACGTGTCGTAGTAGAGGCGCGCACGTAGCATGTACACGTACGTACAGCGGCCAGGGTGCAAGAAAGAAAATACGGCCACGTATGTGTACATACGGGCGGGGTCTCGAACGCCTACTCGCGCATACATACGGCCAGGGCTCGTGTACATGGCTGGGTCGGAACGGAGAAATAGCGTCGTCGTCGTGTTCATGGGGAGGCAATGGAATGCGTCGTGTTCATGGGGAGGCAACGGAATGCGTCGTGTTCATGGGGAGGCAACGGAATGTGTCGTGTTCATCGGGAGGCAACGGAACGCGTGGGAGCCAACCGGCTGGGTCGGAACGGAATGCGTGGTCATGTTCATCGGGAGGGCTTGGACCGAACAGGCGATGGAAACGAGGCCTGGCGTACCGCAAAACGGAGGAAACAGACCTCCTACGTTCGGAACGGGGTCCTGTTGATCGGGAGGGGTGTGGCGTACCGCAAAACAGAGGAAACGGACCTCCTACGGTCGAAATGGGGGTCCTGTTGATCGATAGGGGTGTGGCGTACCGCAAAACGGACGAAACAGACCTCCTACGGTCGAAACGGGGGTCCTGTTGATCGGGAGGGGTGTGGCGTGCCGGAAAACGGACGAAACGGACCTCCTACGGTCGAAACGGGGGTCCTGTTCATCGGGAGGGGTGTGGCGTACCGCAAAACGAGACTCCACGGGATACTGTTCATCTCCACCGTCGACCTCCTCCAGCCTCCACGGGCTACCGTCGACCTCCTCCAGCCTCCACGGGCTCCTGTTCATCCAGCCTCCACCGCGCGCTACTCCACCGGCTACTGTTCAACCACCCCTCCACGGGCACCCCTCCACCGTCTACTGTTCATCCAGCCCTCCACACCACCGGGTCCTGTTAAACCACCCCTCCACGGGCACCTCTCCACCGTCTACTGTTCATCCAGCCCTCCACACCATGGGGTCCTGTTCATCCAGAGGCAACGCCACCACTCACTGTTCATCCAACCCCCCCTCCCGCAACGCTCACTGTTCATCCAATCGATCGGCTTCAGTTAGCAGCAGTAGCGAAGGAATCGCTCGATCGGGTTCAGTTAACAGCCATCGATCGATCGCTCGGGTTCAGTAACGCGTAGCCTGCAGTGCAATCGCTTGGGTTCAGTTAGAGCCCAACGCCTCGCTCGGGTTCAGTTAGAGCCAATGCCTCGCACACATGCGCGTACGTGTACGAGAAAAACACGCATTGCTTGGCCCCCGTCCTCCCACCGTAACCGGGAACTCCCCGAAATTTTCCTCCCCCTCGCTTCTACCACGGTTTTTCCGTCATGGACGGCCCAAAGAATGTCATGCAGCTACGTCTCCGGCCCGCCTAGGACGAAAAGCCCATTTTTTGTCATGATTTTTTGTCATAGAAGTAGGAGCCCACCACATCTATGATGATACCGGGTTTTGTCACAATTATCGTCATAGAAGTGTCATATATATGACAAAAAAAAATTCGTTCGGCCCAAAATGTCACGGATGTGTCTTTTTTGTAGTGTATGGTCGCTGCATTCTCTTGCCAAATCAAAATAGAGACACAGTTCAAATCATATCAGTTCAAGAGAAAGCAGCACTGAAAGAATACAAAGCATGGGAAACTACACGGCACAACAAGATTTCAGATGGGTACCACGGGTCTACATGTACAACAACACTATTGGCCCTGTTATGATGCTAGTAATGTGCATGATATGAGAAGTCAACTGTATACACAATTGAAATTGAAATCGACAGAGATATTTATATGAGCAAACCTGTTAAAGAAACATGTGTAAACATATATGTTGTGCCATTGGAGTTTCCATTGGATCGTTCAATTTAAAAATAAGTTTGTATGAGTAAATACAGTGATACAAGAGCAAAACAGTATGCACGATAGCAATGGAATCTTAAATGAGAACAGTTGTTCTTCAGGTTTAAGCACTCGCTCTACATGAACAGAGTACAGTAAGACACAAGCATATAGTACTTAAAATAAAATGAGCTCATAGACCTTACCACATTCTTGGTTCGGGACTAGTAAAGAACAAGGCGTTCCCAGTATCGTCTAGTAAATGTGTCTCAGGAGAATGTAAGGGAATTTGATGAGTTTATTTGCTAGTGAAGTACGTTCTCTTCAGGTAATTCTGATACTGCCACCAAGCATTCTTAAAGATAGCAGAGGTATTAGCATAGGTTACCTCATCCTGAGTTTCCAAATCGGTCCTGCTCTATAGAGAAAAATGGGAAAATTGCTGCATTATAACCATCATGCAGGTAGAATGTATGGGACAAAGCAAAGTAATTGCCATGAATAACATTACTTACACATAACTCCTGGACAAACACCTGCAATTGGCATTTTCCTTCATCTTCAGTATAATATTTCCATGATGGGAAGATACGCACAGAGGATTTAACAACATCAAATGCGATAGATGCTAAACTGTGAATGGTTGGTTGTGCTTCCTCCACAGGAATAGGTGTACTAACTGGTGGGGTTGAGGTTCGCCGTGGTAGTACTGGCGCTTTGGGCACTAGAGCTGCCTTACTAACTGCTCTTGTTTGGGAGCTCTGTGGTGGAGATGATGCTGTGTCAACAGGAACTGGGTTACTATCTGCTGGGGTTGGGGTTAGATTGGGTGAAGCTGGTTCTCTGTCCATCACAGTAGGGGTAAAATCTGCGAGAGTCTGGGTTATGTGTGGTATGGTTGGTTCTCGTGCATGTACAACCGGGGTGCTATCTCCACCAAGAGGTAGCACTGTTTTATTTGAAGACCGTGTTTTTACTCCGCTAGATACTGCCATCACTCGCTCGAATTCAAATGGCTAATAAACAGGAAACATAGTTGAATGTACAGACATTGTATGAGAGACAGATGCAATAGATAGTGTGGAAAAAAGAGGGCATTAAATAGTTGACATGTATACTGATTAACAAAAACGGATAGCATGACATAATTTCACATATATGATGTCTATCTAAACTGGATAGCATAGCATAACATAATTCAAAGATATGATGACTAACTAAACAGGATCGCATGACATAATTCACATACATGTTATCTAAGTAACCAGGATCGCATGATTTAATTCACATATGTGATTTATATGCTAAGCGGAGGGCATTCACATATATGATGTCTGAACTATGAACATGGTGTTGAATATTGTGTATATGATGTCTAAACTATGCAATGCAAGACACCATATGCATGATATGAGCAGTAGAACCATGCCAAGTTAGAGCATACACCTCGGGGGAATAGGACTGGTCATCTGTCTCTGAATCCATCTCCGAGGAGCTATCGGGACCCAGCAAGATATCTGCTTCAACAGGTAGCACTGCTCTGAAGGCCTCGTTTTCACTCCAGATTTTTCCATCACCCACTCAAATGGCTGATCCACAGGAAGAGTAGTTTAATGTACAAACATTGTCGACAAATGGAAATTTAATGAAGAAAATGATGGGCTAGATATCATTTAATTATATGATGCCTGGTTAAACAGGATGGCATTGCACATTTCACATATATTATGGCTGGCTAAAAGACATGAGACTGCATAATTCCCATATATGATATTGAAGCTAAATAGGTGGCATTACAGAACATGTCTAAACTAAGCAGATGACATATATGATGTCGAAAGTAGGCACTACAAGGCAACATATGCATGATATGACTGACATCATCATGCCAAGTTAGAGCAAACACCTTGGGGGGTAAATAGGAGTGGTCAGCTGCGTCTGAATCCGCCTCAGAACAGATATCTTCCTCTGGATTACAATCTGGAGAGGGGGGAGGGTTTGCCATTGAACCCACCATGGAGCGATGTCTGCATGACATTGTATTGCCGCGCAGAACTCTTCTCTTTTTCTCTACATGTTCAGCATGACTGTGTACAATATGTGACATGTGTACAAAAACAATATAGTGAGAATATGTAAGGAGATCATGCAGAAATCTAGAGTAATGGCAACAACCAGTGGATGAATCAAAAAATAATGATAGCAGGCTGATGATTGCTTTAATTTAATAAAAATACGGATGATGATTGATTTACTATTTGTTTCCCACCCCAGATGAACAACATAGGCATACCCTAGGTGAACTAGATAATAGACAGAGATACTATTCATTGCTGCCTCGATATGTGCCCCACAACTAATTTTAGAACTCAAGTTTGAACATTAATTTGGACCTAACTTGGAGTCTAAGAGGTGAACAGGATGATAGAGTAGCAGGTAATATTAATCAATGCATAACATAAGCAGAAACAAAAGAGTGCGACTATAGGACCGAAAGTACGTCTAGAGGGGGGGTGATTAGACTACTTGACCAAATAAAAATCTAGCCTTTTCCCAATTTTAGTTCTTGGCAGATTTTAGCAACTTAGCACAAGTCAAGCAATCAACCTACACATGCAATTCTAAGAGTATAGCAGCGGAATGTAAAACAATTGCATATGAAGGTAAAGGGAGGAGATTGAGGGAGCAAACGCAATGTTGACACGGAGATTTTTTATCCGTGGTTCCGTTAGGTGGTGCTATCGTACATCCACGTTGATGGAGACTTCAACACACGAAGGGTAACGGTTGCCTGAGTCCATGGAGGGCTCCACCCACGAAGGGTCCACGAAGAAGCAACCTTGTCTATCCCACCATGGCAGTCGCCCATGAAGGACTTGCCTCACTAGGGTAGATCTTCACGAAGTAGGCGATCTCCTTGCCCTTAGAAACTCCTTGGTTCAACTCCACAATATTGATGGAGGCTCCCAAGTGACACCTAGCCAATCTAGGAGATAACACTCTCCAAGAAGTAACAAATGGTGTGTTGATGATGAACTCCTTGCTCTTGTGCTTCAAATGATAGTCTCCCCAACACTCAACTCTCTCTCATAGGATTGGATTTGGTGGAAATAAGATTTGAGTGGAAAGCAACTTGGGAAGGCTAGAGATAAAGATTTATGTGGTTGGAATGGAATATCTTGACCTCAACACAAGTGTAGGTGGTTCTCTCTTAGAAAATATGTATTGGAAGTGTAGGCATGTTCTGATGGCTCTCTCCACGAATGAAGAGTGGGTGGAGGGGGTATTTATAGCCTCCACACAAAATCTAACCGTTACCCGCAAATCACCAAACTCGGTGGGACCGATTCAAAGAACTCAGTCAGACCGATTTGGTTCATAATGTGACCGTTAGGTATTTCGGTGGGACCGACATGTCAACTCGGTGGGACTGATATCATTAGGGTTAGGGCATAACGTAATCTCGGTGAGACCGATTACACAAACTCAGTGAGACCGATTTTGGTAATAGTCAAACAGAGAGTTGGTCAGGCAAACTCGGTGGGACCGATTTGCTCATCTCGGTTGGACCAATACGTTACGAAAAGGAAACAGAGAGTTTGCATTGCAATCTCGGTGGGACCGATCGCTCATCTCGGTTTGACCGAAATGTTACGAAGGGAAACAGAGAGTTTGCAATCCCATCTCGGTGAGACCGAGATCCCTATCGGTGAGACCGAAAAGACTAGGGTTTCTGGCAGTGGTTACGTCAACTGAACTCGGTGGCTCCGGATAGAAAGAATCGGTGGGGCTGAGTTTGACTTTTAGTTTGGGACATATGCGGAAGTGAGAAAGGAGTGGAGGGTTTTGGAGCATATCACTAAGCATTTTGAGCAAGAACCTCATTAAGCAACACCTCATCCCTTCTTAATAGTATTGGCTTTTCCTATAGACTCAATGTGATCTTGGATCACTAAAATAGAAAATGTAGAGTCTTATGCTTTGAGTTTGAGCCAATCTTTTGTCCTTAGCATTTTGAAGGGTCCACTTTCTAATCCATGCCATGCCAACCATTGAGCTTTCCTGAAATATTCATCTTGGAATAGCATTAGCTCAATGAGCTATATGTTGTTAGGAATTACCAAAACCACCCAGGGATAGTTGCACTTTCAATATCCCCCTTTTTGGTAATTGATGACAACATATAGGTCAAAGCTTCGACAAATGATAAATAAGATTGAAAAACATCGACGCTTTGAGAAGTATGTGATAAGCAAGAGCTCCCCCTAAATTTGTGCATTATTTAAAATTTGCTTTTGAATGCAAATGCACAATCGATTAGGATCATGGGTTACTCTTCCATGTTACATACATCTTGGTGGAGCGCTCAAAATGATAGAAGTTAAAGCATGCACTCATCACCAAAACAAGTGAATGATCATCTAGGATATAAGAAATAATATCATCCAACAAGCATTAAGGGTAGCATATGATCAAACACATGATCAAACAAGTATCTCACAAGTAGCTCACACAAGCACACAATAAAGTTTCAAACCAAACCAAATAAGTGCAAAGAGAGATAAAAACCAACACTCTCTCTCTCTCGAAGACTATGATCTATACATTTTTCTCCCCCTTTGGCAACAAGTTACCAAAAAGTTCAAAAATGGATAGTGCTAAACGACTCTAAGGCTTGATCTTCGGTAGGAGGTGGTGTTGAGAGAACTCCAAGAACGAAGGCTTCAGATGAAGTAGCTGGAGCTGGTGGAGTAGCTGCTGGAGGTGGAACTGGAGCTATAGCTGCTGGAGCTGATGTTGTAGCTCTGGTGTCTGTCACTGGCACAGCAGCAGATCTCTGTCCTCTGGGCACTCTGGCAAAAGCATCTGTGGTAGACTTGCCCTTCTTCTCCTCAGCTTCCTCCTGAAGTTGCTCAACTACAGTTTGGATCTCTGTAACTTTGACATCAAGGTCATAGAATTTCTGCTCAATGATCCTCTCAGACTCTCCTGGTTCTTGGTCAGTGTGGCCAAGCCCTTCTCAATCCTCAGGGTGGATTGGATCAAGTACCCAAGCTGGTCTTGCTTGCTCTTCAAGAATACCTGAGATGCCTCTTCCACAGTTGGCATCTTTGCAGCCTTCTTAGCCTTAGCCTTCTCTCTCTTCTCATGTGCTTGAGCTGAAGATGGTTCCTTCTCATTCATCACTACTGTGTTATCTTCAAATTCAGGATAGATGGGCAGGTGCTCCTTGTCCAAAAGATATGTGCATATGCCCATCTTTGAGTTGATGAGCTCCTGAATGTGTGGGGTATTCCCACAACTTCTCTTCTGGTCAGCAGCAGTCCTCTTGATTGTCTCAACAATCAAGCTCATGACTTTGAACTTCTGTGGGACATCAAATATATGCAACAAGTTGATGGCATGTCCTCTGATCATCTTGTGATCACCTGACTTGGGTAGCAGTGTGTGCCTTAAGATCCAGTTTATGGTTGGCAGACCAGACAACAAGTAGTGAACAGATCAAAACTTATGTGTATCCAAGGCAACATCTGGGATCTCTTTGTACATGTTGGCCATAGTGTTCTGGTCTTTCTTCTTCTCTGCATAAATGTCCAAGTCATCCTCATGTTCCTCAGGAGCATTTATAAGCTTGGCCCATTCCTCAACTGTAGACTGGTACCTAGTACCCTCAGACATCCATACTATCCTTCCATCTGGATAGAAGTGTGTAGTGGAGTACAATTGCATGATGAGCTCATCATTCCACTTGGTGAGCTTCTGGGCAACAAAAGTGTCCACTCCACATGCCTTCAAGCTATCAAGCACACCAGGGAAGTGATCCTCATTCTCCTTGATGAATTCCCAGTCAACCCATCTCATATCACACACAATGGGCTTCTTGTCAAGCAGAATAGTCTCATAGAAGTCCTGCTGTTCCTTAGTGTGAAATCTGTAGTCCACAGCAGTCCTCCTGATAGCATATGGATCAGACTGTCTCCATAGTCTCAATCCTGCATCCTTCCTGATCTTCATGTTCTCTGCAACTGGGTGTGCATCGGTGTGGTCAGGGATCTTGGGTTTCAGCTTCCTCAAAACAACAGAATCATCTTCTTCTTCTTCAGCAGCTTGAGGCACTGGGGCCTTGTTCTTCTCTTCAGCAGGTATGTTCCTAGTGCTTCTCTTGGGTTTTGGCTTTGGAGCTGGAGCAGCAGCCTTGGGAGCAGCTTTGGGTTTTGATGGAGTAGCCCCTGATTTAATTGCATCTCCTATAAGCTTTTGTGCTTTGGGTGCTGGTGTAGCAACCTCTTCCTCTTCCTCTTCAGAAGGTTCTTGCATCATGGAGGGATTTCCAATGACTCTGGCCATTGTTTTCTTAACACTCTCCTTCCTCTTCTTCCCTTTTTCAGCTTCTTCAGCAGTTGATTTTGAAAATTCAGCAGTTGATGTTCTGACTTTTGACATGGGCTGTCTTCTTGCTGGCATCTTTGTTTTCAGACCAGGTTTTGTTGCAGCAGCTGTGCCATACTCTTTCTTCAGCACCTTTTTCTTTGAAGTGGCTTCATCTTCAACTGCCACATAATCTTCATCCTCAGAGTCAGAAGTTTTCATCTTCCTTGTCCTGGTAGCAGCCTTTGGCAGGTTGCTTGGAGTGCTCCTGCTGCCTTCATCATAGCTGCTAGAGGGATCTTAACCCTCACTCATCTGCACCTGTTGCTCAGACCTGTTCTGACTATCACTCTGGTCAGACATCTCTGCAAATACTCTGACAGGAGACCCTGTGAATAGGTTATAGATGAGGTAGAGTAGATGAGCATCACAAAGTACAGGAGTTTTGCAAAAAGGATGACTTAAAAACTTAGTTTTAGTTCTTCACAGAAAGCATTTTGAAGCTACCGATTTGTAAAATCGGTGATACCGAAGCGGCTTTTGGAACCTAAACTAGTGAACTCGGTCTGACCGAGTCACAGTTCGGTGGTACCGAGACTGCTACGGTTTCACCGAGAATCGAACTCGGTCACACTGATTTGCAATTTTCGGTCGGACCGAAAACGCGTGTGCTCTGGCCTAAGTCAAAATCGGTGAGACCGATTTCTACAACTCGGTTGGTCCGAGATGAATTCGGCGGAGACCTAACCCTAAATTTTTCAAATCAAAACTAATCTACGGGACATTTTCGCTGGACAGGATGATTTCAATTGTGGCAAGAATCATGGCAAAGCAATGTGCTAAGAATTGGAGTTAAGGATTAGCACAAAGTTCAACTTCGTACCCTAGTTCGGCGAAGAACTTGCTACGGCGGCAATGGTGGGGAAGATTTCCATTGACGACGGTGGAGACCAGCGGCGGGAGGTCGCTGGCGATGAGAGGACGATCCGGAGACCCGAGGAGGCAGAGTCGGTTACGCGCGGGCGAGGAGGTTCGGAAAAATTTCCAAAATTTGGCCCGTCGGTATATATATAACCTGAATCTGTCGGTGTGACCGAGTGGAACGACTCGGTGGCACCGAGATGAAAAATTGCAAGCAGTTACTGCAACTCGGTGTGACCGGAAGGTTCTAATCGGTTGCACCGAGATTGAAAACCCTAGATCAACTTAGTGACTCGGTAGGACCGAAAAGGATGAATCGGTCAGACCGAGATGCACAAATAGGTTTTGGAGGTTTAAGTCTATGACGAATCGGGAACTCCGAGTGCTCCTCACATAGAGTGGTTCGAATATGACTTTGATCAAACTTTGTGATGTAGCATGAATAGAGTTTGAGACGAGAAAAGCATAGATAGCTAGAGGAAGTTCTTAGGCATTCTTGTCCATCCATTTGGCAAAAGAGAAAGAGCAAAACAATCAAAACAACAAATGGATGTCCTCGAACGAGTAAAATATGCATCGAACATGCTCACACAATAAAATGGCAAATGAAATATGTGAAAAAGCATGCACAAACACTCTAGCATCTATCAAGCAATTTGGCAATGACTAGGTCATCTATATATGAGTATATTGACTTAGGAGTCAAATGAGAACATTTGATCATAGGTCATACTCATCATTTAAGCACAAGTGGGGTTACCACTTTTACATAAAGCATTATTACGTTCACACCATTAGAGTTGCTTTAGCTCAATTGACTAGAGTAAAGCTCCCCCTAGATGTGATATCCCCCCTAACAGGGATGAACTAACCTTGGGTTTTGTCGATGGTGACTTCATGTAGGTGTTGAAGATGTAGATGCTCAATGTTGATGAAGATCATTTGGAGCAATCCTTTGGAGTGAGTTGCACTTTCAATACCTACACGGGTTAGTCCCACAAGGAACAAACAAGGATATCCATAGACATAGAGTGATGCATACACAAGATGATGTCCATGAAAGCATTAGGTTACCTTGTCCCTTGTCTTAGCAACAAGAGGGTTTGTGACTCCTTGAACTAGTGTAAGATAAGGAAGTTGTTTGCACTTGTCCTTGCCAAAATGATGAGTGAAGTATGTTGGCAGAGTCACCCTCAAGAACTCTCTAGTTCTTCTTCTTCTTCTGGATCCACACCATCTTGATGGGAATCCTTGGAGTTGTAGTTGTACTTGATGAAGTAGAGCTTGATGTAGTCTTGGGAACCCACTTGACCAAGGCCATAGGTGCTTCTTCAAGTGCATCAATTTCCTCTTGAAGCTTGTCCTTGCCTTTTTGCTTGTGTCCTTGTGGTGGAAGATCATCTTGAGCTTGTGTCCCTTTGAAAGAAGTAGGATCATACTTCTCTTGTTGAGGAACAAACTTCGTCTTGGGGTATTGATCTTCTTCCCACTCAACTCCATTGGAATTGAACTTTCGTTCAAAACCAACACCTTGATTCTTCTGGTTTCTTCCTTGCTTGCACAGAATTTCCTCAAATTGCTTACTTCCGGCAAGGCTCTTGTAAACACCTTTCTCTATAATTCCCTTCAATAAGCTATTTTCTTGCTACAGTGTAAGTTGGCTAAGAGAATCATTAGTGGAATCAAGATAATTACTTGAAGCGACAACATTGGATTTAGCATGATTGTTGTTACTACTAGATGAAGCATCTTTCTTGTTCTTGTTGCTAGATTTAACTTGTGGCATGTAAGTAGACAAGAGTAAATGCTTGGCAATGTAAGAAGAACTTTTCTCGCGAAGATCATCATTGATTGCCTTAAAAAACTCATGCTCTTGCTCAATGTTGAGCTTTTCAAAGCATAGCTTATCATGAGTCTTTAAAAGTTCTCGATGATTTTCCAAGGTAGTTTCATGAGCTTACTTAAGAGTGTTTAGTTCTTTAGTTAGACGCTCAATCTCCTTCTTATCATCGTCATTCGTTTTATCTTGATTAGCATGTTTATTGACGTTTCATCATAGTCTTCATCACTAGAGTTGTCAACAAGTAAATCATCATCACCTAGCAAATCATCTTCATCACTATTGAAATCAACATACTCGGGATGTGTTACCTTTGGACCTTTGGCCATGAAGCATCTTCCAATTCCTTCATTTGGTGAGTCAAATATGTCGTAGGAGTTGGTTGACACAAGCGCTAGACCGGCAACACCTTCATCTTGAGTATATTCGGAGTCGGAGTGATAACTTCTTTCGGAGTGATTGTCGGAGTCGGAGCCGGATACCCATTCACCAACATGAGCTTGATGTCTTCTTTTTGTGTAGCTCCTTGATGACTTTTCCTTCCTTTCCGAGTCCTTGCTTCTCCGGGAGGGTCTTCGTTCATAACGATCATCTCTACTCCTCCTTTCTCTTGGTGGTGATTCTTCTCTTCTACTTCTTCTTTTGGGAGAATCTTCTCTTCTTTTGTAGGGGGTCGTACACTCATTTGAGTAGTGTCCGGGTCTTCCACAATTGTAGCAATTTCGCTCATGACTAGAAGATCTTTTATCATTGTAGGACCTTGACTTGGAGCTTCTTTCTTTGCTTCTACTCTTGTAGAACTTGTTGAAGTTCTTTACCATTAGGCTCAATTCTCCATTGAAGGTTTGTTTCTCACTTGATGATGTGGGAGCATCACACGAGGCTTTGTAAGCACCACTTGACTTGTTGTGAAGCTCTTCCTTATCCTTGAGTGACATCTCATGAGCAACAATTCTTCCAATGACTTCCGTTGGCTTGAGATCTTTGTAATTGGGCATCATTTGGATCAATGTGCACACGGTATCATATTTTCCATCCAAGGCTCTTAGGATCCTCTTGATGATGAATTTGTCGGTTATCTCTTCACTTCCTAAGCCGGCAATCTCATTTGTGATGAGAGCAAGCCTAGAGTACATTTCAGCGAGACCTTCACCATCCTTCATTTTGAACTTGTCAAGTTGACTTTGAAGCACATCCAATTTGGATTCCTTGACGGAGTCGGTACCTTCGTGCATATCAATCAAAGTATCCCAAATTTCCTTGCATTCTCAAGACGGCTGATTTTGTTGAATTCTTCGGGGCACAATCCATTGAAGAGAATGTCACAAGCTTGAGCATTGTATTGTAGCATCTTCAACTCTTCCGCGGTAGCTTCACGGTTAGGTTCTTTCCCATCGAAGAATTCACCTTGCAAGCCAATACACACAATAGGCCAAACGGCGGGGTTATGTCCAACAATATGCATTTTCATCTTATGCTTGCAACTAGCAAAATTTGTACCATCAAAGTAAGGACCTCTACGGTGGTAATTTCTCTCGCTAGACGCCATACTCTCCTAGGTTGTAAACCAAGGCTATGACCACCAAAAGCTATGGAAATCAAAGCAAATGGAGACCAAAGCTCTGATACCACTTGTAGGATCGAAAGTATGTCTAGAGGGGGGTGATTAGACTTCTTGACCAAATAAAAATCTAGCCTTTTCCCAATTTTAGTTCTTGGCGGATTTTAGCAACTTAGCACAAGTCAAGCAATCAACCTACACATGCAATTCTAAGAGTATAGCAGCAGAATGTAAAACAATTGCATATGAAGGTAAAGGAAGGATATTGAGGGAGCAAATGCAATGTTGACACGGAGATTTTTTATCCGTGGTTCCGGTAGGTGGTGCTATCGTACATCCACGTTGATGGAGACTTCAACCCACGAAGAGTAACGGTTGCGCGAGTCCATGGAGGGCTCCACCCACGAAGGGTCCACGAAGAAGCAACCTTGTCTATCCCACCATGGCCGTCGCCCACGAAGGACTTACCTCACTAGGGTAGATCTTCACGAAGTTGGCGATCTCCTTGCCCTTACAAACTCCTTGGTTCAACTCCACAATCTTGACGGAGGCTCCCAAGTGACACCTAGCCAATCTAGGAGACACCATTCTCCAAGAAGTAACAAATGGTGTGTTGATGATGAACTCCTTGCTCTTGTGCTTCAAATGATAGTCTCCCCAACACTCAACTCTCTCTCTCATAGGATTGGATTTGGTGGAAAGAAGATTTGAGTGGAAAGCAACTTGGGAAGGCTAGAGATCAAGATTTATGTGGTTGGAATGGAATATCTTGACCTCAACACAAGTGTACGTGGTTCTCTCTCAGAAAATATGTATTGGAAGTATAGGCATGTTCTGATGGCTCTCTCCACGAATGAAGAGTGGGCGGAGGGGGTATTTATAGCCTCCACACAAAATCTAACTGTTACACACAAATCACCAAACTCGGTGGGACCGATTCAAAGAACTCGTTCAGACCGATTTGGTTCATAATGTGACCGTTAAGCATTTTGGTGGGACCGACATGTCAACTCGATGGGGACCGATATCATTAGGGTTAGGGCATAACGTAATCTCGGTGAGACCGATTACACAAACTCGGTGAGACCTATTTTGGTAATAGTCAAACAGAGAGTTGGTCAGGCAAACTCGGTGGGACCGATTCGCTCATCTCGGTTGGACCGGAATGTTACGAAAAGGAAACAGAGAGTTTGCATTGCAATCTCGGTGGGACCGATCGCTCATCTCGGTTTGACCAAAACGTTACGAAGGGAAACAGAGAGTTTGCAATCCCATCTCGGTGAGACCAAGATCCCTATCGGTGAGACCGAAAAGACTGGGGTTTCTGGCAGTGGCTATGTCAACTGAACTCGGTGGCTCCGGATAGAAAGAATCGGTGGGGCCCAGTTTGACTTTTAGTTTGGGACATATGTGGAAGTGAAAAAGTAGTGGAGGGTTTTGGAGCATATCACTAAGCATTTTGAGCAAGAACCTCATTAAGCAACACCTCATCCCTTCTTAATAGTATTGGCTTTTCCTATTGACTCAATGTGATCTTGGATCACTATAGAAAATGTAGAGTCCTGTGCGTTGAGCTTGAGTCAATCTTTTGTCCTTAGCATTTTGAAGGGTCCACTTTCTAATCCATGCCATGCCAACCATTGAGCTTTCCTGAAATATTCATCTTGGAATAGCATTAGCTCAATGAGCTATATGTTGTTAGGAATTACCAAAACCACCCAGGGATAGTTGCAGTTTCAACGACCTCTCTTGTGGACCCGTGTACTCCTCAGGTTCATATGCTGAGTCGATGATGGTGATGCCGTTGCGGTGGCTGCCGGCGGCAGGGAAGGAGATCTGAGGCGGCGAAAGTCGCTCAGGAGTCGTGATGTCTGGTTTGGTGGATGCTTCTATCGATGGAGCAGCTCAGGTGAGGTGGACGACGTCGCGGCAGGAGCAGGACAAACCACACAAGGTTTTCTTCGACACCTACCTGTAACTGAAGCAATTCTGTAAGTCTCATTTGGCATGCATGATTCTAAAAATGAAGGGATAGGAGGGAAAACACCGGAATATGATAGGAATGCACATGGGAAACAGAGCATTTGTGAACACAAGATTTCTGTCAACTTGTGTGTTTGGTTCACAGGAACTGGAGGAGCAGAGGAATGCAAAGAAACATGGCCAATAAAGTGAAACCATATGAAAG
The DNA here is from genome assembly GCF_002575655.3 of Aegilops tauschii subsp. strangulata. Lineage (NCBI taxonomy): Eukaryota > Viridiplantae > Streptophyta > Magnoliopsida > Poales > Poaceae > Aegilops > Aegilops tauschii. Next base: position 547,590,833 of record NC_053037.3, read on the forward strand.
CGTGTACAGTTAGAATGTTATTCTGCCACTAATGCACTTGGTCTTGTTTTCATGCATAGGATTTTTGAAAAGTAGGTCCAGGTGGATGTTTTGCTCCATTCCTTTCAACAAAATGCATGAATAATTGAATAGTAGAGTGCCATAGGAAAATTTCCTAGTGCTATGTTTTTCTGTTGAACCACAATAGCCCTAATGGATCAACATGAATGTAGAGTAATACGTGATGTGACAAGTGTACAACCTCTTTGGCATAGCCGTGTTGACCTCAGCATCATTGGGTTGGTCGCTGAAGAAGTTGAGGCAGAGGTAGCTGTAAGAGGTGTGGAGGAAGATCTGAGGAATCTGTAGACAGTGTCCAGGGCACTCCTCTGTTGTGATGGATCGTTCCGTCGTTGGAGCAGCTCCGGTGAGCCGTAAGACGTCAAGGCTAAAGCAGCACAAGACAGACATCGTTACTCTCAAGTGGGATTCTAATAGCATCTCCAGTAGATGATGTAAAATGCATTACCAAAAAGTGATAGATGTAAAATTTACATCACCAAAAACCACCTGACTACAACAGACGAGGTAAAAACTGTTGACTCTGAACTTAACTGTCGAAACTGAAATTTACTGTGGAATCTGAATGTTACTGTCGAAACTGAACGCCATGGTAGCAGAGAGGCACTTCACATGGGATAGTTTAGGGAAGGCCTGCACTTCATCTTCAACCTGCACCCCCCTGAGCCGGCATCCACCACTGGCTGAACCCCGCGCCGCCTCGCCGCCCCAAAACAACTCCCCGCCGCCTCGCCGCCCCGAAACAACTCCCCACCGCCGGTCCACCGCCGCCTCGCCGCCCCGAAACAACTCCCCACCATTGGTCCGCCTCCGCCTCGGCCAGCCCTCTAGTCCCCCCCCGGCGTGCGCCAAGCTTTTTCTCCGGTGATCCCCATGCCACCGCCCCAAGACCGCCCCCCTCCCACACCGCCAGCGAGCAGCACCCCACCCAGAACCCTAAGATAGATAGTGGGGTACCTCTCCGGCGAGCCCCCCTTCCAGCTGCGGGTGGTTCTTCCTTAACTCCGGCGAGACCCCCCACCCCCTGAAAATCGACTGACCCAAAAGTCGATTCAGCCGACTGAAGTGTAGCTAAATCGGAGCAGAGCAGCAGCATGAGCGTGGGGGAGAGCAGCAGAAGCAGCACGAGCAAGCGAGAGCCGCAGCAACAGCAGCGTGAGCGAGCGAGCAAGAGCCGGAGCAGTAGCAGCAGCGTGAACGAGCGAGAGTCGGGGCAGTAGCAACTGGGTGAGCGAGCGAGCGAGAGCCGGAGTAGTAGCAGCAAATCCGGCTGGTATGGCCGCCGCCGGTGAAGGGGCCTCGCACTGGGGGAGAGCCGTCGTGGAGATTTCGCCCGCGGCGCCGGCTTTGAGGTAGCCGCTCCACGGGGCTGCGGGATGGAGCACCGTCGGTGCCGGGAGGTCGAGTTAAGGAGAAGGTGCGATGCGATGAGTGTACAACCTCTTTGGTGGCGCCGAGTAGGGCTCGGCTTCGTCCGAGGAGTCGGTGAGGATGTTGCGGTTCCGGTGGAGCAGGTTAAGGTGGTGCTGTAGGGATGGAGCAGCGGCGATAGACGAGGCGATCGTCGGACCAGCTCCTTGGAGGTTGAGGACGGTACGGCTGAACCGGCGGGACGACGAGATGGACGACTGATCCTCATCTGGGGAGGTGGATGAGGGACATCGACCTATTGCGGTGGTCGACATCGTCCGGGAAGAGGCTCCAGCTGGGCAGCAGTGAGGTGGCGGACGGAGGAGGGTGGGGTTTCGCGGCTGGAGCGGAGAGGGTATGGCGGCTAGATTTCGAATGGTGAAAAGGAGGCGATGGGAGGGGGAACCATGATTTAGGGACGTGCTTGTCCAAAATGTAGGGTGTGTTACAAAAGTACCCCCACTGATTTGAACTAGCGGCCCTTTCGGCTCAGGGTTAGAATGGGGATTTCGCGTGTCGGGATTTGGCAGCTGGAGGGAGTTTTCGCGCGTGTTGTAATTTCGGGATAGCAAGGCGCGGGTTGTGAAGGCGCCAGTTTTGGGAGCACGATATCTAAATTTTTGGGATATAACAAGGCGCGGGTTGAATTTTAGGGACAAGCCTAACGTGTAATATTGTACTTGTACGTACCAAATCAATTCGCACTTCCCTCACCAAAAAAAGGAAAAAAATAAAACTATTCACACCGCACAAAGAGAGAGTCTTGTCCCGTTTTACTATACAAATGCTATTCAAAGCTACTCCCTCCTTCCATCTATATAGGGCCTAATGTGTTTTTCGAGGCTAACTTTGACCAAATATTAGAGCAATAATATATGACATGCAACTTACACAAAGCACACCGTTAAATTCGTGTGTGGAAGGAGCTTTCAATGATATAATTTTCGCATTGTGCATGTCATGTACTATTAATCTTCTCAATAGTCGAAGGTGGTCTTAAAAAACGCATTAGGCCCTATATAGATGGAAGGAGGGAGTATGAATCCATGTTATGTCCAATTAAATTTTTTCGCTGGCTGTATAATGCATGTAACCTACTCATGCCAACATTTTAGTGCATTCCAAATATCTATACTACCGCTGTAATTCGCACTGAATTTGAATTCGTTTCTCTATATCAATAAGAATCTACAATCATGATTGTTGCCAACTTCAACCATCATTCGTGTATTACGTTAACAACACACCACATGATTACTATAGAGATAGATATGAACTATGTGTAAAATATGAACTCGAATTCTATTTTTTGAATACACTTGATGTTGATTCCAAATAATAGTAGATTTGATGTACTAACTAGATATTCATAATCTAAACCATGCTCCATATGTACACCGTCTTTATCACACAAAGTATAGTGCCCCGCCCCCTACATTATGACAAGTATTTAGCCCTGAGCTGCAAAAGCCACACATTAGCCCAAATTATAATCAATGTTCTACATTATGATATCTTCTTCAAGTATCCGTATCCACTTTTTTATAATGAATTATGATCTATGTTCGTCTTTAACACCTTCACGATCCTCTTCTCTTTGTAGCTAGCTAGCGCTAATTTTCTATCGTGCATGCACGCGCCCGCCCCCTCTCACCCTCCCTCAATGTCCCCTCCATCATGCATGTTCGTTATTTCTCTTTAGGTCGTTCACCCGCGGTGTGTGTAGGCCCCCCGGCTCCTTCTTTCTGGCACACACCGGTCGATATACCTCTCTAGCCAAGTGTGCGTACCACAAACACATACTTCCCCTCTTCTCTTCTCACCGTCCATGCCCCCTATGTCCAATACGGTTCCACGCAGGTGCACACTCCCGCCCCTCTTTTCATCGATCTCATACTCGTACACTCCTCCCCCCTCGACATGGTAGGCCTCTCGCACTACCTCCTAGCCGCACCCTCTCCCCCTGTTTGTCTCTCCGGACCATATTTGCTTTCAACACATGCATGCATGTATACGTACCTATCTCCCTACATATAGCCAGGTCGACTATAATTCGTTTTCCCCACGCACCAATAGACTTACCTCACTAGTTATGTCTCTCCCTTTCTCGGACACACGACGGTTGATCTTCCTATGTAGTTACGTATGCTTACCACAACTATATCGTCTCCCCTCATCATCCTTGCATACCTCCTGACCTGTCTCTCACACGCACGTGCACTGACAGACAGACATCCCCGACCCTCTCTTATTGATATTGCACTCGTACCCTCCGTTTGTCTAGCAGGCCTCTTCCACCATTTGTGAGACGCCACTTCACCACCAACCCTCCGACACTCTACCTTTGTCTTTCTCCCAACCTTATTCCTCTGCTACACATATCCATGGATGCCGATCGATCACCCTCTATACATAGCTAGGTCTCTCTCCTTCTCCACACATATACTAGTCGATCTACCTCTCTATAGTTAGGTCTCTGCCAATTCCCCCCCACACACACCGATAGTCGAACGTTGTAGGTAGGTATCCATGCCACAGAGAAAAACTGCACCTTTGCCCTCTCAAATTCTAGCGTATCTCGGCCGGCGTACTTTCCATCTTGCAATCTCGTCCTCAAACCATTTTTGATAAACCACCATGCTGCTATCTTTCCCTTATTACATGGAATATGCTTCTGTTTTGTCGATGTATGTGTGTTCAACTTGTGTTACTGGCCAGTAATTGTTTCCTTTCTACCTCTTTTTTGCAAACAGGGCTATCCATTTCACCTCGTTGCTATTGTGACCTTTTGGTGAACTGCACAAATCACTTTTTTTCTTAAGAGTGTTTTGTGCAGTTCCGCCAAAATGTCACACGAGCAATGTTTTTACATTTTTGTGGGACTGCAGAAAGGGAGATTGGTTTTGCTATCCTCCTCATCCAACTCCAAGAGTAATCTTATCCAACAAGTAGTTAGTCCTAAAGAGAGATCGCAGAGGTGATCGGATTCTATTTGTGTGTGCTATGTTACATCATCTAGTTTCACTGTTATTGTAATCACACTGACTGAATATCTTTGCAAACAGGGATGGTCAGCTCGATTATAGTGGAGCTGCACAAAATGATCGGATTGTGGCGTCCTCCGTACACCCATTTTTGGCTACAGAGCTGGGTGAAACTAGATGCCAAGCAATGAACACTATGCCCAGGAAATGGACCCATGCCTACGAACAACATCGATCAATTCTATATTTTTCTTTATCTGTACACCTTCTCACAACTTTGTCTTCAGTTCTGATGTGGATATTGGCGCTGATCTGCGAACCATTGAGATGCATTCGCAGCCATGGTAGTTTCATTTATATTTGATGGAATGTTGTAGCGAGATAATCTTGAGGCAAGAGGACACATGAATCCTAAGTTGAAACCTTTTTTTCCTGCGGGAACCAAAGTTGAAACCTTCATATCATCACAGTACAATTTCATTAAAATTATGCGTACATATAAACAAATCTTGAAGGATTGATAGCAATGCCAGAAACAATTCAACCTCGTTTCGCCGATAAGTGGGACATCCTTCATCCGGCTCCACCTGTCGTGCAGCAATATTGAGTGCACAACTGCAGGAAAAGATTCACCCTGGTCATTGTGCCGCATTAGTAATGACTAGTGAGCTGTCAAATTACAGAGCCCCACCTTCGCCATAGTAAGTTGCTCGGACAAAGCAACCATCATTTCTCTGTTCCTTGAATCCGCTGGTACTCCCATATTCCCAGAGTAATAAGTTGCTCAGGCGAAGCAACCATTACTTCACCTTTTCCACCTCCTTAGGCCCACTGAAAAATCACTTTTCTCTCTCCATTAAGTGCATTTATTGTCAATCTAACCCGGTCACCGAAACACCTCTTTGGCTACAGTTAGTTTAGGGTTAGTCATGAGTTAGTCTAACCTCTAGCTAAGTTAGAGTATCCAAACAGGAGCAGTATAGGACATGCAAGTTGCTCAAAGCATACAGTCAAATTCGTACGTGAAAGGATCTTTTTTCTTTTTGAAAATGAAACGTGAAAGATCTTCGAATGATATAATTTTCAAATTATATAAAATCTTATAAATAGTCAAAGGCATAATCGAATAGTACATTAGGCCCTACTCTCCCCGTCTAGGTGTATAAGTCACCTTACGAAAACCAAATAATCCCAAAATACTTAGGCGCGGTGCATTAACTCCCACCTCGTTTCTTGTTTCTTGACATATCCACCAATAAGAGATGTGGGGCGTGCATGTTTTCAATGATTTAGACTACCAAACACGACATGCAATGGTTAGTTCATTGCATGCAAAGCTATTAATTAGCAAATAAATATTAATTTCCCTCGTTTTTCCCCTCTTCCTTGGTCACGGTGCACAATCTAAGATGACTTATTCACTAGACGGAGGGAGTATATAAAATCTTGCCAATAGTCAAAATCAAGTGTTACTACTACACGAAACAAGTTCAAAACGAGAAACTGGACCCACTCACGGCATGCCTGTCTCGTTTGGTCCGTCGGTCAAAGCGCTTCCTCTTCTTGGCATAACAATAGAGTACAGTAAAAAATTTAGAATGCTCTTGGCATGTCGCTAACATGTGATGAGTTAACCGACCTCAATAGACGACAAAAACGCCAGCCCGCCGCACTTTGAGAGAGACGAGGAGCGAGCAGTGATACGGGCTGGTGGCTTACTAGAGCTAGGTGTCGCACGGAGGCCAAGAAATATGGTGATAGTATGGGTTGGCCATGTACAGTATGATGTAACTACACTGAGCTGCCGTGTTTCGTACTCTTCTGGTCTACTATGGAGATGATTGGTTGATTTTATATCGCTAAATAATATAAATATTATGAGTGCAGACGCTCCACCACGAGGTTCCTTGCTCCTTCTCGGTCGTCGGGAATCTATGTTCTTCCACTCTTTTTTTGACATGAGCTTTGTTCATCCTTTTGCCAAGACGCGGGACATCTAGTATCAAGGTGCACGTGTCATGCAAGAAAATGGAGATAAGCAGTGCGTAAGTGAGTCGTGCACTACGATGGCACCTAGTACTATGCAATATTTTTCCTCCTTGATGGAATGTGAATAGTGCACATACTTGTTCGGTTCAACCGCCTCCATAGGTGTTTGGAGAGGAATTGGCCAGCGCGAGGCGGTTCTATAGGTGGGCAGGCGGCAAAAAACAGGGGAAACCGCGTGAACTAGCTAGATGAGGGAGGGAAGCTTCTACATTCGCAGGGGACGTGTCATTGGCTATTGGGCGGCACCAGGCGGTCATCCAGTTATGCCATAAATGATACGAAGAGGCATCCTATATCAGCAAGGACCAACTTTCCTACCGATAGCTCATCTAACAGAACTCTCAAGTTAACTGTGCTGAGGCTGGAGTAGTGATGAGATGGGTGACCGGATGGGACCAACTTCTCTAATATCGAGGTCTTTGTTTTGTAATTTTTGACATTTTTTGTTTTTTTTGAACACATGTTAATCGAAAGAAGATCTATCGCGTTACTTTTTAATAATTTTTATTGTGTTACTTTTTAATAATTTTTATTTTTTGAACACATGCTAATTGACTTGAAAGAAGATCTATCGCGTTACATTACGACATGTTTCCAAAAAAGGTCATATGACCTGTGTCAACTTATAAGTCATGTCTGTCAAATCAACCTCGAGGTACTTGTTCTCAAATTAACCTCTAGGCCTTGCCGGAGCGCTCCAATCACTACAAAAAAAGACACATCCGTGACATTTTGGGCCGAACGAAATTTTTTTCTGTCATACATATGACACTTCTATGACGATAATTGTGACAAAACCCGGTATCATCATAGATGTGGTGGGCTCCTACTTCTATGACAAAAATCATGACAGAAAATGGGCTTTTCGTCTTGGGCGGGCCGGACACACAGCTGCATGACATTCTTTGGGCCGTCCATGACGGAAAAAACCATGGTAGAGGCGAGGGCGAGGAAAATTTCGGGGAGTTCCCGGTTACGGTGGGAGGTTGGGGGCCGAGCGATGCGCGTTTCTCTCGTACACGTACGCGCGTGTGTGCGAGACGTTGGCTCTAACTGAACCCGAGCGAGGCGTTGGGCTCTAACTGAACCCGAGCGATTGCACTGCAGGCTACGCATTACTGAACCCGAGCGATCGATCGATGGCTATTAACTGAACCCGATCGAGCAATTCCTTCACTACTGCTCCTAACTGAAGCCGATCGATATTGCCTCTGGGATGAACAGTGAGCGTTGTGGGGGGGTTTGGATGAACAGTGAGCGGTGGCGTTGCCTCTGGATGAACAGGACCCCGTGGTGTGGTGGAGGGCTGGATGAACAGTAGACGGTGGAGGGGTGCCCGTGGAGGGGTGGTTGAACAGGACCCCGTGGTGTGGAGGGCTGGATGAACAGTAGATGGTGGAGGGGTGCCCGTGGAGGGGTGGTTGAACAGTAGCCGGTGGAGTAGCGCACGGAGGAGGCTGGATGAACAGGAGCCCGTGGAGGCTGGAGGAGGTCGACGGTAGCCCGTGGAGGCTGGAGGAGGTCGACGGTGGAGATGAACAGTATCCCGTGGAGTCCCGTTTTGCGGTACGCCACACCCCTCCCGATGAACAGGACCCCCGTTTTGACCGTAGGAGGTCTGTTTCGTCCGTTTTGCGGTACGCCACACCCCTCCCGATCAAGAGGACCCCCGTTTCGATTGTAGGAGGTCCGTTTTGTCCATTTTGCGGTACGCCACACCCCTCCCGATCAACAGGACCCCCGTTTCGACCGTAGGAGGTCTGTTTCCTCTGTTTTGCGGTACGCCACACCCCTCCCGATCAACAGGACCCCGTTCCGAACGTAGGAGGTCCGTTTCCTCCGTTGTGCGGTACGCCAGGCCTCGTTTCCATCGCCTGTTCCATCCAAGCCCTCCCGATGAACACGACCACGCATTCCGTTCCGACCCAGCCGGTTGGCTCCCACGCGTTTCGTTGCCTCCCGATGAACACGACGCATTCCGTTGCCTCCCCGTGAACACGACGCATTCCTTTGCCTCCCCATGAACACGACGATGACGCTGTTTCTCCGTTCCGACCCAGCCATGTATACGAGCCATGGCCGTACGTATGCGCGAGTAGGCGTTCGAGACCCCGCCCGTATGTACACATACGTGGCCTTATTTTCTTTCTTGCACCCTGGCCGCTGTACGTACGTGTACATGCTACGTGCGCGCCTCTACTACGACACGTACACGCTTCTACTACGACACGTGCGCGCCTCTACATCCACCAGTATATATGTACATACACGTTCGCGACCAGAATGACAACGCTACGTACGCTTCGACCAGGTGGGCCCCGACTGTCAGGCACTTCCTTGCCTGCGAAGATGTAGCTGGTGGGTCCCAGCAGTCAGCGGGCGAATCGTTTTTTTTGCCCGGACGCACTTCCTTGCGTGCGAAGATTTAGCTGGTGGGTCCCAGCTGTCAGGGGGAAACGTTTTTTATGCGAAATACAGTGGCCCGTCCGGTGGGTCCCAGCTGTCAGGTGGAGGAATCATTATTTTCCGCGTAATAAGGAGGCACTTCCTTGCTGCGGGCGTGGACCCAACTGTCAGCCTCTCCATGTACAGTCCATGTCCGATGGAAGTTGTTCCTTGACCACGTTGACCACGCCGCTCCGAGAGCACCAGGGCGGTGGACGACGGCGAGGCCTAGGAAGGGGAGGACGGGGAGCCGGGGAAGACGCGGTAGTGGAAGCCCGCGCAGAGAGGAGTACGAGGGTTCACTGGTTCGGCTGCGGTGTGAGGCTGCCGTCGCCGCAGGGCCTGGCCAGCGGTGGGAATAGTAGGGACGTTGAGGCCTCCGCGGCAGCACAGCCGGCCACGGGAGGCAGGAGCATGCGGCACGACCGACGCTGCTTTGGGCGGCTGGAGCAAGAAGACCAGAGGTTGAAGAAGCACTACGGCCGTTGGATGGACATCGTACGGTCACTAGAGCTAGAATCGTTCATATTGACTAAAGCTGACAAAGGCCCCCATCCACGTCAACTTAGTAGGCCCACAAGTCAGCCTCCCACCATGGTGGGTCCCAGCTAGCAGGGGGAGTATTCATTTTTTTGTGCGTAATAAGGAGGCACTTCCTTGCGTGCGAAGATATAGCTGGTGGGTCCGAGCTGTCAGCGGCGGTAACGTTTTTTCCCGAAATACAGAGGCCCTTTCGGTGGGTCCCTAATGTCAGGTGGAGGAATCATTATTTTGCGCGTAATAAGGAGGCATTCCCTTGCGTGCGGCCGTGGACCCAGCTGTCGGCCTCTGTACGTACAGTCCACTTCAGATGCATGTCGGTCGTTGACCACGTTGACCAGGCCGCGCCGGGAGCACCAGGGCGGTGGACGACGGCGAGGCCTAGGAAGGGAACGACACGGAGGCAGGGAAGACTCGGCAGTTGTTTCCCACGCGGAGGGGAGTACGACTATACGAGGGTTTACTGGTTCGTCTGCCGTCGCCGGAGAATAACAGCAGGTGTGGGTGAGTAGAGGGATGGCTAGGCCAGCGATGGGAGTACGGTGGGGCGGTGAGGCCTGCGCGGCAGCAGAACCGGCCGCGTGGAGGAGGGAGCAGGCAGTCCCACCGGCGCTTGTTTGAGCGGCTGGAGCAGGAAGACAGAGATTGAAGAAGCACGATGGCCGTTGGATGGCCATCCAACAGTCACTGCTTGTGCGTCAGCCTTTTTTTTAGGAAAGCCTCAAATCTGTGGAAAACAGCATACAACCCATCTGCCATTATTTCTAATAATTTACAGCCCATTTGCTAATTATTAAGGTGTCTTTTGGAGCCCATATTCTTTTTGTTAGCATTACAGCCCATATTGTGGCCACGGTTAAAAAATTATATGAAATTTTGCAAATTTCGGTGCGGTCCGAACTGTTTTTATTCCCGAAATTTCGACTCACATTCAAACTGATTTTAAAAATAAATGTATATCAATATAAAATCCAACAAATTCTCCACGCATAAAAATTAATGTAATTTAAAATCTCGAAATGAAAAAAAAGATATTTGAAACTAATTGCCGGTTTGATGTGTTTTAAAAATGTACAGCCCATTTCTCATTACTGATGGGCTATTTTCTCGGCCAAGCTCTCCTCGTCTTGAAAGATTTGCAGCCCAACAGGCCTGACAAAGCGACTTACTTGGCAAATCACAAAAAAACAGGGTTGTGGCCGTGGACCCAGCTGTCAGCCTCTCCACGTACAGTACTCTTCCGATGGAAGTCGTTACTTGACCACGTTGACCACGCCGCGCGGAGAGCACCACGGCGGTGGACGACGGCGAGGCCTAGGAAGGGGACGACGCGGAGCCGGGGAAGACGCGGCAGTGGAAGCCCGCGCGGAGAGGAGTACGAGGGTTCACTGGTTCGGCTGCGGTGTGAGGCTGCCGTCGCCGTAGGGCCTGGCCAGCGGTGGGAATAGTAGGGACGGTGAGGCCTCCGCGGCAGCACAGCCGGCCACGGGAGGCAGGAGCATGCGGCACGACCGGCGCTGCTTTGGGCGGCTGGAGCAAGAAGACCAGAGGTTGAAGAAGCACTACGGCCGTTGGATGGACATCGTACGGTCACTGGAGCTAGAATCATTCATATTGACTAAAGTTGACAAAGGCCCCCGTCCCAGTCAACTTAGTAGGCCCACAAGTCAGCCTCCCACCATGGTGGGTCCCAGCTAGCAGGGGGAGTATTCATTTTTTTGTGCGTAATAAGGAGGCACTTCCTTGCGTGCGAAGATATAGCTGGTGGCTCCGAGCTGTCAGCGGCGGTAACATTTTTTTCGTGAAATACAGAGGCCCTTTCGGTGGGTCCCTGATGTCAGGTGGAGGAATCATTATTTTGCTCGTAATAAGGAGGCATTTCCTTGCGTGCGGCCGTGGACCCAGCTGTCAGCCTCTCCACGTACAGTCCACTTCAGATGCATGTCGGTCGTTGACCACGTTGACCAGGCCGCGCCGAGAGCACCAGGGCGGTGGATGACGGTGAGGCCTAGGAAGGGTACGACACGGAGGCAGGGAAGACTCGGCAGTTGTTTCCCACGCGGAGGGTAGTACGACTGTACGAGGGTTTACTGGTTCGTCTGCCGTCGCCGAAGAATAACAGCAGGTGTGGGTGAGTAGAGGGATGGCTAGGCCAGCGATGGGAGTACGGTGGGGCGGTGAGGCCTGCGCGGCAGCAGAGCCGGCCGCGGGGAGGAGGGAGCAGGCCTAGACGGGGCAGCCAAAAACCACGTCCAACACTTGCCAAAACTTCGTCCCTCGTTTTCTCTGTGTTTCGCACACTCGACATTGTGTGGGCATTTTGACTGTGCATCATATGAAGATGTGCTATGCATGAATGTTGATCAGCATGATGTTAACTGGCTGGTAGTTCCATTTTCGACCATGAATAAAACTTCCAACATGATGTTAACCCTGTTTGAAAAGGCCATGTTTATATAAATGCTCTGCCTCTGAAAGTTGCAGTTTCTTATCTGACACTGAACTTGCAGTTTCTTATCTGAAACTGAAACTTGCAGTTTCTTCTCTGAGAATCACATTGTCTACACTTTTATACTCCTATGAAACTACATTTTTTAAGTGCTAAAAATAGATCTCTAGAATTCATAAAATACTTCATATGCTCAATACTGCAAATCTGAAATTCAAAAGACATTCATATCTGAAAGTACTCTCAAAATACACAACACAAAACACAATTCACAACCTGCAAATACTGACAACCCTAAGCTCCTCCTGACAATTCACAACCTGCCCGACTATTGGGCTGGGGGGCAGCCCCCTCCTATTCCTCGGCGGTAGACAGCCGCCCCGTGAGACGATGTGAACGGCGAGGGAGACGATGGCGGCGAAGCGTCGTCGGGCCAACTACTTTTCTCCTCTTGCAGTTGGGTTCGGTCGACGAAGACTCCACCGGCTCGCTCTGGCAGGACACCCTCACAAACGGCACCCTGTAGATGCTCGATCCTTCAATCTCTGGTGGATGCTCCATCTGGGATCGATACTCCCACCACCGCTCCCTCACGATCGGATTCGGTGAATCTGTTTGCTCCATGGCCCAGAGGAGCAGCTCTATGTACTCCGGCGCGACTCCCTCCGGGAGTATCGCCGCCTTTTCACTCTGTTGCAGATATTTGGCCATGGATGTCGCCGTCGCCGCTAGTTGGTCCTTGTTGTCAAACCAAGACTGTATCTCCAACATCCTAGCTAGCTTCACAGGGTCGCCGTCTGCGATCCTCACGTATCGGTTGTACTCCTCCATCGATCTACTTCTCCACAGCACCTTCACTCGCCGGCGTTGGTTTTTGAATGGAAGAGGAGAGGAGCAGCGTTGGTTTTGGATTAGAACGGGAGAGGAGCGACGCTGGTTTTGGACTGGAACAGGAGGGGAGGGGCGGTGGTTTTGAAATGGAAGAGGAGAGGAGCGGCGCTGCATTTAGATTGGAACAGGAGAGGAGCGGTGGTGGTTTAAGAGGAGAAGAGCGGAAGAGCGGCGCTGGTCTTGGAAGTATTTTTTTGTTGTTTTGCGTATTTTGGGTCAAAGTTTGACCATGTTTAAGAGGAGAAGAGCGGAAGAGCGGAGGAGCCCACTTCTCCACTTTTTCCTTGCCTCTCTTTCCTCCACATATGCAAAAATGCCATGTAAAGCGCACTATTGTACTTACTTTTACTTGCTCCTACAGGTGCTTAAGCTTGCCACATAGGCATAAAGTCTGATGTGGCCAGTTAATCAAGAAGAGAGAGACTAGTTTGGTGACCCAAGGAAGAAATAGTGCTAAGCGCGTGTACCTAGGTGAAAAGACAATTTTGAGTCTATAGCTAATTAAATGAAGCAAACTTAGCAACACCATTTCATTGGAAGAGGTCACTCCTTGGCAAATGCAATAAATACTAGTACTCCCTGTGTCCCATAATATAAGAACGTTTTTGACACTACCCTAGTGTCAAAAACGTTCTTATATTATGGGACGGAGGGAGTACGAAGAAAGAGATAGAGAGGAGTAAAAAAATTACACGTATAGCCAACCTTATAGCCAACCTTGTTGTAGTATGAGTGACTAAGTGATGACTATGTATGACATGCCAACATCAGATAGCCTAACACACCGTGTTAAATCTCCAAGGGCGCGACCGCGCGAGCGACGCGACGGTCGTGGTAGGCGCGACCATGATACGGGCTGCTGGCAGCCCTTGGATCTGAGATCAAACGGTCGCATGCTAAGTTGCTGAAAATTTGCAGAATAACCCTCCAGGATAGGATATTCACTCATAGGTCTAGAATCATGCCATGCAACCGTTCGATCTCAGATCCAAGGGCTCTCGGAAGCCCGTATCATGGGAGAATGGAATGCCACTACCCTGCCGTTCGCACGCTGGCAGTTCGCTCCTACTCGTCCCCGCACGTCCTTCAATACTACGGCGGTTCGCTCCTAGTCGTCCCATCCATTCACATTACGGTAGTTCCACTAATCCTAACCCTCCTCCCAAATCCATGGCGTCCCAAATCTCCACGATCGGCGGTGAGTACAAGGTTAGAACCATCACCGGCGATGAGTTCGACGTCATCTACACCCGTTCTTCCGCGACGGTGACAGGATGCCTTTCTCGCTTCAGACGCATGTTCGAAGACTCAAATGATGAGTGGGTCGCTGGGCTAGATGTTGAGTACACCACAGTCCTGGGACGAGAGAAGGATCTAAAGGACGAAGAGAGGAAGAAGCCCGCCGTGATCCAGGTTTGCGTGCATGACTTATGCTTGGTCTACCACATATGCCATGCCGACGTTGAGTGCCAGGATTTTAAGGACTTCCTCGAGAGCAACCTAGTCAAATTCGTTACTGTAGACTTTGGTAACGACAAAGAAGTCCTGCGTCGGATAGGCCTCATTGTTGGCAACACCTTCGACCTCCAGAAGAATCGGCTGGTGTCCTCTTGTCAGCCTTCAATGCTGACCCTGGCAGGAGCCATGGTTCATCCTTCGTATGGTAATCTGGAGAAACCTCCATACACGTTTCATCGTCATGCATGGCAGTGGAATGTACTAGATATAGACCACATCCACTACGCTGCAATGGATGGCTACCTTTGCTTCAATATCTACAAGGGTTGGATGAAGAGCAATTGCCAAGTGTGCGGTTCAAGCAAAGAAGTATCGGCCAAGAGGAAGAGGGACAAGGACGAAGTCGAGGACGTGGACGAGGACTCCGAGTAAGGTGGCAGTGTCGTTGTTCATGGTGGTTCTAATGCAGTGTCTACCGGAATAGTTGCAAAGTTTAATTTCAGGTGTGCTTAATTTAATTTGAGGGGTGTGTTGTGCTGAGCCCCTAGCAGAACTATGTTATGTTTCTTCTCGTTACTTTAACTCTTCAGCACGTACATACTAGTATTTCTTACATTTCATCTTTTAGTTGGTATAGTACTACCACTCGTTTCTTCACATTATATACGTACAATATATATGGCCAACATCATATAGCCAGCAGTTTAGTTGTCAAAAAAATTCAGGGTGCTTAGTTTTGTCAAAGAATTCCAGGATGCTTAGAGGGTGCTTGGATCCAAGGGACTTATTTTAGTCTGACTAAAAATAGTCTCTTTAAGAGGCTAAAGTTCCAAGCACCCCTGACTAAAGAGGGGCTAAAACTAGTCTTGAGACTACAAATTTTTAGTCAGGGGTACCCCTACTAATATGTGGATTAGTCCTCTCTCTACTCATTTAACTCCTCTCCTTTAACACAGGCGAGTTCTGGATTGGAGGGTTTGGAGGATAATAAATGCTCATTAACTTGATTTCAGTCTTTTTAGTATTTGGATCCAAGCATGGGTGAGGCTAGCATGTTTTAGTCCCACTACTTTTAGTCATGGGACTAAAACGTATCCAAGCACCCTCTTAGTTTTATTTGAGGGGTGGGTTGTGCTGGACACCATTATTGTGACCAGCCTTTTTAATAGTACTATATGCATAATTTGGCGACGAGCGCTCTCTATATGTACCACCTTTTTTTTAATTTCAAGTTTTGCTCCATGGCGCAATCCATCAATACTACTGCTGTACAAAAGTATACATTTTTTAAAAGGCTACAGGGCGGGGCAGTCTAGCTTGGTCGGTTTCACGAGAGGCGAGGGCCTTTGTGATTTGACGGCTCATTACTGCTGGAAGGCAGGGCCTTGTGATTTGACTGCTCGTATAAATGCGCCGACGACCTGATCGAGGAGTAGCAAAGAACCGTGCGGTATACTCAAGTTTTCCACTGGAGTAGTAATGCGACGGAGGAGCACGAAACACGGCAGCCCAGTGCCATATGGCGATAAAAATGATCTAATTTGCTAGTCATCTCATTGTTAGCATTGTTCTATTCATTCCCTCAAAAAAACATTGTTCTATTCATTCCCTAAAAAAACATTGTTCTATTCATGCCTCGGAGAGAACGTGACATGTGCGGCGAATCACCCGAAGCAAAAGATGAAACACAGGAGCAAAAGAAGAAGGAAGATTATCACCCCAAATGATCTAATTCACCGCGGAGTCGTAACTGCTTCTTCATCGCCTCCACGTCCTCCATCTCCTTGCGCGTCTCCTCCGCCATCTTCTTCATTTTGTCCATGACGCGGGATTTCTCGCAGCGAGCCCTCATCATCTGTTCCACGGCCGCATTACGTACCTTGACAGCAGCCGGGTGCTCGATGCGGAGCTTCGCCAACTCCTCCTTCTGTTCCATGACGAGGTCCTGCAGCATCTTCATCGAGGAACTACTATTCTCATGCGGAGCTTTGCCAACTCCTCCTTCTTCCAGCCGGCATTTCTTCTCCTTCAACAGGTCGATCTCGTGGCAGAGCTTCGCCTTGTCCTCCTGAAGTCGCAGGATTTCGTCGGTCGCCTTCTTCTCCGAGGCAATGCTCTTCTTCAGCAGCATCACCAAGCCGGCGGTCAACTCCCCCTGCTGATTGAGCTCAGCGGGCATGTCGTCGAGGCTCTCCTTCAGCAACTCCATCAAGCCTTGGATGAACTCCTTCTGCTTATTGAGCTGATCGGGCATGCCGTCGAGGGATAACGACTCCAGCTCCGCCGGCTCGGCATGTTCGCCTCCGCGGCTAGGGCGCTCCTGGGATCCATCGCCTGCCTGTGAGAGATCTTTCGAGGTCTCTGCGTGGCGGCGAGCCCTCTCTTTTTTTCCGCAGCCTTGGTTGCCGCTCCCTTGTTACGAGTAGTTCTCGACCTAGAGCTCTGCTCACCAGCTATGGCAACGACGGACGAAGAAGAAGCACTTATGAGGAAGAAAGGTAGAGTAATTTTCGGTTAGGTAGTTCCCCTTTTTATAACCTAAGTACTAGCACTAGTACTAATACCTGCATAGTGGGAACACGTTCAGGTTTGGTACGTACTAGTAGGTGTGAGCAGGATTTCGAATGTGATGGGAACAAGGTAAAGATTAATTGATGGTTTTGGTTTCGAGGCCCGAAACGGCTCCCGATGATTTTAGCGGAACATAAATTTCAAGTACTACACTGCTCAAATGCGTAAATATTATGTTACTGTCAAAAATTGGCACAAAATACGAAGGAGACCAATGGAAGTACTACTAGCAACCCACGATTTAACTACTCGCATGCGCGCAGTGGAGTAATAATGTTTTTCTTTCGCCCTCACGTCCACTCAATTTGCATGCGCTGTATTAATTGACCATCAATGAAGTGAACGAATTTACACGCGTCAAATTATCACATGGGGTGGATCTTGGTACAAAATTGCGTCCGCCCGTGTACCCGCATGTGCGTGTGAGGGAATGATTGCGTGCGTGGCGTGCGTGCACATCTTCGCTTCGTGCATGTTCCGCCAGTATGGCTCAGGGAGGACGTGTACATTCTTCTGGAACCAGCAGCACGTCACTGTGATCAATCCACGCAAGGAGGTCGCGACAACGACTCCACATGTGCCACGTGGCTTCATGAATTGTAAGAGAGACACTGTGTAGCGTGCCATTGGTATTCTAATTTACGTGTTTTGCACTTACTTGAAGTACTAGTAAGGTACACGTGCATTGCACGGATCAGATTTTGCAACCAAATTACGAATAAATACCACACTATAGCATGTAAGCTCTGAGTCATATATGCCTGATGTAGCCCTTCATTTAATTCTTATAGTTCATCTCATTCAAAATCAATTAGTTTTTATAAAAAATCTAAGAACGCGGGAATAGGAAAAACATGGGATTATAGTGGAATGTCGTCTTGAATCCTACAGGATTGTACGAGTGTTTGATTGTGCATAGAAAAACGCAGAATTCTTTCAAAGAGGTTTGAGTGGATGGGATGTTTCCTATGAAATCAAGTGCAAATGAATCATATGGAAAAATTCCTATGGTTTACAATCCTACGAATCAAACAACCAAGATAGGAAAAATTCCAAATGATTAGAATCCTCCAAAATTCCTTTGAGAATCCTTTGAATCAAAGAAGCCCTTAATCTATTTTATGATTCATGGAATTGTGCGTTGTAAAGCATAAAGTAAAAACAAATAATGGCAATTCAACAAGAGAAAAAGTTTGGGCAGTTATGATATGGAAGATTCTAGAACAAAAGAGAACCACTGTTGTTTTGAGGTTTGTGCATTATGCTTAAGTTCAACCATGGAGTCTGCTAGATTGTACATGTGGAAAAATCCAGTGGGGGGCTAGAAGAGGGTGCGAGGGGCCGCCGAGTGGAGGGAGACTATGAAGGAATGCACAAGTGCGAGATCGATATTTAGAGAGAGGGGGCGAACACATGCGCTGTTGCGCACAGTGGCGGAGCCATGAAAAATAAATGAGCTAGGGGCCAAGCATTGCTAATCCTTTACGAGGAGGGTCAATTCATGAACTTAAACCATTTTTAGCAGCAATTGTCTAATGATCACATTCATATTAGCCTCGATATATAGTGATGTTAGGGGGGAGGGGGGCAAGGCCCTTACTGCCCCCTGTCTTCGTGCACACGTCTGAGAGATGAAGCGGAAGGCATGGATGATGAGAGGGGGACGTTGGATATATAATTAACGTTGGTGTATTAGCTATATATGTTAATCCTATATAGAGAGGTATAGATTGATCGATGTGGACGTGGGAAAGAGGGTGAGACCTCACTGGATATATCGATTGATCGGTTTGTGTGGAAAACTATGAAAGACCTAGCTATATACACGCATACATAGAGGAACATCGATCGTTGTGCATGCACGCGTGAGAGATAAAGAATGCCCAATATGATGGAGAGGGGGATGTGTGTGGGTGTGTGCCTTCATGGGAGACCGACCTGAAGAAAAAGATTGTATGTGTGCGATGGATAATGCCGACTGGTAGTGTGTGTGCATGCATGCACGAGAGAAAGTTAGTGGTACAATTATAAAGAGAGGACTACTATGTGGGTGTAAAAGAATAGGTGAGGTCATAATCAATGTAAAGTTGAATTCAAATATTTGAATAAGAGATCCTGATGTTTGAAACCCATGCATGCATGAATATAACGGAGATCTGCGCGGTGTGGTTTGGAAACGAGCATGTTGTAATGTATACACATTGAACAAGGTCAGACTGATTTGAATTTGAGATACCGATGGCAGACATCATTTGGCCACGTCACATCCGTGCATGGACACACTATTCTAATTGGAGATGATGGGCGGCTTTCGCATCACATATCTATATCTATACCCCTATATATATATATTATATATTATATTTTTTTATATTGTGTGCGGGTAACTTTAACTATGAAAGATGGTCATTGGATGAGGCGAATCCGATGGTCCAAAGATGGCAAATTTTAGCACTACTGGCCGTTGGATATCATCTAGATTCCACCAGATTTCGCCACATGTATAATCTAGAAGACTCCATGGTTGAACTTAAGCATAATGCACAAACATCAAAACACAAGCACTTCTTATTTGTTCTAGAATCTTCCGTATCAGAATTGCCCAAATGTTTTTCTACATGATTTGCCATTATTTGTTTTTACTTTATGTCTTACGACGCACAATTCCATGAATCTTAAAATAGATTAGCTTTCTTATAAAAACTAGATGATTTTGAATGAAATGAACTATAAGAATTAAACGAACATCTACATCATGCATATATGACTCAAAGCTTGCATGCTATAATGTGGTATTTATTCATAATTTCGTTGCCAAATCTCATGCGTGCAATGCACGTGTACCTTACTCTAGTCTAAATGGTGTTTTTGTGTGTGTTGTGCGTGTTGAGGTGCAAATTGTCTTTTTTTTGGTACACGTTCAGCTTGTTCTTCCGAAATTTCAAGGCGCGCCATGTTATGCCGAAAATTCAAGCTAGCGTCTCTGTCTATCGTGCTGCGAAACTCCCGCCTCTTCAACCCGCGCCTTGTTAGCCCGAAATATTTAAGATATATCTTTGTCTCGTTGTGCTCCGACAACTCCCTCCATCTCAACCCGCGCCTTGCTATTCCGAAATTACAACGCGCGCGAAAACTCCCACCTCCTGTGAAATCCCGACACGCGAAATGCCCGTGGTACCCCTGAACCGAAAGAACCGCCTCAAATCGGTGGGGGTACTTTCGTAACTTACCCCACATTTCGGACAAGCGCGTCTCTAAGCCATGGTTCCCCACTGCCATCCCATCCGCCCACCCATTCGTACACCGAGGCCGCGAAAACCCGCGACGAAACCCCACACCCTGCTCCGTCCGCCACCCAGCCGGAGCCTCTTCCCCGACGACGACGTCCACAGCAACACCTTGACATCCCTCATCCACCGTACCGGATGAGGATCCGTCGTCGATCTCATCGTCCCGCCGGTTCAGCCACCCCGTCCTCCACCTCCAAGGACCTGCCCCGACATTCCCCTCGTCTTTCGCGCCACCTACATTCCCACACCGCCGTCTTCACCTGCACCACCGGAAGAGCATCATCATCACCGTTTCCTCGGATGAAGCTGCGGCCTAATCGGCGCCACCAAAGAGGTTGTACACTAATCGCCGCATTTTCTTCTTGATTCAATCTCACGGTGCTGCCGGCGCTCGGTCCCGAGCCGACACTGCGCGGCTCCATCCACGGCGGCATCGCCGGCCACTTCCTCCCTGGCGTCGCTCCCTCGGCGGCGACGTCCACATCAGTAGGAGCTGCTGCTGCTTTAGCTCTCGCTCGCGCTGCTGCTCTGCTCTTGCTCTCGGTCCCCTGCATGGTCTGCTCTTGCTCGCTCTGCTGCTCTCGCTCTTGCTCTTGCTTGCGATGCTGCTCCGATTTAGCTACACTTCAGTCGACTGAATCGACTTTTGGGTCAGTCGATTTTCAGGGGGTGGGGGGCTCGCCGGGGTGAAGGAAGAACCAGCCGCAGCGGGGAGGGGGGCTCTCCGGAGAGGTACCCCACTATCTATCTTATGGTTCAGGATGGTGGCGGTGGTCGCCGGCGGTGGCGGGGCGGTGGCGTGGGGATCGCCGGAGAAAATGCTCGGCACGGGGGGCCTAGAGGGATGGCCGGGGCGGCGGCGGACCAGCGGTGGGGAGTGTTTTCGTGGCGGGCGGGGCGGCGCACCGCCGGCCGCGGGCGGCGGGGGGCTGCTGTTTGGCCGATGGTGGCTGGCGGCTCAGGGGGTGGAGGTTGAAGATGAACCGCAGGCCCTTGATTTCGTATCCAACGGCTGGAAAATCGACTGACCAGAGATGAAAAAGTCAGTCGACCGACATGTAGCCTCACCTTGCTAGTGCGTTCAGTTTCGACAGCAAAATTCAGTTTCGACAGCAAAATTCAGTTTCGACAGTTAAGTTCAGTTTCGACAGTTAAGTTCAGTTTCGACAGTTAAATTCAGTTTCGACAGTTAAGTTCAGAGATGAGCGGCTGATGTATTTTACATCTAGCACTTTGTGGTTATGTATTTTATGTCATGTATTGGAGATGCTATTAGAATTCCACTCAGGTTAACGTTGTTCGTTGTCTCTCTTGTCCTGCTTCAGCCTCGGCGTCGTACAACTCACCGGAGCTGCTCCAACGACGAAACCCTCCATCACAGCAGAGCAGTACCTCGGGCTCCATCTCCAGACGCCTAAGATCTTCTTCCCCTCCTCCGACAGCCAAGTCAGCCGGAGCATCCTCACCGGCCAACCCAATCACGCTGAGATCGACATGGCTTCGCCAAAGAGGTTGTACACTTGTTGCATCTCTTTTTTACTCTACATGTTATATATATTGTCCACTGAGCACTCGTAGTAACGGGAAATACGACTATTTTATCCTACTATATGACAAGTAGTGAGGTACCAGGCAACTTAGCTATCCGTGATGGACTCTCTTGAACGCCATCATTATTTATCTCTGCGCGTTTGAGGTGTGCATTTGTCGATGGGCCTGGGAGTTGAGCTAGTATGGCAGTGGCCTGGGTCCAAAGTAATAGAAGTAGCAGAAAACATTTTTTTAGTGTAGGATTTTCCTTGCTCAAGCCTGCCTACTAGAATCGCCAGTGCTTGAAAGGAAAAGTGAATGAAAAACATCGGAATTGGAAAGTTTCCTATGGTACTACTTTTCATGAATTTGGTGCAAAGGAATGGAGCAAAGGAAAACTGTAGGATTTGTTCCTTTAGTGTCTCCTTGAAAGAAAAACCGTAGGAATTCTAATTTCCACTTCGCCTCCTTTTCATATTCCTATTCATCAAGCATAAGACTAAGAGATAGTAGCATAATAGCATTATAACCGTACATTTCCTTGTGGTTTGACTTAATCTCACCATGCTTTTTTGCATCCTGTGATCTTCGAATTGTTGTGAATCAAACACCCTGATTGGCAGAAATCCTGTGTTTTTAAATTCTCTGTTTTGCACGTGCATTCCTATCCTATTCCTGTCTATTTCCTATCCCTGCATTGTTAGAATCCTCAAATTCAAACAAGCCCTTACTCAATTACTTCTGTTACGGATATGTGTCAAAGAAAACCTTGTGTGGTTTGTCCTGCTCCTGCAGCGCTGTGTTCCACCCCAGCTCAGCTGCTCCAACGACGGAAGGGTGCACCACAGCAGGGATCCGCTCTCCAGACTGTCTTTCGCCGCCTCGGATCTTCTTCCCCGCCGCCGGCAGCCACGGCAACTGCATTACCATCATCAACTGAGCAGATGACCTTGAGGAGTACACGGGTCCGCAAGAGAGGTCGCACTCTTCCGTGTCTGCTTACGTTATGCGTCGCTTAATATGATGACATGCTACATTATCGTCGTGTTCACCTATTAGACTCCGAGTCAGGTCCAAACTAATGCTGAAGCTTGAGTTTTTAAATGGTTGTGGGGCACATATTGGGGCAGCAATCAGTACTATCTGTCTACTATCTGGTTAATCTCTGGTGTCTACTATGGGTTTCATGTTGGGTCCAAACAAACATTAAAGCAGCCATTATCTGTATTTTTTTAACTAAAGCTATTATCTGCCTTCTATCATTGGTTTTGGGTCTATCCCCTGTTTGCTACCATCACTCTGGATTTGTGCATGCACTTCTTACATAATCTCACTATGTTTTATTCCTATGCATGCCAGTTATTGTACACAATGGAACTGATCATGTAGAGCAAAAGAGACGAGCCTTGTGTGGCAATAAAATTTCATGCAGACGTCGTTCCATGGTGGGCGCAAAGGCAGCCCACCCTCCACCCATTTCGGATCGTAATCAAGAGGAAGATAACTGTTCTGAGGGGGATTTAGAAGGAGAAGACCACTCCTATTTACCCCATGAGGTCTTCGCTCTAACTTGGCATGCTGATGTTGGTAATATCATGCATATGGTGCCTTCATTGCTTACTGTATACATTAAAGATGTCATCTGCTTAGTTTAGACATGCTTTGTGTCAATGCCATCTGTTTAGTTTCTTTATCGTATATGTGAATCATGCAATGCCATCTTGTCTAGCCAGGCATCATATATTTGAATTTTGCAATGCCACCCTGGTTAGCCGGTCATCTTATATGTAAATTATATCATGCCATCATTTTTTTATTACGTGTTAAATTTGTCAACAATTTTAGTACATTCAATTACTCTTCCTGTGCATCAGCCATTCGGCACGGTCATGGAAAATCTGGAGTGGAAACAAGGTCGTCAGAGCAGACAATGCTATCTGACGAAGAGCATGTCTTGCTGGTTACCGATAGCTCCTCAGAGGAGGATTCAGAGACAGATGACCAATCATATTTCCCCCCCGAGGTGCATGCCCTAACTTGGCACGGTTATGTTGCTCATATCGTGCGTATGGTATCTTGCATTGCTATGTCATTTGCTTAGTTTAGACATGCTTTGTGTGAATGCCACCTGTTTAGTGTCTAATTACCATATATGTGAATTATGCAATGCCATCTTGTTGCAAGACATTATATATGTGAATTATGCAATGTTATCTTGTTGCAAGGCATTATGTATGTGAATTATGCAATGCCATGCTGTTTAGGAAAGCGTCATATGTGTGAATTATATCATGCCGTCCCTTTTTTTTATTTCTCATTGCTTTTGTCGACAATGTTTGTATATTCAACTGCTCTTCCTGTGCATCAGCCATTTGAATTGGTGATGGAGAAATCTGGAGTGAAAACAAGGTCTTCAGAGCAGACAATGCTACCTGCTGAAGCAGATATCTTGCTGGTTACAGATAGCTCTTCAGAGGAGGATTGAGAGGCAGAAGACCGGTCCTATTATCCCCCTGAGGTGTATGCTCAAACTTGGCAGGGTTATATTACTCATATAATGCATATGTTGTATTGCAATGCTTAGTTTTTACATCATATACACAATATTGAATGCCATCTCCTTAGTTGACACATCATATATGCGATTGCCCTCTGCTCACTTCCTTAGTATATAAATTTATATATTGAATTATGTCATGCCATGATGTTTACATAGACAGCATGTATCTGAATTATGGCATGCCAACCCATTTTCTAAAGACATAATATAGTTATATCATCTCATCCTGTTTACATAGTCATCATATTTTAAATTATGTCATTCTATTCGTGAATTATATCATGCCGTCATGTTTCCATTGACGGCATGTTTGTGATTTATGGCATGCCAACCACTTTAATAGACACATCGTATAGTTATATCATGTCATCCTGTTTACATAGTCATCATATTTTGAAGTATGTCATTCTATCCTGTTTAGTTAGCCATCATACATGTGAAATTGTGTCATGCTATCATGTTTAATTAGCCATCATATATGTGAAATTATGTCATGCTATTCTGTTTGCTTAGACAACGTAAATGTGAATTATTTCATTCCCTGTTTTCTTCCCTACTATACATTGCACCTGTCTATCTTACAATGTCTGTACATTCAATTACTTTTCTTGTTTATCAGCCATTTCAATTGGAGGGAGTGATGGCAGTATCTGTGGGAGTAAAAACATGGTCTTCAGAAAAGATCGTGCTACCTGTCGATGCAGATAGAACCACGGTTGTACTTGCCCAAGAACCAGCCCCACCACACATAACACACACTCATGCAGATTGTACCCCTACCCAGTTGGACAGAGAACCAGCTACACCCCTTCTAACCCCAACCCTAGAAGATAGACACCAAGTTCCCGTTGACATAGCACCGTCTCCACCATAGAGCACCCAAACACGAGCAGTTAGTAAGGCAACTGCAGTGCCGAAATCACGAGGACCACCACTCCGAACCCGAAGTCAACGCTTAAAGCAGAAGAAGAATTGTTCTCAGGTCAGGTTCCGTAGCTATGGTTCATACTCTTTGCTCTTGCATCACTGTATTTACTGATACCAACTAATTTCAAATTTGAAGGATGCAATTGAAACTCCAATGGCGCAACAGGTATGTTTTAAACCTATTTCTTCAACGTGTTTGGCTGTTTGCTGTTGTAACTTGCTCTATGTTGATTTCAGTTTCAATTGAATAAACAGTTATGTTCTCATGCCATGCACATTACAAGTGTTGTTATTGCTGTGTAGTTTCCCACACTTATATTCTATCTATGCTGCTTTGTCTTAAATAGATATGATTCGAACTGTATCTATCTTGATTTGGCAACATAAACTAGAATGATATAGACCATACAGTGACAATACTACATAGATATATGTTTGTTTCATGTTGTTATCATGTCCACCTTACTACTGAACTGGTTTACCAAAATGAGTTTCATATACTACATTGTAAACCTGAGATGTGTTTGTTTGTTTCTCTTTTAGAACGCGGATAAAATATTGGAGAAGAGTACCCTGTTATGCAATGGTAAAGGAAGTAATGCAGGTAAGGTTCAAGATAGTGAGACATCCCTGTTGGTCTCCAAGAAAGCTGATAAAAACTATATTGAAGACACTGAGACAACCCCAAAGTCCTGTCTTGATGTAGTGTTCGAGTTACTGGCTACCACTGCTGGCACCAGCTCTTCGAACTCGTTGCCTGAATCAGTTCGTCTTCTTGAGTCTCAACTTCAAGTTGAAAGACATCGATCAGATGTTATGCGACAGGAAGCCGAAGGACTGAGGAAGTCCCTGCAGAATTCAGATGCATACTTTCTGGTGCAACAGCAAGCACTGGAGGACTTAAGCGCCAAACAAGAGAAAGTTAATAAGCTTGCTAAGCATCTTGCCAGCATTATGGGTACCCAGGATATTGTTTCTTGAGCTCTTCTGAAGTGTTTTCAGTTCTGGACTTGTTTTGCCGCGGCGTTTATATGCTGTTGTGTTCCCTATATTTGCACTGGTGGCGAACTTTGATGCCCAGTGGATGTAATATGTGTAATAGGCGTGATAGCCTAGTGTAAGTTGCTTGCTTATTTATTTCCCTGTTGTCTTGTTTATTTGTTTCTTGTAGTCAGTGCAGTTCTTTTTCTGTGGTTTGCTAGTGGCTGCAATAACCTATTTTTTAAAACTAGGCCACAATACCCATGGGCTAATATTTACTGTAGTGACACTGGGCCTCCTACGGGCCGTAGAAACAGTGGGCCTTCTACGAGCCGTAGAAACAGTGGGCCTTCTACGGGCTGTAGAAACAGTGGGCCTTCTACGGGTCGTAGAAACAATGGGCCTTCTACAGGTCGTATCATCAATGGGCCTTATACGGGTCGTATGATCGATTGGCCAAACATGGGCCAAACAGACAGCATTCTGGTCGTAAACGGGCTAGAGTTGGAATCGTCCGTTCATGGGCCGACCATAACGGGCCATCGTTAATATGTCGTATTTGATGACGCTATGAAAACGGCCCAACGTATTAACGGACCACAAATGGGCCGACTGTAACCACGGGCTGAATTTGGCCCACAAGCAGAAAATGACAGTAACGGGCCGTAAGTAAACGAATGCTGGAAAATAGCCCAAGAATAAATGGGCTCTGAGAAGGCCGAAAGATAACATGGGCTGGAAACGGCCCAACAGAATAACGGGCCGTTAATGGGTATAAAGTGATACATTGTTCTTTACGGGCCAGTTTCACCACGGGCCGTTAATGGGTGTAAAGTGATACACTGTTCATTACGGGCCAGTTTCACCACGGGCCGTTAATAGGCCAAGAGTTACATAGGGCCTCATATGGGCCGAAAGACGTCATGGGCCATACATGGGCCAGAAGTGAAAACGGGCTGGAATCATATTGGATGGCCCAGACGACGCTACTGGGCCTAATTCGAATAGGACGTAACGGGCCTTGGGTTAGCGGGCTATAAATGGGCTATATGCGAACAGGCCGTTAACAGGCTTTCCATGGGCCAGCCCGCCACCTTTTGACCAAGTCAAACGGGCCGGCCTTTTCACAGGAATGGGCCTCTGTTGGGCCGTGCCACGTGTCGACGTATCATCGGCGCCTTCTGTCCAATGAGTGGATGATATATGTCCCAGCGATGAGCCGGCACGTGTTTCCGCCAGCCAATGATGATTTTACACGTGGAAAATCCCCATTGGTCGGGGCTGTTAACGGGTTATCGGATCCAAAACCCGACCCGATAGCTTAATGGCGTTCTGTTACGGTGGATGCCACGTGTCGGTCACCCTTGACGAAAGCACTTCTGTGACGCGCGATTTATCGTCATGGAAGTGGACACTTCCGTGATTATAACTTTGGTAATGTCATGGAACACTTCTACGACAGCCCAGGTATGACTATCTTGATTCTGTCATAAATTTGTCATGGATGTACATGCATGACAAAAAACGCGACCTACTGTGACAAACACGTATCATCACGGAAGTGTATTTTTTGTAGTGAATGTAGCCGGCTGTTGGCTATAAGGAGATGCCACCTTACTTAGAGTCATCATAAAAAATACTCATAATAGGTTGGCTCTTAGAATGGCTATTAGGTTCCCTCTAAGCATTTAATATTTGCATGAGCAAGGTACTCCCTCCGTCTAGGTGTATAAATCACTTTACGAAAACAAAATAATCCCAAAACACTTAGGCGCGGTGCATTAACTCCCACCTCGTTTCTTGTTTCTTGACATATCAACCAATAAGAGATGTGGGCGTGCATGTTTTCAATGACTCGTGACTACCAAACACGACATGCAGTGGTTAGTTCATTGCATGCAATGCTATTAAAATAAACATTAAGTTCTCTAGTTTTTCCCTCCTTCTTGGTCACGGTGCACAACCAAAGATGACTTACTCCCTCCGTCTGGTGAAGAGTGTACATCTACTCGCATGTTGCTGCCCAATAGCCAATGCCATGTCCCCTGCGAATATAGAAGCTTCCCTCCCTTGGCTTAGCGGGTTCGCGCGTTTTCCCTTGTTTTAAGCCGCCTGCCCACCTATTGAACTGCCTCGCACTTGCCAATTCCTCTCCAAAGACCTAGGGAGGCAGTTGAACCGAACAAGTCTAACTTGTTTCTAGTGGGTACATTGACGTGGCATCGATTCCTCCGTCCTGGTTTATTGGTCCCCATTGTATATTGTGTCAATATTTTTCTATAGATTGAACTAACAAAACGTTCGTGCATGTTACAAAAAATTATATCATTGAAAACTATGTTGAAATACGAATCCAACGATATAATTTTTGTTGACATGCATTTACATTTTGTTAGCTAAATATTTGGTCAAAATTTGGCACGAACTACAAAGGTGACCTATAAACCAGGACGGAGGTAGGATGTGAGAGTGGAAGGTGGGCCCTGTATTGATGAAATAGCACCTTTGTATCTTAGGTTGTGCACCGTGACCAAGGAGGAGGGAAAACGAGAGAACTTAAATGTTTATTTGCTAATTAATAGCATTGCATGCAATGAACTAACCACTGCATGTCGTGTTTGGTAGTCTCAAGTCATTAAAAGCATGCACACCCACATCTCTTATTGGTTGATATGTCAAGAAACAAGAAACAAGGTAGAAGTTAATGCACCGCACCTAAGTGTTTTGAGATTATTTTGGTTTTCGTAAGATGACACCTAGACGGAGGAAGTATTATACTTGAAGGCTACAAGGTTGGCTATAGATGACGTGGCAATGTCATGTAGCCATCAGCTGGCTATACTATTAACCATGCTCTTATAATACTCCTATATTTAAGAACGGGGGGAGTAGTTGGCATGCATGATACTACCTATAATACTCCCATTACAACCAGCCTGGTAGAATTAAAATACCTAATATAAATGGTCGCCGCCCGATCTCTTTGTCCTCCTCCAGCATCCGGCAGAAGAAAAATCGAGCAAGACACCGACTGTATTCGCCGGCGTCGCCTCGGCGGTGGCCTTCATGGGATACAATCGGTGGCGACCTCCCGTATTCTACTTTTCCTCGATGATGGCGGCGGGTGGGGACGAGCTTCCCGTCACCTCGTCCACATCCGCGTAGCCGCATCACCTCATCGACATCCACTGTGGCTTCTTTCTCTGCCTGCATGTCGCGGCTACGCGCGCGTCGATGGTGGATGGCGCAGTCGCAGACACTGGAGGCGCTGTACGACGCGGCGGTGTCGAGGGCAGCGACGATGCCTGTGCCGCCGTGCTCCCCGACAAGCCGGCGTGGAGCAAGTCGGCACTCTTCCTCGAGCTGTATTGGAGAGGCCAGCTGCGGAACCACGCGCTGGCTTAGTGCGGCAACTGCCTCCGACGGGCTAGGCGAGGTAGGTGGAGAAGCGAGCTGCCGGGCTCGGCGGGCCACCCAGACGGCTTTTAGGCCAGAGAACTGCTCTTCCTGCTCGTCCGATGCCGCTGAAAGAGTGGACAAAATGGTGGAAGGAGGAGCTTGGCCGGCGTCCTGCTCCTGAACGGACGTGTGTCGCCGGAGTTTGTTTCTCGCATTCCACACGGGTTTCTATATCTATATCTATACTACTATATAGTGTACCAATTTTAAGTAGGACTAAGAACATCAATCATAACCGTTGATCTTCTAAATCCAACGGCCAATATAAGTAGGATTCGCATGATCAGTATACTGCTGCTACCTCACCTGTGTTCTAGAACAATCATGTACCCTTTCTAGAAAAAAGAAGCCCATAACTAGCTCCAATGGGTTGTGTTGCCACATGACCACCAGATCGTTTGATTGAGCCCAGTCGAGATGGTTTAGTAGGAGAATGTGGATATTTCTCAAAAAAGAACACGTGGAAAAAGTGAAGCAACGTGCAGTTCTTGTTAAATGAACGTACAGTTTTATGGCATGAATACTACTTCCCGCTTTTACAATACTGAACTAATATAGGCATTTATACATCACTATAATTTATTTTTCTTTGAATCTATTAGCAGATATATTATTTCTTTTCCCTTTTACCAAAATCACTCTGTTATATTAGACTTGCCTTGCACGTGTATACATACTAGTAAACGTAGGTTTTGGAATGCGGCGAGGAGGCGGGTACAGCTGGGAGTGTAGCGGGCGGCGCCTTGGGCCGTGGCGCCGCTTATAATGGCGGACGCGGTCAGAGGTCACGTCCGCCCTGACCCCCTTGACCGTGGACCTTGACGGTGTACATCACCTTGTCTCCAGATTTGAGATGCCACGTGTACCAGATGAATGACTCCAAGCTCGACCACCGCGATGCCAGAGGTGCGAGCCGAGGAACACTGTTGGAGACACCCCCCCCCCATAATTTTCCTCGTCATCATCTGAGTCCTAAAAGATCTCACCCACATCATCGTTAGGCATGCAGCCGCCTTCATAGACAACATGCGCAGAAGGAGTAGAGGCGACTGGGGACACACCACGTCGTGGGCACTCCGTACATGCTCGTGTGCGTGCAGCGTGCGTGCTTTTCCATCGGTGCTAGCTCTAAGGCCGAGGCTGCGGTCGTCTTCGTCTCCAGCTAGTTGTTGAGCAACGACGGCAAAGAGGTGTTGCAAGAGATGTGTAGGCGCCGTTGTGTGCGAGCTTCGCCGTAGCACGACGAACCGGACATCGCCGCAGATGGCACACGCCTCCATGCAGCCGAGTGTGTGCGCATGCATGTGTTATTCACGTGCATTCTGCGGCCGAGTGTGTGTGCATGCATGTGTTGTGTACGTGCATTGTGTGCTCCATGCTATGCGTTTTTTTGCATGAGTTGGATCGGCATGAGTTAGTGCGTCGGCGTGTGTACATGTGTGGCTGCATGCGTCATGTACATGCGTAGCTTCTTGCTTGGTTATCAATATAAACTAATAAAATATCTTCAACTTCGCATCCCGATGTATCGTCTCTAGTGGTTAGCGAAGAGTTCATGTTCTTTTATTTGTTTATAGGTGGGCAGGCGGCAAAAAACAGGGGAAAACGCGCAAGGTTCCTTGCAGACGCTCCACCGCGAGGTTCCTTGCTCCTCGTCGGTCGTCAGGAATCTATGTTCTTCCACTCTTTTTTTACGTGAGCTTTGTTCATCCTTTTGCCAACACGCGAGACATCTAGCATCAAGGTGCACGTGTCATGCAAGAAAATGGAGATAATCAGATAAGCAGTGCGTAAGTGAGTCGTGCACTTCGATGGCACCTACTCCTACTATGCAATATTTTTTCTCCTCGATGGCACGTGAATAGTGCATGTACTCAACGACGGAGCACAGGATGGTAGCCATGACATGGTCAGCCCTTTTTTGGAGAGAGTACGTACTAAATAACTTTGATGTGTCCCATCAACTCGCAGAACGATGAGAAGCTTGCTTACTAAGCCTTCTCCCTCAGCAACGCGTGCGCGGTGGCTCGCAACACGAGGAGAAACTTTTGCTTACAAGTGGTGGACGTGCAGCAGTTCATTTGGTGTCAGATTGCCAGAAGTACTACTGTAGTACAACCATTATTGTTTGACTTCCGGAAGAGGCGAAGATCCAAGCGCAAGGTCACCTACTAACCTTAGGCTAGCCATAGTGGGAGTAACATAAGTAGGAGTACCTCCTTTTTTATTCTAGAAACAACCACACACGAATATTGGACGGTAGCAGCACAGCAACTGAATCAAAAATCGAAACCTTCCCGCCCGGCGCAAGCTGAGCCCGCCGCTCCACATTAATGGCAAGTCAGGGCGACGCGACCTCTCACTGCTTCCGCCGTTGAAGCGGCACGCCGACCGAGGGCACCGCCCACTGCACGCCCGGCATTTCAGACTACACATACTTTGTGAGACAAAAGGTGGGGCCATTATTAATGATATAGTATTTAACTAAAGGGACTAACTATTGTAAGCAGGCTACGTATTAGGTTGGTTCCAGATGATGTGTCAACTTCATATAGCCGGATGTTGGCTATACTATTAACCATGCTCTAAGTGTGGTGTGAGTCGGAAAATTTATTAAGTCATTAATTAATAATTAACGGAAGCCTTAATTACTCAGCCGTTTCTGATTCTTTTGGATAGTGGGGCTATTATTGACTTGGACGTGGGGTTTGGGCCAAACGCCTACTATTATACTTGGTCTTACTCGCACGACCGACCTGACAGGCTCTACCCTAGCCGCCGCTGTATCCTATTGTTTCGCACCATTCCAGATCGTAGCGCTGCCACATAATTCTTCTCCATCCCTTCTTCCGGCGTGCACCACGAGAAGGGGCAGCAGTCCTCCGAACCCCGCCATTCGTGATCCTGTACGGGAGAGGGGCGATCAGGTTTTTGGGGAGCACACTCCTGTGACTGCTGTCAGCGGCGACTTCCTCAACGACAGCCTTCTTCCCCGACCTCGGTAACCTCTTCATCAACGACATGAGTGAAAACATCAACCACAGCGGTTCTGCTCCCGCTGTACAGTATGTGATTCTGTCCTCCTGGTTTAGTCCGCGTCATTACTTTGATCTTTGCAATTGTCGTCATGATCTATTTACTGTTGATTCGGATTACATCTCATAGTAAATTGCTCATATATTCAACAATCCAATCCAAAAACCTGAATATAGGCAATTTACTCCGAGTGGTTTTGCTGCGCTTTTGAAGCCGCCTACTTTTAAGGGGGTGCAATATAAAAGGTGGCGCACAAGAGCAGTATATTGGTTTCAGATCATGTACTGCTATGATGCCACTAAGGGTAAGCCTGAGGGCGATCTTAATCCTACACAGCAGGAAGCTTTTGAGAACATGGATACCCTCTTAAAAGCCGCCCTGCTGAGTGTTCTTGACGATTCCATTGTGGATTCATATATGTCGTTTGACAGTGGCAAAGACATGTGGGCTGCGCTCGAGGCCACGTTTGGAGCGCCGGGCGCTGGCAACGAGTTGTATGTCATGGAGCAATTCTGTGACTACAAGATGACTGATGAGCGCTCTGTTGTTCAGCAGACTCATGAAATACAGTCACTCGCTAAGGAACTTGAGTACTTCAAGTGTGTGTTGCCGGACAAATTTGTTGCTGGGACCATCATTGCCAAGCTTCCACCTTCGTAGAACGATTTTGCTACTTCTCTGAAAAACAAGAGACATGAGTTTTCTGTTTCAGATCTCATTAGCACTCTTCATTTTGAAGAGAAGGTGAGAATACACACGTGCTCGGGTCGCTGAGGGAGCTTCTAGTGCCCACATGGTACACGAGAAGAACTTCCAGACCAAACAGCCCCAAAACAACAAGAACAAATCTCAGGGGAAAGGCAGGTTTGATGCAAAGAACAAGCCGTCACATTCTACCAACTTCAAGAAGAACTCTCATAACGGGAAGGGATACAAACCACAATTTTGGTAGCACCACACAAAACTTATATGGCTGCATCTACCTGTTGTCAGCTAACCTCATGGTGCTCCAGGTATTCCTACATTCGTTACTAGGTACAATGACCACCCCAAGGATAAATAAGCTTATTCGTATGTTGACTTGTTGATTGCAGTGCGGAACGATCCTGTCATGTGTGGAGTAGCAAACAAGCAGTGCAGCCGAAGGTGGAAATCAACCAAGGACTTATGAAATTATATATAATCTTCCTCAGGCGGGTCAGTATCCCCTTCGTCCAGATGATCATGTTTTGTCATGCCGAGCTATTGATATGTGCTATGGTTTTGCAACACCATTTAAGTATAGCTATTGTTTTCCGATCTTTTCAGATTCAGGACAATGAAGATGATTTCAGGGGAACTGCACAATATGGACCCATGTTGAGTCATCTCTATTACCTCATGTGTTTGCTGCAAATGTGTCAGCATCAATTGCAAGATGAGGCAGCTAGCAAGCTGTGGAGTTGCCAACATGCTCAAAGTGCTCGCAACATTGAGAAGAAACAAGCATGCCCAGGGGAAATTAATGTGTGCGCAGGGAGGCCCTTTGCTCAGAGAATCATCGACCGATTTTCTTTATTTCCACACCTTCTCACAGCTTTGTATTGGTTATAGTATGGTGAATCATTGAGAAGCATAAACATGCTGAACTTTTGTTCTTCTGAATGTTAGTATGCATACCGTATCTTCTGAAGCTTAGTTTAATGTAAATGTTGACTAGCCTGTGAACCTTCACAATCTAGTAAGTATGTTGTAGGCCTGTTATTTGACACCTCACGTTGTCGCGCTATGCGACCAGCGTGAGTGTCTGCATCCAGTACCGCATCCTCTAATTTGGTGGATGCCAAGTTGAAAAAGGTTACCGATGAGTAGCCATAAGGTGGAGGCGTCTCTTTTTTACTTTCGAATGGGCAATAAGCTGGAGAGTGTCTCGGGCTGCCTCTAGCACAAGGCCCTCCAGTACGAAACCCGGGCAGCTGACTGGGCCGATACAAAAGCCTATCCATCTTAAAGCACATTTGTTTTTGGTTTTTTGCGAGGAGAAGCCCATATTTCTTGAAGAGGGGGCGATCCCAGGAAAACCCTCCTTCCTCCTCGCTTCCACTTACGCTTCCGTCTCGCCCCAATTCCCCCCGCTCCCCATCTTCCTCACTCTTCCAAAAAAAACCCGCTCACCTTCTTCCTCACTCGTACAGAAAACACATGCTCCTCTTCTTCCACTCTTATAGAAAACCCCAGCCCTTCTTCTTCCCCACTCGCACTGCCACTAGGCTCGTCTCTGGCTACTCTGCTCAAACCCGTGAGCTCGGCGCGACGCCCACAAGGAAAATGGAGTCGGCAGGCACCAGCACCAAGAAGATGAGGCTCCCGCCAGCGGCGATGCCGGTTGTAGATCCCGCACCCGGCAACGCGAGGAGAAGCGGCGAGCCCCCCCCCCCCCACACACACACACACCCGGATCACAGGAACCGGTAGAATCTCCGGTGGACCGCATCAGCGATCTCCCGGACATCATCCTTGAGGAGACCATCTCGCTTCTCCCCACCAAGGATTGATGCCGCACACAAGTCCTCACAACTCGGTGGCGCCCTCTATGGCGCATCGCGCCCCTCAATCTCAACTGTCGTCAGATATTTATCCTTCCTAAATTTGATCTCCTCAGAGCCATCGTCTCCTCTCACCAGCAGGGCCCCATTCAACGCCTCTGCATGCCGACACACTACCTGCTGCCCATACCCGGCACGGTGGACGCTTGGCTGACATCCCCTGAATTCGGAAAACTCCAGCAGTTTGAGTTCTACCATTACCACGGAAGTTTCATACCAGGAACACACCAAGAATTCGTGCCCACACCACCGTTGTCCATCTCGCGGTTTTCCTCCTCTCTCCACACCACCACCTTCACCCGGTGCCATCTACCAGACGATCTGGTACAAATGCTTCGACTCCCACTACTAAAAAAACTTTCGCTTGTGGTGGTTTATCTGTCGGAGGCCTCACCGCACAGCATCATCCACTCTAATTGCCCTGCCCTGGAGCGCTTGCTGATTGTTTTGGGAATAGAAATCCCTATTTGTTGTCTCCAAATAAAGTCGCCTCATCTTAAAAGCATTGGAGTTCGTTTTGAAGGACATCAGCTCATCATCGAAGATGCCCCTTCACTTCAAAGGTTGCTCCTTGATCATTGTTATAAACCTTCGCAAATAACTGTCGTCTCTGCGCCCAAACTGGAGACCTTGGGTCTAATTAGTGCTCCGTTTGATGATCACAGCAAGTTGGTGTTTAGCTCCTCACTTTTTCAGGTACCTTATATTATCATCTGCACATTTGTAATCCTAAGTTGCATTTTTCATTTGTGCGCATAAGTTTTATATCATCTTGGAGTACACTTTGGGTACTAATATTATGTTATATACTCAATGAAGAGTTCGTCCATGGATAGCCTATCAATGCTGCTGGAATTTGTCAAGATCTTATATATCGGAATGTATAGTTATGATCTGAACATAATTATTGGCTTGCTGCGATGCTTTCGGTCTCTGGAGAATTTATATATCTCTACTAGGAAAAGGCCTGCTAGTGGCGCACCAGTTTTGCCTACTAATGGCGCACTACTGGTGCGCCACTAGCACCACACCATTAGAATTAAATACTAATGGCACACCCCTGGTGCACCATTAGTATCTGGTATACTAATGGCACACCACGCAGTGCGCCATTAGTACAGCCCACCGTGCGCCATTAGTATGCCTCCCAGGGGCCATATTTACCCATGTGCCTTGGCATACTAATGGCGCACTAGGGAGTGATGCGCCATTAGTGTCCTTTCTGCGGTGCGCCATTAGTGTGCTGAGTGGTGCGCCATTAGTATGAATATTAGGGATTATTTTTTTCTTTTCTGATATTTGCACAGGTTACAAAACATATTACTGCACATAATATAGAGAGCACAACATATAAACAGCAGATTTATCGAATACAATAGAAGATTAGTCTCCGAATACAATTCATCATACTAGTCTCCGAATTTCAAATACCGAACAAAGTTATAACATTACAAGTCTCGAAACCGCGAGTAGCGAGTTTGTCTTCACATTACAAGTCGATATCGATCATCTAAACTACCATCACATAGAAGAGAGTTGCGGTCATCACGATTAGCATCATCACGATGAAACTGGTCTTCATCCGGTTCCTCCTCCGCTCCCTCCTCTCTCCCGCTAGATAGCGCGTGTATCTAAATTCCGCCTCAGCCCTAGTGGTGTACCCTTTGTAACTGTTACCGCTGAAACGGTGAACCAGTCTCCGACACTCCTCCCAGTCGTCGTAGACTCTGGGAACCTTACCCTTGTACACGACATACGACGGCATCTCTATATATCCACTAGCCAAACAAAACGTTAGTAGCAATTCACAGACAATACATAAGCAATATATAAGTATGCAACAAAAGGATCGGAAGAGAAAAGCAACACATTAATAGCACGATTCATGGTCCTACTAATAAATGTAACATCCCAAATTTTCAATTTGGAATGTTATACATTAGATCATCATTGCATAGCATATTTTATTGCATTTTGGCAAATCCTCGAAATCCTAAGCAACTCAAGGACCCTAGGAGAGAGTTGGGGATTTTTCGCGGTTTTCATATTTGATTTTTTATCAAATAATGAAACGAGGATTTTTGGTTTTAATTATTTTTCTCTCCGAAAAATATTTCGTATCAAAATAAATGAGAGGAGAAAATATGACTTCTCCAAAATAATTGAAATATTGGAGGAAAAATATTAAAATCAAATATTGGATTTTATTCGGATTTTATTTGCAATTTTAATTGCATTAGAAATTGCACGTTTTCAAAACTGCATTTTTGGGCCAAGAAAATGTTCATCTCGTTCTAATTATTTTAATTAGACTGTGAAAATTTGTTTTGGCATTTTTGGATTTTTAATTATTTTTCTATGATTCTTTTTAGGTTCGGCGAAATTATTTAAAAAAAACTCGCGAGCGCCGACTGGGCCGAAACCCAGCCGACGGCCCAGCCCAGCCCCGCGCCTCGTCTCCCTCCTGGAGACCAAGACGGAGACCACCGCCGCCCCGAGTCCCGCTCGCCGCCGCCCCTTGCCCCCTCCCCCAAGACAGCACCCCCCTCCTTAAATACTCTCCCCACCGCCCCTCTCCTCACCCCGCCCCGACCCGAAGCCGCCCCGCCGCCGAGAGGACCCGCCGGAGCAGGAGCCGATGCCGCCGCCTCGGGAAGCCCCGTACGCCGCCGCCCTCGTCGCCCCTCGCCGCCCTCTCCCGAACCCGCCGGAGCCCCGTCCCAACCCCGCCGGAGTTCCGCCGGACTGAGATAGCCGAGCCGCCGCCGCCATGCCGGTTTTTTTTAAACCGTTCGGTTTATTTTTTTTCCAAAACCCTAGATTTATTTTTTTTATATAGATCGGTTTATTTTTTTCTTCGGTTTAGTTACTTAGTGAACGTTCACCGATCCATTCGTTTGAACGAACGTGTTCGCCGGTTAGTCGCAGTTAACGAACGTCCGTTCGTTTAATTGTTCGTCAGTTTTCTTTTTCGTCGGATTTTCCGCGATTTCCCAGATCGCGATTTCTGATCAGATTTTCGTCCTGGTTTATCTTTTAGCTCGTTTATCGGAATCAGGCGATTCAAGCGCCTAGAGTTTCGTCTCGAAATTCTCTTTCCGTTTAACCTATTCAAACAAGTTTTTGCTACTGTAAAATTTGACTTAGATCCTGATTAGTAAACAAAGCTTGTTTCTTTCGCCGTTTGACTTTCGTTGCTTCGTTTGATTCGATTCTTTTTGCAAACCGAAGTTCTTAAGTTGAACTTTCTGGTTAGATCATTATTTGAGTTTTACCTGTGCATTAGATGAGTGCTTATTGTATGCTTGTTTGTTTGCGATAGAGTACCCGGAGTGCGCCGCTTGCTACTTCGAATCTCTAAGTTTCACGGATCCTCGGCAAGGCAAGTAACACTTTGATCATACCTCTTTTACTACCCAGTTTTATTGCATTAGACCAATCCTCAAACATTGCATGATTAGGATCTAATTAAATTGTGGGTATTGGGAAGTAGATGAGGTAGTACCTATTGCCCTGTTTATTATCAAACTTTGGGAGTTACTTCTACGTTTGCTCATATTGCTATGCTATGCTAGTAGACGTGGATTGGGTTTGAGTGTTACCATGACAGATGTGAGATTGCTAATTAATGGTTACCCTTAAGGTGGCAACTAAAACTCACATCTGGGTGGATTGAGGTACCTTGGTATTCCAGGATTGCCTGTTTTCTTTTGGACCGCCACCCAGGTTCAAAGGGATCATGAGATTATTCATGCTAGAAACTTCCGTGTGCAGCCGTAAGCTATTATGGGCTCTAGCATAGTTGAGTAGGTTGTGTGAGCTCTTGAAGAGGTAGACTAGCAGATGTAGGGGATGTAGGTGGTACTGTCTACCCGGAGTAGAGAGTTAACGCTTCTGAAAGACTGTGTCTCGGTCATCCGTTTCTCAAACACCATGAAGTGCGAGAATCCCAACGGAGGAGATCGAGTCTTGTGGGGAAAAGTGCACAAACCTCTGCAGAGTGTATAAACTAATCATGGTTAGCCGTGTCCCCGGTTATGGACATCTTGAGTATCTAGTACTTGGATTATCATGTGAATCTCATCATGTTACTTTAATTAATTTTGTTGTGTTAATGATGATACTTAATTGGGATTGAGGATGCTATCAACCATTCTCAATGTTTAACAACCACCATGATAGTTAAATAAAATTTATTCCTTTGCAGTAGGGAAAAATTGGCTTTTTGCAAAACTGTAACCATAGGGCCTTCTACCAGCCATATATGCATGTAGTATAGCATTATTATGTTCATTACTCTCTATGTGTTACATTGCCAGCATATTCCATGTGCTGACCCGTTTTCGGGCTGCAACGTTTCATGTTGCAGACTTTTCAGACGACGAGTAAGTTGCCTTAGGTCGTGGTCTTATACTCAGTGATGCCGTTGGAGTTGATGGACTCACTTATCTTCCAAGTCTTTCGCTGTTATCGTTTTTAGATGGCCTTAAGCCATATTTGTCATACTTATTTCTCTCTTGAGATACTCGTTGTAATAAGTGTGTGATTGCTACTCTGTTATAAATACTCCATTTGTACTGTGCGTGTCAGCATTACTGATCCAGGGATGACACTGGTGCACGGTAGATCAGACTGCTTGAGGTCTGGTCGCTACAATAAATAGCATCGATTACATATAAGTTGAACGACTGTTCAAACCAAAGAGACATACAAGTTCATTAAAGTTTAATATTACAACATGAGCCAATCGACATTTCAGAACTACATAGCATCACTACTTTCGACTCCACTCAGGGATCGTAGCGTGGATGAAGCCGCCGTCTTTCGTGATTGTCATGAAATCGTCGGCGTTGTCAGCCTGCATTTGTAGCGTTGTTTCTATCTCACTGTTGGACGGTTGATGTCTGAGATAGAACTGCCCCGAGGTACGAAGGACATCTTGATGGATGATTTCCGCAAACTCCGACTGGATGCGAAAGAATTATTGTCTGATGTCCGCGTCCTCGATTGCCGAGAAGCGTGCGGCCCAATCTTTGAGATTATTTGGTAGCAGAAGGTGATTATGGTCCCGTACGATCGCCCGCATGTGATGGAGGGCGTAGTAGGCATCCTTCAGACCGCCAGGCGGCTGCTTGACGCAGGAGAACATCGTATTGTGGCTGAAGATGTGCTTGCCATACTTACGAACTGGCCTGCTGAAGGTGCCTCCAGATCTGGCGTAGCCGGGGAGAACATCATCAAGAACTTTCTTGATATTTGTGTAGTATATCTTCGACTGATGGTCCGGGTCGAAATACGTGGCCATGAAATATTTCGGGGTTAAGAAGATGAGTGTGCAATGTGTGTCACTGCACAAAACACGGAATGTTAGAAGAAAAAAAAGAACGATCGAAATATAAGAAATCATATGTTACGGGGCGGTGAGGGGATGACTTACTCGGGAAAGTAAGGCACGAGGAAGTTATCCTTATCTGGGTTTGCCAGAATGACGCCTTCGAGGCATGAACTCGCGACTTGCCAGTCCCCAGTGCTGCCCAAGATCTTGGCACGCATGTAGAAGGGGTCGACTATCACGATGTCCGGGGTCTTGTCTCTAATGATCCGCATCTCCATACTCAGCGAAAATAGCCGAACGAAGGTGTAGTGCAGCGGATGAAGGTTCAACATAGAGAAGATGTCATCAAACCGCAGGACGATTGTACCCCCGATGGCGCTATCCACAAAGCCCTTGCCCTCTGGCACCTTGGCCACGAAAACCGGGTATGCCACATCATTCTCGGAGAGACGCCGCTTCTCCAAAGAAAGAACACTGTCATGCAGACTCCGCATAGCACCGGTTGCAGCATTGAGCAGATTAGTCGGTAGCATCGGCCTACCCGCCACATGCACCCTCCTCGAGATATCCTTAGGTGAAGGTGGCCCGTCCTGAGCACGGATCGTACTCGGTGCCGGCTGGCTCGCACCGCCCTTGTTATTCTTTCGTTTCCGTCCCTTCTTCCTCATCTCCTGTAATGGGATCGAGTTCTGCTCACAGACCACCTTCTTGAGTGTGTTGGGGCTGATAATATTCCGCACCTCGGCTATCTGAGGCTCGGTGAAGGCGGCAGCTGGAGGCGTCTCCTGAGAACTGAACGCCAGACGACGCCTGTTGCAATTGGGTTTCTCCGTGGTACCAGCTTGATCGCGGTCGTCTTTTTCAGGGTTGGGTTCTTGAGAAGGAGGCCTGAAGAATTCGTCACCGTACCCACGTTCGGCAAAGTACTTATCGACGTTGGTAAATGTACCATCGTCGTTGTCGTCGTTGTCCGGATCCTGTGCCATATGCATGTCTGGATCCTGTGCCATAGGGATGTCCGGCATGTCCGGTAGCGTTGCGGCGGTCTTGCCATGGCTTGGCGCCGGCACGACTGGCGGTGTTGTCTGTGTGGTGGTGTCCCCCGCCCCCAAACGAATTTGGCTCTTCAGCCAAAGCA
Source organism: Aegilops tauschii subsp. strangulata (assembly GCF_002575655.3). Classification (NCBI taxonomy): domain Eukaryota; kingdom Viridiplantae; phylum Streptophyta; class Magnoliopsida; order Poales; family Poaceae; genus Aegilops; species Aegilops tauschii. The sequence continues at coordinate 547,632,531 of NC_053037.3, forward strand.
GGGGCCAGCTTACGCAGGCGCTGAGGGTCATCACATCATCTTCGTCGGCCCCAGCGGGTCGAATCGGAGGTAACAACTCGTCGCAGCCTGGCAGCACCCGAACCAGTTGAACCCTATACACGGTGGGTGGCATCGGATTACCGTGGAACACGGGGTTGCCCGGTTGAACGATTCTGCCCTTGGCGACATCGATCAACTCGCCGCCCACGAAGTGCAGGAGAGTGCATGGAACGTCGGCGGCGCCCTGCGAAAACATGTAGGGCGTCAGGGATGCCCAGTCAAAGGCAAGGAGATGAAGTCATCGGCCGAGATGCTTAGTTACCGTGATGGCGTCGAGCTCGGCTAATGTCGAGGCACCGCCAACGGCGGGCGTGCAACTAACGGAGGGGCCGCTTGCTGCCGAGGTGTCGGTCGGCGTACACCCGGGTGCATTAAGCTCCAATGCCCGTGCCGGCGCCGGAGACACCAATACCGCCTCCACCGGAGACACCAATGGCGCCGCTTCCGCGTTGTGCGAGTTGCTGGCCGTGAAGCTGGGAACCGGGGGCGGCCCCTGTTGGCCGCCCGCAATCCACGCCTGCAGCCCCTCAATCAAGCTAGGCACAATGGCGGTGAGCGTCGTTCCCAGTTGTTGTTGCACTTGCTCTTGGACAATCTCCGGAATCCGCGCCACTTGTGCCTTGAGTTCTTGAACCTCGCGCGACTGGCTTTCCGAGCTGGTCTTTTTCTGCTTTCGCCCACCAATGTTATAGTATGACGACCATTTTGTGGACAAGCCTTTGCCGGCCAGACGACCAGCTGACGACGGCTTACTGAGCTTATCCTTGTTTTTCATTATGTTCAACGCCCTATTTAGAGTGTTGTCCCAAGCTGGGGAGCTCTGAGACGACCCCGCGCTACTGCTTTCAGTCTCCTACGGAAGGAATGTGAACCATTTAGAAATTTGGCTTCATTAACTAGAATGCAACCATATATGTAGCTAATTACGCGGGGGTGTATTCCTTACCAGCACTTTCTCAAGCGCCTTGGTCTTCGGATCCGTGGTAAGCTCCTTTGTTACCGGGTCCTCCTTGTACTGGGCCCTGACATAGTTCCTGGTCTGCTTCTCACGGTATTTCTCGAAGCGGGGCGGTAGGCCTTGCTCGGCACGCTCCGCGTCCTCCTTGTCCCATATAGGTTCCGCCACTCTGTAACCGCCGGGACCGAGTTTCTGGATCGCTAAGTTCAAGTCCCGCATCTCTTTCCCCCACTGACTTGATTCCTCGGATGTGCCGCTCTCGCACTTGATCTTGAACTCCTTGTAGTCATCTTCGCTGATCGAAGGATTTTTCGCCTTGATCTTCTCATAACTTTCACCTTTGTTAATCATTCTCTTCACCGCGCTTCTCCAAGTAGACAGGGTCGTGCTCATCTTCGTGAGGGCGGCACTGTTCACTTTATTCCCTGAGAGGTGTGTGTTTGCAAACTCAGCGGGGAACTTGTATCGTTCGTGCAGCTTCGTGAAGAGGAGGTTGCGCAAATTCCCTCGGTCCTTATGCCTTAGGTTCTCGGTGTTGATCGAGACGGTGCTCCGGAGAATGCACCCGAGCTAAACCGAGTACCCCTTGACTAATTCTTTGGGCGCCGTTGGATCCCCGTTGCAGTTCACTTCAGTAAATTCCTCCTTGACGGTGCCGAGCATGTTCGGGCGCTGGTCCTTCCGTTGCCTCTTCGGTTGGCTGCCATCTGTGCGTGCGCTGCCACCATCAGTGGTGGCATCCTCGGCGGCACCATCAGTGGTGTCATCCCCGATGCCACTAGGGGTTTTTTTAGGGTGAACGCCACTAGGGGTTGTGTAGTCAGGATCGGTGTCTTCCGCGGCGTCCTCATAGCGGTGAGGTTCTTCCTCCATCTCCTGGGACAGCTCCCAGAATGCCTTGCCGCCCGAACCGCCGGCCTCATCGTTGTGGGCCATGTTTTGCTCTAAATAGGAAAAACGTTTGGTCAAAAAGTTGGTTATTGTCAAGGAACAAGATCTCTAAGTTGACCAAATAACCTAATTCTCGAGGAATTCGTTGTTAGTGTGTTGTTGCTAAGGTCCAAGTCCCTTCCTAACCCCCTTCTTCTTGTCTCCTCTCACTATCTCTCTCACACACATGGCAAGAAAGGGTGTCTGAGTGTGTGAAAAAATACTAAACTAATCCAAGGGCTGAAAATTGATCATCTGTTTTAGATTGCAGTTTTCTTTCTTGGGGCTTCGGTGTGCGGTACAAAACTGAATTTTGGAAATCTACAGAATGAACAAGCTAAGGGCTGCAAATGCCCGCAAGGCTTCAAGGGTGACGGCATAATGGCTTAGTGTTATTTAAGGGTTGGTTTGTGAGGAATTATCATGGTCTCGTCATTTAGGGTTTGTCGACACCGAGGCATCCTAAAAGCTAAGCTACTAAGATACCCCGGCCCATGCATTAGTCGCACGTACCGCATATGTCCTATTTTTAGTAAAGTCATGCTAAAATTCACGGAAAATTTCAGCATGACCTTTGCTGAAAATAGGACATATGGAGTACCCGAATTTGCCGGAACGGAAGTTAATCAACATTCCGGCAAACTCAAGGGCCTCTCGGGGTACCTGCAAAATCATTGAACAAGTTGCAGTTCCAAGTTTCTCGGGAGACAGTTCAGACTCAGTTCAGTGAAACTCTGCCATCTGCAACAAGCAAAGTGCAGTAGATTTTGTGTAACACGTGCTTCAGCTATGTCACCTGAGTTTCAAGAGGAAAAAACAAGAACTAAATCATGTTATCTCACTGACAGCATGGATTGTTTTCATTTTTTTCCTTCCAAAAAACAAACAATGTAGTTGACGGTTGCTGGTTGGACCTGCTGCATTCAGTACTTCAGCTCATGCAAGAAAAGTTTACTAGCCTTATCATGTACTTTGTTTAGCTCACTATTGCATTATATATGCATGTGTTGCTGGTGCTTCGAGATGCTTAAAGAAAAGATTTAATCACCAGTACTATTGCATTAAACCTAAGACTGAGAAGCAACCTGTCGAGCAAATATTGAACTACAAACCAGACTACTTGATGTTTCTTCTATCCTATTTCCATCTTACCCATGATTTGGTAAAATTCATACATAAGCTACAATACAAGTTAGAGTTACCATTTCTCCTAGCCAACTAAAAGACTCTGAACTTGTTCAGTTTCAGAAAAAATAAAACTCTGAACCTGCTCTAAAAAATGCTCTGAACTTGTTCAGGTGTGATGGCTAGCAGAAAGCTGCAGTTTCAGATGCAGGGTGTACATTTGATGGTAAATGAGCATTAGTCTGGAAATTGAGTCTGTTTCAAAAGGAGTTGCAGTTCACAGCAGACCTAGTGTGCTTTATTTAGCTCACTAATGAAAATTAGTGGGCTGCTGATGTCGGTGGGGTGGGTCGAGGTACTGAACTAGTCGCCGAAGGGGGCCGGAGCACGTCGTGGCCTTCCCCTTGCCCCTGCCGTTGCCGTGGTGGTGGTGGTGGCGCCAAGACGGAAGGAAGAGATGGGATCTGCAGCACCAAGGAAGCAGCAACACATGAGAGGAAGGAGATGGAGTTGGCGCACATGAGTGGATGAGGAGGAGGGCGTACCCTGGGCTACTATGACGAGGTCGTGCTATGACGGCGTCGACGGAGCGGCGAAAGGAGGCGAGGCGCCGGGCGGCGTCGGGCGGTGGTTGTCGGGTGCGGTGGGGGCGGTGGGGGTCGGCGTTGGGGGCGGTGGGGCGACGGGCAGCGAGGCGCCGGGGCGATGGGAGGCGAGGCGCCGGGGGCGTTGGGGGCGACGGCGGCGCAGTGGGTCGGGGCAGTGGCGGCGGCGGCGGCGCAGTGGGTCGGGGCAGCTGTGGGCGGGTGAGAGAGATAGGGAAGATAGAAATTTTTTTAGTGGGGGGAGGGTTAGCAATGGAGCACCCCCGAGCGGTGTGCCATTAGAATTTTTTTATAGCAATGGCGCATCCACACGCGGTGCGCCATTAGAAATCTTTTTTTGTATAGCAATGGCGCATCCCAGAGAGGTGCGCCATTAGTAATCTGTTTTTTAATACCAATGGCGCACCCCAGAGAGGTGCGCCATTAGTAATCTTTTTTTTGTATAGCAATGGCGCTCGGGGGGGAGGGCGGGGTACCGAGCGAGGAGACAGGGGAGGATGCGGGGGGTCGGCGGTGGCGGTGGAGCGGGGAGCGTGCGGGGGGTCGGCGGCGGCGGTGGAGCGGGGGAGGGTGCGGTGGGTGCTCGGCGGCGGTGGAGCGGGGAAGGGTGCGGGCCGGGGGTCGGCGACGGCGGTAGAGCGGGGGAGGGTGCGGTGGGTGCTCGGCGGCGGTGGAGCGGGCAAGGGTGCGGGTCGGGGGTCGGCGGCGCCGGTGGAGCGGGGGACGGTGCGGTGGGTGCTTGGCGGCGATGGAGCGGGGAAGGGTGCGGGGGGTCGGCGGCGGCGGTGGAGCGGGGGAGGGTGGGGGGTGCTCGGCAGCGAGGGGGATCTGGCGAGGGGGGATAGCGATCGAGATGGAGGGGGATCGAGATCGAGTGTCCTCATGAATATTCAATATTTTTTCATATTGAATATGAAAAAACATCATCAAATTTGAAAAAATATTCATGAATTCAACAAGTGCCCATGAAATTTAAAAATATTCATGAGTTCAAAAAATATTAACAAATTCAATACTTTTTGTGAGTTAGAAATTCAATACCATAATAAACATAAATAAATATTCATGAGGACACTAGAACAGAAGAAATATCATTTCAATATGTAGAAATACAATCGAGAAATGAAGGCTACAATTTAAATACAATCGATCTTAGCTAGCTATCTGTTCACAATCTTCTTGCCATTATTTTTCGTAAATGGAGTTCTTCTCTTGAACGGACGTCCTTTAGGTAGGGTGGTCTTGCTTCTTCTTGTGGTGTATGCTGGTACTTCATCGTCGTCGTCATGTTCCATCTTCGGGTCGCCGTACTTCTCGAAGTCTTGCTCATTGGCGAATCCATCCATTCCGATGATCTTCCTTTTGCCTCTCATCACGACAACACGACTGGGCTTTGACGGGTCGGTAATGAAGAAGCACTAGTCCACTTGGGAAGCCAGTACCCATGGCTCATTTTTCGCGGTGACGTTTGCGCCCGCGGTCTTGGATTTGGCTTCGGGTATAACCATGGTGGTGAAATACCGGTCTTCTTTTAGGACGCTCTTGCCCCATCTGACATGGAACATCGGGACCTTCTCTCCAGCGTAGCTCAGCTCCCAGATCTCCTCGATCCTTCCGTAGTATCTGTCCTTATCGTTACCGGTGTAGGATTGCATCGTTACCCCGAAGTTCTGATAACCATCACTCTTCATGTCCTTTCCCTCGGTGTAGAATGTGTAGCCGTTGATATCGTATGCCTCATACGTCATCAGGTTGTGCTCGGCGCCCTGTGATAAGGCGAATATGAGTTGTTCTTCCGCGGAAGAATCCTCAAGTAAAGGGTACGACAGAAGCTTCTGCTTGAACCAACGCGTGAAACATGAGTTGTGCTCTTTGATTATATCTCCGTCCGTCCTTTGTTGGCCTCGGTCATTGTACGTCTTCTCAATAAAGGTTTTGTGCTCTACCACCCAAGGATCAACCACGTCTATGTGTTGTAACGCGACTAGGTTTTCTCTTTCAAAGTCGGCAAGTCGACCCTCGAGACATGCATTTCGCGGCGACCCTCACGATGACCCCATCCAGCGAGCCTGCCGAGGTGCGTGTTGACGGGCAGACCAATGGGGTTCTCGATGCCTAGATAATTCGTGCAGTAAGAGATGCACTCTTCGGTCAGAAAGCCCCTGGCTATGCTTCCCTCTGGATGTGACATGTTGCGAACGTATCCATTATTGACACCATTCATCCTTTCGAACGACATCGTGATGTGCAGGAACGTCGGCCCGAGTTGGATGATATCCTCCACGATATGGACCAGCAGATGCACCATAACGTCGAAGAATGCGGGCGGGAAGTACATCTCAAGCTCGCATAGTATCACCACGATCTCTTCCTGTAGCCTTCTGAGTTGCCTCACGCCAACCGACTTCCGAGAGATGACGTCGAAAAAGTTGCATAGGCCAAATAGCATTTCACGGACGTGCGCGTCCATGATCCCGCGGATTGCAACTGGAAGTATCTGCATCATCAGCACGTGACAGTCGTGAGACTTCATCCCGCTGAACTTCTGCTTCGCTGAGTCTAGGTATCTGCTTATCTTCCCCGCGTAACCGTAAGGAAGTTTTACTCCTACGGGGCAGGTAAAAACTGATCGATCTCCTCCTGACTTAGAGTGAAGCACGCGGGAGGGAAGTCATTTCCGGTCTTCTTGGCCTTTTTGCCTTTGCGGCGACTTTCTGTGTCCTGTTTCGCCTCATCATCATCATCATTAGCGTGAAGCTCCTCCCTAATGCCCATTGATTTCAAGTCTGCCCTTGCTTTCGGCCCATCTTTGTTCCTCTCCGGCATGTTGAGCAGGGTACCAAGCAGACTCTCGCACACGTTCTTCGTGATATGCATGACATCAAGGCTGTGGGGCACACGGTGAATCTTCCAATACGGCAAGTCCCAGAAAACAGACCTCGTTTTCCATACCTTCAGCAGTGGCTCTTGCGCCTTTTGCTTCTTTCCCGGCTCTGGCGCCTTTTGCTTCTTTCCCGGCAGTGGGCAATCTTTCCAATTTTTCAACAGCTCGTCTATTTCCTCGCCGCTCCTCGTACGCGGGCGTCTTCGGGGTTCGGTTTCACCATCGAATAGATCCTTGCGTTTTCTCCATGGGTCATCGTCGCGAAACCACCTTCGATGTCCCATGAACACGGTTTTCGAAGACCTGGGATCTCTATCTGGCTGGTGATACGTTGTGTCATCCATGCGCCTGACGCATCCAGAAAATCCGTGGACCACCTGCCCCGTCAAATATCCGTAACTGAGATAGTCGTGCACCGTTGTGAGCAGTGCGGCTCTCATAGGGAAATATTCTTTCTCTGCGGCGTCCCACGTATTGGCTGGCGTTTTCCACAGTGTGTCTAGCTCCTCTTTCAGCAGCCCCAGATACAGATTGATGTCGTTCCCTGGTTGTTTCGGCCCTTCAATTAGCATACTCATGTGAATGTACTTCCTCTTCATGCACAACCAGGGGGGAAGGTTGTACATCCACACAGACACAGGCCAGGTGCTATGTGTGCTTCTCTGGCTGCCAAACGGATTGACTCCATCGGTGCTCGTGCCCAGCACGATGTTCCTTGGAACGTTCCCAAATTCTGGGTGTTCGAAGTTCAACGCTTGCCACTGGCTCCCATCCTTAGGGTGACTCAGCATCTTGCCTTTTTTATTTATCTCCGGATCATTTGCGTCATCTTCTCGCTTCTTCTCCTCCCTATCCGCGTGCCAACGCAAGAGCTTTGCTACCTTAGGGTCCGCGAAATACCGCTGCAGACGAGGAGTGATCGGAAAGTACCACACCACTTTTCACGGAGCTTTCTTCCTCTTCTTGTATCGAGTGACGCCGCACACCGGACATATGGTAGACTCCGCGTGCTCGTCCCGATAAATGATGCAATTGTTCATGCACACATGGTATTTCACGTGCGGTAAATCCAGAGGACACACGATTTTCTTTGCCTCCTCGAAACTGGTCGGGCACTTGTTCCCCTTGGGAAGATGTTCGTGCCAGAATGACATGTTCTCGTCAAAGCATACGTCGGTCATTTTGTGTTTTACCTTCATATCCAGAGCCATGAGCGTTACTTTCAGGCGGGTATGCTCGGGCCTGCACCCTTCATACAATGGAGTAACCGCGTCTATCTCCAGTTGATCCAGCTTGGCTTTCTCTCGGGCGGCAGCTCTTGCGTTATCCGTCTGCTTGAGAAGCAGCTCTTGAATATGAGGGTCCTGCACCTAGCCCATCGATGGTCCATCGTCGTCTGCTCCGGCATCTTCATCTTCATGATCATGCCCTTCGTCTGCTCCGGCATCTTCCTCATCATCATGTCCGGCATCTTCTACATGATGACTGTGTACTGCATCTACTTCGTGATCATGTCCTGGAGATTCTTCGTCTTCTCGCCCACCCTCGCCGCGGTTGTCTTGCTGCCCTTCCTCATTTCTTGCCGGCCCCCATGGACGACTTCATAATCATCTTCATCACCTTGCCACCGATAGCCATCCATGAAACCACGCAAGAGCAGGTGGTCCCGCACCTGGTACGGAATCCGGGTCCATAAGGCTCCTCAGCTTGCATCTTCGACACGGACATCTTATCTCTGTCTCGTTATTTTGAAGCATCTCGGCCTTCGCAGAGCTCAAAAACCTATTCACGATGCCTTCGGTCATCGTGCGGACCATGGTCGCCTGCGAGGTAGAGCAAAACAATATTTTAGAACCAAGAAAAAATTTGGCATGACTTTGCCAAAAAATAGGACCAAAAAGAATACATAGTGCCAAAATTCTCGCCGAAACGGAAATGAATCAACATTCCGGAAAAATGTTGGCAACTATCGCATTTCAAATACCGGTACCTGCAAACACAAACATATATGCAACACCACAAACATATGCAACACCACAAACATACATAGATCTAGCTAGGCCATAAAAAGTGCATGTGCACGTTGTTGGAGGGAGAAAAAAGTAGATCTACAACATAAAGAAAGCTTTCCCCTTACTTACCTATCAAAAAAGGTAATTCAACGACTTAATATGGATGAATCTATGGTGCAAATGAGGTGAGGAGGAGGAGGCACCCGAGACAAGCTTGGAGGAGGAGGTGGAGAGAATGAAGTGGGGAAAGTGAGTGTGTAGGTGGCTGTCCAAAATATCTAGCTGGTCCCAGGTTACTAATGGCGCACCACCAACAAATGCGCCATTAGTAACCCTAGTTACTAATGGCGCACCACCTGGCGGTTCGCCATTAGTAACTAGGGTTACTAATGGCGCATTTGTTGGTGGTGCGCCATTAGTAACCTGGGACCAGCTAGATATTTTGGACTGGCGGTGCGCCATTAGTAGTTTTGCAGAAAAATGATAGTAGTGGCGCACGGGGTGACTGGTGCGCCATTACTAGTTAAAACTAGTAATGGCGCACTAAGCCCCGGTGCGCCATTAGTATTTTTGGAAAAAAGAAAAAAATTAGTAGTGGCGCACCATGGTTGTGGTGCGCCATTAGTGTGATAGACACTAATGGCGCACCAGCACACGGTGCGCCATTAGTATTTTTGGAAAAAAGAAAAAAGTTGTTAGTAGTGGCGCACCATAGTTGTGGTGCGCCATTAGTGTCTATCACACTAATGGCGCACCAGCACACGGTGCGCCACTGCTATATAGTAGTGGCGCACCACATGTCTGGTGCGCCATTGGTGTGCCTATTGTCTATAGCCCTTTTCCTAGTAGTGTATAAAGGTGATGATTTCATGCACATTGAAAGATCGTATATATTGTACTGGAATTAGCCGTTCAGCTGTTGCTCTTTCGACGTACTCTTTTTTCAGACCGTAACTGTTTTCAAATCTTCATGTCTACTTAGGTACTGCAATCACATGGAGAAAAACGTATAACCAATCGGTGGCGTAATAAGCACCAGGATTTTCTCAGTTCTCATGACATTCGTCTGAGCACAATAACGATGGAAGGATATGCATCCAACCAGGTAAACTGAAGCTTTGTCACATTCTTCCTATTGAATGCGAGGTTACTATTGTCCATGAGGCTTAAGTTTTACCGCAAGAGATTTCTCACGTATGGACACGTTGAAGAGCAAAAAAAGAAGTTTCAGGTGGACAAATGAGCTTCTAAACTTGCTCGGCTTCTATTTACAACAAGTTGTAGCCATCCTGAAATAAATTGTTTGGCACGGGATGTTGATTTTATGGATCAGACCGATCCATTTCTTTGTGACTGCGAAAAAGAGTGGTTGGGTTAGATGTTACTGCCATGTTCAATCTGGGTTTTGTCTAAAAATTTGATGAACAATTAATCCTTGGGCTTTTTGTACCGTTTGTAAGCTTGAGTTCCAAGTTATTGCCCTCGTACTCCCCTCCACCTACCACTACACTGCCGCATCTTCCATGGCTGCTGTTCGTTCCCGTCCAAGGCCTCGCCGTCGTTCTACGCCTTGGTTCGCTCGCTGTGCCCGCTGCCGTCTGGCGTTGTCAACATGGTCAACAACCAAGAGGAATCAGGAGATGACTGTACGTGGAGAGGCTGACAGTAGGGAACCACCAGGGTCATTGCATTACGCAAGCAGGTGCCTCATTATTACAAGCCAAAAAATACTTCCTCCTAATTGTTTGACAACTAGGTCCCACACCATTGTCAATGTAGTCAATAAACGAGAAAATTACACAATGAGCGGATAACACCGGGGACCCAGCAGCTCGCCCATTTGTTTTTTAGTTTAAGAGACGGAGCTGAACTGCGCGCTGTGCGGGGGCTGTGGCGCGTCTAGCCCATGCTTACACTTTTATTTAAGCACATGACGAGCCCAGATGATATATATTTTCTTTCTAAAAATGGCTAGCCCAGTTCTTTTTTTTTTGAGAATACCAAAACCGAGGTCTACTTGCTTTTCTCAGCCCTGCTGGGCTGCAAATCTTTGAAGACAAGGAGGGATGTAAGTAGTAAGAAATGGGCTTCCCTAGAAAATGGATTATAAGTTGTAAGAAATGGGCTGTAAATTTTTAAACCAAAGCCAACCGGCAATTACATTAAAGTATCATTTTTTCTGGATTTCTCTACTCTCTACTCTTATAAAAACCAAAGCCAACTGGCAATTACATTAAAATATTGTATTTTCCCCCACAAGATAAACTACTCATACAAATGCATCTTCGTGTTCCGTGCAACGCACGGGCATCTTGCTAGTTAAGATTTTAAATTTCATTCATTTTTTTGCGGAGAATTATTTTTTGAATTTTATTTTGATATAACTTTTTTTAAAAAAAATTTAACTTGACTCGAAATTTCGTGATTAAAAGAGTTCGGACCCCACTGAAATATGCAAAATTTCATTGATTTTTTAGCAGTGCCCAGAATATATGGTCTGTAATGCTAATAAAAAGAATATGGGCTTCAAATATCCTTAAGAATTAGAAAATGGGCTATAAATTATTGAAAATAATGGCTAATGGGTTGTATGTTGTTTTCCAGAGATTTGGAGGCTGACTTTTGGGCCTACTAGGTTGACGATGACGCTGTCCTAAAAAAAATTTGACGCGTACGCAAGGCTTTGTCAACTTAGTCAACACAGAGCAGTAACTATTGGATGTCCATCCAACGGCCGCCGTGCTTCTTCAGTCTCTGATCTTCCTCCTCCAGCCACCCAAACCAGCACCGGCGGGACTGCCTGCTCCCTCCTCCTGTGGCTGGCTGTGCTACCGCCAGGCCATCCCTCTACCCACTCGCACATCCTATTATTTTCCGGCGACGTCAGCCTCATCCCGCAGCCGACCAGTCAGCGCTCGTACTCCCCTCAGTGTGGGAATCCGCTGCGGTGGCTTCGCCGGCTCCGGGTCGTTCCCTTCCTGGGCCTCGCCCTCGTCCACCACGTTTGTGCTCCCGGCGCGGCGAGGTCAACATGGTCAACAAACAACAGCCATCGGAAGAGGCTGACAGTAGGGGTCCACACAAGGAAATGCCTCCTTATTATGCGCAAAATAATGATTCCTTCACCTGACAGCTGGAACCCACCGGAAATGCCTCTGTATTTCTTAAAAAAATGTTCCCCCCTCCCCCGCTGTCAGCTCGGACCCACCGGCTATATCTTCGCAGGCAAGGAAGTGCCTCCTTATTACGCACAAAAAATGAACACTCCCCTGCTAGCTGGGACCCACCATTGTGGGAGGCTGGGTTGTGGGCCTACTAAGATGACGGGGTGGAGGGCTTTGTCAACTTAGTCAATATGAACGATTCTAGCTCCAGTGACCGTACGATGTCCATCCAACGGCCGTAGTGCTTCTTCAACCTCTGGTCTTCTTGCTCCAGCCGCCCAAACAAGCGTCGGCCGTGCCGCCTGCTCCTGCCTCCTGTGTCCTGCTGTGCTACCACCGCTGGCCATGCCATCCCTCTATACTCACCCACACCTCCTGTTATTCTCCGGCGACTGCAGCCTCACACCGCAGCTGATGCAGTCAACCCACATACTCCCCTCCACGTGGGCATCCCACTGCCACGTCTTCCCTGGCTCCACGTCGTCCCCTTCCTAGGCCTCGCCGTCATCCACCTCCCTGTTGCTCTCGGCGCGGCGTGGTCAACGTGGTCAACGAACGACTTCGATCGGAAGAGTACTGTACATGGAGAGGTTGACAGCTGGGTCCACGGCCGCGGCAAGGAAGTGCGTCCTTATTATGCGCAAAATAATTATTCCTCCACCTGACAGCAGGGACCCACCGGACGGGCCACCGTATTTCATGAAAAAAAATGATTCGCCCCCTGACTGCTGGGACCCACCAGCTACATCTTCGCATGCAAGAAAGTGCCCGATAGTCGGGACCCACCTGGTCGAAGTGTACGTAGCGTTGTCATTCTGGTCGTGAACATGTACGTACATATGATCGGTCTGTCTGCAGGCTACAGCGATGAACAGTGGCCGTGTAAGGAAGGGCACGTGTCATAGTAGAGGCGCGCACGTAGCATGTACACGTACGTACAGTGGCCAGGGTGCAAGAAAGTAAATACGGCCACATATGTACATATGGGCGGGGTCTCGAATGCCTACTCGCGCATACGTACGGCCAGGTCTCATGTACATGGCTGGGTCGGAACGGAGAAATTGCGTCGTCATCGTGTTCATGGGGAGGCAACGGAATGCGTCGTGTTCATCTAGAGGCAACGGAACGCGTGCTGTTCATCGGGAGCCAACCGGCATGGACGGAACAGCCGATGGAAACGAGGCCTGGCGTACCGCAGAACAGAGGAAACGGCCTTGAGTTCGATCGACCACGGTCGAAACGGAATCCTGTTCATCGGGAGGGGTCTGGCGTACCGCAAAACGGAGGAAACAGACCGCCTACGGTCGAAACGGGGTCCTGTTGATCGGGAGGGGTGTGGCGTACCGCAAAATGGAGGAAACGGACTTGTGTTGGAGCGCTACGGTTGAAACAGGGGTCCTGTACATCGGGAGGGGTGTGGCGTACCGCAAAACAGGACTCCACGAGATACTGTTCATCTCCACCGTCGACCTCCTCTAGCCTCCACGGGCTACTGTTCATCCATCGTCGACCTCCTCCAGCCTCCACCTGCGACTGTTCATCCACGGGCTCCTGTTCATCCAGCCTCCACCGCGCGCTCCTCCAACGGCTACTGTTCAACCATCCCTCTCCACGGGGTCCTGTTCAACCACCCCTCCACGGGCTACTGTTCATCCAGCCCTCCACCGGCTACTGTTCAACCAGCCCTCCACCGGCTACTGTTCATCCAGCCCTCCACGGGGTCCTGTTCATTCAGCCCTCCACGGGGTCCTATTCATCCACCGGCTCGATCGATTGGGGTATTGTTCATCAAGCGGCAACGACCTCTACTACCATGGGGTCCTTTTCATCCAACCCCCCACTGGGAACTGTTCTTCCAAACCCCCCCAACAACACTCACTGTTCATCCAGAGGCAGCATCGATCGGCTTCAGTTAGCTGCAGTAGCGAAGGAATCACTCGGGTTCAGTTAATAGCAAGGGATCGCTTGATCGCTCGGGTTCAATAACGCGTAGCCTGCAGTGCAATCGCTCGGGTTCAGTTAAAGCCCAACGCCTCACACCCACGCGCCATGTACAAGAGAAATGCACATCGCTCGGCCCCCGACCACCCACCGTAACCGGGAACTCCCCGATATTTTCCTTGCCCTCGCTTCTACCACGGTTTTCTCCATCATGGACGGCCCAAAGAATGTCATGCAGCTGCCTCTCCGACCCGCCCAGGACGAAAAGCCCATTTTCTGTCATAGAAGTAGGAGCCCACCACATCTATGATGATACCGGGTTTTGTCAAAATTATCGTCATAGAAGTGTCATAAGCATGACAGAAAAAAAAAATCGATCGGCCCAAAATGTCATGGATGTGTCTTTTTTTGTAGTGTCAGCATTATCTTTTTAATTATCACTAGGTGAATGTTCATTACCAGACTGAGTTTCAGCATCTGAGATAGAAGTTTCATTTTCATTATCAAGAGGTTTCTCTATTTCAGGTTCACTAGAAGTGTGCAAAGTCCTATCATTTTTCTTCTTCTTTTTCTTTCTAGAAGGACTAGGTGCACTAGTGTTAGCTCTTTGTGAATCTTGTTCAATTCTTTTTGGGTGTCCCTCAGGATAAAGTGATTCCTAAGTCATTTTACCTCCTCTGGTTGCAACTCTGTCAGCAAAGTCATGCATATTATGATTCATTTCATCAAGCAATTCTCTTTGTGATTTAGCAACTTGTTCTAGTTGAGTTTGAACCATAGAAGCATGTTTTCCAACACCTCTAACATCATTTGATATTCTAAATAACAAGTCACTCAAGCGAGCAATCATATCAAATTTATATTTCAATTGTTTCATAACATTTGCATTGAAGTGATCTTGTTTTCTAATGTAGTTTCAAACTCATAAAGGCATTGACTTGGATGCATATTGTGAGGATTATCATTATCACTGAACTTCATAAGAGAATTTACCTCTACCTCCTTAGGCAGTGGTGGCGTATTAAGCCCATGTATTTCTTCAATAGGAGGTAAATTTTTAACATCCTCAGCTTTAATACCTTTTTCCTTCATAGATTTCTTTGCCTCTTGCATATCTTCAGGACTGAGATATAATATACCCCTCTTCTTCGGAGTAGGTTTAGGCGGTGGTTCTGGAATAGTCCACTCATCATAATTTTTCAATATGTTATTCAATAATTCTTCAGCTTGTCCAACAGTTCGTTCCCTGAAAACACAACCAGCACAACTATCTAGGAAGTCCCTAGAAGCATCAGTTAGTCCATTATAGAAGATGTCAAGTATTTCATTTTTCTTAAGAGGATGATCTGGCAAAGCATTAAGTAACTGGCAAAGCCTCCCCCAAGCTTGTGGGAGACTCTCTTCTTTAGTTTGCACAAACTTAAATATTTCCTGTAAGGCAGCTTGTTTCATATGAACAGGAAAATATTTTTAAGAGAAGTAATAAATCATATCCTGGGGACTACGCACACAACCAGGAGCAAGAGTATTGTACCAAGCTTTAGCATCACCCTTTAATGAGAAAGGAAATAATTAACTCTGGGCCAGATTCAACCAAAGTAATTAACTCTGGGTCGACAGAGAATTCATAATCCTTATCAGCAATAAAGATAGGTGAAGTACAAACTTAGGATCACATTTCATTCTAGCATTCAGAGATTTTTCTTTGTAGTTGCATAGTAATTTCTCTAGATCGTCTCGATCATTGCAAGGAAGAATATCTCTAGTTGCTTCTTCACTCATAACATAACCTTTCAGTACCTTAGGAAATTCATATCTAGGAAGGCTAGTTCTAGCAGGTGTTTCAGGAGTTTCAGTTTCAAGCTCATCATCAGATTCAACAACGTCATGTTGTATTACTCTAGCAATTTGTGCATCAAGAAAATCACCAAGTGGCACATCATGATTATCAAGCAAGGTACTAGCATCATTCATAGCAGAAGTAGCATCATCAATAACTTGCGACATATTAGAATTCATAGCATGTGGTGGTGTTGCAAGTTTACACATAACAGAAGGTGAATCTAAAGCAGAACTGGATGGCAGTTTCTTACCTCCCCTCGTACTTGAGGGAAATATCTTCGTTTTAGGATCCTTAGGATTCTTCATAGTGATAATATGATAATAATCCCAAGTGACTCAACAAATATAGCTATGCTCCCCGGCAACGACGCCAGAAAAAGGTCTTGATAACCCACAAGTATATTGAATCGCAACAGTTTTCGAGGGTAGAGTATTCAACCCAAATTTATAGATTCGGCACAAGGGGAGCCAAAGAATATTTGAAGGTATTAGCAGCTGAGTTGTCAATTCAACCACACCTGGAGATTAATTATCTGCAGCAAAGTGATGCTGTTTTGGACTCACAAGTTAATCTCCAGGTGTGGTTGAATTGACAACTCAGCTGCTAATACCTTCAAATATTCTTTGGCTCCCCTTGTGTCGAATCTATAAATTGGGGTTGCATACTCTACCCCTGAAAGTTGTTGCGATCCCCTATACTTGTGGGTTATCAACGATGGCGATGGATTCCCCTCTCCGGAGACCTAAATAGACTCCAGATCTGCCGTCCCAAGGAACAACAGGGCTTGGCGGCGGCTCCGTATCGTAAAACGTGATGAATCCTTCTCTCTGATTTTTTTCTCCCCGGAAGTGAATGTATGGAGTTGGAGTTGAGGTCGGTGGAGGTCCAGTGGGGCCATAAGGTCGGAGGGCGCGTCCCGGGGGGTGTGCACGCCCCCACCCTTGTGGATAGGGTGTGGGCCCTCTGCTGCTGATTCTTTCGCCAATATTTTTTGTTAATTCCAAAAATAATCTCTGTTGATTTTCAGGTCATTTCAAGAACTTTTTATTCTGCACAAAAATAACACCATGGCAATTCTGCTGAAACAGCGTCAGTCCGGGTTAGTTCCAATCAAATCATGCAAGTTAGAGTCCAAAACAAGGGCAAAAGAGTTTGGAAAAGTAGATATGTTGGAGACGTATCAGACCCCCTAAAACTAATTCCTAAAACCTTGTCCCTATCCAAAAATTCATTTTTTTGAGGGATTAAACTTTTTCTCAGCTAGCTGATGCCCGAATCTTAATCCCTCAAACCAACTCGACCCCACAAGGAAGCATCTCATCATCTTCTTCAACCTTCTTTCTTCTTCCTTTCACACGGGCAACGATGATTGCTCGCCACTAGATGGTGCCCATGAGCTAGCTAGGGCCTAGGATAGATGATCCACAAAAGTAACTTCATAGATAATTACCTAGTGCGACATACACGCGTTGTGAATAAGTCGAGAAATTCATCCTCCACGGGGCGTGTTTTGGGAACTGCTTTGTTTGAATGGGCTCTTCTCCTCTTCTTTCTTCTAGTTGCATGATGTCAGGGCCCGAAACGCAACAAATCATCAAAATTGGTGATGGCCAGCCAACGGTCATGGTTCTATGTAATGCAGGTGAGATTTTCATCTGTAGGTGCTCATCTGTTGCAGTGCAACTTTGCTCGTTGTCAAGGATGAATAGTGTGGAGTGCCACCGTACAGGGCTTGTTGGGGAGAAGCGTCTTTGCGGCCAGAGATGACAAGAAATACCAAACAAATGAAGAAACAAGTCCATTAGAATTTCCCTTGAGACGGTGGGGTCGGGAGGTGCCACGGGCGGCAGGGTCGGTCGGGGGGGTGGCCGATGGTGAGGTGCACGACGATGGCAGTGGCTATGGGCTACACGGTTGTCTCCCTTGTCCCTAAATTTAGTTAAGTGGAGGAGATTCTTGAGTGATAGAAGTCAAAAAGAATTGATGCAGTACTGTTTAGGTGGTATATATGCCAGCTGGGGTCTAATCCCTCAATCTATATCTATACCTACCAATAAAGAGACAAACATTTCTTCCTCCCTAATTTTCGCCCGTTCCTTTCTATTTTTTTGTCCGTCCGGCATTCCTATGTTAGGATCGTTTCGTCCGTCCTTCCTTGGTCTGTCAGTTTTGTTCGTCCGAGCGAGGCCAACCGAGTGAAAAGGCCCGTGCGTGGTGGCCCAGTGAATCCAGCCCACCAATCCCGCTCGAGGCAAAAATACATGCAGGTGAGAGGACTCGAATGCCCAGCACATAACGTGCTTGACCAACTGTGCTAGCTTGTGTCATTTGTAGAAAGAAAAGGTTGATCCTAATTTTAAATAGTCCCACATCGCTTCCTTATATCCAATCTACTTATTTTTTGTATGGCTTTGAGTTTTCTGGGAATCGAGAAGGCATGATAGAGATCATCATGACAAAACAATAAGGAAGGAAAGCGAGGCTAATTAACATTCTGTATATGTCGTTGGCTTATTAAACAGACACAAGAGGTGCAAGCAAAAAGAAGCACTAGAGTCTCTGTTGGGCTACTAAACGAAACATGCACGCGTTATGGATAATATAAGGAGTAATTAGAGAAGCACACGAGGTGACAACGAATAGGAATAAGGAAGTAAATGGGGAGGCGACTAGAAAACCCTAGCCGCCGCCAGCGAGTTCCTACCACCGCCTTCCTCCGGCGGCTCCCCTCCACCGACGACATCGGTCATCGATGGTGAGGGAGGTCACAGGATTCACACGTGTGGATCATGTAGCTTTAGATTAGGCCCTAGTAGCTTAGCTTTTTGGTGGTTCATCGTCTTTGCTTTGGCGGCGGCGATGGCGGTCCTGAACAAAGAATCTTAATATCCTTCCCCAACGAGGCAATTGGTCCTAGGGTTGTGGATGGATTTGGAAACCAGTCTATTCAAGCAAGGAAGGTGTGGCGACGGCGACATCCTTGTGGTGGACTTGTGTCCTCAGGCTACGTCGTTGTGACAACCTTTGTTCCAGCGACGGCGCGGAGCTTGGGAGGCAGTCCAGGAGCGGATGCAGATTGTGGTCTGCATCAACGACACCTGGAAAATGGTGGATCGTGTGCTGGGTCCGTGGTTTGTGGCTGGCTTGTATAGTTTCCTCCTCCGACGCCTTAGTCATGTGGGGTGCTAGATCTGGAGTTCGATGGTGTGTCCGGCGTGTTGCCCAAGCCTGATTTGTTTAACGGCAACGGCTTCACCTTGGGTGAGCCACATTGGAGGTGCGCAAAGCTGCATATCAGAGATGGAGCCACGTGGAACTTGAGTGAGAAGGTGATCCGTCTTTTTTTACTTTGGTGGCTCCTGTGGTGGTGATGGAGGCAGGTGACGGGTGTTGGTATTAAGCTCAGGGCATTCTTTGGTCTAGATTGTATTTTCTTTATTGGCGGGTGTTCCTTGATAACCCACAAGTATAGGGGATCGCAACAGTTTTCGAGGGTAGAGTCTTCAACCCAAATTTATAAATTCGACACAAGGGGAGCCCAAGAATATTTGAAGGTATTAGCAGTTGAGTTGTCAATTCAACCACACCTATAGATTAATTATCTGCAGCAAGTAATCAGTAGCACAGTAATATGATAGTTTTGATAGTGGTGACAGCGGCAACGGTAACGGTAACAGTGATAGCAGTAATTTGTAGCAAGTGTAACAGTGATGATAGCAATAGTAACGCAGCAAGAAACAATATAAATAAATTTGTAGCCATTGGATCAGTGACTTGTTGGATGATATACATCATGTGACAGTTATAACCTAGGGTGATACGGCACTAGCTCCAGTTCATCGATATAATGTAGGCATGTATTCTGTAAATAGTCATACGTGCTTTATTAAAAGAACATGCATGGCATCTTTTGTCCTACCCTCCCGTGCAGTGGGGTCCATATTGGAAACTAAGGGATATTAAGGCGTCCTTTTAATAGAGAATCAAAACAAAGCATTAACACATAGTGAATACATGAACTCCTCAAACCACGGTCATCACCGGGAGTGGGCCCGGTTGTTGTCACTCCAGGGTTGCCGGATCATAACACGTAGTAGGTGACTATAACTTGCAAGATCGGATCTAAAACATGGATATAATGATGAATTCATAAACGGTTCAGATCTTAGTTCATGGCACCCGGGCCCAAAGTGACAAGCATTAAGCATAGCAAAGTCATAGCAACATCAATCTAAGAACATAGTGGATACTAGGGACCGGGCCCTAACAAAACTAACTCGATTACATGATGAATCTCATCCAACTCCTCACCGACCAGCGAGCCTACGAAGGAATTACTCACTCCCGGTGGGGAGCATCATGGCGATGTTTGGTTGGTGATGACGAAGAACGAAGATCCCCCTCTCCGGAGCCCCAAACGGACTCCAGATCTGCCCTCCCAAGGAAGAACAGGGCTTGGTGGCGGCTCCGTCTCGTGGATCGTGATAATTCTTTCTCCCTGATTTTTTTCTGGAATAATGTGATTTTATAGTATCAGGGGGTCGTCAGTGGGGCCACCAGGTGGGTACAACCCACCAGGGAGTGCCAGGAGAGGGGGGCGCCCTGGTGGGTTGTGCCCAACCAGGGGTCCCTCTCTGGTGGGTCTTGGCTCCAGAAATTCTTATTGTTGGTACAAAAAATCCTCGCAAAGTTTCGTTCCATTCCGAGAACTTTTATTTCTGCACAAAAACAACACCATGGTAGTTCTGCTGAAAACAACGTCATTTCGGGGTTAGTGTCATTCAAATCATGCAAATTAGAGTCCAAAACAAGAGGAAAAGCGTGAGAAAACGTAGATACGTTGGAGACGTATCAACTCCCCCAAGCTTAAACCTTTGCTTGTCCTCAAGCAACTCAGTTGATAAACTGAAAGTGAGAAAGAAAAACTTTTACGAACTCTTTTGCTCTTGTTTGCATAAATAAGCTTAAAGAGCACCCACGTTTTCAGCCAACATTATAACTAACCATGTCGTCAATAACACTTAAAGATTATATTAACTCATATCAATGACATAATCAGCTAGCGAGCGATAATAAGATATCTCAAACTGCAGCACATTGTCGAAACAACCATGATATGATATGACAATAATGGTATCTCACTAGCCCTTTCTGAGACCGCAAAACATAAATGCAGAGCACCTCCAAAGTTCAAGCAGCGACTAAACATTGTAATTCATGGTAGAAAAGATCCAGTCATGATGCACCCAACATTAGCTATACATAATGCATAAATCATGACAGCTGTGCTCTACTCAGTTTCTGGCGCTTGTTTTTAGAAGGTGATGACACAACATAAAAGTAAATAGAAAGTCCCTTCGCAGAGGGAAGCAGTGATTTGCAGAGGTGCCAGAGCTCAATTTTTAAAACAGAGGTAAATGATATTTTGAGACATGCACCCTTCTCATTCACTTCACGACCATCAGTTATCAACATCTTCCATGCTAAGCATGCTAGTGGCGCTTCCCAAGGGATAAAAGTAAAGGTTTACTCCCCCTCCACCATCAATCACACTCCATGGCTTGTCCGAAATAACGGGTGTCGTCCATACCAACATCAGTCCCGGGGGAGTTTTGTTTAATTATTTGCATTTTTCAGTTCGAGACTGGGAATCCCTATTACCGCCCATTTCCTCGTGCGATGGCGAGTGAATAAAAACTTGACCTGAGGATAACCCGCTTAGCACAGAAGATATCGACCACCTCCTGTCGTTCCATGAACGATCCAGGCACACAAAACGGATAATTTTTTTAGAAGTTTTTACAGGTGGCACATGCAAATTTACTTAGGACGGCAGGGTAATACAGTGTATAGAGAGGTATGGTGGACTCATCTGGAATAACTTTGGGTTCATGGTTTTTGATGTACAAGCAGAATTCCCGCTTAGTACAGGCGAAGGCTAGCAATTAAGATTGAGAAGCGGCCAGCTAGAGAGCATCAACGACCATGACCAGGCATTATGCATAAGTAACATTGGACACTAGCATGAGTAGGATATGAACACCATGAACATAAATATTATAGAGGCTATGTTGGTTTTGATTCAACTACATGCGTGAACATGTACCAAGTCAAGCCACTCGAACATTCAGAGGAGGATACCATATCATCATACTACATCACAATCATTTTAACTATGTTGATATCCAAGATAAATCATTATCAACTCCCAGCTACTTATGCATGGCATGAGAAACTATAATCTCTAATTGTCATTGCAAACATGTTTAATCATAACGGGCTGAAGCCTGGATACTAGGTTAAACATATTTACACAGACAGAACAAGTCGAGTTCATACCAGTTTCTCTTTGCCACAGCCAGCTCATCAAATATCGTCGTTATTGCCTTTCACTTGCACGATCGACTGATATGAAAATAATAATAATAGTGCAAGAGTGCCGTGGACTAAGCTGGAATCTGCAAACATTTTATTCAACAGGAGAAGACAAGGTAAAATGGGCTCTTTATTAGTTCAGCAGTTATTCATATGAGAGCCACTCAACATTTTCATCGTGGTCTTCTCCTCGGTACAACTCGAATAAAAAGAAAAGAAATTCAGAGAAACACACTGAAATATTTTTGGAGTTTTTGGTTTTCTTCAACAAGCAAATAAAAAGCAAAACGAGAAAAACTATTTACACGGGAAAGCTCCCAAGAAGCAAAAGAAGAACAAGGAAATCTTTTTGGAGTTTCTTTTTAATACTACTACTAAGCATGCATGGAAAGTAAATTACTACAATTAATTTTTTTTGGTTTTTCTAAAGTTTTTAAAACACACAAGAAGAAAGCAAGAAAATAAATCTAAGCATGGATGATACAATGAAAAAGTGTGAACACCGACAGATAGGATGATATGTGAGCATGAATGTAATGTCGGTGAGAAACACGTACTCCCCCAAGCTTAGGCTTTTGGCCTAAGTTGGTAATAAATCAGTAGCCTGGAGGGTAGTAGGGATCCTGAGGAGCGGGCATCCACACATCCCACTGCTGAGGTGCCTGTGCAGCCTCTGCAGCAGTGTGAGCGTTCCAGTAGGCGAGGATATCTGCAGGCATAATCCGGTATCCGCCCCTGGAAACAGAATCAAACAAAGCAGGACCAGGCAAGGGGATAACATCACGAGTGTCAGCGCTATAGACCAAGTTATAAGGAATAGCAACATTAGGATGATCATGTGCAAGAAAGTGGTGGTGATCCATGGCTGCATGGTCTAGATAAATCTTGGTCAGAGGGTAATCATGAGGGCGTAACTCAACCTCAAAGTGAGCCGCCAACCGAGTAGCAAAAATCCCACCATGTATTTTACCCTGAGATTTATTAAGATGGAGGCGCCGAGCCACAATAGCTCCCAAGCTATAAGGGTTGTTGCCCTCTATTGCACGACGTAAAACAGCAAGGTCTGGTGAACTAAGTGCACCCACTTTCTCCCTAGCAAGCAAGCATTTGGTAATGAAATATGCAAAGTAACGAACAGCAGGAAAATGTATGCCACCGGTAGTGATGGCTGACACTCTCCTCTCATCACCCACTATCAAAGTGCGACAGAAATCCTCAAACTCAGCCAGCCTAGGCTCAGCCAAGCTCCCATCAGACGGGATCATGCATATGTCACAAAATTCAGTAAGTGGTATCTGGTGGTTTTCAGCATATAAATCAAAGCTCACTTCAGGAGGATTATTTCTAGGCAGGAAAGTAAAACTTTCGACAAACATGTTTGTGAGGATTTGGTGTTGTTCACACTCATCTGCGATGAAGTCAGTGAGGCCGTCATTAGCAATAAATTTCATGAACTCCTCATGAATTCCAGCCTGCTGAAGGAACGGGATGTGCGGCCATTCGCACGGCCGTACCTCCGCCAACCTCCGAGGGCGGAGATCACTGCCAGAAGACTCCCCAATAACACCCTTGGACTTCTTCTTAGAGCCAAATTTCCTGAAGATATCCATGTCCGCGTACAATTTTTCCTATGAACAAAAATCTGAATTTTTAGTCCACAAAATTTTTCCAACAAAACTTCACAAATCTAATAGCAACTACTCATAGGGATACATAGAGGCCATAGCAAGCATTCACACCACTTAGAACACTAAGAATTGAACATGCAAGCACATCTACAGCAGCACCAAGAGTAGCTATTTATTCAAAGTATAAACAACTGAAACAAAAATTAATTGGACAAATGGTGGAGTCACATACCAAGCAACAATCCTCCGAAACAGTTTCGGAAACGGAGCTTCGAGCAAAGAGATCGAAATCCGCGGGTTTGAGCTCAGAACACGGGAGAGAGAGCAATGGGGATTTTTCTGGAGGTGAGTGATGATGTGGGCTAAAGAGATAAGTGAGGGGGCCCACATGGGGACCACAACCCACCAGGGCGCGCCTGGGGGTCTTGGTGCGCCCAGGTGGGTTGTGCCCACCTAGTGCACCTCCCTCTGGTATTATTTGCACCAAAATTCTTAAATATTCAGAAAAAAAATCGTATAAAATTTACAAGGCATTATGAGAACTTTTATTTTTGGATCATTTTTTATTGCACGGGAAATTCAGAAAACAGATAAAACATGGCATTTTATTTTAACTAATAAAACTAGAGAATAAAAAGTAGGGACAGAAGGTAGTGCTTACTAAATTCATCAACTTCATACCGTTCAAAAATGATTTATTAATAAGGTTGATCAGGTCTTATTAACAACCACTTTTGATTAGCATGAACCCGAAGAACTCTCGTAAATCACTAAGTTACCTCAATGGGGATATGAATTTCCCCAACAATAAGCATTTCATATTTCTTTTTTACAGCAGGTAGAGGTATTTGAAAACTTCCAATAGTGATTGTCGGAGATTTTTCAATAACATTAATACCATTCACTTGGAATTGTTTCTTCGGAAAGTGCACCGTATGCTCATTACCATTAATATGAAAAGTGACCTTGCTTTTATTGCAATCAATAACAGCCCCTGCAGTATTCAAGAAGGGTCTACCAAGGATAATAGACATGTTGTCGTCCTCGCGCATCTCAAGTATAACAAAGTCAGTCAAAATAGTAACATTAGCAAAAACAACGGGCACATCCTCACAGATACTGATTGGTATGGAAGTTGACTTGTCAGCCATTTGCAAAGATATTTCAGTAGGTGTGAGTTTATTCAAGTCAAGTCTTTTATATAAAGAGAAAGGCATAACACTAACACCAGCTCCTAAATCATACAAAGCAGTTTTCCCATAATTATTTTTAATGGAGCAAGGTAAAGTTGGTATTCCCGGATCTCCAAGTTTTTTAGGTACTCCATCTTTAAAAGTGTAATTAGCAAGCATAGTGGAGATTTCAGCTTCCGGTATTTTTCTCTTATTTGTGATGATGTCTTTCATATACTTTCCATAAGGAGGCATTTTCAAGATATCAGTCAAGCGAGTACGCAAAAAGACTGGCCTCAACATTTTAGCAAAGCGTTCAAATTCTTCATCATCATTCTTTTTAGTTGACTTGGGTGGAAAAGGCATAGGTTTTTGAACCCACGGTTCTCTTTCTTTACCGTGTTTTCTAGCAATGAAGTATCTTTTATCATATATTTTATTCTTAGGTTGTGGGTTATCAAGATCAACAGGTGGTTCTATTTCAACATCATTATCTGGTTCTTTATCATTATTTGGTTGAGTGTCTTCATGAACCTCATCATTGTATTTTTCATTATCACTAGGTGAGTGTTCATTACCAGATTGAGTTTCAGCATCAGAGATAGAAGTTTCATTTTCATTATCAGGGGGTTTTTCTATTTCAGGTTCACTAGAAGTATGCAAAGTCCTGTCATTTTTCTTCTTCTTTTTCTTTCTAGAAGGACTAGGTGCACTAGTGTTATTTTTTGTGAGTCTTGTTCTATTCTTTTTGGGTGTCCCTTAGGATAAAGTGGTTCCTGAGTCATTTTACCTCCTCTAGTTGCAACTCTAACATCAAAGTCATGCATATTATGATTCATTTCATCAAGTAATTATCTTTGTGATTTAGCAACTTGTTCTAACTAAGTTTGAACCATAGAAGCATGTTTTCCAACACCTCTAACATCATTTGATATTCTAAATAACAAGTCACTCAAGCGAGCAATCATATCAGTATTATATTTCAATTGTTTCATAACATTTGCATTGAAGTGATCTTGATTTCTAATATAGTTTTCAAACTCATAAAGGCATTGACTAGGATGCATATTGTGAGGATTATCATTTTCATTGAATTTCATAAGAGAATTTACCTCTACCACATTAGGCAGTGGTGGTGTATTAAGCCCATGTATTTCTTCAATAGGAGGTAAATTTTTAACATCCTCGGCTTTAATACCTTTTTCCATCATAGATTTCTTTGCCTCTTGCATATCTACGGGACTGAGATATAATATACCCCTCTTCTTCAGAGTGGGTTTAGCCAGTGGTTCAGGGATAGTCCAATCATCATAATTTTCCAATATGTTATTCAATAATTCTTCAGCTTGAGCAATAGTTCGTTCCCTGAAAACTCAACGAGCACAACTATCTAGGAAGTCCCTAGAAGCATCGGTTAGTCCATTATAGGAGATATCAAGTATTTCATTTTTCTTAAGAGGATGATCAGGAAAAACATTGAGTAACTGGCAAAGCCTCCCCCAAGCTTGTGGGAGACTCTCTTCTTTAATTTGCACGAAGTTAAATATTTCTTGTAAGGCATCTTATTTCTTATGAGCAGGAAAATATTTTTCAGAGAAGTAATAAATCATATCCTGGGGACTATGCACACAACCAGGAGTAATAGTATTGTACCAAGCTTTAGCATCACTGTTTAATGAGAAAGGAAAAAAATAGAGAATAAAGTAATAGCGAGTTTTCTCATCATGAGTAAAAAGGGTGGCTATATCATTCAACTTAGTAAGATGTGCCACAACAGTTTCAGTTTCATAACCATGGAAAGGATCAGATTCAAGCTTAGTAATTAACTCTGGGTCGACGGAGAATTCATAATCCTTATCAGCAATACAGATAGGTGAAGTAGCAAACTTAGGATCACATTTCATTCTAGCATTCAGAGATTTTTCTTTATACTTGCATAGAAATTTCTCTAGATCATCTCTATCCTTACAAGCAAGAATATCTCTAGTTGCTTCTTCACTCATAACATAACCTTCCGGTACATTAGGCAATTCATATCTAGGAAGGCTGGTTCTAGCAGGTGTTTCAGGAGTTTCAGTTTCCATCTCATCATCAGATTCAACAACATTGTCGGAGTAAATGGCCACGGGTAGCCTAACCGACTACCCCTGGTTCTTCAGAAAAATTATCAGGCCTTCGGGCCTCCAAGCACTCCAAGCATTGGGCCGCCTTCCCTGGCCGGCTACCTCTGAAGCCGACTCCCGGAAGGCGACCCAGCCTCAGCAACCTCTCCCCGGGACGACTACGGGGTAGCCGACTCCAAGAAACCGGCCAAGAAGAACGCCGACTCCAAGGAGCCGGCCGAGACCACAACCACCAAAGCTACTCCCATATAACGGTGACAAGACGGGGTGTGGCCACAGTGCGGCCCACTACCCCCGAAGCCCGAGGCGAGCATGGCTACAGGAGGCCGTACGAGACGGCCGTCTCCCGTGCGGCTCGGCACTGTAGCCATGCTAGCCTCAACGTCATCCACGACAGACTCCCGTACGGCCCACGGGCGGCGGGCCCCTTCAGCCAGAGAGAGGCGTGAAGGCGGCCCGGCCTTTCCCAGTCGGCCAAGGGCGTAGCCGGTCCCCAGAAGCCGGCTACTCCCTTCCTCGAAGCAGGAGCCCCATTAAGGAGGCAAGACGAGGTAAGGCTACAGTGAGAGCCCCCGAGGCGGCCCACTGTAGCCACGCTTACCTCGACAAAGCCCTCGTCATCAGAGGCGAGGCTACAGTAAGCAGCCGCCGACAAGACCCTAGGCGGTGGGGCCGGCCTGTCGACCAAGAAGCCGGCAGCCGGCGGGACCCACCAGTCGGCGGGACCCAACAGCCGGCGGAGAAGCCGGCGAGCGTAGACACTGACGGCTGGGACCAGCGCCCAGTCGGATTACCATTGTACCCCCGGGGGGTAGGCCTATATAAACCCCCCGGAGCAACCATGCAAAGGGTTGGCTTCTAAGCATAGCACACACACCATAGATAGAGAGAAGTTAGAGCTAGCCTTGTTCTTCTTCTCCCTTGAACCCCAAAACAGCTCTAGGAGCGATTGTAGCTACCTTTCCTTGATCTAGTGATCATGTGGAGACCCCGCAGAGCAGGACTAGGGGTGTTATCTCCTCGGAGAGCCCCGAACCTGGGTAAGATCCGCCGGCGTGCATGTCTTCGCCTCATCCCGTTTCCAGGCACCGGCGACGTCTTATTGGCACCCACACAGATAAGCCATCCGTTGGCATATGTCGCACCAACCACCCGACATTTGGCGCCCACCGTGGGGCCAGGTGCACCGTCGTCCGGAGACCTGTTCTGGACGGGAACCGTCTTCCTCCCCCGCGAGCGCAGCCAGCCTGCTGCGCCCGATGGCGTTTGCCTCGACGCGCTGCAAGGCGTCGACGACGCCTGCGCAGCGAGCCGCCTCGCCGATCTGCTCGGCGAGACTCGCATCTCCGACGAGCCTGCGTCCGACGCAGGCACCAACTACCCCGAGAGCCGCCTCGTCAGCCTCCTCGACCAGCTTCACGTCTCCAGCGAGCCTGCTGCAGACATGGAGTCGGTCGGCTCCACCGACCCGATGCTCATCGACTCCGACACAGCATCGCTTGACGCCTACCCCTCCGACATGGTGGTCTTCGACGACCCCCTCCCTCGAGCTGACAGCGGCAGCAGCGCTGTCACCGAAGTGCTGGTCATCAGCCACGTCGCCAACTCGGGCGGGAACGCCCACGACGCCCTGCAAGCGGCGATGCACGACCTCTCCGTCCCCATCCCGGCCGACGCCGAGACCCTGGAGGCACGCCGCCTCGCCCTCATCGCGGAGGGCCAGAAGATAGCCTCCATGAGACGCCTCAGCCATGAGCTGCCAGATTTTCCCTAGCCGGTGCCACTTTTCAGCGTTGCATGCAGAAATGCCTCTTGAAACAACTCGGCAGAAATTCCCACGTCTATGTAGACGACATTGTGGTGAAGACAGAGAAGCGCGGTACCTTGCTGGAAGACCTGAAAGAAACATTCGCCAACTTGCGCCGATTCCAAATCAAGCTCAATCCCGAGACGTGCGTGTTCGGAGTGCCAGCCGGCCAGCTGCTGGGCTTCCTGGTCTCCGAGCGCGGCATCGAATGCAACCCCGTCAAGATCAAGGCCATCGAGAGGATGGAGATTCCCACCAAGCTGCGAGATGTGCAGAAGTTTAGGACTGAAAGAACTCCGGATATTCGGAACGGAGATGGTCCTCGCGTTCCCAGGTGGCTTCCCGGTCGGAATGGTGCGACCACTTCACTTTCAGGAATTTGATAGACTTGGTGCGAGTCTTGCGCTCAGTTTCTTCAAGAATAGCAACGGGGTGCTCATGATAAGACAAATCTTCTTGGAGGTCAATCTCTTCGAAATTGATAGTGTGCTCAGGCGTCTTGAAGCACTTGCGGAGCTGTGACACATGGAACACATCGTGCACGTTCGCGAAGTTGGAAGGAAGCTCAAGTTGATAGGCGAGGTCGCCTCTTTTGCCAATGATCTCGAAAGGACCCACGTATCTAGGGGCAAGCTTCCCTTTGATACCTAAGCGACGAGTGCCTTTCATTGGAGAGACGCGGAGGTAGACATGGTCTCCGATCTCGAAAGCCAAATCACGGTGCTTACTATCATAGTAACTCTTCTGGCGCGATTGCGCGGCTTTGAGATTATCACGGATGACTTTACACATTTCTTCAGCTTCAGTGATTAAGTCATTGCCAAGAAGTTGGCGTTCACCAGTCTCTGACCAATTGATTGGAGTACGGCACTTTCTGCCATACAGAATCTCGAATGGGGCCTTGCCCGAACTCGCTTGGAAGCTGTTGTTGTAGGAGAATTCAGCATAAGGAAGACAATCTTCCCATTTCATGCGACACAAGCCCTGAGCATATCTTCAAGAATTTGATTGACTCGCTCGACTTGGCCACTAGTTTGAGGATGGAAAGCTGTGCTGAAGCGAATGTTTGTGCCCATGGCCTTCTGGAAGGAGTCCCAGAACTTAGAGGTGAAGATGCTTCCACGATCTGAGGAAATCAATTGTGGAATGCCGTGCAAAGAGACAATTCTGGAGGTGTAGAGCTCTGCCAGCTGAGCTGCTGTGATGGATTCTTTGATAGGAAGGAAATGAGCCACTTTAGAAAGCTTGTCGATGACAACGAAGATAGCATCATTTCCGCGCTTGGACTTGGGAAATCCAGTCACGAAGTCCATTTCGATATGATCAAACTTCCATTCCGGAATAGCAAGCGGTTGGAGGAGACCGGCTGGTCGTTGGTGTTCTGCTTTCACCCTTCTGCAGACATCACATTCATTCACGAATTGAGCAATTTCTTGCTTCATTCGAGTCCACCAATACGACTGCTTGAGGTCATGATACATCTTCGTACTTCTAGGATAAATGGACAGGAGATAATTGTGCGCCTCGTTCATTATGACTTTCCGTAGATCACCTTTAGGAACCACAATCCGGTCCTCGAAGAACAAAGTGTCTCTGTCATCAATGCGATAGCACTTGTATTTGGAAAGACCCTTGTCGATACCACGTTTCACCTTCTTCACCATGGCATCAAGGAGTTGTGCCTCACGAATTTGATCTTCCAAAGTAGGAGAGACTATGAGGTTGGCAAGAAAGCCTTGAGGAACAACTTGGAGATTCAGCTTGCGGAAAACTTCACAAAGATCCGGTTGGAAAGGCTTGAGGATTAAGCTGTTGCAATAAGCCTTCCTGCTTAAAGCATCTGCAATGACATTGGCCTTGCCTGGAGTATATTCAATACTCGGATTGTACTCTTGAATCATTTCGACCCATCGAGTCTGCCTGAGGTTTAGGTTGGGCTGAGTGAAGATATACTTGAGACTCTTGTGATCAGTGAAAATGTCCACTTGTCTTCCCAACAAGAGATGTCTCCACGTAATCAATGCATGGACAACTGCCGCCAACTCAAGATCGTGAGTGGGGTAGTTCTTCTTGTTGGGCTTCAACTGCCGAGAGGTATAGGCCACAACTTTCTTCTCTTGCATTAACACAGCACCGAGACCTTGGAGAGAAGCATCACAGAAAACTTCATACGGCTTGGATTCATCAGGAGGAGTCAAGACAGGAGCTGTGACTAGTTTCTCTTTGAGAGTGTTGAAAGCAAGGTCACACTCAGGAGACCAGACATACTTCACATGCTTCTGTAGGAGGTTGGAAAGAGGCTTTGCAATCTTGGAAAAATTCTCAACGAATCTTCAGCAATAGCTTGCAAGACCTAGAAAACTGCGGAGCTGCTTGACATTTTGAGGAGGTTCCCAATCCAGAACTGCGGACACCTTCTCGGGGTTAACAGCGATGCCCTTGGCAGAGATGATGTGACCAAGGAAAAGAACTTCATCGAGCCAAAACTCACATTTGGAGAACTTCGCATAGAATTGATACTCCCTGAGCTTGTCGAGCACCAATCGCAAATGTTTGGCATGATCCTGCTTATTCTTGGAGAAGACCAAGATATCATCGAGATACACCAGAACGAATTCATTGGTATAGGGGTTGAAGATGAAATTCATCATCCGAGAGAACACCGGAGGAGCATTGACAAGGCCGAAAGACACGACAGTATATTCATAAGAACCAAAGCTCGTTCTGAATGCTGTCTTGGGAATATCTTCTTCACGAATGCGAATCTGATGATAACCCATACGAAGGTCGAGCTTCGAGAATACTTTAGCGCCTTTGAGTTGCTCAAATAGCTCATTGATGTTGGGAAGTGGATACTTGTTCTTGATTGTCTTCTTGTTCAATGGACGGTAGTCGACACAAAGTCGGTCCGTGTCATCCTTCTTCTTGACAAAAAGAACACCACAACCCCATGGAGAAGAACTCGATCTGATCAAACCCAGACGCTCTTGTTCATCGAGCTGTTTCTTCAATTCCTTCAGCTCGTTTGGTCCAAGCTTGTATGGACGCTTGCAAACGGGTTCAGTGCCTGGCTCTAGTTCGATAACGAACTCAACTGGCCGATGAGGAGGCATACACGGAAGCTCTTCTGGAAAGACATCTTGATACTCGCAAACGACTGGAATTTGAGAGATGGCATTCAATTCGCCCTTCTCATTGAGAGAGAGAAAAACCGAATGGTTTCATCACGAGCAGCAAAAATAATCACATCCTCAGACGAGTGTGTCAATTGAATTTCCCTGGCAGCACAATCAAGTTGAGCCTTGTGCTTAGAAAGCCAGTCCATCCCGAGAATTAGATCAATATCCGAGTCACCAAGGACCATTGGAGAAGACCGGAATTTATAATTGCCCATCTTGATAGAAACATCGGGAGCTATCATTTTGGTATTCATGAATAATCCCGGAGAGGAAACCGCTATCGGCTTAGGCAGATCAACAGTATGCAAATTGTTCATGGATGCAAAAGGTCTTGATATGAAAGAAATAGATGCACCAGTATCAAAAAGAACTTTTGCAGGAATATCATTAACAGGAAGATTACCCATTATCACATCAGTAGATTCCTCCGCTTGGGCTGCATTCATCATGTTCACCTTTGCAGACTTTGGATTATGCTTGACCACTGCATTGCTGGAAGATCTGACAGGAGGAGGAGGAGGAAGACGCCTCTGGTTGAAGCACATGTTAGCATAGTGACCTTTCTGCTGACATTTGTTGCAAGTCACCTCTGAGAGTGGACGGTGATAAGGAGCATTGGACTTTGGAGCTTGATTCTGAGACTTGTTCTGATAGCCAGAGTTGGAAGAACTATGGCCACCTTTGTTCTTCTGCTGGTAAGGCTGACGAAACGGAGGAGGAGGAGGCAACCAAAACTTCTGTTGCTTAGCTGTCACAAGTGAGGAAGAAGAAGACTGAACTGCGTCTCTGACTCTCTTCTTAGAAGCCTCACACTTGAGCTGAGCAGCCTCTTGCTTCAGTGCCATATTGTAGAATTGATCAAACTGAGTAGGCTCAACAAGAACGAGAGCTAACTACAGATCCTCTTTAAGGCCACCTCTGAAGTGATAGATCATGCTCTTCTCATCAGGAACGTCTTGTTTAGCGAAGCGAGCAAGTTTCTGAAACTGAATGTTGTATTGATACACCGACATGTTGCCTTGCTTGAGATTGCGGAACTCCTCACGCTTGCTCTCAACAACACTTTGTGGAATGTGGTGCGCTTTGAAGTCCCGACAGAAGTCAGTCCAAGTGATCACACGACCTCCTCTGGAATCTTTGTATTGCTGAAACCAATCAGCAGCTTGGTCCTTGAGCTGGAAAGAAGCGAACTTGACAAAGTCCTCAGGCCTGACATTGCTACATTCAAAATGCTTGTTGATGTCCACGAGCCAATCATCGGTATCCGTGGCCTCGGCACAGTAGCTGAAAGACTTGGGCTGATTTGCGAGAAACTGGCTTAGAGTGGCAAAGTGAAACTGATTGTTGCCTTGACCTTGATTGCCTTGATTGCCTTGCCCTTGAGTACGTTCTTGCAAGAGTTGCAGAATCATCTGAGCATTGGCCTTGGTGGCTGCCATGATTGCTTGCCATGCCTCCGGAGGTGGAGGTGGTGGCGGAGGGTTCGCTTGACTCCCTTCATTGCGATCCGGATTCTGACGCGTTGGCGGAGCCATCCTGAAGAGGGTGACATCCGTTAGCATCTTGATAGACAAATAGATAAGTAGAATCAATGGATAGAAATTGCAACATATAGTCTTCACAATAAACATTCGAACGAAGATGAACGAATGAATTCCGTAGTAAAACATCACACTTCCATAAGTTGAGAAGCCACTTGAAAAAGATATGGAATGAACATATGAATTCGAAGAAACTCGAATACCACAATACAAAATAAAACAAAGTATTGGCTTGCAGCATAAGCCGGAACAGACATATGATAGAGGTTTCGTCCGAAGTTTTCGTGGTGGGGCCCACACGGGCTCAATCGTACAGCACCATCATGTACAAGGTTGTGCACATGACATACGAAGTGTCCCCGAGTCGACAAAGCCATGGACTCTTTAAGACACAACGAGACCACTGTAAAATCAACCATATACAGGCGGACCACTAGGCGTCGAACCCCAATCTCATATCATGCGTCTGTCGGAAAGAAATCCTAAGGCTACTTGAATTCCCACTTATAAACTCCTGAAACCTTTTGGTTATGCAATCTGGTGTAGGGGATACAAGGGACACAAAATATATCACCCAAACTAACAATCCCTAGATCCAACTGTATCCATCCGTCAACACATAACCAAGAAACCTTCGGAAATCGTTTACCTCAACCTTCGAAAAACATCCGTTATACAAGTTATGGCAATACTCCCGAACTCCCTCCCCAGTACTGGGTGGCGTCGAGGTGATCTCACCAACAACTGCATAAAAGAGATTTCGATGTCCGCGAAACTCAGGTATTCCAGAACTACAACGATAAAATTGTGACGACAACACCTCGGAGCTCAACTCCCCGGGACACTGCCACAACCCCTAAATGTCAGGAGGCACCAAGAACAATGTTCTCGTCACGAATCGATCGGAACGATTCCAAGATACCCGCGTGATCCTAAAAAAAATTTAGTGAAATTTGAGGAGAGAGTAGTCAAAACTTCTACGTCAGGAGACCTCACCAGAGCGACGAAGGGACTGAGGAGTAAAAAGAATCCTACTCTCCGATATATATAATCCTAAGACTCGAAAGATTTTTGTTCTAGACACAACAACGCCAGCGATTCGATCAAGCAGGGGGCTCCTAAGTCGGGGATGGCTCTGATTACCAACTTGTAACGCCCACGATGCGGCTATATCTCCCACGTGTCGAGGCACGACTTAGAGGCATAACCGCATAGTGGTTTTGTCGCAAGAAGGGTCATCTTCACACAATCCCATGTAATGAACAAGAATGGGATAAAGAGTTGGCTTACAACCGCCACTTCACACAATACATGAATAAATATCATACATCATCCAAAATACAAACATATAGACCGACTACGGTCAAAATCCAGATGAAAATAAGATAACCCCAAATGCTAGATCCCCGATTGTCCCAACTGGGCTCCACTACTGATCATCAGGAAAAGACACGTAGTAACGGCCACGTTCCTCGTCGAACTCCCACTTGAGATCGACGCCATCATCTGCACTGGCATCGTCGGCACCTGCAACTGTTGGGTAGAATCTGTGAGTCACGGGGACTCAGCAATCTCACACCCGCGAGATCAAGACTATTTAAGCTTATAGGAAAGGATGGCGCAAAGAGGTGAAGCTGCAGCGGCAAAAGCATATATGGTGGCTAACTTGCGCAAATAAGAGCGAGAAGAGAAGCAACGGAACGGACGTCATCTAGCAATGACCAAGAAGTGATCCTGAACACCTACTTACGTCATACATAACACAGACCGTGTTCACTTCCCGGACTCCGCCGAGAAGAGACCATCATGGCTACACACGCAGTTGATGTATTTTACTTGGGTCAAGTGACAAGTTATCTACAACCGGACATTAACAAATTCCCATCTGCCTCATAACCGCGGGCACGGCTTTCGAAAGATAATACCCTGCAGGGGTGTCCCAACTTAGCCCATCATAAGCTCTCACGGTCAACGAAGGATAAACCTTCTCCCGGAAAAACCCGATCAGTCTCGGAATCCCGGTTTACAAGACATCTCGACAATGGTAAAACAAGACCAGCAAAGCCGCCTGAATGTGCCGACAAATCCCGATAGGAGCTGCACATATCTCGT
Organism: Aegilops tauschii subsp. strangulata; assembly: GCF_002575655.3. Lineage (NCBI taxonomy): Eukaryota > Viridiplantae > Streptophyta > Magnoliopsida > Poales > Poaceae > Aegilops > Aegilops tauschii. The sequence continues at coordinate 547,667,990 of NC_053037.3, forward strand.
TCTCAGGGCACACCGGATGGGCAAGACGTCGGGTTGGCATAGACCCTGGTTGCCCAGGGGGCGCCGGACATCGCCCAGTTTGGTCCAGCATTCGAAGGAACACTGGTCCGGGGGTTGAAATAAGATGACCCTCGGGCTCGCGAAAACCCGGGGGAAAAAGGCTTAGGCGGCGAATGGTAAAACCAAAGTTGGGCCTTGCTGGAGGAGTTTTATTCAAGGCGAACTGTCAAGGGGGTCCCATAAATCACCCGACCGTGTAAGGAACGCAAACTCAAGGAACATAATCCCGGTATAACAGTAACTAGGGCGGCAAGAGTGGAACAAAACACCAGGCATAAGGCCGAGCCTTCCACCCTTTACCAAATATATATAGATGCATTAAATAAATAAGAGATATTGTGATATCCCAACATGTCCATGTTCCGACATGGAACAAACTTCAACTTCACCTGCAACTAGCAACGTTATAAGAAGGGCTGAGCAAAAGCGGTAACATAGCCAAACAACGGTTTGCTAGGAAAGGATGGTTAGGGCTGACATGGCTAAAATGGGAGACATGATATAGCAAGTGATAGGTAGCGGAGCATGGCAATAGAGCGAACAACTAGCATAGCAAAGATAGAAGTGATTTCGAGGGGTGGTCATCTTGCCTGCAAGATTCTCAGAGTTGTCGAAAGCTTGATCCTCGTAAGCGTACTCGACAGGTTCCTCATTCACGAACTCGTCTCCCGGCTCTACCCAAGACAAGAACACAAACAAATGGAACCACAATCAACAACGAGAAATGCGCAAGCAACATGAAGCAAAACATGTATGATATGCAAGATATGATATGCGATGCATATGCGTGCTCCGGAAGGAAAATGATGAACATGGCAGTAACTTGGAAAACCAAGCATACCACTGGAAAGATGAGATGATTTCGGTCGAAATCGATATAAAGATCACCGGAATCGGATGCACGGTTTGCAAATGGCAAGCAAAACAAGAATGACACGGATCTGCGATTAACAGCAAGATAGCACTTAAAATGCAACAAGTAACAATGCTACAGCACCCCAACATAGCAACAAGGCACATGGCAGTAATCTGCAGGAGATTCTTGACAAAAGATGAACACTGAGCTACGGCTAGTTCAGAACATATCAAGCTCAAACAAGCATGGCAAAAGTGCAAAAGATTACAGGTTCACAGACTTAGTGAAAAACTGGACATGGCAGAAATCAGCATCAGATAGCAATGTTTAGAGTATGAAATCAACATGCTACAAGAACTTAACATAGCAAAACAATGCATGGCAGTGTTCTACTAAATGCACATGACAAAAGTCCCTTACTGACCATAAGCCAAAAAGGACGAGAAGATATGATGGCAAGCATGTAAACATAGCAAGTTTCGTTATCAGGTTCCAGACTTGGCAGAAAACAGAGCATGGCAGAAATATTAATATGTAGGCCTCTTTGTGAGCTCGAAGCACTCACTACAGAGCAATTCATGACAAACCAAGCACACCTACAGCAATATGGCATCATTATGAAGCTAACCATGGCAAGAACAATAGCATAGCATGTATGGATCAGCTACAATAAGCTTGGCAAAAATGCATGTCATGTTAAGAATCTGCCAGAAATATTTTATAGCAAAAGTAGAGCAAGCTTGAGTCATGCTATAGCACTCCATAATTGCAAACAATTGCCGGAATGAATCAACTACAACTATATCTACAAAACATCCTTACTGAACATCTCCAAAATATGCATGGATCTCTCTGTAGCATCAAGTTTACATGGCAACAAAATTACAGCAGACAAGGACTTGGAGAAATCACCAAGTCCCTGAAATCAGAAATATTACGGGGCCTACTTTGCATGCTTGTGCTAGTCACCACAGAGATCACAAAAATACACGGAATATACCAATGGAAAGATGGAATGGTATACTTCAAAACACATGTAGAGCTCATGCTCAAAAGATGCACAGATTAAATGATACAAAAATGACAAATCTCCAAGTTCTGCTAAGAACCAGAGATTAACAGCAACTAGCCCTCTTCCAACGAAGATTTGGGCGTCAATATGACCCCTAATGAACATGGTGCAATTGAACAAAATGAAGAGCATCACGAGACGAACAATCTGACATATTACACGCGAGAATCGGAGCTACATGCAAGAAGTTATGGCATCACGAACTTAGGCACATGCTGAAAAATATCCAAGACTTGCGGGAAAAAAAGAGGGGGGCTCGGGAAGAAGTCAACGGTCGCGGGTACGGATCCAGATCGGATCGAAGCTCACCGGAGCTCGTGCTCGGTCGATGGCGGCGGCCGGCGATGAGGATGAGGGGCAACGGGGAGGCGGCCGGAGGAGGAGAGGCGCGGGGGAGCGGCGGCGCCAGCGGAGGCGCGGCGGCGGGGCCGGCCGGCGGCGGAGCACCCGAGGGCGGCGGCGGCGGCGAGGAAGACCGGCGGCGGCGCGACCGGCGGTGACGGGCGCGGAGGCGCGCGCGCAGGGAGGAGGACGGCGGCGGGCGCGCGGGGGCGCGCGGGCCCGCGGGTCGGCGGCGGGCCTGGCGGGCCGCGGCGGTGGGAGGCCGGCGATGACACGTGTCACCACGGGATTGGACGGGGCGCGGCGGCGGACGTGTCCGGCGGGGTACGGACGCGTCCGGCGGCGCGGAGGGATAGGGTTAGGGTTTCGTCTGCAGTTGTAATTCGGGATGCCCACCTATTTATAGGTAGAGGGAGCTAGGAGGCTCCAAATGAGGTGCGGTTTTCGCCCACATGATCGTGATCGAACGACCTAGAGCATGGGAGAGAGTTTGGTGGGTTTTGAGCTGATTTTGGAGGGGGGTTTTGCTGGACACTCAAATGGACTTTGCGGATGCCCGGTTAACCGTTGGAGTACCAAACGACTTCCGAATGGAACGAAACTTGACCGGCAGTCTCCGGGTGGTATATTAAGACCACTTGACAAGCCTCGGTCCATTCCGAGAAAGTTTGACACACGCACACGAAAGAAAACAAGAGGGGTGCACCGGAGGAGATAGGAGCGCCGGATTGGGAAACGGACAACGCGGAAAATGCTCGGATGCATGAGACGAACACGTATGCAAATGCAATGCACATGATGACATGATATGAAAATGCATGACATGACAAAATACAAAACGAAAGACAAAACCCGACAACGGAGGGAAAAACATATCACATAGCCGGAAATGGCAAGAGTCGGAGTTACAAATATGGCAAGTTACATGCGGGGTGTTACAAGGCGCCAGTCTCAGCCGGCACGCCCTGCCTGCGCGTGCCCAGCTTGGTCTGGAAGAACTCCCCCCAGAGCTCGAGGGTGGGGAGGACGCCAAGGTAGCCCTCGCACAGGGTGACGAAGGCCGACAGCAGCACCACCGCATTCGGGGTGAGGTGGCGCGGCTGGACCTGATAGAATTCGAGCCAGGAGCGGAAGAAGGCGCTCACCGGAAGGCCGATGCCGTACAAGAAGTGCGAGCGGAAGACCACCCGCTCGCCCTCCTGCGGCTCCGGCGTGATTTCCCTTGCCAGCGCAAGGCGGACCTCCACCTTGTCCGCGGCCGGCAGCCGCCGAGTTTTGCGTAGGAAATCGACGTGGTCTTCGTGCACGTTGGAGCCATCCCAATCCCCGCCATGCTACTCCGTGGCGGGAGGCATGGCGAAAACAAGCGCGGCGGCAGAGGAATGCGTAGCGGAAGAGCGCGGCGGCGAGGCGCTGTCGCAAGAACGGCGAGCGAAAAAGATGGTGGAAGTAGGAGGAGCGTGCGAGGGCCTGCCGCCCTCCACCTCCCCCTACTTATAGCTTCGCGAGGCAGGACCGGGGAAGCCGAACGTGGGGGGACTCATGGGATCAACTGCACCCACTCCCCCCACGCCTCGCAATTATTGCGCATAAATGCGAGCCGAAACTGCCGCACGGGACGTGCGGGCGGTTTCGGGATGTAGACAATCCACGCCTGGGCCAGGGCGCGGACGTGGCGGGCCCCCTCCCTGCGGCGACGTCCCGTCACGCGCGTGGGCTGGCAGGCTTTCCGGCCAAGCCAGGCCACGTGGTTCGCAGACGGCCAGTGGCCGGCCCGCGGCCCGGTGCACGCACTAGCGGGCTCCCGCCCTCCGACTCCGGAAGATTTCGACTCAGGCGGCGCGCCTTACCAAGGCCGGCTCCCAGCTGCCGGCTTGCTAAGATGGGAAGCTGACCGAGCTTCTCAACTCCTACTCAACCTCGAAGCCCAATCAGCTTCGGGGACTACTGTCGGAGTAAATGGCCACGGGTAGCCTAACCGGCTACCCCTGGTTCTTCAGAAAAATTATCAGGCCTTCGGGCCTCCAAGCACTCCAAGCATTGGGCCGCCTTCCCTGGCCGGCTACCTCTGAAGCCGACTCCCGGAAGGCGACCCAGCCTCAGCAACCTCTCCCCGGGACGACTACGGGGTAGCCGACTCCAAGAAACCGGCCAAGAAGAACGCCGACTCCAAGGAGCCGGCCGAGACCACAACCACCAAAGCTACTCCCACATAACGGTGACAAGACGGGGTGTGGCCACAGTGCGGCCCACTACCCCCGAAGCCCGAGGCGAGCATGGCTACAGGAGGCCGTACGGGACGGCCGTCTCCCGTGCGGCTCGGCACTGTAGCCATGCTAGCCTCAACGTCATCCACGACAGACTCCCGTACGGCCCACGGGCGGCGGGCCCCTTCAGCCAGAGAGAGGCGTGAAGGCGGACCGTCCTTTCCCAGTCGGCCAAGGGCGTAGCCGGTCCCCAGAAGCCGGCTACTCCCTTCCTCGAAGCAGGAGCCCCATTAAGGAGACAAGACGAGGTAAGGCTACAGTGAGAGCCCCCGAGGCGGCCCACTGTAGCCACGCTTACCTCGACAAAGCCCTCGTCATCAGAGGCGAGGCTATAGTAAGCAGCCGCCGACAAGACCCTAGGCGGTGGGGCCGGCCTGTCGACCAAGAAGCCGGCAGCCGGCGGGACCCACCAGTCGGCGGGACCCAACAGCCGACGGCGAAGCCGGCGAGCGTAGACACTGACGGCTGGGACCAGCGCCCAGTCGGATTACCATTGTACCCCCGAGGGGTAGGCCTATATAAACCCCCCGGAGCACCCATGCAAAGGGTTGGCTTCTAAGCATAGCACACACACCATAGATAGAGAGAAGTTAGAGCTAGCCTTGTTCTTCTTCTCCCTTGAACCCCAAAACAGCTCTAGGAGCGATTGTAGCTACCTTTCCTTGATCTAGTGATCATGCGGAGACCCCGCAGAGCAGGACTAGGGGTGTTATCTCCTCGAAGAGCCCCGAACCTGGGTAAGATCCGCCGGCGTGCATGTCTTCGCCTCATCCCGTTTCCAGGCACCGGCGACGTCTTATTGGCACCCACACAGATAAGCCATCCGTTGGCATATGTCGCACCAACCACCCGACAAACATCATGTTGTATAACTCTAGCAGTTTGTTATCAAGAAAATCACCAAGTGGCACATCATCATTATCAAGCAAGGTACTAGTATCATCATAAGAATTATCCATAGCAGAAGTAGCATCATCAATAACTTGCGACATATTAGAATTGATAGCATGTGGTGGTGTTGCAAGTTTACTCATAACAGAAGGTGAATCTAAAGCAGAGCTGGATGGCAGTTCCTTACCTCCCCTCGTCTTTGAGGGAAATATCTTAGTCTTTGGATCCTTCAGATTCTTCATAGTGATAATACGATAATAATCCCAAGTGACTTAACAAATATAGCTATGCTCCCCGGCAACGGCGCCAGAAAAAGGTCTTGATAACCCACAAGTATAGGGGATCGCAACAGTTTACGAGGGTAGAGTATTCAACCCAAAATTATAGATTCAACACAAGGGGAGACAAAGAATATTTGAACGTATTAGCAGCTGAGTTGTCAATTCAACCACACCTGGAGATTAATTATCTGCAGCAAGTAATCAGTAGCATAGTAATATGATAGTTTTGATAGTGGTGACAGCAGCAACGCTAACGGTAACAGTGATAGCAGTACTTTGTAGCAAGTGTAACAGTGATGATAGCAATAGTAACGCGGCAAGAAACAATATAAATAAATTCATAGGCATTGGATCGGTGACTCGTTGGATGATATTCATCATGTGACAGTTATAACCTAGGGCGGTACGGCACTAGCTCCAGTTCATCGATATAATGTAGGCATGTATTCCATAAATAGGCATACATGCTTTATTAAAAGAACTTGCATGACATCTTTTGTCCTACCCTCCCGTGGCAGCGGGGTCCATATTGGAAACTAAGGGATATGAAGGCCTCCTTTTAATAGAGAACCGGAACAAAGCATTAACACATAGTGAATACATGAACTCCTCAAACCATGGTCATCACCGGGAGTGGGCCCGGTTGTTGTCACTCCGAGGTTGTCGGATCATAACCGTAGTAGGTGACTATAACTTGCAAGATCGGATCTAAAACATGGATATAATGATGAATTCATAAACGGTTCAGATCTGAGTTCATGGCACCCGGGCCCAAAGTGACAAGCATTAAGCATAGCAAAGTCATAGCAACATCAATCTAAGAACATAGTGGATAGTAGGTATCGGGCACTAACAAAACTAACTGGATTACATGATGAATCTCATCCAACTCCTCACCGACCAGCGAGCCTACGAAGGAATTACTCACTCCCGGTGGGGGAGCATCATGGAATTGGCAATGGAGTTTGGTTGGTGATGACGAAGAACGAAGATCCCCCACTCCGGAGCCCCAAACGGACTCCAGATCTGCCATCCCGAGGAAGAACAGGGCTTGGCGGCGGCTCCGTCTCGTGGATCGTGATAATTCTTTCTCCCTGATTTTTTCTGGAATAATGTGATTTTATAGTATCTGGGGGGTCATCAGCGGGGCCACTAGGTGGGTACAACCCACCTGGGAGTGCCAGGAGAGGGGTGCGCCCTGGTGGGTTGTGCCCAACCAGGGGCCCCTCTCTGGTGAGTCTTGGGTCCAGAAATTCTTATTATTGGTATAAAAAATCCTCGCAAAGTTTCGTTCCATTCCGAGAACTTTTATTTTTGCACAAAAACAACACCATGGTAGTTCTGTGGAAAACAGTGTCAGTCCGGGGTTAGTTTCATTCAAATCATGCAAATTAGAGTCCAAAACAACAGGAAAAGCGTGAGAAAAAGTAGATACGTTAGAGACGTATCATTCCTTTATGCAAAGGCAAGCTTTCCGCTGTCTTTTCAGTTTTGTCAGGTGGGTTCGTACGTGGCTTGTAGTATGATCCTTTTGATATAAATAAGACACGTAATACCATGCCAAAAGGAAGGAAATATAGTCTATGGTGAGCTACTAAACGAAACATGCATGCATGTTGCATAATTTAAGGAGACATACACGTCAGGAATAATTCAAACTCCATGTTACTGCACATTGTCCGGTTGTAAGTCTCAAGAAGAAGAAAAAAATGATGGTTTCAACTGAAGTTGAATTTGGTGTTTATCTGTGACCAACACGCTCCATAGTTCAATCAAGATAAAGATTAGACGATGTTGGACTAACATATATACATAGCGCACACAAGGGAGAAAATACATACCTAGATATACTGAAGTTGGACGAATAACGTCATGTGTATACCAATACTCTTACTTCAATACCCTTTTTCTATTTTCTAAATTGCATATACGAAAAACATGACACTATATAAACACATATATTCTAATTCTAATGTTCACCGTAATTAAAGTAAATTATAAGTAGCTCCTATGTTTTATTTATGATGCAAAATCTAATTAGGTTAAATGAACAACACATGCATAACAAAATTCTAATGCAGGCAAGCAATTGGGGTCGCAATCTCCAGTCATGGATGCCAAGTAACTGAGAAGGAAAAAATATAGAGAGCGGTATGCATGGATGAACACTAAAAAAATAGGAAACATTAAAAAAGCATAGTGAAGCCAATGAGCAAAACAAAACAATTGAAGTTTCAACCTAGTTGCAAAAAACTGCACACAAGGGAGGAAGAAATGTGATAATAGGGAGTCAACACAAAAGACAAAAATGATAACATGAAAAAATTAAAAATATGCAAATATGCAACCAAAACAAAAGAAATAGAGTCAACACAAAAGACAAAAATGATAACATGAAAAAATTAAAAATATGCAAATATGCAGCCAAAACAAAAGAAATAAAGAATAGAGCAAATTGCAGCAAATCATAAATTGAAGCACGACACAGCATGCAAAGATTCAATTGCTATGATTAACCCTACATATATCGCAACATAAGTGGAAACCTATACGACGAGGATTTCATGGTTAGCACACACACAACGCGAGTATATACAAATGGACGCCCAACGAAGTATACAACATTTTCATTGTATAGTGTCAGTAACTCAAAAGAAGTGCTATGAGTACAACATTTTTGTTGTAAATATGGTGGTTATTGTGTCGGCATGATATGCTTTGTCAACAGAATCGATGATCCAATCTACTATGTCGTACTTAAGTCAGACAAAAAGCAACGTGTATATACCAGTACTTAGTTCACATAATATATGAGAATCCTTTGAATTAGTAATTAAACTCTCAAAAAGATGCTTCAAAAATAAGAAAATTGGCACCCAACTGAAGTCCTTCATGCGCCCTTTCCTCTTCAACCGCAGCCCTTCCACCATCTCTTTCGCCCGCTCAAAAACTCTTTCATGCACAACTCGTCTTCAACCCTAGGGTACCGGGGAGTTCAAGGAGGCTCTGCCAGAGGAAATGAGTATGATTCTTCACATATTCTACTTCTGCTTGTACTTGTTCTTCTTCTTCATCTTGCATATTCATATCTTCAGGAGAACATGGATCTCCCAGACCTCAACTATACTCCACCTGCAGAAGATGTGGATGAAATGGATGAACATGTAGAAAATGAAATTGAAGGAGATGTAGGAGATGGAATGGAAGGAGATGAAATTGTTCAAAATCTAGGTACGGTTACAGTTGATCATTTCATCAGTTGATCATTCCATCATTTCATCACTTGATCATTTTTTGGTGTATTTCTTGATGCAGATGTTGAGCAAGTTGCTAAAAAAACCTCAATGACCAGCAAAGATTTGTTGCTTATGTAGCATTGCATACACTGTATGAGTAGAGGAGGCAATTTTAAGAGAACTCATAAGCAAGACATTGCAATTTTTTTGGAGTAGGTGTTCGGAATATACAAAGAATTTGGAAGAAAGCAATTTTGCAAATTAAACAAGGTTAGGAGGTGGATGTTTCCAATCAGAAAAAATGAAATTGTGGAAGAAAGCCTAAGGACATTAACCTAGAACAAATCCTAACAATCCCACTAAATAAGAGGTCTACTATTAGGTCACTAGCTTGTCAATCGGGATGTAGTCTACCACACTCCATTGAAAGTTCATGCTGAAGTTGATAAGGAGGCATACAAACTGTGTGAAGCCAGCTCTAAAGGAAAAGAATAAGAAGGATAGGATGAAAATTTTCTTGTCAATTCTTGATGAGGCAACAACAAAAACTGCAAGGCCTAAGTTCAAGACTATCAATAATGTTGTGCATACTGATGAGAAGTGGTTTAACATGACCAAGAAGAATAGAACCTATTATCTGTTGGATGGGGAGGACCAGTCTACGAGGCCTATACATGGCAACTGTATTGGTAAGGTGATGTCCTTGACGGCTGCTGCTAGGTGGGATAGTGAAGGAAATGTGACCTTTTGGAAACATCGGTATTTCGCCCTTTGTGAAAGAAGTTCCTGTTCAGAGGAGAAGTGGCAACAGGCCCAGAGGTACAATAGAGACAAAGTCAATTGAAAAGTGATGAGGGAGTTCCTGGTAGAGAAGGTCTTGCCAGCGATACAAGCTATTTGGCCTGAAAGTGATGCTGGGGAGACCATCTACATACAACAAGATAAAGCTAAGTCCCATATCTTGCCCGATGACCCGGAATTTTTAGCGGCTGTCGCCAAAACTGGATTTGACATCACAATAATACAACCACCTGTCAATAGTCCTGATTTGAATGTGCTTGACCTTGTGTTTTTTCAACTCGTTGCAATCCCTGACATATTGTCTGAGCCCTAAAACACCACAAGACCTTATTACGGGTGTGTTGGAGGAATTTGATGGCTGTGAGGTATACAAGCTGAACGTAATTTTCCTAACTCTATTGGCTTGCATGATTGAGATCCTGAACCATGCAGGGTGCAATCAGTATAAAACACCCCATGTGAACAAGGAAAGGCTTGAGAGTCTGGGAAGCTACCTCCAAGACCATCATGCCATCAAGAGGTTTATGCAAATGCCCTACACAACATAGGGCTAATGGAGAGGGTTTGATAATGAAAGATGAGGCTATGATACTTGTGATGAGGTTGTGCTGCTTGTGATGATTGTGATGAGGATGTGCCGCTTGTGATGCTTGTGATGAGGTTGTGCTACTTGTGATGCTTTTGATGAGGCTATGATGATTGTGATGAGGCTATGATGATTGTGATGCTTGTGATGAGGCTGTGACTCCATTTTGTGATGTCTGTAATAATTCCATTTTTGATGCTTGTGATGAGGTTGTACTCCATTTTCTCATTATTTTTACTCCATATGTTCATTTGAATTTTTTGATGAGGTTGATAAGTACTCCATTTGAATTTTACTCCATATGTTTATTTTGTGATGAGACTGATAAGTACTCCATATGTCTATTTTGTGATGAGGCTGATAAGTACTCCATTTGAATTTTACTCCATATGTCTATTTTGTGATGAGGCTGATAAGTCCTCCATTTGAATTTTGCTCCATTTGTGGAGGGGAAAGGAATGCATTCAAAGAAAAGAAGATAAGAGAATGAAGGGCACAAGGGGAGTACTTGCAAGTCCTACACTAAACCCTACACTAAACTACAGTTCAAAAAGATAAAGAGAAGACAAAGAGAAGAGAGAAGAAGAGAGAAAAGAGAAGAGAAGTCCTACTGTAACTAAAAAATCCAGTTAATTAATTGAAACTTACACTAAATTACTAAAGCTTCATGTGTAAAATTGCAGAATTTGCTAAATTTTGTAAACTGAATTTTGTAACTCCTACAAGCAGCTCCATGAAAAGGAGTATTTTGGCACTCAGCTGTAGAATGCAAGACATTCAGTGATAAAGATATATTCTCAGTAGCTCAAAACAAATATGTACTCACGACGGATGAGGAATTGAGCAGTGAGGAGCCAATAATGAATGAAACCACTGCGATCTTGTAGTCTTGGTGAATGTTTTAGCCTACATGTTCCCCAGCGTGTCCATGGCTAGATTAACCCAGAGCAACTACTACTTATAAACAAGGGAGGCAAAAGGAACATACTCCATCTTATAAGAAGTTCATTACAAAAACTTGAATGAGCAAAAGGAACTTGAATGATCACTTAAATTGTGTGGAGTGATAAGCCAGATAGAGAAGAGAAAGAGGTGCTTGTAGGAGTGAAAATTAAAGATAAGGTAATTGTTGGAGTAAAAAACACTCAATTAGTGACAGTTGAGTGACAATTAAAGAGGGCAAGAAGATAAGATAATTACTGTAAGTATTGTACATTAACTGAAAAGGAGTACTCCATTTGATTGTTTTGATCATCTTGATCATTTTAAATGGCTTTCTACTCCATTTGATCATTTTCAATTTCAGCATGCACATTTTCAGTTTCAGTACTCTACATTAACTTAAAGGAGTACATTTTGATCATTTTCAAATGGTTTTGTACTCCATTTGTTCATTTTGATTTGATCACTTGACAAGTTACTACTACATCTACTTGATCAAGATCCACGTGAAGCTAAAGCTGAATGGACTCCCCAGCCAAGAAAGATTTGAGTTATTGTCTGTCATTAGCTTCCAAAGTGATAAGGCCTGGGCCATGAGCTAGCTACCCATCCTCTTCCATGTACCACAACCGGTGCTATTGATAGTGTTGAGTGCTATTCCATTGACATTGGTACTAATGGTACTGGTAATAGTGGATTTATATATTGTGATCACCAGATAAGCTTAACAACAAAACTAGTGTGTTTTCTGGTAGAGAGCGGAGAAAAGACATTAAAAATCTATTGGAAAAATAAACTTTAAATTAGGCGCATAAACACTAAATTAAAAAATGCAAGTCTTAATTCATTTGGTTTTAAAGAAAACTTATCTGAAGTAAAGAAGTATAGTCTCTACATGAAGGATAGGTAAGAAGGAATGGAAAGATAAATTTCTGAAATGAAGATAACAAAACGAACATTGAACAATTGAACAGTCACTTCAACCAACACTCGGCTACTAATACTGAAACTTGGTACTGCACTAGTCAAAATCTACTGGAATCTTTAAGCTACTCGAAATTCCAAAATAGTGAAGTTTCATTTTAAGCTACTGCAATCTTTCTCTTAAATCTACTCATGGATCTGTCGGAAATCTACTAGAATACTACATTTCATTCAGATAAAAATGGGATTTGTCTGAAATGTACTGGAAATCCCCCAATTCCAAAACAACACTAAGCAAGGATTTCCACTCATGGATCCCCGGGGGCCATAGAAGCCAAACCCCCACAAAAATCTCATATTTTCTACTAATGGAGATACACAAGATGGAATTACCCTGTTCTTTTTGCGGATGGTGTCGATCTGGACGCGCTTCCTCGCCGACTTCTCTTGTGATCCTCGTTGGCTTCCTCGAGCTTGGTCTTGATCTCGGCGCCCCACTTGGTCTTGGCCTTGCAGGCAACTGATACGTCTCCAACGTATCTATGATTTTTTATTGTTCCATGCTATTATACTTTCAATCTTGGATGTTTTATCTACAAGTATATGCAATTATATATCATTTTTTGGGACAAACCTATTAACCTATTACCAAGTGCTAGTTGCTGTTTTTTTGCTAGTTTTTGGTATTCCGGAAAATCAGTACCAAACGAAGCCCAAATGCCACGAAACTTTCTGACAACTTTTTCTGGACAAAAGAGACCCTCGAAACTCGGGAGGAGACCAGAAGGCGAACGAGTAGACGACAAGGCACTAGGATGTGCCCTAGTACCTTGTGGGTCCCACGAGGCTCCGTCGGACCTAAATACAGCTCTATAAATTCTCTAAAATCGGTAAATCAACAGATAGCCACCCAAAATACTTTTTCCGCCGCCGCAAGTTTCTGTTCTTCCGCGATCCCATCTGGAGGCTTTTCCGGTACTCTTCTAGAGGGGGAATCGATCACGGAGAGCCTCTACATCAACCTTGCCGCCCTTCCGATGTTGTGTGAGTAGTTTACCACAGACCTACGGGTCCATAGCTAGTAGCTAGATGGCTTCTTCTCTCTCTTTGATCTTCAATACAATGTTCTCCTCGATGTTCTTTGAGATCTATTCAATGTAATCTTCTTTTGCGGTGTGTTTGTTGGGATCCGATGAATTGTGGGTTTATTATCAGATTATTCATGAGTATAGTCTTTTCTGAATCCTTATAAGCATGATTGTTATAGCTTTGTATTTCTCTTCGATCTATCAGTTTGGTTTGGCCAACTAGATTGATTTATCTTGCAATGGGAGAGGTGCTTTGTAATGGGTTCAATCTTGCGGTGCTCTATATCCCAGTGACAGAAAGGGACAAGACACGTATTTGTATTGTTGCAATTAAGGGGAAAACAACGGGGTTTATTCATATTGATTGAGTTTACTTTGTCTACATCATGTCATCTTGCTTAAGACGTTACTCCGTTCTTTATGAACTCAATACTCTAGATGCATGCTGGATAGCGGTCGATGTGTGGAGTAATAGTAGTAGATGCAGGCAGGAGTCGGTCTACTTGTCTCGCACGTGATGCCTATATACATGATCATTGACTTGAATATCGTCATAACTATGCATTTTTCTTTCACTTGCCCAATAGTAGTTTGTTTACCCACCGTATACTTTTTGTTCAAGAGAGAAGCCTCTAGTGAAAACTATGGCCCCCGGGTTTACCTTTATCATATATTAAGATCCAAAAAATACCGTGCTACAATTTATTTACCATTCTTTTATTTTGTGTTTTTATTTATCTATCTACCATTATCAGATTTGATCCTTGCAAATAACCGCCGAGGGGATTGACAACCCCCTTGACCGCGTTGGGTGCAAGTATATATTTGCTCTTTTGTGTGTAGGTGTTGTTCACGAGGTTTCACGTGGTTCTCCTACTGGATTGATAACCCTGGTTCTTAACTAAGGGAAATATTTATCTCTACTGTACTACATCATCCTATCCTCTTCGAGGAAATCCCAACGCAGCTCACAAGTAGCAGCTGCGCCGGGCTTGGACTTGGCCTTCCACTTGAGGTCGAAGCCGTCTTCGTTGGGGAGGTGAGCTCCGCCTCTCACTTGAGTGCCCAGCCCCCGCCGCGCGCCTTCTCCTCGGCTGTCCACTTCACCTTGCGGCCCCCGGGGAGGTGGTGGCGTAGATGTACTTGCGGTGGGCCGGCTGCGGCCCCTTGGATAGGCAGCGACGCGGGAAGAGAGGGTCGCGAGCTCGAGCGCAGCGAGGTCATCCAGGTGGCCGTACGTGGTGGGGCTAAGGAGCTGCGGCGAGGTAGAGAGGCAGCTGCGGCGACAGAGAGGAGAGGGGGAGGGCGGCGACAGAGAGGAGAGGAGAGGGCGGAGACAGTGAGCGAGCAAAGGGGCAAAATTGGAAAGTGAACAAAAAATGAACTTCAAAGATGTTGAACTGGCTCGGCGACAAATATTCTGCTACTGAGGGAGTACTCCCTCCTTTTCAGTTTAAAGGGCTCAAATCTGAAATCTCATCTATCAAGGAAGATGATGAGTGGAGGAATATATCTCATACTTTATAAAACTACCCAAATTAAACTAATGCATTAATGTGGATTAATTACATTACATGCATGCTTGGCCACTAGATGAGTAGGAGGGTGCTTGGATTCAAGGGACTTATTTTAGTCTGACTAAAAATAGTCTCTTTAAGAGGCTAAAGTTCCAAGCACCCCAGAGAAAAGAGGGGCTAAAACCAGTCTTGAGACTAAAAAATTTTAGTCAGGGATACCCCTACTAAAATGTGAATTAGTCCTCTCTCTATTCATTTAACTCCTCTCCTTTAACACATGCGAGTTCTGGATTGGAGGGTTTGGAGGATAATAAATGCTCATTAACTTGATTTTAGTCTCTTTAGTATTTGGATCCAAGCATGGGTGAGGCTAGCAAGTTTTAGTCCCACTACTTTTAGTCATGAGACTAAAACGTATCCAAGCACCCTCTAGGAACATTGCATGCATTGGTGAGTTCCTTTTGAATTATTGCATGCAAAGATTTAATGTGCCTCAGAATCTCAATAGGAGTTGGAGATGAGCCCTTTAAATCGGGAAAACGAAAAATTTGAGATAAGCCTTATAAACCGGAAAGGAGGGAGTAGTGTCCAAGCATGCATGCACTCAAGTAATCCACATTAATGCATTAGTTTAATTTGGATAGTTTTGTAAATTACGAGATATATTTCTCCACTTATCATCTGCCTTGGTGGATAAGATTTCAGATTTGAGCCCGTAAACCGAAAAAGAGGGAGTAGTTTACAACTGCATGTCTACTCTCTTTTTTAAGACAAGTAAATTAGTCGGAGACCAGGTTACAAGTACCATCGTTTTGCAGTATATAAATTGTACATACATGTGTGGCGTGCGCCCATGAAAAAATATGCATGCATTGCATGGTCCCGGATCGACGGGCAATTACGCGTGTCTCAAAGCACTAGTAGAAAATAGGGCTTTCGTTCGGGCCTGGCCAGCCCATTAGTCCCGGTTCGGCCACGAACCGGGACCCATGGGGGCATTCGATCCAGTTCGTGAGCCCAGGGGGCCGGGCGGGGCCTCGTGGGCATTAGTCCCGGTTCGTGTCGACCCATTTGTCCCGGTTCTAGGCACGAACCGGGACCAATGGGCATCGCTCCTGGCCCACAACCATTGGTCCCGGTTCTTAGCTCGAACCGGGACAGAAAGGGGAGCTTTAGTCCCGGTTCTAGCCACAAACCGGGACAAATGAGTTGCCTATATATACCCCATCGCCGCAGCAGAGCACTCCACAGTGCTCTGCTTTTTGCTGGCCGGCGAGGGGGGGCATTGGCTGCTCTAGCTCACCTCCTATGCACATGAGGTGTTCGATGAAATGCCCGAGCCACACTGGTTAAGCTTTCTCCTCTCGAAGCTCGACCTCCGAGCTCCATTTTTCCCGATATTTGTCTAGGTTTATATTAGCGGTCCGTCACGCCCCGTCCCCGTCTTCACCACCGTCGATCGCCCGCGCCGATCTCGTCGCCAGCACCACCATGGTGAGCCTCTTGTTCTTATCTTCTTTCTGAAAGAAAAAAATCTTACTTTGCATAGATACTTGTCTAATTTTCTTACTTTTGACACACATAATTATATATAATGCACGCAGATGAACCGGCAATGGATGTACGGTGACAGACACACCTCCGAGTACATTAAGGGCGTGCATGATTTTCTCGAAGTGGCTGAGGCAAACAAGCAGAATGGCTTTATGTGTTGTCCATGCCCTAAATGTGGGAATACGAAGTCTTACTCTGACTGGAAAATCCTTCACACCCACCTGCTTTACAAGGGTTTCATGCCACACTGTAATGTTTGGACGAGGCACGGAGAAATAGGGGTTATGATGGAAGACGGCGAAGAAGAAGAGGACGATGACAACTATGTGCCCCCTGAATACGGTGATGCTGCAACGGGGGGAGCTGCTGAAGATCAAGAGGAACTAGACGATGTGCCTGATGATGCTGCAACGGGGGAAGCTACTGAAGATCAAGAGGAACCAGACGATGTGCCTGATGATGATGATCTCCGCCGGGTCATTGTCGATGCAAGGACGCAATGCGAAAGTCAAAAGGAGAAGCTGAAGTTCGATCGCATGTTAGAGGATCACAAAAAAGGGTTGTACCCCAATTGCGAAGATGGCAACACAAAGCTCGGTACCGTATTGGAATTGCTGCACTGGAAGGCAGAGAATGCTGTGCCTGACAAACGATTTGAGAAGCTACTGAAAATATTGAAGAAGAAGCTTCCAAAGGATAACGAATTGCCCGACAGTACATACGCAGCAAAGAAGGTCATATTCCCTCTAGGATTGGAGGTGCAGAAGATACATGCATGCCCTAATGACTGCATCCTCTACCGCGGTGCGTACAAGGATTTGAACGCATGCCCGGTATGCGGTGCATTGCGGTATAAGATCAGACGAGATGACCCTGATGATGTTGACGGCGAGCCCCGCGGGAAGAGGGTTCCTGCGAAGGTGATGTGGTATGCTCCTATAATACCACGGTTGAAACGACTGTTCGGAAACAAAGAGCATGCTAAGTTGATGCGATGGCACAGTGAGGAAGTAAAAAAGACGGGAAGTTGAGAGCACCCGCTGACGGGTCGCAATGGAGAAAAATCGAGAGAAAGTATTGGGCTCAGTTTGCAGGTGACCCAAGGAACGTATGGTTTGCTTTAAGCACGGATGGCATTAATCCTTTCGGGGAGCAGAGCAGCAATCACAGCACCTGGCCCGTGACTCTATGTATGTATAACCTTCCTCCTTGGATGTGCATGAAGCGGAAGTTCATTATAATGCCAGTTCTCATCCAAGGCCCTAAGCAACCCGGCAACGACATTGATGTGTACCTAAGGCCATTAGTTGAAGAACTTTTACAGCTGTGGAATGGAAACGGTGTACGTGTGTGGGATGAGCACATACAGGAGGAATTTAACCTGCACGCGTTGCTGTTTGTAACCATCAACGATTGGCCCGCTCTCAGTAACCTTTTAGGACAGACAAACAAGGGATACCACGCATGCACGCATTGTTTAGCTGACACCGAAAGTATATACCTGGACAAATGCAGGAAGAATGTGTACCTGGGCCATCGTCGATTTCTTCCGACCTACCATCAATGTCGAAAGAAAGGCAAGCATTTCAAAGGCGAGGCAGATCACTGGAAGAAGCCCGCCATGCGTACCGTTGATCACGTACTTGCTATGGTCAATTATTTACATGTAATCTTTGGAAAGGGTCCCGGCGGAGTAGCTGTTCCGAATGACGCTAAGGGACGCGCACCCATGTGGAAGAAGAAATCTATATTTTGGGACCTACCCTACTGGAAAGACCTAGAGGTCCGCTCTTCGATCGACGTGATGCACGTGACAAAGAACCTTTGCGTGAACCTGCTAGGCTTCTTGGGCGTGTATCGGAAGACAAAAGATACAACTGAGGCACGGGAGGACCTGCAACGTTTGCACGAAAAATACGGCATGCCTCCAAAGCAGTATGAAGGTCCTGCCAGCTACGCTCTTACCAAAGAAGAGAAGGAAATCTTCTTTGAATGCCTGCTTAGTATGAAGGTCCCGACTGGCTTCTCGTCGAATATAAAGGGAATAATAAATATGCCAGAGAAAAATTTCCAGAACCTAAAGTCTCATGACTGCCACGTGATTATGATGCAACTGCTTCCGGTTGCATTGAGGGGGCTTCTACCGGAAAACATCCGATTAGCCATTGTGAAGCTATGTGCATTCCTGAATGCAATCTCTCAGAAGGTGATCGATCCAGAAATCATACCAAGGCTAAGGAGTGATGTGGTGCAATGTCTTGTCAGTTTCGAGCTGGTGTTCCCACCATCCTTCTTCAATATCATGACGCATGTCCTAGCTCATCTAGTTGACGAGATTGTCATTCTGGGCCCCGTATTTCTACACAATATGTACCCCTTTGAGAGGTTCATGGGAGTCCTAAAGAAATATGTCCGTAACCGCGCTAGGCCAGAAGGAAGCATCTCCATGGGCCATCAAACAGAGGATGTCATTGGGTTTTGTGTTGACTTCATTGCTGGCCTTAAGAAGATAGGTCTCCCTAAATCGCGGTATGAGGGGAGACTGACTGGAAAAGGCACGCTTGGAGGGGACTCAATAATATGCAGGGACGGATATTCTTGGTCTCAAGCACACTACACAGTTCTACAGAACTCTACCTTGGTGACCCCGTATGTCGATGAACACAAGAACAGTCTGCGCTCCAAACACCCGGAGCAGTGCGACGACTGGATTACATGTGAACACATCAGGACTTTCAGCAGTTGGTTGGAAACACGTCTCAGAGGTGACAACACTGTTTGTGATGAGCTGTACTCGTTGTCCAGGGGACCATCTTCGACTGTATTGACTTACAAAGGATACGAGATAAATGGGAATACATTTTACACGATCGCCCAAGATCAAAAGAGCACCAACCAAAACAGCGGTGCCCGCTTTGATGCAGCAACCGAGAGGGGAAAGGACACATATTATGGTTACATAGCGGACATATGGGAACTTGACTATGGATATGATTTTAAGGTCCCTTTGTTTAAGTGCAAATGGGTCAATCTGTCAGGAGGCGGGGTAGAGGTAGACCCACAGTACGGAATGACAACAGTGGATCTGAACTATCTTGGGTACACTGACGAACTATTCGTCCTAGCCAATGATGTGGCACAGGTTATCTATGTGAAGGACATGTCTACCAAACCGAGAAAAAGAAAAGATAAGGAAGCGAATACATCATATGATGAGCCAAAGCGCCACATAGTTCTTTCAGGAAAAAGGGACATCGTGGGAGTGGAGGGCAAGACAGACATGTCCGAAGATTATGAAAAGTTTCATGAAATTCCTCCCTTCAAAGTCAAGGCTGACCCAAGCATCCTGATAAATGATGAAGATTATCCATGGTTACGGCGCAATAAGGAAAGGACACAAGCAAAGAAAAAGTGAAGACTTTCTCTCCACAACCATTATAATGATACCATGCTAACTTTCAACCTTTTCGTAGTTCATTTGAAATGCATGTTGTAACAGACAAGTTTCCGTATGAAATCCTGATACTTCGAAAGAGATTGTTCGTTTTGTACACGAAGTGCATCCAGTTTTTGCCGTAACCCTCTCAACTTTCTTGCACATGCTATGTGGATGAAATGACGATACCATGCCAACTTTCAACCTTTTCAGAGTTCATTTGAAATGCTTTTCAATTTCAGGGTCTTATAGCTCAAAATAATCAGTAAATGCATGAAAAATAACAAATGAAGTCAGAAAGGGTTGAAAATTGATGATGTGGCTTTGAATGGTGCATTTTGAACACACAAAAAGTCAGGAGTTCAAATAAGTTTAAAAAAATGAAATCCCTTTGTAACAGACAAGTTTCCGTATGAAATCCTGATACTTCGAAAGAGATTGTCCGTTTTGTACACGAAGTGTATCCAGTTTTTGCCGTAACCCTCTCAACTTTCTTGCACATGCTATGTGGATGAAATGATGATACCATGCCAACTTTCAACCTTTTCAGAGTTCATTTGAAATGCTTTTCAATTTCAGGGTCTTATAGCTCAAAATAATCAGTAAATGCATGAAAAATAACAAATGAAGTCAGAAAGGGTCGAAAATTGATGATATGGCTTTGAATGGTGCATTTTGAACACACAAAAAGTCAGGAGTTCAAATAAGTTTTAAAAAATGAAATCCCTTTGTAACAGACGAGTTTCCATATGAAATCCTGATACTTCGAAAGAGATTGTCCGTTTTGTACACGAAGTGCATCCAGTTTTTGCCGTAACCCTCTCAACTTTCTTGCACATGCTATGTGGATGAAATGATGATACCATGCCAACTTTCAACCTTTTCAGAGTTCATTTGAAATGTTTTTCAATTTCAGGGTTTTATAGCACAAAAAAATCAGTAAATGCATGAAAAATAACAAATGAAGTCAGAAAGGGTTGAAAATTGATGATATGGCTTTGAATGGTGCATTTTGAACACTGAAGATAAACCTCTAGTATTATATAAAATAATTGCAACTAAAATTATCAAAGTATTTTCTGTTCAAAATCATTAAAAGCAAAAATAATTTTCATAAAGAACTTTTTTTGTTAGAAACTTTAATAGCAAAAAGAATTATCATAAAGTAAAATAAATAAGTAATTAGAAACAAAATAAAATAAAATAAATAAGTTTTTTGTTGTAAGTAAAAACAAAACAAAATAAATAAAGCAAAAAAGAAAACAAAAAAGGAAAAAATAAAAAATATGCCACCTACTGGGCCACCACTGCCTGAATACGACTAGAAACCCATCCATGGGCCAGGATTCAGGCCCGCAGAAGGCCGAGTAGGCCCATCTGGCATAGCAATGACAATTAGGCCCGTAAGCCTGCAATGTAGAGGAGCTCGAGAGGGGTGCGGCAGTGGGGCTTATAAACCACTGTGCGCCCCTCTCAACTAGCGAGGTGGGACTAAACTCCCACCACCACGCCGTTGTGCAAGGCCTTTGGTCCCGATTGGTGGTACCAACCGGGACTAAAGGGGTGCATTGGTACCGGTTCGTGGAACCAACCGGGACCAATGACACCCTTTAGTCCCGGTTGTTGCCGCCAACCGGTACCAAAGGCCTCTGCTTCCCGCCCTTTGGGCTGCTGAAAAGAGGCCTTTGGTACCGGTTGCTGGCAACAAGCGGTACTAAAGGTTCCATTCGTCCCGGTTGCTGTCACGAACCGGGACCAATGCTTCGTCTATATAACTAGCACTTGTGAAATTTTTCATTCAGTTCGTCTTCCCCGCCCCGACGACGCCGCCAGGCTGCCCCTCTGCGCCTCGCCGTCGCCGTCGTCGCCCCTGCCTCCGACGCCGTCCCGCGCCGCCCCGACGCCGTCCCGCGCCGCCCAGACGCCATCGCTGCCCCGCGCCCCTGCCCCGACGCCGCCGGCCCTGCCTCCTCGCCGTCGCCGCGCCCTGCTTCCTCGTCGCCCGTCGCCGCGCCCCTCACCGTCGCCGCGCCCCTCGTCGCCCCCGTGCCCTGCCTCCTCGTCGATCGCCGCCCCCTTGCGCAGTGAGCTCATATGAATTTTCCTAATTTAGATGTGTAGTTTAGATGTGTAGTTAATTGAGTTCTTGTAATTTGTTCATAAATGAATATGCAAAAGTTAGAATTTTTTTCTGTTCATAGATTTTTTTTGGGTGATATTATTGTTGAATATGCAAATATTTGTATGTTCATATATATGCAAAGAATATGTCAATTTTTTCATAGATTTTTTATGTTTTTTTCTGTTGTAATTTTGTTCATAGAATTTTTATTTTGTTCATAGAATTTTAATGATTTTTTCTGTTATAATTTTGTTCATAGAATTTTAATGATTT
Source organism: Aegilops tauschii subsp. strangulata (assembly GCF_002575655.3). Classification (NCBI taxonomy): domain Eukaryota; kingdom Viridiplantae; phylum Streptophyta; class Magnoliopsida; order Poales; family Poaceae; genus Aegilops; species Aegilops tauschii. Next base: position 547,690,238 of record NC_053037.3, read on the forward strand.
TTTTTGTTCATAGAATTTTCTTTGTCAATTTATGTATATGTTCATATTGTGTATGTATAGGAAAATTGTGTATGATCAAAGTCATTTATGTATATGTTCATATTTAGAAGAAAAAGCAGGAGAGGAAAATAAGAAGAGAAAGTGTTTAATATAATTAGTTAGAAAAATAATAGAACTAGTTAAACTAGTTTATTTTTAATTAGTAAGTACTACTTTATTTTATTTATAGTAAGTGCTTAGTAGTTGAACTAGTTGATTTAATAAAACTACTTTATTTTACTATATACAGAAGTAGTTTATTTTTAGTAAGTACTACTTTATTTTATTTATAATAAGTGCTAAGTAGTTGAACTAGTTGATTTAGTAAAACTACTTTATTTTACTATAGAAGTAGTTTATTTTTAGTAAGTACTATTTTATTTTATTTATAGTAAGTGCTTTGTAGTTGAACTAGTTGATTTAATAAAAACTACTTTATTTTACTATAGAAGTAGTTTATTTTTAGTAAGTACTATTTTATTTTATTTATAGTAAGTGCTTTGTAGTTGAACTAGTTGATTTAATAAAACTACTTTATTTTACTATAGAAGTAGTTTATTTTTAGCAAGAAAATTAATAGAACTAGTTTATTTTTTTAGTTCAAGCAATTATTCCCGCATCGGCGTCGACGATGCCTATCCCACATCCTCGTCGTCGACTCGGCGGAGGAGGCCGGCTTGATCAGAGGGGCCATGTCCGGGACTGGGCTCCGCCGGGCTGGTATTGGGAGGTGCTACCTTCCGGGGGCGTAGGTTGGTGAGGAGCCAGCCCGTCGTTGACCCGATCCTTGTTTGGTGGCGGTCGCGTGGGCCAGTGACGGTGCCGAGGCTTCCGGACACCGCGGAGGTGGTACGTCACCGTGTCAGCGAGGAGGACGAGCACGTCCGTCGCTACAGGGTTGCGTTGGAGGGCAGGTTCGACAATACCTGGCAGGTTCTTCAGGGATCTCACTGGAGCTATGATCCTGTGATGATTCCTTCTCTTTGGGTGTCCACCGCCCGCGCCGATACCCGTCGGGCCCTATGGTTCTAGCTATATTAGCGATGCTATATGTATGATAGTATTCGAGGAGTATTAGTGATAATATTCGACGATGTACAGACGCAAGAGATTTGGTTTTACGATATGAATAGTACTTTATTTTATGATTTGGTTTTGCTTATTGAATGCTCAAATTGGAAAAGTACTCCTACTTTGAATGCTAAAATTGGAGAGCACTATGCAAGGCGTATGCATTTGATTACTTGATAGCTTATAGGGTTTTTGTTTTTACAGAAATCTAGGAGCCCCCTCCATCATCCGCGCCGTCGTCCCCGTCACCGACCCCCCTCCGACCTCGAGGTGAGACCAGCCAAATCTCCATGTCAATATGAGTCCTATAATATGAGTCCTCGGGTTGACTTTAAGTCTGTCGAGTCTCCACCATATATGAGAGGACGAAGAATCCCGACTGTTGTCGTGGGGGTAGTTTCTCCTTCGTTCCCGTGTGCTAGACAATTTGGTGTAATGCACTCGGGAACGAAAGGAGGAGCTACCATCACCGACAGTCGCAAATGTCAGAGAGGAATCAGTGAGGGAGAGTCTCCAACCATATATATATATGAGAGGACGAAGAATCCCGACTGTTGTCGTGGGGGTAGCTTCTCCTTCATTCCCGTGTGCTAGACAACTTGGTGTAATGCACTCGGGGATGAAAGGAGGAGCTACCATCACTGACGGTCGAATATGTACACCACGTGAGATGAGTGTTTTCAAGAAAAGACTCGACAGACCGATAGTCGACCCGTGATGAATAATAATGATCTAAGTTAGGTTTTTTAGTACATATATTTAATTATAGACGTTTAATATTTGAATTATGAACATAGGAAATGTCGTACTCGGACAATGAAAGTCTCCCGGGGGAGTGCGACTGGTGCCACGACGACCGAGGTCTGTGCGACAGGCCTCACCTGGACGAAGATCGGCGCTTCAGCATTAAGATGGAGGAGACCTTCGATGTTGAAACGGTACACAACGACGACAAGTGTTATTTTTTCATAATTAAGCACTATTTCAACGTGTACTTTTCATCTTTTACAATTCGACTAGCTTATCCCATGCCATGCAAGACGCTACGTCTTGGAGAGGATGGGTTTTGAAGACCATGAAAGTATGGAAACAAAGAAAATTCACCTAAGGACCCATCATGATATGGATTTTGAAGTAAAGTTATATAATTCTGAGAGCGTAACCCATTTTGGTTGCAAAAATTGGGAAGCATTTTGCAAGATGTATGGTTTTGATGAGGGTATGCTTGTCACCATAGATCTTGGTGATCCTGACATCGAGCAAGACAATATGGACATTTGGGTCCTTGTTGATACGCCTCCAATTCCATCGCTATGTGAGTTTCTCAAACATAGTTATTAGCTAATCTATATTGTTCATTTCAAAATAGTTGACAGCTTATTTCCATTCATCGCTTATTTTGATTGTTCAAACAATGTGCGGAACATGGTAGACAGAACCTACTACACCGATGGCTCTTAGTTAACTTATAAGGGGAAAACTCATCTGGTCGGATTTTGTACTGATCTTGAGAATTACAATATCTATTGTAAAACTCCTCCACATTATGGTCAATACGTGCCACTAGTGCACGTGTTGAACTACGGTAACTACTATGGAGATACCCTTGTAAGATTTTTTACTATTACGATATCCGTGCATCTTTTGCATACTTCTAAAACTAGTACATCATTGCTAACTATGAAGTTATTGCTATGTTTTTCAACAGATAATCCCAGAGGATTGTGTGCCTCATCTGATGTATCAGAGTGGTCGCCTTGATATTTTGAACATACGTCCAGGTCATCCTACGAATCTCAACTGTCCATACCGGATTTCTAAAAGAAGTGGAGACATGAAAATCAAGGAATGGAAAAAATGTATGGACAGTCGTAAGGAGGTTCTTGGAAGCAAAAGGAAGCGAAGCGCAAGAATTGGAGACAGAATGATCTCCATTCTTCATAATGGAGAGTCAGGGTCTATATTGTTTTATGCTATTTTACCTTAAAGAGAGTATTTAGGTCCTACCTAATACTGATGATCATGTGCCTAGAATAAGTAAGTAGGGTTGGTTCGATGATTATGAGGATGATGATCGTATGACTTTTTATTAATAACGAGTAGAAGTTGTATGATGATGATTAGTAGGACTTATTATTATGATGATGCATGATGCGGGCATGAAGAGTTATTATATATCAGTGGGTGAAATGAACATGGATTGGATTGAAGTGAAGGCAACAAGCATGTGGTGCATGTCGAAAGTAGTACTAATCCAAACTTGATCAAGTTATGATTAATATTACTTTCGACATGCACCACATGTTGCCTTCACTTTAATCTAAGCCATGTTTAGGCATAGCAGTAGCGTTGGTAAACCAAGCACGGAAATAAGAGAGGACACTTCTCTCTGTTAACTAGCTTACACACCCTAAATTACCCCCTAAACCACCCCCTTTCAGAAAAAAAAACAAAAACCTCAGCTCCTGCCACCTGTTGACGCGTGGATGCCTATTGGTCCCGGTTGGTGCCACCAACCGGGACTAAAGGCCCTCCTGCCTGGGCTCGCTGCATCGGCCACGTGAAGTCCCATCTGTCCCGGTTTGTGTAAGAACCGGGACTAAAGGCCTAGGATATTAGTAACGACCCTTTAGTCCCGGTTCAAAAATCGAGACAGAAGGGTCTTACGAACCGGGACAATAGGCCCTTTTTCTACTAGTGAAGTAATCCAGCAAGGAGCAAATTAGCCTTGATTCGTAAGCAACGCGTATAAAACAAGATGATCAGTGCGAACCAAGGTGCGGCCAGGAGTTAAACAAAACCAAAACGGCAGCTGTACTTTGGGACTCAGTCGCACGTTGCTAGCTAAGTACAATAATCAAGTACACTAGGCCTGGCATAAACATATCGTCAACACAATTAACAAACAAGGATCCAACGTATCTAATTAGATAAGTATACGTACGTACTGCCATGCACGAGTATCTAATTCGTTTCGCCAAGTTGATTAACAGTATATACAACATGCAAGGTGGCATGCCTGGTCCATGGTCCATGGAGCGAGCATATGTGCCAGGGCTACTGGTCCCTTGACATACGTTCAATAATCTCGTGTTAGTGAGTGCACGCGTACTAGGTTACCGGAAGGGCGGACCACACGAAGGTGGTAGTAGAGACAGATACTATAGGAGTAGATCAAGTTATTAAGGTTCATTACTCAGCAACGTACGCTAATTGGACCACACATACAGTATGGTACAGCCCTGGACCGCTAAACTAAGCCGGCATTGGTAGTTCAGCGACATGAATAATTAGTACTGTGCGCGGAAAAGTTGGCCAGACTCCAACTGCATCCGGCAAACTCTGCACCCCAACGCAACCGTGCCTTCACCTCAGCTGAATTGGTCATTATACAACCAAGCACATGACCTCCGTCTCCGGACGTGGAGTTTCTTAGGGGGTGTTTGGTTCAGAAGTCCTAGGACTTTTTCTAGTCCCAGGGACTAATCAAAAAAGACTCTCTAGTAGAGTCTTTTTCTAGTCCCTGTAGAAAAAGTCCCTCCCATTTGGTTCCTAGGGACTTTTTAAGAACTTTTTCTAGTCTCTGGGACTAAAAAGTCCCTGAACCAAACACCCCCTTAACCCCAAGCTCACATGCTCCCTGATAAACAGTAAACTTGATTAAAAATTAAAAAAACAAAAACTTCTGTTTTTCTTGTGGTAAACATTGGCGAACGTTTCAACTGGGTGCAATATTTTTTGATGAGATGACATTTGTGGAGGCCTGGGTAAAAAAAAATTGATGCTCCCAAAACACTATTGTTGAAAGCATTTTCAAGCATCAATTTATTTTATTTTCATGCCTAGACCACTACGAATGTCATTTCGTCAAAAAAATGGGCATGCAGTCAAAGCATTCATCAATGTTTAAAAATATCAGACTTTTTTATTTTTATTATTTATTCGGATCAAAACAGTACTCTCGCGTCTCTCCCTTCGTCTCAGTAACTCGGTTTTTCACTGCTTCCGGATTGGAGTCATTTGCGCATAGGAGTACAATTTATATGCTCTGTGGTGGCTCTCCCTTTTTTATATGTTTTTGCTCTTCAATTCTTTATATATGTTCAGTTCCAAGAAAGGAAAAGTACCCCCCTCAACAACAAAAAGAAAAGGAAAAGTACAGTTGATTTCAAAGTTTGAAATAGAAAAATGGGAGACATGTACTACTCAAAGGCAATTAACGTTGTGGTCCCTTCCAGATGCAGCTGTTGGCGTGGCCAGTTTGCACGTTGCATGGGTCTTAGTTAAGCGTATTAACAAACAAAAAGCTGACTAATTAAGCTCGCAGATACTACACCACTACCACAAGTCTATCATACTGTAGTACCGTCCCTCTCGTGCCAAAGAAGCCAGATGAGCGTTCGTATATGGTCGCTTTACTATCCCCCCTTCTAGTCACGTACGCACTCTAGCTTGTGCTTTGAGGTACTAGCCCTAGCTAGGAGTAGATAGCATCAAGCTAATTAAACAACTCTTAGTAGTACAACTTAAAGCCTAGTAATTAGTTTATGCATGCATGTCTCTCTTTGCTCCCCGTAGATCAAGGACCACTTTGATGGCGAGGAAGAGCTAGAGTGCAAAGAACCCATCAACAAACAAGCAGGAGCATGCAAAGCATCTCAAGTTCCTAACCAATGATCGCCAAGCCTTGACACATTCTTTCTCGAGTGCAGGCATCACTAACTAAACCAGCTTTAAGCTAGGCTTTAACCACCCGCAGGCCGCAGCTCGCTCGCACCCTCGAACCGCCCGCAGATGCCTGAATTGAGGAGGAGGGAACTGATCAAATATGGATGCAGATCCACCTCCTTTTGACAAACACTAACCCACTTTTTGCAAGGCGGAAATATACTAAGCTCCACCGCGCCCATTTGCGCGCCTAGATTAGCTCAAACAAGTCACTTGGCCAATAATGGTGTCGGAGCTGTATGGCCACACGTTTGTTAATGAATTATTACGCGTAAGCACCCTCTTGGTTTTCAAATGCGGTGGCAGGTTGGATTCCCTTGCTGTGCTTTTCCGAAACATGCATGGGGCCGTGGGTTGGTGATAATTGGCGCGCTGCTTTCTCGTTTTCTATACTCCACCAAGTACCGATACAGTGGCTACATATAGTTATTGTTGGCGTCTACGAGGGGTAGCACATGCGCCTCGGAGTCCCAGATCTACCATATCCAGTAAGGCGAAGACGCATGGGTAGTACGACAGGCAGATCGATCGCTGGATCTGTAGCCGGTACTAGGGCTTAACTAATCCTGGTCTAGACAGAACACCACTTAACCTAATCCGACATTCCGAATCGGAGAAGTAATACAGAGAGAGCGAGCTGATTAGAGCAGTGCAAAGTATACACAGGTTTGGCAACAAGAATCACGTCTAACGGAGTGGATCATGCATGTATTTGCTGATATGCAGTCTTATTTTATATTTTATACATATTGACAGCTGAAAGAGTATTCCTGAAAGGCTGAAAGTTTAAGTGCACGTACGTACATAGGATTGACGGATGGACTGAGACGCACGACGCGACCCAACAGCGCTGATCGACTGTCATCTTGTCCATCTTCTGCTCTGGTAGTAACAGTGTCACACGCGCTGGGCGCTCGTCCGCTCATTTTGTTCCTCTCCTTTCTCGCTGTGGCCACGGAGCCACAGTGCCGCGCAGGGTCACAGACCTATCGTCTCGCCATACATACTAGTAGTACTCCTTTCTTTACAAGATAAAAGCATCCCAAATATCCTAACTTGTATGGAATGTGATGATTTAGTCACAAACTTGCAAAATGCAACTCCATCATACCCCAACTTGCATTGGATATGACGATTTAGTCCCCGGCCTATCACAGCACGATAAATGGCAGCCAGCTGGCCGGACAAGTTGTCGCCTGCACTTTTACAAAAAAACACCATGTGTCTTGTCTAATTAACCCCCGCTACAGGCAGCTCTTCTGTTGCTCCGTGTCCTGAATTTCGAGGACGGCACCGGCAAGGTGTGGCGGTTCCGCTACTCGTACTGGAACAACAGCCAGAGCTACGTCCTCACCAAGGCTGGAGCCGCTTCGTGAAGGAGAAGGGCCTTGGCGCCTGAGACGTCGTCGGGTTCTACCGCTCCGCCACCGGCAGCACTGGCGAAGGCACCAAGTGTTAGAAAATAAACCGTGACGTGTGTGAGTCCGTGGTCACCAGCGTGTGTGCATGTGTATGTCTAGGTCTACACCGGACGCCGGTGCATGCCTGCATGGGTGCTCGAGTTCGAGCCGCAGTCCATTGGCGTCGTGCGCGCGTAGAGCTAGCTAGTTAGTTGGATACGTCGTGCGCGCAGTCGTATCAGTAGTAGTTAGTTAATGTGTAGTATGCATGCACTAGTTAGTTAGTGCATGCATGTAGATATCTGTTGGTTGCCAGTCGAGACGTACGCGTACGAGCACGCATCGTGGGCGCTGGCGAGTGCGGATCGCGCGAAACAGTACACCTGGCTCCCCGTGCCCGCCAGCCGCGCCTCCAGCCCCTCGGCGAAGCAGTGCGCCAGCCTCTGCGTGGCGTCTCCCGTCGGCCCGGAGTGCTGCTTGATCTGCCTGAGCAGCTCCGTCGCGCCCCGGCGGTCGCCCGCGGCCACGGCCTGCGCGCGGTGGATGAGCATGGTGCGCAGGTCGACCGCCTCGCTCTTCTTCGCGCGCGTCGCCTTCCCGTTCTTCTTCTTGGCCTCGCTGTCCATGGCGAGGCGCAGCTCCTCTATCCCCTGCATGCATGCCTCGTACCCCTCCAGCATTATTTCGTCGAACATCTCGCGGGCGCCGGTCTCCTCGCTGTCCGGCATCATCAGCTTGCTGCTCCTGGCGGTCTCCGCCTTCAGGTCGTCCTCGTCGTACCTGTATTTGCGGCCCCGGCCATTGCCGGACGTCGGTGTTCCATTCGCCACCTCCTTCTTGACGGTGAAGCCGCGCTCCTTGCCGAGGATGGCCTCGAGGAGGGTGTTGTTGGTCGGCAAGAACTTGTTGGCCTCCTCCATGCCCTTGAGGAAGGCCGAGTTGAGCATGTGCATGTCATCGCCGTTACTGAAGAAGGCCGAGAGCAGCCCGCCCTGGCCGCCATCGCCGGCGGAAAACATCGCCATCTTCCGCTCAGCCTCCTTCTCCTACGCCGAGCCATTTAAGATTGCCGAACTCTGGGTGCCCGGGTTGCCGCCGTTCTGGCCGAAGAAGGCGCTGGCCCCATCGGCCGCGCAAGGTGCGCCGGATTCTGCTGGAACCCCGCAGCTGGGGCGTCAGCAAGGAACAGGATACTATTTAATTAGACAAGACGCATCGTGGGCGCTGGCGAGTGCGGATCGCGCGAAAGTATCCTGTAAATCGCGCGAAAGAGAAGAGCTGCCTGTAGCGGGGGTTAATTAGACAAGATGCAGGGTGTTTTTTGTGAAAGTACAGGCGACGACCTGTCCGGCCAGCTGGCTGCCACTTGTCATGCTGTGATAGGCCAGGGACTAAATCATCACATCTAGTGTAAGTTGAGGTATGGTGGAGTAGCATTTTGCAAGTTTGAGACTAAATCATCACATTCCATGTAAGTTAAGGTACCTGGGTGCTATTATCTCTTTCTTTACCACGAAATCGCTGCGTGAACTCTGAGCCGTCATTTCCGGCTTCTCTTCGTAACTGTAGATCGACCCTCGCCCCGCAGAAGCCATCGCGTGCCGGGAACGGTGGTGGACCGGCGGTCGAGCATGAGCAGTAGTAGCAGCATGACATGCCTTCCCGTGGCAGACGGCGGTGTCTACGACCACGACTCCGAGTGCGCGCCAGCAACAGTGCGAGCGCTGACGGCCGTGGCGCCTTGGACGAGCAGAGACGCGTGCAAGCGTTGCACGGCGGCGGGGCCCGAGCTGCAAAGCACTGTGGTGGTGGTGGTCGTCGTCGCCTCGCCGGCGTGCGTGTCGTGTCGCCGGGGGCTCGGGCCAGGCCGCGTTGCGTGCGTGCGTGCGTGCATGCATGCATGCATGTGTCTGGTCAGTCCGTGGTCGGTGCAGCACGACCGACTTGGCAAGTCGTTGCGGTGCACGGCGTCCGGTCGCCCACACTACGTGGCACCAGACAGACGCGCCTCCCGGTAGGGCTGGCAGGAGCAGGAGAATACGTGCCTGTGCATGCGTGTGGGGACTGGCCGGGCGAGCACGTGCGTGCGTGCATGCCGGTCGGCAGCGGCCCGTGCGTGCACGGCTCGCCCGGGGAGAGACGTCCGTCGGGTCGTGAACAGTGGCATGCTGCTGGGCGGGCTATTGGTTGGTGCTCGGCGGGCCCACTTCGTAGCCGTGCATGTCTGTGTGTACGCGGTGCTACGTGACTCCTGTTCCTGGACGGGATGGGCTAGATATAATTGCTACTACCGCTGACTGCCGTGTCTGCTCCCCCTCTCGCTAGACCTCACTCGGTCTCCGGTTTGGTTCAGATCGGTCGGTATCCACTGCATGCATGCAGACTGGTTCCTACCGTCCCCAAGCTACTCATCGACGAGTCCAGTCGTCTGCTAGCCATCGGCGCCTCAAACGAACGGCCGGCCATGTCAGTTCAGATCTGGTCATCACGCGTTCAAATTAACGAGGGTATCTGACGACGCCATGACGGACGCGTCAGGCGTCGAGACGGACACGCGCGCGCATCGGTGGATGGTCCATCGCAATCACATGGCAAAGTGGTGGCCGGGCCGTTTGAATCTCGTCCAAAGGAAAAACTGCATGAACGGAGGGACGCACGCGCGGCGCCTGGCCGAGCTGTGATCTTGCCGGCAGGACGCGCGGGCCGGTGCATGCATCCGGCAGCGCCAGGGCGTCGTGTTGGCGCCTGGCGACTGTGCTAGATTTGCCACGGAGAATGCTGCAGATCCTGCGTCCGCATGTGCCATTTATTCCATTCAATGGCTATTATTCTTGTTACCTCATATATTACCTCCGTCCTGATTTATTAGTCCCTATCTAATTTGTGCTAAATTTTGACCAAAGATTTAACTGACAAAATATTAGCACATGTCAAAAAAATATATCGTTGGATTCGTATTTGAACATAGTTTTCAATGATATAATTCTTTATGACATGCATTAACATTTTGTTTGTTAAATTTATGGTTAAAATTTGGCACAGATTACAATGGGGACCAATAAACCAGGACGGAGGTAGTACAAAGTAAGACGCTATAAATGATTATGTAAGGCTAGTAATATCAACTTTACACTTCTACTATAAAAAAGATGAAAAAATTGTAACATCAACTAAATACAAAAGTAATCAAGGAAATGATTAGCAGTTATAGCTAATATTACCTCATTCGGACGCCAATTTTTGGGACATGGTTCGGGGCACACCTGCTAAAGCATTTAATTTTAGAAAATGTAGAAAAACTAAATAATTTGAAAATCTTTATGTGGCGAACATGGTCGAGGTTCTACTCACATATGAAGTTTTGCGAAGAAATTACTTCTGTGTTCTCCTGGGTGGAAAAACAAAATTGCAACTTTAAGAAACTTGAAAAATACTCCCTTCATTCCAGAATATAAGGTATATCGATTTTCGTGCAAGTTAAATTTGTGTTTGTTTGACCAAGATCATAGAATAAAAATCAACATCTATAATACAAAATTAACAAAATATGAAAATAATTTTTGTGATGGATCTAATGATACACATTTGCACTATAGATATTGATATTTTTTTCTTTCTAAAAACTTCATCCACTTCATCAATCAGAGTCGTCCACTGAGCAGGACAACACCATCAAGGCAAACATGTAGAAGAAAATTCCAGATTTCACAAAAAGATTTTTAAGGAAACTACTAATTCTAGCAAGACGCGCCCGCGTCGCCCTCCCCTTAGGGCGACTCGGGCGGAGCCAAGAAATCTAGCTGCCGCCGCCGCGAAGTCCCTCCTCCTCTCCCTCCGCCGCCGCCGGGCTAAGCCCGGGGGCCGACGGCGGTGGCGGGGGTCTCCTCTCTCACGCGCCTCCGGGTAGGGGCGGGACCCCTAGGCGTGTGGCGGCGTGGCCGATCTGGGTTCTGCGGCACAGCGAATGGCTGCGGCAGGTGGCGGCCGGCCGGCCGGCGGCTAGGCGCGGCGGGCGGCCCAGCCACGGACGACGGCATGGGCCGCGGGTGCAGCGGCCGGCCTTCTCGGGTGGCGGCTGCGGCCAGCTAGGCGGCGGTGTCGTGCATACCGCCTTCAGATCGGTGGCGGCGGTGTGGAGGGCCTGGTCGTCTCGTCGGCGGCACCTTCGGTCAGATCTATTCTGACTGATACGACCGGCGGTGGTGGTCATCTCCGTCAGAGGTGTTCGGCCTGAGGTTGGGTGTTTGGATCTCCGGATCCGTGATCCAGTACTGGCTGCGAGTCGGGGAGACATAGTTGCCGTTGAAAACCGAGCCAACAGCAGGCGATGGCGGCGTTCTACGTTGTTACCTTGATGAATGCATCGTTGTGTGACTTATGTCGACCAACTCGTACTGCTCTGGGGGAAACCCCAGGATCTGGTCTTCCAGATCGGACGATGGCGACACTACGGTGGCGTTTCTCTCTTGGGAGCATCCTTTGTGGAGCAGTGTTGGTGGTCAGAGGCAGGAGGTAGAGCGGCTTTGTCTTGCACGGAGCTTCGATGGAGATGTTGTTGGAAATATGCCCTAGAGGCAATAATAAATAGGTTATTATTATATTTCCTTGTTCATGATAATCGTTTATTATCCATGCTAGAATTGTATTGATAGGAAACTCAGATACATGTGTGGATACATAGACAACACCATGTCCCTAGTAAGCCTCTAGTTGACTAGCTCGTTGATCAATAGATGGTTACGGTTTCCTGACCATGGACATTAGATGTCGTTGATAACGGGATCACAGCATTAGGAGAATGATGTGATGGACAAGACCCAATCCTAAGCCTAGCACAAGATCGTGTAGTTCGTTTGCTCAGAGCTTTTCTAATGTCAAGCATCATTTCCTTAGACCATGAGATTGTGCAACTCCCGGATACCGTAGGAATGCTTTGGGTGTACCAAACGTCACAACATAACTGGGTGGCTATAAAGGTGCACTACAGGTATCTCCGAAAGTGTCTGTTGGGTTGGCACGAATCGAAACTCGGATTTGTCACTCCGTGTAAACGGAGAGGTATCTCTGGGCCCACTCGGTAGGACATCATCATAATGTGCACAATGTGACCAAGGAGTTGATCACGGGATGATGTGTTACGGAACGAGTAAAGAGACTTGCCGGTAACGAGATTGAACAAGGTATCGGGATACCGACGATCGAATCTCGGGCAAGTAACATATCGATTGACAAAGGGAATTGTATACGTGATTGATTGAATCCCCGACATCGTGGTTCATCCGGTGAGATCATCGTGGAACATGTGGGAGCCAACATGGGTATCCAGATCCCGCTGTTGGTTATTGACCGGAGAGTCGTCTCGGTCATGTCTGCATGTCTCCCGAACCCGTAGGGTCTACACACTTAAGGTTCGGTGACGCTAGGGTTATAGAGATATTAGTATGCGGTAACCCGAAAGTTTTTCGGAGTCCCGGATGAGATCCCGGACGTCACGAGGAGTTCCGGAATGGTCCGGAGGTAAAGATTTATATATGGGAAGTCTTATTTTGGTCACCGGAAAAGTTTCGCACTTTATCGGTATTGTACCGGGAGTGCCGAAAGGGGTCCGGGGGTCCACCAAGGGGGTCCACCAGCCCCGGGGGGGCCACATGGGCTGTAGGGGGTGCGCGTTGGCCTATATGGGCCAAGGGCACCAGCCCCAAGAGGCCCATGCGCCAAGAGATAAGAAAAAGGGAGAGTCCTAAAGGGGGAAGGCACCTCCGAGGTGCCTTGGGGAGGAAGGACTCCTCCCTGGCCGCACCCTTCCTTGGAGGAAGGGCCAAGGCTGCGCCCCCCTCTCCCTTGGCCCTATATATAGTGGGGGGAGGGAGGGCAGCAATACCTAAGCCCTGGCGCCTCCCTCTCCCACCCGTGACACATCTCCCTCCTCCCGCAGCGCTTGGTGAAGCCCTGTTGGAATCCCGCTACTTCCACCACCACGCCGTCGTGCTGTTGGATCTCCATCAACCTCTCCTTCCCCCTTGCTGGATCAAGAAGGAGGAGACGTCGCTGCTCCGTACGTGTGTTGAACGCGGAGGTGCCGTCCGTTCGGCGCTAGGATCATCGGTGATTTGGATCACGACGAGTACGACTCCATCAACCCCGTTCTCTTGAACGCTTCCGCTCGCGATCTACAAGGGTATGTAGATGCACTCCTTCCCTCTCGTTGCTAGTAAACTCCATAGATTGATCTTGGTGATGCGTAGAAAATTTTGAATTTCTGCTACGTTCCCCAACAGTGGCATCATGAGCTAGGTCTATGCGTAGTTTCTATGCACGAGTAGAACACAAAGAAGTTGTGGGCGTAGATGTTGCCAATTCTTCTTGCCGCTACTAGTCTTATCTTGTTTCGGCGGCATCGTGGGATGAAGCGGCCCGGACCAACCTTACACGTACTCTTACGTGAGACAGGTTCCACCGACTGACATGCACTAGTTGCATAAGGTGGCTAGCGGGTGTCTGTCTCTCCCACTTTAGTCGGAACGGATTCGATGAAAAGGGTCCTTATGAAGGGTAAATAGAAATTGGCATATCACGTTGTGGTTTTACGTAGGTAAGAAACGTTCTTGCTAGAAACCCATAGCAGCCACGTAAAACATGCAACAACAATTAGAGGACGTCGAACTTGTTTTTGCAGGGTATGCTATGTGATGTGATATGGCCAAAAGGATGTGATGAATGATATATGTGATGTATGAGATTGATCATGTTCTTGTAATAGGAATCACGACTTGCATGTCGATGAGTATGACAACCGGCAGGAGCCATAGGAGTTGTCTTAATTTATTGTATGACCTGCGTGTCAATGAAAACGCCATGTAATTACTTTACTTTATTGCTAACCGTTAGCCATAGTAGTAGAAGTAATAGTTGGCGAGACAACTTCATGAAGACACGATGATGGAGATCATGGTGTCATGCCGGTGACGAAGGTGATCATGCCGCGCCTCGAAGATGGAGATCTCAGGCGCAAGATGATATTGGCCATATCACGTCACTTTATGATTTGCATGTGATGTTTGTCATGTTTACATCTTATTTGCTTAGAACGACGGTAGCATAAATAAGATGATCCCTCACTAAAATTTCAAGAGACGTGCTCCCCCTAACTGTGCACCGTTGTGAAGGTTCGTTGTTTCGAAGCACCGCGTGATGATCGGGTGTGATAGATTCTAACGTTCGAATACAACGGGTGTTGACGAGCCTAGCATGTACAGACATGGCCTCGGAACACATGCAAAACACTTAGGTTGACTTGACGAGCCTAGCATGTACAGACATGGCCTCGGAACACAAGAGACCGAAAGGTCGAACATGAGTCGTATAGTAGATACGATCAACATGGAGATGTTCACCGATGTTGACTAGTCCGTCTCACGTGATGATCGGACACGGCCTAGTTTGACTCGGATCATGTGTCACTTAGATGACTAGAGGGATGTCTATCTGAGTGGGAGTTCATTCAATAATCAGATGAACTTCATTATCATGAACATAGTCAAAAGGTCTTTGCATATTATGTCATAGCTTACGCTTTAGTTCTACTGTTTAAGATATGTTCCTAGAGAAAATTTAGTTGAAAGTTGATAGTAGCAATTATGCGGACTGGGTCCGTAAACTGAGGATTGTCCTCATTGCTGCACAGAAGGCTTATGTCCTAAATGCACCGCTCGGTGTGCTGAACCTCAGCGTCGTCTGTAGATGTTGCGAAACATCTGACATACACGTTTTGATGACTACGTGATAGTTCAGTGCGTAATGCTAACGGTTTAGAATTGTGGCACCAAAGACGTTTTTGAAACGTCGCAGAACATATGAGATGTTCCGAAGATTGAAATTGGGATTTCAGACTAGTGCCCACGTCAGGAGGTATGAGACCTCTGACAAGTTTCTTAAGCCTGCAAACTAAGGGAGAAAAGCTCAATCGTTGAGCATGTGCTCAGATTGTCTGAGTACCACAATCGCTTGAATCGAGTGGGAGTTAATCTTCCAGATGAGATAGTGATGGTTCTCCATAGTCACTGCCACCAAGCTATTAGAGCTTCGTGATGAACTATAAATATCAAGGATAGATGATGATCCTTGAGCAACTCGCGATGTTTGACACCGTGAAAGTAGAAATCAAGAAGGAGCATCAATTGTTGATGGTTAGTAAAACCACTAGTTTCTACAAGGGCAAGGGCAAAAGGAATACTTCATGAAACGGCAAATCAGTTGCTGCTCTAGTGAAGAATCCCAAGGTTGAACCCAAACCCGAGACTAGGTGCTTCTGTAATGAGGGGAACGGTCACTGAAGCAGTACTACCCTAGATACTTGGTAGATGAGAAGGCGGGCAAGGTCGACAGAAGTATATTGGATATACGTTATATGAATGTGTACTTTACTAGTACTCCTAGCAGCACTAGGGTATTAGATACCGGTTCGGTTGCTAAGTGTTAGTAACTCGAAATAAAAGCTGCGGAATAAATGGAGACTAGCTAAAGGTGAGATGACGATATGTGTTGGAAGTGTTTCCAAGGTTGATGTGATCAAGCATCGCATGCTCCCTCTACCATCGAGATTTGGTGTTTGCGTTGAGCATGATTGGATTATGTTTATCGCAATACGGTTATTCATTTAAGGAGAATAATGGTTACTCTGTTTATTTGAATAATACCTTCAATGGTCTTGCACCTAAAATGAATCTCGATCGTAGTGATACACATGTTCATGCCAAAAGTAATGATAGTACCACATACTTGTGGCACTGCTATTTGAGTCATATTGGGATAAAACGCATGAAGAAGCTCCATGTAGATGGATCTTTGGACTCACTCGTTTTTGAAAAGATTGAGACATGCGAACCATGTCTATTGGTATATATGCATGAAGAAACTCCATGCAGATGGATCATTTGGACTCACTTGATTTCGAATCACTTGCGACATGCAAATCATACCACATGGGCAAGATGACTGAAAGTCCTCGTTTTCAGTAAGATGGAACAAGAGAGCAACTTATTGGAAGTAATACATTTTGATGTATGCAGTCCAATGAGTGCTAAGGCATGCAGTGGATATCGTTATGTTCTTACTTCACAGATGATTTGAGTAGATGCTGAGTGTATTTACTTGATAAAACACAAGTCTGAATTATTGAAAGGTTCAAGTAATTTCAGAGTGAAGTTGAAGATCGTCGTGACAAGAGGATAAAATGTCTGTGATATGATCATAGAGATGAATATCTGAGTTACGAGTTTGGCACACAATTAAGACATTGTGGAAAGTGTTTCACAATTAATACCGCCTGGAACACCATAGTGTGATGGTGTGTCTGAACATCATAACTGCACCCTATTGGATATGGTGCATACCATGATGTTTCTTATCGAATTACCACTATCGTTTATGGGTTAGGCATTAGAGATAACCGCATTCACTTTGAAAGGGGCACCACGCAATTCCGTTGAGACGACACCGTTGTCGTTTCTTAAAAGTTTGGGGCTGCGATGCTTATGTGAAAAAGTTTCAGGCTAATAAGCTCGAACCCAAAGCGGATAAATGCGTCTTCATAGAATACCCAAAACAGTTGGGTATACCTCCTATTTCAGATCTGGAAGCAAAAGTAATTGCTTCTAGAAACAGGTCCTTTCTCGAGGAAAAGTTTCTCTTGAAAGAATTGAGTGGGAGGATGGTGGAGACTTGATAAGGTTATTGAACCGTCACTTCAACTAGTGTGTAGCAGGGCACAGGAAGTTGTTCCTGTGGCACCTACACCAATTGAAGTGGAAGCTTATGATAGTGATCATGAAACTTCGGATCAAGTCACTACCAAACCTCGTAGGACGACGAGGATGCGTAATACTTCAGAGTAGTACGTGATCCTGTCTTGGAAGTCATGTTGCTAGAAAACAATGAACCTACGAGCTATGGAGAAGCGATGGTGGGCTCATATTCCGACAAATGGTTAGAAGCCATAAAATCCGAGATAAATGGATCTTTAAGAAGAAGACGGACATGGACGGTAATGTTACCGTCTATGAAGCTCGATTTGTGGCAAAGAGTTTTTCCACAAGTTCAAGGAGTTGACTACGATGAGATTTTCTCATCCGTAGCGATGCTTAAGTCCGTCGGAATCATGTTAGCATTAGCTGCATTTATGAAATCTGGCAGATGGATGTCAAAACAAGTTTCCTTACCAGTTTTCATAAGGAAAGGTTGTATGTGATACAATCAGAAAGGTTTTGTCGATCCTAAGGATGCTAAAATGTATGCTAGCTCTAGCGATCCTTCCATGGACTAGAGCAAGCATCTCGGAGTCAGAATATACGCTTTGATGGAGTGATCAAAGATTTTGGGTTTATACAAAGTTTATGAGAAACTTGTATTTCCAATAAAGTGAGTGGGAGCGCTACAACATTTCTGATAAGTATACGTGAATGACATATTGTTGATCTGAAATGATGTAAAATTTCTGGAAAGCATAAAGGGTTGTTTGAAAGGAGTTTTTCAAAGGAAGACCTGGATAAAGCTGCTTGCATATTGGGCATCAAGATCTATAGAGATAGATCAAGACGCCTGATGATACTTTTAAAGAACGCACACCTTGACATGATTTTGAAAGAGTTCAAAATAGATCAGCAAAGAAGGAGTTCTTGGCTGTGTTACAAGGTGTGAGTATTGAGTAAGACTCAAGACCTGACCACAGCAGAAGAGAGAGATAGGACGAAGGTCGTCCCCTATGCTTTAGACGTAGGCTCTACAGTGTGCTATGCTGTGTACCGCACATGAAGTGTGCCTTGCCATGAGTTGGTCAAGGGGTACAATAGTGATCCGGGAATGGATCACATGACAGCGGTCGAACTTATCCTTAGTATCTAGTGGACTAAGGAATTTTCTCGATTATGGAGGTGAAAAGGAGTTCGTCGTAAAGAGTTACGTCGATGCGAACTTTGACACTAATCCGGATGACTCTGAGTAGTAAACCGGATTCGTATAGTAGAGCAATTATTTGAAATGGCTCCAAATAGCGCGTGGTAGCATCCATAAGATGACATAGATATTCGTATAGCACACACGGATCTGAAAGGTTCAGACCCATTGACTAATAACCTCTCTCACAAGCATAACATGATCAAACCAGAACTCATTGAGTGTTAATCACATAATGATGTGAACTAGATTGTTGACTCTAGTAAACTCTTTGGATGTTGGTCACATGGTGATGTGACCTGTCAGTGTTAATCACATGGTGATGTGAACTAGATTATTGACTCTAGTGCAAGTGGGAGACTGTTGGAAATATGCCCTAGAGGCAATAATAAATAGGTTATTATTATATTTCCTTGTTCATGATAATCGTTTATTATCCATGCTAGAATTGTATTGATAGGAAACTCAGATACATGTGTGGATACATAGACAACACCATGTCCCTAGTAAGCCTCTAGTTGACTAGCTCGTTGATCAATAGATGGTCACGGTTTCCTGACCATGGACATTGGATGTCGTTGATAACGGGATCACATCATTAGGAGAATGATGTGATGGACAAGACCCAATCCTAAGCCTAGCACAAGATCGTGTAGTTCGTTTGCTCAGAGCTTTTCTAATGTCAAGTATCATTTCCTTAGACCATGAGATTGTGCAACTCCCGGATACCGTAGGAATGTTTGGGTGTACCAAACGTCACAACGTAACTGGGCGGCTATAAAGGTGCACTACAGGTATCTCTGAAAGTGTCTGTTGGGTTGGCACGAATCGAGACTGGGATTTATCACTCCGTGTAAACGGAGAGGTATCTCTGGGCCCACTCGGTAGGACATCATCATAATGTGCACAATGTGACCAAGGAGTTGATCACGGGATGATGTGTTATGGAATGAGTAAAGAGACTTGCCGGTAACGAGATTGAACAAGGTATCGGGATACCGACGATCGAATCTCGGGCAAGTAACATATCGATTGACAAAGGGAATTGTATATGGGATTGATTGAATCCCCGACATCGTGGTTCATCCGATGAGATCATCGTGGAACATGTGGGATCCAACATGGGTATCCAGATCCCGCTGTTGGTTATTGACCGGAGAGTCGTCTCGGTCATGTCTGCATGTCTCCCGAACCCGTAGGGTCTACACACTTAAGGTTCGGTGACGCTAGGGTTATAGAGATATTAGTATGCGGTAACCCGAAAGTTTTCCGGAGTCCCGGATGAGATCCCGGACGTCACGAGCAGTTCCGGAATGGTCCGGAGGTAAAGATTTATATATGGGAAGTCTTATTTTGGTCACCGGAAAAGTTTCGCACTTTATTGGTATTGTACCGGGAGTGCCGAAAGGGGTCCGGGGGTCCACCAAGGAGGTCCACCAGCCCCGGGGGGCACATGGGCTGTAGGGGGTGCGCCTTGGCCTATATGGGCCAAGGGCACCAGCCCCAAGAGGCCCATGCGCCAAGAGATAAGAAAAATGGAGAGTCCTAAAGGGGGAAGGCACCTCCGAGGTGCCTTGGGGAGGAAGGACTCCTCCCTGGCCGCACCCTTCCTTGGAGGAAGGGCCAAGGCTGCGCCCCCCCTCTCCCTTGGCCCTATATATAGTGGGGGGAGGGAGGGCAGCAATACCTAAGCCCTGGCGCCTCCCTCTCCCTCCCGTGACACATCTCCCTCCTCCCGCAGCGCTTGGTGAAGCCCTGTTGGAATCCCGCTACTTCCACCACCACGCCGTCGTGCTGTTGGATCTCCATCAACCTCTCCTTCCCCCTTGCTGGATCAAGAAGGAGGAGACGTCGCTGCTCCGTACGTGTGTTGAACGCGGAGGTGCCGTCCGTTCGGCGCTAGGATCATCGGTGATTTGGATCACGACGAGTACGACTCCATCAACCCCGTTCTCTTGAACGCTTCCGCTCGCGATCTACAAGGGTATGTAGATGCACTCCTTCCCTCTCGTTGCTAGTAAACTCCATAGATTGATCTTGGTGATGCGTCGAAAATTTTGAATTTCTGCTACGTTCCCCAACAGATGTCAAGTCATGCCTGGCCGACAGGTGCTACGCTTTGTCATACCTGGCCGGCAGGTGCTACGCACGACAGATCCTCCAGAGAGTTCAAGCTGTGACTTCTGGTGGTACTTGGCGGCATGGTGCTGAAGTGTACCGGCGGCGACCGCGACGTACTCAGCAGTTCGCGCGTAGGGTGGTGGTGCCGTTGGGCGCCGTGGTGGCATTGACGGAAGTTAGACCGGGCAAGGATGATGCGTCAGTACAGCTCTGAAGATGGAGTAGTGGCAGTTGGCGGCGGCGGCCTATGAGAGCGCGCCAGACCGGTGTGTGCCCCATACCCGGCATGTGGCTTGGTTGGGGCCTCAGGTCTTAGGTGTTAGGCTTGACTGCAAGGTCTGTGGTATTAGGGCCGGACTATGAGCATCCCTTGATCAGCTGGATAGAAGTAGCGACAGTTGTCGCCTAGATGATGGCTTCAGACTTACTGTTGTATTTATTTATAAAGTCTTTGTGAATAATTAATAAAATGGCTGCATGCATCGCTCAGATGCAAAGGCCGAGGTGATCCTCGTTCTCTAAAAAAAGGAAACTAGTAAGTTTGCCCTCTGCTAAAAGAAGAGTGGTGGAGAGGCATGCAGCTGTGAAAGTGGACGCGTACTCGATGGTGAACGAGATGCAAGCTCGGTAGACGAAGAAATGGATAAGATCAACACACAACGTCCCGAGCCTTGACAACCAAACGATATTGTTTGCATTAAAGTGGATCAGGCGCTTGTCTCCAGGAGAAATGTTGGCTTTGCCTGCCGGCCAGGAGTGCTGCAGCTTCAGGGCTGTGAGCTTGCCTTTCTCTCTGCCTTTACGTATACAACACAATCTACTTGGACGACAGTGGAGAGTGGGCAGTCAGAGATCAAAGCCAAGCCAGTGGATCACCTGGAATGCCGATTTTTGATGATGGCTAATTACTACTCTTAGTAGTAGTGCAGTACTGCTTCACTTAATTAAGTGATGTGCCAGCTGCGTGCTTTTCTTTCTACTATTTGTCGAGATATGGCAACTTGATGGGGCGTAAGATTGTGGGAGTTACTCCAACGTAAAGTACAATGCGTAATCTTTAAATTAGTTTGCCCGAAAATTAGACCAACACGACATGGCTCACGTGACAAAAAAGCAACACTTGCTGCAAAATGCTTTTGAACAGGAATGTGAACTGTCAATGTTATTTTTGTCACATATCCTCCAAAAGTGGATCTTAAAATGCCTAGATTTGAGAGTAGACAGTCAGGCATCACTGATCAGAGCCAGGCCAGTGGATCACCTGGGGTTGCCACTTTTGGATGATAGCTAATTACTACTCTGGGTAGTGGAGTAGGAGTTCCTAATTAAGGCAGTGCCAGCTGCATGCTTTTTTATTTCCCCAAGACCTTGGATGATGGTACTCCTTTGGGGGGTATGCTTGCCAAAAAAACAAAAACAAAAACTGTTACTCTTTTTTCCGTAAGGTACATTGCTTAATCTCTAATTTATATTTGACAGGAAACTAAACCAATATGACAAGGCTCACATGACACAAAAAAGCAGTCCTGTAAAATGCTAGCACGAATCTGAACTGTCAATGTTAGTCTTGTTAGAATTCAACCAAAAGTGAATCTTGGGCCTCCTTCGATTTGGAGATCTTTTATAGGAAATGATAGGAACAAGAATTTAAGAGGAAAATTTCTTAGGCCTCCTTTGATCGGGCATAAGATTGTGGGTGTTACTCGAACGTAAAGTACATCGCGTAATCTTTAAATCAGTTTGCCTGAAAATTGAACCAGTACGACATGGCTCACGTGACACAAAAGCAACACTTGCTGTGAAATGTTTTTTAAACAAGAATATGAGCTGTCAATGTTATTTTTGTCACATATCCACCAAAAGTGGATCTTAAAATGCTTAAATTTGAGAGTAAACAGTCAGGGATCAAAGGCAGGCCAGTGGATCACCTGGGGGTTGCCACTTTTGAATGATGGTAAATTACTACTCTGGGTAGTGGATTAGGAGTACCTAGCTGCATGCTTTTTTATTTCCCAAGACCATGTCCTTTAATGGGCATAACATGGTACTCCGTTTGGAGGGTGTATCTTGCCAGAAAAAAAAAACTGCCACTCTTTTTTTTTCTAAGGTACAGTGCTTATAATTCAAATTTTCCAGTAAATTAAACCAATACGAAAAGGCTCACGTGACATACAAAGAAGTACTGTAAAATGCTACACTCTCCGTTCCATAATGTAGTACGTATATATTTTGCTCTACAGTTCCTTATCCGTTCAATGATGTTTAACCAAATGCGGCTCCGTCTGGAACTTGCGAGGTTTGTGCCCCCTCCTTCGTCTCGCCAAAATTGGGATTATTTTCTAGCCCTCCTTGGTGACAGCTTCTTGCCGATGGCGATCTGTCCTTGGTGACAGCTTCTTGTTCTACATCAACGATTTCTAGGCCGGTGCTTCTTCGACCTCTAGGTTTCAAAGAGATTTCTCCACCGAGACAGAGGCCCAGAGCCGTCAATGAGCTTTGCTCACGGCGCGTCGCCGGTGGATACCAAAGGAAGAGGGTGTTAATTTTTCCAAAGACTTGACTTTAATTTCTTACTAACTAATTCCCCATATGTTGCAACAGGTGCGTACATATTCTAGTGATTCAACTCCAATCATATCCGGCATATAACTTGCACTTCCTATATTCTAGATTGGTAAAATTTGATTTAATTTGGGTATGGATAGTGGAACAGAAAGAAATTTTTGGTTTAGTTTAGGTTTGGTAAGATTTTAATTGATTATGGTATGGATAGGAGAACACAAGAGAAGGTTTGGTTTAATTAAGGTTTAGATTTGATTTAAATATGGTATGAATATGAGACTACAACGAAAATGTTGATTTACTTGCGATTTTGGTAAGATTGACTTAATGAAGGATGCAAAAGAGGCATGGTGTACAGGAGGGGAAAACCAAACGAGGCAGGGACAGGGGTGGAGGCAAATGTAGAACGACCAACTATCCATTAATAATAGGGATTCCTATCAAAATGTTCTTGGGCTGGTTTTATCTAATACATGACCATCGGCCTTTCTCAAAATAAATACTGTAACTTATATTTGGTCTTATCTTTAGTTTTTTTGAACACAGTACAGACGCAAACGCTCATATAAACGCGCATACACTCACCCCTATAAATGCACAGACGCACACATTACCCCTATGAGGGGAAAGTATCCGGTACTCCAGCGAACTGGGTGCTCCGGCTGCACCGTATGAAACAGAGCCGCTAGATATAGAATATAGGGACAGGATGGAACCCAGACTCCCCACCCTGTGAAATTTGCAAAAAGAACCTCATATAAGTACAGAATAGCTGTAACGTTTTGATCACAACAGTCAACATGTGCTGCCCCAGTCTGGAAATAACACGACTACTATGTGGCTTCGAGGTTCCGGTGACTCGGGGTGTGCCCTGACTGTCAACATGTTTCAAGGTGTACAAGATTTCTTGCCAAGCTATTTTTTTAAATGCACCATTTATTTTTATGCTAGGACTATCATCTGAACTGAATGTGTAATTTCTGTGAAGTATGTGCTGCTCACTTTGTCTCCAAACAATTGAAAAGATCTTACTGTAGAAGACTTCGCATCAGTATGAGACCACACAAGATTAGATTTATGCATAAACTTCGCATCAGTATGATACTACACAAGATTTTATCCAGTATTTTTTCAGCTACCCATTCTTTGGCATTCTGATTTAAATGATTCTAAAGCTCAACACCAAATATCAGCAGGAGCTAGCGTGTGCAACATCAATAAGTTGCCACTGGCTGCTCGGAAGGCAGTATTTCGTTGGAGTCATTTGGTTGTTCAAAAAACTTAAATTCCAAAAGGAAAGACAGGGGCTCCTACAAGCTTTCACCTTCATCCGACACATATAAATATGATACAGATAGTGACATGGATTTTCCAAGATGATATACAAAATGAAACATATATTCCAAAGCAAGTGCACATTCTGAACAAGGAATGTTCAGGGAGGTGATTTAACAAGTTACAACTTATTTGATGTAATGGAAGAGTCTAAACAAGATTTTAACAAATCTGAACCACAAATGAGAAGAAAACATTGTCAGGTGTATTTTTGTTAGAAAAGGAGGATGACCCCCGGCCTCTGCATCGTCAGGTGTATGAAACACTCATGTCAAATTAACAAGGATCAATCAACAACTACCATTGCTGTAGTTGACCCGACACTTGGAGCAATACTTTCCATTGACTCCATCGTGGATCAGAGGGAGTAACATTTTTCTACTCCTGTCAGCACATGTTACAAGTGTTAATGAATCTCAGTATTGTGCGTTCAAGCAGAATCTCACTCTTGTTCCAACAATCACTTGATGTTCAGTACTTGAAAGGGTAGATAAAATTACTTCGTACTAATGTATACTCATAATTGCTAGAATATGCAGTCTAAGAAAAATATAGCATTCTATGATTAATTTAGCCATGCCCCGATACAGAGAGATATCACTGTATTCTACTCAAGATATGATTGGCTACAGCAAAAGAAATCAGCATAAAGGGAACAATAGCTTAGATCCAAACGACAAAATAATAACAAAAAATCGTAACATCCAAAAAAATACCTGAAGCCTGGGAGTTCTCTTCTCCGACGTCGGCGGATGGGGGAGCTAGGCGCCTGCTGCGTGGAGAGGATAACATCGAGGTGGAGAATGGCGGGCCAGGGGTGGGGCGAGTTTTCCGCTGGTTGTCGGAGCACAGTACGTCCGGCGAGCTTGTTCCGTCGACGTTGCAGCGCAGCCCACGGCCAGGTCCGCTGCCGGATCGCCGACGTGCTATCCAAACTGGGGATAGTACATCTTGGAGCTAACTAATGGGGCCATTACAACCATTCTGTGCTAACATGGGGTCTCTTTGCAAAAATTTCAATGCTGTGGTGTTCGGCTTCCATCATGTCCTTATATTCTTTATCTAACGGCTGTGCTGAGTGCGGTGCAGCCGGAGCGCCCAATCGGCTGGAGTACAGGATACCCCCCGTATGAGCACCTTCGAAAGACTGAGCTGTCATATCATCTTTAAATTTACGAAGTCACCATACCTCCCACTGAATGCGCATCGCCAGAAATTCTAAAATAAATCCAGGAATAAATGCGAGCACCAGGATTTGAACTCTGGTGGGCTGGGATACCACAGTCTCTCTAACCATCCAACCATAAGTTGGTTCTCGGTCTTATCTTTAGTTGAACGTCGTGTTAAATTCTATTCGGTTATTTTTTAGAGCAACAATGGAGAGCTCCCAGCTCCATTCAATAGAAGCCCGGAAAACCAAGACTAGTACAAATAAGTTCTGTTTTTGCAAATACACTGGCATGTGGAGCCGTGCATACAATCATTCGACTATTTCTGTTGGGAATAGCTGACCACACCACACCTGCCGTGTGGTTGACTAGTACAAATAAGTTCAAAAGAGAAATAACCCTTTGACATAGTATGTGGTAAGTAATTCAGACAATTAAGAAAAGGTTCAAAAGAGAAATAAATATTGACTCGCTAGGGCGCACCCACATCCTAGACAAAAGCTAAAAAGAACCCAACATGATGGTCAAAGTTGAATTTTTGAAAGCGTGCGTGCCTTATTCATTGGGATGAAGGGACTATTGCACATTAGACAAAGCCTAACATCTTAGAACTTCAACATATGCATCAGCGCACACAGAGCTAAACGAAGGTGGAAAAGTAGCAGAGGAAGTGCTAAGCCAAGAGTTGCGACGGCAAAGCGACCAGCCACCAGACGATCTATTCTGTTTGATTATGAAATCTGTGTTCATGTGAAGTTCTAATGCTATAATTAGAGAATCTACAGTCTGGTGCCTAAAACCCGTCCCAAACGCTCGGGCGAGTGGGCAAAAATCGACCCACCCGGACACTTCGAAAGGTCATCAAATGCGTGGACTGACCGGCACCCCTCATATTCAGCCCAAAAATGGGACGGATATGGGGCGGCCCGAGCGCATCCGCCACGTCGGACCCAACCCATGCTGGCCCACTCGACCCCGTATATATTCCTCCCGATCCACTCCCCGGACCAAAATCTAGCCACTTCACTTCACTCCCATCCCCAACCCAAACTCCCGTCAGGTGATCTCCGACCTTCTCTGACATGGCGGGCAGCGCATCCAACGATGACCAACACAGATCTGTCGACTTGGGTGTCGTCCTGTGCGGTTTGGAGGAGGCAATGACTGTCTGCATTGCACTCCACTGCTCCCGGGAAGACAGTGCCCGACCGACGGCGGGATCTGTCCGGTGCTAGATCATCGCGGTCCTCTTGGGAGCCTTCCGATCTCCCTTTCCCCATCACCTATCCATTGGAGTATGAGTCCTACCAGGATCGGTGTGCCCGGCGTGGGATGGAGAGGATGAGGGCGGCCGAGACCAGCTTTCATTGCCGACATGGCGGCGGCGGAAGCAGCTGAGGCGACGACGCATACGGCCGCAAAGGAGGAAGCCATCCACGCACGCATTGCAAAGAAGCGGCAACGGGAGAACACGCGCGCCCTAGCCCGAGAGCAGAATTGGGCGGTTTGTGCCATTGCCGGATTGCCCCCAAGGAAGAGAAGGAGGGCATCGACGGCGATGAGCAGATCCGACTCGATCCGTATTGCGTCTTCGACCGCTACTTCTGCGAGAAGGATGGCAAGGGCGTCTAGAAGGGCAAGGACAGCCGTGGAGATCCTCTCCATAGCAAGCATGTAGGTTAAACATGCCAAATTTTGGTAGTCCAATGACATGTCTGATGTAGTAGCCGAACGATGTGTGTAGTACATCATTTACGTAGTTGCATGAATTTGTATGGATTTGAAGTTTATTATTTGAGATGTTCGGTTGTGAGAAGGGAAATTTGAGGCGTGATTGGTCAGTGTCCGCGGCGCTTGAGGGGCCGCGTTTGACAAGTCCGGCTGTAGATGCCCTTGCTATGTTCATACACAAGGAGGGTTTTGACGATGGGTAGAAGAGTCCACCCTCCCAATACCAAGGAGTTTCAGGAGTTATAAGTTCTGGGATTGCTTTTCGAAGATCAAATTTTCAGGATCGATTATCGTTGTCCTTAAATTGCACGGTCAATTATATGGTTCTCGATCGATCTCGTTCTGGCAAGCTCCACCAGCCGCCGAATTTCAAACGTCTTCCACGAGCCCAGAGCATTGTGCACCTATCAGTGTGCCCCACGTCACGTGGAGCTTAGCGTCGTCTAGCGCGAGGAAACGACGAGGTCCCCGGCCGGAGGCAAACGCCGGGTTTCGCAGGCGAAACAGCCCGCCCGGAAGACAAATCAAACTCTACTAATCTGTCCACGCGTCTGGCCGTCGTCGCGCACCACCAAAATGTGTCCCACACTTTGCGGAACGTACGCACGTGGCCTGTCGCCCAAAATATCCATCCGTCCATCTGTCCACCCGAGGCAAGCTTTGAATCCGACGTCGTCTACGGCGGGGCAAAGGGGTCCCGATGGACGCGCACGCACCCTCGATCGTCATCCTTCGTGCGTTTCTGCTAGTATGCCATTGCGTCTAGAAACATTGGCGTCTCGGGTCAAACTCGCCCCGCATGATACAATGATGGTCCGTATGTGTCACATACTCCCGAGTAACTCGTCCGTATGTGTCATTCTCCGTGCGTTTCTGCTCGCGACGTTGGTGGTCTTTGTCGCCCACGGATGATGATGGTCCGTATGCGTCGCATACCCTCGACTTGCACGGATGCTCCTATACCAACTGTGTCCAGAAACATTGGCGTCCCCGGCCAAACTCCCCCGCAGCCGTTCCTCGTCGTCGTGCTGCCCGGCCCGTACCATCTATTATTGGGAGAGAAGAAGAAACGTATAAAACTATGAATGGCCCGACAGCCAAATGAAGATGATTGCCACATAAAACACGAGCATGAACATATCGCCTAAAGAAAACACACGGAACACGGGCGATGCCTCTTTCAGGACACCAAAAGCAAATTGATCTTGTTGCGGTCTCATCCCCTCTCTGATTGATATGTCTCCTACAATTTTCAGTAAGCTAGAGAGGATCTAGGCTGCACCATTATATGCACAAAGGAAAGCAGGCAGGCGGAAAGCAAGCAGTTCGAATACAGTTCTTCTACCACAACCAATTAACCCAGGATGCCGGAACAAAACAACAAGTCCCATCTCATCGACAGCACTTAACAGTTAATCCACACTGTGCCATTATCAGTGACCTATCGACCTTTAGCTCCACAAAAACGACTTTTAGGGGGCAGGCATAGCAGCAGAGAAAAGACCGGAGAGTGGCCTGTGTCCACGCAGTACGTAATTGTTTAACCATTTTCACGTCGACTTCTCCAGAGACGTCCAGACGGGTAGTACGTACGTAGGCGCGCATGCAGGGCGGCAGAAAGGCGACCGAGGCGAGGCGAGGCGACGGAGATCACGACGCATTATTTCGGTGTCGTGTTGAGATCTGCGAATGACCAATCGGATGGACGTGAGACTCTGACGACGGACTTGACCACTCGATTCTCATTTTGGGAGGGGAGGCAGACAGGCATGCATGCACTGATGATGATGCACGGCAGTGACCTACCTGTGCTGCCTGCCTGCCTGTGGCTGCCAGGGGGCATCGTGCTTTACGGGAACCCAACATCAGAAACCTGCTCGTTTCCGCGACGTGATCGATCAAGCCTACTGTCCACGTAGTAGCATTTGTTTCCGTTTAGTCCCTGATTGGATCGGCGTTTCGCGGCCCAATACCCCTGCAAAATATACAGACCTTCATCGGTATTATACACCACTAAAATCAAGTGTGGCAGGTATTATACACCTGTAAAATAAATACCCCCATGCCAAGCGCGGCCTTTGTTTTTGGCAATTTTCCGCAGAACTTGTATGTTTTTTTGAAAGGATGTTCTAACCCCTGTGACTGTATCACTACGACGTACACATCGAATTTTCATTATACTTGCTGCAAGGCGACAAAGCAGAAAACATCAACCAACAAAGGACAAAACATATCCAACCGCGGGCGAATCATTATAAGATGTCAAATTAACACGTACGACTGGGTTGACTTCCTCCGTAGCAATGCCTCAAAGAGGAATAACCACCCTCGCATTGTCGTCACCACATCCGAGTGAAATGGTGTGGATAAGGATTTTCATTCTGACTGCCGAGACCAATCAATGAAGGCTAGCACAAGAGTAAGTGACAACACCTTCAACAAGGTAGCGATGCAAGCTCGTGGCTGCTAAGCTCGACCAATAAAGGCTAGGACAGTTCTCGGCCCAAACATGAAGCGGTGCTTCAGTCACCATCTTGTTGCCGAATCTTCCGATAGTTGCACGGATCAATGCTCAAAGTCAGGGCCAAAACCACACTAGTAGTTACTAAGTAGGATGACTTCTCACCATAGAACACCGCCACAACCATCGGGGGTCACCCATGTCACGGTGTCAGGAACACCGTCTTCTGTAGCCCCACCAACGATGTTGTACACGGCAAGATACTCCTTGTGGCGAATCCCGACACCGCTGTTATCCTCATGTTGTCCTTGCAGTTCGCGAAGGATAGTGCCAGCAACGCGCCGCGGGGTAAAACCGACATCACGTCCTAGGCCAGCTAGTTGTCGTTGTCCGGAGATGAAGCCTTCGGCTCCAATGGGATCATGGACACCTCTCCAACCACGAGACGCCGCCACCACAGCATCTGCCGGCGGCAACAAGGATGAGGAAAGAGGCGAGGGTAGCAGAGAGGAGCGACCTGCGGCTTGGTTCGCGCCGCCGCAAGAAACTTCCTCGGAGGGATGTGCATGTGGGAAAGAATTCCTATGTTTTTTTGCGAAAATCACCCCAGAACTATATTAAAGAACAACGGTGATACAAGGCACTCCACAGAATAAGAAAATTACAATCGGGTCCCTAGGAAGCCCGACCAACCACGACACCAGAATGTACTAAAGGCGCGCCGTCCCGCCGTCGCCGCCGCTCCCTCGGAACCAGTCTGACCTTGGATCTGGAGACGGATTTGCCGGAGACGAGAAGTCTTCAAAGTTACGGTCCACATGGACCAAAACGTCAGTGAGGTAGTAGATGAAACCGCCGCCATCTTCATCGCCTCCCTCGCCGGCGAGCCAGAGAGACACAGTCCTGGAATCACTCCTGTATAGAAAGCCGCATACGTCGTCAACAGCGCTGGAGCAAACGCCAATGAAGCGGGGAAGCAGCCGCGACACAAAATCCTTCGTCTTGGTCACCACTGCCGCCACACCGGCCAAGAACAGGAACCCTAGCATCACTGCACCAGAGGTACGGCAGGAATCTACCTCCCCGAGCCCAACAACATCGCCAGAAAGGACGACGCTAGGAAGAGGAATGAGATTGGGGAACGCTAGCGACCATGCCACCAACACCTCTTCCAAATCGATGGCGCACCACACACACCTATCTTCCACAACTCGCCGGCATCATCAAGGACAACCCCACCGGGATGGGGGCGAAGCTGCAGGATTTAGTCCACTCGACGCCGTCCCCGCCATCATGCCGGCATCGGTGACACACCAACCCCAACACCTATCTACAAATCGGAAACAGAGGACCGGGGTTCCCCAACCCTCACACCATTGGAGCGGCAGACAAAGGGAAAGGGGAACCGCCGGCCTCGCCGACGCTCGATGGGGGAGGAAAACGAAGACCTCTGGTTTCGCCTCTCTCTAACTGTCGCAGGGAGAGGGAGGAATTCCTATGTTTGTAGGAACAATTATTTCGATTGGAAATTTATGAGGAATTTCTGCATATGTGATTGGTGGTTTAACTCCCCACCCTACAGTGCACAATGGACAGTATAATTCCAAAAAGAAAATGATCAGTACGAAAAAGTACATGTACATCGCTGACATGCCTCCGTTGCCTTGCTAGTAGTGCAATAATACAAGTCTCTCAGCTGCGTGCGCCTGACCAAAAACCCAAAATACTGTACACAAAGAAGTCACCTCAGGATCTAGGAAATGCCCCTTTGTTTTTCAAAGTTCAAAAAAGAAGAACTTCACACGACCGAGATTGTTTCCCATATACTCCTACTCGTACAAAATCCAAGGCCGAAGAAAAAAATAATCCATTCTACTCAAATTTGACTCCTCTACTCCTTGGACCAAAGCTTTGACCCCCGAATCTCGAGGTCACGCATTTCCTACCGTCCTTGGAGTACAGTTGCAAGATCTAGGTCTTGGTGAACTAAAGATATGACTTCACAGCACTACAGGAGTAAAGAAATGGCTCTTGACCAATGGTCGATCAGTGTGTGAGTGTAGCTAATTAGGGGTTGGAACTTGGACCTCACATAGCTGCGTCGGCAATGACGCTAAACAAATCACATTAGCCCACTAACCAACTAGTGTAGGAATACCTTTGCTAGAGGGACCACACGGCATGCACATAGCACAACGTATGAAAAAACCCTGCGGTTTCAGATGCTTTAGAATACTTCCACCTTCGACATATTTATAGAAAAGCTGTCGCGCAGCCGCGAATAAGTTATCAATTTGTTCTCGTTCCATGAAACCTCATTTGTCGATGGCGTATAATTTAGTTTCACGAGTTGTACTTTCGTCGTTGGAAAGAAAAAACTAATACGGACATGTTGTTATTCCAAACGTATCTTCTTGACTATATAATAATATCACGATCCCCGCATAGTTTTCCACACCCGTCGCTGTTTTTTATGATCCTCATGCATGCTACTCAAATTTAGTAATTCACGTATACTATTAAACCCGCAGATATAGCCCACTTGCGTATAAGTCACATCGATCGAACCTAAAAACCGTGGCTATAAATCTGTGTTTGGTTAAACCAAGCATATAAAACCCATCGATCGAACCTAAAAGCCGTGGCTATAAATCCGTGCTCGGTTAACTCAAGCATATAGAACCCATGGATCAAACCTGAAATGCGCGGCTACAAATCTGCGCGTGATTAATCCAAGCATATAAAACCCATGGAACGAACCTAAAAACCCACGGCTATAAACCAGTCCTTGGTTAACCCAATCATATGTTCAACATCTTAGGATGTGCAAGAAGCAATACTCATGATGAGACGAGAGTGGTTATGATTTGCTTTTTGCCTCCCTTTGCTGTGATTTGTGAAGATATCATGTCAGCTGAGCCGAGGCAGCAAAACACTCCACAAACACAGAAAAACGAAAGTACAAAACACCGAAAAGCATCCAGCGCAGCAGCTCCCCCCTCTCTCTTTCCCTGCGGCCATGCGCCCATCCCTTTCCGAGCTTTCTCTGTACTTTTTTCCCTGCGTCCGCCCGTCCGTCCATCCCCTACAAAAGGTGAATGAAAGGCCCTGCGCCTAGTCACCCCTCTCCCACACGTCCTCCGAATTGAACCCAACCGAAGCGCAGCCAGCAGCCCTCCCTCTCTGGTAGAGTGGTGGTAGCCTCCGTCCGGTCCATCGATCCCCTAGAAAAGAGCAAACCGAGCCCCAAACAGGCAAAGGAAACGCCACGCTAGGGGCGCGGAGCGGCTAAGCGCCCAGCACCAAACGGAAAGGAAGGAATCCTCCGCTCTCTTTCCTCCATTTGCACTCTCTCTCTCTCTCCCTCTCTGCCCTCGCCACCAACTCCTCTTCTTCCCTACCACGCTGACGCGGCGGCACTGGTTTCTTTCCGCCGTCCCGTCCTCGCTCGCTCGCCCTCTCTCGGCCCCCCTCTCTCTCTGTACATCGCAGGCGTACCGAAAATAACTCTGGTACTCTGGCAGTGGAGTGGTAAAATCTACTAAAGCGAGCGAGTGAGTGAACAGTGGAGGCGGCAGCGGCAGGGGTGGAGGTGGAGGTGAGGTGGTTCCCTCTCCGCCCGCCCGTCTCGGCAATTATTGCCACCTTTGGAGTTTGGAGTCCTCCAATAGGAGTCTCCTCCTGTGTTGTCTGCAACCACTGTCCTCACCTCACCTCCCTCCCCCCTCCCTCCTCGCCCTCACCCTCTCTCTCCGCCCATCTCTAACTTTCTCTCATCGGGGTTGGTGCTGCTGCTAGCTCTTCTTCACTCTCCACTGTTGTCTTCCTTCTCCGCCCATCCATCCGTCCTCCGCCCTCGCTTTAAAGCTCAAACCGCCCCGGCAAGCAAGCTGGCAGTAGCACTAGACCAGTAGTAGCAGCTCACTTCCTCATCTCCTACCCCTGGTGGTGGTGGTGGGTGGTCTGGCTCCTCCATACTTAATTGCATGCTCCTGCTTTGATCTCTCCGTCCGTCCTCCCGCTACCCGCATCCATCCATCGATCTCACTTTTCTCCCGTCCTCCCAAGCTCTTGCTTCCAATCAACTCCTCTTGCTGGTGCGTTGCTCACTGTACTCTCTCCCTCTTCTTCTTCCTGGGCGAGGACCGAGGAGAGGGGTGGGCGGTTCTTGTCCGCGTACGGCCAGTAGAGGAGAGCCTTTTTAAGCCCCACCATTTCTTGATCGTCCGTCGGCGGGTCCGACCAGGAGAGGAATTCTCTGAACGTTCGTGCGTGCGGGCGTACGTGTGTATTTGGCATGGATTCTTGGGAGCACAAGATGCCTTCGTGGGACCTCGGCACGGTGGTCGCGCCCAGCGGCGGCGGGGGAGGAGGAGGCGGTGGCGGCGGCGCGCTGGACCTGAAGCTCGGCGCACCCACGAGCTGGAGGCCGGTCCCAGCGGCGGCGGCGGCGGCCGCTGCGGTGGTATCGGTGCAGCAGCAGCAGCATCCGCCTTCCGCGGTGGCGGCGCCGGCGAAGCGGGCCCGGGCGGGGCAGGGGCAGCAGACGGTGCCGCCGTGCTCCGTGGAGGGGTGCACGGCCGACCTGTCCCGGTGCCGCGAGTACCACCGCCGGCACAAGGTCTGCGAGGCGCACTCCAAGACGCCCGTCGTCGCCGTCGCCGGCCAGCAGCAGCGCTTCTGCCAGCAGTGCAGCAGGTACGCCCGTTCCCTTTTTCCATATCTCCGCCGTGCATTCCCTGCCGATTCATTCGTTCCCTCTGACATCCATCCGTGATCCACGCTCTCTAACTTCGTTCGTTGGCAGCAGCAACATCCTTACTACTGTTACTGTCGCACGAGACGAGAGTTGCCGTGGTTTGTTTCAACTCCGGCGAAAAGCTCGCCGTCGTTACTGTAGTCCCAGCTAGCTGGATTAGTTCGTTCGGCGGGCGAACAACAATTCGCTGTCAGCCGGAGCAGTTCACTGTCGCTTTGGCCATGATGGCTGGCTTGGCGCTAGCGATTAATCATCCGACGTGCACCTCACCGAAAACCTCTGTTTGCTGCCCCCATCTGTCTCCCACTCACCGTAAAAACTCACAGCAAAAGGAAACCCACTTTGAAAAACACACAAATCCATGTCAAAAAGCATGTTCACCATGGAAAACATCTGCACTCCTACCTGAAAATAAAAGTAGAACAAGAGAATTTAACCAAGACGGAGGGAGACTGATAAATTCCGGGCTGCGAGCGTCTGGTCCCGGACTGCGTCTGAACGAGACAAGCGCACACGCGCCACCATTAAGGTGCTGTGGCGCGGCCCGACCCAGCCCGTGCCCCCCCTGCCCTACAACGACCCGGCGCGCGCTCGCGCTGGCTGGAACTGGACCTTTCAGGTCGTCGTTCTCATGGCTGCCGCTCAATTCGTCCTCCCCAACGGCCGCGTCCCTGTCCTCCACCGCTCCCTGTCGCCGCCGCCCGTTGGCGCGACGCGCCGTGCCGCACGCTTTCCACATCCTCGGTGGTTTTCAAACAGAGAATTCCTCCCATATGCTTGTTCTAGAAGACAGGGACGAAGGATCTCAACGGTCAAGCATGATGTGGCCGTGTAATTAGGTTTTAGCAAGATTCTAGTCTAGCGTGATGGTTACGGGTGTAATTAAGCTCGTGCGGAGAGGAGCTTGGAAAATTGGGGCGTGTATCTCCATTTCCATGTGCTTGATTTGGCCTAGATCTGTGGCATGTGGTTCGAGCATTTGACCGGATCTATGTTCTTGTTTTTCTACAACTTTGTTGATGGATTTTTTTCATGAAAATTTTGGGTCTGTATCTTGAGAAATCCTTGTGACAGGAGGAAACTGCTGTTTGCAGGTTCCATTTGCTCGGGGAGTTCGACGAGGTGAAGAGGAGCTGCAGGAAGCGGCTCGACGGCCACAACCGGCGCCGCCGGAAGCCGCAGCCGGATCCCCTCAATCCTGCCGGCTTGTTCGCTAATCACCACGGTACTCCATCGATCCCTAATATTCCTACTAATAAATAGTAACACTTTTTACATCACGTGGAAATTAGGCACGCTGGCCTAGAAAGTACTGCCTCCGTAGCAAAATGTAAGACGTTTTTTATGCCATATGGAAAACCAAAAATCGTCCTACATTTTGGTATAAAGGGAGTAGATTGTAAGATACTAAGATCTAACAGCTGCAATGAGCAAGAAATTTGAGATTTTTGGCACTCCCATTTGTCGGGAACAAGAGGAAAAATGTGATCCATCATGTGCTCCTAGTTAATTTTAATTTTATTCTGAACTCTATCCCTTTTCTGTTTATCTAGACCGTTTAGAGTGTTTCCCCTTTCAGTTGACTGCTAGCACTATCCAGAAAAACACTTCACACGTGCTTGCTGAGTAGCAGCACAAAGTTTACTTCTTTCCGAAAAGGATGGGAACAGGAGGCTTGACTATCAGTATGAACATCTTGCTGGTGTAGCAGACCAAGATAGGTTTACAGTCTTTGGCCGGCATTTCCAGGAACTTCCTGTGGGATCCAAAGCAAGAGAATAATATCTAGGCCTGAAGTTTCTTCTGAACTTTCTGCCCTGATACAGCCGTATCCATGTGAAAGCCAGTTAATGATGTCACAGTGAATTGAACACCTATGGCATGATGATACCACTGGCAGTCTACTAGTAGTAGCACTCCTATACCTGATACCTGTGAAGATTTTTACCGAAATTTACCATGTTACAATTGAGTAGCGGGGTGCATGCACATGGAATTTACAGCTTGTTTTTGTAATTTTGGTCTTTTGTTTTTTTCTATCAGTGGTCGACATGGCTATTGTCATAGGTTTGCAACACTGACGGTTGAACTAACTGTTAGCTCCCATCATTGTCCGTGAACAGGAGTGACAAGATTCGCGTCGTACCCGCAAATCTTCTCCCCGACGTCCATGGCGGAGCCCAAGTGGCCCGGCGGCATCGCGGTGAAGACGGAGGCCGACGCGTTCCACGAGCAGTACTACTCCTTCAGCGGCGCCGCCTCCCTCTTCCACCACGGCAAGCCGGAGAGGAAGCACTTCCCCTTCCTGACCGACGGCGGCGGCGAGGCCGCGTTCGGCTGCCAGCCGCCGGCCTTCACCATCACCCCTTCCTCGGAGAGCAGCAGCAACAGCAGCCGGCACAGCAACGGCAAGACCACCATGTTCGCCCACGACGGGGGCCCGGACCACAACTGTGCTCTCTCTCTTCTGTCAGACAGCCCGGCGCCGGCGCACATCATGGTCCCCGCGGAGCAGGCGCATCATCTCGGCGGCGGCGGCGTGACGATACAGTACGGCGGCGGCGGCAAGGTGGCGCGGCTGTCCAGCAACGGCGACGTCTCGCTCACCGGGCTGTCTTACGTGAGCCTGGGAGACAAGGGCGCGCCCATGTTGCACGCGTCTAACAGATCACAGCACGCCGCCGCTACCGCTACCACTGCCGTCACTACCAGCACAGAGGCGGCTCCGGCGGCATCCCAGCTCCAGCAGCAGTACCATGGATACTACCACCACCAACACCAAGTGAGCGCTGATCAGGGGAACCACCCGGATGCAGGCGGGATGCATGCCCTACCCTTCTCGTCATGGTAGTCGTCTCATCAGTCAGACTCAGATCCTAGGCAGTTGGTGTTGGTTATCAATCATCAAATGTGTCACCTGATAGTGTTAGCCCTGATGATCCTGAAGAAATCACCCAAGATGTGTCCATTTTGCAACTTCTCTTGATACTCCTAACTTATGGAAATCCCCGCCTGCTTATGATTCAGAACTGGACTACGACGATTCTATTTTGTATCGGTTGGTTTGTTCATTTTGGCCGGCGTGCACTTGGCTTGGTAGGGTTACATCAGCAGAGAGTACACAGGAGGATTTATTTAACTGTACTAAACAGTGGAGTTAGCATAAAAATATTCAGGTCATTGTTATTTAAATCATGTGCGGCTGCCTGTTTCTCACATGTTGTGCATCGTCAGAGATATTGTTCAGGAACAGTAACTAGATTATCCAGGATCATGGGCCACTTCCATAGCCTGGTTCTAGCTAGGCGCATATGTTTTCAAAATTCAGATAGCTATACACTCTATCTTGTGGAACTGTGCTTGTTTGCAAGTAATCTTTGTCAAAAATTAAACAGTAAAGTACATGTTGAAGATGTGGCAAATGGGAGTCCACATAATTCGTTTCAAGTCCATGTTCAAGGGAGAGTGATTGTTTGAGGATATAGGGGGTATCATGATTACAGGTAACCAAACAGGCCAAAGCTAATACCGGTTGAGTAAAGTTGTAGTTTTACCATGCCGCATGGCGATACTAGTTATCAGTTCAAAAACTGTGGCTGAATAGATCTTATTGGTGTAAGCTTATTGCAAAAATTGTTCTAAGGGTGTTGCTAAATCTCAAGTCCCAGTCAAGTGACAAAATATGTTGTAGTACATCCTATGTATATTAATTGTCGATGATTTATACAGAATTGTACTAAACCAGCGATAATTAATATGGACCGAAGAGAGCAAAATTTTAGGAGGAACCCTATAAATTGTAGCCAGTTAACTCAGAAGTGCTTCAACCAATGTGGTGGAGTTTGATGCCGACCAGATGACTAGTAAATGAACTTGAAATTGAAAGATCATGACAAAACCCCAAAACATTTATGTTTCTTATCAGCGCATAAAATGTGACGATGTGTTATTCTATATAAACATTCAAATATTTTTTTTCCTGTGTATTTCTCTCTTGGTCGATTTGGCGAGAGTTTTTTTTTGGGGGGGGGGGGGGGGGTCTCTTCTCTATATACTCTATCCATTCCTTTATGTAAGATGTGTTATTTTCCGCACGGTGACCAAGACACATAATTATACATAATTTAGGATGAAATTAACCTTGGCTAAATTGTTGATTAGCTCCAAGCAAATCATTTAGGCTTGGAAAGGAAGAGATACACATAACAGGGAGAGAGATACTTTCTTTTTTTTCTCGATAATGATAGACACATGCAATCGGGGGAGAGATACTCTTCTATTTCTGGAGGGCTAAAGACAAAATTACGACGAATTAGAAAAAAATGCACCTTACATTGTGAAATTTTATGCACCTTATAGAAAGGAACAGAGGGAGTACTACTTAAAAAATAAGAAGCATTTCTTTTCCTACTAGGCAGAACTATTCGTCAACCGGTTCCCCCCTCCCACCACATCCCTTCACTGATTTTTTTTCATTCAGCCGGTTTTTTCCCACCACTTCAAATATAACCGTATCTTCACGGTACGCTGCTCAATTATATTAATTTACTTACCAAACTGCATCACGTTAATATGAGCATTGTTTGATAAAAATATATATTAACACAATCACATTAATATGGGCAGGTAAATTACATGCAGTATTTGAGAAACATTTACTTATACAATTGCAATAATATGGGTAGGTAAATCAGGAGATAACATACTAGAATATTTATATCCCGTTGCGATGCACGGTCAATGTCCTAGTATATGTAACAAACATACTAAAGTGTGAACTACATATGGACTGAAATATATTTGCACATGTTAATTGCTTGGGCCTACTATTTAATAAAATCAACGGCTTACCTCTTGTGAGGTAAGAGGGGCCATGTTAAAACTGCTCATAAAAACCATCTGCAAAAAAAAGTTGCTCATAAAAAAAACTTTACACGGTAGACATGAAGTGCATGTTGTACCAACAAGAATGGACGGTGGAGATTACCCAACATATGTCCATTTTGCAACTTTTTCATGATACCCCTAACTTATGGAAAATCGGTCCTAATTATGATTGAGAACTGATTACGATTTTATTCGAAAAAAGAAGAGAACTGATTAGTGAGTACGATTCTGTTTGTAATAGTTGGTTCGTTAATTTTTGCCCCGCACTCGGTATGGTAGGGTCAGCATAAAGTACACAAGGGGTTTAACTGTACTAAACAGTGGAATTGGCAGAAAAATATTCAAGTAAATGATTATTCTAATAGCGCGTATGCCAGTTTCTCACATGTTGTGCATCATCAGAGATACTTTTCAGGAACAGTACTTAGATTATCCAGGATTTTGGACCACCTCCATAGCTTTTTTTTTTTAGAAAAGAAGGATGACCCCCGGCCTCTGCATCTGGGAGATGCATGCGGCCACTTTATAGATTATTCTCGAGGACCTTACAATGTATTACAACAATATGCCTGAATCCGCCATCTTGGCATCAAATGCCACTACTCCTATCCATATGATGAAGGGGCGCTAGCTGGGCCAAATACCCAGTCCACTCACCTAAGCCTATCATCAAAAGCCAGAAGCCCCAGCCGAGCCACATACCGGGTCTGGGGCATGAACTGGTCTGACGCACTCACATGTGTCGTCGCCGCCATCTTCCGCTGGTCCGTCTTCAGAGCAGATATTGAGGCTTCTACCTAGTCAGGCCACTCGGCCATCGACGCCACCATGACGTCAGACAGCAACCCCCTCCTGCGCGAGTCCAGCACCGCGCATCGGGCGCCGAGTCTCCACTGCACCACGCCGTCGAGATCCGCCGTCATCAATGTGCAGGATGAAGCACCGCTCCACCAAAAAAAGCCGTCCACTGGTCCCTTGAACCCGTGTACGCCTCCAAGAATGACGCCCCCAAGGAGGAAACGACACCAACGCGCCGCCGTCATCTGATCTACTGATCTAGGGTTTCCCCCGGAGGTAGCAGATAGAGGTCTGGAGCTTCTCCACGGCGAGGCCTTCAAGAAGGTAATGACACAAAAGAGTGCCGCCAACGCCGGTCTTGGCAACAAGCCGAGAACTAGGTTTTCACCCGGATCCGCTGAAGGAACCTCCATCAAGCATCGTGTGCACGGGTCGCCGCCGATCTGAGCCGCCGCACATTGAGGTTGCACCGGCCAGATCAGATCTGTCCGGAGGGCAAACCACACATGGCGCCGACCCAACCAACAGGCCCTTCATGCCGCCACAGAGGCGCCGGGGCCTGCACCACGCGCAGCCGCCCTGCCACCCATGCGGCCCAGGACGGCCAGCACCGCCGCATCCCGCCGACGGCGCGCGCCCACCAGATCCGAGCCGAAACGCCCCGATCCGCCGCCAAAACGGTCAGCCGCCGCTCCTCCACCGCGAGGAAGAGAGGAGGGGGCCGCCGCCCCAGCATCCAGCGCCACCGCGCCGTAGAAGAGGCCGGAGGGCCAGATCCACGCCGGCGTGCAGCTCCGCGACGCACGGCGCGCCGTCCAGGGCTGGCCTCCATGCGTGACGGGAGAGAAAAGGCCCGCCGCCGCCGGCAGCCGCACGGGCTTTGCCCGGCGGGGACGCCCGACGGCGGCGAGGGGGAGGGAGCAGGAGGGGGTGGCGGCGGCGGCGGGGTTAGGTCACCCGAGCCGCCCCCCTGGAGAGCGACGCGGGTGCGTGACGGGCTCTAGCTAGCGGAATTGTGCTTGGTTCTTCGTACAGTAGAGTACTCGTTGAAGATGTGGCAGATTGGACTCCACATAATTCCTTCAAAGTCCAGTTGAAGGGAAACAGATAACTTGATGAACTAGAAGAATCATTTCGCCAAGTAACCAAAAAGGTAACAGGTGCTATCAAGTAAAGATGGTTGTAATTTATTATTTACCAAGACGTGGCGATAATAGTCACCAGTTCAGAAACTGTAGCTGAACAGATCATATTTGCATAAGCTTATGCCAAATTGCGATACTTTTGTAACTGCGAAGGAACTAAAATCTTCAACAGTGAAAACATATGCTCCCTCCATTCTATAATGTAGTACGTCCACGCTTTCGAATACGAATTCAATAGTATAATTTTTGCTCCCTACGCAGTCGTCCACGTTGATTAAATTTATGGTCAAACTTAAATCTCAAAAAGCGTGAGCGCACTACGTTATGAAATGAAGGGAGCAGTATATAATACTAATATTTAAGGAGGAAACCCTATAAATTTGTTCCGGGTTAAATTAGAGGTGCTTCATCCAAATCGCTGAAGTTTGATGCAACAATATGAATATTTTTTACAGTTTCAAGCGAAAACTGATGGATTATGGATGGGCTTAGGCCCATATAAGACATTAATCCCTGGTTAATCTTGAGGCCCATGTATGAGATGGCAGATGGTGGGAAGATTAATCCCACCTTGCTAGTTGAGAAGAGTTGGGACCCCTTTATAAGGGCTGCTCTACCACTTGCCATTGGGAGCTTGGGAAGAGGAGTAGTACACGCGCTCTCCTCCTCCTCCGCCGCCCGCCGCGGGTTGCGGGAATGAGCCGAGCCGGGCCGCTAACAGGTGGGCCACTGTCCGAGACGTTGGACTGTGGGCTGACTTGCGTTGCCGGGATTCGTCGACTCCCTTGCCGGGAGTGGGTCGACTCGGTCGTGGGCCTCCGCCAGGCCCACGACTTCCTCCCCAACGGACTATCTAAGAAGGCTCTGGCCAATGGATTCACTCACTCCTTCTCGCGTGACCTAGCCGTCATCTACTGTTCCTCACTCTGTGCTGTCTCCGGCGACCCCATCCCGACGACCGCGTGCACGGCTGGTCGGTCGGGAGAGCAGGTGCCTCCGGAACCCCGTCGTTCGAGATCCTGCCCGGGAGAACGGCAATAAGGTTTTTGGGGAGCGTCTCGACACGACTGCTCCCGATCCGTCCCCAACTCCGTCCGCCCCTGCTTCCTCTGCTTCCCCTGCATCGACACCATGGCTGACGACGCCGCCGCCAAGAAGAAGGCCACCGACGACGCCGAGGCTGCTGCCGCCGCCGCCGCGTTGGCCTGGCCAACCGGAGGGTATGATCTGTTCATCCCTCGTTTACTCGTACTTATGCTAGCCGTATATGTGCTGCTCATAGATGGTTCGATTCTATGTTCTGTACGTGCTAGTATACTTAGGTATCGCTATGAGATGCATACCTTTTATGCCATGCTTACTGTTTACTCGTGGATAAGTCTAATCGGAAAGTGCTAATATTTCCAACAAAAACAAGATGAATGTTTGGAAATGGTTTTTACTATTTCCAAAACGGCACTTGTAAAGTGGTGGTTCTCGACATCCAAAAAGGAACTGAAAAGAAAAAAAAATACTCTTTACAGGGTAGAGATGAAGTGTGCGTTGGGCCAACAAGAATGAACCATCGAGATGAATACAAACTCCACTTAGATCGAGGATCAAATTAACATCCCAGCATGGTTACACAAAATGGTATCACCCCTTTCTTCTACTCTTAGAGCATCTCCAACAACCGCCCAATGCGCCGCGCGCTAAAAACTACTTCGCCGCGCGTCCATCGTCTGGTTTGGCGCAGCCAGCAGCGCTGGCTTCAGCAGCCGCGCTAAAGTGCACAGCGCGTGGGACTCGCCGGCGCATGCCATATATTGCATTTTGGACACAAAATGAATTTCAAACATTCAAAATGCAATGAACGTGGCATATAAATTTCACACAAACAAGTTGATGAATAAACCCACAAGTTCAAAATCATGCCCACAAGTTCATCCAACCAATTTCAAAATGCAAACCAAGTTCATGACACAAAGGAAAGACACATCAAGCCTCGTCCTCGTCTTCGTCCTCATCTTCCGAAGACGATTCTTTCTCCTCCGAAGATGATTCTTCCTCCTCCTCATCATCATTGTCGCGCACCGCATCACGTGAAGCTCGGGCAGTGTTAGCAAGATCTTCAACGTCATCTTCATGGGAAGATGTGTGAGGCACATCGGAAGACATTCCGCCCATGGCGGCCGGAGGAGCACCCATGCCTCCCATGAGAGACACAAAACTCATGCCTCCCATGGCGGCCA
The DNA here is from genome assembly GCF_002575655.3 of Aegilops tauschii subsp. strangulata. NCBI lineage: Eukaryota > Viridiplantae > Streptophyta > Magnoliopsida > Poales > Poaceae > Aegilops > Aegilops tauschii. Next base: position 547,733,625 of record NC_053037.3, read on the forward strand.
TGGCGCCGCGGGGGGGGGGGGGGGGGGTGCTCCAAAGCCACCCATGCCTCCCATGGTCTCCATGGTAGCTCCAAAGCCACCCATGGCACCTAAGCCGCCCATGGTAGCTCCGAAGCCACCCATGCCTCCCATGGCGCCAAGGCCACCGCCACCCATTGCTCGAATCATGACTCTTTTTTGGATCAAGACTTCTTCACGGGCAAGATTGACATACTCTTTTTGCGCCTCATTGAGGATATATGTGTCCAAGAAGAACAAGTGCTACTCCCATTCCAACAATCTAGTTCGCTCCTCATTGCTCACCTTCTTCTCCTCCAAAGCCACCTTCCTCTCCTCGGCCGCCACCCTCCTCTCCTCAGCCGCCAACCTCCTCTCCTCGGCCGCGGCATCTTGGTTCCTTGCCATTTTCCTCACCTCGTTGGCTTCTTTTCTTGCCTTCACAATAGCTTCCATAGCATTTTTGAGCTCATCATCTCCTTTCCTCTTCTTCTTTTCTTTTGCGTCTTTCTTGCACCCATCCGGTCGTTTTGGATTCGAGTATGAAACCGAGTTGGGTGTGGGGCTTCTCTTGCCGTCATCACTTGATGCATCCTCCTCCTCCTCCTCCTCATCAAACTCACTTGTTCGCTTGCGTTTTTTGCTCAAATCCAAATCATCCAAATCATCACGCTTCTTCCATTTCTCATCATCCTTCAACACGTCATAGCAATGAGCCAAGGTAAATGGCCTTCCTTTCTTGATCTTCCCCTTCTTGGTCCTCTTCTCCTCTCCTTTGAACAAGTTTTGTGCAATGTTGTACTACATGAAAACAAAACAAGTTAGCACTTCAAACACCAACAACAAGTATGATGAACATGGATGACATGCCACTTACTCTATCGTCCTCATTGGTGCCACTTGGGTTCAACTTGTCAACCGCCTTTTGTGCGGGCGCCCATTTTTGACAATCCTTGTTGATTGTCGACCACCGGGACCGAAGAGATCGCTCGGAGCGGTCAATTCCACTCACGTTGCGAACATCAAAGTGTTCCTTCATCCGGTTCCAATAAGCATGTCTACTTTGACACCTCCAATGGATGGATCCCTCGATACTTGCAACCAAGTATTGCATAGTAAGATGTCTTCGGCATTGGTGTAATTGCCCGCTCTTCCTTTCGGTGCGTCGACAATGCCCTCACCATCCTCGTCCACCTCGAACTCATGGTCATCAAAGTGCATGCCATTGGTTTGAGACCAATGCGAATTGTTGGAGCCAACACCCATAGTTGACATGTATGCATCATCGTTGAGACTACAAACTATATAGAACAATGCAAATAAGCTATCTATATGAATGCATTCAAAAGATAACAAGAAAAAAAAGTTGGGAAAATTTTCTACGTTTGAGGCATATCGTCGAACACGTTGTGCGCGTCGGCCGTCGGCTCAACGAGTGAGCTCGCCGCCGCTTCGGTAGCCGCCGCGTCCGTCACACGCCCTGCAAGCTTCTTCCTCCTCGCCTTCGAGGTGCCGGAGCCTTCCGCCGCCTTGTTCTTCTTCGCGGATGTCTTGCCCTTCTTCGGCCGCGCCGCATTTGGAAGCTTCGGGGGGGGGGGGGGGCACGGGGCGGCGCCGGCGCGACGCACCCGCCGCCGAGGTCATCCGCGGCGGCATGAAGAGGCCGCGCGCGAGGCCGATGCTCGGAGGAGCTCCGCGGAGGTGAGGCCAACGCTCCCCGCGCTAGGGTTTGCGGCGGCGGTGGAGGGGTCGCGGCTGTAGGATGGGGTGAGCGGGGTGCCGGCGCGTGCGTCCATCGGGTCAAGTTCGCCGGCGCCGGCACACGCGGGGCGAAGGTGGCGCGTAGGAGAGAGTGCATCACGAGCGCTCGTGTGTGCCGCGCGGAAGCGTGTGCCCCAAATACACAGCGCGCGTTGGCGATTCGGACCGCGCGCCAACTCCATATGCCGCGCGCGCAGTTATTGCGTCCGGTGGAGCCACTCTACCGGTTGCGCGCGCGCTAAAATGGTCAAATTTGCGGCGCGGCGTTTGTTTAGCGCGACTGTTGAAGATGCTTTTATGATCGAACTTTGCTACAGCTACGGGCAGTTTCTACGGAAAGTACTTACGGAGATGAGCTGGAGACCTAGGAATCTAGGATTCATTACGATTTGGGTCCCACAACTAATTTTATGGGGAGAAAACCAATGAGATTAGGCCATGCAATGACCGACCTGACCGGCCACGACCGATCTTCACTAACTCATCATCTTTTGTTCGTTCTTGAAGCGCTCTCGGACGGACAGTATGAACGCCGTGGCCCTTTCGTCGGCGTCGCCGGTCACCGTCGTGTTGATGGAAGAAGGGTACCTGGGCTGGTAGGCATCCAGCAATAGGTAAGCTGGGAGAACATGAGCGTTCTCATAGCTCAGCGATTATTGGCCGTCGGATCGTTTATTTGATGCGTTTGAAGCCGTCGGATCTCGCTCTGGGAAGATATGGGCCATAGGATCGAAGTGAAAACACTGCTACAATGAATAGTTACCGTCTCGTGGTAAAAATCTCGTGCCACCGCGCGTAATTCCTGTCCCCCGCCGAGGGCATTTTCGTAATTTCGCTGTGGGGTATAAAAGCCCAATGCCCATAGGGTTTCTTCCCAATCGTCTTCCTCCCTCTTCCTGTTCACGGAGGGGGAGCCTCCGCCGCCCCTTCCCCTTGCAAAGCTCGCGATCTTCCTCTCTTCCTCGCCCCCTCGCACCGCCGGCCGTTGGCCCGCCGACTCCTTCACCTCCGGGAAGCACCGCCTTGTTTACTCCTGTTCGGCGGCTGCCGTGGTCGACCTCGAGCCCGGGCGCGGCGGCGCGTTGTTGAGCACGGCTGCGGCCCGAAGCGGCAGGGGTAGAGGCGCAGGGCGAGGAGCACCCGCCGGAGGCGCTCGATGTGGCTCCCCCGTCACTCCTCCTTCGAGGCTGACTGCAGGTGCTCCCCCGTGGCCCCTCCTTCTCCTCCATCGCTTGGCAGGGCTCGGCTGCAGTTCTACTCCAGGCCATCTCTCTCTCTCTGACTGCTACTGCATCCATCATCTAGGAACCGCTACTCTTGTATAATATTTTTCGTTTTATTTGTTATCTCCCGGTGCTCATCTAGGTTTTCCGTTGCCATTTGATTTGTTGTTGTTCTAGGGTTAGGATTTGCTATTGGATTGGTGACTGCCATGAGTTGATAACATGTTAGGTTACTATGATCTCGCGTCCCTGTTGATCAAGGTTGCTTTGCTGATTCTGACATATGGATGTTGCTGTCCCAAAGTTGAATTTGAAGATACTAGGGGCTAGAATAGCATATGGTCCATGGTCTCTTAAACTGCAATGATTCTGATTATCTCATTACCTGATTGATATGAATGAATGGTCAATTATGTAGTTTTTTATGGTGTTGGGATGTGCGTTAGATGCATCCTCCCAAGTGCCGGGAGGATACCATGCTGCATGCTCGTTCCTGGATGCAACACCGGAGTGAGTGGCGGGTCGAGGTGGTCATAGCCGACCGCGCGCTCGCCGGCGCCACCAGTGGGTGCTCCCCCTTGGATACGTGCTTTCTTACATCTCCTGACACACTGTCCTCATCCGCCGGTGTGCAGGTCCGTTCTTCTTCTTACTCTAGCAGCAGACACTGGAGTAGTTATGCATCTATGATTTTCCGTTGCTTCTGCACCATTGTGTGTTCCATTAGTAGCTTGTGTATGGTATTATAATTAGTTCACACCATTGGTTAATTTTAACTTGAGAGGGGTCAGTAGATTATTGTATTATTGGTCCCAAAGATCTAAGATTGATTGAGTTGCTCTTTATATTATATTAACTTCAGTTCCTTTATATTCCAAAAGAAAAGGAATCGAGTAGCAATAAAACGTATGACCTATATGGCACATCCACTGATTTCTTTAATTTGTTGCTCACTTAGCTTGATGTGCTTAACTTGCTCTTGTGATTAACCACATGAAGCAATGAAGGTGATGTGGATCCTAAGCCCCAATTTATATGTTCTGATTCTGAGTTTACTTCTTGCTACATGTCAGGTAATAGAAATAAATTTTAGTTGCTTTATGCCTCAATGTAGTTCATACCATGTTCTTAAGATGAGTACAATTATCAATCTCCATGATATCAAAATCTGTACCTCTTCCTGATTTAGATTCAGTTTAGCTATTTACCATGATTCGATATATTCATCTTACGGATAAAAAAAAAAAATCCTGTTTTTAGGTGAGAGGGAGAGGTTCAAGATGAAGGATGAGATTTCTATTTGATGTTGGGATAGAGCAGGACAATCCATTGCATAGTTGTTCGCTTACAACAAGTTGATTACGAGTCTATTCGGGTGCATAGTCGTTCGATGCTTGCATGGTGTACATCTGAATAATGTTTGTGCTTACATATGAGTCCTTCTATTGCTTTTTTGGTTGACCAATGTGTAGGTCTCATCCAGTGACAACGACAACAGCGCAGGGTGCATGAGAAGGCCTACATATTTCTGAAAAGAGCACGCCGTTGCCATCGACGGGAGGAGCGCATGCTGCTGCTCATGCGGCTACTCCGTCAGGGTCACCCATTGCCCGACCGTTGTCCTCGCGCTGCGCTTGCACTCGGGTGCTACATCCCAGGTTCCTATATCTCACATGCACACATACGCACACAGTTCTGATCCCCCTTTTTTGCTTATGCATACAGCAAACAAACGAAGTTGTCGATGCATTGAGAGCTTCGTGTCGCGTCCACCTGTTGGTGGTGCTAATGTGAGGATTTCAATGTCTCCCTCACTCTATGTGCATGTATCTTTCTCGGTCCAGTCCCCCTTTTGCTATTAGTTCATCCATGTCATGATCACTAAGGTTATTCTTGGTTTTGTAGTTGCGGATTGCTATGGAGAATGAATGCCCTGATTAATTAGTATTTAGATGTATCATCCCAGACCTCAGATGGATTAGTTTTGAGGTACTTTCTTGAGTTAGAGATTTGTCAATCCATGCATATGTTAACATTTAGATGAAATGATGAGAGAAGAGGGTTAAAATAGATTCAGTTATCTTGGAGTTGACTTGATTTTCATGTAGTAGCATGTTGCGGCGTGTTTCTCGGTTCTTAACACTTGGTGTGGGTCATTTGATTTATGGTCTTGATGAGTGGATCAATCTGGTGTTAGTTTGGGTCACTGGTTGGGTGTGGTATATTGTGTTTTCTGTTCATTTGGAAAGTGTCCCCTTGCAGCTTCAGGTTGTCGATGCTTTCTTCATGGCTCCTTTAGTTTGCGTGGTTCAATGAGATTGGGATTTAGATATCATCTTTGCATAGTCGGTCGATTATCTTTTATTCGGCTTCATTGTTGAGCTCTCTAAAGTGGATCTATGAGCCCTTGGGTTAGCTCTCTGAAATGCCTACACACATTTTTGGGGTTCCTGTTCTTCCTTCTCTGGGTCTGTGTATAATGCCTCCTTGTGTTTTTCTATGGCAGTTGACGATTACATATTAATGTTGGTACTTCCTGATGTATATTACTGCAACATCTGATGTTCCTGTTTATGTGTTTTTTTTCTCTGGCTTGACATTCTGTTTGCTTTGTTCTTTTAGGTTCATAACCAGTTCGGTGGTCGCCTTGCTGCTCTGTGCGCTATTGGCTGCTGCCTTTGCTATTTGGTCCATAAGTTTAATGATGTGGTCATCCAGTTTTGATGTAAAGAAGATTGGTGGCATTTTGTGTTGTCCACTACTAGCAGGGTTGCTTAGTGGATCGTCTTTGGGGTCAGCTAGAGCAGTTTTTGTGGTCATGGCATGCTATTAGTCTTAAGTCTATATCAATCTTTTTTTTGATCAATTATGGTAGGGAAAATCCCTACTGTTTGTCATTTTCTTATTTATAATTAGAGGTCAAATAGGTACATGGTTTAAGTGATACAACCAAGTGAATTACAAAAGTTCAGTAAGTACATTGTCAATCCAAGATAACATACCGTCTTTCAGACTAGGCTTAGCCCTAATCATGGTCATATGGAAGGTTCTGATGAATCTGTATACAGTCTTGTGGGTCGGATAATTCACAAGCTTGATTATGGGCTTCTGTTGCTGAATTTGGTCGCTCTAGATTATTCCGGTCCACTCTTCTGATGAGTCTATATACATAGTTGCTTTAGAATCTGTTAATTCACTGTTTTTTGTTTGACTCTCTTTTATAAAACCGGTATAGATTTTATTGAGCAAGTAATTGACCGCAATTTAATTATTTTCTGAAGTTCATATTCTTGTGGAAAAATGGTAACTAAATGCCTACAAGAGTATAATGGATGGCTCACAATCTGAAGGGAGTTGTTGCCAACTGACTCTAAAAACTTTAAACCAAGTGTGGGAACACACATTATATATCCATGACAGTTTTTTTGTTTGGGTACCTACTTATAGGATTTGTGATTTATATGGTGTTGCAATGTGTTACAGAAGTACAAGAATTTTATTTTTTCAAGGTATGCTATGCTATTAAACATTTTGAGGGATTTGGTCTTTGTTTCTTATGGAAGATAGGTTTATTTATTGTTATTTTTTAAGGTATGCTCTGCTATTACACATGCTGAGACTGATGTAGATTGTATAATCGTCTAATCTACCGATCAAATGTAGTTATGATATTTCTTGTTGTTCTTCTCAGATGGAATGCGTTCAACTAACCGCTCTATGACGTGGATTGGGTGTCCAGACTGCATGCGTGCGTGTATCTTGCCTGTGGCATTATCGTGGTGGTTTTGAAACTGGCTCTATCAAGCTTATACACTCTGATCTGCTTATATATGTAGATTTGCAGGTACCTATGTTAAGCTAAATGTCGTATGAACGTGCAATTTATTATCGACATAATATTGACATGCTTATATATGAACACACGCATGCATACTTACTTATCTATATATTCATTCCTTTTAAGATTGTTATTCATTTTGGTTTGCCCATCGCTTCTATCGGCAATGCGTCGCAAGCCGCGCTTTCCTACTTGGAAAAGAACTTCCATTTGTGCATAGTTTCTGGGTGTGGTTTGGCTGATATGTATTTTTAAGCATACTGCTGCTTGCATAAATATAACCCATTCAAAGTTTTGTTAGGTCACCTTCAGCTTTTGTAATTTTATTATCATATACATTGCTTTCAAATCAGGAGATACACCGACCTCCATTTTACATAAATAATCGTGATTATTCTTGTACCATGTGGCATTTGCAGACACAAGCTAAAAGGCGTTTATTGCTCGGTTTTCTTACTTTAATCTTGATAGTTATGTTTAAATTAATTGTTGTTCTCTAAAACCTTACCCATGATGTTTTGGTTTCGCAGGAAGTACGTCAGGTTGGCAATATCAAGGAGCTCACAGCAATTCAGGAGAAGATTCTAATTATTTAGTCAATAGATTAGCACGCATGAAATCATTTTTTGTTGTTGTGATTTTGCCTTCTAATTTAGTTGTCCTGATAATATATGTTCCTGTCAATATAATTTACTTTGCTTAATTTTCTGGTGGAGGTTACTGTGCTTGTTTTTTTTGATCCTGTAAATCGCACTTGCCAGGCACAATGAAAAACCAAATTTGTAAATAGATGAGATTTAAACAGTGTGGTGACCCGTCTTGCATATAACTGGACAAAATCTCAACACACCGAAGTCATATGTTTTTCCAACCGTTTATCATTTCTTGTGGCTTATTTGGCAGGCAATGTGTGGCAAGCCGTGCCCCTTATTCGCCTTACTGCTCTGCATCGAAGTTTCTTTTTTTGCCTTACTGCTCTGCATCGAAGTTTCTTGGATTTAGGATCCTTAACTTTTGTAGCTCCACAAGACTTATAGTTGGCTTCACGTATATCTTATGATCATGCCAACCACCTTATGTATGCCAGATAAACCAACTACTATATTACATACAAACTTTACTATCCTCTAAACAATCATTGTTTTGATACATGTTTACATGATGCCGAGATCATCTCCATTACAATCTCAATGTCCTGCTTATTTGGCCCGCCGTTCGGCGGGCACGCGCGGCAAGCCGCGCCCCCTATCTAGTGTGCAGTAGTGACGAGCAGTCTTGGTCTGGGCCTTGACGGCGTACTTGGATGAGTACACAATCGCCACCTTCCCCTTGATCCCTCGACCGCCGCTCTTCATGTTTCTCTCCATTACAGTTGGTCTTGTAATAAACTCATTGTGTGGCACGACCACATGCTTGCCAAGGTTATTTGCCACTCTCTGCCCTTTTCCACATCAGAAAGAAAAGACCACCCCTTCGACTTCCAATGTTATCCTCGTCAGATTCCTGATTCCTCTCTATCCCTTGTGAAATCATCCATCAGCTCGTCATGTAGTTCTTGTAGGTTTCTGTACATGTATCTGTGTAATCCTATACAAGTCACAGTTGCATTGGGGACGATTAACCTATATGGTGTTTTTTTCTTAGGGAGTTGAGGCCGTACTGGCGTGTAGTAGCCTTATTGCCTTAACCTGTATGGTGTGGAGGATAAGCCTATATTTCAGGTTAACTGGTGTATCTTGGCTCTGGACTAACAATTATAAGTGTTTTCAGTCAGAAGAATCTGATCACCTAGCATGTAGCTGCTAGCTTTTCCACATAGTATTATCAGTCTGGTAGCCACCCGGTCAGCCAACTGAAGATGAGAATCAAAGCATCTTTGACTTATCTAACTCTGTGACCACGAGTATTACTTTGGAAACGGAATTGCTTTGGATCACTCGGATGATTTTTTTTTCTCCCATCAGTTGACTGTTTTTGTGTGTGTGATATCACTAGATTTTATTTTCTTCTGTTTTTTCTTTTTTGGTAAAATCAGTTGTCTCTTTTGTTTTCTTTGTAGTTGAACTTCCAATGTACACGAGTTGACATTTAAAAAATGTGAAACCACTGTATTTGTAATGTGCAAAAATATATCTTTTGGCCAGTGCTAGGCATCACACAGCTAAAGGGGAGGGAAAAGCAGTTTCTCCTTGGCCGTCAGATTTGACTTAAATCACAATCTTGGGGCATGCGGCCGGTGCAACAACCAAAATCCCGTTGCTCTTTTTTTTTCTCGAATACGCAAGAGTATGCGTATCAATCCTTATAGAAAAAAGGAGGATAGGTACCCCAAGTTCACAATTACAGGCCTTATTTACATGCGGGATTTATCTGACACCACCCAAGACCTCATACACGGACTACTCGTTAACGTCCCACTCTACATGTTCCGCCTCAAATCCTATAGTATCACCCTTAAGTAATCCCGCCTTCGCCCAAAGCTTACCCTCGTCCTGAATCCGCTGGATGGTTCGTGAAACCGATGGCGTCGCTTCATTGAATACAACATCATCCCGTTGCTTTCATATCATCCACATCCCGAGGAGGCATTTGGCCCTGTGTGCTTTCCGGTTGGTTGTGTTTCCATCCTGCCTTATACACCATTGCCCTAATGACTCGTTCTGCCTGGGCTCAAGTTCCACCCTATTAGTCATTCGGCTCAATGCCAACCAAATCTTTTTTGCAAAGACACAGTCCACCAGTAGGTGTTGCATAGTTTCCTCCTGTTGGTTGCACATGGGGCAAGAGTCCTGGTGAGGTAAGCCACGCCGAGCTAGTCTGTCAGACGTCCAACAACGGTTCTTAAGTGCCAGCCAAGTGAAGAAACGGCACCGCAGTGGTGTGCCTTAGACTGCCAAGTGAAGGATGCTGTTGTAGACACCTCACGTCCCATAAACCGAGCCGCATAGGCCGAGCGGGCTGAGAAGTTTCCGTTCTGCTCCCACGTCCATCTTACCGAATCCTCCACCCCATCAGATAATTGTATCGCCGCGACTCTTGGCCATAGATTGAGGAATTGAACCAATGTTTTCGGAGTTAGGTCAGTGCCAATATCCAAGGTCCAACTGCTGTCTCTCATTGCATCTTTTTTCAACCTACTCAAGTCCAAACCGTTGGGGCCGGACGACTCGTAGGGGGTGAGAAGGGCCCTACCAGTTTGGTTTGTCTGATTCTTTTCGAAATTTGATTGTAGATTGCCGGAGCAAGCTCACCAACCCGGAAGTCCTCGATCCATCTATCTTCCCAGAAGAGGGTGGATTTCCCATCCCCAATCGTCGTCCATGCTGCCGCCTGCATCAGCGCTCGTGATTCCGACGGTACCACGATCGAGAATTCTACCCACGACCTACCCTTGTCAATTCTCTGAAGCCATGGCCAGCGCGCTTGTAGTGCCTTGTTCATACAGTGCAGATTTGGCAGCCCGAGACCACCTGCCCATTTGGGCGTACAGACGACATCCCACGCGACGGAGCAGCTCCCGCCTCCGGCCTCCTTCTTCCCACACCATAGAAAACCTCTACAAATCTTGACTAGCGCCGACAGGGTCCTTGCCGGCAGATCAAGAGCCGTCATTGAGTGCACCGGGATAGCACAAAGGACGGATTGGATAAGCAATAGTCTACCACTTTTCGGCAACATGGCCGCCTTCCAAAGTGGAAGGCAATCCGCAACTCGGTCCACCAAATCATGTAGCTGTGCTGCGGTAGGCTTTCTGATCGTGAGCGGCATGCCCAGGTATTTGCATGGGAACGCCGTACTCGCACAGCCTAGGGAAGTGGAGACCAACTCCATCTCCTCCTGGGAGCATCGAATCGGCAAGGCAGCGCTCTTGTTCATGTTGACGACTAAGTCTGATGCCTGACCAAATAAGCGTAAGATTGCTCCACATGTGCTTGTTTCCAACTCGTTTGGCTTGAAGAACACAACCACGTCATCCACAAACATAGACACCCTTTGATGTACTCCAGATCGCGCTAATGGCACCAACAGGCCTCGCTCAGTGGCATATTTGAACATGGTAGCATGAAGCGGCTCTCGTGTGTTTGCAAAAGCGTTGCAACATCTCCTTTGATGACACATCAAAATCAACTACAAATGTTGCAATGTTAAAACATGCCTTGGTAACAAAAAATTATTGGCTTGCAACAAATCCACATTGGTTGCAACAAAACCAGTTTAAATTGGCCACAACACTAACAATGTGGAAGACAAACACATGCAACATACAAAAAGATCTAACAATGAAAACCACATCCGCGACATAAAATTCAACCTCATGGTAGACTACGATAACTTTGTAGCAGGTTGCCTACGCGTGGGTAATAAAGAACATACACACTTGTGGTGACATAATGATTAACCTCTACCAGGTGGTCGCAGGTTTGATTGTGGCTTTGACAAGAATTTTGAGGCCATAGGGTGTGGTAATCTCGCATTAGTTTATATTCTTTTTTGTGCATGTGAGATTACTTGCCCTATTATTCCGTCATATCTGATGTTGTCTTGATCTAAAAAAGCTATATTTGTTTTTAAAATTTCTAGAATGTATCACCTTCCCGACCCACTCATCACTCCTTTATATGGTGGAACAGATGGAAACCTCGCCCACTACCACAACCACCCCTCCCTCTTCTTCTCTTCTTGACACCATTGCATGGCACCATCAAGAAAATCCCACGCAATGTCGGGGGGGGGGGGGGGGTCGTATTCTTGTGCTACGACGTGGTGACACAGTGTGGATGTCCTCGTTGCTTAGGTGATCGTCGGATCTCCTTCTAACTGCCGGGTTAGCCCCGATTTGCCTTGATCTTAATTTGGCCTTGGTTCTCGCCTGTAGGGCTGGTTGCATGGTGGGCAACGATGGTGTGGCCTGTGGTAGATTTAACATGACCGTTGTAGGGGTCTCTTATGGGCTCCGTGGTGGCCGACCAGGGACTGATGGTGTTCAATGTGTTTGTGTTGTCGGTGAGGTGAGGTCAGTGGTGACCGACATCTCCAATTTTCCTCGGGGACAAGATGCGAGTCTGCTCTCTATGGCGGTCCCTGAGAAGGACCTACTTCCCCGTGTTTGGTATACCCTTGCTCTAGTGGTCCTTTGGGGTTGCCGCTCATGGTTGGGGCTATGTTGACTAATGTGTTGGGGAACGCAGTAATTTCAAAAAATTTCCTACGCACACGCAAGATCATGGTGATGCATAGCAACGAGAGGGGAGAGTGTAGTCCACGTACCCTCGTAGACCGTAAGCGGAAGCGTTATGACAACGCGGTTGATGTAGTCGTACGTCTTCACGATCCTAGTACCGGAAGTACGGCACCTCCACGATCTGCACACGTTCGGCTCGGTGACGTCCCACGAACTTTCGATCCAGCTGAGTGTCGAGGGAGAGCTTCGTCAGCACGACGGCGTGATGACGGTGATGATGAAGCTACCGGCGCAGGGCTTCGCCTAAGCACTGCAACAATATGACCGAGGTGGATTATGGTGGAGGGGGGCACCGCACACGGCTAAGAGATCAATGATCAACTTGTGTGTCTTTGGGGTGCCCCCTCCCCCGTGTATAAAGGAGTTGAGGAGGGGGAGGGCCGGCCCTCTCTATGGTGTGCCCTAGGGGAGTCATACTCCCACCGGGAGTAGGATTCCCCCCTTCCAAGTAGGAGTAGGAGAAGAAGGAAGGAGGAGAGAGGGAGGAAGGAAAGGGGGGCCGACCCCCCTCACAATTCGGATTGGGCTTGGGGGGGGCACCCCCTCCTAGGCTGCCTCCTCCTCTCTCCCACTAAGGCCCAATAAAGCCCATACACTCCCCGGGGGATTCCGGTAACCTCCCGGTACTCCGGTAAATGCCCGAACTCACCCGGAACCATTCCGATGTCCAAACATAGCCATCCAATATATCGATCTTTATGTCTCAACCATTTCGAGGCTCCTTGTCATGTCCGTGATCACATCCGGGACTCCGAAAAACGTTCGGTACATCAAAACACATAAACTCATAATACCGATCGTCACAGAACGTTAAGCGTGCGGACCTTACGGGTTCGAGAACTATGTAGACATGACCGAGACTCATCTCCGGTCAATAACCAATAGCGGAACCTGGATGCTCATATTGGCTCCCACATATTCTACGAAGATCTTTATCGGTCAAACCGCATAACAACATACGTTGTTCCCTTTGTCATCGGTATGTTACTTGCCCGAGATTCGATCGTCGGTATCTCAATACCTAGTTCAATCTCGTTACCGGCAAGTCTCTTTACTCGTTTCGTAATGCATCATCCCACAACTAACTCATTAGTTACATTGCTTGCAAGGCTTATAGTGATGTGCATTATCGAGAGGGCCCAGAGATACCTCTCCGACAATCGGAGTGACAAATCCTAATCGCGATCTATGCCAACTCAACAAGTACCATCGGAGACACCTGTAGAGCACCTTTATAATCACCAAGTTATGTTGTGACGTTTGGTAGCACACTAAGTGTTCCTCCGGTATTCGGGAGTTGCATAATCTCATAGTCATAGGAACATGTATAAGTCATGAAGAAAGCAATAGCAACATACTAAAAGATCAAGTGCTAAGCTAACGGAACGGGTCAAGTCAATCACATCATTCTCTAATGATGTGATCCCGTCAATCAAATGACAACTCATGTCTATGGCTACGAAACTTAACCATCTTTGATTCAACGAGCTAGTCAAGTAGAGGCATACTAGTGACACGCTGTTTGTCTATGTATTCACACATGTACTAAGTTTCCGGTTAATACAATTCTAGCATGAATAATAAACATTTATCATGATATAAGGAAATATAAATAACAACTTTATTATTGCCTCTAGGGCATATTTCCTTTAGCCTCCCACTTGCACTAGAGTCAATAATCTAGATTATACAGTAATGATTCTAACACCCATGGAGTCTTGGTGTTGATCATGTTTTGCTTGTGAGAGAGGCTTAGTCAACGGGTCTGCAACACTCAGATCCGTATGTATCTTGCAAATCTCTATATCTCCCTCCTTGACTTGATCGCGGATGGAATTGAAGCGTCTCTTGATGTGCTTGGTTCTCTTATGAAATCTGGATTCCTTTGCCAAGGCAATTGCACCAGTATTGTCACAAAAGATTTGCATTGGACCCGATGCACTAGGTATGACACCTAGATCGGATATGAACTCCTTCATCCAGACTCCTTCATTTGTTGCTTCTGAAGAAGCTATGTACTCCGCTTCACACATAGATCCCGCCACGACGCTTTGCTTAGACACCAATTGACAGCTCCACCGTTCAATATAAATACGTATCCGGTTTGTGACTTAGAGTCATCCGGATCAGTGGCAAAGCTTGCATCGACGTAACCATTTACGACGAGCTCTTTGTCACCTCCATAAACGAGAAACATATCCTTAGTCCTTTTCAGGTATTTCAGGATGTTCTTGATCGTTGTCCAGTGATCCACTCCTGGATTACTTTGATACCTCCCTGCTAAACTAATAGCAAGGCACACATCTGGTCTGGTACACAGCATTGCATACATGATAGAACCTATGGCTGAAGTATAGGGAATGACCTTCATTTTCTCTCTATCTTCTGCAGTGGTCGGGCATTGAGTCTGACTCAATTTCACACCTTGTAACACAGGCAAGAACCCTTTCTTTGCTTGATCCATTTTGAACTTCTTCAAAACTTTATCAAGGTACGTGCTTTGTGAAAGTCCAATTAAGCGTCTTGATCTATCTCTATAGTTCTTGATGCCCAATATATAAGCAGCTTCACCGAGGTCTTTCATTGAAAAACTCTTATTCAAGTATCCTTGTATGCTATCCAGAAATTCTATATAATTTCCAATCAACAATATGTCATTCACATATAATATTAGAAATGCTACAGAGCTCCCACTCACTTTCTTATAAATACAGGCTTCTCCAAAAGTCTGTATAAAACCATATGCTTTGATCACTGTTAGAGGAATTAGGGATTCAACACACTTTCATTAGCACAAAGGCTGGGTCATATATACACTTACAGAACCACAGCCGTGGCTGGGACGTGTGCCACTACCTCTACCACTCGCCCCACTACTGCCATCATCGTGGCCAGTCTCTGAGCACAACCGCTCGTGGTGACTGCTGTGTCAACACACACGCACACAAGCTATATACGCTAACACCCCCCCCGCAGTCGTGACGTCGCCGGTGGAGACGCAAAGACTGGAGCGGAATTCCCGGAAGACATCAGCTGGCAAGCCCTTGGTCATCACGTCGGCGAACTGCTGTCTTGTAGGGATGTGCAGGACGCGGAACTCGCCGAGAGCGACACGCTCGCGGACGAAGTGGATGTCGAGCTCGACGTGCTTCGTGCGTCTGTGGTGAACAGGGTTGCTGGAGAGATAGACTGCCGAGATGTTGTCGCAGAAGACCAGCGTCGCAGAGCGAACCGGGCAGAGCAGTTCACCGAGGAGTTGGCGAAGCCAGACGCATTCACCAACAGCGTTCGCCACCGCGCAGTACTCGGCCTCTGCGCTGGAGCGCGAGACTGTAGCCTGGCGCTTGGACGACCAGCTGACGAGGGCGTCGCCGAGGAAGACGCAGAAGCCTGAGGTAGAACGACGCGTGTCCGGGCAACCAGCCCAGTCAGCATCTGTGTAGGCGCGTAGCTCGAGGTTCGCCCGCGTGTAGAGGAAACCCGAAGTTGGTGGAGCCCCAGACGTAGCGCATTACACGCTTGAGAAGAGCCAGGTGACAGACGCGCGGATCATGCATGTGTAGGCACACTTGCTGCACTGCATAAGCCAACTCCGGGCGCGTGATGGTGAGGTACTGCAGCGCGCCGGCGAGGCTGCGGTACTCGGTGGGATCGTCGATGGGCGGGCCAGCAGCAGAGGGCAGCTTAGCCTTGGTGTCCACAGGGGTGGCCACCGGCTTGCAGTTGTCCATGCTTGCGCGCTCGAGGATGTCGTCCGCGTACTGCTGCTGGGACAGGAAGAAGCCGGACGGCGAGCGGGTGACACGAATGCCGAGGAAGTAATGAAGTGCGCCAAGGTCCTTCATAGCGAACTCGCTCGTGAGCTTGGAGACGATGCGCTGGAGGAGAGCGGGGCTCGAGGCGGTAAGAACAATGTCATCCACGTAGAGCAGCAGGAACGCATCATCGGTGCCATTGTTGTAGAGGAACAACGAGCTGTCAGAGCGAGTGGCACTGAAACCAATGGAGGTGACGAAGCTCGCGAACCGCAGGAACCAGGCCCGTGGCGCCTGCTTTAGGCCATAAAGGGACTTGGCAAGGCGACAGACATGATCGGGCTTGGTTTCGTCCACAAATCCAGCCGGCTGCAAGCAATAGACTTCCTCCTGGAGCGTGTCATGGAGGAACGCGTTCTTTACGTCAAGTTGATGAACGGGCCAGCTCCGGGAGGCAGCGATCGTCAAGACTGTGTGGATTGTGGCAGGTTTGACGACGGGTGAGAATGTCTCACCATAGTCGACGCCGGGGCGCTGCCGGAACCCACCGGGCTTTGTATCGCTCGAGCGAGCCGTCGGCTCGAGTTTTATGATGAAAAACCCATTTCCCAGAGATGAGGTTGGCTCAAGGTGGGCGGGGCACAAGCTCCTAGGTGCGATTGCTGACCAGGGCGGCGAACTCATCGCGCATCGCGACGAGCCAGTTTGGATCGCGCACGGCAGCATGAATGGAGCGGGGAAGAGGAGAAGCGCCCGAGGGTGGTGCGGTTTCGGTGACACAGGCATAGTCCTTGGCATAGCGTGTGTTTGGCCGGAAGACGCCGGCCTGCGCATGCGTGAGCACGCCGCGGGGTGGAGAGGAGGTGGGTGGAGGATCAGGGAGCAGTTCAGGCGAGGAAGCGGTGCTGGTAGAAGATCCAAGCGCTGAAACTGATCCACCCGCCGAAGCGGGGCTGCAGTCTGAATGTGATTCAGAAGCGCGAGCAGTCACAGAAGGCCCGCCCGAGCCGTCCGATGGTGATCGGGTGGTGGATTTTGAATCGCGCACTTGCGCGCGCGGCGTGTGTGAGGGAGATGCGCCGGTAGAGCGAGCAGAGTGTGAGAGCGAAGGGCGTGTGCTCGAAGCGGTGTTGGGTGGGGGGAGGAGCGCGACGGCGGGCAGCCGCCAAGCAACAGTGGTGAAGTTGGAAGGCATACGTGCGGTGGAGGCATCAGGGGCTCAACCGTGGCGAACGAAAACGTGCGCTCGTCGAAGCGAACATGGCACGACGTGATCACATGGCCGGAGGCACGATCAAAGCACCGGTAGCCATGGTGATCAGTAGAGTACCCGAGGAAAACGCAGGCGACGGAGCGATGGTCGAGTTTGTGGCGCGCGGTGGCAGATGTGTTGGGATAACATAGACAGCCGAACACGCAAAGAACGGAGTAGTCTGGTGCAACGCCAAGGAGGAGTTCGTGCGGTGTAAGGGGTGAACTGGCGCGGCATGGCCGGCGGTTCAAAAGGAAAGTGGAGACGCTGAGTGCTTCTGCCCAAAAACGGGATGACATGGAGGCGTGGAACTGAAGGGAGCGAACCGCGTCGTTGAGCGTGCGCAAGATGCGCTCCGCCTTGCCGTTCTGTGGACTAGTGTAAGGGCAAGAGAGCTGAAGCACCATGCCGTGAGTGGCGAGCAGGGAGCGAACGGCCGCATTATCGAACTCGCGGCCGTTGTCAGTCTGCAGGGCAAGGAGCGGACGCTCAAATTGAGTCTGAACGTAGGCAAAAAACTGAACGATGACAGGTAGAGCTTCAGACTTATGATGCAATGGAAACGTCGACACATAATGGGTATAATCGTCGAGGATTACAAGATAAAACTGATAACCAGAGACACTAGTTACAGGAGATGTCCAAATATCTAAGTGTAACAGCTGGAAAGGAAAGAAACTACAAGTTGTAGATTGCTGAAACGGGAGCCGCGTATGCTTGCCCAGGCGACACGCGCGGCATGAGTGAGAGGAGGACGGGGTGCAGGCGAACTCGAAACCGGCGGTCGGAGCGCGCCCTGAGTGTCCCAGCCGCTGATGCCAGAGGTCGGTGGTGACCACGCCAGCGAACGAAGAGCAGGACGCGTGGAGGAGGCACCAACAACGAGGTACAGATCGCCTTCCGAATCACATCGGAGAATCACCATCCGGGTGCAGAGGTCCTTGACAGAAAAACCAAACACATCAAACTCTACTCACGACAGAGCTGTCGAACAGATAGCAAATTTTTGACAAGAGATGGTGTAAGAAGAACGCTGCGGAGAGCGAGAGCATTGGTAGAGGTGGCAAGGTAGCCCGTGCCAACGTGCGTGATGGGAAGGTGCGCGCCATTCCCGACGATGATGGAGGTGTGTGTGGAGGAAGGACGAAGGGAGGAGAGAATACCCGGGTTGGAGGCTATATGCGCAGCAGCGCCGGAGTCGAGGTACCAGTCGGATGTGCTGCCCGACGACGATGGACCGACCGTAGCATTGTGCAGCGCAGCCTGGAGCGACGCCATGTCCCAGGTCTGCTGCTGTTGAGGAGACGGGGCATCAGAGTAGCCGTAGCCAGGCGGCGGGCCGCCGGGGGCAGCAGAGTAGCCGTAGCCAGGCGGCGGGCCCCCGGGGGCGTCGTAGCCGTACAGCGGTGCAGACGGCATGGCCATCATGGCCTGCTGATGAGGGGTCCCGGGGCGAGGCCCGAGCACGCCGGCTCCAGGGGCGCGCCAGGCAACAGGCCAAGCCTGAACAAGGCCGGTCCAGGAGTTGGCGCCGGGCGCCGGTGCGGGATAGCCGGGCGGAGGCTGCGGGCCAGTAGAGCTAGAAGCCCCCCCGTGACCACGTCCATGCTTCTTCCCGCGCCCGCGTCCACGGCCGCCCCCGGAGCCCGATGAGTCGACTGGTGGGGTAGCGGGCGCTAGCATCGGAGGGCGCGCAGCGATCAGCGCATGGGCGCTCTGGTGACGAGCCGCCTGCTCAGCATGGAGCTCCTCAAGCAGCAGGAACGAGCGCGTCTCCAGGAAGGAAGGAAGAGGGTCACACGACGTGATGTGCGGGATGGCGCCGTGGTACTGGCGGTTCAGTCGGCGCAACAGATGGAACACCTGCCGTAGTTCAGAGACCGGCTGCCCCAGATCGCGAAGCTGATCGGTGAAGACCTTGAGCTTGGTGCAGTATTGCATGATGGTCAGATCTCCTTGGACGAGGGCATGGTACTCCGCGTCGATGTAGACGGCGCGGGAGAGTTGATTGGCCCTGAAGATGGCGTCGACGGTGGCCCAGACCGCGGCAGCGGTGTCCTCCGGGTGCATGACCGCATCGAGAAGGTCAGGCGAGATGGTGGTGGAGAGCCAATGAACGACGGCATGATCGGCCATCAGCCAGTCGGGGTGGTCGGGGCGATGCAGGGCATCGGTGCCGACGTGGTCGTGGAGCCCAAACATGCCCAGCGCGGTGTCGAAGAGACGACGCCACTGGGCGTAGTTGCCAGCGGTGAGGTCAAGCACCACGGGGACGAGGCGCTGAATGTCGACCGTCTGAAGGACGGAGGGAGGAGCAGGCTGGGTGATGGCTGCCCGCGCAACCGGCACGGCGACGGCAGCTGGGGCAGCGGGCGCGATACGGAGCGCTGCGGGCGCGGGAGGTGGTGCTGCACCGTCGACAGGCTCAGCAGCGACGGACAGAGTGCCATCGTCGCCGTCGAGAGAGGGAGGAGGAGTCTGGACAGGGTTAGTATCCATGGCAGCGGAAGGAGGATCGTGCGCAACAGGGTTAACCTCTGCGTCTGATACCATGTTAGATGAATTAGGGATTCAGCACACTTTCATTAGCACAAAGGCTGGGTCATATATACACTTACAGAACCACAGCCGTGGCTGGGACGTGTGCCACTACCTCTACCACTCGCCCCACTACTGCCATCATCGTGGCCAGTCTCTGAGCACAACCGCTCGTGGTGACTGCTGTGTCAACACACACGCACACAAGCTATATACGCTAACAATCACACTATCAAAACATTTATTCCAACTCCGAGATGCTTGCACCAGTCCATAAATGGATTACTGTAGCTTGCACACTTTGTTAGCATCCTTTGGATCGATAAAACCTTCAGGTTGCATCATATATAATTCTTCTTCCAGAAATCCATTCAGGAATGTAGTCTTTACATCAATTTGCCAAATTTCATAATCATAAAATGCAGCAACTGCTAACATGATTCGGACAGACTTTTAAGCATCGATAAAAGTGAGAAAATCTCATTGTAGCCAACACCTTGAACTTGTTGAAAACATTTTTGCGACAATTCAATCTTTGTAGATAGTAACACTACTATCAGCGTCCGCCTTCTTCTTGATGATCCATTTTATTCTCTATGGCTTGCCGATCATCGGGAAAGTCAACCAAAGTCCATACTTTGTTCTCATACATGTATCCTATCTCAGATTTCATGGCCTCAAGCCATTTGCGTAATCTGGGCTCATCATCGCTTCCTCATAGTTTGTAGGTTCGTCATGGTCAAGTAACATGACTTCCAGAACAGGGTTACCATACCACTCTAGTGCGGTACCTTACTCTGGTTGACCTACGAGGTTTGGTAGTAACTTGATCCGAAGTTTCATGATCATCATCATTAGCTTCCTCACTGATTGGTGTAGGAATCACAGGAACTGATTTCTGTGATGAATTAATTTCCAATTCGGGAGAAGGTACAATTACCTCATCAAGTTCTACTTTCCTCCCACTCACTTCTTTCGAGAGAAACTCCTTCTCTAGAAAGTATCCATTTTAGCAACGAATATCTTGCCTTCGGATATGTGATAGAAGGTGATACATGATCAGCACAGTTTCCTTTGGGTATCCTATGATGATACATTTCTCCGATTTGGGTTCGAGCTTATCAGGTTGAAACTTTTTCACATAAGCATCGCTGCCCCAAACTTTTAAGAAACGACAACTTGGGTTTCTTGCCAAACCACAGTTTATATGGTGTCGTCTCAATGGATTTAGATGGTGCCCTATTTAACGTGAATGCAACTGTCTCTAACGCATAACCCCAAAACGATAGTGATAAATCGGTAAGAGACATCATAGATCGCACCATATCTAATAAAGTACGGTTATGACGTTCGGACACACCATTATGCTGAGGTGTTCCAGGTGGCGTGAGTTGCGAAACTATTTCACATTGTTTCGAATGAAGACCAAAATCGCAACTCAAATATTCGCCTCCATGATCAGATTGTAGAAACTTTATTTTCTTGTTACGATGATTTTCCACTTCACTCTGAAATTCTTTGAACTTTTCAAATGTTTCAGACTTTATGTTTCATCAAGTAGATATACCCATATCTGCTCAAATCATCTATGAAGGTTAGAAAATAACGATACCCGTCGCGAGCCTCAACACTCATCGGACCGCATACATCAGTATGTATTATTTCCAACAAGTCTGTTGCTCGCTCCATTGTTCCGGAGAACGGAGTATTAGTCATCTTGCCCATGGGCATGGTTCGCAAGCATCAAGTGATTCATAATCAAGTGATTCCAAAAGCCTATCAGCATGGAGTTTCTTCATGCGCTTTACACCAATATGACCTAAATGGCAGTGCCACAAATATGTTGCACTATCATTATCAACTTTGCATCTTTTGGCATCAATATTATGAATATGTGTATCATTACGATCGAGATTCAATAAACCATTTATATTAAGTGTATGACCATAGAAGGTTTTATTCATGTAAACAGAACAACAATTACTCTTTGACTTAAATGAATAACCTTATTGCAATAAACATGATCCAATCATATTCATGCTCAACGCAAACACCAAATAACATTTATTTTGGTCCAACACTAATCTCGAAGGTAGAGGGAGTGTACAATGGTGATCTTATCAACATTGGAATCATTTCCAACATACATCGTCACTTTGTCCATAACTAGTCTGTGTTCATTCTGCAACTCATGTTTTTAGTTACTACTCTTAGCAACTAAACCAGTATCAAATACTGAGGGGTTGCTATAAACACTAGTAAAATACACATCAATAACATGTATATCAAATATACTTTTGTTCACTTTGCCATCCTTCTTATCCGCCAAGTATCTAGGGCAGTTCCACTTCCAGTGACCATTTCCTTTGCAGTAGAAGCACTCAGTTCCAGGCTTGGGTCTAGCTTTGGGCTTCTTCATGGGAGCAGCAACTTGCTTGCTATTCTTCTTTGAAGTTCCTCTTTCTTTCCCCTTGCCCTTTTCTTGAAACTAGTGGTCTTGTTAACCATCAACACTTGATGCTATTTCTTGATTTCTACCTTCACCGATTTCAGCATCGCGAAGAGCTTGGGAATTACTTTCGACATCCCTTGCATATTATAGTTCATCACTAAGTTCTAGTTACTTGGTGATAGTGACTAGAGAACTTTGTCAATTATTATCTTATCTCGAAGATTAACTCCCACTTGACTCAAGCAATTGTAGTACCCAGACAATCTGAGCACATGCTCACTGGTTGAGCTATTCTCCTCCATCTTGTAGGCAACCTATTGTCAGAGGTCTCATACCTCTCGACACGGGCATGAGTATGAAATACCAATTTCAAGTCTTAGAACATCTTATATGTTCCATGGCATTCAAAACATTTTTGAAGTCCCGGTTCTAAGCCGTAAAGCATGGTGCACTAAACTATCAAGTAGTCATCATGCCGAGCTTTGCCAAACGTTCATAACGTCTGCATCTGCTCCCGCAATAGGTCCGTCACCTAGCGGTGCATCAAGGACATAATTCTTCTGTGCAGCAATGAGGATAGTCCTCAGATCACGGAGCTAGTCCACATCTTTGCTACTAACATCTTTCAACTTATTTTTCTCTAGGAACATATCAAAAAAATTAAACGAGGAACTACATCATGAGCTATTGATCTACAACATAGATATGCAAATACCATCAGGACTGAGTTCATGATAAATTAAAGTTCAATTAATCATATTACTTAAGAACTCCCACTTAGATAGACAACCCTCTAGTCATCTAAACGATCACGTGATCCATATCAACTAAACCATGTCCGATCATCACGTGAGATGGAGAAGTTTTCAATGGTGAACATCACTATGTTGATCATATCTACTATATGATTCACGCTCGACCTTTCGGTCTCAGTGTTCCGAGGCCATATCTGTTGGAAATATGCCCTAGAGGCAATAATAAAATGGTTATTATTATATTTCCTTGTTAATGATAATTGTCTATTGTTCATGCTATAATTGTGTTATCCAGAAATCAGAATACATGTGTGAATACATAGACCACAACATGTCCCTAGTGAGCCTCTAGTTGACTAGCTCGTTGATCAGTAGATGGTTACGGTTTCCTGACCATGGACATTGGATGTCGTTGATAACGGGGTCACATCATTATGAGAATGATGTGATGGACAAGACCCAATCCTAAGCATAGCACAAGATCGTGCAGTTCGTCTGCTAAAGCTTTTCTAATGTCAAGTATCATTTCCTTAGACCATCGGGAGGGTCCACCTGCCCCGGAGGGCCCTATGGGCTGAATATGGAGGGGAACCAGCCCCTAGGTGGGCTGGGGGCCAAAACCCCCTAGGGCCCATGCGCCTAGGGTTGGGGGGAAACCCTAAAGGGGGCTCCCCCCTTGGCTTGGGGGGCAAGCCTCCCCCCTTGGCCGTCGCCCCCCTCTAGATCCATCTGGAGGGGGCCGGCCCCCCTCTCCCTTGCCCCTATAAATAGAGGGGAGGTGGGAGGGCAGCCGTACCACATCCAAGGCGCAGCCCTCCCCCTCTCCAACACCTCCTCCTACTTCCGCGGTGCTTGGCGAAGCCCTGCCGGAGTACCACGCTGCTCCAACACCACCACACCGTCGTGCTGCTGCTGGAGTTGTCTTCCCCAACCTCTCCCTCTCTCCTTGTTGGATCAAGGCGTGGGAGACGTCACCGGGCTGCACGTGTGTTGAACGCGGAGGCGCCGTTGTTCGGCGCTTAGATCGGAATCAACAGCGATCTGAATCGCTACGAGTACGACTCCTTCATTCGCGTTCTTGTAACGCTTTCGCATCTCTCATTGCTAGTCTCTCCATAGATTGATCTTGGTGAGGCGTAGAAAATTTTAATTTCTGCAACGATCCCCAACAGTGGCATCATGAGCTAGGTCTATGCGTAGTTTCTATGCACGAGTAGAACACCAGTTGTTTTGGGCGTCAATTTTGTCAATTTACTTGCCGTTACTAGTCTTATCTTGATTCGGCGGCATCGTGGGATGAAGCGGCCTGGACCGACCTTACACGTACGCTTACGTGAGACATGTTCCACCGACTGACATGCACTAGTTGCATAAGGTGGCTAGCGGGTGTCTGTCTCTCCCACTTTAGTCGGATCAGATTCGATGAAAAGGGTCCTTATGAAGGGTAAATAGAAATTGTCATATCACGTTGTGGTTTTGGCGTAGGTAAGAAACGTTCTTGCTAGAAACCTATAGCAGCCACGTAAAAAATTTGCAACAACAAT
This sequence comes from Aegilops tauschii subsp. strangulata, assembly GCF_002575655.3. Classification (NCBI taxonomy): domain Eukaryota; kingdom Viridiplantae; phylum Streptophyta; class Magnoliopsida; order Poales; family Poaceae; genus Aegilops; species Aegilops tauschii. The sequence continues at coordinate 547,757,982 of NC_053037.3, forward strand.
TAGAGGACGTCCAACTTGTTCTTGCAGCATATGCTGTGTGATGTGATATGGCCAAAAGGATGTGATGAATGATATATGTGATGTATGAGATTGATCATGTTCTTGTATTAGGAATCACGACTTGCATGTCGATGAGTATGACAACCAGCAGGAGCCATAGGAGTTGTCTTAATTTATTGCATGACCTGCGTGTCAATGAAAATGCCATGTAATTACTTTACTTTATTGCTAACCGTTAGCTATAGTAGTAGAAGTAATAGTTGGCGAGACAACTTCGTGAAGACACGATGATGGAGATCATGATGATGGAGATCATGGTGTCATGCCGGTGATGATGATGATCATGGCGCCCCGAAGATGGAGATCAAAAGGAGCAAAATGATATTGGCCATATCATGTCACTATTTGATTGCATGTGGTTTTTATCATGTTTTACATCTTATTTTCTTAGAACGACGGTAGCTTAAATAAGATGATCCCTCGTTAAAATTTCAAGAAAGTGTTCCCCCTAACTGTGCACCATTGTGAAGGTTCGTTCTTTCGAAGCACCACGTGATCATCGGGTGTGATAGATTCTAACGTTGGAATACAACAGGTGTAAGCCAGATTTACAGATGCAAAAACACTTAGGTTGACTTGATGAGCCTAGCATGTACAGACATGGCCTCGGCACACAAGAGACCAAAAGGTCGAACATGAGTCGTATAGTAGATACGATCAACATGGAGATGTTCACCGTTGATGACTAGTCCGTCTCACGTGATGATCGGACACGGCCTAGTCGATTCGGATCATGTATCACTTAGATGACTAGAGGGATGTCTATCTGAGTGGGAGTTCATTAAATAATTTGATTAGATGAACTTAATTGTAATGAACTTAGTCTAAATATCTTTACAATATGTCTTGTAGATCAAATGGCCCACGCTAATGTTGCCCTCAACTTCAACGCATTCCTAGAGAAAACCAAGCTGAAAGACGATGGTAGCAACTATACGGACTGGGTCCGTAACTTGAGGATCATCTTCATAGCTGCCAAGAAAGCATATGTCCTTGATGCACCGCTAGGTGAAGCACCTGTTTTCCCAGCAACTCAAGACGTTATGAACGCCTGACAGTCCCGTAGTGATGATTACTCCCTAGTTCAGTGCGGCATGCTTTACAGCTTAGAACCGGGGCTCCAAAAGCGTTTTGAGCAAGACGGAGCATATGAGATGTTCCAAGAGCTGAAAATGGTTTTCCAAGCTCATGCCCGGGTCGAGAGATATGAAGTCTCCGACAAGTTCTACAGTTGTAAGATGGAGGAGAATAGTTCTGTCAGCGAGCACATACTCAAAATGTCTGGGTTGCACAACCGCTTGTCTCAGCTGGGAGTTAATCTCCCGGATGACGCGGTCGTTGACAGAATCCTTCAATTGCTTCCACCTAGCTACAAGAGCTCTGTGATGAATTTCAATATGCAGGGGATGGAGAAAACCATTCCTGAGGTATATTCAATGCTGAAATCAGCGGAGGTGGAGATCAAAAAGGAACATCAAGTGTTGATGGTGAATAAAACCACTAGTTTCAAGAAAGGCAAGGGAAGAACTTCAAGAAGGACGACAAGGGAGTTGCCGTGCCCGGTAAGCCAGTTGCCGGGAAGAAGCCAAAGAATGGACCCAAGCCCGAGACTCAGTGCTTTTATTGCAAGGGAGACGGTCACTGGAAGCGGAACTGCCCCAAGTACTTAGCGGATAAGAAGGCCAGCAATACCAAAGGTATATGTGATATACATGTTATTGATGTGTACCTTACCAGCACTCGTAGTAGCTCCTGGGTATTTGATACCGGTGCGGTTGCTCATATTTGTAACTCAAAACAGGAGCTGCGGAATAAGCGGAGACTGGCGAAGGACGAGGTGACGATGCGCGTTGGGAATGGTTCCAAGGTCGATGTGATCGCCGTCGGCACGCTACCTCTACATTTACCTATGGGATTAGTTTTAAACCTCAATAATTGTTATTTAGTGCCAGCTTTGAGCATGAACATTGTATCTGGATCTCGTTTAATGCGAGATGGCTACTCATTTAAATATGATAATAATGGTTGTTCTATTTATATGAGAGATATGTTTTATGGTCATGCCCCGCTGGTCAATGGTTTATTCTTATTGAATCTCGAACGTGATGTTACACATATTCATAGTGTGAATGCCAAAAGATGTAAGGTTGATAATGATAGTCCCACATACTTGTGGCACTGCCGCCTTGGTCACATTGGTGTCAAACGCATGAAGAAACTCCATGCAGATGGACTTTTGGAGTCTCTTGATTATGAATCATTTGACACGTGCGAACCATGCCTCATGGGCAAAATGACCAAGACTCCGTTCTCCGGAACAATGGAGCGAGCAACCAACTTACTGGATATCATACATACTGATGTGTGCAGTCCAATGAGTGTTGAGGCTCACGGTGGTTATCGTTATGTTCTCACTCTCACTGATGACTTAAGTAGATATGGGTATGTCTACTTAATGAAACACAAGTCTGAGACCTTTGAAAAGTTCAAGGAATTTCAGAGTGAGGTTGAGAATCAACGTGACAGGTAAATAAAGTTCTTACGATCAGATCATGGAGGGAATATTTGAGTCACGAATTTGGCACACACTTAAGGAAACGTGGAATTGTTTCACAACTCACGCCGCCTGGAACACCTCAGCGCAATGGTGTGTCCGAACGTCGTAATCACACTCTATTGGATATGGTGCGATCTATGATGTCTCGTACCGATATACCGCTATCATTTTGGGGTTATGCTATAGAGACTGCCGCATTCACTTTAAATAGGGCTCCGTCGAAATCCGTTGAGACGACACCGTATGAATTATGGTTTGGGAAGAAACCTAAGCTGTCGTTTCTGAAAGTTTGGGGATGCGATGCTTATGTCAAGAAACTTCAACCTGAAAAGCTCGAACCCAAATCAGAAAAATGCGTCTTCATAGGATACCCTAAAGAAACTATTGGGTATACCTTCTACCTCAGATCCGAAGGCAAGATCTTTGTTGCCAAGAATGGACCCTTCCTAGAGAAAGAGTTTCTCTCGAAAGAAGTAAGTGGGAGGAAAGTAGAACTTGATGAGGTATTGCCTCTTGAACCGGAGAGTAGCGCAGCTCAGGAAGATGTTTCCGAGGTGCCTGCACTGACTAGAGAGGAAGTTAATGATGATGATCATGAACCTTCGGATCAAGTTGCTACTGAACTTCGTACGTCCACAAGGACACGTTCCGCACCAGAGTGGTACGGCAACCCTGTCCTGGAAATCATGTTGTTAGACAATGGTGAACCTTCGAACTATGAACAAGCGATGGTGGGCCCGTATTCCGACAAATGGCTTGAAGCCATGAAATCCGAGATAGGACCATGTATGAAAACGAAGTATGGACTTTGACTGAGTTGCCCGATGATCGGCGAGCCATAGAAAATAAATGGATCTTTAAGAAGAAGATAGACGCGGATGGTAATGTAACCATCTATAAGGCTCGGCTTGTCGCTAAGGGTTATCGACAAGTTCAAGGAGTTGACTACGATGAGACCTTCTCACCCGTAGCGAAGCTGAAGTCCGTCCGAATCATGTTAGCAATTGCCGCATTCTATGATTATGAGATATGGCAAATGGACGTCAAAATGGCATTCCTTAATGGTTTCCTTAAGGAAGAATTGTATATGATGCAGCCGGAAGGTTTTGTCGATCCTAAGAATGCTGACAAGGTATGCAAGCTCCAGCGCTCAATCTATGGGCTGGTGCAAGCATCTCGGAGTTGGAACATTCGCTTTGATGAGATGATCAAAGTGTTTGGGTTTACACAGACTTATGGAGAAGCATGTGTTTACAAGAAAGTGAGTGGGAGCTCTGTAGCATTTCTCATATTATATGTGGATGACGTACTATTGATGGGAAATGATATAGAATTCTTGGAAAGCATAAAGGCCTACTTGAATAAGTGTTTTTCAATGAAGGACCTTGGAGAAGCTGCTTACATATTAGGCATCAAGATCTATAGAGATAGATCGAGACGCCTCATTGGTCTTTCACAAAGCACATACCTTGACAAGATATTGAAGAAGTTCAATATGGATCAGTCCAAGAAGGGGTTCTTGCCTGTATTGCAAGGTGTGAGATTGAGCACGGCTCAATGCCTGACCACGGTAGAAGATAGAGAAAAGATGAGTGTCATCCCCTATGCCTCGGCCATAGGGTCTATTATGTATGCCATGCTGTGTACCAGACCTGATGTGAACCTCGCCGTAAGTTTGGTAGGAAGGTACCAAAGTAATCCCGGCATGGAACACTTGACAGCGGTCAAGAACATCCTGAAGTACCGGAAAAGGACTAAGGATATGTTTCTCGATTATGGAGGTGACGAAGAGCTCGTCGTAAAGGGTTACGTCGATGCTAGCTTCGACACAGATCTGGATGACTCCAAGTCACAAACCGGATACGTGTATATTTTGAATGGTGGGGCAGTCATCTGGTGCAGTTGCAAGCAAAGCGTCGTGGTGGGATCTACATGTGAAGCGGAGTACATGGCAGCCTCAGAGGCAGCACATGAAGCAATCTGGATGAAGGAGTTCATTACCGACCTAGGAGTTATTCCCAATGCGTTGGGCCCGATGACTCTCTTCTGTGACAACACTGGAGCTATTGCCTTGGCCAAGGAGCCCAGGTTTCACAAGAAGACCAGGCATATCAAGCGTCGCTTCAACTCCATTCGTGAAAATGTTCAAGATGGAGACATAGATATTTGTAAAGTGCATACGGACCTGAATGTCGCGGATCCGTTGACTAAACCTCTTCCACGAGCAAAACATGATCAACACCAGAACTCTATGGGTGTTCGATTCATCACAATGTAACTAGATTATTGACTCTAGTGCAAGTGGGAGACTGTTGGAAATATGCCCTAGAGGCAATAATAAAATGGTTATTATTATATTTCCTTGTTCATGATAATTGTCTATTGTTCATGTTATAATTGTGTTATCCGGAAATCGTAATACATGTGTGAATACATAGACCACAACATGTGTCCCTAGTGAGCCTCTAGTTGACTAGCTCGTTGATCAATAGATGGTTACAGTTTCCTGACCATGGACATTGGATGTCGTTGATAACGGGGTCACATCATTAGGAGAATGATGTGATGGACAAGACCCAATCCTAAGCATAGCACAAGATCGTGTAGTTCGTCTGCTAAAGCTTTTCTAATGTCAAGTATCATTTCCTTAGACCATGAGATTGTGCAACTCCCGGATACCGTAGGAATGCTTTGGGTGTGCCAAACGTCACAACGTAACTGGATGGCCATAAAGGTGCACTACGGGTATCTCCGAAAGTGTCTGTTGGGTTGGCACAAATCGAGACTGGGATTTGTCACTCCGTGTGACGGAGAGGTATCTCTGGGCCCACTCGGTAGGACATCATCATAACGAGCTCAATGTGACCAAGGAGTTGATCACGGGATGATGTGTTACGAACGAGTAAAGATACTTGTCGGTAACGAGATTGAACAAGGTATAGGGATACCGACGATCGAATCTCGGGCAAGTATCATACCGGTAGACAAAGGGAATTGAGTACGGGATTGATTGAATCCCCGACATCGTGGTTCATCCGATGAGATCATCGTGGAACATGTGGGAGCCAACATGGGTATCCAGATCCCGCTGTTGGTTATTGGCCGGAGAGATGTCTCGGTCATGTCTACATGCCTCCCGAACCCGTAGGGTCTACACACTTAAGGTTCGATGACACTAGGGTTATAGGGAAAGTTTGTTCGTGGTTACCGAATGTTGTTCGGAGTCCCGGATGAGATCCCGAACATCATGAGGAGTTCCGGAATTGTCCCGGGATAAAGATTTATATATGGGAAGTCCTTATTCGATCGCCGGAAGTGTTCGGGGGTTTATCGGTATTGTACCGGGACCACCGAAAGGGTTCCGGGGGTCCACCGGGAGGGTCCACCTGCCCCGGAGGGCCCTATGGGCTGAATATGGAGGGGAACCAGCCCCTAGGTGGGCTGGGCACCAAACCCCCTAGGGCCCATGCACCTAGGGTTGGGGGAAACCCTAAAGGGGGCGCCCCCTTGGCTTGGGGGGCAAGCCTCCCCCCTTGGCCGCTGCCCCCCTCTAGATCCATCTGGAGGGGCCGCCCCCTTTCCCTTGCCCCTATAAATAGAGGGGAGGTGGGAGGGCAGCCGTACCACATGCAAGGCGCAGCCTTCCCCCTCTCCAACACCTCCTCCTCCTTCCGCGGTGCTTGGCGAAGCCCTGCCGGAGTACCACGCTGCTCCAACACCACCACGCCGTCGTGCTGCTGCTGGAGTTGTTTTCCCCAACCTCTCCCTCTCTCCTTGCTGGATCAAGGCGTGGGAGACTTCACCGGGCTGCACGTGTGTTGAACGCGGAGGCGTCGTTGTTCGGCGCTTAGATCGGAAACAACCGCGATCTGAATCGCTACGAGTACGACTCCTTCATCCGCGTTCTTGTAACGCTTCCGCATCGCGATCTTCAAGGGTATGAAGATGCACTCCCCTCTCTCTCATTGCTAGTCTCTCCATAGATTGATCTTGGTGATGCGTAGAAATTTTTAATTTCTGCAACGATCCCCAACAATATCTGCATATGCTAGGCTTGTCAAGTTTAACCCGAGTATTCTGCATGTGCGAAACTGGCTTGCACCTGTTGTATGTGAATGTAGAGCTTATCACACCCGATCATCACGTGGTGTCTCAGCACGAAGAACTGTCGCAACGGTGCATACTCAGGGAGAACACTTACACTACAAAAAAAGACACATCCGTGACATTTTGGGCCGAACGAAATTTTTCTCTCTCATACTTATGACACTTCTATGACGATAATTGTGACAAAACGCGGTATCATCGTAGATGTGGTGGGCTCCTACTTCTATGACAAAAAATCATGACAGAAAATGGGCTTTTCGTCCTGGGCGGGCTAGAGACACAGCTGCATGACATTCTTTGGGCCGTCCATGACGGAAAAAACCGTGGTAGAAGCGAGGGCTAGGATCGGGCTGTTCCCGGTTACGGTGGGTGGCCGGGGCTGAGCAATGGACGGAGGTTTGCGCGTTTCTCTCGTACACGCACGCGCGTGGGTGCGAGGTGTTGGGCTCTAACTGAACCCGAGCGATTGCACTGCAGGCTACGCATTACTGAACCCGAGCGATCGATCGATGGCTGTTAACTGAACCCGATCGAGCAATTCCTTCGCTACTGCTGCTAACTGAAGCCGATCGATGCTGCCTCTGGATGAACAGTGAGCGTTACTGGGGGGTTTGGATGAAAAGTTCCCGGTGGGGGTGGATGAACAGGACCGCGTGGTGTTGCCTCTGGATGAATAGGACCCGATCGATCGAGCCGGTTGGGGCTAGATGAACAGGACCCCGTGGAGGGCTGGATGAACATGACCACCCCGTGGTGGGCTGGATGAACAGTAGACGGTGGAGGGCTGGATGAACAGTAGCCCGTGGAGGGGTGGTTGAACAGGAGCCCGTGGAGAGGGCTGGTTGAACAGTAGCCGGTGGAGTAGCGCGCGGTGGAGGCTGGATGAACAGGAGCCCGTGGATGAACAGTTGCAGGTGGAGGCTGGAGGAGGTCGACGCTGGATGAACAGTAGCCCGTGGAGGCTGGAGGGGGTCGACGGTGGAGATGAACAGTGTCTCGTGGAGTCCCGTTTTGCGGTACGCCACACCCCTCCCGATGAACAGGACCCCCGTTTCGACCTAGTGCTCCAACACAAGTCCGTTTCCTCCGTTTTGTGGTACGCCACACCCCTCCCGATCAACAGGACCCCCGTTTCGACCGTAGGAGGTCCGTTTCCTCCGTTTTGCGGTACGCCAGACCCCTCCCGATGAACAGGATCCCATTTCGACCGTGGCCGGTCGAACACAAGGCCATTTCCTCTGTTCTACGGTACGCCATGCCTCGTTTCCATCGGCTGTTCCGTCCAAGCCGGTTGGCTCCCATGCGTTCCGTTGCCTCCCGATGAAGATGATACATTCCATTGCCTCCCCATGAACACGATGACGACGCAGTTTCTCTGTTCCGACCCAGCCATGTACACGAGCCCTGGCCGTACGTACGCGCGAGTAGGCGTTCGAGGCCCCGCTCGTATGTACGTACGTGGCCGTATTTACTTTCTTGCACCCTGGTCGCGGTATGTACGTGTACATGCTACGTGCACGCCTCTACATCGACCAGTATGTACGTACACATTCGCGACCAGAATGACAACGCTACGTATGCTTCGACCAGGTGGGTCCGGACTGTCAGGCACGTCCTTCCGTGCAAAGATGTAGCTAGTGGGTCCCAGCAGTCAGGGGGGTGAATCAATTTTTTGCCCGGACGCACTTCCTTGCGTGCGAAGATGTAGCTGGTGGGTCCCAGCAGTCAGGGGGGAAACATTTTTTTCATGAAATACAATGGTCCGTCCGGTGGGTCCCTGCTGTCAAGTGGAGGGATAATTATTTTGCGCGTAATAAGGGGGCACTTCCTTGCGGCCGACGTGGACCCAGCTGTCAGCCTCTCCACGTACAGTACTCTTCCGATGGAAGTTGTTTCCTGACCATGTTGACCACGCCGCGCCGAGAGCACCAGGGCGGTGGACAACGACGAGGCCTAGGAAGGGGACGACGCGGAGCCGTGGAAGACGCGGCAGTGGAAGCCCGCGCGGAGAGGAGTACGAGGGTTCACTGGTTCGGCTGCGGTGTGAGGTTGCCGTCGCCGCAGATTAACAGGGGGTGTGGGTGAGTAGAGGGATGGCATGGCCAGCGGTGGGAGTAGTAGGGGGCAGTGAGGCCTCCACGGTATCACTGCCGGCCACGGGAGGCAGGAGCACGCGGCACGACCGACGCTGGTTTGGGCGGCTGGAGCAAGAAGACCAGAGGTTGAAGAAGCACTATGGCCGTTGGATGGACATCGTACGGTCACTGGAGCTAGAATCGTTCATATTGACTAAGTTGACAAAGCCCTCCGTCCCCGTCAACTTAGTAGGCCCACAAGTCAGCCTCCCACCAAGGTGGGTCCCAGCTAGCAGGGGGAGTATTCATTTTTTTCTGCGTAATAAGGAGGCACTTCCGGTGGGTCCGAGCTGACAGCGGGGGGAACGTTTTTTCGCGAAATACGGTGGCCCATCCGGTGGGTCCCAACAGTCAGGGGGGAAACATTTTTTTCGCAAATACGGTGGCCCGTCCGGTGGGTCCCTGCTGTCAGGTGGAGGAATCATTATTTTCCGCGTAATAAGGAGGCACTTCCTTGCTGCGGCCGTGGACCCAGCTGTCAGCCTCTCCACGTACAGTACACTTCCGATGGAAGTCGTTCCTTGACCACGTTGATCATGCCGCGTTCCGTTGCATGCATGCTTCCATGGGCGTGGTGCGTCCCCACTGTCAGCCTCTCACGTACAGTCATCTTCCGATGACTCTCGGTTGTTGACCACGTTGACCACATCGTGCCGAGCGCACCAAGGCCGGTGGACGACGGCGAGGCCCCAGACTGGAACAACCCGGAGATGGGGAAGACGGGGCAGTGGAGTCGCAGATGGAGAGGAGTGGGAAACTTGACTGGTTCGGGTGCGCGGCAGCACAGCCGCGGTGCTGCGCACGGGAGACAGGAGCAAGAACAGAGGTTGAAGAAGGAGCACGGCTGTTGGATTAACATCCAACGGTCTAGCTGCTAGAATCATTTGTTGATTAAGTTGACAAAGCCCTGCGTACACGTCCGCTTAGTAGGCCCACAAGTCAGCTAACAAATCTGGCGGGTCCCAGCTATCAATGGGAGGAATAAGTTTTTTCACATAACAAGGAGGCACTTCCTTCCGTGCGAAGATACAACCAGTGGGTCCCAGCTGTCAGGTGGAGGAAACAATTTTTTCAGCTTAATAAGGAGGAACTTTCCTTGCGTGCGACCATGGACCTCGTGGGTCCCAGCCGTCAGGCTCTCCACGTACAGTCCTCTTCCAATGACTCTCGTTTGTTGACCACGCCGCACCGAGCGCAGCGAGGCGGTGGACGACGGCGAGGCCTCGGATGGGAACGACTCGGAGATGGGAAGATGCGGCAGTGGAGTCGCAGATTGAGTGGAGGAGAAGGGTTATAACTGGTTCTTGTGCGGCGTGGGGCTGCAGTCGGTGGAGAATAACATGAGGTGTGGAGGGGTGGAGGGATAGCCTGGCCGGCGGTGGGGTAGCGCTTCGCAGCGATGCATGCTAACCAGAGCTGCTAGCCGCCGGAGGCCGGACCAGGCGGTCCCGGAGACGTTGGAGGAAGAAGACGAGAGATTGAAGGTGCATGCCGACCAAGTTGACAACGCCCTGCGTAGGCTTCGACCTATTGGCCCACATGTCAGCCTGCAAAAATGTGGCATATATTTAACCCATGTTTTCTAGCATGTACATTCCATTTGCTGGGCTGGGTGAACAAATAATTTTGTGTCAATGCGGCCCATTTATATTTTCTAAGAAATCCCAGCCCATTTGCACTTCCTTCAAATACACGAATTAGCTGGGCTCGTTATATATATAATGTTATGTTAGAAGGAGCAATTAATATCAAAAAATAAACCATAGAGGCACATTTTTTATATACATAGTTAACAAATTAGTGAGTTATTGCTCAAAATAAAAATGAGCGCGTTATTGTTACATTGGTCCTTAAAATCTTCGCAAACTTTTGTACGCAATCACCATGATTTTCCTTGCGTGTGAGTCAAAAACAACCAGGATTTTCCTTGCAAATTCTGTTAAACATTTACTTTTATAAGTTAATAACACGTGGGATGTTTTTATAATGTATATATAAGTCTCTATAAAATATACGATAATAGTAATAATATAAATATCTATATAACGTGGTTAAAAAAATACATTGGGCTGCCGATCTTTAAGAAAAAGCCCATAGGCCGGTATGGACCTAAAAAAATAAGTTGAAACCACTGTCACCGTATGTCGTGGGCTACGCATGTTAAAATACAAAACCTAGGCCTAGCTGATACTTGTTCGGCCTCTGGAAAAAATGATACCAGATCCCCGAGCGAACTGGATGAAAGAGGGGGCTGGCGGCACGACTGAAGAAGTACATCAGGAGCGATTTTTCTTTCTTCAGTGGATGGCTCTCGATGGCATTTTTTTACTTGCCTCTGCACCATACAACTTGTATTTTTAGCCTCCCAGTTCGTGGTGGACCAGCAGCCCATTTGCTGGGCGGGCCAACCTACAGAAACTAGCACTCGATTTTTCATCAAGCCCCAAAAACAACGCAATACTATGTTTGTTTTGAGGCCGAAAATATTACGGCAGGGGTTGAGCGGGGGAGGGGGCAAGACAGAGCAAAAAGATTAAAAAGAGCTGATGCGCCGTTGCTACCTTAACAAGGCAGGTGCAATTCTTCTCGGGAAGAAGGTGTGCCGTCGACACCCACACGTCACATACCCCCACAGTAGGCATACTAACAAGTTCACACACAAGTACAACAGAAAAGGTAAACATTCGTATCAAACTCAGGTTCACAGGACACGTTCATATTCATAGCCAACATTCACTATCAACAACTCAAAAGATTCATATATACACAAGTTTAGCATGTCTATGGATCCAAATGATTGATAGATCACACAACAATATTCATAGATAATTCACAAAAAGATTCAGATATACACATGTTCAGTATGTTTATGCATCCAAATGATTGAGATCACAGCCAATATGATCCATGGACGAACTTTAATTACCTAGGGTACAGATTGGTAAATGGTGTTCAGTCGGAGGTACTTCTTGCTAACATTAATGCTTGTACGAGTAAACTTCCGAGTACATAAGAGGCAACACAGACAATCTGAACTTTGCTTTGCTTGTAGTTTATCCTCAAATAGTGGCCTCATGACGAGGGAGGTTTGAGCAACTTGGCCACTACTTTCATCCAACTAGTTTACTGGCTCATCTTGATCCTATAGCTCGCCAAAATTCTACATTGCAGACGAGAAAGGAGGCGGTTGAGAAAATGAACAACCCAAATTTTTTGTGCAGCTCAATTGAAATGGAGCATCCCTGGCGTGCAGACTGATTAAGTGCCAGATGAATATACGCATCAACCAACTTGTCTGGAATCTTTAGACTCCATGCGATACAGTTCGCTACCATATGTGCCGATAACTAAAAGGCACAAGTTGGGACCAAAGACTGGACTACGTTTTTCTGGGCTATGCGCCAAGCAATATTTTTGGCGTTCACTCTCCTAATACTTGGAGTTTGACAATTGTTTGACGCCGGTTGATACTTGAATGAATATAGGCACTTCTTCTTCTCAACATCGATGCTTGTCTGAGTGAACTTTGGAGCACATAGCAGCAGCATAAGTACCTGTCCATCTGATCTTTTTGTGCAGTTCTACTGAAATCACCCGATGTAATGATTTGCCTGCGAGTTCAGGCTCCAAGTTACTCCTTTATGAAATCGGCAAACAGTAGCACAATACCAAATTACCAATACATATGACAAGCACAATAATCAGGATAAAGACCAGTACCAACCTGTGTGAGGTACCATATCAATTACTATTTCCTTTGACTGGAACCCGAGATAAGCCAAGCGGCTGATAGCAAAGGAAGAATGCAAGCCGAGATTAGCGACTAACAGGAAAGGAAGGAAGCTGTCGAGGCAATGAAGCACCCAAAGTTTTTGTGCAGTTCCACCAAAATCGAGCATCCCTGTTGGCACATATATTGAGAGAGTGAGATTACTGTAATAGTGGGACTAGTTGATGAAACATACACTAACAAATAGAAGCACCCTCATTATCTTAATGGGTAAAGTTAGCATTCCCTCCCTGCTCCACCACATGATTCACCTCCATAGACAAACATACACACGTACATGATTCAACATAGGGTGCTACTAAAGATTTGTTTAACTCCGACAGGAAAATTAGGCAGCAATAAATTAGTGGTACTTAAGTACTCCTAATTAATTAAGTGAGACAACAGAAGTGGAAGGACTCCCTGGAGGATTGTCTCACATGTAAGGTAGTCATTGCAGAAGCCCTTGAATGGCCTCGACTGAGGCCTCTGGCTTCATCAAGATCGCCTTGGCACTTTTTACTCTTCTTCTTCTACCTCTTCATGCTCTGTTTCTCATTCTCCTCACCAGTTGGTGAAACCAAGTACAAGATTGGCCTTCTATTTTAGAATTGGTTTTGTCAGTGAGGGAGTGCAAGTGTACTAGTAAAAAATAGCATTATTTTCTCATGGCAGTCACAAAATAGAGATGAAGACATGCATTAAATATCATTCTTACCTAATGGAAGGTTATGGTGCCAATATGGATGATGACGATTGGAACACAGATCTCCCTTTGTGCAGTTCCACCGAAATGAACCAACTGTTCCATTCTGACATTCCAGTTAAACAACACAAAAATCACTTCTTTTAAGAAGAGTTTTGTGCAGTGCACCAAAAGGTCACAACAGCAACCAGGTGAAATGGATATCCCTGTTTGCACAAAAAGCTAGAGGAAACAGTCAGAGTTTCAAACAATTACAGGCAAAAACATTTGGCTAAACTTGTCATGGCTTATAACAGTGGCATGGCTTCATTTTTACCAGGGGCATTAGATTAAGAATAGCTAAATATTTGGTATAAGGGCATGGGACAGTGGGTGCACTAGCAGTCCAGCACCATGTACCTAAACAGGGGCATAAAGTGGTGATTCATACTTTGTTGCCCCGAGAAACAAACATCCAAGAAACATATCTGGGTTGGTCCCATTTTTGTTCACTCTAGCCACCTACTCCTATGTGTGGATAGCAAATCTACTCCTGGTCATACCACTGTGTACAGCGTTACCCCTATATTTCCCTTTTCGACCAAGAGATCGGTTGGATGACCAGTCTGTACTACTTTCACCCCCTTCCCTTCCTATTTGTACCAAGTCCGATGTACTACATACTAAATTCCCCCACCCCCACTTTATTTCTTGTTTGAACCAAGTACAAGATTCAACTCCATGAAGTAGCTTTAGCTATAACAATAGAAGAAAAAAAATAGATGACGTTGGACCATCCGATCGAGAGGGGCTGAGAGGTAGAAAATGATGCACATGCAGTGACGTAGCGAGCTGGGGTAGTAGAGCTAAGGCGGTTCCAAAGGAAGATATACCTGAAGGTCGTCGGGATGTGGATAGGTGGGTGGCGGGAGGCCGGATCCGCCCACACTAGGGCAACGATGCAGGCATCTGAGGACGTCCCGCGCCGGCGCTCCGCCAGAGATAACGGTGCGGCCGGCAGTGGGTCTCGCCCTCGCTGTCGACGACGACCTAAATGCTGCCCCTCCTTCCCTTCACCGGCGGAGGGGGATACGTCCGGATCTGTAACTAGCGGTGAGGATAGAAAGACAGTGTTTTTTGAAGGGAGAATGACAGTGTTACCACCCCTATCTTGTTTAGATCTGGAGAGGATGAGAGTGTGTGAATAGAGCAACCCTAGCAAGCAAGCGCGGAGGCTCCGGCCTATATATACGTAGTGTGGTAGTTTTCCTTTTTCACTCCATCAAAACAATCGTTTAAAATTGTGTACTACGTGCCAGGTCGCCGTTTTTAGTTGTTGATTGTCTTTTGAGATAGCTACCCGCTTGTTCCAAGTGGTGTTACGGTGTGCCAGGTCGCACTTTGTATCGTTCAAGTCTGGTACAAGTCCCTCTATTAAATGAACAACCACCCCTCGTAAAAATTGTGAACAAGCCCACGGCTAAAATTATCGGAAACGTGGGTTTCCCCAACATGCATTATTATTTATATTTTCTACTCCCTCCGTTCCTAAATATAAGTCTTTTTTATTAGCCACACCTAAGACAAGATTTTTTTATTAGCAGTGAACCCCACATGTCATAGACACAAAAAGTGTGGCAAGATTCCCTTAGGCAAGCCAAAGTGTGTCTTACAATTTGAGCAACTCAAGTTAGGCAAGTGTGGGAAAAATAATGTGGCAATAAGACAAACATAGTCACAATCCAAATCGCCCCGTAATTTTTTGTGACATGCATGAAAATTTGGTTAGTTAAATTTATAGTCAAAATTTGGCAAGGTGCATCAAATCAACACATGCAAGTATCAAAAGGGAAGTCACGGCATGCATGCATGCGTTGTACTCCCTCCGTTTCCAAATATATGTCTTTTTAGAGATTGCAACAAGTGACTACATACGAAGCAAAATATGTCTACATACATCCGTATGTCGTAGTCCATTTGAAATGTGTAAAAAGACTTATATCGAGTGCAGTGCTTTGATGTGTCGCGTCAACTCGTACAAGACCGAGAAGTTTGATTACTACAACACCTTCTCCCTCGTGGACTGAGCTCCGGTGCCTTAACTGCACCTGCCTTTGGCTGCATGAGAGGTGGGCCAACCACCTGTTGGGCCCACCTGTCATAGACGCAAAGGCAGGAGCAGTAAGTCAATGAAGCTGCGTCCCTCCCTCGCGCATGAGCGTGGTGGCTGGCAGGACTAGTAGGAGGTTTCGCCACACGCTTCTTAACGGCGGCGAACTTGCAGATGGAGTTGACCATCATGTCGTCCATGCGAGAGGCGAAGCCGGCGTCGGCGAGGGCTATGATGCTGGCGGTTGCCAGCACCGTCTGGAAACGCTGCGCGGTGCGGGGCCGCAGGCCGGCGCCTTGGATGATTTGGCACAGCCGACTGCCGCTCGCGTCCATCACCTCCATAGGTGCTTCTGGCTTCTGGTCACTTGGTCTTGGATTGGAGTGAGCAATGTTGCGCATAGACTAAGGAGTAGATGGATTGGAGTGGTGGGGCGCCTTTATATGAGAATACAAACTTGGTTGCATTCACATCGTGCTGGCTCTATTCTGCTTCTCCAATTAATTCCCTCTGCATGTAATTTGAGGATGCATCATTGACCGATGGAGCTCTCTATGGTCTCGATGGACCTCACCTTGCTCCACTGCCCCTTGTGCCTCCACCCCTTGAAGCCTCCAGTGTATGAGGTTCGAATACACCTCGTCCGTTCGGCTGATCGAGCAAGGTGCAGGTTTCTTGATTGATGTGTTGTTCGATTGATTTGTGCAGTGCAAGGGAGGGCAACTGGCTTGCGCGGACTGCCGCGTCGAGCGCCCCGGGGACCAGCGGTAGTGCCAGAAGTGCGAGCGCGGCGGTGGCTTCGACGTGCGGAACACGGCGATGGACGCCGTCCTCTCCCCAGTGAGGGTGGAGTGCCCACACGAAGGTTGTGGGATCTACGTCACTTACCACAAGCTCGCTGATCACCAGAGCGTGTGTCCGCGCGCGCCCTGCAAATGCCCCATGCCTGTCTGGGGCTACGAAGGCCCGCCGCCGGTGCTCTCCCACCACATTAGCACCATGCATCCCATGCCTGTGCACAGGATCCAGTACAGCAAGGCGCTCCAGCTGCAAGTGCCACTGTCAGAGCCACGGCTCTTGCTGTTCGCGGAGGAGGACAGCCGCGCGTTTTTCTTGGTCGGCGGCATGCTCGACATCGGCGCGCCTATCGCCGTGTCGGTCGTCTGCATCAGAGCGGGGGCGTCCCCACTGCCGCACTACGTGGCCAAGCTGTGGGCGAACGGCCAGCCGGCGGAGCCCAAAGGCAGGACCGACGCCGTCAAGGTGGAAATGGAGGTGACAAGCAGCAGGGATCCCGACGACGTCGCCGTGCAGGAGCTGACCTTCTTCACAGTTCTGCCCAAGCTGCTGGCCGGGGCTAAGCTGGTGTCCCTCCACATTCAGATTGACAAGCTCACGTCCTAAATGATTCTACAGTGCCTTCTGTTTATCTGAGTAATATGCTAATATAGGGTTAGCTCGGTCTACTTTAGCTTAAGAGATGGTAGGTTTTGGTGGCGATGCAGCAATTACCTCGACATCAGATCAGCAGTGAAAGTAATTTCGAACAGTCGAATGGATATTTTGTGTCTGTTGGATATAAAGATCCTTTGAGTAAGAAGTAACAGCTTATATGCTTTTTTTCGAAACGGAACATCGATAGTATAATTTTTGTTGACATGCACTAATATTTTTTAAGTTAAATATTTAGTCAAAATTTGGCACAAATTACAAAGGGGACTAATAAACTAGGATGGAGGTAGTACCATCCTATATTTAATTGCAAACCTGTTTACACCGATCACAACCTAAACGGTTTCCCACTTAGGAGCGTATTAGTAGTACTCGGTTATACATACTACTATGCCAAGATGACTACACATTCCTAATATGTGCCTCCAATTAATATAGTAGTAGTAGAGTACTTAGCCACGTACTCCATAACATCACCGGACATTGCACGTACAACATTTAGTGGTAGTTAGAGACAAATGCCTATATGCCATGCATGTTCATACTATTTGTGCCTTTCTACTTCACTTACTGTGCTACATTACACTGGTTCGCACGTCCACTAGTGGGTACATGTCCGTCTCGTAGTTCCAGTCCCACGTGTTCTTCATATAGATGGAACGATCCTTGCATGACACGTGCACCTTGATGCTAGATGTCTCGCATGTTGGCAAAAGGATGAACAAAGCTCACGTAAAAAATAGAGTGGAAGAACATAGATCCCTGACGACCGAGAAGGAGCAAGGAACCTCGTGGTGGAGCGTCTGCACTCATAATATTTTATATTATTCAACGATATAAAATCAACTAATCATCTCCACAGTGGACTGGAAGAGTACGAAACACGGCAGCCCAGTGTAGTTACATCATACTAGTACATGGCTAACCCATGCTATCACCATATTTCTTGGCTTCCGTGCGACACCTATCTCTAGTAATCCAGGAGCCCGTATCGCTTCTCCCTCCTCGTCTCTCTCAAAGTGCGGCGGGCTGGCGTTTTTGCCGTCTATTGAGGTCGGTTAACTCATCACATGTTAGCGACATGCCAAGAGCATTCTAAAAAAATTCCTTTCACGTTCCGTTTTCAAAAAGAAAAAATCCTTTCACGTACGAATTTGACTGTATGCTTTGAGAAACTTGCATGTCCTATACTGCTCCTGTTTGGATACTCTAACTTAGCTAGAGGTTAGACTAACTCATGACTAACCCTGAACTAACTGTAGCCAAAGAGGTGTTTGGGTGACAGGGTTAGATTGACAATAAATGCACTTGATAGAGAGAGAAAAGTGATTTTTCAGTGGTCCCAATGAGAACTATCTCCAGTTAGCACCTCTTGGATGGGATTTTTTTTGGTGGGTTCGGTGCAACTTGCTCCAATTTAAACCCTCATGCTTGGATACTTTAGGGCTATTTGAGCCTCAACTAGCTCAAACTAACTCTAACCCATGGATCCAAACAGGGCCTATGGCCAGCCTCGACGCGGAGCAGTTGCGTGCACCGGGAAGCGGCGCTCTCTCGGCCGTTGCGCCGCTTCAAAGCCGGTGCCAGTGAGAGGTCGCCTCCGCTCTGGCCGGGCATTAATGCGGCACTGACGCTCTAGGGCGACGCTGACCGTTTCACGTGGGAAGCACGCACTGGCAAGGGAGTATATGTTTTGAACCGTTTCAGGTGTAGTACTGGTAGTTTGCAAAACTACTCAATTATTGCACTCAATTTCCTAAGAAATTGTGGTAAAAACGTTACTCCACAGCCCGCTTCCCTTCTCCTTCCTCTTCCACCGCCCGCGCACGTCCGCGGGAAGCGACCGGTGAACCCTTATATAGGAGTGCTAGCACAAAAAGATGCATGCATGACCACTAAAATTTCCAGATTAAAGCGCCGCTCTGGCGGGAGTATGGCGTATGTTGTTACCTTCGGCCGGGCCATGGCTACCGGGCGACGGCGACCAGAGAAGAGGCGGCGGGAGGGGAATGAATGCAGCTACTGTTTGGGTTCGCCGTTTGGCTTAAATAAATGCGCAGGATCACGTGTACTCGTGGGTGCACAAATTGTAACATACGTGTCTGCTTAAGTGGGCGTCATGTAACTGGTGTGTGTGTGTGTGTGAGATTCTGAGAGACAGAGTGCGTGTGTCCGACTCTACTCTTTGGACATGTACTCAACCTTTTGCACCGGGATATAAGTATAATGGTATTTACTTTAGCTAGTGATTTACGTGGCCATGTTAACGTGGTTGTGTAAAAAAATGTCACTTCCTGCTCGTGATTTGCGTTATATAATTACAAGCAAGATGCTCGTGCATTGCACGGAACATCAATATGCATTTTTTTACAAAACACCTATTGTGATTTACCCATGCAGGGGTAATCCTATGTGTAAAAACTAATGATATTTCGAGAATTTTTTTCGGAAAACTGGTATCTCGAGAATGTCATCGAAAAAAATGAAAGATGAGATATAAGGTGAGGAGGAGTGGAGCGTGGTGGTGACTGGTGGTCGGAATGGGCGGAGGCATGGGGATGGACAGCGCCGACAGGCGGCAGCGGCCACCATGCTAGATTGTTCCAGAGACTTTCTTTTTTAATTGCTCAGCAATGAGGTTGTGGGAGATAAGGATGTGTAGAGAGGTGCGGGTATCTTTTGTAAAATTATCATAGTTTGCTTTCTATCCATCAGATATAGATCAGACGGTCTATATTACAAGATGGCAGGCACACCATCATCGCCAACTCAGTTTTTTTTATAAGGGTATAGATGATAAGTTTGCTAACTACTAAAGTAAAGTGGAATTTGTCCATGTTATACAAATAAATTAAGGTGGTTGTTTATCATACGGGTAAGGTTGGATGAAGGGTGGTAGGAACAAATGCTCCGCCTAGAGCATGTGTGTGTGAGATGGAGTCTTAGTGTGTGTGTGTGTTTGTGTGTGTGTGTGTGTGTGAGAGAGAGATGGAGTCTTAGTGTGTGTGTGCGTGTGTGTGTGTGTGATGGAGTCTTAGTGATTGTGTGTGTGTGTGTGTGTGGGTGGGTGGGTGCTTGCGTGTGTGTGTGTTTGTGTGTGTGTGTGTGTCGCGGGGTCCTCGGTGGTGGATGTAATTTAAGTGTGCATGGCTTTATCATAGAGAGGTGATGTGTATGGCAGAGGCCACCAACGATGGGGTGCGAGAGAGAAAATGCTCGTAGAGAGGGAAGAGAAGGTGTGTGCGCGTGAGAGGAGTCGACATCGAGAGAGCGTGTTTGTTTGAGAGACACCGAGGAAGACTACTATATATCGATGGTGCATGTAGGCGGGAATTAAACGAAGGGATGGTCTTATTGGTTTCGGGGATATAGGGGAAGAGTGAGAGGGCGGGGGGGGGGGGGGTAGCTAGAAGGAGATTGTTAAGTGTGAGTGTGTGTTTTACCCATCCAGGCGGAAGTTATGTGCACACAAAAAGAGAACGACTCGATGTGGCGTTAGGGTTGAGGGTAATTCACTACGTATGGAGACATAGAGACCTTGAACGTGCATGTGTGAGAGGTATACATGTATACGTGGGATGTGTGTGTGCGCGCGCGCGCGCATGATCGAGATAAAAGAAAGAAGACATAAGTCATAAGATCAATGGCATGGGAGAGATGGATCGGTATGACAATATGCATGCATGTGAGAATGCAGGGAAGAAGGCCCGACAATTGAGCATGTGTTTTTGTCTTTAAGAGATAGTGGCGTGGGCTGGAGCATGCATTTATGGCGAGCAGAGGGAGTGAGGCACAATGATTGTGCAAAAGAGATCAACCTATAAATGAAAGAAGGTTGATGGAGAAACAGATAAATAGAAAGATAAAGATGCTAGCTAGTGTGTGTTAGAGATAGGAGTCGAGTGGATCAGAAGGCTGAGTTATGGGTGTGGGTGTGAGAGAGATGAAGAAAGGGTGCATGTGACTCACATACAAACAAATATCGGAGAGAAATGAGACCTCGAGAGACGGAGTTTTGGGTCTGCGAGAGAGAAAGATATTTCAAAACGAGAGTGATAGCTAGAGAGACATATGAGGGAACGCAAGATATCTCTAGGGAGAGAGAGTGTGTGTGAGCGACATACAAGAGAACAGTGGAGAAATATGAGACCCTGGGAGACAGAGTTTGTGTTTGTGTGTGAGAAAGAGATATTTAAGAGGAAGAGTCGTAGGTTCTCATACCTAAGGAGCGAAAGACATCTCTGTATGAGGGGTGTGCGAGTGGCACACAGGGGAATAGTAGAGAGAAATGAGACCCCGGGAGACAAAGTTTTGTGTTTGTGTGAGAGAAAGAGATTCCACATGGAGAATCATAGTTAGAGACACATAGAATGGAGCGAGATATACTTATAGAGAGATAGAGTGATGAAGGTCGAGGGAGAGAGTACCGTCAGTGTGTTACGAAGATAAAAGATCATTGTCGATATACAGGTAGCACGAGAGATACCCGAGATACGATGAACGCGTGTAGGTCTAGAGAGATAGTCCTATATAACCATGAGTGATAGTTATATGAGACGAATATTTGGATTAAATGGGATTCAAATATTTAAACTGGAGATCACGACATCGATAATATCATAACGCAAATTGGTGTATCAAACATGCATATTCATTTGAATTTGGGGACACGTGTAATGTTATATAGTTTATCAATATTGGTGATCCATAGATTCTTTAATTAGAAACAATGCATGGTTTATATGCAATTAATGTCTAAACGGGATTACACTATATGTTGCGTGTGTGAAACACATTATACATGTTTGAGAAGTAAAAAAACCTCCGCATGAAACACACGTTAATTGGAGATAGTTAGCGAGGAATGCATACATTGGATTTCAACATAAAGTGGTTTCAAATATTTGGAAATCCAAATTGATGGATACAACCTTATGAATCTGAGATCATGCCATTTGTGAACCATATTTATGTATAAAGGGTGTTGTGCTTTTGAAAGTATATATAAAAAATGATGTATATAGAATTCTATTCCAATCGAAAATGGATCCCGCCCGAAAAAAATAGAATACAAATGGGATTCGAATTGAGTTGGCACGATAAACGTGCACTCTGCAAAATTTGAACCAAGCGGGGAAAGTCGCAGTAACCGCCCGAAACCAAAATCTGCGAGATGGAAATTACTACTGCCCATCCCTGCCACGCAAAGCCTATCTGCTCGATTTCTATAGGTTTCGATAGGGGTAGGTTTGTAATTTCACTCAAACATGACATAACCGCCTCTCACCCGGATTCATACACGGTGGGCGCCAAAACACAGTGTGTCCTCGGCCGAAATCGACTCCCTCCCCGATTCATACATGGTGGGCGCCAAAAACAAACTCTCGTCTGCAAATATTCGGTGTATGCGAGATTACCGTCCTATCCCCAACCGACTAATATTGCTGTGATGTAGGAAATTTGAAATGGGGGCTAAGTTTTTAAATTTCCTCGCATTTGAGACAAGCGCGCACTGAAGACATGGTTCCCCCTTCCTCTCCACCTCCATTTCCCCATTCGTACTCCGTGGGCGCCAAAACACCCTCTCCACCCCAGCCTCCTCCGTCTGCCACCCCATCCACCGCCGTCCTCCTCCACCATGCCGGAGCTGATACCCCGACGCCACCGTCCATTACAAGAGATCGACCTCTCTCATCCGCGGCTTCGGACCGGGATCCTTGCATCCTGTGCTCTCGCTTCATCCCCGCCGTCGTCCCCCTTGCTGGCGCCGCTCCTACGACTGTCTCGTCCACCGCGCCTCGCCGCCACCGTCTACGCTCCTAGATCTGCTTCCACGCCGCCGACAGCCATCGCTACCGCAGCACCGTCAAATTCTCAGCAAATGCATACACGGCGCCGCACTAGAGGTGGTACTCTTTCATTTCTGCTCAACTTATTTATCGCAGCAAGAAAATAGATCACCACTGCTTTACTCTGATTTCTTTTCCATCACTTACTTGCTAGTTGAAAGCAAACATTGGTTGCGAAGTTGCCTTTGTCCGGTTTGCACCTTCAGATCAGCCATGGCACGCTCAACACTATACTCCCAACTCTTATGGTTTTCCCCTTTTATATTCCACACTAGTTATATCACAGTAGACTAAATTTCAAAATTGGGTCAGTCGATTTTTCAGAGCTCGCCGGAGTTTGCCGGTGCGAACGAAGGGGCTCGGGTGGGGACGGTGGTTGTGGGGTGGGGGGGCGGTGGTGGGCCCTCGCCGAATGAAGAAAACTCGACGCGGGTGGGGGCGGGGGTGGGGGTGGCGAAGGAACACAGGCGGTGCGAGCCAGTGGTCCGGCCGGCGGCCCGTGCGCTGTTTTGAATGGGAAGAATCAGAGACGAGGAAGAAGAAGGGTTAGGAGACGTAGGATCTTCATCCAACCGCCTGAAATGGTCGACTGACCCAAATGATAAAAGTCACGCGACTTGCATGCATACATGCCTTTATATTCAGTACCATCATCGTACCTGCTAGGACTGCTCCTGAATCCATCAAGCTAAACAACGTGCCACTCATAATTCCAAACTTGTTGCTCAAGTACGAATCTGATATGATGCTGATATTACTAAAACAGATAACAATTAATTGGTCAGCTAATGTTCCTACTTTACTTTCGAAAAGCACGTGCACCACATATAGAGAGACAGCAGGGAGTTGCTTTCTTAGTGCGCTCTGGCTCATCATGTGTGGGCACTGCGCAACGAACATTTTATTATCCAAAATCTGCTTGCTCTTCTTTAGCATGTTCCTCTTCCGTTCTTCTTTAATAAGTACTCTCTCCGTTCCTAAATACAAGTCTTTGTATAGATTCCACCATGGACTACATATGGAGCAAAATAAGTGAATCTACACTCTAAAATGTATCTGGATATATCTGTTGGAAATATGCCCTAGAGGCAATAATAAATAGGTTATTATTATATTTCCTTGTTCATGATAATCGTTTATTATCCATGCAAGAATTGTATTGATAGGAAACTCAGATACATGTGTGGATACATAGACAACAGCATGTCCCTAGTAAGCCTCTAGTTGACTAGCTCGTTGATCAATGGATGGTTACGGTTTCCTGACCATGGACATTGGATGTCGTTGATAATGGGATCACTTCATTAGGAGAATGATGTGATGGACAAGACCCAATCCTAAGCCTAGCACAAGATCGTGTAGTTCGTTTGCTCAGAGCTTTTCTAATGTCAAGTATCATTTCCTTAGACCATGAGATTATGCAACTCCCGGATACCGTAGGAATGCTTTGGGTATACCAAACGTCACAACGTAACTGGGTGACTATAAAGGTGCACTACAGGTATCTCTGAAAGTGTCTGTTGGGTTGGCACGAATCGAGACTGGGATTTGTCACTCCGTGTAAACAGAGAGGTATCTCTGGGCCCACTCGGTAGGACATCATCATAATGTGCACAATGTGACCAAGGAGTTGATCACGGGATGATGTGAGTTACAGAACGAGTAAAGAGACTTGCCGGTAACGAGATTGAACAAGGTATAGGGATACCGACGATCGAATCTTGGGCAAGTAACATACCGATAGACAAAGGGAATTGTATACGGGATTGATTGAATCCCCGACATCGTGGTTCATCCGATGAGATCATCGTGGAACATGTGGGAGCCAACATGGGTCATGTCTGCATGGTTCCCAAACCCGTAGGGTCTTCACACTTAAGGTTCGATGACGCTAGGGTTATAGGGAAAAGATATACGTGGTTGCCGAATGTTGTTCGGAGTCCTGGATGAGATCCCGGATGTCACGAGAAGTTCCGGAATGGTCCGGAGGTAAAGATTTATATATGGGAAGTCCTGTTTTGGTCACCGGAAAAGTTTCGGGTGATATCGGTAATGTACCGGGACCACCGGGAGGGTCCCGGGGGTCCACCAAGTGGGGCCACCAGCCCCAGAAGGCTGCGTGGGCCAAGTGTGGGAGGGTATCAGCCCCAGGTGGGCTGGTGCGCCCCCCACCAGGGCCCAAGGCGCATGGGAGAGTGGGAGGGGGCAAACCCTAAGTCCAGATGGGCCTTAAGGCCCACCCTAGTGGCGCCCCCTCTCCTCCCCTTGGCCGCCCCCTTGGATGGGATCTAGGGCTGGCCGCCTCCCCTTGGGGTGGGAACTCTAGAGGGGGCGCAGCCCCCTCCCCCCCCCCTATATATAGTTGAGTTTTGGGGCTGCCGAAGACATGAGAACGTCTCTCTTTCGGCGCAGCCCTACCCCTCTCCCTCCTCCTCCTCTCCCGCAGTGCTTGGCGAACCTGCGGGATTGCCACGCTCCTCCACCACCACCACGCCGTCGTGCTGCTGCTGGACGGAGTCTTCCTCAACCTCTCCCTCTCTCCTTGCTGGATCAAGGCGTGGGAGACGTCACCGGGCTGCACGTGTGTTGAACGCGGAGGCACCGTTCTTCGGTGCTTAGATCGGAATCAACCGCGATCTGAATCGCTACGAGTATGACTCCTTCATCCGTGTTCTTGCAACGCTTCCGCATCGCGATCTACAAGGGTATGTAGATGCACTCCCCTTCCCCTCGTTGCTAGATTACTCCATAGATTGATCTTGGTGATGCGTAGAAAATTTTGAATTTCTGCTACGTTCCCCAACAGTGGCATCATGAGCTAGGTCTATGCGTAGTTTCTATGCACGAGTAGAACACAAATCAATTGTGGGCGTAGATGTTGCCAATTCTTCTTGCCGCTACTAGTCTTATCTTGTTTCGGTGGCATTGTGGGATGAAGCGGCCCGGACCGACCTTACACGTACGCTTACGTGAGACAGGTTCCACCGACTGACATGCACTAGTTGCATAAGGTGGCTAGCGGGTGTCTGTCTCTCCCACTTTAGTCGGAACGGATTCGATGAAAAGGGTCCTTATGAAGGGTAAATAGAAATTGGCATATCACGTTGTGGTTTTACGTAGGTAAGAAACGTTCTTGCTAGAAACCTATACAAGCCACGTAAAAACTTGCAACAACAATTAGAGGACGTCTAACTTGTTTTTGCAGCATGTGCTATGTGATGTGATATGGCCAGAAGATGTGATGAATGATATATGTGATGTATGAGATTGATCATATTCTTGTAATAGGAATCACGACTTGCATGTCGATGAGTACGACAACCGGTAGGAGCCATAGGAGTTGTCTTTATTTTTTGTATGACCTGCGTGTCATTGAATAACGCCATGTAAATTACTTTAATTTATTGCTAAGCGCGTTAGCCATAGAAGTAGAAGTAATCGTTGGCGTGACAACTTCATGAAGACACAATGATGGAGATCATGACCATGGAGATCATGGTGTCATGCCGGTGACAAAGATGATCATGGTGCCCCGAAGATGGAGATCAAAGGAGCAAAATGATATTGGCCATATCATGTCACTATTTGATTGCATGTGATGTTTATCATGTTATGCATCTTATTTGCTTAGAACGACGGTAGTAAATAAGATGATCCCTCACTAAAATTTCAAGAGACGTGTTCCCCCTAACTGTGCACCGTTGCGAAGGTTCGTTGTTTCGAAGCACCACGTGATGATCGGGTGTGATAGATTCTAACGTTCGAATACAACGGGTGTTGATGAGCCTAGCATGTACAGACATGGCCTCGGAACACATGCGGAACACTTAGGTTGACTTGACGAGCCTAGCATGTACAGACATGGCCTCGGAACACAAGAGACCGAAAGGTCGAACATGAGTCGTATAGTAGATACGATCAACATGGAGATGTTCACCGATGATGACTAGTCCGTCTCACGTGATGATCGGACACGGCCTAGTTTGACTCGGATCATGTATCACTTAGATGACTAGAGGGATGTCTATCTGAGTGGGAGTTCATTCAATAATCAGATGAACTTCATTATTATGAACATAGTCAAAAGGTCTTTGCAAATTATGTCATACGCTTTAGTTCTACTATTTAAGATATGTTCCTAGAGAAATTTAGTTGAAAGTTGGTAGTAGCAATT